>NC_063170.1:27795797-29240296 GCF_023159225.1 Perognathus longimembris pacificus | reverse complement strand
GAACTTCTTTCTACCAATAATGACAGAGACAAAGTCTAGTATTCTCTCCAGCAGAAGCAGCCTTTAACCTGACACATTCACTTCATGCATTCATCATAAATGCCTGCAGGAGCTAACATGTTCCAAAATACCCATCCCTATTCTATACATTTAAAGGAAGCCAAGGATGACATTGTGGAAAAAAACATTCATTACCTGACTTATGTAACTCCTCTGTACATCATCTTTATAGTAATAATTTTAAAAAAATTATTAATTACACTATGCTCAAACAGGATTCATTCCAGGGATGCAAAGCTGGTTCAATACACAAGTCAATTAATGTAAATCAATAGGAGCAAGGACAAGAACCACATGATCATCTCAAGAGATGCACAAAAAGCATTTGACAAGATGCAACACACATTTATGATAAAAGCTCTGGAGAAACTAGAAATCTATGGAACCTTCCTCAATATAATAAAGGCTATGTATCACAAATCTACAGCTAGCACTATGGTTAACGTTGAAAAGTTAAAGCCATTTCCTCTAAAATCAGGAATGAGACAAGGATATCCAAGGATATCCACTCCACTACTCTTCAATATAGTATTGGAATTCCTAGCTAGAGCAATAAGGCAGGAGGCAAACACAAAGGGGATCCTAATAAGGAAAGATGAAGTAAAATTCTTCCTCTTTGAGGATAACATGAACCTATATTTAAAGAACCCCATGACTCCACTCCCAAGTTTCTCAAGATGATCTGAAACTTTGGCAAAGTACTAGGGAATAAAATTAACTCTCAAAAATCACTGGCTTTTCTGTATGCCAACAATGAAAAGAGTGAGGCTGAAATCAGGAAAGCATCTCCTTTAGTAATGGCCTCAAAAAAATTAAATGCCTAGGAATTAACTTAACCAAAGAAGTGAAGGACACCTATGATGAAAATTTTAAAAACCTGAAAAAGGAAATTAAGGCAGAACTAAGGAAGTAGAAAAACCGCCCATGCTCCTGGATTGGGAGAATTAACATCGCGAAAATAGCAATACTGCCTAAGGCTATCTAAAAATTCAATGCAATACCCATCAATATCCCAACATTATTCTTTTTTTTGGCCAGTCCTGGGGCTTGAACTCAGGGCCTGGGCATTGTCCCTGACCTTCTTTTTGCTCAAGACTAGCGCTCCACCACTTGAGCCACAGCACCACTTTCGGCTTTTTTTTTTCTGTGTATGTGAACCCAGGGCTTCATGCATGCAAGGCAAGCACTCTACCACTAAGGCAAATTCCAAGCCCCCAGCATCATTCTTTATCTCGGGAAAGGAATCCAAAAATTCATACGGAATAATAAAAGAGACAGAATAGCAAAAACAACCCTTAGCAGGAAGAACAGTGCTGGAAGAATTTCAATACCAAACTTCAAACTCTTATTACAAAGCTATAGTAATAAAAACAGCTTGGTATTGGCACAAGAACAGGTCTGAGGACCAGCAGAATTGAAATGAAGACCCAGAAATGAACCTGCAGAATTATAGCCACTTAATCTTTGATAAGGGAGCCAAAAAGTAGGATGGAAGAAAGACACCCTCTTCAACAAACAATGCTGGCAGAATTGGTTAAACACCTGTAGAAACCTAAAGTTAGATTCTTCTATATTACCATGAACCAGAATCAATTCCAAATGGATCAAAGACCTTGAGGTAAAAGCAGATACCCTAAAAACATTACAGGAAGGAATAGAAGAAACACTAGGGCTCCTTGGTACAAGTTAAAACTTTCTTAATGAAGACTTAGAAATACAACAAATCAAAGAAAGGTTGGACGAATGGGGTTGCATAAAACTGCAGCTTCTGCATGGCAAAGGACACCGTTAGCAAGATAAATAGAAAGCCCACAGATTGGGAGAAGATCTTCATTAGCCATACAACAGACAAGAGCCACATATCTAAACAATACTTAGAACTCAAAAAATTAAGTCCCCCCAAAAAAAATCCTCCAAGAAACAATCACCCCATTAATAAATGGGCTAAGAATGACTAATAGACATGAAGAAAATTTCAACATCTCTGACCATAAAAGAAATACAAATCAAAATATTGAGATTCCACCTCACAGCAATTAGAATGCCCATTATCAAGAAATCTAGAAATCTGTCGGGAGAGGAGATGGCGCCGTCACAATAGGGAGGCACCCCAACTCGCTCCAACCAAATAGTGAGCTGGGAACTCCAGCACCCAACACCCCATCAAGAATCCAGCAAACCCAACCACCAGAAGCAACAGAGAAACACAGGAAACAAAAAAGAACAAAAAAAGAAGAGCCTATAACCTGCGGTTACCCCACCACCACCCACCAACCCCAGCCCGAACAAGGCCAGGCTGGGAAAGGGGACCCGGCGCCGGCAAACCAACAGCCGAAAAGTCACGCCAGGAGTACAGAGTCCAGACAGCAGGAGCTCCACAGACCCCAGAGAGAGTGCAGACCGACCAAGACAGACGGCGGCAGCGAGGGAACCCGTGGTACAGACGGGGAGAGCTGAGACCGCCACCACCAAACGACTGATCGCCACACCCCAGCACTACAGCCCCGAAAAACCCACAGCAGCGCGGGACACACACACAACCCAGGACCAGTAAGTTCCCCATTACCCGCCCCCCCCAAATGGGAGACCAGCTCTAGCAGAGACCCAAAACCTACAAAGAAGCTAGAGCTCCCTTCCTCCCCCGCCCTACCCCAAGAGAATAGAGCAGCCCCATATCTAGCAGCGCTAAGACCTCTGGGAGGACACGGGAACTAACAGGCGGAGCAGTGCCAAAGCATCCCCCCCAAAGCCCCAGCAGTGGAGCCGGAACCTGGCTGTACTGGCCCTGCCCGCTCCCCAGCAGGGGCCCGGACACTGGTAGGCATTGGAAGCCCCACCAGAGGCACCTGGTCCTCGCGGACTTTTTGAACAACAGTCACAGGCTCGCTGGTGTGAAACACCAGCACAGCAGGGACACCTGGGCCCGAACACACGCCCCCCCCTCACAGCAGAGGCACACAGAGTCTGTGGGCACCAACCCGCGCCCGGACACTTGATCCTGCTGGGGCCCACGCATACCGCCCCCCAC
The DNA here is from genome assembly GCF_023159225.1 of Perognathus longimembris pacificus. NCBI lineage: Eukaryota > Metazoa > Chordata > Mammalia > Rodentia > Heteromyidae > Perognathus > Perognathus longimembris. Next base: position 29,237,208 of record NC_063170.1, on the reverse strand, counting down.
AGCAAACTCGCCAGATGGCACAAGCACCCTCCAACAACTCGGGGCAGCACATCCCCAAAGGAAGCACTAGAGTACACATGCATGTGCCCCCCGGAGGGCCAGTGTGGGCCAGTGTGCTAGCCCTCCAGCAAGAGGATCTTCTGCCCAACCCTCCACGGGAGCGCACAAGCAGGCGAGCTGCAACACCCGCTCTGATAGGCACACCCCGCACAGGTGGGGGGGCCGCCCCTCAACAGCAACACCTGCTCCGACAGAAGCAATCCACACAGGTGGGCGAGCCGCCTCTCAGAGGCAAATCTCAATCTGAGAGGTGAGCTCCTCTGACCAAGGTACCGAGTGGAATAAAGAACCAAAGAAGATGGGCTGGGGATATAGCCTAGTGGCAAGAGTGCCTGCCTTGGATACATGAGGCCCTAGGTTCGATTCCCCAGCACCACATATACAGAAAACGGCCAGAAGCTGCGCTGTGGCTCAAGTGGCAGAGTGCTAGCCTTGAGCGGGAAGAAGCCAGGGACAGTGCTCAGGCCCTGAGTCCAAGGCCCAGGACTGGCAAAAAAAAAAAAAAAAAAAACCAAAGAAGAGAAAAGCCTCCACGCCACGCAGAATCAGCGACCCACAAACCCCCACCAGGGGCACGCTAGGGTCAGCACAACACAGCGGCAGGACACTATCCAGCAGAGAAAGACACAGAACCTACCCGCCCCCAACAGCAGCGAGGGTGACCACCTCAGCAACAACTGAGATGGTCATGCTCAGCCATTGGACAGTAAAGTTCAACACCCAAACTCAAACCCAGAGCCAGGACACAAATGAGTCTCCCAATGACAGTCCAGCGGGAACCAGCACAAAGCCAACCCAAGGAAGCAACCTACAGATCTCCAGATGTGCACATCACAAAGAAATATAACAAATTTCATCAAAGGGCAAGCCAACTCGCCAGCTCCAAAAAGCAGTACAACCGAAGAGGAGATGGAGAATAAAACAGCAACTGAGGCTATGATAGCAGAAATGATAGAAAGCCTCAGGAACGAAATCAGAAAACAATTCCAGGAGTTTAGAATGGAAGTCTCGAAGGACCTTCAGGAAGCCAAGAAAGAAATGGAAGCAAAAATGGATACAGTGCAAACCTCTGTTAAGAAGACCTTAACAGGGGCTGGGGATATGGCCTAGTGGCAAGAGTGCTTGCCTCGTATATATGAGGCCCTAGGTTCGATTCCCCAGCACCAAATATACAGAAAATGGCCAGAAGTGGCGCTGTGGCTCAAGTGGCAGAGTGCTAGCCTTGAGCAAGAAGAAGCCAGGGACAGTGCTCAGGCCTTGAGTCCAAGCCCCAGGACTGGTCAAAAAACAAAAAAAGAAGACCTTAACACCTGAGAAGTGAAATGCACGAAAAAATAGATTTAAAATACAACTCTTTAAAGGAAGAAATTTCCACGATCAGAGCTGATCTGGCAATCAGAAATAGCAGCTCCCTGACATCCATAAACTCCACACTTGAATCCACAGCACGAAGAATTGACCATATTGAATCCAGAGTCTCTCTCTTGGACGATGATGCAGCCGACAAGAACTAGAAAATTACCACACTCCAAGAAATGGTAAAGCTCCAGGGCAGACTAATCCAGGAGCTAGTGGACAAAGACAAGAGATATAATCTGTGCATAATTGGAATAGAAGAAGGAGCCGAATACCAGAGCAGAGGGCTTCAACATATTTTCAATAAAGTGATTGCAGAAAACTTCCCCAATCTCACAAGGGGCCTCATCCAGGTAACCAAAGCCTATAGGACACCTTGGCAGACCAGACCCTAGAAAATCCTCGCCCAGGTATGTAATAATCAAGACTTCAGATCTTAAGAATAAAGAGCAAATTTTGAATGCAGCCAAAGCGAAGAAAGAAATTTATTACAATGGGAAGAGGATCCGAATAACAGCAGACCTCTCCACACAAACCTACCACGCACGAAGAGAATGGAAGAACACCATCCAAGTCCTACAGGCCAACAATTGCCAACCCAGAATAAGATATCCAGCGAAACTAGAATTCATATTCGAGGGAAAAACCAGATCTTTCCATAGCAAAGAGGATCTAAAGGAGTATGTGAATAAAAAACCAGCCCTACAGCGAATTCTAAGAGGGGAACCCCACCCAACAGAAATCGTACAGGACACACAGAAACAGAAAGAAACTACAATAGCCAGAGCCCAACAGAAAGAGCAGCTCACTAAAGACAAGAAAAAAAAAAGAGAGGAAAAACAGCCTAACAGGAAAATGGAAAGGGAAAAAACACTCTTATCCTTGATCTTTTTTAATATAAACGGTATAAACTCTCCGATAAAGAGGAGCAGACTGGCAGAATGGATCCGCAAACAAAAAGTTGCCATCTGTTGTCTTCAAGAGACCCATCTTACAGCAAGGGATAAAAACAGGCTCCAAACCACTCTGGAAAGCAGTATGGAGTTTCTTCAAGACTAAACATAGAGCTCCCCTATGACCCAGCATTCCCACTCCTGGGAGCCCACATAATCACAAACAAGGACACACTAAAGCTACCAGTGCAACTTTATTCATTGCAACATTATTTACCATAGCTAAGATATGAAATGAACCCAGATACCCCCAGTAAATCAAAGAATCAAGAAAATGTGGCATATGTACAATGGAATTCTAGAAAGAATGACATTGCCCATTCATAAGGAAAAAAATCATATTAAGTGAAGCCAGACCCAAACAAAGAGAATCCATGGTTTCCCTCATTTGTAATAATCAGTATGTGCCTAGGATAATCCTAGAAGAGGATCACAATAGCTCAAAAGCTACGTACATATGACCATATAAGATGATGCTAAGAGAAATGAACTCCAAGATGCAGAAACAAGAGATTTTTCTTTGTTGTTGTTTTTAATGTACTATGTCAAGTTATTTCCTTTTTTTATTTTTGGTACCCTATGTATATGCTTATCTGAATTAGGGAAGGGAAGAACCACAAAAACAGTAAGACAGTGAGTGAACTAATGCAACAGTGATACTACAAGACAATATGTTGGAAATTAATTTTACACTTCGGGGGAGGGATAGTGGGAGAAAAACAATGAGGGGTAAAAATGTTTGACAAGAAATGCACTCACTACCTTACATATGTAATTGTAACTCCTATGTACAACACCTTGGCAATAAAAGCACAAAAATAGGAAATTGCAGAACCACAGAATTACAACCAAAGTTTTGGGTGAAAGTGTCTTTCATTCTGAGATTTTACAATGTTAGGGCTTTACTAAGCTTCTCTATCTCCATGTTCCTGTAATATTTTTAAGTAGGGAAGGGAGACTTGGGTCCTAATCAGATGTTAGTGCTAAAATAAATTTTATCTGGTTCTCATATTAAGAAATTACTAAATAAACCATACCTTCAGTTTCATCTTGGGTATTTTCTTGCAGGTCAGAGAAAATTATAGGTTTCACCAAAACAACACCATAGCCTTCATTATTATGTATCATATTATTTACCATAGATATTTTGGGAATGTCGTAATGCTCATCTAAGAAGTCCTGTGACATTGAAAACAAATGCTTTAAGGAATTGTCATATTCAAATTGTCTGTTTTTAAAATCTTCTAATTTTTCACACTATTCTAAAAGATAGAAAGAAAAGATTTGCTTACATGACACAGCATCCCTGTAATTTTTAAAGATTCTAAGGCAGCAAAGCTTTCTCATAAGAGCCTTTCAATCACCAACCACAGATAGCATTAAAATTGACAAAATGTTTTCAAAATAAGACAACAAAGCCAGACATTGGTGGATCATACCTATAATCTTAGGTACTCAGAAGGCTAAAATCTGAAGATTATTATTTGAAGCTAGCCCAGGCAGCAAAGTCTGAAAGACCCTGATGTCCAATTAACCACTAAAAAGCAATGACTCTACAAGTAGTAAGTGCTAATATGGAGTGAAAAAGCTAAGACAGCTCACTCAGCACAAGCACACACACAAAATAGAGAACAAAACACAAAAACTTCTAATTTTTTTTTTTTCTAAGTGAAACCATTCTAACCTTTGGGAAGAGCACATTTCAGCCAATCTCACCTTAATGAGAATCCCATCCTTGCAGTGATGAATCACATTGTCAATCAGGGAACACTGACTCCCAGGATATATCTCTATACCAGCACCCTGCAAGTTACAATTAAATAATGCAATCAGTTTTTTAAAAGACAGGATTATAAAAAGTTTATTACAATCATATTCTAGCCTTTAACATAGTATGAAAGTAAAATACAAAGGTAATTTTTATTGGTACATCTAATCAACACTTCCATTTGCTCCATTTCCAACAAATTGCTGATCATATCACTTTCTTTTTTAAATTTATTTTCTTATCTTTAAGGAGTTGTACAAAAAGATTTCTGTTCAACATGTCAGTGTGCAATGCATCTCCACTAATACCATTCCTTCCAGCATTCTTCCTCTTCTCCAACTCCATCCATCACCTCATACATGTACAGTGAACATTATGTCTATATTCAGCACCTTTTTTCATTCCATTCATCTGCCCTCCCTTTCCTAGTCCAAACTACTCCTTCTACCCTACCCTCCTCCCAACAACATGTTACTGCTTTCTGGTATTCTTCTTGTTAAATTCTAAGTCAGTCATTCAAAGGAGATATACTATTGGGATCATCCATGTGTATATTATACTTTAGTTAATTTGTGTATATTGATCACATTACTTTCAAAACCTCACACACACACACACACACACACACACAATGCTAAAAATGTCACATTGTCTTTTGTTCTTTTATTCCAGATAATTTTTCTAGATTCTGTCAGAAATAAACCATTTAACAATAAATTAAAATAATAATATAATTATTAAAATGACTGTTCTCTGAGAGGTAATAAAAAGAGAGAAATATATCCTATTTTTCATAAAACAAAAATCAAGCCACCTTAACATATTTCTTAAAAAAAAAAACTAATTTAGAAATCACCTCTGAGTTAAACAGTTCCTACTACTACACATGATAAAATCAGCACTTAATGTCAGTGCTATTTCTACAAATAATTAGATAGGTTCCGTACATGATCCAGTTATTTCACACTACATAGCAAAAAAAAAGGAAATTCCAATAATTTATTTCCTTATGATATGGCAGGCACTTTGAAAACCAAATGTTCATTCATATCTTTATGGCTATTTGAGAAACCATTTAGGAATGAATTAATTCACAATGTATAAATGAAGATGTGTGTGCTCACTTATGGTGCAGCTATTGTAGCATGCTACGTTGTTTTTAGGAGTCATAGTATATAGGGAGAAAGCATTAGCACCTCATTTACATATGAATAGAGCATATATAAACAAACAGCAGCCTAACTTCTATGAAAGTCTGCTAGCTGGGCACTGATGGAACATACATGAAGTGAATTTATATCTTGGTCTTATATTTAATTCATGCAGAACTTAAACCGAATAACTACTTCCTTTAAAGCAATAAGAAATTATCATACTTTGGCACCATATAAATCTGAGTCCTTCATTAAAAATTCAGCTGATGTTCGTATGGTGACACCTGTGGTTTCACACTGCAGCACACAGTTTTTGAGTGTAGTCTTGCCACGATGAACAACTACAGTGAAAACAAAGGGTTGCAGTGACTCATACCTAATAATCCTACTTACTCAGGAGGGGGAGAGTTGGAAGGTTTAAGTTTGAAGCCAACTTGGGCAAAAAATTATCCAGATTGTATCTCGACAAAAAAAATAGTGATGCACAATTTTCATTTCAGCTATGTAAATAAGGAACTGATCATAGTGTAGGCCAGACTGGAAAAAACATAAGACACTATCCCCAATATAACTAATAACAAAAAAGGCCAGACACTGGTGGTTTATGCCTTAATCCTAGCTACTAAGGAAACAGATCTGAGGATTGCAGTGCAGTCCAGGAAGGAAAGTCCATGAGACTCTTATGTCCAATTCTGGCAAAAAGCCAGAAGTGAACCTGTGACTCAAGTGGTAGAACATCAGCCTTGAGCAAAAACAAGCTAAGGGACAGCATCCAAGCCCTGTGTTCAGGACCCAATCCAATACCAGCGAGCTAAAAATCAACATCTCAAGTAGTAAAGTGGCTGCCTAGCAAGTTCCTGAATTCATAGTATTGAAAAAAAAGTAGTATGCCTATTTCAGTATTAGAAATGGGCTACAACACTAGACACAGTCTAAATATTTCTCAAGAAGTACAATTTAAAGTTACCTGCATTACAAACACAAAAAAAATGTAAAATGATGACTATTTTCTAAAACAAAAGGCAAGTCTTAAAAAAGAATAACAACCTCAGAAATGTGAAGCATTCATTCATTACAAGAAAGTGTGTGTGTGTGTGTGTGTGTGTGAATGAGCAGCTTTGCTGAGTATCTTAAAAAGAAGAATTAGTATACAAAAGATAAAAGCATACAGATTCTAGAAAGTCATACTAGAACAATGTGTCTTGGTTGGTTTTGTGTTGCTATAACAAACTGCTTGACATTGGGCTATTAACAGGTTTCTTTTAAAAAAAGGTTAGAGTCGTGATTCGTGTATATGCGTGTGTGTGTGTGTGTGTGTGTGTGTGTGTGTGTGTGTGTGTGTGTTGCGCACATGTGCCAGTACTGGGACTTTGCCTCAGGGTCTTGTGCTCTTGCTCGGCTTTTTCCTATCACTGCTCTATCACTTGAGCCACACCTCCAGTTTCAGCTTTGTGAGGGTTAATTTGAGCTATGTCTATCAGATTTGTCTGCCTGGGATGGGTTGAACCTCAGTCCTCAGATCTCAGCATCCTGAGTAGCTAGGATCATACATATGTGCCGCTGGCACCCAGCTCTGGTGGCTTACAAGTAAGTACAGTGTGACAATATCCCCCCAGCTGCATTACAACAAGAAGCATAAATGTAAAATGTCATATGCAACAGGGGCACATGTACTACTAGCAAAGAAACAAGGGATTATTGGGGGAGGGGGCAGGCTTACTCTTTGTAATAGCAGGCTTACTCATTGTTATAACAATCCACTTTCAAAAAAACCTATCCACTCTTGTGATACTTGCATTTATCTATTAATGAGTGGAGCATCTGTGACCTATTAGTTCCCAAAAGTCTCCAACTCACAAAGAACTAAGATGCCAGCACATGAATCTTTAGAAAGCAAACTGGATTTAAATCATAGCACAGTATTAAGAAATCTGGCTTTGGTCTAGTGTTACATTCTTGTGGTCTGTGCTCTTTGTTTCTAGTGTAATGACTAAAAACAAAAATTAATATGGTCTAGTGGTATAGTGCACACTTGGATTTGATTCTTTAGTACCACATATACAGAAAAAGCGGGAAGTGGTACTGTGGCTCAAGTGGTAGAATGCTAGCCTGGAGCAAAAAGAAGCCAGGGACAGTGCTCAGGCCCTGAGTTCAATCCCCAGGACTGGCAAAAAAGGAAAACAAAACAAAGTAACCAGTATTTACATAAATTTTGAGGTTGGAGGCATAGCTCAGGTGGTAGAGCATCAGCAAATGAGCAAAAGTATCAGATTCCAAGCCTGGGTCCTAGTCTCAGACCAAAAACAAACAAAACCTCTTCAATGAACTAGCTTTGCACTTTGGAGTAAGCTTTCTAAGTCATTATGCTATATACACAATCAGCCTTCCATATACTCAAGGCATTTCATTAAATTCTATCTTCCATAGAAAGCATTCTTTCAAAGCCTAGAACAAATAATATAACAAACATGTAAATACTTACTTAAGATTCCTTCTACAGCATCATGCTGAATAAATTTTATGCTTGAGATTTTAATATCTGCCCCTATACAATCCACAAAAGTGTCTCCTTTGCCCCTCTTTTCTATCACAATATCATCTGGTAGACCGTAACCTAAGGGAGAGAAAAAAACACTTAAGTGTGTACACACTCTAGGACAGATTTCTCTAGTTCATGATTCTAAGTGATACAGTAGGCCAGTAGCTAAATAAAATCTACCTCCCCAGATATTTACATTAATTTAAAGCAGTGTATACAATTTTTAATAAATTACCAATTTGACCCAACATCAAAAAATAATGATTCTCAACACTAAGTAGGCTAAGAAGATCATAAATTCAAGATCATCCCAAGAGTCATCCTAAGTTCAAAGTCAGTTTGAGTTCCAAATCAACCCAGACTACATACACTATGTAAAAAAAAGCAAAGAAAAAAAAAAAACTCCTAAAGGTTCACAGAAGGATCAGAAGATTTAAACATAATCAGCTTCAGTCCTTCCAATATGGTCTCTAACACTGTATGACTCTATGTGTATTTAAATAAGCCCAGCATTTCTCAAGATTATCTAATTAACAATTCTGTTAAGCAGATTGACTTAAATCTGACAAGCTGACTTCAAATACAAGGGTTGTTGGAGTGCTGGTGGCTCACACTTGTAATCCTAGCTACTTGGGAGGTTGAGATCTAAGGATCAAGGTTCAAAGCCAGCCTGGGTAGGAAAGTCCATTAGACTCTTAACCTCCAATTAATCACCAGAAAACAGGAGTGGTGCTGTGACTCAAAGTGGTAGAGCACTAACCTTGAGCTGAAGAGTTCAGTGACAGTGCCCAGGCCCAGAGTTCAAGCCCCACAACCAATCAAAAAACAAAAAACAAAAAAAAGGGCTCATTTCACTAATAACAAATAACATCAGATCTCTAGATAAGTATTCTTTCTTTACAGTGCTAGGGATCAAATTCTGGGATTTTTACATGTAAGGCAACTACTCTAACACCATTCAGCCCTAGCCCCCAGCTAAATCTTACAACTAATAATGCAATTTAAACTAAATGAATTTACAGTGTCAGAAAACTCAAGAACTTGACTACTGCATCATAAAGCCACATAGACAAAGCTTTAAGTAAGAAATAACTGTTGTTGTCTAAAGATTAATCTTGGCTTAATTAGATGAAAGCAGTAGCTGCTCTAAACAGCAAGTACAGTCTGTACTTGAGGAGTATAGAGAAGACCTGAAGAACAGTAAAGGATGTATTAGGAGGCTCTATTCACAAGAATGTTACCAGGTATGGAGTTGTGAGCAATTTGTCTCTGCTTCCTTATATGTGTCTGCCTGTATGTTACACATTTTCTACAATAACCATTATAATTTTGCATATTTTCTACAATAACAATTATAATCTTTAGAAACATAAAAAGTCTCAGGTTGAGGAATACATTTGATATAATTATACAAATTATCCAGTCTTAGCAGTTAAAAATCTAAAACTCTAATTTAATTTAATTGATTTTCTAACCAAAATACAAAGCTATATTGTAACCCTTAATATAGTACTCAATATACATGACTTGTTACAAGTACGTTATGAATCACTCCATATATTCACATCAGACATACCATATCTGTCCAATTCTCAGAAATGCTTCTTGTTCATAAATGTATTTTTATACTTAACCAGAATTCTATATGGTTAATATATAATTAATACTAATAGTATCAATACTAATGACACTCTGGCAATTATAAGTTCTTCACCAATCTAAGAGGAACTAATAATATCAATAGATCGATAACTGTAACTATTGTTATTTTCACTGTACCAAAAGTATTTTTATTGCAGTGCTTTATCCTGGAGATAAACTATTATATTTGGATCATTCTAAATCCATAGACTATAACTGTTAAAAATGTATTTTTAATAGAATCTACCAATATTAATGTTCTTTTTTTTTGGCCAGTCCTGGGTCTTGGACTCAGGGCCTGAGCACTGTCCTGGCTTCTTTTTGCTCAAGGCTAGCACTCTGCCACTTGAGCCACAGTGCCACTTCTGGCCATTTTCTATATATGTGGTGCTTGGGAATTGAACCCAGGTCTTCATGTATACAAGGCAAGCATTCTTGCCACTAGGCCATATTCCCAGCCAACATTAATGTTCTTAAAAATATACTTTAGTCAGGATACAATCTGTGACATTCAGTAAGCTGTAAGAATTAGGATAATTTTTTGGTATCAACTTAAGGTTAATGCACTTCACAAAAATAAGCTAAATTTAAAATAAATAAATAACCAACATATCATGTTGGATAAGAGCAAACAAATTTCTAAAATATTTTTTAAAATTTAATATATACTAAAATTAAAATATTGCTGCAGCTGTTTTACTATCCTAGAAATTAATTTCCTTTCCATAAGCCACCTATAATCAGCAAAGCTGGAGTGCTTCCTACTAGTGGTGTCATTACTTTATATGTACCTGTAAACAACTTCCCATCATACACTACCACAAAGATCTACAGCTCAAGGCGGGTCCATCTTTCTATGTTTTCAATACCCCTAAATGTCCCAAGGCAACTCACTGGAAATCAAATGGGTTGAAATCACGTTCTTCGAGTTTCAGTAAGATATGATTGACTTTCATGCATGAGAATTTGGCTAGATCATCTTCTATACTCACCTTCTAATTCAATGGAGTCAGCAATGGAGAATGTTCCATGTACTATGTAATGGCCTGGACAAACAATAACAGTGTCACCTTCATAGCAGGCATTTATAGCAGACAGTGGATCACTATGAAACTAGAGAACAACACAGTGTAAATCTTAACCTGCAAAAGCAACAAGTATTGCTACAAGTACTTTTATGGGTCACTTGCAAATGGAGACAAAGTGCACATTTAAGTATTTCCCATGGCAGTGCTCTGAGCCCAATGCAGGCTTGCTGAATAACAATGCTAACCAAGGGCAGAGCTCCCACCACTTCCTATTCCATAGAAAATCAGCACTGTACCTGAATCTCCATTTCTTCTATACAAAGCTTGTCACTGAGCAGAGACTGCAGAAGACCAGTCCTCATGATGGAGGAGACCACATGAGTTACCTTCTGGCCATTTGGACGTGTGCCCTTTGCTTGGATACTAGAGTTTTTCTGATAACCAAACACATATCTTAAAGAAACCAAAAGATCCATGAGTTCCCATTAACATAGCTTCTAAGAAAGAAGCTAACTAGTTAAGAATAACAGAGACACACATACCTCAACAGAGGATTCTCAATGAGTTTTAGCTTTTGTTTCAGCTGTTCAATCTCTGAATACAGTTTTAACCCTTCTACCATAGAGATGTTTTCTTGCTCAGAATCAGAATTACAATTTGACAAGCTGCTTCTCAGATTTAAGAATTTCCAATAATTCTCCTCACACTGCGACAAGAGATTGTGGTAGTCAACAATAAGTCCTGAGGGAACTCGGTCTTCAAGAATGTCATAATGCCTGAAAGTTTAAGAGCAAATTGAAATCCACTAGTTTTTGAGAACATTTTCCTATCTTAACTGCGATTATTTAATCCTCAAAGTAAGTAGTTCTGAATATCTCTCTGTTATAAGTAAAAACTACTAGAACTTTAAAGCACTACTTCATTAGAATCACTACTTTTTCATGCCTTATAAGGTTTTTCCTTAAACATTTGTGCTTTACAAACACTGTCAGGTCATAGTTGTAGCATATAATTGTAATCACTAATAAATTATTTTGCAGGGAACTGGTGGCTCATATGTAATCCTAGATACTTATGAGAGTGAGATCTGAGGATCATGGTTCAAAGCGACCCTGGGAAGGCAAAGCCAAGACTTTTATTTCCAATTAACCAGCAAAACCCTGGATTAGATATGTGGCTCAAGAGATAAAAAGCTAAGCAAGAGCATAAGGCTCTCAGTTCAAGCCCTGGAAACTGGCGCACATGCGGGCGTGTACAAGCACACACACACACACAGGCAAAATAATTAGATTGGAAAGCATTCATAATCTGGAGAAATGCTTCAGTATTTTAGAAATCTTTTTTAACCAGAAATATTAACCATTTAATATTGTCATCTATTTTTCAAATAAGAGGGGCTGGGAATGTGGCTTAGTGGTAGAGTGCTTGCCTAGCATACATGAAGCCCCAGGTTCGGTTCCTCAGCACCACATACACAGAAAAAGCCATAAGTGGGCGCTGTGGCTCAAGAGGTAGAGTGCTAGCCTTGAGCAAAAAGAAGCCAGGGACAATGCTCAGGCCCTGAGTCCAAACCTTAAGACCGGCAAAAAAAAGAAAAAAAAAAATCTCATATAAGAGCTGGACAGAACATCTTCAGTCAGTTTACTCTACTGTGTCTTATTATATAGAATCATGTACTTTTTACTTTTTTAATTAAAGCAAAGAATCTTCTATAATTCAACTAGTTTCACTATTTCTCAAATAACTAGCTTTGAATTTAACAGTAGGGTTTTTAGTACACTAACTGAACCATTTTGGGTTTTTTGTTGTTGCTATAGTTCTAGCAAAGATTTATTTTAGTGTAACAGGGCTAAAGTAAGGGAAAATTACAAGAGATTCAAGCTGTAGCTCTGAGTTCAAGCCCCAGGACCTTGACAAAAAAAAAAAAAAAAAGAAAGAAAGAAAGAAAAAGAAAAAGAGAGGGGGAGGTGAGAACGGAAAGGGAAAACGAAAAGGAAAGAAAATAGTAAGGATGTAAGAATTTTCTGCTTTCCTGGCAGGAAATGAAAGTTAGACTCAAAAATGAGATTCAGATTTACAGTGAGCCATTAACTTATTGTTAAACTGTCAATCTTTAAAAGCAGAGTATTTAAGTATACAGGCAAATGTGGTGGCATGCACCTACACTAAATCCCAGGACTCACCAGGCAATAGTGGCTCAGAATCGCAGTATGAACATTTTGCATCTAAGATTTTGAAATATACAGGAAAGGTACACTTGTGGAGAAGCTTAGCCACCTGGAACTGGGAGTGGGAATTAAGGCTGACATCAAAGAAGCATGGAAGAAATACCTTAAAACTTAAGTAATGATTGTACAATTTAATATGCTGTGTATATTATAACTCAATGAAACTGTTAAACAGGGCTGGGGATGTGTCTCTTGCTTACTTGTGATTTGGACTTTCTTCAAGTACTTAATGTAATAATGTTTTGTACCCCTTTGTCTGACATGGAAGAACTGATTAAAAATTTAAAAAAAAAAAATTGCGGTATGAGGCCAGCCTGGACAGGAAAGTAATCCTACCAGCTATAGAAATCACACAATGTTCTCTAAGGTGAATGTGGTGTTTGCTATGGTTGATAGTCAGAAGTTATACAATATAGAGAACTTGTTTGGATCAGCTAGTGAAATTTCCCCACAACATTGGTTTTATTGGGGCTACCTTTCATCAGAACTATATTGATCAACATCAATTAAGCAGAAGATAGTGTCACTTACTAATATAGAAAAGACTAGGAGAAAGGCTACATAAAACAGATCATGCTTGTAATCCAGTTACTCTAAAGTCAGAGATCCAGGATAGTGGTTTAGGCCTGGCTCTGTGAAAAAACTGAGACTCTATCTGGAAAATAACCCAAAGAAAAAGAGAAAAGGGACAGAAAGAAAGAGGAACTAGAGAGAACTAAGTTATAGGGAAAGGGAGAGCTATCACAAAGAGTAGACCAGGTTAGAGTTGAAAACAAGACTCATGTCCAATAAACTACTCAGAAGAAGCTGGAAGCAAGAGTGCTAGCCTTGAGCAAAAAGAAGCTCAGGAACAGCACCCCTGGCCTTGAGTTCAAGTGCCAGGATCAGCACACAATCACACAACTACACCACCACCACCACCCCCCCCACACACACAAATCCCAGGACTCTCAGGAGACAGAGGCAGGAAGATTTTGAGTTCAAAGACAACCTGAGCTACATAGTGAGACCTTGTTTCAAAAAAATAAAATAAATAAAAATTTTGGTGTCTCTGCATCAATTTCATTTAATAATTTGTCAAGAGCTACATTTGTTATATATCTGTTTCTGAATGAGGAGGTGGGGAAGGGGGTATTTGTAACAAAAGCAAAATTAACATGAATAACTACTTTTCCAACACATACAAGGTCAGTTATAAATACTTACAATCTCAAGCGAGGCTCAACACACCTGACAAAATAATCATACTCATCCTCCTCTTCTTCATCCCAGCTTCTCCAAATGTTTTGGTAGAAAAACCTGAAAAAGAGCTTACTTGTATTCAAATTCAATCACTGGCTCAAATGTTTTTGCAGTAGTGACAGCTAGAGAACAAATCAAAGTAATACAGCAAACACACAAAGTTCTCTCAAATGAATGTGGTGTTTGCTATGGTTGATAGTCACAAGTATATACAACATAGAGAACTTTGGATCAGCTAGTGAAATTTTCCCACAACACTTGTTTTACTAGGACTTCTTTTATCAGAACCATATTAAAGATCATCAAGTGGGCAGAAGACTGTATGATTTCCTGACATAGAAAAGACAAGGAGAAAGGCTAAGTATAACAGCTCATGCTTGTAATCCAGTTACTCCAAAGACAGAGATCCAGGATAGCGGTTCAGGCCTGGCTCTGTGAAAAAACTTGAGACCCTATCTGAAAAATAATAACCCAAAGAAAAAGAGAAAAGGGAGAGGGAAAGAAAGAGAAAGAGATGCAAAGTGAACTAGAAAGAGGAGAGCTAGAGAGGAAGGGGGAATTGTAGGGAGAGAGCATGGAGTGGAGTAACAAAGAGTGGAACAGGTTAGAATTAGAAAAAATAAAGTTTTTGTCTTCCCCATGTTCCCATTAGAAGATGTCCAAATACACTGATGAACATAGACTTTCAGAGCTCAAAGGAAAATTCAGGGCTAGAAATGCAAATTTGGGAAGTGTCAACATACTGATGGTATATTAAGACAACAAATAAAATCACTTGGGGATAGAACATAAAGCAACATTCCATGAACTCTAAAACATTAAGTCCTCTGCAGTGCTTTAAAAATTCATTCCTTATCAGCTAGCCATCGTGGTACAGAGCCATAACCCTAGCTACTCAGGAGGCAGAGGCAGGAGGGTTAAAAATTCAAGGCAACCCAAGGCAAGTGATCTCAGAAAACAGAACAAAACAACAACAAAAGGGCTGGGGTATAGCTCAAGTGGTATAACTTGCCTAGGAAACATGAGTCTCTAGGTTCATTTCCCTAGTACAGCCAAATACAATATATAATTATAATAATAATAATAATAATAATAATAATAATATTCCTTATCCTAGACCAATAAGAATCTCAGCTGGAGGAAGAGCAGCCTATTTTTATATAGTTCCCCAAATGATTGAACATTTTTATTACAAATTTTTTCAAATATATATAAGAGAACAAAGGAATAATGAATAGTATATAATGATCACTATCACCTGATTTCAATAATTATCAACTCATAGGTAATCTATCTTCATCTCTACCCCTCCCACTTAACCCTCTGCTCCTCTAACTCACAAAATCCGGACACTGGGTTATTTAGCAGCAAATCTCAGAGATACATCATTCATAAATTTTTAGTATGTCTCTAAAATAAATCTTTATACCAAAGAAAGTTTTAATTCCTTAGTATTATTTAAAAAAAATCTGTCAATGTTCAAATTTCCCTAATGGTCTCTTGCTGTTAATTTTATCTAGAGTCAAACAAGTGTTGCATTTGCTGTATCTCTTAATCATTTGTATTCCTTTCCTCCTTGCAATTTACTTAACAGTTCCTACACTCTGAACTTTGTTGATTACATACTTGAAGAGGTCACTTTCTGTGTTCTTCTATTTCCTTTATTTCTAGTAAACTGAGAGATCTGGAGGCCTGACTGGCTTCACAAGTTTTCTGGTAAGAATACTTCAGGAGAGATATAATGTATTACCTTTAGGAAGTACACATAATGCCTGGCCACCCCTTTGTATAAGGTTAAGATGAATGGATACTGGTATTATCAGTCTGATCTACCTGCTACAAGTTCCCTATCAGCTTTTCAGTTGTACTAGCCAATGCTCACTGCCTGGAACTTTTTTTTTCTATTGAGTTATAAAATACATACATTCTGATTTTACCATTCCTTTGTTCTTGCATGAGTTGGAAGACTTTTTTTTTTTAATTCCCAAGGGAGTTTATATGGGCACCCATGCAGCCCAGTGCAGGGTTGCCATGTCAGAGCCGCAGCAGCTCCAGATACAGGAGACAGCAGAGTGCACAGTGACTAGTGTAGAGAGAAAAAAAAAATCTGGAAAATTCAGGGCCTCATGTTCTGGTGCAGAACCATATGACGTGAAAATAACCAGGTTCTAAGTAACAAGTGCCAACAGTACACCACTGACTGCTGCCATACACCTCTGGCTCAAGCACAGGAACTGATTGATAATCAGTAAATTGAAAAAGTTCCAGGACTGCCTGATCCAGTGTACCATGTATTGCAACAACAGAACCAAAGATTCAATTTATGTAAGGAATAAAGAGCTTCAGGTGAAACATTAGCTAGACAGTGTGTCAACAAGTGTGTGAATGACCACAACACCTCATCCCAATTATGACCCAGAAGATTTCCACTGGGAAATAAGTCTTTGCCAATGACCATGGGGCCCAGAACAAGAATATTAATGAAGAAATTAAGGATAGCAACAAGTTTAAAGCATATTTCACTTGGATACTTTCTATAATTAAAGTGAAAAACTGGTGCTAAAATTTGGATAAAAGATAATTATGGGAAGGCTGGATGTGGCTCAGTGGCAAAGCGCTTGCCTAGCAAGTGCAATGTCCTGGGTTCGATCCCCAGTACCAAAAAAAAAAAAAATACCAGGAAAAAAAACAGCTTAAAAAAAAAGATAATTATGGGAGAATATTCTAGAGCTTCAATTTCATGTGGCAAAAGTGCTTTTCTTGGCAGCAGAGCTCTCCCAGGCATCAAGCCAGTGATCCAAATTCTTCTTACCACAGAGGTAGCAACAAGCTGGCAGGCTCCTATAACCCACTCATAATCTGCTAGTTTGAGGTAAAGTATATCTACTGCTAACTCCTGTTTACTGTAAGTATCACAACATCAATTTCCAGGAGTTGTAAAGCAAATTCAAGTAGATTACTAATTCTGAAGTGAAAAAAAAGTTTCTAACTTTTTTTTTAGTAGAAATCAGTTTTATGTATGATCTCTACTAAAACAACTGTATCAGTATTCATTTTTCTTTTAATAAAGTAGCTGAATATTTTTACTTAGTTTTGTTTTACGTAGAAGAGCATGAAGTAGATTTTAAATGCAGACTTGGAAGAGAGTAGTTTCAATAAGGACTTGAATGATATCTTTATAATCAAAAGATGTGAATGTGCATTTTTCAGATTAGAGACCACTGCAAAATCACATGGTTCATATCACATGAGTATGTAAGGGCAGTATTGACAGAGATACTTCTCACTAAAGGGATGAGAGATGTGTGAGATATATAGATATACGTAGATATATAGTAGATATGTACACACATACACATAGATACACATATAAATACTGGTATTCAGGAATAAATACTAAAATAGGAACTGTTGGGGTTGGCCACCTGAGCTATGACACCAACAGTGGTAGAATGACTACCAATGAGCCAAAGTATCAGATACCAAGTTCAAACCTCAGTCTTAGAAAAATAAAATAAAATAGGAACTGTTAGCTAATTAAGACAGTTGTGAAGTACTACAATCAAAACCCTGAATGTTATAGAACAGAATGAAATAAAAGCCTAAACCCAGCATTAGTTACTTAATCTGAGTTAATTGAGCTTTATTGAGATAATCTCCTGGGATCAGAAAAGTTAAAAAAAAATCAGCTCCCTTAGGGCAAAAAAACATAAACACTCATTCCCAAATAACAATTTTGCCTAGGGTCTTTACCACATATGGTGTTTCAGCCCTATCTTGTGGGTATAAACCATGTCATCTTTTTTGTTTTATTATTTGAAATGATAATATAACCTGTCTGTCTACTACCAAGCTGTGTGTGATATATATTTTCCTAGTGGTACTGTTTAAAATGAACTTCTAGGGCTGGGGATATGGCCTAGTGGCTAGAGTGCTTGCCTCGTATACATGAGGCCCTAGGTTCGATTCCCCAGCACCACATATACAGAAAATGGCCAGAAGTGGCGCTGTGGCTCAAATGGCAGAGTGCTAGCCTTGAGCAAGAAGAAGCCAGGGACAGTGCTCAGGCCCTGAGTCCAAGCCCCAGGACTGGCCAAAAAAAAAAAAAAAAGTAAAATGAACTTCTAATTACCTCTCCACTATCTAGATGATGACTTTCTCAATATGTTTCTTCTTATGTGTAAAATAAATTCTTTATGATATCCAAAGGGGGTGGGGGTAATCCCCAGGTTACTCTAATGTGCTTTCAGGACTGATTAGATAAAATAGATGGTTGTTATGGTTGGTATGTCCCCTCCAAAATTCATGTTGAAATTTAGTTATTAACAGTAGTAAGAGTAGAAATTTGCCTTTTTGTGCTAGTACAGGGGATTGAACATGGGACCTTGAATAGTATTCTTGATTGGCTTTTTCCAGTCAAGGGATCTACCATTTGAACCATGCTTCTCCTTCCAGCTTTTTATTGGTTCATTGGAGATGAGTCTCTTGGATTTGCATGCCCAGGCTGGCTTTGAACCATGATCCTTGGGTCTCAGCCCTCTGAAAAGCTAGGAATATGGGTATGAGCCACCAGTACCCAGAAGAAGTAGGATTTTTAAGAAGTGGTTAAATTGAGTACCAGTGCTTCACAGCTAGAAGCTTCTAGCTGCTCAGGAGGCTGGAATCTGAGGGTCAAAGTTCAAAGCCATCCAGGGCATGAAAGTCTGTGAAACTCCTATCTCCAATAAACTACCAAAAAAAAAAAAAAAAAAAAAAAGCCAGAAAGGGAGCTATGGCTGAAGTAATAGAGCACTAGCCTTAAGCAAAAAGAAGCACAAGGATGGCACCAGGTCCTAATTTCAAGCCCCAAGACTAGCACCTAAAAACAAAAAACCAGTAAGAGGTGATTAAGAGAGCTATGCTTGCACTTCTTAGCCAAAAAACCTACTGCTTGCTTAAAATTAGCAAGTATGTTGTATTGCGACTGTAACAGAAAACAGGCTAATAAAGTGACATAAAAACTGATTGCTGAGTTACTCCAACATTCTGTTTGAGATCAAGATGGAGACCTGGTTAAGAAGACTAAGAAAGCAAGCCACTGAGATACCGTCTAACATGAAGGAGGGGAGGCACAGAAATGGAGGGACAAAGGGTAAACAAAGGGTACTCACTGGACACTGTGTTGAAAATGAACTATATAACTTGTACGTGGGATAGGAGAGAAAAACTGGGAGACAGCCTGAAGAAAAGGGTAACATTGTCCAAAAAGAAATGTATGCTTTACCTAATGTAACTGTAATCCCACTATATATCACCTTTATAATAATAACAATTTTAAAAATTTAAAAACAAAAAAAGAAGCTAAGAGGAGGTTGTGAAAAAGATGGGAAAGACCAAATGCCAAGAGGTCAGGCAAGGTGAGAACCAAAAAGTATAAACTGTGGTGAGAAGGGCAGACACATTACTGGAGTGTCAAAAAGCTCAAACTGGGGACTGGGGATTTAGCTCAGCGGAAGAGCGCTTGCCTGGCGAACAAGTCCCCAAGTTTGGTCTTCAGCTCTGGAAAAAAATTGTAAAAAAAAAAAAAAAAAAGGCCCAAACTGTAACTATAGGTAACTTGTCAAATCTGCTAGATGGAATAGTATCTTTGTTCTCTAGAATGTATCTGAAAACACAAACTAAACTAAATCTGGGCCTGGTCTACACTTATTGAAAAACAACAACTCTCCTTGCTCCCTGTTTTTCTCTAAATTAACTCCCAATCTTGGTGATATTACATGGATTAATAATCTGGCTATAAAGCACTTCTGCTTCAGAGGCTTTGCTTATAAACGCCCCATTGCACATGTTCCTTCACACACTTGTGTAATGTGCTGGTCAAAAGCCTTCCACATTTCCCACTTAATAAACTTATATGTACCGTTCATAATGTACTCAAAAATCCTCACTAGCACATAATATGTCATCTGCACCTGCTGCAACATTTATTCTCCAACCCCCCCCACCCTCCCACGTGAGGGCTAGTCCTCAAGGTCTGAGGGCTCTCCCTGAGATTTTGCTCAAGGATAGCATTCTAACACTTGAACTAAACCTCCATTTCTGGCCTTTTGGTGGTTAATTAGAAATAAGTATCCCACAAACGTTCTCACAAACTGAGCTAGCTTCAAACTGTAATCCTCAGATCTTAAGCCTCCTGAGTAGTTAGGATTATAGACATGAACCACCAGCACCCACTACTTTCTTTTAAACCACAAAACTGGAAGTTGGCCAAAATTTCCACATCATCTCTCATTATCCTTCCTATTTACTGGACCACCATATCCCAGACCCTTAAGTGAGTCTCAATCAGTACTCATTGCTACTCTCTCTCTCTCTTACATCTTAAATGGATTTCCTATTGCATCTCCCTCCATTTATTTTCCACACAGAAGCCAGAAATTTTCAAATACAAAGCTGGTCACACTCTCCAAAGAATAAAGCTACTGCTTTTTGCTAGTGCTGGACTCAGACCTCCTCCTACCTGTGCTTCCCACATAGCTGGGATTATAGGTATGAACTACCACAACAGTCAGCACCACCCACAATTCTGAAAGCAGTTTCTAAACTACACAAAATTGAATATCCTCTATCTTCTGTTAACATTTGCAACAATCAAGTAAATGAAGTCCTTGTGCTATTTTTAAACTTTTCTGTAGGATTGAAATGACCAACAAATTTTAAGCATTTTTTATTTTTAACTTTTTTATAAAAGAGTATCCTAGAGGATGGATGTGTGGCTTAGTGGAAAATAAAGCATTTGCCTTGTAAGAAAAAAGAAAACAAACAAAGGAAAAAACAAAAAACCAGGTTCAAGAAAAAGAGATTAAAAAAAAAAAAGTAGGCTGGCACAGGTGGCTCAGGCCTGTCATCTACTGAGGTGTCTGAGATCTAAGGATCTTGGTTCAAAGGCAGCCCGGGGAAGAAAGTCCATGAGACTCTTCTCTCCAATTAACCACCAGAAAACTAGAAGTGGCGCTGTGGCTCAAGTGGTAGAGCACTAGCCTTGAGCTGAAGAGCTCATGGACAGCACGTAGACCCAGAGGTTCAAGCCCCAGGACCCAACAACAACAAAAAAAAGTAGGTTCAATCCCCAGCAAAACAAAAAGGAACTTCCCCTAGTCTTTGAAACTTTTTTTTTTTTTGAGGTATTGGGGCTTGAATTCAAAGCCTCACATTGCTACCCTGTATTTTACTGGTCACTTTTAAGAAAAGGATCTCATTTCTTGTATAGGTATAAGCCTGAGCTGCTATTTGTCTACTCTGAGGTTTCCCAAAGTAGCTAGATCACAGGCATATACCAGTGTCCAGTTTCTCTCTGGAGATGTAGTCTCGCAGATTTTTCTGCCTGGGCTGGCCAGGTTAATGGATCCTCCTACTCTGTCTCCTACATAGCATAGGATGATAGTCATCCTAAAATGAGAAAGGGGGCTGGGGATATAGCCTAGTGGCAAGAGTGCCTGCCTCAGATACACGAGGCCCTAGGTTCGATTCCCCAGCACCACATATACAGAAAACGGCCAGAAGCGGCGCTGTGGCTCAAGTGGCAGAGTGCTAGCCTTGAGCGGGAAGAAGCCAGGGACAGTGCTCAGGCCCTGAGTCCAAGGCCCAGGACTGGCCAAAAAAAAAAAAAAAATGAGAAAGGACTGTATTCCTGTCCAGGCTGGCATCAAATATGATTCTATTGTTTTCAGCCTCCCAAATAGCTAGGATTACATGCATGAGGCAGCGGTGCCCAGCAAGCTCTAAATATATTTAAATACAGCAGTAACAAAGTTGTTACATCTGAGTCTAACAGAGACGAAAATTATTAATTTTCTGTCATAATGTTATCTATCAATTTCTCTTCCTACCTGACATGCTCAATTGCAAGGGCTGTCTGGTCAAACACTCCAGAATCATCAAACACCACCCACAACTCCTGCAAAGGCAACTGACATTCCTTCAGATCAAGGAGCTCCTTCATACACTCCAAAGTGAAAGTGCTCACTTCAGATTTACAAATATAGGGCTCAGCAAGCTTCACCACTGCCTTCAAGGCTGAAAAGTCCACATCTGTAACCTGAAATTTAAAATAATCTGACTCAATACATGGAAAACAAAGTTAAGACACACATATAAAGCACTATAAATGAACAGTTCGGTGGGGGGCGGGGGGAATTTGTGCCAGCCCTGGGACTTGAACTCAGTCTCAGAACTGTCTCTAAGCTTTTTCTCAAGGCTAGTGCCTACCACTTGAGCCACAGCTCCACTTCTGACTTTTTAGTGGTTAGAGTCTCACAGACTTTCATACCTGGGATGGCTTAGAACTGTAATCCTCAGTTCTTAGCCTCCTGTGTAGCTGGGATTACAGGTGTGAGTCACCAAAACGACACCAACTGTGTGCTTGGTTTTTAACCATGAAATAGGAGAGAACCTTTTTCTATAAAAAAAAAGAATAAAAAAAAAAAAGACAAGCCCAGCCCAGTAAAGGTGGCTCAAGCCTTAATCCTAGCTACTCAAGGCTAAATCTGAGGATCACAGTTTGAAGCCAATTCACTCAGTGAAGTCTAAGAGACTTATATCCAATGAACTGCCAAAAGCCAAAAGTGAAGCTGTGGGGGCTGGGGATATGGCCTAGTGGGCAAGAGAGCTTGCCTCGTATACATGAGGCCCTGGGTTTGATTCCCCAGCACCACATATACAGAAAACGGCCAGAAGTGGCACTGTGGCTCAAGTGGCAGAGTGCTAGCCTTGAGCAAAAGGAAGCCAGGGACAGTGCTCAGGCCCCGAGTCCAAGGCCCAGGACTGGCCAAAAAAAAAAAAAAAAGTGAAGCTGTGGCTGAGGAGGCAACACAACAAAGGAACAAAAAAGCTAAGGGACAGCAGCCAGGCCCTGAGCACAAGCCTCAGTATCAGCACAAATAAAAATAAATTAAAGCCAGCATCAGTGGTTCATGCCTATAATCCTAGCTACTCAGGAGGCTGAGATATGAGGATCGCAGTTCAAAGCCAGCCTGGGAAGGAAAGTCTGTGAGACTCTCAATTAACCACCAGAAAACTGGAAGAAGCATTGTGGCTCAAGTGGTAGAGCACTAGCCTTGAGCTGAAGAGCTCAGGGATAGTGCCCAGACCGAGTTCAAGCTCCACAACCAAGAAAAAAAAAATTTTTAAATAACTATAAATAGTAAAGAACATGCCTAGTGTTTTACCTGCATGGAACTCACACTGTAATCAGAAAGAAAAATAAAACAAGATAGTGATGAGCATGTAACAAAATAACTACAGGTTTGTGCCTTTACAAGATTATTTTTCTTTTTTATATAATATTATTATTATTACTTAGGTGTTGTACAGAGGGGTTACCATTTCATAAATCGGGTAATGAGTACATTTCCTTTTTGGACAATGTCACCCCGTCCTTCACCCTCCCCAGTATGTCATTTTTCTAAAGGAGCTAAAGCAACTTGTCACACTCCCTATTTAACAAGGGTTTTTTTTGTGTGTGTGTGATACATTGACAAACAATGAAAAAATTTCCAAGTTGTAATTAAAATACAAATTTAAAAGGTCCAGTCAGCTGAAAAATAAGATTGTTGTTACTTTTATATTGGGACAGATAAATCTTCTGTTAAGTTAAAAATTGAGCTATTTATCCAATGCCTATTTGCTTCACACTACTTAAAGAACTTCAACCAAGAAGGTAAAATTAAATAAAGCTCCACTGGACATAATTAGGCTTTTTTTCTAATTTTTATTTATTTTTTTGGTGTGCCGACCCTGGGGCTTGAACTTGGGGCCCAGGAGCTGTCCCTGACCTTTTTGCTCAAGCCTAGCACTCTACCACTTGAGCCACAGCTGCACTTCTATCTTTTTACTGGTTAATTGTAGATAAGAGTCTCAGGCACTTCTTCTGAGTAGGCTGACTTCAAATCTCAATCGTCAGATCTCAACCTCATGAGTAGCAAAGAGTACAGGCATGCGTCACCAGCGACCAGTTTAGGTCTTATCTTTTAAATGATCTCAAATACCTCCTTTCCTTTCACAGGTTTATAATCCATTTCTTGGGCTGGGAATATGGCCTTGTGGCAAGAGTGCTTACTTTGTATACATGAAGCTCAGGTGTTCAATTCCCCAGCGCCACATATATAGAAAATGGCCAGAAGTGGCGCTGTGGCTCAAGTGGCAGAGTGCTAGCCTTGAGCAAAAAGAAGCCAGGGACAGTGCTCAGGCCCTGAGTCCAAGGCCCAGGACTTGCAAAACAAAAAGCAAATAATAATAATAATCCATTTCTTCTTATCAAAGGACAAAGAAATTTAATATGCCTTAATTTCCTGGTAACACTTAAAATTTGTGGAACACTTCAATTACTATGACAATTAGATGTAAAAAAAAAACAACACATTACTTTCAACTTGTTTATAAAACAGGAACTTCAATATATCAGTCTGAGGTAAAGTGATTATAAGTAGAGACATCTATCTTAACAGAATTAAACTTACCTCAACCAACACCTCAAATACATTCGTGTGCCAGACTGCTTGCCACCCAGATGGTTCGAGGACCTTCTCTAAGAATTCAGCTGTGAATTCTCTCACCTCAGAGGCTTTACAGTCAGCTGCAAACAAATTAAACACAGTAAGAATTAAAAATACACAAAGTAGACAGAAGTTAACGAATACATTTAAATCTACTTTTTCAGAACCAATAACTAGCAACCTGAGGGACAATCTACTAATAAATTCAAAAAACAAAAGAAGCAAAAAACTTACCTAAAATGTAATCTTGATAGGCTTGGAATCGCTCATAGAACAAAAGTTGACTTGTTTGAAAAATTTCTGGGAAAAGAGTTTTTCCTTCAGGTACAAAGCTTTGTAAAATGGTACCTGGCTTAGCACGATAATTATAGTCATGACATGAATCTTCATCTTGGAATAAACCTAATGAACAACAAAAAATAAGCAGGCTCAATTGTCCCAGAATTTCAAGTGCTTATAGAGTTCTCTCTTCTACAAAACACAAATAAGGGTAAGTGCTAAGATGCATTGAACCCTTGAGCTACTCTCACAGCCCAGATATCCTTAATAATGCGTAGGGTTTACTTACTTAAAACTACTAGGTTCCTCATAATTTCAAGAACTGTGTCTAAGGAAAAGATCAGGAAGTACAAACCAACCTAGGTCTGGGCAATAAGTAATTATGTTTCATAAAGTATGATTTAGCCAGAATCCTTATCTAATTCAGTGCAGTAAGATGTTCTTAATAAACATCTTAAATTAATTAAGACTAGAGAAGCAAAGCCAATGGTGGTAGCCTTTGGCAGAAGAGTTTCGTTTTCAGGGAAAATGTGTAAGATTGTTACTAGTAGCATCTCACATCTTCCTTTATTTCTCCTTCCATCCATTTCTTTGCCCTTGTTCAGACCATCAGAACTACTTTATCCCACAGATGACCCATGTACTCAAGGGACTGCTGCTCATGAGTTCTGATCACATATCACCAGCCTGTGACTATCTCTCTATGCCTCAGCTTACATGTCTATAAAGAATACAAAAATAGATAGGTGCTGGTGGCTCACACCTGTAATCCTAGCTACTCAGGAGGCTGAGATCTGAGGTCTGTGGTTCAAAACCAGCCCAGGCAAGAAGTCTGTGAAACTCTTACCTCCAATTAACTACAAAAAAAGCCAGAAATGTAGCTGTGGCTCAAGCAGTAGAGCATTAGCCCTGAGTAGAAAAAACAACAACAAACAAACAAAAAACAACAACTCAGGAACAGCACCCAGGCCTTGGCTTCAGAACTGGTAAAAATTAATAGATAAATTAAATAAATAAAAAGAATGTGCTGACTTCAATTGAAAGAATTAAAGAAGTAATTTCTTAACTATTTACAATAGCAACTGTGCATGTGTATGTGTATGGTGTGCAAGGGCCCTTCAGTAACTAGGGCTTGAACTAAGGCCCTTACAATCTCACGTGGCTCAAGACTGACAAGGCTAGCATTCTACCACTCAAGAATACCTCCACTTGCCACTTTTGGCTGATTAACTGCAGACAGGAATTTCATGAACTTTCCTGCCCCAAAACTGTGACCCTTAGATTTAGATCTGAGTAGCTAGTATTACAGATGAGTCAACAGCACTATAATTTACTACTTTGCTTTTGTTTGCCAGCTTTACTGTGTTATAAGATGTTTAAAAATCATTTTGATGCATGCATACATTAGGAAATGAGCACGGTAAAGCTAACATTTTATCATCTCATATTAGCTTACTTTTTTTAGTAGTACTATATTTTGAATATGCAACAAACAGTAAATCTAACTATAGTCATAGTGCTGCCATTAGATCTCCAGAACTTATAACTAAAAATGTACTCTATTGACTAACATCTCCCCATTTCTCCCATCCACTAGCAACTCTTCTACAAGCTCAGTCTCTAGGCTCAGCTTTTCTCTATTCCATATGTAAGTAATAGCATAAAATATTTGTCTTTCTTGACAACCACTTCAAAAACATAGCTCTGTTTTCCCAGGGGGAAAACTGAAGCTAAGCAACTTTTGCCAGCTCCCACGTAGGTTAGTCGCACCACACCTGTGCACTGGAAGTGAACTACCCCCCCTACACACTCCGTCAGAAGATACCCATACCGTAATGAGAGAGCAGGGGTGTGGCTTGGTGGCGGCCCACTAGCCAAGCACGTGCAAGGCTCTGGGTTGCCAAGAATAAATACACACATACATAAGCAAAGAAATATTCACACACATGAATTTATGCATACCTAAGCACAGACAGTCTATATAAACAGACAATACAACTCACACAAACATACAACGTACAGAAACTTATGATAGGCAGACAAGAATGTAATCTCCAAATATCAAAATCGAGAGACAAAAGATAAAAAGACAAACGACTCCAAAAGCACTACTTACAAAACCACTTGGTGTAGACCAACTGAACAACTCATGAGGGGAGAGGGGAAGGGGGAGGGGGAATGAGAGAGGAAGTAACAAATAGTACAAGAAATGTACCCACTGCCTTACGTATGAAACTGTAACCCCTCTGAACATCACTTTGACAATAAATAAGTAATTTTTTAAAAAATGGAATCTCCAAAGAAAGGTAGCAAAGGCCTGAGAATTGAGACCCGGTTCCTCCATGCCCCGCGAGCTCCTCTAATCCAAGCAGGTCACCTTCCTGCGGGGTTCAAGAGCAGTTCAAGGGTCGAGGGGAGGGTTAGCTTCCCCAAAAGGGAAATGAGCGTCGAGACTCCCCACATGCAGATAAAGGGAAGGCGGTACTGGAGCTCATGCTCCGGAGTGCGGCAGGCGAGGGCCCCGGCACATCCCAGCCCCTTCCCGCCGGGGGAAGCCCGGACGGAGGGTGGGGGGAGACGGAGCTCTCGGGAGCCCGGAATGAGAGCGAGCCCAGGCCCACCCTGGCCAGCCACCCCGGCCAGCCGAGAGCCCCCACGTAGACCATCCTCCCGACGCGTCAGTGCTCACCTTTATCCACGGGCCCCAAGTTCGCGGCGGCGGCGCAGACAGGGCGCCTCTCTGCCATGACTTCCCGCAGCAGCTTACCTCCCGCCAGCACCTCGTCAGCCATTTCAAATTTCTGCGGGAACTCACCCGGTAGTAGCACTATAACGAAGTCCCCTCCGATTGGCTAGTCGGACAGACGCATCTCCACATTTCCACCCCTCCCGCCTCGGCGCCCTATACGTCAGCGCCACCTACTGCCTGGAGGACCCGGGTTCTCCTCCCATTTCAGTTGATGAGATCAAGCTGGGAAGAGGTGCTGGGACTTAACTTGGGATGACTTACAAAAAAACCAAAAGTCATGCCTGAAAACTGGGCACAATAGAAAAGACATTGGATTGACAGTAAAAAAAAAAACAAAAAAAAAAAAACAATAGGATACTATTTAGACTTCTTTCAACCATTACTAATGTGGAACTCAGTTATAAGTAGAACACTCCATTCTAAAGGAAGTGCTAACCACCATTTTAGCTTCTGTACCCAGCTTGCTTGCTTTAGTTTATTATAAAATTGACTAATGAAAACTAATAAATATGACATCAGAAATAGGGCCGAATATTAAAGGAAAGATTTCTCATCCTTGCTAAAAGCAAAGTAGCATCTATCCCTCCCTCGAGTTCAGCAAGCTGCTTCACAGAGGGTCACTGACAGCCTTGAAGTTTATCATCGGCTGTACTGAGTTTCTGTATTAGCCAGAAAGCCCTGCTAACAAAGTTGTTACTCTTAAAAGAAAAAGCTAATGAGGGTCATATCTACGAAAATACTGCCCCTACTCAAGGCTATATTTTGCTTTTAGGCCATGCGCCACTATGGGCAGCCAATTGTGAGCCACAACACCTGATGTTTATTTAAAAGAACAAATGGAATCAAAGGTCACTGAGTCAGCACCAATGAAATTAAATACATCAGTCTTGCATGGCCGGCCTATGTATTCCCCACTCATAAAAACCTACTCCACTCTAAGCAAGGGGCCGTTTTTCACTATCTTGATAGTTGAGAGGCAGATTGGCCAAATAAAGTTCCTAGCTCCTATTAACTGAAGGTCTTGGAGTCTCATTTCAACTTGAGATATAATATTCATAGTATTACCTTGAGCAAGTCATTTCACCTCTCAAAAACTGAAGAGCAGGGCTGGGGATATGGCCTAGTGGCAAGAGTGCCTGCCTCATATACATGAAGCCCTGGGTTCGATTCCCCAGCACCACATATATACAGAAAATGGCCAGAAGTGGCGCTGTGGCTCAAGTGGCAGAGTGCTAGCCTTGAGCAAAAAAAGAAGCCAGGGGCTGGGGATATGGCCTAGTGGCAAGAGTGCTTGCCTCGTATACATGAGGCCCTGGGTTCAATTCCCCAGCACCACATATACAGAAAACGGCCAGAAGTGGCGCTGTGGCTCAAGTGGCAGAGTGCTAGCCTTGAGCAAAAAAAAAAAAAAAAAAAGCCAGGGACAGTGCTCAGGCCCTGAGTCCAAGCCCCAGGACTGGCCAAAAAAGAAAAAAAAAAAAAAAAAGAAGCCAGGGACAGTGCTCAGGCCCTGAGTCCAAGCCCCAGGACTGGCAAAAAAAAAAACAAAAAAAACTGAAGAGCAGGCTAGAAATATGACCTAGTGGTAGAGTGCTTGCCTCGTATACATGAAGTCCTGGGTTCGATTCCTCAGCATCACATATATAGAAAAAAAAAAAAAAAGCCAGAAGTGGTGCTGTGGCTCAAGTGGTAGAGTGCTAGCAAAAAGAAGCCAGGGACAGTGCTCAGGCCCTGAGTCCAAGCCCCAGAACTTTTGCAGAGGCCTTCAGAACTGATCTCCTGAACCTGTTTCTATTTGCACATGTATGGAGAAAACTTTCCTGGGATTCTTTATTGCAGAGCAAACCTGCATGCCTCTGGCCTCATCCCACTTAATAGCACAGCCACAATAGGTCACAATTATTCCCACTCAGACTGCAGAGACATTTGGGCAGCATCCTTTCCCAGAAGCCTGTGCCACCCTTCCTGTCCCTCAAGAATGAATGGCTCCTAGATGTTGCTCTTTTTTTTTTTTTTTTTTTTGGCCAGTCCTAGGCCTTGAACTCAGGGCCTGAGCACTGTCCCTGGCTTCTTCCCGCTCAAGGCTAGCACTCTGCCACTTGAGCCACGGCGCCGCTTCTGGCCGTTTTCTGTATATGTGGTGCTGGGGAATCGAACCTAGAGCCTCGTGTATCCGAGGCAGGCACTCCTGCCACTAGGCTATATCCCCAGCCCCTAGATGTTGCTCTTGATGCAGGAGTCTCAAATAGCCATACCCAAAGAAGGCAAGCAGATGAGAAAGAAGAGAGGTAGTCACTGGTGTAAATCTGGCAGATTGTAGGTATGGACCCAATGTTTCCAGACTGGGGGGGAAAAATGAGCAGAGTAGAAGCCAGATCGGGGGCCATCTTTTTCCAAACCAGCCTTCCAGCTCCCTTAGTGACAGAAACATGCTGAAGGGTAATGCAACTGTTGCACTGTGTCAGAGGCAGTAAATTCTTGAAGACAAATACCAGGTCATATTCCTCTTTTTATTTTAAATAAAGAAAACAGAAATAGCTAACACTGCTACAAAAACAGGAATACACCAAACCCCAAACTACTATAGGGGCAGAAATCAATGTTAGAGACTTAAAAAAACTACACATAGAATCAGTGAAAGGATAAACTTGTTCTTTGAAACCCTAGCTGAGTTATTAAAAAAGGAGAGAAGAGACTCAAATCAACAATATTAGAGATGACAAGGGTCATCTCACAACAAACATCCAAGAAATTAAAAAAATTATGAGGGACAACTTTGAAAACCTAAGATGGATAATCTAGCAGAAATGGTTATATTTCTAGAGATTTCTGCCTACACTGAACCAAGAGGTTATAAACTGTAGTATCCTGATCAACCAGGACTCGAACCCACAACGAGAAAGTCACCAGCACTCAATTAGGCTAGGAGTCTTTATTTAGCAATGCACAGCATCTGCTCTCTACTATCAGGATGGTAAAGAACAGCAATGAGTCACTGCAGGCCTGGGTTTTTAAAGGTAGAAGCTATGGATTCTACAGAAGGTGGTCATGTAGCACAGACGCAGGGTATCAGGGCAGGGGGTCAGAGCAAGTCACAAACGGGTTAAGCACACCATTTACAGAAGCAGAATTTCATGATCAGGCTGACCTAATATCAACTTTATTCTAACAATTGTTACCATGTTTCCCTAATGTAACATGCATGAGCAGCCTAAAACAATCAGTACTCAATCATAAGTGGAGCCATGGCATTTCTATAACTACTACTATGATTATTTCTATAATCTATTACTATGATAGTTTTCATAATCCATTACTATGGTTGCTACCTAGATACAGAGAGGAACAAAGGCTACATTATTTTTAAATGTCAAACTATGAGGAACTAGTCTCAGGGGCGAAGGGTGCAGCCCTCTAGCATGGAGTCACCAAAATGGAGTTATAGAAGCTAAGAGTAAACTCTAAGATAGTGAAATTTTACAAGCCTTATTGTTTCTAAGAGCTGGGGGAGGGGAGCACTACACTTTACCTTGGTCCTCACATAAACCACTTAAACAGACTGATAACATACTATGAGATTGAGTTCCAAAGTATTCTTCAAATTTGTCCATGAAATACCAACAGAAGGATCACTACCAACTATGTTTTATGAAACCAGCATTATACTAATCCCAAAACAAAGTAAGGACTCAACAAAGAAGAGAACTGTAGACCAATCTCTCCGATAAACATAGATGCAAAGCTCCTTATTAAAATATTTGCCAACAGAATACAATAGCCAATCAAAAATATACACTATGATCAAACAGGTTTTATCTCAGAAACGCAAGGCTGGTTTAATAAATGTAAATAAATAAATACTACATCAACAGAGCCAA
This sequence comes from Perognathus longimembris pacificus, assembly GCF_023159225.1. Taxonomy (NCBI): domain Eukaryota; kingdom Metazoa; phylum Chordata; class Mammalia; order Rodentia; family Heteromyidae; genus Perognathus; species Perognathus longimembris. The sequence goes on along the minus strand of NC_063170.1, from coordinate 29,205,801 downwards.
AGACAAGAACCACATGATCCGCTCAAAGATGCACTCTTATATGGAAACTACATCTAAACTTCTATGGGACTTTAGGCATTCACAGTCAGGGTAAAGGATACCCTAAGGAGAGTAACCCAAAGGTATAATTCAATGAACATTTAAAATAATATTTATCAAAACCTATCCCAGGAAATGGAAACATGGGTGTTTTGTTGGTGGTGGTGGTGGTAGTGACAGTGTTTGTTTTTGCTTTTAGGTCTTTTTTTTCTTTGGGGGGAGGGCAAGTGGCCACAAAAAGGGGGTGGGAGGGATGCATTCATAGTATTCAGTATATACTATGTGGAAAGTAAACTATGCAACTTGTGAGCAGGAACAGAAGAAGGAAACTGTAAAGTAAAGGAAGGGGTGACATTGTCCACAAAAGAAATGTACTCATTACCTGACTTATGAAATGATAACCCCACTATACAACACCTTAATAGTAGCAATAAAATTATATTTAAAAACAAAGATAAAAAAGAACAAAAAACAAAAAACCCACAGATATACTCCAACAAAAGAACAGTGGAAGACCCCATTTTGATTAATAGATAGGTCATTGAAACAAACAAAAGAAACTTCAGAATTAGATGCCATTATAAGCCAAGTAGACTTGCATTCTGTAGCCACACAATACACATTCTTCCTAGCAGCCTATTAAACATTGGCCAAAATAGATTCCTAGGACATAAAAATAAAAATCTGAGCAAATACAAGAAAATTGAAATACTTGTATTCTATCTGAACTTAATGGAATCTAGAACTCAACAGCAAAAGATACTACTGAGAACATTCTAAAAACATGGAGACTGAACAGCATATTGTTGAAGAACAGGCCATTCAGGCTTTGAGTGGGGCCTGGTGTTGGCAGTTTTGTGTGTGTGTACCAGTACTGGGGCTTGAACTCAAGGGCTAGATGCACTCTACCAGTTGAGCCACACAGCTCCACTTCTGGCTTTTTGATAAAGGTAAGAGTCTCATAGTTTTTCCTACCTCATCTACGATAGTCAGATCTCAGACTTCTGAGTAGCTAGATTTATAGGTATGACCCACTGGTGCTCAGCAGATGTTGGCTTTTTAAAATGTCTTCAGATGATCATAGGGCCACAATGAAAGAAAAGCACCATCTTTCATCATTGTTCCAGTCCATCTCTGTCTCCCAATCCTGCTACAGCTGTTCATTCCCACTGGATTTGGTCACAATCATTTCTTAAATGCTAAAGTTGCCTAAAGTAGCACTTTCTACCTTTGCATGTGTTCATAGAATCTGAAGTTTATTACTCCTATGGTAACTAAGTTTTCTTTGCTTTGAATTCGAGTTGTATCCATTACAGGAAGAGGCAGTGAAATTGTCCCAATACACAGTATTAAGTCTTCTGCTCTCGTGTATAGAGCTGTTTTCCTCCAGCGACACCAGAAACAGCAAACCCAGAGAATCTGCATATGGCACCTATGATGCTGATTCTCTGTTGGGGATTATTATGGCCTGGGAAAGGCTGCCCTTCCACCAGCCTTGGGACAATGGAAGTCCCTCCCACCTTCTGGCCTCCACCCCTTGGGAGGTCTCTGGCCCCAGTAACCATCCTCATGGTAATGATGGGAACTTTTTGCCAACTATACCGGACTGCCAGGCTGACCAGGGGCCCTTGATTTACGTCGCCCCCTTAACAGCAAAAAGTAACTACAGAAGACGAGACCTCCATCCATACTCCCTGCCTGGTGGCCGCCGGTGTCATAATTTTAAAACAAAAAGGGGGGGTATTCCCCAGGATTAGTTATGTTTATGTTAATTATCAAGAAATTTTAAATCATCCCGAATCAGTGTGGGATGGAGTACAGTATATGTGTTTCTCCAGATTGGAAAATTAAACCCAGAGCACCCGCTCTGGAGAAATGTCTTCTTGTTCTCTCTAGGAAAAGGAGGACCATGTTGGACTTCTGCTCTCCCATGAAAATATGGAAAGTAGGACTGCCTACGGTAGGAGGCAACCAAGCTTCCTTTCCTTGTTTGCTTTCTAGATTCCTTCTTGAGCGTCTCATGGCTCAATGTTTTGCTGTGGCAATACTGCCTACAGCGTCACACAAAGAAACTAAAGGAATTTTGCACCATGCTTCTTCCTTTCCTCTCCCCCTGCTGCTAGACTTGGGGAGCCCCGTTGGAAAGAAAATAGGAGCTGAGGGTATTGACACTCAACCCCAATGTTTTATGATAGAAATGTTTAAAAAAGTAAATGCAAAGGTTTAACACCTTGGCTTCAATGTTTATATAAAAGAATGTTTCACTAATCACTTATGTTTGAGTTATCAGCTACTGTGAACTGCCGGGAATGCCAGAGTTTCAGCTTCTACCTCACCAGCAAAAGAGGGCACCTTCCTGCACTTGGCAGAAACCAGCTGAGGATTCCGACTTCTGGACATAGCCAGACGGATGGACTCTTACCTACCCCCCACCCCAGTTTTGTGGAAGGGGCCCCACAGATCTTATGTCAGCATTTGCCTTATGCCCACACATGCCATGTGTTTACAGCATCCCCTGCTCATTGAAAAAACAAAAAGGGGGAGATGTTGGGGATTATTATGGCCTGGGAAAGGCTGCCCTTCCACCAGCCTTGGGACAATGGAAGTCCCTCCCACCTTCTGGCCTCCACCCCTTGGGAGGTGAACACGTGCGTGCCACCATGATGGGGTTGTCCCGCCCACAAAGGGAAGTTTCGTGATGTCACTTGATGAACGTGACCCCTAGCCTATGACTGGCCCTTTGGCCAGCCCCCTTTCTTTCCCGCCATTACTTCTATATAAGTGCCCTTCCATATTAAAGTCTTTGAGACGCTTCCCACCACCGCAACGTGTCCCTGATGCCTTCCTTTTCGCCTCCGCCCTTGGTAACATGTGGGGGAACTGGGGGGAGGGGAGGCTTCAACAACCCTTCCTCAACTTAGCGGAGGGCCAGGCTGAGTGCTCTTTCATAGAGTTTGTGGTTACCATTCTCCCCGTGGGGGGAGAAAGGGGGTGTCCAAACCCCAACAATTCTCCAATGCATGTGAGCCAGAAGAACATGTGGAACAAGGTGAGAATGGTGACCATGCTTTATTCTCAGGCTCTCCTCTTCACAGATTTAGTAGCAGCAGCACACAACATAACAGCATACTGTTCACAGGCTTACATCTTGTACACCAGCAGCACCACCAACCATGGTGTCTCTTTACAAATTTCCACTAGTCAAAAGTGACTTTTGGCCAAATAAGGCACAACACATGACCATGGTTCAAGGTTACATAAATGTGATGAACCCATTGAGATCACTGCGGGGTCCCATAGGTGATTTGTGTGTTCAAGTTTGAGAAGCATTGATCCAGAGATGTGTATAAACAAAACCAGTTAAGAAAAATGATTTTGTAATGCCCATTCCCCTGGAAAGATATCCTACTTAAGGCTCAAAAAAACCTGTAATTGAAGTTTAATCTTAACAACTTATATAACTATCCCATTTTATTCTATGATAAGGCTCATCAGTATATATATATCTTCAGTTTGTAGTAGTATCGGAAAGTATTCCATTACCTTTGTGTACATAATTCAAGACCAAAAGAAATGATGGAACCTGGTTTTATAAAACATACCAGACAAATGTGCTTCTTTCAATTGCTATTATGTATAACTATTTTATTACTTTTTATTAAATTATTTTTTATTTCCAATGGCCATGAAATTTCTAATAGTTCTTGAATAGGTTTGGGAACTGTCCCTGAGCTTTTTTGCTCAAGGCTATGCTCTACTACTTTGAGCCACTTCAAGTTTTTGAAAGTTCTCTGGAAATAAGAGTCTCATGCACTTTCCTGCCCAGGCTGGCACTGAACCTTGATCCTTAGATCTCAGTCTCCTAGTAGCTAAGCTACCAGCACCTGGCCATTTTTTAATTTTAAAAAGAACAAGTAATGGGAAATCTACTACATTTTTAAATTTGTATTTGAAAATGGATCTAGGTCTCATATCCTAATACTTTGCTTTGCTAAAGGAAAACATTTCTGGATTAAGGCTGACTAAACACTGCAACATGTGGTAAAATAGTCTTTTCCCAAGCAGTTTTCAAAGCATGAACCTAGTTCTGTTGGCACACCATACAATCTAGAACAATGCACTCCTGTAGGAGATCTACCGCAATCTACTTCTGATAGACTTGTTTTGAATAAATGTAAGCCAAGAAGCTTGTCTTGAATCGTACCTGACATAGGTCACTAGTCCAGGTAAGTCCAAGTACAGCAAATATAGGTCAGCAATAATGGAATCTGTCTCTTGTTCACTACAGGCACCTAGACCCAGCCCTGGCTGCAAGGCCTCCCCTAGAGATTTTCCTATTCACATCTTCATGTACAGGATATAGACAATTCCATGAATTTTTTAAAGGACAATTCTGGCCAGACCCTAGTGATTCGTGCCCGTAATTCTAACTACTCAAAAGGTCAAAACTGTGATCTCAGGATCACAGTTTGAGGCCAGGCAGAGTAGGAAAACCTGCGAGACTCATATCTACCGTTTTGAACCATGATCATCTGGATTCTAGTCCCCTGAGTAGTTAGCATTATAGGCAAGGGAAATGTCTATAACTTCCTTACTACTTGAAAAGGCGGGACATAATCTACATGTGAGGGTGCCTGTCCTGAGATGCCAGTGGTCCATAAGGTATAGTTAAGAGGATCACAGAATGGGGCCAACTCTAGGCAAGAAGTCCAAGATTATCCAAAAAATAACTAAAGCAAAAGAAGTAGCTGGGGGCTGAAGTGATAAAGTATCTGCCAAACAACCAAAAGGCTCAAAGATCAACTCCCAGGACAGACATATGTACACACATGAAGAGGGGAGCACAGTCTTAGGTAGCATAATTAAAGGCACAACCTATGGGTTTCAAACCCATACTCTGAGTGTGGACGAGACTTAATGACTGACAATTAACAGAAAATGGCAAAAGTGATGTGTCACCTGTAAAATTAGATTATCAGAAGGCACTGTGGTTTCTTCTTTGTTCTTTCTCTCTGGAACCACTCATTTGGGGAACTGTTTTATTGTAAAAACATGTAGGCTGCCTTATGGAAAGGCTCACATAGATGGGAACTGAAACCTCCCACTAGCAGTCAGGTGAGTGAGCTAACAAAACGAGATGAGAGATGAAATCTTGATGGCCACCTATAAACCAGGGTAACCCAAACCTCTAGCTGCTCCTAAATTTCTGATCCAGAGAACTGTGAAGTAAATTTTCTTAAGACACTAGGCTTAACTAATGGATAACTAATATGGGTGGAAAGCCTTTGGGGAATGAGAACTCATCATGCAAAACTCTAATGACTGAAAGCATAGATGGGGACTTGCTCAGTGTTTAAAACCAGAGTTGAACAAGTGAGTTAAATAAACATGAGAATGTACAAGATTCCATAGGCATTCTCCTAGGCCCGGGCATTGTTCCTGAGCTTTTCTGCCTAATGCTGGAGCTCTACTACTTCTGGCTTTTTGGTGGTTAATTGGAGATAAGAATCTCATGGAATTTCTGGCTCAGTCTGGCTTCAAACTGTGATCCTCAGATCTCAGCCTCCTGAGAAGCTAGATTACAAGTATGAGTCACAAGCACCTAGACAAGTTAAGACAGTATAAAAAAAAAGAAAATAAAAGCTCAGGCTGGGAATGTGGCCTAGTGGTAGAGTGCATGCCTAGCATGCATGAGGGCCTGGGTTCGATTCCTCAGTGCCACATAAACAGAAAAAGCCAGAAATGGCCCTGTGACTCAAGTGGTAGAGTGCTATCCTTGAGCAAGAGAAGCTCAGGGACAGTGCTCAGGCCCTGAGTTCAAGTCCCAGGACTGGCAAAAAAAAAAAGAAAAGACCCAAAATTGTTAATAGCAATTTTATTGTTTCACTGTTGCAAAAAAAATCATAATTTTGATGCATTTCCCATTAAATTTACAATAATGGTTATACATAAATTATATAGATCACAAAATTTCTATTTTATACTATTTAGAACCAAATTATTTCTGATAAATAGGTTCAGAGAACAATGAAAGTTCTTAATGGATGGCTGAGTACAAATATGCAAAATATAGCTTCTGCTTTTGACCATGGTGATTTAAACTTCTCAAACATGCAATATATTCTAGTTTTAGGGGAAATGTTACACATGGCCTTATCTCGCATTTAAGGAAAAGCCCAAGGTCAGTCTTACATACAGTATTCCTTTCCTCTAAATTAATCTCAAAGAGGACTACAGAACAGTCAGATACTTTTGGGGGTTAGTATTTCCTGATAATGAAGAAAATACACAATCAACATTGAAACAAAACAAAAAGGAAGGAGAGTTTCATTAGTAACCAAGATAAGTGGATTTTGTTTTTGTTTTTTACAGATTATGGGAATTTTAAATAGCAGATCAGTCATGCTACTTGGGGAGATCAGACAGACTTTTTGAACAATTACAAAGTGAATATTTTATTAAGGTCTTGAAGGTGAGTGTCCGGAGGTGCTGGGTAAAACACATCAAAGGTAAGAAATGGGAAACCTACCTCAGCATTTCTGAAAGGCACAATCTATGGAAGGGAGACCTAGTTATTAAACCCTTACTGGATGTACATGGAAAGGAGTAAGGTGAGTTGTTTAAAGGACGAGACCTTCATAGATTGGCCCCTCAGACTCTCGTGATTCCCGCCTCAAGCGCAAATGTTCCAGTGTGTTATGGAAATGTTTGTTAATCTGCTCCGTTTCTTCACTGGACTCTAGATTTGGAAGATCTTCTCTAATTTTTTGGATAAGCTGGTTCAAAACCTGAATTGTCACCTACAAAAAGAACACATACAATTTCATAATCAGGCCTGTATGACAAAAAGGTAATTCAAGGGCTGGGAATGTGGCTTAGTGGTAGAGTGCTTGCCTAGCATGCATGAAGCCGAGTTCGATTCCTCAGTACCACATACAAAGAAAAAGCTGGAAGTGGTGCTGAGGCTTAAGTGGTAGAATGCCAGCCTTGAGCAAAATAAGCTCAGGGATAGTGCCCAGGAACCGAGCTGAAGCTCCAGGACTGCCAAAAAAAAGGTAATTCAATATACTAGAGGAATTTATATGACTCTCATCAACTACCTCATTAATTATGAAAAAAGAAAAATGAGAACATGATACCTAGTCTGAGCAACAACTACTGGCTATTCATTAAATTTTTTTAAAACACCTTAAACAGCAGAGTAACGGGGCTGAGGGTTTAGCTCAGTAGAAGAGCACTTGCCTAGTAAGTACTAGGCCCCGAGTGTGGTCTTCAACATCATAAAAAAATTTAAAAAAAAAACAGAATAATATGAATCAGTAAAAGAAGAACACAATGCAAGTTTATTTACTCTATAAATTGTGACCAACACTGAAACTATCCAAAACTATCACACAGTGACGAGTCAGACTATTTGGCAGCTTATAAATTGCTATGAAGTTTTCAAATATACAGTGATTCAAGCAAAATGCATCTCTGCCAACAAAAAGAATGAACAAAGCCAGCAAGTACAATGCAAACTCTGACTTTCACAGACAAGATGAAGCAACCCAGCAAGACACTTTTGTATAGATCAAATTTTCTAGGGCAGGAAGGAAAAATGTTAACGACACTTCCCAGTTCACTTACCGCATCATTTTCCTTTTCATAAAAATATATATATCTATTCAGAATTTCTATAAAAAGCTGCACTTGTAGAGAGGGGTCCATGCACTGATTTGCTATTTTTAGAGCTTTCTTTAGGCATTCCATTACCCTCTTGCCTCCATGAAGCTAAGATAAACAGAGAGAGATTGAGGAGATTAATAAACTATATATTTCATTTTCACAAAAGAAACACAACAGGACAGAACTCTTTGATCAGCTACCAAGACACAGAGTTTATTTAAATACTGTGCATTCTTCCTTTAAGAAAAGCTAAAGGACAAAGTCGACCCTTAGTATCTTAAGATCTCAGGACACAGAGCTCTGTGCCAGACTTTGGATACTTTTAAGCCCATTTTTCCCATAATGTCTCCTAACTTCCACTAAAGAAGCACTGCCTTTCAACAAACATAACACTTTCACTTGATCACTTCAAGTGAGCACATTATGTGCTCTTTTTGGCTAGGAGCTTTACCACAGGAAGATGCTCTTCCGCACATATTCTCTAGTCCCTTCTTTTAATAAAGCAAATAACTTCATCAGGTTTCTAAGCACCTCAAATGTTTCACTCCCAGAACATGAGTTCATGGCAAGAAATTCTGCCATTGGTAATGACCTTACCTCCTCCCCATTTTTATCTGTGTTTCTGCCAGACCAGAAGAGATGTGCACAAGTGCTCACAGCTCGACCCTGATCAGGTTTTTTCAGAAGTTTGGATGCAGCGAGCGCACACTGAGTCCTCAAGGGCTCATGATTCTCCTCACTGAAGCACTTCATCCTCTCAAAAGTACCAATGATCAAAGTTATGGCAGCCAGCTGTGCCTTTGAATCACTGATTTCATCTTCATACACAGAAAATGCCTAGTTGAAACAAAGCAGAAAAGATTCTCCACTTGAACATTTTCCAAAATTCTTGTTTCTCTTGGGAGAGTTACTTTCTTTTTTTAAAAAAATACTTATTTTATTATCTTGAAATAGTTGTGCAAAGGGGTATCAACATGTCAATGTATGTGTCCAAGACAAAGGATGCCAAATCAGAAATAGTAGCCACGGGGAAGAGACCAGAGGAGAAAAATATAAAAGACAAAAGAAATAACTGCAAATAGTAAACTGAAAAAAAAAAAAAGTAAGAAAAAGAAACCACCATCAACAACAACAAAATAAATCCCTCTTGTTTTCATATTGTGGAGCTCATTTTGATTAGCATCATTTTATATGGACATATGTATATAGCTATTGGACTAATGTGATCCTCTGCTAAAACTATATATACTAGGCATATACTAATTATTACAAATGAGGAAAATCATGGAGCCTATGTTTCATTGGGCCTGTCTTACTTTACTTAATATGATTTTTTCCAAGTCTTTCCATTTCCTTACAAATGGGGCAATGTCATTCTTTCTGATGGAAGCACAGAATTCCATTGTGTGTATGCGTGTGTAATATATATGTATATTATATATTACATGTATATATATATATATTACACACGCATACACACACCCCACATTTTCTTGATCCATTCATCTACTGAATCTGGGTTGATTCCATAACTTAGCTATGATAAATAATGTTGCAATGAATATAGTTGTGCGGTAGCTTTAGTGTGGCCTTGCTTGTGATCATTTGGGTAAATGACCAGGAGTGGGATTGCTGGATCATAGGGGAGCTCTATGTTTAGTCATTTGAGGAACTTCCATACTGCTTTCCAGAGTGGTTTATATTCCCACCAACAGTATAGTAGTGTTCCCTTCGGGCCACATCCCTGCTAGCATCTGTCATTATTTATTTTCTTCATAATGGCCATTCTAACTGGGGTGAGCTGGAATCAATGTTTTGATTTGCATTTCTTTTATGGTCAGAAATGTTGAAAATTTCTTCATGTGTCTATTGCCCATTCTTATTTCCTCTCCAGAAAAGGCTCTTTTTAATTCGTTAGCTCACTTATTAATGGGCTGGTTGTTTCTTTGAGGATTTGCTTTTGGGAGCTTTAATTTTTTGAGCTGTAAGTATATTTTTATATAAGTTCCTTGTCTGTTGTATAGTAGCTAGTAAATATTTTTTTCCCAATTTGCGGGCTTTCTATTCATTTTGCTAGCTATGTCCTTTGCCATGCAGAAGCACTGTAGTTTAATGCAGGTAACAGAAGCACAATATAAAGAGGTCTTAAGATAGTGAGAAATCAGTAGTTACCCTATCAAGAAAAAAAAGAGTAAAACCATATGTGCTACCATATGTGTAGTGACTACAAACCAGGGACTCGACTAAGTAGAATGAATTAGACAAGCAAGAAAGGAGGGCAGTTCCTCACCTGGGACATAAATTCATATGCTACTGTTTCATGATTTTCAAAACCAATTTCTCCAGCAGCTAGCGCTCCCTGAAGAAAAAGTCTTAGAGGTAATTCTGCCAGCTCTGCTTTAATTAAAGCACTGATAGTTTGGTGAGCAAATGAAAAGATCTTCTGGCACTTCTTTTCCCATCTGTCATCCTACAATAAGAAAAAAATATTTCAAATTACCTTAAGTTCAAGATTTAACTTGCTCAAGAATATTCATTTTACTTAAAATTCTAGGACCAAACAGCAGAAGCAGTGACGTTGAGCTCAGTTTTCCTGTTATTATCCTTTTCTGTCTCATTTATGGTGCACTCAAGTACATCAAGTAGAATGTCTTCCCAAAAATCCATTTGAGGATGGTTGCTGCCTTTGCAATTTATATATATTCGATTTTTTTCCTGATAAGAAAACAGTACAGGGCTGAGGATGTGGATTAGCGGTAGAGTGCTTGCCTAGCATGCATGAAGCCCTGGGTTCAATTCCTCAGCACCACATAAACAGAAAAAGCCGGAAGTAGTGCTGTGGCTCAAGAGGTAGAGCATTAATTAGCCTTGAGCAAAAAGAAGCCAGGGACAGTGCTCAGGCCCTGGGTCCCAAGCCCCAGGACTGGCAAAAGGAAAGAAAAAAGAGGGGGGGGAAAAAAAAGAAAGAAAACAATACACCCCTAATTTTTCTCCAAAAATAGGAAACACTCTGACATTAATGTCTTCCTTTCAATGTTTCCCTTATATATAAATGTAGCCTCGTGTGCGTGTGTGCGTGTGTGTGTGTGTGTGTGTGTGTGTGTGTGTATAGATATGTATTTTTTTTGGCAATCATGGGTTTGAACTCAGGGCCTAGGTGCTGTCCCTGAGCTCTTTTGCTCAAGGCTAGTGCTCTACCACTTAAGAGTCACAGCACCACTTCCACTTTTTGAGTAGTTAATTGGAGATAAAGAGTCTCGGGAATTTTCTGCTCTGGCTGGCTTCAAACCATAATTCTCAGATCTCAGCCTCCTGAGTAGCTAGGATTACAGGCATGAGCCACCAGTCAGTGCCTGGCTTGGCCAAGATCTTTGTACATGATTTTGTGTTCTACTTTATCTAACTAGTGTTAAAAAAGAAAAAGTTGGGGCTGGGGATATGGCCTAGTGGCAAGAGTGCTTGCCTTGTATACATGAAGCCCTGGGTTCGATTCCCCAGCACCACATATACAGAAAATGGCCAGAAGTGGCGCTATGGCTCAAGTGGCAGAGTGCTAGCCTTGAGCAAAAAGAAGCCAGGGACAGTGCTCAGGCCCTGAGTTTAAGGCCCAGGACTGGCCAAAAAAAGAAAAAGTTGGGCACATCATGAAAATAATTTGTACCCAACTTCTTTTCTTTCACTTATTTTGTTAATAATTTTCTTCATACTATTAAAAGTTATTTGGTAATATGTTACTGACCAGAAAATATCCTACCAACTAGATAGTATCTAATTTGTTAAGCTGCTCTTTAGAATCTATAAAACACGAATAATCTATATACATAAAGCTTTATCAAACCCCAAATTATTATTTCATTTAGCATAATGTTCTCCAGATACATTAATATAAAATTTTAAGAGCAGCATTATTAGCCAGGTAGCCAGGTATCAATGAGTTACACAAATAATCCTAGCTACTCATGAGGCTGAGATCCAGAGGATCTCAGTTCAAAGTCAGCTTGGGTAGAAAAGTGCATGACTCCATCAATATCCAGAGCAAACCAGCAATAAGCAACGCAGTAGACATGGCTCAAGTGATAGAGTGCCAGCTGAGAAAGCAAGCAAGCCAAGCAAGTACAAGGCACTGAATTCAAAGCCTAGTATCACCAAAAGAACAGTGGAATTATTAGGGTTTTTTTTTTTAAAATAGCTATATATTTGCCAGTTTTCTATAAGGAATGTGCAATCCACGTTTCTAACACTATTAAGAATGAATTCTCATGATACCTCTGTTCTTGCTGAAATAGACCTGAAGATTTATTGCAATTACTAGTAAGGTTAAATATTTTATTATGTTCAACTGTCCAAATTTCTTCCTGTAAAAACAATCAGTTCTCCTTATTTTTTTTTTTTTGGCCAGTCCTGGGGCTTGGACTCAGGGCCTGAGCACTGTCCCTGGCTTCTTTTTGCTCAAGGCTAGCACTCTGCCACTTGAGCCACAGCGCCACTTCTGGCCATTTTCTGTATATGTGGTGCTGGGGAATTGAACCCAGGGCCTCATGTATGTGAGGCAGGCACTCTTGCCACTAGGCCATATCCCCAGCTCAGTTCTCCTTATTTTTAAAAGATGATAATGATCATAGATTTTAAGAATTAAATGCAACCACCCAAGTAATATAGTTCTTGGTTCAATGTGTGGCACAGGGTAAGCTGCTATTTTGTCTTTATTTATTTATGCTCCTCACAATTTTTTCATCTTATTACTGAAAGTCTATACTCCCTGCCAACCACCCATCTACTCCCTTCTACAAATCTGACACTTGTAGATTCAACATTTAAGTGAGCTCTGCAAGTATTTGTCTTTATGTATCTGGCCAATTTTATGTTTTATAATGTGCTCTACATTCATCTATAGATTTCTCTCATTTTTAGGGCAAAATAATATTTCATTGTGCATATATTATATATACACACACCATAAATTCATTATTTTTCTACTGATGAACACAAGTTTAATTTATGTGAGCATGGGAATACAGATGACTAATGACACTGAACACCTTTTTTTTTCCCCCCCTAACACTCAAGGACTGTTTATTGAGGAACAGCAAGGGGCACAGACCTTCCTGCAGGTTTAGAGGTTGTGCGAGGGAGTGAATTTGGAATGGGGTCGGGGCAAGGAGACAGGTTTATTTATTTGTTTTGTTTTTGTTGCCAGTCCTGGGGCTTGGACTCAGGGCCTGAGCACTGTCCTGGCTTCTTAGCCACAGCGCCACTTCAGGCTTTGTTCTATATATGTGGTGCTAAGGAATCGAACCCAGGGCTTCATGTATATGAGGTGAGCACTTTACCACTAGGCCATATTCCCAGCCCCTTGAACACCTTTTTATATATCTGTTGGCAGACTCCCTATCTATATCGTCTTTGGAAACATTTCTATTCAGGTTTTTCTGGCCATTTTTAAGTCAAGTAATTTGTTTTCTTGCTATTGAATTCCTTAACTATTTTGGATATTAACCCCTTATCAAATGTATGATTTTCAAGTATTTTCTTTAGCCCATTAGGTTACGCCTTTATATTATTGACTGTACCTTCATATACAAAACTTTAGTTTTATACAATCCATTTGCTTATTTTTGGCTTTTACCTTTAGTGTCAAACTCAAAAAAATCATTGGCAAGACTAATGCCAAGAAGGGTTTTCCATGTTTTCCCCCAGGTGTTTTATACTCTCAGATGCTTTAATTCTTACATCCATTTTGAGATATTTTTTGTATATGATGTAAGATAAAGGCCTAATACAATTCTCTGGAAACATAGAAAGCCAGTTTGCCCAACACTGTTTATCAAAGTGTCCTTCCTGAAACATCATATATACTTAGTGTTCTGGTAAGAATTAAGATTGGTCAGCCATATGTGCATGGGTTTATTTCTAGACTCCATTCTGCTCCACTGTTCTATGTGTCTTTTTTATGTAAATACCATACCACATTGATTACTATAATTTTGTAATATATTCTAGGTTTTATTACTACTGTCACAAGTTCATAGCCATAAATTGGTAAGAAAAAGAGTGAATGAAAGCTGTCCTAATAAAAATTGGCCAAAACATGGTATTCATATTGGTAAGACTTCTGAATAAATCTTTATTTTCTCCATTAGAAAACTAAGTTTACTAAGATGTATTCCTTAACATAAACCTAGCTGTCCAACTTTCACATATATAAGTTGCAGTATTTTGTTCAAAATGAACTTCTGAAGATTTTAGCAATGAAATAAATCCAGAAAAATTATACCTAACTTATGACATTATTTAATTACATGCTTTTTATAGATAAGTAATTACACAATACAGCTCTTTCATTAGGCAAAGGTAACTGAATTTAGTACTCAGAAAAAGTCCTAGCATAAATTTAAATTGTTTTTCTAGGTATCTTATGTAATTCATAGGCTTGTATATGATTTACCAACATCAGTTAGGAATTATTAAACAAGATAGGTAATGAACTAGGAGTTACTAAAAATGAGATTTTACTGTATCATCATCTCTATATATAAATTTTAGAATCTCTCTATTAATAACATACACACAGTGAGGACAACAAGAAAAAAATGTAGTGATAAACTTAAAAGTAAACCCACCACTTTAGAATTCTCTTTGTATCGAAAAGCCAGCTGGTAAGCCGCAAATACCAAGGGTGGTAGTGTAAAGCGAATCCGTTGATTCCCACCAGCTCCAAAATGCTTTCGTGCTGTGTTTAAAATCTAACAACAAAAAATTTTAATTTTATAAATTAGTAATCTACAAAACCAAATAGGGATTCTGACCATCAATCACTACTGCTATTTTGTCAACACACACATTATACCAGGCTTTATGATGGTAGGCTCTTTATGTATTTCTTGGCTAAGTTTTTACAATTGCCCTAGAAAAAGATAGTGACCCCATTTCACAAATGGAGAAGTCAAAGGTTCTGTGAGGTTGTTAAAATTGGCCCTAAGGAACTAGGTAGGAGCAGGGATACATTTGTTACATTTTCATATACAAGTGATGATAAATGATACACTGGATGCTGATGGCTCACACTTGTAATCCTAGATACTCAAAAGGCTGAGACTTCAGGATTGACATTTGAAGCCAGCCCAGGTAGGCATATTCAAAAGATTCTTACATCTAATTAACCAGCCAAAAGCTAGAGCTGAAAGTGTGGCCAAGTGAGACAGCACCAGCCTGGAGGGAAAAAGCTAAGCCAGAACTTAAGGCCCAAAGTTCTGTATCAGTTCCTGTACTGGTACTAAATAAATAAAATGAATGAATGAATGAATGAGTAAATTCAGGCTCTGAAAATGGCCTTATACTTTACATTTAAAAATAAGATTCTAGTACTTTCTACCTGTGATCCTGGATAAACATCATTTGAAAACATACTCTGAGTAGCTAAGATTATAGGCGTGATCCACCAGCGTGAGGTTCTATCATTATTATGAAAAGCAATACATAGTCCCAAAAGAAATTTAATATAGAATAATTATGGGATAACACCTAAAGACAACCTTTCCCAGAATTCTCGCAAAGTTTAATAAACAACACCCCCAAACCACAGCACCTAACCTGTTTCCTCACAAGATCCAAAAGTTTGTAATTATTTATTCATATAAAGGGCCTGGCTGGGTGCCAGTGGCTCAGGACTGTAAATCCCAGCTACTCAGGAGGCTGAGATCTGAGGATCGCAGTTCAAAGCCAGCCAGGGCAGGGAAGTCCTTGAGATTCTTATCTCTAATCGAATCTTATCTCAGAAGTGG
The DNA here is from genome assembly GCF_023159225.1 of Perognathus longimembris pacificus. NCBI lineage: Eukaryota > Metazoa > Chordata > Mammalia > Rodentia > Heteromyidae > Perognathus > Perognathus longimembris. The sequence goes on along the minus strand of NC_063170.1, from coordinate 29,190,313 downwards.
TGCTGTGGCTCAAGTGATAGAGTAAAAAGAGACTCGAGGACAGTGCCTATCCCCTGAGTTCAAGCCCTAGCACCAGCAAAAAATAAAATAAAATAAAAGGCCTGGAGCTGGGCTCACACCTGTAACTCTAGCTACTCAAGGGGTTGAGATCCAGAAGCCAGCCAAGGCAGAGAAGTCCACAAGATTCCATCCTCAAAATAACCAGCAACTGTGGAAAATGAACAACTTATATGTGGGGACGGGAGGGAAAAACTGGGAGAGAGCAAAGGGATGACACTGTCTAAAACGAAATGTACTCATTACCTAACATATGCAACTATAACCCCTTCGCACATCATCTTTCTAATAATACAAAAATAAAAATCCAAAAAATAAACAGCCAATCAAAAGAAGGGCTGGCAGCATGGCAGCTCAAGTTGTTGAGGGCCAACAGAGAAGTACAAGTTCAAAACCCAGATTTCAAAACTCTAGTACCAATAAAAACAAGAAAAAGAAAAGAGCACTGGTGGCTAATAACTATAACGATAGCTACTGGGAAGCTAAGATCAGGAGGATAACCACTGAAGCCAGCCTGGGCACACATGCAAGGCTCCTTTTCAATCAAGAGACTCCATCTCAACAGAAGTGGGCATAGTGGCACATTCCTAGCCAGGAAATAGGACCTTAAGTCAAAAATAACTAGTGCAGAAGACGGGTGAAAACATGACTCAGCAATAAAGTAAAAGCCCTGTTGGTGTGGCACATGCCTGTAATCCTAGCACCCAGGAAGCTGGGGCAAGAGGATCGTGAGTTCAAGGTCAACCTGTTGCATGACACCCTCCTCAAAAAGAAAAACAGAAGTGAAACCTCACAGATGCCATCAATATTTAATTCAGTTGAAAATTTTTCATAACCTTTCCCTAAGACCATAAACTATACTAAACCACATTAAGCACTTCTGTAATAATTATGACTTGGCAAAGGGTTACAGTGAATTAACACATACCAAATACTGCTGATCAGGGTCATCAGACCGCAGAAGATGAATGAATCTACCCACAAGGCTCTGCTCATCAGCAAAGTCTTCTGGATCAGGGTCTTCTATAGGCTGATCTGGCTGATCTTGTATCAAAGTGGATACCAAATTCATTATAGAGTCCACCTGCAACATAAGAAAAACAAGAAATCCACTAAAGTAAAACCATCAGCATATAACAGCACTGTCAAAACTTAAAATTGTTTCTAATTGTGTAAAGTTACAAAGAAGTATTAATAAAATAATTTGTAAAAATGTTTATACTCGATTCACGGTTTAACTCTTTGTGGTAGAATTAAAGGTAATATCTGCATATATTTCTAATTCTCTAATTTACATAATGAATAAGCTCTTTGAAACTTCTTTTAGATTAAATAACACTTCCCTACTTTCCCACTTGTCTAGATCTCAAGGTTAAAATTTCTATTTCTCTAAAGTAAAATGTTGGTATTATCTTACCTGGTCTTGAGAGACAATTTCTGTGTTATAATCCAGAACATTACTCAGCACATAACAACTCATGCTCTTCCTGGACTCATAGTCAAAATACTCAAAGAGTGGGTGGAAATGTTTTAATTTTAAGACTGTTAAGATATTTTTATAAGTATCAACAGGTATCTTCAAAAGTCTGGTGAGCTCCTTTGAAACTGCACTACTGGTAGCAATACTATATATAAAACAAAAAGAGTAACAAGCATCATGAATAAAACTAACTTCTATATAGACATATAGCATTTGTGTCATTAAAAATTTTTAACTTTTCAGATTATATATTAAAAGAAATAGGTCAAGTAAAATATCCACAAATATTCTAAAGGAGTTGAGATGTTAGTTAGGTTAACAGGACCAAAACTGCCCACAGTGGCCACTCAAAGGTAACCCAGGCTTAGGCAGTTATGAGGAAGAAACTTTTCCCAAATGGTATCAAAGCCAAAGGTCAAAATAGAAAAACATTTGTATCAATTTAATTTCTACACCTTAAATATATATCTTTCCGTAATTTTTCAAAATGTATTCATTTCAGGAAAATGATTCTTAGGGAAGTATTACTTGATATAAAGTTTCCCTACTTGTTTCATCCATAATTAGAAAAGTCTGAACTGAAGACACTGGCCTGTAAAGCAGTCCCCAAGTGTCACTTCACTAAAGTATACAACTAAGAAACTGGTGACTACTTCCTGCCCTGATCCATCAGCACTAATCATGACAATCTTTAATGACAAACGCTAACACTTCAAAGAGCAATTAAGAAAAGCAAATCCAGGACAAAAAAAAAAAAAGTACTTCATAAAGCATTTTACAAAAATGTAACATAACTTACTGTTCAAGGTTGAGCTTATTGAATATCTCCACTGTTGTTTCTAGAACTTTATCAACATAGTCCACACGATCTGGGTAACATTTCATCGCAAGATTAATTAGAGAGACTTGTAAAGACACCACATCCTCTGATGGCATGTCTTGCCTAGACTGAAATTTTGAGAAAAGCCATAAATTTATTTTATTGATTTGCATCAGAGATATTTCAAACTTTTGAGAACTTAGGAGAAATACTATACAAACCTGTATCACTGTAGCCACCTGTTGTGAAAATATGTCAAAAAGTTTAATATCAGCTGGGATTCCAGGTCCATCTTCACGATGGGCAAACAAAGCTAATCTGAAAAAGAAAACAACTTTTATTTAAAAAGATACAGGGATCTGAGTAGTGGAACTATGGATGACATTTTATTACTGGCTGCTTTTCTGTTACTTTCTACAAGTCAATTTCTCCTAGAAGATTAAAAATAATTTTTTAAGAGGATATTAGGTATAGTGATCCATGTTGGTAATCCCAACACTCAAGAGTCTGAGGTACAAGGGTCATGAGTTCAAGGAAAGCCTGGGCTACATAACAAGAACAAGACCTTATCTCAAAAAAAAAAAAAAAAAAGTTTTGCCAATGATGCTTTCTTTTACCATTTTTCTTTATGCCATACTAGATTTTCTTTTTAAGTTAAGGCTTTCAACACGCTGATTTTCCCAAATTTTCTAAAAACTTAACTAAACAGGAATGGACAAAAACAAATTGAAGACACAAATATACCCAACAACTACGAATTATATAAGCATAAAAATAAAAAGAAGGCTGAGTACCTTGAATCTATAATCCTAGCTACTCAGGAGGCTGAGATCAGCCGAGGCAGAAAAATCCTTGAAACTCCATGTCCAATTAACCAGCAAAACGCCAGAACTAGAGACATAGTTCAAGTGGTAGAGCAATAACAGTAAACAAGAAAACACAAGGCCTCAAGTTCAAGCCAAAATATCAGCACACAAAATAAATACAAAAAGAAAGTAGACTATTTTAAGAAATTACAGTTTTACTTCAAGTGTGAAACGAAGCTAGTTCCAAAGGTACTAAAACTAACGCTTTTCCTCTGCATCTTAAGCTAGTCAAAATCATGTCTGATCCATTATCATTACCTGCTTGTAAGGATCTCTATTGCATAGTATTTTGTTATAAAGTACCACTACTGATCATGATAGCTAAGTTATGTAGCATCAGACACCAAAAAACTCAACTTACTAACATCTTTAAAAATGTGCTCAATGAGCATGTGATTTTTTGCTGCCCAGAATAGAGCTAATACTTTAGGTATTTTGGCTATAGAAAGTCTAAAACTTTAAAGTAAATAACTTAATTAGACAGCTGTAAACATAAAAGAAAGTTGCAGAATTAATGAAAACATGTATGCACACAAGTAAGACACACAACATATGCTACCTACCAAGCAGCACATTTGCTAAGCGGTCACTTATTATGAAAGGCCAAGTTTTATTTTTTTTTTTTCCGGTCCTGGGCCTTGGACTCAGTGCCTGAGCCCTGTCCCTGGCTTCTTTTTTTGCTCAAGGCTAGCACTCTGCCACTTGAGTCACAGCGCCACTTCTGGCCATTTTCTGTATATGTGGTGCTGGGGAATCAAACCCAGGGCTTCAAGTACACGAGGCAAGCGCTCTTGCCACTAGGCCATATCCCCAGCCCCATGTTGGATATTTTTTAAAAGCCATAGGGGAGGCCAATTTTGATATTTTTAACCAAGACCAATGGCTGAAACATAAAGAGTATTTACTAAAGATACAAGCAACTTTAAAATTATTTTAAGAAAACATGACAGCAGACTGGTCTAATTATACTTTTTTTGTTGTTCTGTTTTAGCAGTACTGGAATTGGAACACAGAGCCTCACATGTGCTGGTGGCTAACAGCTATAACCCTAGCTACTCAGGAGACTGAGATCTGAGGATCATGCTTCAAAGTCAGACTGGACAGAAAAGTCTGAGACTCTTATCTGCAATTAAAACACACACACACACACACAAACACACACACACAAACACACACACACACACACCCAGAAGTAGAGCTCTGATAGAGTACTAGCCTTGAGCAAAACAGTTCAGGGACTCAGGCCCTGAGTTCAAGCTTCAAAACCTGCACCAAAATATGTATGTATGATACATATACATTTATAATTAAAAGCTAGCTTTTTATCATGTCTAAGTCAGAGAAATATCTACTAAATGTTCATTCACAGAGTTATATATTATTTATACTATAATTTCTTATAGACACATGAAGAAGTGCTCAACATCTCTGGCAATAAAAGAAATGCAAATTAAAACAACACTGAGATTCTACCTCACCCCAGTAACAATGTCCATTATCAAGAAATCTAATAACAGATGCTGGCAGGGATGTGGCCAAAAGGAAATGTTTCCACACTCTTGGTGGGAGTATAAACTTGTTCAACCACACTGGAAAGCAGTGTGGAGGCTTCTCAAAAAGCTAAACATAGAGCTCCCCTATGACCCAGCAACTTTTGGGCTTACCCAAAGGATCATAAACAAGGCCATACTAAAGCTACCAGCACAACCATGTTTACTGCAGTATTATTTACCATAGCTAAAATGTGGAACCAGCCCTGATGCCCATCAGTAGATAAACTGATCAAGAAAATGTGGTATACACACACAGGCCCACACACATTTGAATTCTATGCTTCTATGAGAAAGAATGACATTGTTCTATTCGTAAGTAAATAGAAAGACTTTGAAAAAATCCTATTAAAAGAAGTGAGCCAGACCCAAAGAAACAGAGACTCTATGTTTTCCCTCATTGGTAATATTAAGTATATATGTCTAGGATAGTCCTAGCAAAGGATTACAACTCAATGACTTATGCTCACATAAGATGATGCAAGTGAAATGAACTCCAAGATATGGAAACAAGGTTTTCATTGTTGTGGTATTTTTAATGTACTATTTGAAATTTTAAAAAATAATAATTTCTTTTAAAAAATTTATGTAGGGCTGGGAATATAGCCTAGTGGCAAGAGTGCTTGCCTCATATATTTGAAGCCCTGGGTTCGATTCCTCAGCACCACATACATAGAAAACGGCCAGAAGTGGTGCTGTGGCTCAAGTGGCAGAGTGCTAGCCTTGAGCAAAAAGAAGCCAGGGACAGTGCTCAGGCCCTGAGTCCAAGACCCAGGACTGGGCAAAAAAAATTAAAAAAAAATTTTTTAAATTTATGTAATAAAGATGTAACAGAAACAATTTACAAAGATACTTTAAATTCATTATTCCCATGTCAAAGTATTTACCTTCAAGTTTTAGAAGATCTTACCTGTCAATTAAAGCGATGATTATGTTTTTCACATTTACATTTTGGTGTAACTCAGCACAGGCCCGAAGAAAAGGATTCAATGTCTGGAGATGAAATTCATCAGGAAAAACCTAAAAAAAAAAAATCAAAATTAATAAATAAAAGTATTTCATATAATACTGTGAACTCATATATGGTATTTAAAGTTCTTATTTGAAAAAATCATTTAAATTTCATACAATTACACTCAAATATATTATTTTTAAACTTCATAACCAGAACCGTTAACAAAAGTATACCTATAATTAAACTAAAAGCAATGAAACTTTGAAAACTCTTTCCTAAAATTTTTTGGGAAAAACATATTAATACAAAGAAAATGTCAGGAACCAGTGAGTCACAGAGTATAATCCTAGCTACTCGGAGGGCTGAGATCTGAGAATCATGGTTCGAAACACCAGGCCAAGCAGTAAATCCACTGGGCTAGCAAGTCAGTCTATGAGATTCTTATCTCCAATTAACCATCTAAATGCCAGAAGGCAACTTAGAGAGAGAGAGAGAAAGAAAAAGAGAGAGAGAGAGAGTGAGAGAGAGAGAGAGAGAGAGAGAGAGAGAGAGAGAGAGAGAGAGAGAATGTTTATCAAGGTGGCCTTGAATTCCTAAGCCCAAGAGATTTTTCTGGGTCAGACACTTTAGTGGCTAGGACTAGTTACAGGCACATGTCAGCACATCTAGTCCAAGACTTTTTCAAACCAGTAAAGATAAATAAAGGATGAGTCCTTTTGAAAAATAAATGTTCCTACCTACCTGAATAATACATTCCATGAGATATTCTTGAGCCAAAGCATCCCTACAATTTACAACTTGTTCCAGTATACCTGTCAAAACAATCTAAAATGAAAGAAAAACAATGGTGAAAAGATCACTTTCAAAATTCTAAATTATTCCTCTCACAACATATTGAACATTCTCACACCTACTTCATTTCTCAACTTTAAAACTTTTCAGACATTTTAAGCACAAAATATGAGTTCCTATTTAGCATAAAATTTATATAAAATAAAGCTACTTCTTACTATTGTGTGTGTGTGTGTGTGTGTGTGTGTGTGTGTGTGTATGTATATTCTAAGGATTTTCTTCATCATTTTGTTTTGAGACAGGGTCTCATTATGAAGCCTGGATTGTCTTAGCTCTCTGTCCTCCAGCCTCAGCTTGCTGGGATTACAGGTGGCTACCACAACAACCAGCTAGAAATTTTTATGTACTCTTAAGGTGACAGATTTCCTCTAGGAGTTTTAGGTTTTATATTTGTCTTCTAATCCAGTTTTGGCATTTTCTGTAAGGAATGAGAGGAAAGACTTAGAAATTTTTGTTGTTGTTGTTTGCATACAGATTTTTAATTGTCCCAGAATGATTTGTTGATAACGTTGTCCTTGAACATTTATGAGAAAACAGTTGGGGAGCTGGGCACTGGTGGCTCTCACCTGTAATCCAGGAGGATACGATTTGAGGATCACAGTTCAAAGCCAGCCCAGGCCAGAAAGTTTATCTCCTACAAACTTCTCAGAAAAGGCCAGAAGTGGCACTGTGGCTCCAGTGTTCAGAGACAGTGCCCAGGCCTTGAGTTCAACCCCAGGTATGGCTCCAAACAATAAATAAATAACTGGGCAGGGTTCTGGTTGTCCAGTCCTGTAATCACAGCTACTCAGGAGGCTGGGATCTGAGGAATGAAGTTTGAAGCCTTCCTGAGATGGAAAATCTGTGACACTCTTATCTCCAATTAACCACAAAATGGAGCTGTGACTTAAGTAGTAAAGTGTTAACTGTGAGCAAAAAGCTCAAGAACAGCACCCAGGCCCAGAGTTCAAGCTCCAGGTTTGGAAACAAAAATATTGGGACACGGGGAGACAGACAGACAGACAGACACACACACACACACACACACACACACACACACACGCACGCACGCACGCACGCGCGCGCACGTTAAGAATGGACTCGCTAGGGGCTGGGGATATGGCCTAGTGGCAAGAGTGCCTGCCTCATATACATGAGGCCCTGGGTTCGATTCCCCAGCACCACATATACAGAAAATGGCCAGAAGTGGCGCTGTGGCTCAAGTGGCAGAGTGCTAGCCTTGAGCAAAAAAGAAGCCAGGGACAGTGCTCAGGCCCTGAGTCCAAGCCCCAGGACTGGCCAAAAAAAAAAAAAAAAAAAGAATGGACTCGCTAATCTAGGGACTGGCAAATCTAACTCTCAGGTTTTCTTTTTGAAATGCTAACAGTGGAACCCAAGGCCTCATGCATGCTAGACAAATGCTGACCTACATCCCCTAATTCTCCCCTCTTATTTTTGCAAATAAAACTCTGCTCACTCATTTACTTTGTTTTAGCTGTTTTTGCCCTACAACTGCTGAGTTTACTAGTTGTATACCAGACAGCTTGTAATTACAGGGAAAGTTCATTGGTTCCCAACTTATTCTCCTTCGTGTATTTGTCTATCACTTTCTTTGCTATGTCTTTATGTGTCTAATCATATTTACAGGTGTTAATACCACACTATATATACTTTAGTGCTAATCTAGAATTTACATTGTCTGTGTACTCCAACTTTATCCTCTCTAAAAGTTTTTGTGCTCGTCTAGGTCAATTTTTTTATATACAATTTTAGATTTCAATTTTTTAAAAAGCCAACTAATATCTGATTGAAATTATACTGAGTATGTAGATAAATTTAAGGAATTTAAGGTATCTATCTTCACAACATCAAGTCTTTCAACCTAAAAACATGGTATATCTTTCAGTTTAATTAGGTCTGGATGAAAGCCACTGAAAAAAGGTTTTGCAATATCGAATATTTAACCATCAGATTTCAGTTTATACATTACAACAAGATGACAAGCAAAGAGATATAAACCTGTTTGTAACGTTCCACATTTACACCTTCCAACTGACTGAGGCGCACCAAATTTGTTCCCACTAAAATTCTCAGTTCTTGTCTTTCTCGTTCTCTTTTTTCTCTATCTCGGCTATGTCCTTGATGTTGCATTCGCACCCAGAGCTTGTTCATTTCTGCAAAGTTGAGCAGTACAAAATCCATGGAGTCACTAATATCACCAGTTGTCTCTTCACTGCAAAACAAAAAAGTTGGAAACATTTTTATACAGGATTTAAATTATAGGAACAACTTAGCTTCTCTCTGTTCTGTTCATTTCCTTCTTATCTCCATAATATATCCATGCTTTATTTTAAAAAACTCAACTTCATTGGCCTAGCATAATATTTTAAGGACAAATTCTAGCAGAACATAAAAGGAAATGACAAAAATCTAAGGGAGGGCTGAGAATATGGCTTAGCAATAAAGTGCTTACCTAGCATGCATGAAGCCCTGGGTTCAATTCCTCAGCACCACATAAACAGAAAAAGCCAGAAGTGGCACTGTGACTCAAGTGGTGGAGTGCTAGCCTTGAGCAAAAGGAAGCCAGGGACAGTGCTCAGGCCCTGAGTCCAAGCCCCAGGATTGCTTCCCCCCCACAAAAAAAAAAAAAGATTTCAAACCATGATCCTCAGATCTCAGCATCTTTAGTAGCTACAATTACAGGCATGAGCCACCAGTACCAAGGTTCCCAATTTTTTTAAAGTTGATTGCCTACTTAAGTGCTTAAACTTGAGTCAAATTTTAATTACGAAAATAGCTTCATTATCTTCTCTATACTGATAAATTTTAATTTTTCCTTATTTTTTAAGTTTTGTCACATGAATGGCAAATTATTTTTTTATTTTAAAAAGAAACTAATAGCTAGGTGTCAGGAGTTCACACCTATAATCCTAACTACTCAGGAGGCTGAAAACTGAGGACTGTAGTTTGTTCTTTTTTTTTTTTTTTTTTTGGCCAGTCCTGGGCCTTGGACTCCGGGCCTGAGCACTGTCCCTGGCTTCTTCCCGCTCAAGGCTAGCACTCTGCCACTTGAGCCACAGCACCGCTTCTGGCCGTTTTCTGTATATGTGGTGCTGGGGAATCGAACCTAGGGCCTCGTGTATCTGAGGCAGGCACTCTTGCCACTAGGCTATATCCCCAGCCCCTGAGGGCTGTAGTTTGAAGTGGCCAAGGAAGGAAAGTCCATAAGACTCTTAGCTCCAATTAACCGGCAAAAAACCTGGAAATGGAGGTATGGCTCAGGTGGTAGAGTGACAGCCTTATGTAAAAAAGCTAAGGGATAGAGACTCTAGTTCAAGCTCCTGTACCAGTATAAGGGAAGAAAGAAAAGAAGGGATACAAAGTCAGGACAGGAAGATAAGGAAAGCTAGAAGAGAAGGAAAGGAAAAGAAAGATAAGGGAGCTCCAGTGGCGCAATCGGTGAGTGCGCGGTACTTATAAGAAAGATAAGAAGAAATTGATAAAACCAGGCACAGTGTTACATGGGAGCTTGTAGAGGCCAGCCCTGAACAAAAATATAACAATAGCAAAAAAGTATAAAAGGGGTAGGTAGTTCAAGTGCAAAGTTCTGTGTTCAAAACCGAGTACCACAAAACATACAAAATAAACAGGAGCGAAAAGAGGAAATGATGCAAATATTAAAGCCACTAATTTAATCCAGCACTGGTGACTCACACCTGTAATCCTAGGTACTCAAAAGGCTGAGATCTGAGAATTATAGTTCAAAGCCAGCCTGGGCAGGAAAGTCCGTATTAATCACCAGATTAATCATCAGATTAAGTGGTGCTGTGGCTCAAAATGGTAGAGCTCTAGCCTTGAGCAAAAGAGTTCAGGGGCACTGTCCAAGGCAAGTTCAAGCCCCACAACCCACACACACACACACAAAAAGCCATTTAGAAATTAAATACATGGACAAACTTTTTAAAAGGAATTAAATTTTTTCATGTAAATTTTACCCAGTTACTTGAATACCCCAGCAGACCATCTCACTTTGCCATCAGAAATAGTAGAGTCACATACATGAAGGAATGGTGGTTACAGAAAAGGTCTTTATTACATAGAGGTCTCTGTGAATGACTGGGGTTTTGTTTTTTGTTTTTCTTTTCAAGTGTGCTCATAGATAATTAAAATCACTATTCTAGGGTAACTAGCAGTCCATAAAATATAAAAACTGGCAGATATTCAAGCAATAATAAATGTGAAAAACTGGCTAATGGAGAAAGTTAAGCATATTTTATCAAATAAAAATTTTCAAAATACAATTTTAAACAATATTTTAAAATGCTGAGAATTAGGAAATGAGATGGTATAGCATATGATTAAAGTATATTATATGTGCATATATATACACACAGACACATATGAAAATACCATAATAAAATCCACTAAAAACTGCCTTCTTAAAAAAAATTAAAGGTAGGAGGAAAAAGAGGTTTAAGAAAGAGTGAATTTGACCAAAGTACATTATATGCATGTATATAAATAGCACAATGAAAATCTTTTGTTCAACTAATTCACACTAACAAAAAAAAAGTGGCTCATACATGTAATCCTAACTCAGGAAGTGGCAGAAAGTCCAAGAGATTCCATCTCCAAAATAAGCAGCAAAGGGGGCTGGGAATATGGCCTAGTGGCAAGAGTGCTTGCCTCCTATACATGAAGCCCTGGGTTTGATTCCCCAGAACCACATATATAGAAAATGGCCAGAAGTGGCGCTGTGGCTCAAGTGGTTGAGTTCTAGCCTAGAGCAAGAAGAAGCCAGGGACAGTGCTCAGGCTCTGAGTCTAAGCTCCAGGACTGGCCAAAAATAAATAAGTAAATAAGCAACAAAGGAGCTGGAATGAAGGCCTAGTTCAAGTGGCTGAGCATGTGCTATGAGTAAGAAAAGCAAACTGGAGGGGAAAAGGTCATTATTTGGGGCTGGGGATATGGCCTAGTGGCAAGAGTACCTGCCTTGTATACATGAAGCTCTGGGTTCAATTCCCCAGCACCACATATACAGAAAACGGCCAGAAGTGGCGCTGTGGCTCAAGTGGCAGAGTGCTAGCCTTGAGCAAAAAAAGAAGCCAGGGACAGGGCTCAGGCACTGAGTCGAAGGCCCAGGACTGGCCAAAAAAAAAAAAAAAAAAGGTCATCACTTGTCCTCATATGGGGGGGGGGAGGGGGGAAATTGTGTTAAATGAAAAAAGCAAACGCATAATCTGCATAATAGCACATTTTAGATCATACTACATACACTGAGGAGTTCTGTATCACAATGGAAATCAATACACAAAATGCTACTAGTAACTAACTGGTTGGAAGGATTAAGATTTCTGTACACTTATCTATAATTTTAGTATTCTGCAGTTAAAAATATATAAGTAAACCAAGATGATTACTTACTCTGTTGGCTCGCCTTCATCAGGTAAAATGTTTCTGGTACATTGAAGAAGATAATTTCGAAGAAATAAACCCCTCAATGGATGTTGTACACCACGGCACATTTCTACTAAATCTTTCAAAATATCTTTCCTGGACTGAGGAAATGACCTGACATATACAACTCCAACTGTAATCAACAGATAGCTAGAAAGGAGGAGACATTTCATTAGAAATAAAATATTCAAATTAAGAATTTGGTTATGTTCAAATATACTATATATGAAATAAGAACAATGTTGTTTTCTCCTGAATTATGAGGAAAATACCACTTGAATAAAAACACTAAAAATGTAAAAAAGAAAACAAAAATATACAAATACCACTTTTTGTTTACTGGGTTTCCTATATAGTACATGCTGATTTTTAAACACAAGATCCTCTTCCCTCTACCTCTGGAGTCCTGGGAGCATAGGTGTGTACCAAGTCTGGTTAACTGACTTCTAAAACTACATATACGAAGTTGGGCATGATTGCTCAAGTCTGTAATCCTAGGCTTGGGAGGTGAGAGGCTTGGTGAGGTGGAGATGGGATGACAACCACCCCCAACCTTCTACCCTGAAAATTTGCAAGATTCCATCTTGAACAAATGGCATTACCCCAAGCTACAAAGGAAACACAACACCTTGATGCAGTAATGCTCGCCTGCCATTTCATGATGCAGGAAAGCACCAATAGGAGGCTCAATGTCCAGGCTGGCCCAAGAATAAAGCAGGACCCTGTCTGGAAAATACTAAGGTCAAAAGACTCACAAAGTAGCTTATTAGGACTCATCTAACAAATGCAAGGCTCTGACTTCAAACCCCAATACAAAACAAAAAACAAATAGAAAAAGAACATACACAGTAATCAGTCCTCTCTGAACCAGGTTAAGATATGTCCCAAGAACCCCATTCAGTGACTGAAACTTCAGATAGCATTGATTTTTCCTTTAATTACATACTTATACTTTCATAAATTAGGCAAATTAAGTGAACAATAATAAAAACAATTATGGCAATACACTGTAATAAGAAGTTACATGAGGGGCTGGGAATATGGCCTAGTGGTAGAGTGCTTGCCTCGTATACATGAAACCCTTGGTTCAATTCCTCAACACCACGTATACAGAAAAAGCCAGAAGTGGTGCTGTGGCTCAAGTGGTAGAGTGCTAGCCTTGAGCAAAAAGAAGCCAGGGACAGTGCTCGAGCCCTGAGTTCAAGCCCCAGGACTGGCCAAAAAAAAAAAAAAGTTACATGATTAAAAAGTTGTTTCCTTTTTTTTGTTGCTCTCATTTTCTATTTTATTTGGTTCACCCTTGTGAGATGACACAATACCTATGTGATAAAATGAAGTAATAATACTGAGGTAGCTTACACTACTATGGTATGGATTAAACATGAGCACCAAAAAAGCATGACAATTGAAAGCTACAATGGCTACTAAGTGATTAAAGGTGAAAAGCATATATAATGTGGATGTGCTTGACAAAGCATCCCTAGCCAGGGGCAATGCAAGATTTCATCATGCTACTTAGAACACTACAATTTACAACTTTATTACCTCTGACATTTTCCATTTAATATCTTTGGACTATGGTTACCAAGTATAGCTGGATAAGAGAAGACTACTAAATCACCATCTACCTCTATCTATCAGTTTGCCTGACCTTAAAACATACAGAAAGAGATAGTGAATTTTTCTAGTATTTAAGACTTTAAACAAAATAAAAATAATATGTCCAGGGCTGGGAATATGGCCTAGTGACAGAGTGCTTGCCTCATATACATGAAGCCCTGGGTTCGATTCCTCAGCACCACAAACATAGAGAAAGCCAGAAGTGGTACAGTGGCCCAAGTGGTGGAGTGCTAGCCTTGAGCAAAAAGAAGCCAGAGACAGTGCTTAGGCTCTGAGTTCAAGCCCCAGGACTGACAATAATAATAGTAATAATAATATCTACTTTTTCTATTTTTAAATTCTGATAAAAAGTAAATTTACTCAAATAATGAAGTACTTGCCAAAATGTTAAAAATCAGATAAGCTTAAAGTTGATTTTTCTAAAAGAATAAAGAAATGCAGATATAAAAGTGCTCAGATTCTAATTACTCACAGCCTTGGGATTATGTTTCCAGCATACTGTACAAGCTCATAGAGATCTGCTACTTTTCTTCCTTTAGCAAATTCATCTGTCAGGTAGACCTCCAAGTAGTGCAGCTCATCAGAAATAGCCATATCTTTTCATTATGATTAAGGACTCAAAATAAAGCTAATCCAACCCAAACTCTAAAATTTGTTGAAGTCACTGAAACTACTGGGCAGCAACAGGGATGCCTCTGTGAGGGAAGGCAATTACCCAGCATGTATAAAGCTTTAGACTCAACCTACACAAGATTAGAAACTGGAGAAAGCTAGGTGCAGTGTAGGCATATAAATTCCAGCACTCAGGAGGCTAAGGCAAGAGGATCGTAGGTTTGAGACCAGACTGGAAAACATAGTGAGTCCCCCTCCTTCCCGACATCTTAAAACATAAGTGCTTAATAGGTTTTGAGGAATATCTGAGAATTGAAATATAGTAACAACCCAGTTAAAGAGTTTAAACACAGGGTAGAGGGTTTAGCAGAATGTTAGTCTAGAATGACTAACAATCAACAAAATACAAAAGTTAAAGCACAGAGCCAGAGCCAGATACTCAGGAGGCTGAGATATGGGGACTACAGTTCAAAGCCAGCCCATCAGGAAAGTACCTGAAACTCTCATCTCCAATCAACCACCCAAAAAAGCCAAAAGTGGAGTTGTATCTCAAATAGTAAAGCAATACCCTTGAGCAAAAAAGTTCAGGGACAGTGCCCAACTCCTGAGTTCAAGCACAGAAAAAGGGTACTCTGAAAGCAAGTTTTCCTTTTTCTCCTTTAGCACATCCATGAGAAAGATGAGTATTTTTTAAGACAATGAAGATATAATCCCAGAAAAATGTAATAAAAAACAAAATAGGTCTTATCAAGAAATATTGTGTCGTGGATGAAGATGGGACAGAAAAAGCAGGAGAGAGCAAAGCAAAGGATGACACTGTCCAAAAAGAAATGTACTCTTTCACTGACTTAATAATTGTAACCCCTTTATATATCACAATAAATATTAAAAATCAAAAAGAAAGCAAGTATGCTCCATATGTATATATTTCAACATTGAAAAGATACAGAGTTCGTAGTAGCTCTTAGGTGATAACATGGATGTCCGGAGTTCACCAAGCATGTTAGAAGCGTGTTTCAGAGCATCCATAAGCTTGTTTTTGTCCTATGGAAATACCAAGACAACTGATGAGAATGCTTAACATTTATCCTGGTTATACAAATTCCTTCTATCATGAATTTATTATAACACAATTCAAGAGTACACAACACAAATTATTTTGCTTTGTCTTCCTTCCCAGGATTTTAAGCTTCCTGGTAGTATAACTTCATTCTTTTCAACATCTAAAGACTAGGAAACTAGCTCTATTAATTCACTGTTTTTTGTGGGTAGGGAGAAGTATTGTTTCTGAGCGTCTTCTATCCAGGTAAGTGCTCTGTTTGAGTACTTTTTGTTTTAAGTGTTTCTGTTGCTTGAGCTCTTTTTGTTTTAAGTGCTTTGCTGTAGTTTTTTGTGCTGATCCTGGGGCTTGAACTCAGGACCTGTAGGCTGTCCCTAAGGGGGTTTTTGATCAACTCTAGCACTCTACCATTTAAGCCACAAATCCACTTCTGGCTTTTTAGTCAGAGATAAGAGTTGTAATTATAGACTTTCCTTCTTGGGCTACTTGGAATCTCAGCCTCCTAAATAGCTAGGATTATAAACATGAGCCCAGACTGGTGCCTGATCTGCTTCAGTTACTGTGGGGATACTATCTTGTGCTTTTTGCCTGGAGCTACTCACACTACAATCCTCCTAGACCTCTGCTTCTAAACCCAGCTAGGATTTCAGTCCTGAAACCACACTTGACTTCTTTCAGATAGTTTCCCTATCTTTTTGCCCAGGCTGGCCTTGAACTTCAATCATTTTGTCTCTGCTTCCCATGTGGCTAGAATTACAGTGTGAACCACCAATTAATTTCTATTTTACTGTGACCAAGAGTTAGTACAGTCAACTGTCTTCAAGCAAGATCACTTTATCTTGACAATGGCTTTGTCGTAGGTTAGACTCTTTAGAACTGTTTGTAACAACTCTTCATGTAAGTTTGCTTTTCTCCTGAGTTCTTCACACCCTCAAAATACCCCTAAGGCCCATTAAACTCAGAGATAGAAACAATCCTTTAAGACAGGAAACACTATACGCTCACAGATAAAAAGATACAAGCAAGAGCAAACCTCATTTTCTCCATTTGAAAACCCTCATTTTTCTTTCCAAATCATGTTACAAAGAAAATACAATAAAATATGAAAGCATAATACTAAGCTTTAGAACATGTAAGACCCTTTACAAAGTGTAACTGTCAATACTACAGGAACCTGGTCTACTTAAAACAGCCTACTTGGTTAGATTCCTTCCTTTTCATCCAGTCTATAGTATCTACACAGACTATTTCTATCTTTTAGAATATTGTAATTTTTAAGCTAGTTTCTGTTATAAATGTATCTATTTAGGATAAAAATTAAAAATTTTCAAGAGATCCAAGGAGAAAAAAGAGCTATTCAAACTAAAAGCATTTAGAGCCATTCAAGCAGCAATCATTACTTTGTGCCTGTAATTGGGCTTGAACTCAAGAGTCTCATGCTCTCACTCAATATTCTGTACCACAGATGGCATTCAATCATTGAGTCACATCTCCAATTCTGGCTTTTTCTCCTCCAGTTATAGGGCTTGAATTCACAGCCTGGGAGCTGTCCCTGACCTTTTGTGCTCAGGGCTAGTATTCTACCACTTGAGCCACAACTCCACTTCTGGTTCTTTGGTGGTTAACTGGAGATAAGAGTTTCACAGAGAGTCCTGCCTGAGCTGGCTTTGAATGGCAATCCTCAGATCTCAGCTTCCTGAGTAGCTAGGATTACAGGCCTGAGAAGTGGGTGCCCATCCAATTCCAGCTTTTTCTTTTATCAGTCATGGCACTTCAACTCAGGGCCTGGGCACTCTTCCTGAGCAATTTTGCTCAATGCTAGTGCTCTACCACTTTGAGTCATAGCACCATTTTCAGTTTGGGGTTTTATTTTGCTAGTCTTGGGCCTTGAACTCAGGGGCTGAGCACTGTCCCTGGCTTCTTTTTGCTCAAGGCTAAGCACTCTACCACTAGAGCCATAGCACCACTTCTGGCTTTTTCCATATATGTGGTGCTGAGGAATTGAACCCAGGGCTTCATGTATGCAAGGCAAGCACTCTACCACTAGGCCATATGCCTAGCCCCACTTTCAGTTTTTGACTGTTTAACTGGAGATGAGTTTCACAAGGACTTTTCTGCCTCAGGTGGCTTTGAACCAAGATCCTTAGATCTCAGCCTCCTGAGTAACTAGAATTATAGGTGTAAGCCACTGGTGCCTGGCTTAAGTTCTTTTGCTTGTTGATTGGAGATAAGAGTCTCATAGATTTGTCTGCTAGGCTGACTTAAAACTTTGTTCTTCAAATCTAAGTCTAAAGAATATTAGGATTAAGGTGTGAACTACCAGTGACCAGCTGCAACAAATATTAAGTACCTATTATAGAAATTCAGGTCAGCTATCAGTGTGGTGATGTTAAGAATGATTGTATATATTCTAACAGGCAAAACAATCTATTCATATATATATATATATAATGTGCATAAGAAAAATACTGATAAACACGCGCTACACAATTCTAGACAGAAGTCACTCTAATGACAGATATTGGTGGATCCTGAAGATTAGATTGACCAGAAGCCGCTATTCACTTTAGAAAACACTGCACATGCTTCCATAGGAAGCTATCATCTATAATCGTGCCTCTCACATTTTCATTCTTACCAGGCATCTCTTCATCTGAAAGGATTGTACTTTCACAGCCTGAATGGCTTCATCCAGGAGCTTTTCCTGCTCATCCTGAGGTGACTGCTGTGTTGTAGGCTGCAATAAAAATTTAAAAACAAAACTTTCATTAGGGTTTCATAAGTACTTTAGCAAAATTTCCATTTCTATCATTCAAATCATAGTCTTCCTTCAAGACTTTCACATAGTGTTCATTCCAACACTGATCTCAAACTAATTTAATCAATTTCTGACAACTATTAAGGTGACAACATTCTTGAGGAAGGTTGGCCTCAAAGAAAGAGGTATGTTCATAAGAACACAATTAAGGGGTACGTTCTGGTAATATACTCTGAATCTAACCAGAATTGAACTATCAAACCAAGCTACTTGAGATAAGTACAGTCCCATCCAAATCTGATAATATTCTTTTCCTCTTGACTACGTTTTATCTGCATTTTAGACTATTCTTTAGACCAAAGAATTACACCCAGTCTACCTTAAGAACTAAACAACTTGGAAATAAAATACCTAAAATTTGTTAATCATTTATAGTAGAAAATGATAAATAATACTCTCCTCAAACACCTAGCCCCTATTTCAAAAACACAGCTACAATGCATATATAGCCTTCTCTGCCATTAACAAAAATCTGCTTGCACAATAATTAGCTCTCATCAAGTAGAATTATCCATTCCTTCCTATCATATAAACACCTCTACCACAGCATGCATCCATGATAATGACAAGTGGTCATTTTTATGTCTTAGATATCTAAAATGCATATTTTGTGTGCTTCATAAACACTCATATGAATAAGCTGGTTCTAAATGTTCAGACTGAATGCTTATTTATTTATTTATAATTTTTATTATTATTGTTTATGTGGTACTAAGGAATTGAAGCCAGGGTTTCATACATGCTAAGCAAGCATTCTACCACTAAGCCACATTCCCAGCACCTCTATTGTATATTGTGTGTGTGTGTGTGTGTGTGTGTGTGTGTATGTCAGTCCTGAGGATTGAAATCAGGTCCTGGGTGCTGTCCTTTAACTTATTCGCTCAAGGATATCACTCTACCACTTGAACCATAGCTCCACTTCTGGTTTTGATGGTTGAAGAGTCTCATGAAGTTTGCTGCCTGGGCTGGCTTCAAACCATGATCTTTCAATCTCAACCTCCTGAGAAGCTAGGATTACAGGCATGAACCACCAGCACTATTTTATTTTAAAATGGCTAAATAATCAACACATCCCCCAAACTCCTACACCTAATAAACCATTTTGGCAAAGTAGCAGGATACAAAATCAATCCACAAAAGTCAGCAGCTTTTCTGTACACCAGCAATGTACAAGCAGAAAAGGAAATTATGGAAATAATTCCATTTACAGTAGCCAAAAAAGAATAAAGTATCTAGGGATCAACCTAACCAAAGACGTGACGGACCTATTTAATGAGAACTATAAAAATCTAATAAAGGAAATCAAAGAAGACACAAGGAGATGGAAAGACCTATCATGCTCATGGGTAGGCAGAATCAATATAGTGAAAATGGCCATATTGCCCAAATTGTTATACAAATTCAATGCAATCCTCATCAAGATCCCAGTCACATTCTTCACTGAAATAGAGAAAGCAATCCATAAATTCATATGGAACAGCAAAAGACCTAGAATAGCCAAAGCAATTCTAGGCAAAAAAAGCAGTGCAGGAGGTATCACAATACCAGACTTCAAGCTCTACTATAGGGCCATCATAACAAAAACAATCTGGTATTGGTATAAAAACAGGTCAGAAAACCAATGGAATAGAATTGAAGATCCAGAAATAAAACCGCACTCTTACTGAGTCAGCTCATACTTGACAAAGGAGCTAAAGACATACAGTGGAATAAACATAGCCTCTTCAACTACTGGTGCTGGGAAAACTGGGCAGCCATACGCAGAAAATTCAAAGTAGACCCAAGCCTATCACCATGCACCAAGATCAACTCAAAATGGATCAAGGACCTCAATATCAGACCTGAATCCTTGAAACTACTGAAGGTCAGAGTAGGAAAGACGCTAGAACTTATAGGCACAGGAAAGAACTTCCTGAATTCAGTCCCAGGGGCACAACAAATAGGGGAGAGACTTGACAAATGGGACTACTAAAAATTAAAAAGTTTCTGCACAGCTAAGGACATAGCCACCAAAACAGAAAGACAGCCAACCATATGGGAAAGGATCTTTACCAGCACAGCAACAGACAAAGGCCTAATATCTGTCATCTACAGAGAACTCAAAAAACTAAGCCCCTCCAAGCCCAATAAACCAATTAGGAAATGGGAAAAGGAGCTAAAGAGAGACTTCACAAGAGAAGAAATAAAAATGGCAAAGAAACATATGAGGAAAATTCAACATCCCTGGTAGCAAAGGAAATGCAAATAAAAACAACCCTGAGATACCACCTCACTCCAGTTAGAATGGCCTATACTCTGAACTCAGGCAACAACAAATGCTGGAGGGGGTGCGGGGAAAGAGGAACCCTTCTCCATTGTTGGTGGGAGTGCAAATTAGTACAACCACTTTGGAGAACAGTATGGAGGTTTCTCAAAAAGCTCAATATAGACCTACCCTATGACCCAGCCATACCACTCCTAGGCATCTATCCTAAACAGCAAGTCCCAAGATATCAAAAAGACATTTGTACTTCCATGTTTATCGCAGCACAATTCACAATAGCCAAAATATGGAAACAACCCAGATGCCCATCCACAGATGAATGGATCCAAAAAATATGGTACCTATACGCAATGGAATACTACATAGCGATTAGGAATGGTGAAATATTGTTATTCGCAGGGAAATGGTCAGAACTTGAACAAACAATGTTGAGCGAGACAAGCCTAGAACACAGAAAACAAAGGGGCATGATCTCCCTGATATATGATTGTTAAGAAAGGGAGACAGAGAGACAGTAGAGACCAGGTCTGTGAAACCAAAAACTGCTTGTCAAATGGTATTTCCCAAAGGATTGGGGGAGCAACCCAACAGTATGTAACTAAAACCAAACAACTACTCAACATATAAAGGTCAAAAATTGACCTCTCAGTGGAATACAATAGCTCAAAAGCTATGTATGTACGTTTATATAAGTCTACTGTCGACATATTGTCTAATATCGACATTACATTTAAAGCCCTAGGCGAATTTTCTTGGGCCTGGCCACGTGGCTACTGTATATGCTCTTGATACATTGTATATTGTATATATTTCTACCTGACCTAGAGAAGGGAAAGAAAAACAGGGCCTAAGATATCACAAGAAATGTACACACTGCCCTACTATGTAACTGTACCCTTTTTGCACAACACCTTGTCAAAAAAAAAATGTGTTCAGTTAATAAATAAATTTAAAAACTAGGCAAAAATAAATAATCAACACATAACATATATGTATTATATACATACATGTAATTATTACTCAGTCATAAGCACAGAAGTATTGATACAGAAATTAATCTAGAAAAAATTATGCTAAATGAACAAAGCCAGGAACACTGTATAATTCAATTTATTTAAAATATCCTCAAGGGCTGGGAATATGGCATAGTGGTAAAGTGCTTGCCTCATATACATGAAGCCCTGGGTTCAATTCCTCAGCACCACATATATAGAAAAAGCCAGAAGTGGCGCTGTGTCTCAAGTGGTAGTGTGCTAGCCTTGAGCAAAAAGAAGCCAGGGACAGTGCTCAGGCCGTGATTTCAAGCCCCAGGACTGGCAAAAAAAAATAAAACAAAACAAAACAAAATCACTTAAAATATCCTCAAAAGATAAATTATCCATAGAAATCCATAGTATATCATTTTCAAAGAAAAAAGCACTGCCAAGCTCTGGTGGCTCATGCTTGTAATCCTAGCTTACTCAGGAGGCTGAGATCTGAGGAATGCAGTTTGAAGCCAGCCTGGGTGGAAAGTCCATGCAACTCTTATTTCCAATTAGCCACCAGAAAACTGGAAGTGCAGCTGTGGCTCAAAGTGGTAGAGCACTAGCCTCACGTGAAAGAACTGAAGAACAGACCCTGAGTTCCAGCCCCGCAACTGAAAAAGAGAAAAAGAAAGAAGGAAGGAAAGAAGGAGGGAGGGAGGTAGGGAAGAGAGGGCGAGTGAGCGAGAAAGAAGTACCTTTCAATGTTAACTTAAAGAGAACATTAATTTATACAGCAGAGCTGTTACATAAAATGCTGGCTTCAGTAGTTAAGAGAATGACAGCATTTAAGGATTTGGGCTTAATGAACATTATTACTTCTCATGTGCTACTCCTCTGAGACCTTTAGGAAAACAACCCTATCATTTAATTTGCTTTTTGTTTGGTTTGGTGTTTTGGCTCCTGACCTCTATGTATCTAATATATAACAATAAGTAATGGATTTCCCCCCATACATGCTACAAGTGTAATCTGACAATCAAATACAAATCAACTGTAAAAAAGAAAGAAATCCCACACAGAATTCTATCATGTTAATGTGAATGCTACTTTTTAAATGATGGAATAAATCAATAATTTGTAGGGAGAATTAAAAATAGAAAGGGATATAAATCTTAAAACAATTTGGAACAGGGGCACCAGTGGCTCACACTTGTAATTCTAGCAGTTCAGGAGGCTGAGATCTGAGGAATGTAGGTTTAAAGCAAGCCCAGGCAGAAAAGTCTGTGACTCTTTATTTCCAATAAAACAAGAGAAAAAACAAAAACCAGAAGTGTAGTTATGGCTCACGTTTGGCTAGATTTGAGGGGGGGAGGGAGCTCAGAGACAGTACTATCACCCAAAGTCCAAGTCCCAGGACACATACATACAAAAAAAAATGATAATGATGATGATGATGGGAACTTGGCAGTGGTGGTTTATGGCTATAATCCTACTTAATCAGGAGATTTAAGGATTGTGGTTCAAAGCCAGCCCAGGCATGAAATTTGATGAGACTCTCATCTCCAACCAATTAACCACCAAAAGAGCCAAATGAATCTGTGGGCCCAGTAGGGGCAGAGCACCCAAAGCTTAGAGACAGCACCCAAGCCAAGGTCAAGCCCTAGAACTGGCACAAACAATAATAATAATAACTTGGATTAGGGAATGTAGCACTCTTGCATAGTGACTGCCTTTAGGCTCAAGGTTCAAAACAAAGAACCCCATAATTTGAATAACACATTTGTGCTACTGTACTAGTACTGCAGGAATCCTATAATGGAACACACCATGAAAATTTAACTGTTCTCAGCTTCATCTATTGTAAATCATCTTTCTTGCCCATGTGAAGAATTTCTGCTCATCCTTTTTTTTTTTTTTTGCCAGTCCTGGGGCTTAGACTTAGGGCCTGAGCCCTGTCCCCGGCTTCTTTTTGCTCAAGGCTAGCTAGCACTCTACCACTTGAGCCACAGCACCACTTCCAGCCTTTTCTGTTTATGTGGTGCTGAGGAATGGAACCCCGGGCTTTGAGCAAGCACTCTACCACTAAGCCACATTCCCAGCCCTCATCCTCTTCAGATTTAACTCACATGCTATCTCCTGTAGTCATTCCCAAATTCCCCAGGTAAACTCTCTTCCAAGAATCCAGAACACTGACTTGACAGTAACATAGAGCAGCCCTCACACTGCAGTACAGTAAGTTCCACAAGCAGGTCCCCTCCACTTGTTTGGACTCACTGCCTAGCAAAGTCCATGGCACTAAAACACACAAGATGCTTGACTAATTGAACTCAATTCTACGTTTTAGGATTGAGAAGGACCAAGGAAATCAAGATTTCTCTCCAAATGCAACAGTGACACTCAAAGACTTACTTAATCAAGTCATAGAGACAGTGTAGTGGCTGTGATAGGTTTCTTTTCCCAATAACATTTACAAGAACTAAACTGTGCTTGATTCACTACTCCTATTTGGTTTACTCAGAATGGAACTGGAGTATACAGTAAATCCTCAAGTGTTTTCCTTTATTAAACACTACATATGGGGGCTGGGAATATGGCCAAGTGGCAAGAGTGCTCGCCTCCTAAACACTACAAATGATAACTAATAAATGTTGAGAATCCTGATCCAAAAGTTAAAACTTGGGCTGGGAATGTGGCCGATTGGTAGAGTGCTTGCCTAGCATACATGAAGCTCTGGGTTTGATTCCTCAGCACCACATAAGCAGAAAAGGCTGGAAGTGGCACTGCAGCTCAAGAGGTAGAGTGCTAGCCTTGTGGAAAAATGAAGCCAGGGACAGTGCTCAGGCTCTATGTCCAAGCTGCAGGACAGGCAAAAAAAAAAAAAAAAGTTAAAATTTTAATCATATATCAATTTCCAACTGCAAAAAAATCTAAAAAATAAGAAACATTATTCTGTAAAAGATGTATGTCAAAGATTTAATCTTGGTATCTCCTATTTACATATTCAAAGTGAAATCTGCGAATAGCGAGATATTAAAACTCACAGCATGTCAATACTCAAAAAAAAAGTTATACAGTGCAGACTATGTCAAGCACTAATATAATGCAAGTGACAACTTGCCTTTTTGGGATCTAGATTCACACTATGAGGAAGTTCAAGTTTAGCAGACCAAAGCCACGCATACCACGATTTGCTGCCATCAGAGAGAGGCCTTACTAAGGGCTATTTATGCAAGTAAAATACTGGGATATCATTAGTGAGACAGGGTCCAGCCCCCACTGAACAAATGTCGGAAGAAACAAGCACTCGCTTTTCCAACTGTCAGGATTAGTGGAAAACAGAAATAATGATTTCAGGAAATCTACCTAAGCAGGTCCCTAATATTCGGGGGTAAACGCTGCAAACAAGGGCCGTCTGGTCACAGAAGGCTAGGAGACCACGGCGGCCCCCGTGGACGACATCTCTTGCAGGGGAAAAGCCCAAAGGCAGGCAAACACAGCTAAGCACAAAGGTGAAAATGCACCATTTGGGCGGGTCCCAGCGCCGCCTCTCAGACTCCCAACCCGGTGGCCGATTCCACTTCAGAGGCCTTCACAGGTACCCAGAACCTCCCAGCTGAGCTTCCCCCTTGAGAGAGACGGCCTCAGCTCAGGGGCACCGCCGCGGTCAGGAGCCGCCGCCCACCCCCGCCCGGTTCCGCCGGCCTGCGGCCTTCCAGCTCCGTCCTACTCCTGCCCTGCAGGCCACGAGGGTGGTTTTAGCCCCGACCAGGCTGCAGGCCTCCTACACTCATCCGTAGGGCTTTGGGCCAGTGGGAGAACGCAAGGACGGCCAGCGGGGTCGGCCAGGAGCCCACCACCCCACAGCACTCACCATGGCAACTCCACCGAGCCAGCAGTCAGCAGCCCACAGCCCTGGACCTCGCAAAGAACCTCCCGCGGTCAGGTGACTCCGAAGCCCCTCCAAGCCCCGCCCCTCCTGGGCCCGCCTCCAGGCCTCGCACGTGATTCGCGGGTTAGGTGACGGCGAGGCCCCTCCTGGGCCCGCCTCCAGGCCTCTCACGTAATTCGCGGATTGGATCGCTTCAGGGATCCCAAATCTCGCGTGTTATTGGTCCTTGTCCCTCCACGCTAGGCTGATGGGCCGAGGCGCCAACCAGTCCTACATAAAACGTGAGCGTGGGCGGGAACGGTGCGGGACTGCAGTGATACTCAGCTGCCGAGCGGAGAGAGCAGACAGAGAAAGCGGTGTGCCACCAGTTTGTTACGAAGGAAGAAAAGGAGAAGCTGCCTACCAACATATACTGTATTCACCTGGGCTACCGCGTGCGCATGTGCATACGGAAGACTACGATTGGTTTATGGGACGGTTTCTTTGTCGCGTTTCAGCCAATCTAGTTGCGCTAGGGACGGGCCCTGGCTCTCACTGGCCAGCGCTGCACCCGCGCAGCTTTCAGCCCACCGCAGCTTTTCCCGCTAGTCCTTTTGGCTGGCGCCATGGGGTCGGGGCTGATTCCTTGCTTGGCCCCGCGCCTTGGTCTTTCGGAACCTGATGTGCTGAGGTGAGTCCGGGTGTGCACGCTATAGAGAGGCCCACGCCTCGCGGCCCCGGATCCTTCTCTGGCGGGAGTGCTGGTCCTACTAGGAGAAAAACTCCCCGGCCGCGAGTGTGTGCAAGGCACCGAGAAGCCCTGTAGATGTCCCCGGGAGCATCGTGGGGTCTCGAAGGTAGGAAAGGAAACACGTCCCGGAGAAATCCCAAGCCTTCCGCACAGACCCCAGTGGAGAGAAATCTGGAAAGGGCCAGAACCACGTGAACTATTGTACGGGAAAAAGCCAGAAGTGGCGCTGTGGTTCAAGTGGTGGAGTGCTGCTAGCCTTGAGCAAAAGAAGTTCCAGGCCCTAATTCAAGGCCCCCCTCCCTCCAAAAAATTTCAATATAGGTCGTGGAAGCATTTAAAACAGAAATTCTCCAGGTGTGATCTTGGATCCACAGCAACATCATATACAAGTTCTTGTGCCTCCCCCATCCCAGGTCTACTGACCAGAGTTGGATGTGTGCCCCAAAATCTGTTTTAAAAGCTCCCAATGTGATTGATGGTCTTGTACAGTAAAGGGTACAGTGAGCACCACTGATTTTAAGAAAGAAGGAAGAACCCCAACCTAATCTGCCTGCCTCTGATAGTTTTTGCTTGTTGCAGTGATGTAGGGAGGAAAGGGGGTTGTTGTTGTTTTGGAGGAACTGAGCTTCTACCAGAAAGCACTCAGGCATATGGATGTCTTGTGTCAGAGTTGTAGTCCTCTCTTTTAGGATTTTTTTCCTCCCCAAAGAATGAGGTACTTTCCCAGCCCCAAATAAACTTTCACAGAAGTTGGTTTCAGGATGAAGTTCACCATTGTTTACCTAGGTTAGAGAAAGAAAAACTTTTGAAACAGTTTTAATGAAGGCATTGTTCTTATAAACCAGGAAAGCAGAAGAGTACCTGCGACTATCCCAGGTGAAATGTATTGGTCTGTCCACACATACCACAGAAACCAGCAATGCAGTCATGTGCCTGGACCTTGCAGCCTCCTATATGAAGTGCCCCTTGGATAGGGTAAGTACATCCCACTCAATGTCCAAATAATCTTGTGCAACACTAAAGCTTAACCATTACATTTTAATTTTTAGTTGGACTAGACTTGGTCAAAACTGTTAGGTTTTAAGATACTCCTGACTATCCTAAGTTATTCCAAATAAACTTGAATCATTTTATCCAGTTGAGGAAAAAAAATTTCTAGTGTGTTTATTTAGTTATTCTGACTCCTTCTTTCTGCATAAAGCTAATCTTCCATGCTGCTATTATATACTTGTGGGGAGAGGAAGGAGGGTATCAGTACTAGGGCTAAAACTCAAGGCCTGGCTCTGTCCCTTAGGTTTTTCCTCTTAAGGCTTGTATTCTACTACTTGAGCCACAGTTCCACTTCCAGCTTTTTGCAGGTTAGTTGGAAATTCCTGCCTGGGCTGGCTTGGACTGCAGTTCTCAAATCTGAGCCTCCCTAGGGAGCTATTAGCATGAGCCACCAGCTCCTGGTTATAGCATTATACTTCTAAAGCCATAGCTCGCATGTTTCTTTTACCATGGTTGCAAAGTAGTTCAGAGAAACTGTTTTGGAGTTAGGAAGTTTCATGTGTTGAGAAACCAATTCTCATCACCATTAATAGCTCTATGAGCCTTTGGTCCATAAAATGGGGGTGAGAATGTCCATTTCACTGTATTTTGATTGAGCAATATACTGAATATAACAGCACAATACCTATGTCATAATGGATATACTTATTAAATGGTCCAAATGTTGTTTTGTGGGTTTTAAATACCAGTAAACTCTCCCTCTTCTCTTCAACTCTGACTTCAAACTATGATGCTCAGTTAACACATTTCTGTGCTTTAATAGCGTATGGCTTGGTAAATGTAATAACTTCCCTTTTTTTCCCCCTAGAATGTTCTGCAAGCTATCTTACATGACACATCCTTCTTGTTGATTGGTTTTGAAGCTTTCTATTTTAACTCTACAGCTAGGGCTCATTTTCCATATGGTGGGTCCTCCTGTTTGTTTCCTTCATTTATCCTCTTCTCCCTTTCCTTCCTCTTACTTCACCCTCACTTCATTCCCACTACCTCCTTCATTGTTTTCTCAGTACTTTTCACATTGACACTTACGCTGACAAACAAGTAACTATATGTGTATCTTTCCTGTTGTTTTCATTCTAACAGCTTGGACATGTTAATACTAAAATTTATCTTTGTATACATGTAACTATAGTATGAGTTTCTAGAAAGCAGAAGTCTTCTTGACTTGATTAATGATTTTTTTTAAATTAAGTGAAGCTAAGCTTTTGGGTAGCGTCACTTGTCACAGAATTAGTTTTGAACACCCAATACCACTTACTTAGGACTTATGGGTAGTAATACTTACATATTGTGTGTTTTTCCTTTCAAAGGCTTATTTAATTAAACTTTCTGGTTTGAACAAGAAGATATACCAGAGCTATCTTAAATCTTTTGAGTGCTTACTGGGCCTGAATTCAAATATTGGAATAAGAGACCTCGGTGTACAGTTTAGCTGTACAGAGGCAGCGGACTTGGCTTCGAAGATTCTGCAAAGGTACAAGCATACTGAAACTTAAAAGAAAGTCTATATCAATAGATTAGCACAACTACCCAATGACCAATTCTGGGTAACTTTCAGTAATCCTCACTATTTGGGAATATTGTGCTTTATGGCCAGCCTGTGTAAACATTTTGTGAGATCCCTTGTCACCTAATAGCTATGCTTCCTTGTCATCCCAGCTCCATGGGAGGTTCAGATCAGGAAGATTTTGATTTTAGACCAGCCCAGGCAATTGGAGAGACTCCATCTCAACAGAAAAGGCTGGGCATAATAATGCAACCCTGTCATCACATTTATAACAGGAAATATGAATGGGCATATTTTAGTCCAGGGTGGGCTGGACAAAAAGCAAAACCCTATGGCAAAATATAACCAGAGCAAAAAAAAGCTGGAGGTATGGCTCAGCCTTCCTAGCAAGTGTGAAGCTTTAAATAAAAACTCGACTAATGCAAACAAGTAAAATTTAAAAAAAATTAAGATGCTAAAGTGACAAGGAGACTAATTATGTCATAAACACTGTTGTGTTTTGTATTTTCAGCCCGTTTTTAAATGAGATTTTCTTTAAAATAATTTTCCAAATACTAATCTGCCCTAGCTATGAGGCCAGTCTTCCCCAGACACAGCAAGTAGATCTCGACTTATCCAGGCCTCTGTTCACCACTGCTGCACTACTTTCAGCATGCAAGTAAGTTCTCTCTCTCTCTCTCTCTCTCTCTCTCTCTCTCTCTCTCTTTTCTTTTGGTAGGCCATGGGGTTTGAACTCTGTCTGGGCCTGGATGCTGTCCCTGAGCTCTTCAGCTCAAGGCTAATACTCTACCACTTGAGCCACAGCGCCACTTCTAGTTTTCTGGTGGTTAATTGGAGAGAAGAGTCTTCATGGACTTTCCTGCCCAGGCTGGCCTTGAACCATTATCTGATCACCTCAGATCTCAGCCTCTTGTGTAGCTAGGATTACAGGCATGGATTACCAGCTAGGATTACAAGCTAGGATTACCAGTGTCCGGCTAAGTTCTCAATTTTTTTTTGGTGGGGGGGCGTAGCAGGGAGGCAGTCCTAGGGCTTGAACTTAGGGTCTGAGCACTGTCCCTGGCTTCTTTTTGCTTGAGACTAGCACTCTACCACTTGAGCCACAGTGCCACTTCTGGCTTTTTCTATATATGTGATATTGAGGAATCGAACCCAGGGCTGCATATATATGAGGCAAGTACTCTACCACTAGGCCGTTTTCCCAGCCCCTAAGTTCTCAGTTCTTACTTAAGTGGATCTTTTATTCTCAAAGAACATTGCTAATTTAGTTGATTTCTTCACAGAGCACATTTTCCTTTACAAATAACACAAGGAATCGGCCAAGTGGCCAGATTCTCTGTTTATCCCATAATGTAGCTGAATTAGTGTAGTGGAGCTAGTGTTGCCAGAAATTCACTTGCCAAGTGGTAGCCATATATGTAAGCTGAGTCTAATTTCAGAGTTTGCTTTTTTATGAGTGATGAAGCCTCTCAGAACAGTGGTCATGTGTGATTTTTAATTATTTTAAAGTACTAATTATAACCGTTCTTCAGTTTGTCAAACATTTCTGTAATATCTGTGTCTATACTGAATTATTGCCCTGGAAATGTTAGTAATGGTTGACATCTTTGCCTAACTTGTCTTATTTAATCTTGCCAGAAACCTTCCTAGGAGTGGGAAGATATACTTGGCTATTGTAAGAATAGGTTTCTCACTACCTATCTGCTAATTTAAGGGTTTTGGCTCTGTTACCTATAAACCTAAGAGTGATTGTCATTTATAAAAATTGTCCCTTTAATTCAACATAGATACATGTGTAGAGAGAGAATGTGGCTGTTACTGCAGAAAATAGTGAGAATAATTAAATAACCCCACTTTTGAACTAGCACACCAAGCAAGAAAGGTGTGAACATGTCTAGTATTCTGAATAAGATACCTGTTTTGTTTTGTTTTGTTTTGGCCAGTCCTGGGCCTGGGACTCAGGGCCTGAGCACTGTCCCTGGCTTCTTCCAGCTCAAGGCTAGCACTCTGCCACCTGAGCCACAGCGCCCCTTCTGGCCGTTTTCCATATATGTGGTGCTTGGGAATCGAACTGAGAGCTTCATGTGTAGGAGGCAAGTGCTCTTGCCACTAGGCCATATTCCCAGCCCTGTTTTTTTGCTTTTGTTTTTGTTTTGTTTTTTTGGCCAGTCCTGGGGCTTGGACTCAGGGCCTGAGCACTGTCCCTGGCTTCTTTTTGCTCAAGGCTAGCACTCTGCCACTTGAGCCACAGCGCCACTTCTGGCCATTTTTTGTATATGTGGTGCTGGGGAATCAAACCCAGGGCCTCATGTATATGAGGCAGGTACTCTTGCCACTAGGCCATATCCCCAGCCCCCTGAAGTAGTTGCTATACAGTATTATAAGAAAGGTTTTTGTGGGAGGGGTAAGAGGTTGTTACTCTCCTATGATAGAAGTACAAGCATCATGTATTAAGTTATTTTAAAAAGATACTATGATTCTCATTCTACAAATTACACCTGAGGTTTACTAAAGAGTTGAGAAGACATGAAACTCCAGCAGGGGTGAGGAACTATTATTCTCCAAGGGCCATTTCGACAAGAAATATGTTTTATCTTTTCATTTACTGAATGATTGGGGGGTGGGAGGGTAATGTCTACATAACCCATTAGTTACAAAGCAGATTGTATATGAATTTTAACTCTCAGTCTACAAAATAGAGCTTTAGAAGATAAATTTGCATGGTTCTAGCTAATGACATGGAGAGGAAGTACATAGTTGAGGGTGCTTAACAAATCACAGGAAAAAGAAAATAAGCTTACAGTCTGGCTTGCCAAAAACAAAATAAAAAAAAGTCCGGTCTTCAGAGGAAGTGGGCTGCCGGGTGAACTTGGTGCAGGGAATGTGTCCAGGCCCAATCCACCATACTCAGTGTTCCTGAAAGTACACCTTTCACAGCAGTGTTAAAGTTTGCAGCAGAAGAATTTAAAGTTCCTGCAGCCACAAGTACAATTATTACCAATGATGGAATAGGAATAAACCCTGCACAGACAGCTGGAAATGTCTTTCTAAAACATGGTTCAGAACTTCGAATTATTCCTAGGGAGCGTGTTGGAAGTTGTTAATATCTGCTACTTGGAATGTACATTTGCCTTTCAGAATAAATACTAGTATATTTTGTTGTTGTGAAATTGAAATCAAGCATTGGGCCTAGTCTGAAAACACTCAAGAATCAAAAAGCAATGAAAGGCAATGCTGTTCTTTCTTGTTGCGGTTCTTTGCTTGTGCTCTTCCTGTCAAGAGGAGTGCTTCTGGATAGAGGCTACCACCACCCCCAGAAGATCATAAGGTCATTTGATTACTACCCTACAACACAAGTAGGGAGTTCATTTGGGGCAAATAGATTGTCCAAAATTGTGCTTCACCTGGAGGATGAGTGGTGATTGATTCTGAGAACCTTTGGATTAAGATTAATTAAAATTTAATGATTCCTAATATATTTATTTGTCCTTGATTTTAAAAAGTAAAATAATTTGAATGCTGGTGATTGTTTGCTACCATCTGTTTTTCACACATAGTTTAATTTTTAAATATATAGTTTATTGTGAAGATAATATTCAGTGAGTAGTTATCAATCTTAACTTCCATCAATTGATTTTTTTTACTTGTTTCTAACCATGTGTCATTAACTTTAGTATCGACATCAAAAAATTTGATATTTTGATTGAACCATTGGATATATATACATAAATTGATTACTTATACCAAATAGTTTTAATAATGATCCCTCAAATCTAGTATTTGTCAGGGTGAAATATGAAAGTATCCTTTGCTGAGTTATGAATTCCTTTCCCAGTCTCTTTTGATAAATTTTAAGACAAAAACTATTGCCTTTGAGGATAATATTTTTATATAGCACTTACAGAGTATTGTTACATTGTCAATAGGAAACTTACAGTATAGCCTAACTGGAAATGATAATGAGTTACACTTATTAAAGACCCAGCTTTTTATGGACATGCTCAACCATGGGGATAAGAAGCCAGGGAAAGGAAGGTGACCAAGCTTTGGCAAGAAGGGAAGCAACAGTGAAGAGGAACAGGAAATTCGGAGTCACAGAAAAGGCCAACTTTTTTTTTTTTTTTTTTTTGTCAACTTAAAGTTGACAAAACTGCAGTACATGTTGGGAGAAAATTGAGGTAACAAAATACATGAAAACAAAATAGAGAAATAAACCATGGGCCTTGTCAGTCTATCAGTTTCAAAATACTTTTATTAGATTCCAAAGAATGATATGAAAAATGAAGGTTTTATTTGCCTTACAATGGGGTATCAGTACCTGTGCATATTTTGTATGTCAATTGATACTTCTAGTGATTCAGAATCAATACTTTACTTCCTGGATTTTAAATAGTGAGCTCTTTGGAGGAAAGAGTTTTATTTGTAGTAAGTTTTCAGTATCACACCATTTTTATCATAGCATATCTGTATTTTTCTTCCCAAGGCTTATTGGTAGAAAAAAAAATAACAGAATCAGCATGTGACATGATAATTTGAGAAATTTACCAGAGCCAGGCACAAATGATATGTGGCTCAAGCTACATGGGAGGCTAAGAATGAAAGCATCTCTGTTCAAGGCCAGCCCTGGCAGAACATTCATAGGACTTCCTTCCCAGCACATGTCTAGGCATGGCATGTCCCTGTCATTCCAAACCACATGGGTGACTGAGATTGGGAGAGCCATGGTTCCAGGTCAACTCAGGCAGAAAGGTGTGAGATTCTGTCTCCATGGAGGGAAATTGGACTCCGGACCACCTGGGATTCCAGCGACAGTGTGAAGTCTAAAGTAGGTTGTAGCAGGAAACCAAACCACATCTCAGAAATAGGGTTCAAGTGGTAACAGTATGGCCTAGCATGGCCTAGCAAGCAAGCAAGCTTGGCCTGAGTTCAAAACCCAGTATTGCCTTGCTCCTCCCCTCTTCCCAAATTACCAGATATTACAAAATTGATGGAGAGATGTTAAATTATCAAAGGAGGAGATGGTGATATCAAAAGCATACTACTAATATTTGATGAGATGTTTAAATTCTGATGCTCAAAAGTTCATGTTTCATATAAACTAGCCAATGGTGTTTGATACCCAGCCCCTGAAGTTTTGGCTTAAGTTATGCTTTTGGCACAACTTCTGACTGCATAAATATTTCTGTTATAATGCTTTATTTGTTTTGGAAATTAGATTTTACTTATTAAGACTTTTATTAAACAGCTGGACATTTTGTTATTAAGTAAATGATCTGTAAGTTCTTTGTGCAAAATGTTTTCAAGTTATATGTTTAAATGCACTACTGATTTATAATTTTACAAAAATACATTTTGTTACACTATAAAAAAAAATAACTGCACTGGTCCTGAACAAAACATTTTGTGAAATTCTTTTGTAGGATTCTAAAGCTAAAAGTGGATAAAAACAAAATGGCAGCCACTTCTGGTGTAAAGAAAGCTATATTTGATCGACTCTGTAAGCAGCTAGAGAAGATTGGACAGCAGATAGACAGTGAGTAGTACTCTGTAGTTTGTTAATGACTCATTAGAAAATGTGAACTTATCGGTAAGTTATACTTTTTTTTTTCCTGGTCCTGGGGCTTGAACTTAGGGCCTAGGTGCTGTCCCTAAGATTTTTGCTCAAGGCTAGTGCTCTACCACTTGAGCCACACCTCTACTTCCAGCCTTTTGGTGGTTAATTGAAGATAAGAGTCTCTAGGACTTTACTGCATGGGAAAATGTTCAAATCTTAGCCTCCTGAGTAGCTAGTTGTGATCTTTAATCCTAGCTACTCTGGAGGCTAAGATCTGCCAGCCCAATGGAGGAAAGTCAGTCAGACTCTTATCTCCAATAAACTACTCAAAAAAGCCAGCAGTGGCACTGTGGCTCAAGTGGTAGAAGGCTCACCTTGAGCAAAAGCAGCTCAGAGACAGTGCCCATGTTCAGAGTTCAAGCCCCAGGACCAGCAAAAAAAAAAAAAGGCATGAGCCACTGGCACCTAGCAAAAGTCATATTTTCCAAACTGGAAAATGCTGCTTTCTGAATTCTGTATTTCTGGCACATCTATTTGCAGGCCAGATGTAGTTTTAGTTAGAAAAAAAATGTTTTCTCTTTTTTTCAAGTAAAGTACTTTAGGAACTTAAAAGAGAAGGGCACAATCATTTGTCTTCTCCTAGTCAGTCACTGATCCATCAAGGTATATAATTTTTGTGACCCAAAATAACTTGATTACACTTCTTTTTTTAAAGAGGCACCTGGAGACTTGGGTAGTCCACCACAGAAGAAAAAGATGGTTGAACCTCCAGCAAAAGGTAAGACTTACTAACAACACAGAGTCATTGAGATTAGTGTAGTGTAATTAATGAAGTAAATATTCCTGTATTGCTCTAGTAACTCTTCTGACAAGAGCCAGACTTAGAGTAAATCCTGACCATTATTCACTTGATAAACAACTATTAATGGAAGTAACCGAAGAGTATATCTAAAGCCAGGTGCTGGTGACTCACACTTGTAATCCTAGCCACTCAGGCGACAGATTTAAGGATCATGGTTCAAACCCAGACCAGGCAGGAAGTTCCATGAAAACTCTTATTTTCAATTAACCACTAGAAAACTGGAAGTGGTGCTGTGGCTCTTAGTGGCAGAGTGCTAGCCTTGAGCAAAAAAGCTCAGGGACAGCACCCAGCCTCTGAGTTCAGGCCCCATGACTGGAAAAAAAAATGTCTAAAGCCAAACTGCAAGTTTTAGACAAGCTGAGTAGTGATAGCTAATGCCTGTATTTCTAGCTACTCAGGAGTTACTCTGAGGATGAAAGTCCTAAGCTAGTCCAAGCAAACATATCTTGGAGACTAATTTTCAGTTAAGTGGCAAAAGCCAGATGTGGAGGTGTGTCTCAGGTGGAATAGTATTAGCCTTAATTGAAAAGGCTTAGGGAGAATGTAAGGCTCTAAATTCAAGCCCCAGTACTGGCACCAAAAAAAAAGCTTTAGACAAATTAAATTTAACAGAGTTTATTTCAGCAAAGAAACAACTCAGGAGATCTGAGGCTCATGGTTCAAAACCAGCCTGGGCAGGTAAGTCTATGTGACTCTTATCTCTAATTAACCACCAAAAAAATCAGAAGTAGAGGTGTGGCTCAAGTGGCATAATACTCAGACTCCTAATCCTATCTACTCAGGAGGCTGAGATCTGAGATCACTGTTCAAAACCAGCCCAGGCAGGAAAGTCCATGAGCCTTATCTTCAATTAACCACCAGAAAACTGGAAGTGGCACTGTGGCTCAAAGTGGTAGAGCCTTCAAAGAAAAAGCTCAAGGGGGGCTGGGAATATGGCCTAGTGGCAAGAGTGCTTGCCTCCTACACATGAAGCTCTCAGTTCGATTCCCCAGCACCACATATATGGAAAACGGCCAGAAGGGGCGCTGTGGCTCAAGTGGCAGAGTGCTAGCCTTGAGCCGGGAAGAAGCCAGGGACAGTGCTCAGGCCCTGAGTCCAAGGCCCAGGACTGGCCAAAAAAAAAAAAAAAGAAAAAGCTCAGGGACAGTGCCTAGGCCCTGAGTTCAAGCTTTGTGACTAACCAAAAAAAGCTAAAGGACAGCACCCAGCTCTTAAGTTCAAGCCCAATATTTTCTCTCCCTTCCCCCATTCACTCATGCCACTCTCACTCGCTCACTATCCTTTCTTCTCTTCTCTGTCTCACATGCACACACACACACACAAAATTACATAACATTCAGATTTAGAGCTCTTCCCAGCAGTGTAAACTGGGAGCTTTCATAGATTAAACCTGGAAACAAATCTGGCCAATGTCTTGGTATTCGCCTTATTTGGTATACTTTGCAGGTACTAATTGTAACCAAGTGGCTAGATAGCTGATTATGGCTGGCTGGTACATTTTTATTTATATATATAACTCCAGTGGTTTTTGTTTTGTTTTGTTTTTTTAAAGCTCTAGCTATAAAGACAGTCTCAGGCTAGCCCCCCCTGTTGTTTTTTTCTTTTTGGTTCCCTGAGCTTTTTCTCCTTAAGGCTAGCACTGAGCACTCTGCCACCTTGAACTACTTCTCCACTTCCAGTTTTGTGGTGGTTAATTGTCAACAAGAGTCTCACAGACTTTTCCTGCCTGAGCCAGCTTCCTATCTTGATCTTCACATGTCAGCCGCCTGAGTAGTTAGGATTACAGGTGTGAGCAATCAGCACCTAGCCTAAAATCCTTTGTATTGGTTTTAACAAGACCTACTGGTTGTGTGATTTTTAGAAAGTAACAATTTCTATGAGCTCCAATTTGCTAATCTACAAAAGGTGGTAAATACACACTTCCTAGGATTGTGGTGAGGAAATACTGTTACATAAATACTGTTTAAAGTTCAGTGCCTATTAGGCACAGAAAAAAATCTACTTGGAGTGTAATGGGAAGAAAAAAATGGAAACTGCCATATCTACATTTCAACATCGTATTCCCTAATACTGTTACTAATTGAGTAGATACTTTAAACAAGTTTACTTTTTTTTAAAATGTCATTTGTATTTTGAAATTACTTTTTTTTGGCCAGTCCTGGGCCTTGGACTCAGGGCCTGAGCACCATCCCTGGCTTCTTCCCGCTCAAGGCTAGCACTCTGCCACCTGAGCCACAGGGCCCCTTCTGGCCGTTTTCCATGTATGTGGTGCTGGGGAATCGAACCAAGAGCTTCATGTGTAGGAGGCAAGCACTCTTGCCACTAGGCCATATCCCCAGCCCCTGAAATTAGTTTTTATAATTTTCTCATATAGAAATAGAGAAGGTAGAAGAAATCCAACATAAACTACAAATAGATGAAGATCTGACACCGGATTATGAAGAATGGAAAAGGAAGATTTTGGAAAATGCTGCCAAGGCTCAAAAGACAACAGCAGAGTGATTTCTACTTGCAGAATGGTATCTACTTCTGTTACATAGTGAAGCGCTACCCCGGGAAGGGTTTAGGGCTTTGATGACATTGGCTTCAACTTGTATAACAAGGTTCCTAACCATTGCCTTAGTAGCAAAGAAGCCAGCACACAGGCAAGCTCTAGATAGTGAGCTGGCTTCTGACATGAGAACATTACCCCAGTCACAGTGTTCCACATACTCTCTGGCCCACACAAGCCTGCCTATGCTGGAACTGGAAGTCATTTATGTTTTAAACTAATAATAGTCTGGCTTTACCCTGAGTATATATTTCAAGCTGAATGGAATCTTCTAGATTTTTCTTACTTGTTAATGTAAAAATTTTTGGCTTACCTAAGGGGGATTGCTGTCATTATTAAAGATGCATTTGCTCTCAGTTTCAAGGAATCCTTGTTGGGCCCAAATCTGTGTCTTTTCCAGCAGGAAACAAAACCCAGGTTCCCATACACAGAGCTTCAATGCTCATTATACCCCAATTCAAATCACACTTTTGGGGTTGAAAACCCTACTCAGCCACTCACCACCTGTGATACATTGATCAGAGCAATTGACTTCTTTATATTTCATCTGTGAAACAGTAATAAAAATGATTGTTACCTCAGTGGTTTTAATAAAGGAGTATAAGATCTATTTTGAATGGCCTCAGTAATGAGTGGTTTCCTTTATCTGCTACAAGAAAGGTGTGATTAATGCCTGTTGCATATACCTAGAATGACTAAAAGTGGTTTCTCTTTTTGTCCTTCCACCCTTTTAATTCTAGGAGTTTCTCAGACTACAGCTAAAGACATATCACAATGATCTCAACATGGGATTAATATCTGAAAAGCTCTATGTTACTGGAAAATGAAAATGTGCTTGGGACCACACTAACTTAGATTTAAATTCTGGCTCTGCCACTTGTCCCCTAAGAAAAGCTAAAGGTCTTAATCCTCAGTTTTCTGATTTATGAGGTAAATATCTGCCTTATGAGCATTGGTATTATTTCTGAAGTACATAGTATTTTTTTTTTTTTTTTTTGGCCAGTCCTGGGCCTTGGACTCAGGGCCTAAGCACTATCCCTGGCTTCTTCCTGCTCAAGGCTAGCACTCTGCCACCTGAGCCACAGCGCCCCTTCTGGCCGTTTTCCATATATGTGGTGCTGGGGAATCAAACCAAGAGCTTCATGTGTAGGAGGCAAGCACTCTTGCCACTAGGCCATATTCCCAGCCCAAGTACATAGTATTTAGAAAGCAAATGCTAAATAGCTTTTGTAGGTTTGTACTAAGTTAGGGCTGGGGAGAGAGCTTACTGGTCATATGCCTGATTATACAAGACACTGGTTCAATCCTCAGCACAATAGGATGTCGATATTCCTCATTTAATCTAGTGCCAAGATTTATATTTCTAGCTTTGAGCCCGCAGCAATATATTCATCGTCATGTGAAGTTAAACACCCTTAATTTTTTGTTTCTGTTGTACTTGAGTTCCAACTCAAGTGTAATTCAAAGATCTCATGCTTGCTAGGTAGGCATTCTTGTATTGGTTATGCTTTTGATAGAGCCTCACTTCCTGCCCAAGTAAATGCTTGAACCATATCTTACCATCATAGCTTCCCAGCATAACTAAGATGACATGCTCATGTTATCATACCCAGCCAACTTGTTCCATTGAAATAAAGTCTCAAGAACTTTTCTGGCTGGCTTTGAGACCATGACCCTCCCATTCTCAGCTTCCCAAGTACATAGGATGACAGCACATTGACTTTTTTAAATTGTAAGATATATGAGTCTTGGCGCAGGGGTCGGGGAGGTGTACGCGTGCACACATGCACCATGGTTTCAACCCAAGTCCTCACACACTTAGTTTGCTCATGGTAGTTGTTTTACCACTTGAGCCATGCCTCTAGTCCAGCATTTTGCTAGTTAATTGGTGAAGGAGTCGGACTTTTCTGCTCAGTATAGCTTCAAGTTAACTTAAAATGAAGAGACCCCTAACTATACATGTTAAAATTACAAAAGTCCCGGGCTGGGGATATGGCCTAGTGGCAAGAGTGCCTGCCTCGGATACACGAGGCCCTAGGTTCAATTCCCCAGCACCACATATACAGAAAACGGCCAGATGTGGCGCTGTGGCTCAAGTGGCAGAGTGCTAGCCTTGAGCGGGAAGAAGCCAGGGACAGTGCTCAGGCCCTGAGTCCAAGGCCCAGGACTGGCAAAAAAAATTACAAAAGTCCCTAAAAGTACAGATAACAAAGGGTGAGATCAGTCATCTCACCCTCCTTGCATAATTTAGAATTACAGATGTGAGCTAACAGTGCCAACATAATCTTTTGGAAATAATATACTCACATTACTTTGCAACTAATCTCCAGGACATTTTTATCTTGCAAAACTGAGTAGCCATTAAATTCCCTAATCTTCCCTCCCCAGGGCACTTGGTAATACAGTTCTTTTTGCCTCTGAATTTGACTGTAAGAGGAATTATATAGTATTAGTCTGTGGCTGATTCGTTTGACCTGGCCTAACGTTCTTACGGTTCATTTGTAGCGTTTTCAAGGCTGAATAGCATGGCATTATGGGACACTTGGATTGCCTCCTCTTCTTGACTGGCATGAGTAGTGCTGCTGAGAGTGGAGCTATAGAACTATTTTCAGTTATACCCTATTTTCAGTTTTTTGGGGAGAGATACTCAGAAGTGGGATCACTGAGTCAGTACTCTTGGGGAATCAACCCCATTGTCCACATTAGCCACATATTGCATCCTCACCAGTAGTTCCCAAGATTAGTTTCTCCACATCCTCTCCGATTCTTGCTTCTTCATTTTTTGCTTGGTTTAAAGTATGGACTGTTAAAATAGTAGGCACCCTGAGAGGTTGGTGTTACCTTGTTGTGGCTTTTATTTGCATTTCCTTTATTATTAGTGCTATCAAGCTGTTATTGGCTGTTGAATATTTTTTTGCAGAAATGTCTTTTCAAGTTCTTGTATTACTTTATATATGCTAGATATTAAGCCTTTCAGATACACAATTGAAAAATGTCTTCTCTATTCACTAGGTGCCCTTTTGCTATTGTAAAAAGTTGTCATCTACACTGAGCATCATGAGCCAGGATATGATAAGGACACCTGCACATCCATGTTCATTGCTGCATTATTCACAAAATAGCCAAGACATGGAAACACCCATATGCCCCACAATAGATGAGTGGATCCAAAAGATGTGGTGCCTATAAACAATGGAATTTTATACAGCCATTAGAAAGAATATTTGCAGGGAAAAGGAACTCGAACAAATCATGCTAAGTGAGGGAAGCCAAGATCATAGACAAATGGCTTATGTTCTCCCTGATATGTAGAAGTTGTAACTAAAACATAATGGGACATGACAAAACACAAAATTCTAGATACTCACATACAGTAAGACCAAAAGAGGATAGTCTTAGGAGGAAATCGCAAAGGTCTAATACCCAAGCGCCTCTTATATACATATGAAATAAGATATATACTGAAACAAACTCCAAAGATATGGAAGCAGAGGACTTTTTTCTTAAACTGTTTTTTTCCTGATGATTGTGTTCTTTACCTTATATTCAGTGTATATATTTACATGCACACATTGCAAAGGGGAGGGGAGGGCACAGAATCAGGAAAATTGGAAAGGTGCAGCAGTGGAGCACACTGGACACCAGTGAACGTGAACTATGTCTGGGTGGAGATGAGAGGGAAGAAATGGGAAAGAATGAGGGAACAGATGATATTATGCAAAAGGAAATGTACTTATTACCAGGCATATGTAAAGGTAATCCTGCTGTAAAACAACAATAAAGTAAATCAGAAAAAAAAAATGACAAATACAGCAGGAAAGCAGCTTTCCTTTATTGCTTTGTAATGTATCTTCACAGTCATTTTTCCTCCAAAATCTGGACACCATTATTCTATCTGTCTTCCACATATTGTATATCATAGATTTTCATAGCCAGAAATTCATAAGAAAATAAGGGGTGGGTTCAGGACAGGGTAGGTTTAAGAGAGAAGGTAAAGAGTTACAAGACACACAATGCTCAGACCTTAACCATGATTGTTGACATATTTCAAATTTTGAAGCAATACTAAAGAATACACATTGATGCTGACTTTTGTTTTTGACTTCACTATGTAGTCCAGGCTGGACTTAAACCTGGGCCTCTTGCCTCAGCCTCCCAAATGCTTAGCTGATGGTGATTTTTTTTTTTTTTTTTTTTTTTTTTTTTGCCAGTCCTAGAGCTTGGACTCAGGGCCTGAGGACTGTCCCTGGCTTCTTTTTACTCAAGGCTAGCACTCTACTCCTTGAGCCACAGCGCCACTTCTGGCCTTTTCTGTTTATGTAGTGTTGAGGAATCAAACCCAGGGCTTCATGCATGCTAGGCAAGCACTCTACCACTAAGCCATATTCCCAGCCCCTGATGGTGATTTTTAAAGGGAACATAGTGAAAACTACTTTGAGAATCACTGTCCTAAATCCCTGTAGTTGGACACTAGGGCAGGGTGGGAAAAGATTTATTCAGCCCTAGGTAAATCAAAATGCTAGCAATTCTTTACTATTACTGAATAGTATAACAGCTTAGAACTTGAGTTTGACATTTGAAAATGGAATATTTTCTAATGACCTTAACCGTGACTACAATTATTACCAATCAGAGATACTTGAAAAGAAAACACAGCATTACAAATTTAGCAATCTTCCAAAGCAGAAAGAGCTCTTTTATAACCACTTTTCATGCATAACAAAGACAACATAACTGGAGGAGGGAAGATTATTGTTTTGTTTTCTTTATAAAATAAGAGGAGTCAATCATAATAAAGGCCAGATTATTTCAATTTGTTAGTCATCTCTTTACATCGCCACTGGCCTCAATAATTTCAGTCACTGTAGTAGCCGAGAAGAAGATTAAGAACAAGCTGGAAATTTCTTTAACCTGCTGGCAGCTGTCACCACGTAGAAATGTTTCTTGAGAAAAGACAAGATAAAAAGAAAGGCATGTTTTAGACCAAGTACTTTAAAAAGAAACTGGTGCTTTGAGTGGCTATCCACAGTTTGTTTAAAACTGATAAAGTAGATAACAAGTACCTGAAATGATTGTAATACAATAGTCACATAACCAGAAAGGGCATGTTTGGAATATGGGTGAGTTAAGATAATAAGTTACTTTGCTCTTTTCACACGAGAGAATAAGCAAATCTTAGCTCCAATTCTGTCTTTGCTGAAAGAAAAACAAAATACCTTCCATTTTCTCTGGGCCATGTATTTCTGCAACAATAGTTGGGATTTGAGACAAACATTGAATTTTGAGGCTTTGGCAGGCAAATTATTCAACCACTCATGTTTCAGGCACTGTGTGGCACTCATTCTGCAGCTGTGAATGAAATCAAACAGCAGTTGAAACTTTTAAGTTTGTTTTTTCTAGCAATACAACACCATTCCATTGGGAAGGAAGCCTGAGTCAGTGGAATAGATTGATCGTTAAGATTCATG
This sequence comes from Perognathus longimembris pacificus, assembly GCF_023159225.1. Classification (NCBI taxonomy): domain Eukaryota; kingdom Metazoa; phylum Chordata; class Mammalia; order Rodentia; family Heteromyidae; genus Perognathus; species Perognathus longimembris. The sequence goes on along the minus strand of NC_063170.1, from coordinate 29,147,348 downwards.
CTACACAACAAAAGGACTTGTCTAAACTTCCTGTCCTTAGTCATCAGCAAAATATGAGTACTGAGTAACCCCTTACCGCTTTTATATTCGTTAAATATAATCCGCCAATCATGTATGCCCGAGTTAGCTTGACTTAAATGCTAACCAATCCTGTAACATTTCCTTAAAGTTGTTTTGTTTAATGCTATAAAACCTGAGCTGAATCAATGTTCAGGGCCTCCTAGCATCACCGGTTACAAGGTGCGTGGAGAACTGAGCTCGAGCTTGCAATAAAGACTCCTTCTGCATTTGCATTGGTGTGGGTCTCTGGTGGTCTTTGTGGGGGTCTGGAAACTAAGCTTAATAAGGCAGAAACTCCAGCTTCCCTGAGGATCTCCCTCCCTCCCTCTTCCTCCTCCTCTTCCTCCTCCTCCCCCTCCTCCTCCTCCTCTTCCCTCTCCCTCTCCCTCTCCCTCTCCCTCTCCCTCTCCCTCTCCCTGTCCCTCTCCCTCCCTCCCTCCTCCAGTCCTGGGGCTTGAACTCAGGACCAGGGAGCTGTCCCTTAGCATTTTTAAAAATAATTTAATTTTTTTTATTTTCTTGTCAGTCATGAGGTTTGAACTTAGGGCCTGGGCCTTGTCCTGAGCTCTTTCGCTTGTGGCTAGTGTTCTACCACTTGAAGTCACAGCTCTACTTCCAGTTTTCTGGTGGTTAATTGGAGATAAGAATCTCATGGACTTTCCTGCCTGGGTTGGCTTTAAACCATAATCCTCAGATCTCAGCCACCTGAGTAGAATTTCAGGCATGAGCCACTAGCATCCAGCTTTTCTTGACTGTTTTACTCTTAAATTGGTACTGTACATATGAGCCCCACTTCCACTTCTGCCTTTTTTTTTGTCAGTCCTGGGGGCTTGAACTCAGGGCCTGAGCACTGTCCCTGGCTTCTTTTTGCTCAAGGCTAGCACTCTACCACTTGAGCCACAGCACCCCTCCTGACTTTTTGTATATATGTGGTGCTGATACGAGGCAAGCGCTCTACCACTAGGCCTTTTTGCTGGTTAATTGAAGAGAAGAGTCTCCCCCAGCTGGCTTCAAATTGTGATCCTCAGATGTCTGCCTCCTGTGTAGCTAGAATTAAAAGTATGAGCCACCAGTGCCCCTCTTAAGATTGCTCTTAAGAAGCAAAAGATGAGGGTAGGAATGGGAGCGAGGGAAACAAGGGAGAACAATGGAAGGGGTGACACTGACCATGATGCACTGTACTCATAACTTGACTTATGGAATTGTTACCTCCTTGTACAACTACTTTAATAGTGATACTTTGAGAGGGTACAGGGGCACAGGAATGGAGGGACAACAGGTGAACAAATGCAGCTATGGTACTCCCTAGATATTATGTTGAAAATGAACTATACAACTTGTAGGTAAGAACAGAAGGGAAGAACTGGGAAGGAGGGAGGGAAGGGGTGACACTGATCAAAAAGAAATGTACTACTCATTATCTGGCTTATGTAACTGTAACCCCCTTGTACATAACCTTTATAATAACGATAAAAATTTTAAACTAAGATTTTTTTTAAAAGAAGCTAAAGAACAGGATGCTTGAAAGACATTTGTTTCCAAAACCAGGCACTGGTGGCTCTTGCCTGTAATCCTAACTATTCAGGGACTGAGATCTTAGGGTCACAGTTTGAAGCCAGCCTGGTCAAAATCCCATTAGAACAGCTCATGAGAGACAAACAATAAAGGTACCTTTTCTCCTTGACCAACAATCGTGAAACAAAGTCTTTGGCCTCCTCTGACAACCCTTCAAAGGTGTCCACGTCAAAATCCCAGCTGCAGTTCACAATGAAATTCATGGTCTCTGTGTCTGTGTCCCCTAGAAATGGGGACAAACCACTGAGCCTACAAAGGAGAGGAAGGACCATCAATACCTAGAAGCCATTTTAGCCAATATCCTTTCACAGATCAGACAGGAAACACAAGGCGCAGGCCTATCTACCCAGAACCATGACGGTTCAAAAAAGAAGCAGTGGAACCACAATTTTAAAATATTTTATTTTATTGGTTATCTCAGAGACAACTAGATTCAATTAGTCAGCAAAGGGAAATTGGATTTACTGGCTGGACATGGGTCAAAGCTTCCCCAATCTGGCATAGCAGATAGGGTGGCCATTATACAAGAAAAATAAGGCAAGAAATAAAATAGTATGTGGGCTTCTAAGAAAATACTCAAGGCAAGTTCACAATCAGTGAGAGAAGAAAAACAGGTCTAGATGCTAGTGGCTAATGTCTGTTAACCTAGCTATTCAAGAGTCTGAGATCTGAGGACTGAAGCCAGCCAGGGAGACAAAAAGGCCTTGAAATGCTTACTTCCAATTAACCAACAACAACAAAGTAAAGGTGTGGCTCAAGTGGTAGAGCATCAGCCTTGAACAAAAAAGGCCAAGAGTACAAGGCCCTGAGTTCAATCTCCAAATACCTTCATGTGTGTGCACACATGTGCACATACACACACATACACACACATCCATGAAGAAAACAGGGAAGCTAGGATAAGAAGTAACAGGTTACATGCTATAGGGTGTCTGGCTCACCCATCCCCTCAGCATAACCCTTTGATACACTCTACCCTCATACCCAACTACCTCAATTTCTTTGCTGGACAGCTTTCTCTATGATTAAAGTTTGCTTTATTCACCGAAAGCACCTGGAAAATATTGTCACCCACGCAACACACACCTGGGATAAACACATAAAATTTAATTAATAAGAGTGTGAGTTGGGGGCTGGGGTTATGGCCTAGTGACAAGAGTGCCTGCCTCATATACATGAGGCCCTGGGTTCGATTCCCCAGCACCACATATACAGAAAATGGCCAGAAGTGGCGCTGTGGCTCAAGTGGCAGAGTGCTAGCCTTGAGCAAAAAGAAGCCAGGGACAGTGCTCAGGCCCTGAGTCCAAGCCCCAGGACTGGCAAAAAAAAAAAAAAAAAAAGAGTGTGAGTTGGGTACTGGTGGCTCACACATATAATCCTAGCTACTTGGGAGGCTGAGATCTGAGGATTGTGGTTCAAAGCCAATCCAGACAGGAAAGTCCATGAGACTCCTATCTCCACTAAACTACCAAAAAAAAAAAAAACAAAAAAGGAGGGGGGGCTGGGAATATGGCCTAATGGTAAAGTGCTCGCCTCATATACATGAAGCTCTGGGTTCGATTCCTCAGCACCACATATATAGAAAAGGCCAGAAGTGGCGCTGTGGCTCAAGTGGCAGAGTGCTAGCCTTGAGCAAAAAAGAAGACAGGGACAGTGCTCAGATCCTGAATTCAAGCCCCAGGACTGGCAAAAAACAAAACCAACAACAACAACCAAAAAAAAAAAAAAAGTAGGGGGGGCTGGGAATGTGGCTTAGTGGTAGAGTGCTTTCCTAGCATGCATGAAGCCCTGGGTTTGATTCCTCAGTATCATATACACAGAAAAGGCCAGAAGTGGTACTGTGGCTCAAGTTGTAGAGTGCTAGCCTTGAACAAAAAAAGTTTCAGGGACAGTGCTCAGGGCCTGAGTTCAAGCCCCAGGACTGGAAAAAAAAAAAAAGCCAGAAGTAGGGCTATTAGCCTTGGGAACAAAAGCTCAGGGGCAGCACCTAAGCCCAGAGTTCAAGCCCCAGGACCAGCAAAAGAGAGAGGGAGAGAAGAGAGAGAGAGAGAGAGAGAGAGAGAGAGAGAGAGAGAGAGAGAGAGAGAGAGAGAGAGAGAGAGAGAGAGAAAGAAGTGGGAATATTGAGCTCATTGCCCCTCATAAAAATAAGTCTGAGAGGTATTTCACAATGGAATCCCAGTCCTCCAGTAGAAATAAACTCTTGACGTTCACAGGTGTCCCTTACTTCTGGGCCATAAAAATATTTGTTAATTTAAGCTATTTTATATGTGATTATCAAAAAAAACTCAGTAGCTCAGTCTGTGACTTAGCTATATATATGCTCCTGAAACCTAAAAAGAGCTTCACCATGAAACAAAGTATTTACACCTTTACTCTGAGGAATATCAACATATATAACTAAACATTTGCTCAACATTAGCCTATTAGTGATCCTAAAGTGATACTTTAGGAGTAGGATCCCTCTGTAAATATGATAGATAGTTGTCTCAGTTACACACCTGTAGCAGAAAGCCTTTCCTTCACATCTCTCTACACTGATCTTTGTGTTCCTGGGAGATGTGTTCAAGTTTCTGCTGCTTCTAAGGCTGCCAAAGTAAAGAGAGTCCCAGCCCACCTCAGTACCAAGCCCCTGGGACTCACAGAATATAGGTGATGACGCCCACACTCCACATGTCTGTGGGGAATGAGACAAACTCATAGTTGACGACTTCTGGGGCCAGGAACTCAGGAGTGCCAAAATTCACCTTCAGCTTTTCCCGAGGCTTGTACCTGGGGAGGAGGGAATGGAGAGTATCATGGAAGCAAGACCTAGACAAGTTGGAGGTATGGGAAGACAGACAATAGTGGCTCACGCCTATATAGTCCTAGCTACTCAGGAGGCTGAGATCTGAAAATTACAGTTCAAAGCCAAACCAAGCAAGAAAGTCTATGAGACATTTATCTTCAATTAGACACTCAAAAAGCTGAAGTGGCTGAAGTGGCTGAAGTGGTAGAGTGCCAGCCTTGAGCAAAAAAGCTAAGGCACAGTGCTTAGGCCCTAAGTTCAAGACCCACAACAGGCACACAAAAAAGTCTGGGAGAAACCAGAGGAAAGCAAAGGAAGGGTGACATTGTCCAAAAAAAGAAATGTATTCATTACCAGACTTACAAAATGGTAATCTCTCTGTATAACACCTTAATATTAACAATAATAACTCAGGAGGCTGAGATCTGAGGATCCTGGTTCAAAGCCAGCCCAGGCAGGAAAGGCTGTGAGGCTCTAATCTCCCATTAACTACTCAGAAAAAGCTGGAAGTGGTGCAATGGCTTAAGTGGTAGTACACTAACCTTGAGCAAAAGAAGCTCAAGGACCGCACCTAGGCCCTGAGTTCAAGCCCCCAGGACCAGCAAAAAAATAAATAAATCTGGATGTGGGACTAAAAGCCTGGTAGGAAGGGACAGTCCCCACCTTTCCTGTCAGACATGCCTGGGCCTCACATCCACTTGTCACATGTCATCTCCTGGGAATAATCAAACCTGTAAGCCCAAAACTTCAGGTTTTCCTAGTGAGATCCAAAAACCACAGCTCTCCACACATGCATGACTGAAGAGGACAGCACACTAATATCACTCGTGTGTGTGTGTGTGTGTGTGTGTGTGTGTGTGTGTGTGTGTCTGTACATACATAATGTTCTGGGATCTAAACTCAGTTTCTCACACTCTTCCTTAACTTTTTCAGGCCTGCCATTTTCTACCACTTGAGCCACACCTCTACTTCTACCTTTTTGCTGGTTGGTTAATTGCAAATTAGAATCTCGTAGACTTTTCTGCCTGTGCTAGCTTAAAAGTGTGCTCCTCAGCTCTCAGTCTCTCCTGAGTAGCAGGGATTACAGGCGTGTGTCATTAATGCTCAGCTTTGTTTCTTTTAATAGGTTTTATTAGTTCTTTTGGAGGTGGGGCTGGGAGAAGTATGAAAATTTGAATCCAAGGTTTCTTGCTTCCTAGGCTGGTGTTCTACTGTTGAACCATGCCCCTAGCTTACCAATATATCTTACTTGCTATGAACCCATAGGAACAAATACAAACAAAAAGCTACTGGGTAGCTACTGTTCAGTTGCATGTACAATGTGGCTGGAGGAATGACAAAGTCAGCAAAAGAGGAAAAGATGTTGATCATCACTGATCATTAGGGAACTGCGTTCAAAACTCATACTGTGCCCAGCGCTTCATACTTGTCCTAGATACCCAAAGGCTAAAATCCATAGGATCAAGGTTCAAAACCAGTCCCAGGAGAAAAATTTGCTCAACTCCATCTCCAAATTAACTAGCAAAAAGTCAGGTTGGAGGCATGGTTCTGTGGTTTGAGTGCCATCTTGAGTAAGCTTGAGGCCCCGAGTCCAAACCCCAGTACCTCTGAAAACAAAAACAAAAACCAAACCCACAATGTGGTACCACTTGACACCTAGATAAGCAACTGCATTTTTTTGCCTCTTGGATTTTTTTGTTTGCCACCCCTGGGGCACTATTTATGAGCTTTTTTGCTCAAGGCCAGTCAGTGTTGTACCACTTGAGTTACAGCTCCACGTCTGGCTTTTTTGGTAGTAGAGGCTCATGAACTTTCCTGCCCAAGATGGCTTTGAAACATAATCCTTATATGTCAGCCTCCTGAATAGACAGGATTATAGGAGTAAGCCACCAGCACTTAGCAGTAATTGCTTTTTTTTTTTTTTTTTTTTTGCCAGTCCTGGGGCTTGATCTTAGGACCTGGGAACTGCTCTTCAGCTTTTCTGCTCAAGGTTGGTGCTCTACACATGAGACACAATTCCACTTCTGGCTCTTTGCTGGTTAAGGAGTCTCACAGACTTCTCCTACCCAGGGTTGCTTCAAATTGTGCTCTTCAGATCTCAGCCTTCTGAGTAGCTAGGAGGATTATAGACAGGCATGAGCCACAAGCACCCAGCCCAGATTACTTTTTACTCTGAATTCCTAGTGTACTACTGTAAAGACTCATGTGTCAATTGTTAATCTAGCATTTGTGAATATAATGTACATTCCATTATATACATTCTCAGTGAAAACAACACTGTCCCATAGGGGAGGGAAACTAGCTTGGGGAGGCAAAAATAACTTAGCGATTATGATGGTTTATAGCTTTCCAAAGGACAATGCTACAAATGCACAGACAATGCAACTGTGGCATTAAATTTCATGGAGTCGAGAGACCAAAAGGCTAGGAGGAAAAACCAAAAAAGGTGCCCAATGCAGGGACAGGTAGCAATGGTGAAAACACTGCGAAACACTGTTCAGGTATGTAAGACATGCAGGTGTGTAGCATTAATCTCAATATTAAAAGACACTATTTGAGGAAAATATAAAACAACTTTTTTATGTTGTGGATTGAATGTAATTTTTAGGCATTTGGGTTGGGAGAAAGAAAATAGAAGCCACTGTGTATGGGAACACCCATACTGTGTTGGAGATGATACAAATTTCCTTTTGCTTCATGTGGGACAGTGAAGACCCATCTCTTACTCTGCTATAGGGAACATTTGTCACTTCAACAGAGGAGAAGTTATTCAAGAGCGGACATTGTGGCTTAGAATGGCATGTGGCAGATATAGACAACCAAAAACTAGTCTCACGTCAGCAGCTCTGCTTCCACAGGTCAGAGCTCTACTATCCCCAACTTGTGCATGAAGTGGAGAACACCCTAAGGCTCATAACAAAGACCACTTCTTTGGGAGAAACAGACATCAAATGACAGAAAAATTAGGTATGGCAGCTCACACCTGGAATTCCAGCACTTGAGAAGCTGAGGCAGAATAATCTGTTCCAAGCCAGCCTCAACTACATATAAAGCACATGCAAAAAAAAAAAAAACTTTAGGAAAAATTGAGGACTCAGCTACACTATGAAGACCTACCCAGAAAATGTGTGGTTCCCAGAAAAAAAAAGTCACTCTTGGCGGAAACCAAGTTCTAGACAAAACCATAACTATGGTACAATTATAAATAAATCTTAGTTAATATCTCTATAGACTGAAGTATGAATTGTGGAAACTTGAAGGATGGATGGAAGGAAACTTGGAGGATGGGAGGCACCCTCCTAATGCCAAGAAACCTGCAACATTGTTGAGAACCAGGTATGTCTGGCATGGCCAAAATCCTGAAGAGGCTCAGGATTCAGCACACAAATGACTGAATAGGACTGTGCTGTAAAACCAACTGTACTAGGCTTTAAGTCTTTTGAATCATTTTAAAATTTAGTCAGGCATGGTGTTGTTGTATACCTATAATCCAACACTCAGGAGATGGGAGCAGAAAGATCTATAGTTCAAAGACAGGCTGCAACCCTTTATATACATACATACACACATACAGAGAGAGAGAGAGAAAGAGAGAGAGAGAGAAAGAGAAAGAGAGAGAAAGAACTCAACTTTATAGCACAAGATCCTGAGCCCTCTTTGACCATCACTTCCTCTTCCCTCAGCTGGCTCAAAGGACCATTAATCCCACAACCCTGTAAGTGCATAGCACAAAGCCACTTCCTACAGTGGGAACAAGGTCTATCTGCAAGTCAAAAGCCACCAGCATCCAAATGTTCACATCCATTCCCAAACTGGAGAACTCACCAATTAACTAGCTCTCTTGAGCTAGAGTCTTTTGGAGTTTTGTCAAAACGTCAGAACCCCCCTTACCTTCTGGCCAGACCAAAGTCAATGATCTTAATTTGGTGTCCAGTCTGATTTACACATAGTATGTTCTCTGGCTAGAAAGAGAAGTTCATTTAGCCAGGTTAAGAACAAAGGAGGCTTGCTTCTCCCACTCTTATTTGTTGATAGACTTTAGTCCCCACTTCCCACAAAAACTAATATAACCTAATTAAAAAACAAAACATTCATTATATATATTTGTGTGTGTGTGTGTATGTGTGCATGAGAGAGAGAGAGAGAGAGAGAGTTGGTGGCATCAAGTTGCTCATAGAGACTGTGCTTGATGAAGTCTGGGGGGGAAGAATTTCCACTGTGTATTTTATATACTTTTATGTTGTTTATATTTACCACCATAAGCATATATTCCCTTTGAACTTTTTTTTTTTTTGAGCGGGGAGGAGTGCCAGTCCTGGGACTTGAACTCAGGACCTACGCAATTTTGCTGAGCTTTTATGTTTAGGCCGGTGCTCCACTTCCAGGTTTTCAATGATTAATTAGCGATAAGAGTCTCATGGACTTTCCTACCCAGGCTGGTTTCAAACTGCAGTCTCAGCCTCCTGAATAGCTAGGATTACAGGCTTGAGCCACCAGCACTTGCTGGCCATTTTGGACTTTTAAAAGACCAATCTTAAAACTATTTTTAAAGAAAAGAAAGGTCATTACACCAGTTAATCTTCAAATAACTCTTCAAATTAAGGCACAATTACCCACATCTTGCAGATGGGAGAGTGGAAGCTAAGAAAGGTGGCAAGACTGGCCTCACAACTCCAGAGCTGGAAAATAGAAAGTCAGAGCTGACTTGACAGAGAGCTCAATGGTGAGCCTGAGAAGCTCAGGAACCACCTGCCACATCCCAGGGAAGAATTTACCTTGAGGTCCAGATGCAGGATATAGTGTTGGTGGAGAAAATGTACACCCTCACAGATCTGCTTGGTGAACAAGACCACATCCAGTTCTGTCAAGTGGTACTTCTCATCTGTGATCCGGTCGAAAAGTTCACCTCCATCCACACTGCCAGATAAAAAGGGAGAAGTAAGCACCAAGCTGAGCAAAGCTCTCCTAGGACTTCTCCATTCTTTCCACCAGGGCCCAAGGAGGCCAGTCTAAGTTAACCCAATGCTGATTATATCTTATGGATCACTGGTGTTTCATTGGAACTTTTGCTCTGGCCTATTCCCAGGATGATTTTCTATGCTGATAATTCACACTCTAAATTAGAATAGTAAAATCATCTGTGTATAGAAGCCAACCACATGCACCCAAGTAACAGGAAGCCTAAATGGGCAGATTATATCACACATCAGACACATTTTTTTGTAAGCATACAGTCCTTACTGTATCCTTACCCCCACCTTAAGTCTTCGGCCCCTCCTACTAGCCCCCAACTCCACCCAGCCTCCTTGCCCTAGAGCTCCCACCAGGACAGTTGGACATTCCCACTCTCCACCAGACCTACCTGCCTCCTCTCTAGTCCCAGGTTTACCACTTGGATAAGGTACAGACTCCATATTGCTCCCTCTTCAGTGGGAGATAGGGACCCACTAATAAACCTTCTTATAAACCTTCTTCTCTTGTTCATGACTGTATCTGTGTGGTCCCCTGGGATGGCTGGGACAGATTCTTACTCTTTTATTTTTCTGCTTCTGATGAAGACAGGCATAGCTAATGTTTTGCTTTCCTTAGCCTTGCCAGAAGGAAAACAGCAATACAAATACAAACATGAACATCCAATCCATGGCTGCCATGACAACCATTAGATGAGAATGGTGGAGATTTGTGGACAGGTTGGACTATCTGCTGTAAGTTCCAACATACCATTTTCAGCCAGAAATGCAAGGCCAGGCCAGGTGCTGTGGCTCATGCCTCTACTCCTAACTACTTAGGTGGCTGATATCTGAGGATAACAGTTTGAAGACAGCCCAGACAAGAAAGTCCATGAGGGCCGGGAATATGGGCTAGTGGCAAGAGTGCTTGCCTCATATACATGAAGCCCTAGGTTCAATTCCTCAGCACCACATATATAGAAAAGACCAGAAGTGGCACTGTGGCTCAAGTGGCAGAGTGCTAGCCTTGAGCAAAAAGAAGCTAGGGACAGTGCTCAAGCCCTGAGTCCAAGCCCCAGAACATGGAAAAAAAAAAAAAAAAAGAAGAAGAAGTCCATGAGATTCTTATCTTCAAATAACTAGGAAAAAGTCAAAATGAAGCTGTGGCTCTAGTAGTAGAGTGCTAGCTAACCTTGAGCAAAAAAGCTCAGGAACAGTGCCCAGGTCCTGTGGTTAAACTCCAGGACACACACACACACACACACACACACACACACACACACACACACACACCACACTTAGATCCTTTATATATTTTTAAAAGCCAGATATGTAGATATTCCTATTTTTATTATCTAAATTTCCCAGTTTCTAACTGTTAAAACTCATTCAAACTCATTAAAATTGTTTAGGCTATACCATTGTAATATCTGCAGTACAATTAGACTCAGGGCCACAGCTCTGTGGCAGAACGGATTTTTCCTCTTTCTTCTACTTGGCATTCAACAGTCAAGCCAGAGAAAAGGTGATGGCAGGGCTATTGATGTCTCTCACTCTTTCTCACCCTCAGTGAGTGAAGCAGAAAGAAAGAATTTTCTTAGAATAAAGACTGGTAGCCCCAGCCTTTATTCCAACCTGAGAAATAGCTGTTGCCCCACCTCTGAGACACTCACTACTCCATGATGAGAGTGAAGTTGTTCTTGCTCTCAAAGGCATCATAGAGCTGGATCAGGTTCATGTGGCTGAGCTGGTTCATGATGCTGATCTCGTTCTTCACAACCTCCTTGTGGAACCAGAGGAGAAAGCAGTTTCCAAGCAAACACATCAGGAAGAGAAGTCAGCTGCACTTCCAAGACAGGCAGATGCGCATGTGTACACACACACACACACACACACACACACACACACACACACACACACAGAATCTTTCTTCAATGTTCCTCTGTCACAGCAGGGATTCACCATCCAAACCATACTATTTTAACAGTAAGGACTTAGCTTAATCCACTCATTTCACAGATAAAGACCTGAGGCCCAAAAAAGTAAAGGCCTGTCAACCAACGTCATGCCAGCACCTCAGCAGGCCACTCCAGGACTCTGCAATGCACTGATATGAAGGTGTGGACCGAAGAGTATGAAGCAACTTGCTGAGTGAAGGGTGAGAGTGAAAAAGAGGCAGGAGAGGCAATAGGGCCCCACTCAGCATGGGGTTTGGGACTGGAACAGCCTAGGACAGTGGGGAGGGGAGCTGTGGAGGAGTGAAGGAGTCCTGAGTTTGGCATGAAGGGCTTGGCCGGCCCAGGGCAGGCATCTCACCCGGTCCTTGGCACTCTTCACTTTGATGATCTTGGCTGCCAGTGGGAGGCCTGTGGACCTCTCAGTGCACCTGTGGACCTGGCCAAACCGACCCCTACAGAGACACAGGGAGGCACAGCAGGCTGAGAAAGCAGGAAGCTCACCTTTGCATGGTGGTTCTCCTACCTCCTCTTACACACACACACACACACACACACACACACACACACACACACACACGGACCACACTGTACCTCATAATATGTCCTAAGCATCATTCTCACATTATATGGGCTTTTCTGAAATCTAGAAATTTTCTGGACTATGTGATGGTCTACTGTAAAGTCTAAGGAAAACCATTTTCCCCTTACCATATAGGCTAGTCTGCCCTCCCCAACCCTACCTCCACACTCTGTACACTATCCTGTGCCCTAGAGAACGCCAAGCTGCCCTCTTATGTTAGCTCTCCTGCCCTTCCCTCCCTCGCATGGTGGTTACACTCTAGGAATATCCACAGCTGATTCCCTGGGGGTTCTCTCCATCCATGGTGTGTGGGACATCCCAGGCCAGCCTTTGGCTCAGGCAGTGTGCTTCTGAGAGCCACCCAGCAGGGCTTCAGACATTCTCCTGATGGGTCTGTCCTGATGCTCCCACTCCCAGCTCTCACCTACCCTCCCAAGACTTCATGGTGGCACACTGTGTAGCCTGCCGAGACGGAGGTCTCCTTGACACATACCACCCGGTGCTCAAAAGGGGCAGGTGGGGCTGGGCTGTCATCTGTCAGGAAACAGCAAGGGATCTGTGAGCTCTCTACATGCAGCCCCCCATTACAGAGTCAGCTTCACATGGATTACCAGGTGACAAGCCTTTTGCCCTGCCTACAACCCTTTCACAAGGGTTGCAGCCATCCATTGGCAAAAGAGGAAACTGAGTCTCAGAGAAGAGAGGTGACTAGTTCAAGGTCAGACAGCAAACTAGTGACAGGATTAGAACCTAGTCACCTTTTCACTAGAAAAATAGAAAGCAGCAAGAGTGCTGTGAGAAGTAGATGCACTACTTTCTGTCCTCTTACCCTTGGCTTTTGGGTAGCACTCTACAACTAGGCCATATTCCCAGCCCCGACAGTGGCTATATAAAACCAACTATGGTTTTCTTTTATCTTCCTTTCCTTTCCCTTTTCTTCCTTTTTGCTGAGCTGGAGAATAACCACACCCTGTTTTTACTTTTTAACAGGACCCTCCTATTTCAGTGGAACATCAATGCTCAGGCAGGCAGGTAGCTATGAGAAATCAACCCAACAGGGCCACATGGGTTCCCTCATCTCAATCGGCACCCCTGATCAGATTTCAACCCTCTACCTTTCTGTGCCTTGGTCTCCATCCCTAGGATGTATTGTTCTTCAGTCTTAAACTCCTACAGACCAACATTATCTAACCCTGAGAGCATCAGGAAGGTACAGCCTTCCATTCCATTCACCAAAGAGTATGTGTCAAGCTGGCAACAGCTTCACTTACCCAGAACCATGCCCCCAGCCTCAGCACCTGGGTACATCTTTCCTCCAGCTTCGGCTCTCCCAGAGTCCCTTGCTCCACAGTCTTCAGTCTCACGGGATCCTGTTCCTGGACCTTTGTCCTGCTGCAGGTCTGGGGTCTCGTCAGCAGCATCTTCCTTCTTCCTTTGGGCCAAGCTTGGCCCCATGGCAGGCTCAGACCCAACTCTTTGCTTTTCCTCCACATTTGCTCCCCCATTACCATCTGTCTTATGCAATGGGGGAAACTCTCCAGTCCCTTTGGAGGCCTGTTCTTCCGATTCATCCCCTGGGGCTTCAGGGTAGCACCTGGGCCCAGGTAGATCCTTCTCACCTGAAGTAACAGCTGCTGGAGCCCCTGAAGGGGGAGTGGGTCTGAGGCTGCCCCGACGTGTAATAAGCAGCTTGCTGGATGTATCCATCTCTTGCACATGCATGGAAATCCTGGGCAGAGAGAAAAAAAAAATGGCCCTAAGGATAAAAGCAAGGACTCTGAAGTAAGAACAAACCTGGGTTCAAAGTTATACTGCTGGCATTCTCTAACAGTGACCTGAATGGTCTCTGTTTTTATCTATAACATGGAGACCTCAGGGTTGTTACAATAGTAAGAGTTAGTGTGTTGGGAACCAGAAGGCTCCATCCCCTGCCCCTCTGGATCCAAGACCACCTCTGCCCAGACAGGATCCAGAGAAAGGGCTGGCTTGATTAATAAATGGGCCAGCAGCAGTCAGAATTCCACTGGGAGAGGGTTCAAGGAAAGCCTGAAACAACCTCTAATGGACAGAGAGCGAGACCACATGTTCCCATGGTTCCTGGAAACTTGGTTGTACCCCAGGAAGAAGGCAGCCTGCAGGTGGGAGACCTGGGTCTATCTACCCTCCTCTAGGTCTATTTCTGGCAACACTTGTGCTACTGGGATTTGTGACCCCAGCTGGAGGTCACATCCCTTTGAAAACTAGTGTTAATGACCCATCCCTGTTATCCTAGCTACTCAGGAGGCTAAGATCTGAGGATCGTAGGTCCAAGCCAGCCCAGGCAGGAAGCCTGTGAGACTCTTATCTCCAATTAACCAGCAAAACAGGAAAAGAGGAGCCGTGGTTCAAGTGGCCAGACTCAGCCTTGGATGAAAAAGCTAAGAGCACAAAGTCCTGAGTTCAAGCCCCAGTATTGTCACACCCTCAAATACAAACAAACAAACAAACAAAAACCAGTCTGGAAGGCAGTTTGAAGGTTCCTCAATATCATAGACACTTGCATTCATTGCTGCATTATTCACAATAGCCAAGTTACAGAAACAGTGCAAATGCCCTACAATTGATGAGTGGATCAAAATAATATAGTACACATAATGGAATTTTACTTATCTATTAGATAAGTCATTTTCAGGGAAATGGATGGACCTAGAACAAATCATGTTAGTGAGGTAAGCCATGTTTTCTCTCACATGTGGAAGAATAGATCTAAACTACAACTGGACATGACAACCTAAACAGGATTATAGGCATTCACACACAAACAGTCCGACTACAGAAGGTTACTATAGGGAAGGAACCCAAATGTGTAATTCCTATGAATATTTAAAATGCTATTTGTGGGGCACTGCCTGCAGCCCTAAGAAGCGGTCCTGGCAGGGGCTGCCTGCCTTTTCCTGGGTCCGGAACTGGAAAGGGTGGCTCTAACCAGCCCCACCTCCCACCTGAGACAGCGTGTATGCCAAGATGGCGACGGACCCACCCAGGGGGCAGTCCTGTGGGATGTGATGTTAGCCCATGGGGGCTATGAACCACTCTTGGATGGACAGCTCATATCAACCTATCGCTAGTGTCTAGCTAGACACTCCAAATCCCTCCCCTTCCTGCCGCCATTACTGCTATAAATGTGACTGTTTTTCACTGAATAAACCAGATTTTCGTGCGACGTGATCCCCGAAGTGCCTGGCATCCTGAATCCGTTATTTAAACGTAAGGGGACTGGGTGGGCGTATTCGTGACTACACACCGTCCATAGCTTCTCACACTAGGGCACTCCCCAGCTACTCTACCCACGGGATGGGAGAGGACGCGCCAGGGAGCGAGGGCCCTGCAGCTATTTATCAAAATGAATTCCAAGAAATGGAAACATGGATTTTTTGTTGTTGTTGTTGTTTTTGGTGGTGGTGGAGGTGTTTGGGTTTGCTTTTTTTTTTCTTTTTAGGAGGGGAGGACAAAAAAGGGTGCAGATAGGGAGAGAGGGTAAGAACAAATGTGTTTATGGTATTCAGTATACACTATGTGGAAAATGAACTGTGCAACTTGAGGTCAGGGTGGGACAAGGAAACTGAGGGAAAGCAAAGGAAGGGGTGACTTGCTCAAAAAAGAAATGTATTCTTTATCTGACTTACGAAATGGCAACCCCTCTGTACAACACCTTAACAATACCAATAAAATTATATTTGACAAAAAGAAAATGAGCTGAGTGCTGGTGGCTCATGCCTGTAATCCTAGCTACTCAGGAAGCTGAGATCTGAAGATCTCAGTTCAAAGCCAGCCTGCACAGGAAAGTCCATGAGATTTCCAATTAGCTACCAAAAAGCAAGTGGAGCTGTGGTTTGAGTGATAGAACACTAGCCTTGATAAAAAAAAAAAAAAAAAAGCTCAAGAACAACACCCAAATCCCAGGACCAGCACAAAAACAAACAACAGCAGGGCTGCAAATATGGTCTAGTGGTAGAGTGCTTGCCTCATATACATGAAGCCCTGGGATCCATTCTTCAGCACCACATATTTAGAAAAAGCCAGAAGTGGCACTGTGGCCCAAGTGGTAGAGTGCTAACCTTGAGCAAAAAGAAGCCAGGGACAATACTCAGGCTCTGAGTTCAAGCCCCAAGACTGGCAGAAAACAAACAAACAACAACATCACACACACACACATTACATCTTTCTTCAACTTCTTTCCCAGCTGCTAGATTTCTGAGGACAGTATCTGGTAGTACATTAGAGACAGTATCCTGTCCACAGACAAACAGACAAAAATTAATTGAATACTGTGTCCCTTGGGACTAAGTATAGTTTGATTGACAATGACAAGAGTAGCAAAGCCAAACCACCCAAACCTAAAACAGGCCTTATCATAGACATTAGGACACGGGGAGCTATGGCAAGCTAGTTGCTAGTGCAAGAACCCAGGTGGCCAGCAGAGAAGTCACTATTCTCCTCTCATGGGGTTATGAGATGACCCCAGAGCCTTGCTTTTAGCACTGTAGTTACTTTTAGCACACCTATGACAGGTACAGCCAATCAACTACAATATGAAATGTCCCCAGATTGAGACATGGTCTCAGGATCTTTCACACAAACAGCCCCGGACAGTCAGAGCTGACAGTTGACTCTCAATCTAGTTTCTCAAAAAATACATAGGGCTGGGAATATGGCCTAGTGGCAAGAGTGCTTGCCTCATATACATGAAGCCCTGAGTTCGATTCTCCAGCACTACATATATAGAAAACGGCCAGAAATGGCGCTGTGGCTCAAGTGGCAGAGTGCTAGCCTTGAGCAGAAAGAAGCCAGGGACAGTGCTCAGGCCCTGAGTCCAAGCCCCAGGACTGGCAAAAAAAAAAAAAAAAAAAAACTCACATAGTAGGAGATGAAAGTTAAGCAGTACCTCAGCATTTGCTGAGATCCAGTACAGGTCTGAAGAGTGAAATCTTGTATTCTCACTTGGAATGTTTGGGGGCCTCAAACAGGTTCAGAGATAGTTTACTCCAACTCCAATTCCACATTGAAAGGCCTGGCTTGGGTCCAAGGTTACCTGTCAGGAACCCCTCTCTTAGGCTTGTCAGGTCTCCTGAGAAGCTCCCATTTCCTTCCAGAAGAAAGGATCACCAAAACAAACAGAAACAGATTACCTCACTGAGCCAGGCACTGAGATTTCAATTACAGGTCAGGGCAAGTACAGGGGAAAGCAAAGACCTCTGAAACAATTGTCCTTCCATGGGCTTCTCTAGGGGGGAAGATGTGCCTTGGGCTAGTGACCATGGTGCTAGGGCTTGGGAAGTCAGCAGGCTCTCCACTCTTCCACAGTGTCTGCTGAGCACAGTCTAGAGAATAAGTCCTAAATGTCATGGAAGCTGCCCCAAATCTACCTCCAGAACTTCAGGCACAGATGTTCTAATATCATCCAGGAGTGACTCCACTTGCTTTGTCC
Source organism: Perognathus longimembris pacificus (assembly GCF_023159225.1). Taxonomy (NCBI): domain Eukaryota; kingdom Metazoa; phylum Chordata; class Mammalia; order Rodentia; family Heteromyidae; genus Perognathus; species Perognathus longimembris. The sequence continues at coordinate 29,129,971 of NC_063170.1, read as the reverse complement.
TTTTTTTGCCTACCATGGATTTGAAGATTTAAATGCTGGCCTGCATTAAATGCTGTGGTTAGGGACACAGATTCTGACGTCTATTATCTTAGACTTGGATCCTAGCTCTATGAACACCTAGCTGTGCAGCCCTGGTACTTTGACCTAAACCTTCTTATCAGTAAATCGGACAATGATCACATCCATCTGCTGGGTATATTGTGAGGATAAAATGAGATGATGCCTGCACAGTGCTAGGCCATTGCCAGGCATGGTGAAGGTGTTCTGTGCATCCCATCTGGTAGTTGTGTGTGTGTGTGTCTGTGTGTGTACACATGTGCACAGGGATACACAATGCTGTACCTTAGCTTTTTTGCTCAAGGCTAGTACTATACCTCTTGAGTCACAGCTCTCCTTCTGGCTTTTTGGTGAGTAAGTGGAGATGAGTCTCCCAGATTTTCCAAATGAACTAAATCAGAATCTTGGGGCATCGGGTGAATTTTTAAATCAACCAAGGTAATTCTAGTTGGTAACAGGTGAGAACCAGTACTAAGCTCCCAAACTCAGGCTCTTCTCATGAAGCTAACCTAGCTATGCATGCAGGAGTCACTCAATGTGTGACACTGGCCCTCTGGCCATGAGGAGGTGGAAGAACTGCAGTTAAATCCTCTCTTAGCCCAGCATTGTTGAGCAACTCTTACCATGGAAGTGCTTCGCCATCACTGGATGCTACACTGGCCAGGCTTGAGGACTCTGAAGGCTGAGAGCTAGGCCCTGAAGTCATCGTCATGTTCTCCTCTGGAGTCCAAGGGTCAGGCTCACCAGACAACGCTTTTTGTCTTGTACTCAGTGCTGTCTCCTGGCTGATGCAGACCTGGTCAGGTGCTATTGACAACTTCAGTCCACTCTCAGGGTTCTCACTGGGTATTTCATGATCTTTGGCTTGTACTTTGGTGGGAAGCAGCTGGCAGTCAGGGACTACTTGGTCCAGGCTAAGCACTGCATCTTCCTGCCCCAGTAAGGCCCCTGCCCGGGTAATGAAGTCCACTCCCATCCCTGGAGTGCTGATGAGGGTCACCCTCTCCACTGTCCCTTCTGGCAGTTCAGCCTTCTTGTTCCCTACAGGAAAACAGGCAAGGCCAAAATATACCATATTTACAATAGCCAAAGACTGGAAATGATTCAAAGAGCTCTCCAGAGATCTTCTGAACCATGGAACAGCCACATAATGGAGTATTCCTCAGCCATAAAAAGTGAAAAATCATCTCTATCACAGCTTTGGAGTGACCTCAGGATACACTGGAAATTGAAAAAGAAAACCAAGTAGAGAACAGTACATAAAAAAGTCTGTTTATCTAAGGGTGGAAGTGTTTGTGTATACATGTATGCCACGGGTACATAGAACCACTTGTAAAGTGAACTAAAAAGATAGAGCCTCAAAGGAAAGATAAGACAAATGCTTTTTAAATGGTTACAGTTCAGAGAACAGAAAAGAGGGAACAATAGAAACTGGAATTTCCTTCATGAACTGTTTTGTTGATTTGACTTTGAAACTGTAAAATTTAAAAAGAAAATTAAACTTTGAAAGCAGTCAAAAAACATTTAAAGCAAACAAACTTGAATATTTTTTAGGGGTTAGTGTTTTTGAAACATAGCAATTGAAAGCTGGGCACTGTAACACTGAGTCTCCCAGGAGGTTGATATCAGAAGATAACAGTTGGAAGCCAGCTTGGGAAGAAAAGTCTATTATACTCCATCTCCAATTAATCAGTAAGATGCTGGACTGGAGGCATGGTAGAGATAGAGTGCCCGTCGTGAGCAAAAAAGCCATGTGAGTTCAAAGCACACACACACAACTAGTAAATAAATCTAGTGGGACATACATAAGAGAACTACAATAAAGAAAAAAGCAATTGTTGAGCCATTTTAATAATATGAAGCTGGTACTGGCAGCTCACACCTGTAACCATAGCTACTCAGGAAGCCAAGACCTGAAGATGGAAGATCAAAGCCAGTCTGGGTAGACAAGTCCTTGAGACACTTATCTCCAATTAACTAGCAAAAAGCCAAAAGTGGAGGTATGGCTCAGGGGTAGTTCACCAGCCTTGAGCAAAGAAACTCAGGCTTTGAATTTAAACCCCAGTTTGAAGAAGAGGGAGAAGGAGAAGGAGAAGGAGTAGGAGAGGGATAAGGAGGGGGAGGGGGAAGGAAGGAAAGAAGAAGAAGAAAAAAAGAAAAAGGCAGTTTCAATTGTTTTCCAGAAATCATACTGCAGGTAGTACTGCTAAGGTTCTAGTCTGAAACCACTGTACACATGATATAGAGGAGTAGATGGTCTGCTCACCTTCCCAAGGCCCCTTGAGGTCTGCTTGCACACCCCTGGTACTCAATAAGTGTTTTGGCTTTGCACCCTTTTCTTCCACTTGCTCTTTGTTCTAAAATAACAATAAAAATAAAATAACCATAAAAGTAATGATCATTATCATCAATACCATCATTCCAGCCACAGATATTTGTTGCCTACTACCAGGTACTTAGCATAAAGATAGGTTATTTCAAGAAATTCATTCACAGGAATGATAGTGGGTAGAAATTACTTATTGGAATATGGACAATGAGGCTGGCTTGCTTTCCTCCCTCCCTCATTCCCTTTCTCCCTCCCTGTCTATTTCTTTCCTTTTCCAGTCCTGGAGCTTGAACTCAGAGCCTGAGCACTGTCCTTGGCTTCTTTTTGCTCAAGCCTAGCACTCTACCACTTGAGCCACAGTGCCATTTCCAGCTTTTGCTCTTTATGTGGTGCTGAGAAATTAAACCCGGGGCTTCATGCATGCTAGGCAAGCACTCTGCTACTAAGCCACATTCCCAGCCCTTGACAAAGCTTCTAAATAGATTAAACCTCAAGGACTTAGACCAGGAGTAGAAAATCATCTTAAAATATGAGCTAGGCTGGGAATATGGCCTAGTGGCAAGAATGCTTGCCTCCTATACATGAAGCCCTGGGTTCGATTCCCCAGTACCACATATATAGAAAACGGCCAGAAGTGGCACTGTTGCTCAAGTGGCAGAGTGCTAGCCTTGAGCAAAAAGAAGCCAGGGACAGTGCTCAGGCCCTGAGTCCAAGCCCCAGGACTGGCAAAAAAAAAAAATATATATATATATATATTTATTATATATATACGCATATATAATATATAATATAATATATTATAATATATACTATATATATATCAGCTCATCTCCTACAGTATCAGCTCTGGAAAGTAGAGGATGCAACTAACAGTGTAGTAGTTACAGGTATGTACAATTATATTTACTAAAGTGTTGGTTTATGCAGGATTCTGAAGTCAAGAAGTCCATGCTTTGCAGAAAAGGGCACCACAATCAACAGGTAATGTCTGCCTGGATGCCGAGTGGAAGGATCCCCCTTCACACTCTTCCAGTGTAGCAGTGTAGACAGAAGCATAGACCCTCAAGACTCTCCAACCAGCCTTGCTAGGTTTGGACCCTATCTTCACCACTGGGCCAAACTCCTTACTTTTCTGCATCTCACATTCTCTTCTGTAAAATGGGAATCATAATATCTGCTTCACAGAGTGAGAAGGAGATATGACCAGCACATAGTAAGATATTCCATATGTGCTGGCCTACAGGGGCACTCAGTATCTATTCCTCAAATTCAAATGTTTTGCTCAAGACCAGCACTGATGTGACTGCTTTCAGCCCTGACATCGTTCCAGCACTCAGCATGCTGGCCATCACCCAGCAGTGAACTCACAAGCAAGTCTAACCACCTGTCTTAACCTCCTACTCCCTCTGACGCTTCCAGGAGCCCTGAGCCTTTCACTGGTGAATTATCTAGCATAGCTCCTGGTGTGACTCACAGCAAGCACTCTGGTCCAAGCACCCATGCACAAGATACCCACCAAGAAAGGGTCTTTCTCCTCTCTTGGGCACAGATGTACTTAACTGGGAATCCAAAGGCCAGAAACAGCTCAGGACACATCTGTTTGGTTCTTAAAAATTCGCACTTAAAAATTTCAGTTTGTGGGCTGGGGATATAGCCCAGTGGCAAGAGCGCTTGCCTCCTATACTTGAAGCCGTGGGCTCGATTCCCCAGCACCACATATACAGAAAATGGCCAGAAGTGGCGCTGTGACTCAAGTGGAAGAGTGCTAGCCTTGAGCAAAAAGAAGCCAGGGACAGTGCTCAGGCCCTGAGTCCAAGGCCCAGGACTGGCCAAAAAAATTTCAGTTTGTGGCTGGGAATATGGCCTAGTGGCAAGAGAGCTTGCCTCGTATACATGAAGCCCTGGGTTCAATTCCCCAGTACCACATATATGGAAAATGGCCAGAAGTGGTGCTGTGGCTCAAGTGGCAGAGTGCTAGCCTTGAGCAAAAGGAAGCCAGGGACAGTGCTCAGGCCCTGAGTCCAAGGCTCAGGACTGGCAAAAAAAAAAAAAAAAAAAAAAATTCAGTTTGTTTCCAATGTTTAAAAATCTAGTGTTTGTTTTTTTAATTATATGATCCTTTTGATGGGTGGATAGTGATAGAATTGTTCTGTATTTTGATTGTGGTGGTTGTTATTGGGGTATATACATTTGTTGAACTATATACTTAAAACTGTATAGCTTGTGTGTGTAAATTATATTTTAATAAAACCGTTATTTTATTATTATGCCTTAATAAATCTGACTGAAAGGAATTTGAAGTTCCAGCTTGTCTTGAAACAATATTGGGGACAGCTGGCAAATCTAGGTGCAAGTAGTCAAGTGATGGACTAACTGCCTGTACCCCTCCTCAGTTTCCCTGCTCCCAAAGCTGGAGTTTCCCTTCACTGTGCCCATGTCTCTCAGTCCTACTCACCCCTCGGTATTCCAGGACACCATATTTGGCCCTTTCTATGGTAAGGAGATAATACATTGAGAACACAGCCTGGTATGTGCAAGCATTTAAAAAATGCTAATGGCTGTTATTATATCCCCAGTGCTGTCGGTGTGGCCCAGACCCTCTGCTTGGCAGAGAACTCTCCTTTCTCCCTGTCCTGCTGCTCCTGGCTTGCCAACCCCTAGTTGGTGACCTGGAGGCGTTATCATCAACTTCCCCCAATTAGGAAGGGGTTTGTACACACTGTCCTTTGGCAGACCTTGCTGGGCTCCCTTTCTGATTTTAGTATAGTAAATCACACACCTCCCACTCACACGCACCCCCACTGCCCCACAACCAGGCTCTGTCTTCAGGACTCAACCTTCTGTTTTCTTCCTTGTAGAAGAGACCTCAAATCCCATTCTATAGGGTTGGGGCACTGATAGCTTGATTGTGACTCAGACACAGTCCTGGCAAAGCCTGAAGCTGTCTTTTCTAAGAGAGCACTTGATTTCTAGTAATAATCGAATTCATTGTTACAACCAAACCATGTTCACTGAGCCAGTCCCAAGGATGACCTTCACAAGGTCATGGCACACATTTCAAATCTCTCTCTCTCTCTCTCTCTCTCTCTCTCTCTCTCTGTCTGTCTCTCTCCGCTGCCCCCTCTAATAACTGAGACTTGTGCTCTCACTTGGCTTTTTCACTCAAGGCAGCACTCTACCACTTGAGCCAACCCCTACTTCTGGATTTTTGTTAGTTAATTGGAGATAAGAGACTCTTGGAATTTTCTACCTGGGCTAGTTTGGAATCTCTATCTATCCTCATATCTTAGCCTCCTGAATATCTAGGATTGCAGGCATAGCCACCAGCACCTGGCTATGTTCCTTTTCTCTTTAGAGAACACAAAGAGTATCTCCAGAAAGTTTGTAATGCAGTTTTGGTAACTGGCAACCTGTTAATCAGCTGCAGTTGTGTCTCAATTCACTGGGCATTCACTAAACCAGCCCTAGGAAGGAAACGCTGCAGTTAGCAGTGGCACTGGGAATCTAGACCCAAACCATCATATTGGTAGAGGAGGTAGGACCAGAGATGTCAGCTGAGTGGCAGTGCACTGGAGCAAAGCAGATAAGAAATGTTGCATGATCTCAGACAGAGAAAGTTCTGTGACATCTGCCATCCAGAATGCCTAAATATTTGAAAAACGAATGACAGCTAATTTCATTAATATACAGAGCTCTTATAAACCAATAAAGAAAAGACAGAAAAACAAAACAGAAAATAGGGACAAGAGCATAAATAAGTAGTTCACTAAAAATGCTGAAGATTTTAAACCTATGAATGATGTACAATGTTGGGGACTGTTTTGGCCTTGGTGGAGGAAGGGCGCCAAGAGCGAGACGCTGCCCTTCCCCCAGCCCAGGACAGTGTGGGAGGGAGCCCTTCCCACCTTCCGGCCTCAACCGGAAAAGAAGCCCCCCCGCCCCTTGGGAGGCGAACACGTGTATGCCACCATGATAGGGTTGTCCAGCCCACAAAGGAAGTCCCATGACATCACTTGAGGGGCAGCCCAGTCAGCCAATCAGTCAGTCACCCCAAGTTCTTCCCCTTCCGCCTTTGTCATCGTAATAAATTTCTCTGGCCCGCCCTCTGGGGGCTGAGATGCATCCCACCATCGCGGCGTTTTCCCTGATGCCTTCTTCCCCCCAACTCCTGGTAACATGTGAGGGGACCGAGGGGAGGGGAGGCTTCAGCAACCTTTCCTCAACTTAGCGCAAGTCCACGAGGGTACGCCTTCATTTCCCGCGGGCGGGGAAATAAGGCCGAGGGCTCTCTCATAGTTTTTGGAGTTCAACCATTTCTCCCCAGGAAATTGGGGAGAAACGGATCATCCAGATCCCGACAGTACAATCTTTAAGTAAAATATAAATGAAATGTAAATGAAACCTATTATATAACTGTCTACCTTTTATTGTGTTTATAGCTTACCTAGCTTACCTTAATAAAATTTTTTTAAAAAAATTAGCTGAATATAGTGGTGGTACACACCTGTAATCCCAGCACTCAATAGTCTGAGGCAAGAGGATTATTAGTTCAAAGCTGCCAAAAAAGCACACACACACACACACACACAAACACACACACACACAGTTGCCAGTCCTGGTGCTTGAACTCTAGGCCTGGGCACTGTCCCTGATATTCTTTTTGCTCAAGTCTAGCACTCTACTACTTGAGCCATAGTGCCAATTCTGGCTTTTTCAGAGTAGTTTATTGGAGATAAGAATCTCATAGATTTTCCTGCCTGGGCTGGCTTCAAACTGTGATCCTGAGATCTCAGCCTCCTGAGTGGTTACGATTAGCATAAATACTTTTATGAATTCAATAGAAGAGTTAACTCAATAACAGAGTAAGCTTTAATAAACATATAACCAAGTACTTTATTTGAATCACATTTAAATAAATAAACTTTAAAAAATTGAAGTGGGGGCTAGGAATGTGGTTTATTGGTAGAGTGCTTGCCTAGCATCTATGAAACTCTAGGCTCAATTCCTGAGTACCACACAAACAAAAAAAGTGCAAGGCTAAATTCAAATTGTAGTAGCAAAAAAAGAAAAAATAAAAAAGTGTCTGCATACCTACAATCCTAGCCATGGAGACGACAAGATGGAGAGATGAGAAGATCACAATTTTTGGAGTTTTTTGTTTGTTTGTTTTGCCAGTACTGGGCCTTGAACTCAGGGCTTGAGCACTGTCCCTGTCTTCTTTTTGCTCAAGTCTAGCACTCTACCACTTGAGCTACAGTGCTATTTCTGGCCATTTTCTGTATATATGGTGCTGAAGAATCAAACCTAGGGCTTCATGTATAAGGGCAAGCACTCTTGCCACTAGGCCATATTCCCAGCCTGGAAGATCACAATTTAAGGCAAGCCAGAACAAAATCTGGTGGGACTATCTCAAAAAACAAGCCAGGTGTGATGGCACAGTTAGGCAGGATTCAGGGGAGGATTGCATCCAAGGCCAGCCAGAAGTAAAAAAGAAAAGAAAAAAGGGCTGGAAGTATGGCCTAAGGGATAGAGTGTTTGACTACCAAGTAGAAGGCCCTAAGTACCACCATGTCTCCCCTCAATTTTTTAAGTATAAGCTGATCACAGATATTTGAATACTAACTTCAAATAATATTATGTTATCATTTACATTTTTAAATCTAATTATTATTAATGGGGTTCTTGTGGGGGTAATGAGGTTTGAATTCAGGGCCTCACTTGTGAGACAAGTGTAAGAGCTCTATTATTCAATCCATGTCCTAGATCTTTTGACTTTAATTATTTTTCAGATCTAATCTCCCATTTTTGCCCAGGGCCAACCTTGGATCTGGACTCCTTCACAGTCTGGATTATAGAGATGTACCATCATGCTGGGCTTATTTGTTGAGACTGAAGTCTTAATAAATTTTTTCTTTTTTTGGTCACAGGGAACCTAAACATAAGTTTTCCTGATCTCTGCCTCCTGAGTTGTTGAAATTAGAGCTTGATTATATATTTTAAATAGTCTTTATTACTGGAGTACATAGCTCATGAGTATTATCTCATCTAAGCAATAGGTGTTGTTATGCCTAGATTTCTGGTCCCCAAAGACCACCAAGGAGCCGATACCGATGCAAATGTATGAGAGTCTTTATTGCAAGCTCGAGCCTGGACTCCCAACCGTCACCGACACAGCGGATCTGGATTAAGAGTCCCGACCCTCAGATAGGCAGGGTTTTTATTGTGATTTCAACAGGGGCATGGTATTTCCAACTTGGCAGATACTTGAGTGGATGGCATTTAGCAAGCAAGTCTTGTCCTATTTCTATTGGCCATCTACCCTTTCAGTTATCTATTTTGGCTTTGATATCAAGAACTAGCCTCGATATCAGGAATTGACAACAGGTGGTCACATAGCACTGATACAGGGGGTTAGTGCAGGGGGTAGAGCAAGTCACAAATGGGTTAAGCAAGCCGTTTACAGAAGCAGAATATTGCGGTCAGGCTGACCTAGTACCAACTTTATTTAACAATTGCAACCATGTTTTCCCATTACCATTAAGCAAGCTTGAGCGGGCTAAAACAATCCAGTACTCAATCATAAGTAAACCAACCCACAGTTACCATGGCATTTCTACTACTATTATGGTTATTTCTATAGTCTATGACTATGATCATTTTTTACTGTCCGTTACCATGGTTGCTACCCAGGTACAGAGGGGAACAAGTGCTCTCTATATTTTTAAATGTCAAACTACAAGAAACTAGTCTCACGGGTGGGGGTGCAGCCCTCTATCATGGAGTCATCACCAGGGTTTAGAAGCTGTTATAATTTTAACACTAAAACTTATATTCAGTGACTCAGGTTCTCAGGTCAGCCCTAACAGTGTAAGTAGAAGAATCAAGGTCCGACGTTGGCCGTTCCAGAAAAATAAGAACATAACAAAAGGTTAGGTATGTGCCAGGTGACAATGACTCATCTGTATCCTAGCTACTCAAAAGTCTGAGACCTACATGATCAAGGTTTGAAGCCAGCCTTAGCAAAAAAGTCTGTGAGAAGCCATCTCCGACTAACCAGCACAATGCCAGGAACGACTGGAAGCATGGCTCAAATGGTAGAGTGCCAGCCATGAGCAAGCAAGCCAAGTAAGAGCTTGAAGCTCTGATATCAAGTCCCAGTAGTGGCACACACTCAAAAAGAGTAGGCTGCAGTTTAAGTAGAATACTCATCTAGCAAGCACACAAGCCCTGAGTTCAAACTCCAGTACTGAAAAACAAAACAATAAAAATAACTTTCCTTTTGCAGATATAAATGCTAAACTGCTTTTATTTGTTGGTGGTGTTGATGTTGTTGTATTGGTTGTGTGTAGCTTTTTTTTTGTTTATTGGTGTTAGAGATCAAACCCACGGCATCCTAAGGAAGTGCTCTGCCCCTGGGCATAGCAGCCACTCCAATGTAGTTTTCAATTCATAATATCTGTGAATGTTTGCTGCCTTTACTTTGGTTAGAAAGCATGTTATCTAGCTCAGTGTAGGTGTAACCCTACATAGAAGACTGAAATCTACGGATCCCGGTTCAAATCCAGCCTGTACAGGCGAATTTGGGAGATTCTTGTGTCTCAAACTAACCAGCAACAAGCCCAAAGTGGCTCTCATGGCAGAGCAACAGCTTTGAATTGAGAAAGGTAAGCAAGAGTCTAAGGCCCTGAGTTCAAGCCCCACAACAGGCACAAAGAAAATAATATTATCCAATGTTTTCATTCTTTTCCTGCCTGATGAATAAAAAAAATGAGAGTTTACATTTATGTGTTTTTTTAAATTTATTTATTAATTGAACACAAATTTTTTGACAAGGTGTTGTGCAAAAAGGGAACAGTTACATAGTAGGGCAGTGTGTACATTTCTTGTGATATCTTAGGCCCTGTTTTTCTTTCCCTTCTCTAGGTCAGGTAGACATATATACAATATACAATGTATCAAGAACATGTACAGTAGCCACATGGACAGGCCCAAGAAAATTCGCCTAGGGCTTTAAATGTAATGTCGATATTAGACAATATGTCGACAGTAGACTTATATAAACGTACATACATGGCTTTTGAGCTATTGTATTCCACTGAGAGGTCAATTTTTGACCCTTATATGTAGAGTAGTTGTTTGGTTTTAGTTACATACTGTTGGGTCGCTCCACCAATCCTGTGGGAAATACCATTTGACAAGCAGTTTTTGGTTTCACAGACCTGGTCTCTACTGTCTCTCCTTCTCCCTTTCTTAACAGTCATATATCAGGGAGATCATGCCCCTTTGTTTTCTGTGTTCTAGGCTTGTCTCACTCAACATTATTTGTTCAAGTTCTGACCATTTCTCTGCGAATAACAATATTTCACCATTCCTAATCGCTATGTAGAATTCCATTGTGTATAGGTACCATATTTTTTGGATCCATTCATCTGTGGAGGGACATCTGGGTTGTTTCCATATTTTGGCTATTGTGAATTGTGCCGTGATAAACATGGAAGTACAAATATCTTTTTGATATCTTGGGACTTGCTGTTTAAGATAGATGCCTAGGAGTGGTATGGCTGGGTCATAGGGTAGGTGTATATTGAGCTTTTTGAGAAACCTCCATACTGTTCTCCAAAGTGGTTGTATTAATTTGCACCAACAATGGAGAAGGGTTCTTCTTTCCCCGCACCCCCTCCAGCATTTGTTGTTGCCTGAGTTCAGAGTATAGGCCATTCTAACTGGGGTGAGGTGGTATATCAGGGTTGTTTTTATTTGCATTTCCTTTGCTACCAGGGATGTTGAACATTTCCTCATATGTTTCTTTGCCATTTTTATTTCTTCTCTTGTGAAGTCTCTCTTTAACTCCTTTGCCCATTTCCTAATTGGTTTATTGGGCTTGGAGGGGCTTAGCTTTTTGAGTTCTCTGTAGATGACAGATATTAGGCCTTTGTTGCTGTGCTGGTAAAGATCCTTTCCCATATGGTTGGCTGTCTTTCTGTTTTGGTGGCTATGTCCTTAGCTGTGCAGAAACTTTTTAATTTTTAGTAGTCCCATTTGTCGAGTCTCTCCCCTATTTGTTGTGCCCCTGGGACTAAATTCAGGAAGTTCTTTCCTGTGCCTATAAGTTCTAGCGTCTTTCCTACTCTGACCTTCAGTAGTTTCAAGGATTCAGGTCTGATATTAAGGTCCTTGATCCATTTTGAGTTGATCTTGGTGCATGGTGATAGGCTTGGGTCTACTTTGAGTTTTCTGCATATGGCTGCCCAGTTCTCCCAGCGCCAGTAGTTGAAGAGGCTATGTTTATTCCATTGTATGTTTTAGCTCCTTTGTCGAATATGAGCTGACTGTAAGAGTGCGGTTTTATTTCTGGATCTTCAATTCTAATCCATTGGTCTTCCGATCTGTTTTTATACCAATACCAGGCTATATTTGTTATGATGGCCCTGTAGTAGAGCTTGATGTCTGGTATTGTGATACTTCCTGCACTGCTTTTTTTGCCTAGAATTGCTTTGGCTATTCTAGGTCTTTTGCTGTTCCATATGAGTTTATGGATTGCTTTCTCTCTTTCAGTGAAGAATGTGACTGGGATTTTGATGGGAATTGCATTGAATTTGTATAACAATTTGGGCAATATGGCCATTTTCACTATATTGATTCTGCCTACCCATGAGCATGGGAGGTCTTTCCATCTCCTTGTGTCTTCTTTGATTTCCCTTATTAGATTTTTATAGTTTTCATTAAATAGGTTTGTCACGTCCTTGCTTAAGTTGATCTCTAGGTACTTTATTCTTTTTTTGGCTACTGTAAATGGAATTGTTTCCATAATTTCCTTTTCTGCTTGTACATTGCTGGTGTACAGAAAAGCTGCTGACTTTTGTGGATTGATTTTGTATCCTGCTACTTTGCCAAAATGATTTATTAGGTGTAGGAGTTTGGGGACTGAGTTTTTTGGGTCCTTCAGATATAAGATCAGGTCATCTGCAAATAGGGATAGCTTTATTTCTTCCTTGCCAATGTGAATACCTCTGATGTCCTCCTCTTGCCTTATTGCTATGGCTAGGGATTCCAGCCCTATGTTGAAAAGAAGTGGGGAGAGTGGGCATCCTTGTCTTGTTCCTGAGTTTAGGGGTAATGATTTAAGTTACTCTCCATTTAATATGATGTTAGCAGTTGGTCTGTTGTATATGACTTTTATTGTTTTGAGGAATGTTCCATCTATTCCTGTTCTCTCCAAAGCTTTAAATAAGTATGGATGTTGTATTTTGTCAAAGGCTTTTTGGGCACTGACTGAGATAACAATGTGATTCTTGATTTTAGTTCTGTTTATGTGGTGAATTACGTTGATTGATTTACGGATGTTGAACCATCCTTGTGACTGTGGTATGAAGCCTACTTGGGTCATGATGTATAATTTTCTTGATCAGTTTCTGGATCCTGTTAGGTGATATTTTATTGAGGAGCTTTGCATCTGTGCTCATTAGTGATATTGGTCTGTAGTTCTCTTTATTTTGTTGGGTCTTTGCCTGGTTTGGGAATGAGTATGATATTAGTTTCATAGGATGAGTTTGGGATTTTTCCCTCTGTTTCCATTTTGCGAAAGAGTTTGAGGAGTATTGGTATTAGCTCCTCACTAAAGGTTTTGTAGATTTCGTTGGTGAATCCATCTGGGCCTGGGCTTTTCTTTGTTGGGAGGTTCTTGATTACCTCCTGTATCTCACTGTAAGTTATTCGTTTATTTAGTTGATTTATTTCTTCTTGGTTCAGTTTGGGCAGTTTATCCTTCTCTAAGAATTGATCCATTTCTGTGATATTATTGTATTTTACTGAATAGAGGTTCTGGAAATAGCTCCTTATGATTGTTTGAATATTGTGTGTACTTGTAATTTTTCCGGTGGAGTCCCTGATTTTACGTATATGAGTCTCTTCTTTTTTTTGTAAGTCTTGCAAGGGGTCTGTTAATTTTATTTATTTTCTCAAAGAACCAGCTTTTAGTCTTATTTATTTGTTGAATGATCTTTCTATTTTCAATCAGATTTATATCTTCTTTAATCTTTGTGATCTCTCTCCTCCTAGTCATTTTAGATTCAGTCATTTCTTGTTTCTCCAGTTGTTTAAGTTTCATTGTGAGGTCATTCACCTGCTCTGCTTCCATTCTTTTAATGTGAGTGCTGAGGGCAATGATCTTGCCTCTCAGTACTGCCTTAGCTGTGTCCCATAGGTTTCTTTGTGATGTATTTTCATTGTCATTGTGGCTAATGAATTCATTGATTTCATCTTTAATTTGGTCTGTGGCCCATGTGTTGGATAACAGTGTGGAGTTTAGCCTCCAAGAATGTGTATAGCCTCTGTGGTAACCGTTGTTATTGAGGGTTATCTTTAATCCACTGTGATCAGATATAATACATGGGATGACGTCAATACTTTTGTATTTGCTGAGGTTCTTTGTGTGGGCTATGACATGGTCTATTTTGGAGTATGATCCATGTGCTGCTGAGAAGATGGTGTATTGGGTCTCTGTTGGGTGGAAGATTCTGTATAGATCTTTCAGATCCATTTGGGATATGGTGTTACATAGGTCCTCAGCTCCCTTGCTGACCCTCTGGGTGTTGGATCTGTCTCTTGGAGAGTGTGGGGTATTAAAGTCACCCACTATGATTGTGTTTGGGTCTATCTTATTCTGTAATTCTGTGAGAATTTGCTTGACATATGTAGGGCCTCTTTTGTTCAGTGAGTATACATTTATCACCGTGATGTTTTGATTTGGATTTTTCCTTGTATTAAAATGTAGTGTCCTTCTTTGTCTTTCTGAGTTGATTTTAATGAAAAGTCCAGCTTGTCTGAGATCAGGATGGCTACACCTGCCGTTTTGGTAGGTGCGTTTGGTTGGAAGATCTTGCTCCATCCTTTCATTCAGAGCCTGTTTTTGTCCCTTGCTGTAAGGTGGGTCTCTTGTGGACAACAGATGCCAACTTTTTGTTTGCAGATCCATTCTGCCAGTCTGCTCCTTTTTATCGGAGAGTTTATACCATTTATATTCAAAAAGATCTTTCCATTTTCTTGTTGGGCTGTTTTTTCCTCTTTTTTTTTCCCCTTGTCAATAGTGAGCTGCTCTTTCTGTTTCTGCTTCTGTCTGTGTGTCCTGTACGATCTCTCTTGCTTGGGATTCCCCTCTTAGAATTCACTGTAGGGCTGTTTTTTTATTCACATACTCCTTTAGATCCTCTTTGCTATGGAAAGATATGGTTTTCCCTTCGAATGTGAACTCCAATTTCGCTGGATATTTAATCCTGGGTTGCATATTGTTGGCCTGTAGAACTTGGATGGTGTTCTTCCATTCTCTTCCATAGCAATAAGACAAGACGAGGACATCAAAAGGATCCACATCGGCAAGGAATGAATCAAGTTATCCCTGTTCGCAGATGACATGATCTTATATCTGAAGGACCCAAAAAACTCAGTCCCCAAACTCCTACACCTAATAAACCATTTGGGCAAAATAGCAGGATACAAAATCAATCCATAAAAGTCAGCAGCTTTTCTGTACACCAGCAATATACAAGCAGAAAAGGAAATTATGGAAACAATTCCATTTATAGTAGCCAAAAAAAGAATAAAGTACCTAGGGATCAACTTAAGCAAGGACGTGATAAACCTATTTAATGAAAACTATAAAAATCTAATAAGGGAAATCAAAGAATTCACAAGGAGATGGAAAGACCTTCCATGTTCATGGGTAGGCAGAATCAATATAGTGAAAATGGCCATATTGCCCAAATTGTTATACAAATTCAATGCAATCCCCATCAAAATCCCAGTCACATTCTTCACTGAAATAGAGAAAGCAATCCATAAACTCATATGGAACAGCAAAAGACTTAGAATAGCCAAAGCAATTCTAGGCAAAAAAAGCAGTGCAGGAGGTATCACAATACCAGACTTCAAGCTCTACTACAGGGCCATCATAACAAAAACAGCCTGGTATTGGTATAAAAACAGGTCAGAAAACCAATGGAATAGAATTGAAGATCCGGAAATAAAACCACACTCTTACAGTCAGCTGATATTCGACAAAGGAGCTAAAGACATACAATGGATTAAACATAGCCTCTTCCACTACTGGTGCTGGGAGAACTGGGCAGCCATATGCAGAAAACTCAAAGTAGACCCAAGCCTATCACCATGCACCAAGATCAACTCAAAATGGATCAAGGACCTTAATATCAGACCTGAATCCTTGAAACTACTGAAGGTCAGAGTAGGAAAGACGCTAGAACTTATAGGCACAGGAAAGAACTTCCTGAATTTAGTCCCAGGGGCACAACAAATAGGGGAGAGACTCGACAAATGGGACTACTAAAAATTAAAAAGTTTCTGCACAGCTAAGGACATAGCCACCAAAACAGAAAGACAGCCAACCATATGGGAAAGGATCTTTACCAGCACAGCAACAGACAAAGGCCTAATATCTGTCATCTACAGAGAACTCAAAAAGCTAAGCCCCTCCAAGCCCAATAAACCAATTAGGAAATGGGCAAAGGAGTTAAAGAGAGACTTCACAAGAGAAGAAATAAAAATGGCAAAGAAACATATGAGGAAATGTTCAACATCCCTGGTAGCAAAGGAAATGCAAATAAAAACAACCCTGATATACCACCTCACTCCAGTTAGAATGGCCTATACTCTGAACTCAGGCAACAACAAATGCTGGAGGGGGTGCGGGGAAAGAAGAACCCTTCTCCATTGTTGGTGGGAGTGCAAATTAGTACAACCACTTTGGAGAACAGTATGGAGGTTTCTCAAAAAGCTCAATATACACCTACCCTATGACCCAGCCATACCACTCCTAGGCATCTATCTTAAACAGCAAGTCCCAAGATATCAAAAAGATATTTGTACTTCCATGTTTATCACGGCACAATTCACAATAGCCAAAATATGGAAACAACCCAGATGTCCCTCCACAGATGAATGGATCCAAAAAATATGGTACCTATACACAATGGGATACTATATAGCGATTAGGAATGGTGAAATATTGTTATTCGCAGGGAAATGGTCAGAACTTGAACAAACAATGTTGAGCGAGACAAGCCTAGAACACAGCAAACAAAGGGGCATGATCTCCCTGATATATGACTGTTAAGAAAGGGAGAAGGAGAGACAGTAGAGACCAGGTCTGTGAAACCAAAAACTGCTTGTCAAATGGTATTTCCCACAGGATTGGTGGAGCGACCCAACAGTATGTAACTAAAACCAAACAACTACTCAACATATAAAGATCAAAAATTGACCTCTCAGTGGAATACAATAGCTCAAAAGCTATGTATGTACATTCATATAAGTCTACTGTCGACATATTGTCTAATATCGACATTACATTTAAAGCCCTAGGCAAATTTTCTTGGGCCTGTCCATGTGGCTACTGTATATGTTCTTGATACATTGTATATTGTATATATGTCTACCTGACCTAGAGAAAGGAAAGAAAAACAGGGCGTAAGATATCACAAGTAATGTACACACTGCCCTACTATGTAACTGTTCCCTTTTTGCACAACACCTTGTCAAAAATGTTTGTTTTCAATTAATAAATTAAATTTTTAAAAAAGTCAATGAGACACTCAGATAAAAATTTTAAAAAGATTTTATTGAGAGAAAATACTGGAGCACCAGATAGCTTTGTCCTATAAAGTATGAGAGAACATGCCAGGGCTTGATCTGATTTGCATATTGCTCCATTTCTGATAATGAAAGATGCTAGTTATTATTACTGGCTGCCACTCCTTTTCTGTTGTTGACCCAGAGCATTGAATGCTGTTGTTTTGCCTGCATTAGATACACTTCTATAACAGGGCCACTGACTTTTTGGTTGTATGTGAATACAATTTCAGATAGGTTAGAATATCATTTTCAAAACATTATGCTACTAATTGTCAAAGAAAAGGACCCAAGTCTTTTTTTCTCTCTCTCCATCACTCCCACCATCTACCCAATTTATGTCTTAACTTCAATAAGTTTCATTGTTCTGGGCTGGGAATATGGCCTAGTGGCAAGAGTGCCTGACTCGTATACATGAAGCCCTGGGTTCGATTCCCCAGCACCACATGTATAGAAAATGGCCAGAAGTGGCGCTGTGGCTCAAGTGGCAGAGTGGTAGCCTTGAGCAAAGAGAAGCCAGGGACAGTGCTCAGGCCCTGAGTCCAAGGCCCAGGACTGGCAAAAAAAAAAAAAAAAAAAAAAAAAAAGTTTCATCGTTCTATTTTCATATACGCTTATGAAGTACTTTCACTATATTTACCTACATTCATCCTCTCCACTGGCCCTTCCCTCTCTCTCTGGATCCTGTTCCCCAATAGAGTTGTTTCACTTTCTTGTCTTTTTTTTTTTCATTTTGAGGGGATATTAATTGTAAAAGAGGTTTCACTATGGTATTTCACATATGCATGTATTATTATAATTTAGCCAGATTAACCTCCTTCATTATTCCCTTTCCGCATTCTCCTTACTTCCCATTGTTCAAGAGAAAAACAGGCTAAAATTTGACAAAAATCACGTTGGCAAAAAAAAAATAGAAAGAAATAATGACATTGCCCATTTGTAAGGAAATGGAAGGTCTTGGAAAAAATTATACTAAGTGAAGTGAGCCAGACCCAAAGAAACATGGACTCTATGGTCTCCCTCATAGGGAATAATTAGCACAGGTTTAGGCAAGTCACAGCAGAGGATCACAAGTGCCCAATAGCTATACCCTTATGAACACAAAAGATGATGCTAAGTGAAATGAACTCCATATTATAGAAACGACTGTTACATCACTGTTGTAATTACTTTCAACATGTGATGTGAAACTGTAGCTTCTATTATTGATGATCCTCTTGTATCCCCTTCCTGTGGTTGTACCTGCACTATCTCTGTATCTTATCTAAGTATATTGGAAACCGTGTATACAGGTATTAGAACTAGGAAACTGAAAGGGAATACCAAAATTGAGAGACACAGGGTAAAAAGACAAACGACTACAAAAGCAATACTCACAAAATTGTTTGGTGTAAATCAACTGAACAACTCATGGGGGGAAAGGGAAAGGGGAAGGAGGAAGGGGGGAATGAGGGAGGAGGTAACAAACAGTACAAGAAATGTATCCAATGCCTAACGTATGAAACTAAGCTCTCTGTACATCAGTTTGACAATAAAAATTTTTTTTTTAATTTTGGCTTCATTATTCCTTTCCTTTTCTTGTGCCATTACTGGAGCCTGAACTTGGGCTTTCACTTGAAGGTGGTACTCTACCATTTGAGCCACACCTCTATTTCTAGATTTTTAGTTAACTGGAGAAAAGATTCTCACAGATTTTCTTGCTTAGGTTGGCTTTGAACATTGATCCTCAAATCTCAGCCTTCTGAGTAGCTAGCATTATAGGCTTGAGCCACTGTTACCCAGCCACCCTTGAATATTTTTAATCTGGGGTTTGTTCAGTTCCAATGCTTAGTTTATGAAGAATCCCCAGCCTCTGGAATAACTTTTCTGAAGGCTAGTTAGGCATTACTGATATAAATGTACCCTTTGGCTTGGCATTTACACTATTTAGAGTGTATCATACAGATAAACTCACATATGTTCAAAGACATACTTCTATGAATATCCACTGACTTGTTATTTATCAGGACTAAAAGTGAAAAACAATGACAATTGGACAAATTAAGACATCTTCCAATGCAGTACATTGCAACCTTAAACAAAACCAAGGAAGCTTTCTGAGTACAAATACAAAGCAATGTCTTCCTATCACCCAGATCAGAACAATAGGCACAATGTTTGCATGAAAATAAAACAGAAAATAGGGCAACCTTACAAGTAATTGCTCATAGGCACAGATCCTAAGTCTGAAAGGATGCAAAGAAACCTGGTGCCTGTGATTCTGGGGAACTCAGATAAAACAGACAGATGAAACAGGGTGCTGCCCTACCATATCACAAGTGTTTCTCAAATTTTACCATGTACACATTAAGTTAATTTTCCTTCTAAAGCAATTGGTTTTTTTTTATTAATTAATAAAGTTAATTTTCTTGCTTTTTTTTGGTTGGTCCTGGGTATTGTACTATATTGGCTTGGGCACTGTCCCTGAGCTCTTCAGCTCAGGACTAGTGCTCTACCACTTGAGCCACAGCACTAGTACCTAATTTTCTTTTTATAAAGACTAGGTTGGTATCAAGTGGCAAGAGCTACTGGAAGAGGGGGTGTCCCTTTTCCCTTGTGGGCTGGACTTTTGGGGCTGCAGGTCATACAGCAGGGAGTTGTGTGGGGAGAGGGTCTGCGTTGAGAGGCTGGGGAATGGGTCAGCTAGGCTGGATTCAGTCTGGTTGCACTAGCCAAGCACAAATCCCTTTAGACCCCACCCAGCTCATCTCTGCCACAAGCTGGTGGTAATGGTGAGGAATGGTGGCTCCAGGCTGTCTCAGTTGTTCCCAAACATAGTGTCCCCTCTGTATACCTCCCCCATTCTCACCAGTGTCCAAGCTTCCATTAGCCATCAGATTGTATTATGTGATTTTTGGAAACAGGCTCTCCCAGAAATGCCATCTCCACCTCTGGGCTCCGGTCCCAAATAGTCGTCCTCTCTGGGTCCCTATCAACACTCATCTCCCCAAAGGCAGCTGCAGTCTGCCTATCTCCCACTCCACCCACTCTGGGACAGAGGACAAAGCTGGGGACAGGAAGGAGGATGAGCTTCTGGCAGGAACTGTCAGAGGAAACTATCCCTGCTACCTGTCTCCCACCTTAAGTAGGGAGAAGATAAGAGGAAGAGAAAAGAAGTTCTGGAGATAATGAAGAACTTCACCATTCTCCCCCTAATCTCCACATCTAGAGGTGCCTAAGGCCCATACTCTCAGCCAGAACACTTCCTTTTCCTTGGGGAGCAGCAGTCAGCCAGCTCTTTAGAAATCCACTAGGCTACCCAGAACACCAAGGAGAATTGAACTCTCCCATTCCCCATTAACTAGACATACAGGAGGCACAAGAAGGGAGAACAACCTTGTAGCTGTCCTACATGGTCAATTTCCCCACCAGGGACCAGGGCCTCTTTTCCAACCAGGGCAGGGAAATAGGCACTGACCTCCTCAGGACCGTCAGCCAAGCTGCCTTTTCTCCAGGGGACATCCCCCTGCATGGCGAAATCCTCCTCCTTGGAGTTCTGGAACGTGGCCCCCACCAAAGTGATGGCCCTGTCCACAGCCACCACCATCCTGCAGAGGGCTTCAAGTCCAGTGCCATGTTGGGTACGATCTTGCTGCATGCCCCTCACCAGCTCCAGGACCTCAGGCCAGTCAGCCTGAGCATCAGACGGAGGAGCACTGGCCACCCCTGACAGGCCCAACCCTCGAGAGGCCTCCAGACGGTGCAGACCTTGTTCCAGGTGGCCCATCTCTTGGCACACACACTGCAGTTTCTCTGTGACATCTTCTTGGAAATTCAAGAGTCTGTCCACCTTCTCATTCAATATATTAAGCTTTTTGTCCATGGTGGTTAAGCAGGTCTTCCCCACTACTGGCAGACCTTGGAGTCCCAAACGCTTGTTAGATGCTCCTGACATCCCAGTTCAGGCTTAGCAAGGACAAAGATTAGGAAACAGAGGGCCTGCAGACCCCGCTTTTTCACTTAGATGGTAGTGTGTGGAAGTTCATTGTCCTTGATGGCTACCGACCTTGCCTACTGCACCAACCAATCCAGCCTGCCCAGGCTGTTTGAGATCACAGACATCCACATCCTCTCTGCCCCTGCCTTGCGTATCTCCTACTCAGCCACAGGCCATGAGTGACAGGCTGAGTTCTGCCCTTCTTGGGCCCCCTTTGATATCACAACAGCTTTTAACATTCCTCTTTGAGAGGCTGCTGATAGTTAAGTATTTTAAGAATCTGAATTGGGCAGGCCAAACTTCATGTAGCTGATGTTAAAGTTGGGAAGAAAAAGTGTCCTTTTGTTACATACATACATACTCTGAACTATACAAGGGGCTTCAGCAACCCCAGGCCCTTAGAAGATAAGCTCCTACAGGCTACATGTAAATCTAATTTACAATGAAAAGCAAGACCAGTGGAAAGAAACACAAGACTGATGAACCATAATGAAACTTTTGATATTCCTGCAAAACAAACACTTTTGGTGTTACTTTTTGGCTGATGCCTGAAATATGGATTTAGATTACTCATGGAGGAAGTCTGTAGGTCCCCTTTCCCATGCCTGAAGTCACTAGTCACTTATACCTAAAAATAGAACAGAAAGGGAACATCTTAGGCTATTTGCCAAATGCTGCCCCATAGGTCATGCATGTTCCTTGCAAAGCCTGTGGGGGACATTTATGGGTAACCTTCTGATGCCCCCAGCAATGACACCACAGGTATCAGGGATCATGCATAGGGCCCTAGAGAGCAACAAAGTTTGTGGCTCCTGTGGTTTCCAAATGTTTTAGATTTTTGCTGGCTAATTAGAGGTAAGAAGAGTCTCACACACCTCCTTGGCTTCAAACTATAATTCTGAAATCTCAGCCTCCTGAGTAACTACTATTACAGGTACAAGCCAACAGTACCTGGTCTGATCTGAAAATATGACATCCAAAAGCACCATTAAATGGTTTCACTATTTCCAGCCATCAGTAACCTATTGCCAGAGCCTTCCAATGTAAATATGCTTAAACACACACCGCTTTACCCTCCCTTTTTGAGGATAGGGTAGCACATAAAGAAGTCTGAACCATGTCTAGGAGCATTTCCGGGTGTTATTGGCAGAATGATGTAGCTTGAAAGAGCACTGGTTAATTCTATCACTGTGATTTAAAACAGTCACACAAATAGGCATGGTGATTAGCAACTGGAGGTCAATCAGCATGGACTACATGGTAAGAACTTGTCTAAAAAAAAAAACAAAAAAAAACAAAACACAACCAAGAAAACACTTTGCATTGTCTGCCCATTCACTACACTAGTTGGTAAAGTCCAAGCTCACCACCCCCACACTATCCCCATCCACCATAGCTTTCTGCTGAGTTTCTTGGTCCAAGAAGACCTTGCATCTGAGGAACAATTATCATCAGGGGTCTTTTGTTCCTGTGATCTTAGCATTTGTTCCTACTTCAAAGTATATTGACTTGGAGCTGACCTTACCACAAATATCTGGGTGTAATCTGATGACTGCTGCTGGCCTCTGGTGCAAGGACCGCACAGTGCTGGAGTGGGGCACAGAGTTCCCATCCTGCAGCCACGGTAGCTGTGCCAGCCCAGTGTTTACTTTGCCTGGAGATGGATGTTGACCAACTGCCTGGAACCCAGGGAATGAGGTGGGCTGGCTGGCCAAGAGGATTTCTCTGGAAGTACTCAGGCAATAGTGATAAGCCTGGCATTTCCGCTTATCTATGACCCTGTCCCAGGCCCCAGAGGCATGCAGAGACCACTTGGTTATCTGTTTTGCTAGGCTATATCCGCCTTCCTAGGGGCCCACTTCCTGCATCACTTGACAGAGTGTCTAGCTGTGAAACAAACACTATGTGTCTAAGGAGGGAGGAGAGGAGGACTGAGTTCCACAGCAAATATGACCTGAGTTCAAAGCCCAGAATTCTGGTGCAGAGACACCCAGAGGATTTGAGAATCCTTCCTCCAGGTCAAAGGAAAGTCCTGCAGGCATGCATTTCTTTAACAGACTGCTTGCACCAGGAGAGCCTAATAGTCATTTCCTGGCTAGGAGGATTCAGCTGTTGACTCTCCAAATAAAACTGCTCAAGAAGCAACAAAGAGGTAGAATCCTCAAGGGCTACGCATGCCACAATGAGTAGAAGACCAGGACTCAAAACTTTTGTTAGGGGCTGGGAATATGGCCTAGTGGCCAGAGTGCTTACCTCATATACATGAAGCCCTGGGTTTGACTCCTTAGCACCACATATATAGAAAAGGCCAGAAGAGCCACTGAACAAAAAGAAGCCAGGGACAGTGCTCAGGCCCTGAGTCCAAGCACCAGGACTGGCAAAAAAAAAAAAAAGAAAACAACTTTTGTTAAATGAGGAGCTACTAAGGATTCTCTAGCCAAACTTCCTAGTTTCCTCAAGGAGGTCAAGCTTGACAAACACATTGGCTTGCAGATGGACTGGCATTATACATTTTTAGGGCCACAATTCACTCAACATGACTGATTGGAATCAGGAAATGAGTTGTAAGAATTGGATATTAGCTCATTTTTCTGAGCATAACTATGGGTCATGCCCTGTGGCTTAGTTTCCCTACCATATCTGATTTAAGACTCATGATAGTCCTAAGGGGCAGATTTTTATCATCTCTATTTTATAATTAAGAGAATTTAATTAGTTTGCTCAAGTCCACACAGTCAGGAAGCAGTAAGGACAGACTTACAACCCTATATTCATAATTTACAGCATTCTGGGGGCTGGGAATGTGGCTTAGTGGCCTAGCATGCATGAAGCCCTGAGTTTGATTTCTCAGTACCAAATAAACAGAAAAGGCCAGAAGTGGTGCTGTGGCTCAAGTGGTAGAGTGCTAGTCTTGAACAAAAGGAAGCTCAGAGACAGTGCTTATGCCCTGAGCTCAAACCCCAGGACTAGCAGGAAAAAAAAGGAAACATAATTTACAGCATTCTGCTATTTTTACAGACAAGAGGGATCTGAGTGACTATAAGATAATCTCCTTTATTTTGCAGATAGAAAATTTGAGGAGCAGAGAAGGGACTTTCTGTAGATCATACTGTGCGTCAATGGCAGAGACAGGAGCAAATTGCACAGCTAGACATAGATGATACAATTTTACATAAGTACCTCTTAACAATTCTCAAAGTGGCTATATCTCCATTTTATAGATAAATAAACTGAGGCTTGGAGTGGTTAAGGCATTTTCCAAAGTAAGTATAAAAGAATCTGGATTTAAATGCAAGAAGCCAGTCTCCAAAGTTTGTTTACAATGATCAGCAGTCTAAAACTTTCTGCCCTCTGTCTAAAACCTGACTTATCGCTAGGCCATCATGTACGCCAACTGCCAGTTCAGAAAATTCAGTTACATTTTTGAGTTGGAGGCAGACTGACCAGTTCTGTGCTGACATGCCAATGATTCTATCTGCACAGCATCTAGATGTGTCTCCCATATGTGGCTCATCTGGTAGGGGACTACTAAGAGCAAAGAAGAGACTGGCCAGATGATTGAGGCATAGGCTTTCTCTCCTAGAGGTTCTACATTTCTCACCATGGCCTTGAGCTGTCCCATACACAGCCCTAGACATCTCATCACCATGGCCTCAAGCAGTTGTGCATGTGGGGCACCTGTGAACCTTCATATCCCTTGTACTTGGAATTTGCACATAAACAATAGAATGACTGTACCCCAAAGGTGACAGACAGACATCCAGTGAAAGGGGCTAAAGGAGGCATGGAGAGCTTATTCAGACTGAGAGGAGCACCGGATTGAGTATGAGTATGATAGCACTCACAGACTGCCCAGTGACCTTGACAGACACATAGCTCTCTCCTCAAGATGCCTTATTAACCCCTACAAAATACACCCAGTCATGCACTCCTTTGGAACACTCCCACACACGCTGTGCAGCAGAACTCTGTTTATCTTTTCCTTCAATAAATCTTTGCTACTTTACCTCTCCTTCTATGTCGATGGACTCATTCTTGGAGGCCATGGAGACAGAGGACCTGATCCAGGTACTACAGTTCTTCAGCATCACTACACTTCCATTTGACTCACAAAGAGACTGAGACTCACAATGAGTCAGTGGGGGGACTGGACTTTCTAGCACTGAGGTCTGCATTCACTACAGAAGGAAGGGGTTCTAGAAGCCCACTTTCTCCAGTAGATCAGAAAAGGAACTGCAGGGTCTCTTGGTCTAACCATGAACAAACCCTGTAAAAAAACATTTTAGCTACAGTCTTACATAAGCACTCTGTCAATTATTGTGAGCTCAGAGCTTTGCTTGTGCCAATCTGAGGAGCTGGTGGTAAAGGTACTGTTGACCTGGGTAACTGCAGCCATAGTCAGGACACAGGGGATGCAAGGAGAGTGAACCAATGCATACTTTATTCCAAGAGGGCCAGGGTTTATATAGGGTTAGAAATCAATTTTACAACTACAGGGTAAAAGATCAATACAGCATGACATTTGTCTCAAATACAAAAGTGGAGGAAGTTACTACTGTGAGGGCAGGAACTTGATACAAATGCTTTTCCTATTACAGGAGGTAGTGACTACAAAGATTGTTGATATCAAAACAAGGAACTCGGGCTGGGGATATAGCCTAGTGGCAAGAGTGCCTGCCTCGGATACACGAGGCCCTAGGTTCGATTCCCCAGCACCACATATACAGAAAACGGCCAGAAGCGGCGCTGTGGCTCAAGTGGCAGAGTGCTAGCCTTGAGCGGGAAGAAGCCAGGGACAGTGCTCAGGCCCTGAGTCCAAGGCCCAGGACTGGCCAAAAAAAAAAAACAAACAAGGCACTATATCCAATCGAGGTGGAACTATAATTATCTCCTAGCTACTATCTCCTCAAGGCTAGACAACTTTGATCTTGACTTCTCCAAAGACTTGTGAAGAGACTTGTGAGGAGACTTTCCTATCTACAGTGAGAATCTAACACTAAAGGCAGATGGTCAAGCAAGTCTCCTCAGGGAGACTTGCTAAGCAGGGGGGGGGGAGGGTGGAAGGGAGATTCTCACAACAAAAGGTGGCTTCCTTTGGCCCGAAAACACAAAGGAACTCCTTACTGGGAATGTGTTCCCAAGGGCCTATTAGTGTGCTAATGAGGCATCGGAGTAACTGTGCTGGGGCTGTTTTTTTAATTCTCCAACAAGGTACAACCTGAGGGTTTGGAAGAGGCCTTGGTTCATCTGGGTGAGAAAAGTCATAAGAACAGGAAAGGATAAAGGGGAATTGTCTAGGGTTTGGGGAGAGAAAGGAAACAAATAGTACAATGGCTATCTGGGCAGCCAGGGTCCCAAGTCTGAGGCAAATAATTTAGGGAGGACTTCTTGGAAGAAATAAGTCTTGAACTAAACCTTGAAGGATAGATGAGACATGGGAAAGTCAACAAAAGGCAATTTTAGTGAGGACAGAGTAACAGAGATCCAGGTAGTTCCTGGTAGGTAGGGCCCATGTGTTGTTCTGCAAAAGCTTGTTATTTTATAATTGTCACCATTCACCCAGAGCTTTGGAAACTATTCCAGAAAGATTTCATACACCAAATATAGGTTTAATTAACCAAGAACACAGAGCAATAGACTTTTTGGGACCCCAGTAGACAGAAAACAATATTTAATAATCCTACCGCAAGACCTGAGGTCAGTCTTCAACAAATAGAAAACCCCGAAAAACACAAACTTAGAAAAGCCTTCAAAATAGCAAATCTTATAGAGAAAAAGCAACTCTTTAAGTGCTGCTTCCCTCCACCACCCCCCCCCCCGCCTTTATTTCTTGGTGGTACTGGGGTTTGAACTCAGGGGTGGAGCACTGTCCTTGGTTTCTTTGTGCTCAAGGCTAGCACTCTACCACTTGAGCCACTTCCAGCTTTTTCTGAGTATGTGGTACTAAGGAATCAAGCCCAGGGCTTCATGCATGCTAGCAAGCACTCTATCACTAAGCCACATTCCCAGCCCTCCCACTAGTTTACTTTTTGAGATGGGATCTTATATCCTGCCCAGGCCCATACCTGAACAATATGTGCTTTCCACTGTAGCTAGGATGATAGGGGTGTACTACCACACCTATATTCTTCTGTTGAGATGGAGCCTTATGAAGTTTTTCTGCTCAGACTAACCTAGAATCCCAATTCCCCAATCTTAGCTTCCAACCTAGCTGGACAGGCATGTGCCACCACACAGAGCTGTGAAGTGAAAAGGAGTCTGTGAACTTTTCTTCCTGAGTTGGCCTCAAACCATGATTGTCCAGTTCTCAACCTCTAGGTAGCTAGGATGAGCCACCAGTGCCTGGCTGTGTTTTTCTTCCTCTCTTTTTTTCTTTCTTTTCTGCTTTTGAAAAATAGATTCCTCTCTAGCTTGAGAAGAAATATTCTAGACTCTGCATAACTCATAAACTACAATATAATATTAATTCAGATTTTGGAGGGCTGGCAATATGGCCTAGTGGCAAGAGTGCTTGCCTTGCGTACATGAAGCCCTGGGTTAGATTCCCCAGCACCACACATATAGAAAATGTCCAGAAGTGGCACTGTGGCTCAAGTGGTAGAGTGCTATTCCTAGGCAAAAAGAAGCCAGGGACGGTGCTCAGGCCCTGAGTCCAAGGCCCACGACTGGCCAAAAAAAAAAGTCAATAAAATCTTTTCACCCCAGTCCTGGGGCTTGAACTCAGGGTCTGGGTGCTGTCCCTGAGCCTCTTTGTGCTCAAGCCACAGCTCTACTTCTGACTTTTTCTGAGTAGTTGATTGGAGATAAGAGTTTCATGAACTTTTCTGCCTGGGCTGGCTTCAAACTACTATCCTCAGATCTCAGCCTCCTGAATAGCTGTGATTACAGGCATGAGCCAATGGCTCCTGGCTTAATACAGAAAAGTTGTCAGGCTTCTGTGACCAATTGCTAGCTACAATATTCTCAAAAGATTTATGCACACATATTACTAATAGCAGCAAGAGGTTGGGGGACAGTTTTAAGTGTGATTCACACAGGCCAATCCCCCCAAACCTGGTTACACTGAACACAAGTCCACATATCTAAAGCCAAGAACTGCTCATTTTTATTCTTTTGAGTGAAGTCTAAAACTATTTTCTGATAGGTTTATATGTCGTTAATACAGTTCTGAAAACACAAAAACACAGTAAGTTTATCATCTGCATTTACATACCATCTTCTATCCATGGATTCCAAAGGTCCGTCAGAATTATTTTCTTAAGTCTCCAATGAGATGAGTAAACACTGTTTTCTTCATGTTGCACACAGAAATACTGAAATCCAGGGCAGCTAAGTGGCTTGTCAACAGTTCTAACCCAAGATAAAATCTCAGATTATATGTAAGCTGCTGTCTTTTTTTCATGCCAATCATCCTTTGAACTCTCATTGGCCCTGGGATAAGTCATGCACAATGGCCCTGGTTTCCCTGGTGATGGAGATGGTTTCTATTTCTTGCCCTGAAGCTGGCCAGGTGCCCTGACTGTACCACATTTAGACACAAATGCATCAGTCATGTGTGTGCGGGCATAGTTTGGCTGCTTGGAAACCTAAGTGGCTGTGTCAACTGGCCCCAAGCTGAGAGCCCCTCTAAGGCTATACTGTTCATTCCTCCACCACTGACTCAGAGAAACACAAGGAAATAATGATGTCTCTGTGAGATGAGTTTCAAGAAGTCACTCCTAGTTGTTTGGGAAATATGCCCATAAATCATTACAGTCTCCCTGACATTGCTCTTGCCTAAGGATAATAGATCAAGATGTGCTGGTCATTAGTTAGGTACCTGATAGGTAACTAATTCATATTTTTGGTGTTTGGCTTTTTTTTTTTAAGACAAGGTCTCACTGTATAGCCCAGGCTGGCCTCAAACTTGTGATCTTTTTTTTGGGGGGGGGGGGCAGTCCTGGGGCTTGGACTCAGGGCCTGAGCACTGTCCCTGGCTTCCTTTTGCTCAAGGCTAGCACTCTGCCACCTGAGCCACAGTGCCACTTCTGGCCAGTTTCTGTATATGTGGTGCTGGAGAATCGAACCGAGAGCTTCATGTGTAGGAGGCAAGCACTCTTGCCACTAGGCCATATCCCCAGCCCCAAACTTGTGATCTGCCTGTCTCTATCTCCCAACTGCAGAAATTACAGGTATGTACTGCCATGCCCACCGAATTCACCCTGAAGATTCTGTTTCAGTGTTACTTTTTTGGGGGGCCAGTCCTGGGGCTTGAACTCAAAGCCAGGGCACTATCCTTGAGCTTCTTTTGCTCAAGGCTAGCACCTGAGCCACAGCGCCACTTCTGGCTTTTTCTGTTTACGTGGTACTGAGGAATCGAACCCAGGGTTTCATGCATGCTAGGTAAACATTCTACCACTAAGCCACATTCCCAGTCCTACTTTTTTGGGGGGGCGGAGGGGGGTCAGTCATGAGGCTTGAAATCAGGGAATGGGTGCTGTCCCTGAGCTCTCTTCCAGTTTTTGAGTGGTTAACTGAAGCTGAGATTCTCACAGGGACTGTTTTCAATTTCTTTTCTTCAATGTTTTAAGAGTTACCTCAGTTAACATTATTCCAAGTTTTTTGTTTGTTTTTTTTTTTTAGCCTGTGAATGGGATTGCTTCCTGATTTCTTTCTCAGAACATTCATTATTGGTAAACAGAAAAAGAACACTGACTTTTGTATTTGATTTTGTATGCTGCTACTTTGCTAAAAATATTTGTCTCATCTAAGAGTTTTCAATTAGAGTCTTTAAGCTCTTTTAAGTATAGGATCCGATTATCGGCAAACAAGTATAGTTTAACTTTTCCTTGTCCTATTTGTATCTCTTTCATTCTTTTCTCTTGTTTGATTGCTCTAGCAAAGAACTCAAACACTACATTGGTTGAGTGGAGAAAATAAACACCCTTGCCTCATTACTGATTTTAGAGAAAGTGATTTCAGTTGTCCCCCATTTAGTATGATGCTGGCAATACTTTTGTCATATATAATCTTTATTATGTAGAAGTATGATTTTTCTATTCCTAGTTTCTTCAGGGCTTTTATCATGAAGGGATGCTGAATTTTTTCAAAGGCTTTTACTATATCTAGTGATGACTAAGTGGTTTTTGTCTTCAATTTCTTTTTCTTCAATGTCTTCTATTTAGGTGTTAGGTTTATTGGCCTGCATATATTGAATTACCCTTGTATCCTTGGAATAATGTCAATCTGATCATGGTATGGTCTTTTTAATACGTGTTGAATTTAGTTACAAGTATATTGTTAAGGTTTTTGCATCTATGCTTATCAGAGAAATTGATCTACACTTTTCTTGTGCCCTTTTCCTTTTGGGAATTTGAATAATATTGGCTTTATACAATGAGTTTGGTAGGATTCCTTCACTTGCTTTGTTTTATATGGAATAATTTGAGGGCACTAGTGTTACTTATTCTATAAATGTTTGGTAGAGAGTCAAATGTGGTAGTACATACCTGTAATCCCATTCAGGAAGTGGAGATAGAAAGGGCTTCAGTTTAAATTCAGTCCAGGGAAAAAAGTAAGGTCTCATCTCAACAACAACAAAACAACTGCATATATGGGAACCCAGCTATCTAGGAGGCATAGGAGAAGGATTTAATGCCAACCCCAGGCAAAACCATGAGACTCTCTTCAAAAGTAACTAAAATAAAAAAGGGGTCCAGTGGTAGAGTGTCCAGCAAGTATGAGGCCCTGAGTTCAAACCCCAGTATCACCACCACAGGAAAAAAAAAATAAAGATTTGTTAGAATACAGAAGTGAAATTATCAGGTCCTGGGCTTTTCTTAGTTGCTATACTGCTACTGTTGCAGTTCATTGCCCAAATGTGTTAAAAAGCTGTTTGCACACACAAAAAAAAGTAAAATAAAACGTGGTCTATAGCAGCTGGTAATGTGGCCTAGTGGTAGAGTGCTTGCTTAGCATGCATGAAACCCTGGGTTTGATTCCTCGACACCACATATACAGGAAAAGCCAGAAGTGGCACTGTGGCTAAAGTGGTAGAGTGCTAGCTTTGAGCAAAAAGAAGCTCAGGGACAGTGCTCAGGCCCTGAGTTCAAGCCCTAGGACTGGCAAAAAAAAAAAGTGGTCTGTATCTTTTTGGGTTAATTTTGTTGGGTCACATGTGTCTAGAAATTTATCTATGCCGTCCATGTTTTTCAACTTATTGGAAAGTAAATGTTCAGATACTTTTCTTAACAATCTCCTGAATTTTATTAATATAAATTAAAATATTTCCTTTTCAGTTCTAATTTTTTTTGGTACCAATCCTGAGGCTTGAACTCAGGACCCAGATGCTATTCCTGAGTTTCTTTTGTTCAAGGTTAGCACTCTATCAGTTGAGCCACAGCTTTTTTTTTTTTTAATTTAATTTTATAGTCAAGGTCATGTACAGAGGGGTTACAGTTACATACATAAGGTAATGAGTACACTTCTTGTCATACTTGCTACCCCCTCTCTCATTTTTCTCCCACTTTCCCTCCCCCCAATTCCCCCACACCAAGTTGTAGAGTTAATTTCTAACACATTGCAAACCAATGCAACAGTGATGCTCAAACTACATTTTAAAATTAAAATCAACACTGAATACACAACAAAAGGAATAAAGTGCCTGCCCCCAAATAGTTAATATTCATATGAAATTTCATGAAATATATGAAATCAATATTTAAAAATTATTGTGGTTGTTAATACTTTTGCCAACATCTTGTCCAGTAAATCAAGAGCAGTGGGCTGGGTAGACTTACTAACAAGGCTCAATTAATTTATTAAAAGCAACTCTCATCTAATATCATTCCTGTGAGCATCAACATACCCACAGAACACCTGAACACCTGTCCCATGCTACAGGGAATTGTTCCCTGCTGTGCTTGTGGCTTTGGGTAGAGACTTAGCTCAGGAGAATGATTGTTTTACCTTGTGAATATTTACTAAAATTATTTTTAGAGTAGGCTTCCATATAGCAGATTTGAAGAAGCATTTACAAGGGACTATAAATATTTTCATTAAGAATATTTTTCTATAAAGTAATTTCCATTCACCAAAAATGCTTATTGTCGGGGCTGGGAATATGGCCTAGTGGCAAGAGTGCTTGCCTCCTACACATGAAGCTCTTGGTTCCATCCCCCAGCACCACATATATGGAAAACGGCCAGAAGGGGCGCTGTGGCTCAGGTGGCAGAGTGCTAGCCTTGAGCGGGAAGAAGCCAGGGATAGTGCTCAGGCCCTGAGTCCAAGGCCCAGGACTGGCCAAAAAAAAAAAAAAAATGCTTATTGTCTTGACACAGTCCAAGAAAGAACTTTTCCTAATTTTAGCCTTTTGAGCTTTTTGAGCTTTTTGGTTTTCATGCAAGGAATGAAATCCAGGGCCTGTGCATGCTAAGCACATGCTCTGCTCTACCCCCAGCCATGCTGCAAGCCCCACCAATGACCTATTTGCAAACCATCCGGGTCTGTCTCTCAAGTTGCTGTATTTAAAATCAAACGAACCTGTAGGGCTTTCCATAACACTGAGTTAAAAGAAAATAAGTTGGAGAGTCTATGTTTGGATCACATTTTAGTGCTAGCAAGTTGTCTGTTCAAACTTGGAATTCCAATGTGGAGTTTTCAGTAGGCTCACTTTATCTTCTCAGGAAAAATTCCAGAACTACTGGCTGCAGGTATGGTTGATAACATGACCAAACTTGTGCTAGTGAATGCCATCAACTTCAAGGGAAACTGGCAGGAGAAATTCATGAAAGAAGACACAACCACTGCACCATTCAGACTGACTAAGGGCAGGGGATGCCACTGTCCAAAAATGTTTTTGGGTTTTGTGTGTAAGTGTAGGGTGGAATCCCTGTCTCTCATTTGCTATTCCCATTACTGTAGTTTTTTTTTTTTTTTTTGCCAGTTCTGGGCCATGGATGCAGAGCCTGAGCACTATACGTGGCTTCTTTTTGCTCCAGGCCAGCACTCTACCACTTGAGCCACAGTGCCGTTTTGGCTGTTTTCTATATATGTGGTGCTGGGGAATCACCCAGGGCTTCATGTATACGAGGCAAGCACTCTTGCCACTAGGCCATATTCCCAGCCCTCTCTTTTTTTAAAAAAATTAAATTTTATTGACAAGGTGATGTGCAAAGGGGGTATAGTTACATAATAAGGTAGTGAGTACATTTGTTGTCATATTTGTTACACCCTCATTTTTCTTTCCCTTCCGTAGTTCAGGTAAGCATATATACAATATCCAGTGTACCAAAATCATATACAGTAACCACGTAGGGTACGCCAAAGGAAATTCACCTAGAACATTAAACATAATGACAACAATAGAATCCTCCTGTGTCCTCTTGGGAATTCTTTTTGCTTATCCTCATTTTATATAATCATGTGTACATCGCCGTTGAGCTATTGTGATCCACTGATAGGTCTATCCTAGACCTCTTTATGTTTGTTTAGTAGTTGTTTGGTTTTAGATACATAATGTAAAGTCTCTGAACCAAACATGTGTAAATACCATTTGAAAAGAAATTTGTTATTTTGCAGACCTGGTCTCTAATGTTCCCCTCCACCCCCAACAGTCATATATCAAGGAGACCATGCACCTTTGTTCTCTGTGTTCTAGGCTTGTCTTGCTCAACATTATTTGTTCAAGCTCTGACCATTTCCCTGCAAATACCAATATTTTACCATTTCTAATTGCTATGTAGTATTCCATTGTGTACAGGTACCACATTTTTTGGATCCATTCATCTGTAGTGAGGCATCTAGATTGTTTCCATATTTTGGCTATTGTGAATTGGAACTACAGCCTTTTTTTTTTTTTAAGGTTCATAAGGAGGTTTATTAGTGGGGCCATAGCTCCCACGGGAGAGGGAGCTGCATGGCGTCTGCACCTTATCCAGGTGGCAGCTTCTCTCTCTGGGGGTAAAGGGGAAGTAGGTAGGTAGTGAGTAGGAGTGGCTCATTAGGTATGGGTGGATCTGGGGGCTAATGGGAGGTGCTGAGGACCTGAGGCTAGGGAAATGCTAACGTTCCCCTATTTGTTGTTTATTAATAACTGGGGAGGGGTACCAGGCTGGAGTATGGGCGGAGGTTGTTTCTTCTGGAAGTACTTCCTGCTGTAAAGGGGCAAAGTAGTCAGGGATCCCTGATTTGTCGCTTGGCCCAGTACTATCCAAGAAGTGACAGTTTGGTTGGTAAAGGGCCTCATCATTTCCATGAGAATGGTTATCAGAGCCAATGGGTGTCATGGTCTCCTCTGGCTATCTCTTGCAGCTTGGGCACATCAAGGAGTGACTGGGTCTGGGGTCTTCAGGATCCAGATCCTGGTTGGAGGTTCAAAACTGTCATTGTGGTTGATGGAAGTAGAGCGCTCAGTCAGGAGAAGTTACCTCTTTTGGTCCTCTGGGTGGGCTTAGGACAGCAGAATAGGTCCCGGGGTCAGCTTGGACTCCCCCAGAAATGGGGGAGCAAATCCACCAGGGAACCTATCCCGGGTTTGGCACCAACGAAAGGATATGTCTCAGCCATCCCAGGGGACCATGCAGAGATAATCACAGACAGAAGAAGATTCATAAGGAGGTTTATTAGTGGGGCCATAGTTCCCATGGGAGAGGGAGCTACATGGCTTCTGCACCTTATCCAGGTGGCAGCTTCTCTTGCCACAGCTTTTTTGACATAAGAGTTAATTGGGGTAAAAGTTTCCTGTTTGGGCTGGCTTTGAACCATGATCCTCAGATCTCAACCTCCTGATGAGCTAGAATTACAGGCTTGATCAACCACTTCCAGCTCATTTTTAATTTTATTAATTTGAGTCTTCTCTCTTTTAGTTTTACTATGGGTTTTCAAAACTTGTTAATATTTTCAAATAACCATCTGCTCATTGATTCTTGTTCTTTTTTCTAAGACACTGGGGTACATGATTAGGTTTCTTATGTATTCTGATTTTTAAATGTAGGCATTCTATAAGTTGTGTTTACATTTTTATTTAATTCTAGCAATTTTAACCTTTTCTCTTTTATTTCTTGTAAGTCCTGCTGATTTTTTAAAGGTGTATTAGCTCAATCTCCATGTGCTTGTATAACTTCCTAGTTTCCTTTACTACTGTTTCTAATTTCATTCCATGATATCTGATAAGATATAAGAAACCACTTCTATTTTGTTGTATTTGTGAAGAATTGCTTTATGGCTTAATATAAGATCTATTTTGGAGAATCCTGTGGGCTGCTGAAGATGTGTATTCTGTGTGGTGGATGGAATATACTGTCTGTGAAGTCCATCTGGGTCCACCTGTTCTTCTGTGCTCAATGGACTATTTTATAAAGTTGTACATATTAATTTCTGGTGCAATTTACAAACATTTCCTCTTGATGAATTGTCGCACTAGTCAATAGGTAGTCACCTTCTATGTCTTTTCTGACTAATTTTGAGTTGAAGTCTGCCTTGTCAGATATGAATACAGCTACTCCAGTAAGCTTTCAGTTTTCACTTACTTGGCATTTTATTCTTCATCCTTTCACCTTCAGTCTCTGTATATGTTTGCCAATGTGGAGTGACTCTTGCACCCAAACACTTGAATCTATAAAAGAAAAGATCCAATCAGACAATCTGTATATTTTATTTTTTCATTTTAAACAAGTTTAGTTAAACAAGATGCTTGACTTGAAGGGAAAGCTATCTAGGATTTTTTTAAAAGAGTAATTTACCCCTACGTAAAGACAGATTGCCCTAACATAACAGCCATGTACAAAAGTTATAAAATTGTCCTTGTTTTACAATGATAAATGAAAACATTAAAATTCTCCAATCAAACAAGGTATGCAAGGATTTTTGTTTTTTTCTTCTTTTTTTTAAAACAGTGAGAGCAAACTAACTTACTGAAATATAAAGATAAAAGCTAAATGAGTATGCCACTAATGGAGAAGGGGGATATTTTCACAGAACTAGTATTTTTTCCCCATTCCAGCTTCATATGATGTCAATCAAAATATACCATTGGCCATTTAGTTTAAAAAAATAAAAAAGAAAAGCGAAATGCTTGTGCACATACACCACTTACTTTACATACAATAAAGGAATGGGGAAGGGGAAGATGAAAGGATAAACTATACTGTAGTAGTCAGGATGTGGTGGAACCAAAT
Source organism: Perognathus longimembris pacificus (assembly GCF_023159225.1). NCBI lineage: Eukaryota > Metazoa > Chordata > Mammalia > Rodentia > Heteromyidae > Perognathus > Perognathus longimembris. The sequence goes on along the minus strand of NC_063170.1, from coordinate 29,093,811 downwards.
TGCAGTTTTCTAATGAAGAATGTGGTCTTGGTCTATAAGAACAAAGTTCTGGAGCAAAGTAGCAGGTTCCCTTTCTTAGTAGACACCTCCGGTCTGCTGCTGGAACATATCAATTGTATCTTCATCCTCCATTTCCTACCATGCAGGTGTGTCTGTTTCATTGCTTGGCTGCCCATCAACTAATAATCTGATCTGCCACACTGACAAACCCTGTGGTTCAAAATAGGCTTTCATTAATTTACTAAGTGGTGTATGCGCTGGGGATACGGCCTAGTGGCAAGAGTGCTTGCCTTGTATACATGAGGCCATGGGTTTGATTCCCCAGCACCACATATACAGAAAGCGGCCAGAAGTGGTGCTGTGGCTCAAGTGGCAGAGTGCTAGCCTTGAGCAAAAAGAAGCCAGGGACAGTGCTCAGGCCCTGAGTTCAAGGCCCAGGACTGGCCAAAAAAAAAAAAAAAAGTGGTGCATGCCTCTTAAACTTAAACTGCACCACAGAACCATTCTGCCCCGCCACCTTCAAATTAACATGATCGCTGCTCTGTTTTAACTCCTTCCTTGGGCTTTTGATTGGCCATCCCTAGCACCAGAGTCTCCTCAGATGCCGCTTCACAAAAGAGGCTCTCGAGAGAAACAGGAAACACACCTCTGTATATTTTTAAATATTTGGAAAATTAAGACCATTTATACTCAGTACTAACACTGAGACGTGTTTTAATTTGGGTTTTTTTTTTCCTTCCCCCTTGCTCCTCTTAGGTCAATGTTTTAGTGGCTGATGCATGTTTGATCATTTCTTCATTATCTGTACCTCCCTGGAATTTATCTTTTCTGATTTCTTATGTTCATAATGGCTTTTTTTGCCTCATCTTCAGTGCTGGTTTAGTTAAAACATGTTTTGATTTGTGATCATCTTGGAAGGTCTTTATTTCTCCATCAATTTTTTTTATTTTTATTTATTTATTTATTTTTTTGCCAGTCCTGGGCCTTGGACTCAGGGCCTGAGTACTGTCCTGGCTTCTTTTTGCTCAAGGCTAGCACTCTGCCACTTGAGCCGCAGCACCCCTTCTGGCCGTTTTCTGTATACGTGGTGCTGGGGAATCGAACCTAGGGCTTCATGTGTGGGAGGCAAGCTCTCTTGCCACTAGGCCATATCCCCAGCCCTCTCCATCAATTTTAAAAGACAACTTTGCTGGATATTTTAATTTTGATGACAGTTAATTTACTTTCAGACTTTGAAAATTATCATTTCAATTTCATTCTATGCTTTCCTGGCTGTTAGGGTTTCTGCTTAGAGGTCTGACACCATGCTGTTTTTTTTTTTGTTTTTTTTTTGTTTTTTTTTGGCCAGTCCTGGGCCTTGGACTCAGGGCCTGAGCACCATCCCTGGCTTCTTCCCGCTCAAGGCTAGCACTCTGCCACCTGAGCCACAGCGACCCTTCTGGCCGTTTTCCATATATATGGTGCTGGAGAATCGAACCGAGAACTTCATGTGTAGGAGGCAAGCACTCTTGCCACTAGGCCATATTCCCAGCCTGACACCATGCTGTTTTAATGTTCTTTCTTGTTTCTGTAGTATTAGCTTAACATTGTGACTGAGAGGTTTTCAGTTATGTTTGTTTGAGGTTCTTCTGTAGGCTCTTGTGTTTGGAAATACATATATTTCTCTTGATTTAGGACATTTTCTGCTGTAATCACCTTGAGTAAGTTTTCTATTCCTTTGGTTTGCACTTGAGCTCCTCCTTCTATCTCACCAATTTTCAAGTATGGAGTGCTGATCATGTCTCAGAGTTCTTGAAGGCCATAGTCATACTTATTTTATTTTTGCCAGTCCTGGGGCTTGAACTCAGGGCCTGAGCACTGTTGCTAGCTTCTTTTTGCTCAAGGTTAGCACTCTACCACTTGAGCCACAGAGCCACTTCTGGCTTTTTCTATATATGTGGTGCTGAGGAATTGAACCCAGGGCTTCATGTATACGAGGTGAACACTTTACCACTAGGCCATATTCCCAGCCCTTTTTCTGTATTTTTGAATGTAATATTTCCCTAACTTTGTCTTCATCCACTGATTTGTGTGTGGTAGTGCTGGGGTTTGAAGTCAAGGATTTATACTTGTTGGACAGGTGTTCTGCCACTTGAGCTACATCTGAGAACTTATTTTTTGAACAGGGTGGCATATTTTTGTCCAGCAAGTTTGGACCATGATCCTAGTATTTAAGTTTCCCACATAGCTGGGATGACAAGTATGGACCACCACACCCAGTGGCTGTTTGCGATGGGTCGGGGGGGGGGGTGTCTCTCACTTTTTAGCTTTTAACTATAATCCTCCTGACCTTTGCTTCTTGAGTAGCTAGAATTTCAGGCATGAGCCACCACCACACCTGGCCCAATCCACCTATAGTATTTTATTTTGCTTATTGGTGATGTTTTCATTTTTGTGGCAGTTTTTATTTTTTGGTGGGGTTTGATTTTTCCAGAATCTTAGTATCCTTGCTGAATTTCTTGTTCATGTTCCTGGATTTCTCATCTAGCTCTTAAATTGACTTCTTTATTAGTGCTTTGAGGTTATTGATCATTTCTTAGACTTTTTTTTTTCAAATTTTTATTATCAAACTGATGTACAGAGAGGTTACAGTTTCATACGTTAGGCATTGGATACATTTCTTGTACTGTTTGTTACCTTGTCCCTCATACCCCCCTCCCTCCTCCCCCTTTCCCTCCCCCCCGCCCGAGGTGTTCAGTTCACTTACACCAAACAATTTTGCAAGTATTGCTTTTGTAGTTGTTTGTCTTTTTTTTTTAACCCTGTGTCTCTCAATTTTGGTATTCCCTTTCAATTTCATACTTCCAATACCAGTATACACAGTTTCCAATATACTCAGATAAGATTACAGAGATAGTGTAGGTACAACCACAGGAAAGTGATACAAGAACATCAATAATAGAAGCTACAGATACACATGGGACATTGAAAGTAGTTACAACTGTGATATAACAATTGTTTCCATAACATGGAGTTCATTTCACTTAGCATCATCTTATGTGTTCATAAGGATATAGCTATTGGGCCTTGTGATGCTCTGCTATGACTTGCCTAAACCTGTCCCAATAAGGGAGACCATAGAGTCCATGTTTCTTTGGGTCTGGCTCACTTCACTTAGTATAATTTTTTCCAAGTCCTTCCATTTCCTTACAAATGGGACAATGTCATTCTTTCTGATAGAAGCATAAAATTCCATTGTGTATATGTACCACGTTTTCCTGATCCATTCGCCTACTGAGGGGCATCTGGGTTGGTTCCAGATTCTCGCTATGACAAATTGTGCTGCGATGAACATTGTGCTGGTGGCATTACTGTAATTTTGTTTGTGGTCTTTTGGATAGATACCCAAAAGTGGGGCTGCTGGGTCATAGTGGAGTTCTGTATTTAGCCTTCTGAGGAATCTCCATACTGCTTGCCAGAGTGGCTGAACCAGTTTACATTCCCACCAACAATGAAATTTCTTAGACTCTGAATTCATTGTCTTAGCATTCCAGTCACTTCAGTAGTTTTGCATTTAGTTATGACTTTTTGTGAATCCTATTAACTTGTCTTTTCTTGTTTCTTATATTTCTAAACTGTGATTGCACACTTGTTGAGATGTACATATCTACCATTTTAGTTGACTTCTTAGGGAGAAGTGTTCTCTCGAGGGCTAAATCTCCCATACTACTCAAAATGTGAGAAGAAAAATAAATCTACCACAACAACTTTGCTGAGCTGCTGGAGAATGTGAGCTGTATGCCAGCCTAGTTGAGGGTCAGTTGTCTGAGTCAAGGCTATATTCACATTAGAAGCTTCCTTTCTTTGCATACCTGAAGATATGGGAGGTCCCAAAAACCTTTGCAGCCTTTTGGCTGCTTCCCTCTTTTTCCCTCTTCCAATTTGTACACCCATGAGCAGCAATTGTTCAAGGCTAGGGTTTCCCTAAGTGTGCTGCAGTAGAGTATATGGGAATGGCAGAGCTCTGAGACCTGCACTAGAGGGAAGAATGTGCCTGAAGGCCTCAAAGCTTGAGATTGGACCCAGCATTAAGTCCACCTGTAGGAGGAAGAAAGCTTGAGATATAGTGTTCTATAGAACTTAGGCTCAGCAGGGAGGCAAGGGGAAGACAATGAAATGCCCTGGCCATGGTCTCAGATTTGGATCTGACCCACAGGTGATGATGCTCACTGGCCTAAAAGAACCATCACTGGCTGCTTCACAGCCAACCTCACTGTTATCCAGACTTCTCTGATTGCTAGTCTCACAGTTTTTGGATCTCACCCAGCAATTAGGTCACATCGCAGGAAGGAGGAAGATGATCAGCTGGATCAAGGCTCAGAGATCTACCTAGCAGGGTGGCAGCTCCCACGATTGATCAGTCCGTTAGCCATAGGCCATACATTTTGGATATCTATGGTCACAGATAATAGGGATCACTTTTCACCTTTGAAGATGGAACAAGCAGACAGCACCCTTTCCACAACCCAATGTCTCTGGCGTCTAGTTTGAGTAGGACCTGGGTGTGTGTTGGGGGTGGGGGTTATTTCTAGACTCAATGATTTGTTATTATGCCTCATTTTTAGCCTCTCAGTGTAGGCCTGTTTTTCTATGGTTTTTCAGCTGTCCCACTGCCTCTCTCATGATTCCTGGTGCTCTCTTTCTTTTAAATAAAGTGGGTCATTTGTACACTGATTCTTTTTTTTTGCCAGTCCTGGGCCTTGGACTCAGGGCCTGAGCACTGTCCCTGGCTTCTTTTTGCTCAAGGCTAACACTCTGCCACTTGAGCCACAGCGCCACTTCTGGCCGTTTTCTATATATGTGGTGCTGGGGAATCGAACCCAGGGCCTCATGTATACGAGGCAAGCACTCTTGCCACTAGGCCATATCCCCAGCCCCTGTACACTGATTCTTGTCAGTCACACAGTTTCTATTTTTCCATTGTACCTTAAGTCACATACTTCATTTTATTGTTCTTAGTTTTGTCAGTTTGTTGTGTCTTTTAAATTTAAAGTTTTATTCCAAGCTTACATTAAGTAAATATGTGTCACATTTTGGCAATCCTTACAACAACTATTCAAATTGTTCAAACTTTGTTAGGGTAATTTGTAGCCAGTGACATTGCCATTTTGGTTTGGGGACTCATAAGCCATGGTCACACAAAATAGCAAAAATTGTCTTGTGTGACTTTAGTTTCTCCCAGCCTCTCCCCTCTGGCTGAACTATTCTTATATTAATTAGTCCAATTAATATTATTCAATGAGGGCTGGGGATATGGCCTAGTGGCAAGAGTGCCTGCCTCGTACACATGAGGCCCTGGGTTCGATTCCCCAGCACCACATATACAGAAAATGGCCAGAAGTGGCGCTGTGGCTCAAGTGGCAGAGTGCTAGCCTTGAGCAAAAGGACACCAGGGACAGTGCTCAGGCCCTGAGTTCAAGGCCCAGGACTGGCCAAAAAAAATATTATTCAATGAACTCCTTTTTTGTTTTTGTTGGTCAGGGGCTTGAACTCGGTACCTGGGTGCTGTCCCTGAGCTTTTTCACCCAAGGCTACCACTGTGAGCCACAGCTCCATTGCCAGTTTTTAGGTGGTTAATTGGAGCTGAGAGTCTCACAGACTTTTTTCCTGCCCAGGCTGGCTTTGAACCACAGTTCCCAGAGCAGTTAGGATTACAGGCATGAGCTGCCAGTAACCAGCTTGCAATGAACTCTTAAGTGTTCAAGTGAAAAACAGAGTCACATTAAGTCAAAGACATTAAAAAAAATTTAAACCTACATAGCAAGCATATTGAAAGCCAAACAAGACAGGCTAAAAGCTCGGCATCTTGCACCACTTAACCAAGTTGTGAATGCAAAGGAAAAAGTACTGCCCCAGTGAACCCCAAAATGGAAAGAAAGCTAAGCAGACTTAAAACTGATGGAGAAGGGGGCTGGGGATATGGCCTAGTGGCGAGAGAGCTCGCCTCATATACATGAGGCCCTGGGTTCAATTCCCCAGCACCACATATACAGAAAACGGCCAGAAGTGGCGCTGTGGCTCAAGTGGCAGAGTGCTAGCCTTGAGCAAAAAGGAGACAGTGCTCAGGCCCTGAGTCCAAGGTCCAGGACTGGCCAAAAAAACAAACAAAACAAAACAAAACTAATGGAGAAGGTAACAGGTCAATCCATCACATTCCCTTAAACTAAAGCTTAACTCAAGAGTAAGGCCTAAGTCTCGAGTTAATATGAGAAGGAAGCTACAGAAAAATTTGAAGCTGACAGAAGAGCCTGATGAGGTTTAAGAAGCCCCTCAGAAACAAGTGCAAAGTGAAGCAACTACTGAAGTAAAAGCTGCAGCAAGCTATGAAGATCTAAGATCAATGGCCTAGTGGCAAGAGAGCTTGCCTTGTATACATGAAGCCCTGGGCTCAATTCCCCAGCACCACATATACAGAAAACGGCCAGAAGTGGTGCTGTGGCTCAAGTGGCAGAGTGCCAGCCTTGAGCAAAAAGAAGCCAGGGACAGTGCTCAGGCCCTGAGTCCAAGCCCCAAGACTGGCAAAAAAAAAAAAAAAAAAAAAAAAAAATCATTCAGTGTAGGGAATTCTAAAGCTGAACTGTGAAACCTGGAAAACTTTTTATGGGGCAGGCCTTGCATCATTAAGAAGCAATCAGCTGGCCTGCCTGTTTCCCCAGCCCTAGAGCCCCGTGGCTGTTGGCCCCGCCTGCCTTCTGAGTCTGGAACCAGAAAGGCGGTCCTAACAGGCCCCGCCTCCCAGCCTTGGGACCACGTGTAGCCAAGATGGTGGCTGGTGGTGAACCGGGAGGTGGTCCTGTGGGCTGTGACATAGAATTAGGCCGCACCTTAGGGTGGTCCCTTGGCCCTCCACCTTTGATGGACAGCTCAGGCGGCCTCTCATAGCCCCTAGCTAGGTGCGCTACACCCCTCCCCTTCCCACAGCTCTCTGAGCCTTAAAAATGTGATTCCTCCCTGAATAAAGGAGACTGAGAACTTTCTCCTGGGCTGTCTGATTGTCCTCCAGCGAAGGGGGGTTGGGCGTGGGCGGTTCGCAGACTCTTCACCTTTTCTGGGCTCACCTCGGCCGGGGTGCACTTCCCCACCTCTCCTGCTGGCCAGGAGAGCGCTGGGGGCGAAGGACCCTGACAGTTTTGATGTTGTAATGCCACCTAGACAGCAATCAGAATACTGACAGCTGGCCATGGAAGGGTTAAAACAGGTCTGGAAAGGGTGAAGAGACTGGGGTGCCTCCTCAACACATACACCTTTCCTTAGGCTGGCAGCTGGGAACCTTGTAGACTGGACAAAAGACATTCCAGGTTAACCCTGGGCTAGATAAGTGGGCATTATGTCTAGACTTTCCCTGGACTGCAGTCTCCTGTCTCGAAAGAATAAGGGAACCAATGTCTCCCACACTGTTTTGGCTCTGATTGCAACAATGATATAGATGCTTTATGTTTTGCACATATCTATGGTGACCTTCCCTGTGTGAACTCAAACAAACACACTTGCTTATGGGTATTCAGGACCCAAGTGCCGCAGAACCTTGGGACTCCTGGTCCCTGCTGATTTTCATCTCTTATCTCCATCTCTGACTTTTCTAATTTTCTTTAGCCCAATATCCTGTCATACTGCCTTGGGTTGCAGTTAGCAACAACTCAGGAAGGTGACTACACTAAGATTTTCAATGTAGACCAAATAGTATTATATTGCAAAATGATATCTAGAACTTTCCTGGCTGGAGAGATATCTACACACTTATCTTCACAGACTGAAAGGGCCAGCAGACTCACATTAGGGGCCAATGCAACTAGTTCAAGTCAATATTCATATACCATTTTGAAAAACTTCAGAGCCCCTAAGAAATAATACTAAATCAGCTGGCCATTAGTGGCTCTTGCCTGTAATCCTAGCTACTCAGGAGACTGACCTAAGGATTGCAACTTGAAACCAGCCTAGGCAGAAAATCCCATGATACTATTTCTAACTACCTAGCATAATCCTGGATGTGGATCAAGTGACAGAACACTAGTCTTGAGCAGAAAAGGCCAAGCAAGAGCATGAGGCACTGAGTGCAAGCCACACCTACACAAAAGCAGCATGTATACACACACACGAAATATATGAAGTCTCAAGAAGAACACATTTGTTTACATTGTGATTTATTGAATATTTTGAGCCCACTGTTGAGACACGCTCAGAAAAGGCTTTAAAAAACCTACTGGCTTAATGACAATATACCTGGTAACCCAAGAGTTAAAAGAGATGTACAGGAGAGATGTACAGGATTAATGTTGATTTCAGAATAAGCTGTATTGCTAATAAACACCCATTCTGTAGTCCATGAAGCAAGGAATAACTGTGACCTCCAAGCCCTCTAAGGGCCTGGGTGGGTATGGTGGCATATGACAATGGTCCTATTCATGTTTCATGACTATGATCCTATTTGTGCTTCCTATATAGCTGGGATGAAAGATAAGCACAATTAACTTTTCATTGACATGGGATCTTGCTCTTTTCCCAGGCTGGCATGAAACTCCAATCCTTCTGATCTTCATCCCAAGTAGCCACCAGACTTGGTCCCTAGCCCTCGTTTTGCCAGAATCTATGTAGCTTGTGCTGGCCTTAAACTCAGTATTCTCCACCACCACACCAGGCAAGAACATTCATGAGAGAAGGCCAAAGTATCAACATCAACAGGAGTTCAGATGTTAACTTACAAAACTGACCAGAAAATGTGACTGAATTACTCAATCTTATGATGGTTTGATGAAGAGTTGCTTCTCTTTTTTTTTTTTTTGCCAGTCCTGGGCCTTGGACTCAGGGCCTGAGCACTGTCCCTGGCTTCTTCCCGCTCAAGGCTAGCACTCTGCCACTTGAGCCACAGCGCCGCTTCTGGCCGTTTTCTGTATATGTGGTGCTGGGGAATCGAACCTAGGGCCTCGTGTAACCGAGGCAGGCACTCTTGCCACTAGGCCATATCCCCAGCCCAAGAGTTGCTTCTCTTGAATAAGCAAAGAAAATGGCTTCTGAAAGTGGACTCTACAGATGAAGACAGTGCAAATTATAACAGTAAGTCTTTAAATTTATTATATAAACTTTGTTAGTAAAATAGTAGTAGGGTCTGAGGGAACTGGTCTTAATTTTGAAGGCAGTCCTACTGTAAGCACAATGCTACCATGTACTATAGAGAAATGTTTTGTGAAAGGAAGTTCATCAACAGCAAATTTTAGGTTAAGAAATTGTCAGAATCACTCACTACCCTAATCTGTTCAGTTAGTAAGCCGCCACCATCATCAAGGTAATACCACCCAACAGCAAAAAGACTATGAAGTGCTGAAGGCTTAATAATATCTTTTTAGGAATTAAGGTTTTCAAAGTACATGCATTTTAGACACATGATACTGTGAACTTTACACTGAATGCAATATAAAATAATTTTAAAGAGTAGGAAACAAGCAAAAATTATTTTAATATTCATTTTATTGCAGCAGTCTGAAACTGAAGCTGCAATACATTCTCCCAAGGAATGCCTGAGACTTCCAACAAGGCCATCAAGGAGACATAATGGAAAAAGGACACTTTCTGCAAACATGGAATGAAGAAAAACCAAATATCCACATCAAAAGAATTAAACTGAACCTGCATTGAATGTCATACATAGAAGTCAACTCAAAATGGATTAAGACTAATTTTAAGGCCTGAAGCCATAAAATTCTAGAAGGAAAGATGGACAATTTTCTTGGTATTTAGCTTTAGCAACAATTTTGGAAGGTTATCAGGTAACAAAAGCAGAAATAATTATTATACCAAACAAGCAAGCTTGTACACCGAATGAAGACAACAAAAATGAATTGAAGGTGTACATGTAATGAGTTAATATCTAAAATATGTAAGAACCTCAAGGAAATCAACACGAAGAAAGTAATCTAATTCAAACTGACCAAAGGACCAAAACAGAGATTTCTTTAAAGACATATATAAATAGCCAACATATGTATAAAAAGATGTCAACACCATAATCATCAGGAAAAAGCAAATCAAAACCACAATGAGATACCATCTCACAAAATTTGGTTCATGCCAGTATTACAGGTTCATGTCTATAGTCTCAGCTACTTGAGATTCAGAGATCAAGACAATCACAGTTCAATGCCAAACTGGGCAAAAGTTAGCATGATTCCCGTTTTCAGTCAACAAATGAGGTGTGGTAGCAAAAGCACACGAGTCCTGCTATATAATAGTCAGGAGGATTGTGAGGCTGTAAGAAAGATAAGCAAGGATCCCAGGCCAGCCAGAGAGGGAGGGTGGGGGAAACAAGACTCTATCTGAAAAATAACTCAAAAAGTAAAAAGGGGATCTGGGTTTTGCTCAGTGGTAGAGTGCCTGCCTAGCAAGGACCCAAGTTCAAAACCCTATTACCACCCCTTTCCCCCCCCCCACCACAAAAAGTCAAGTGCTTGGTGAATCACTACCTGTAATCCTAGCTACTCAACAGGCTGAGATTTAAGGATTACAGTTCAAAGCCAGCCAGCCAAAGCAGAAAGTCCATGAGTCTTATAGCGCTAATTAACCAGCAAAAAGCTAGAAGTGGAACCTATAACCTCAAGTGGTAGAGCATTAGCCTTAAGCAAAAAAAAAAAAGGCTCAGGGACAAGGTCCTAATAAAGCTCAAATCCAGTACCTCTAAAACAAATCTTAAAAAGAAAAGAAAACACAAAAATTGAAAACAAAGTAGATAATGTTGATGCTGACAAGGATGTGAAGAATAGGAACTCTTGTACACTGCAGAAGTAATGTATACTAGCATAGCCTTTTTGGAAAACAATATGTAGGACTTTAAAAATTAAAAATAAAATTACTATAGGATCCAACAATCCCACTTTTGGCTTCATATTCAATCAAAATGAAATCAGATAAAGTGAAAAAAAGGATTTGTACTCCATGTGGAGAGTAGCATCATTCACAATAGCCAACAAAGAATCAACCTAAGTATGCAACAACAAATAAATCGATAAAGAAATCTCTGGTGTTAAGGGTATTTACAGGCTGCAGGCCTTTGTAACAACTGGCTCCTGCAGACTGTTAATGCTCTAATAAAGACTCCAAGATTCGATCCTTAAAAAAAAAGAAAAATATATACACAATACAGTGCTATTCAACATTGTATAAGGAGATCAATTACTTGCAACACGGATAAACATTAAGAATATTAAGTAAAATAAAATAAGGTCAGCAGAAGCGGGCACTGGAGAGACTATTGTTGGTCAGTAATACCAGAATAAAAAGTTTAAGAAGCCCACAGTGCATTATGGTAAACAGCAGCAATATAATATATACTTAAGAAATTGTTGGAAGCGGGCACAGTAAGCTCACACTTGTAATCCTCATTACTCAGGCTGAGATCTGAAGATTGCAGTTCAAGGCCAGACCAATGAGGAAAGTCTGTGAGACTCCTTATCTCTAACTAAACACCAGAAAGTCAGAAATAGAGTTGTGGCTCAAGTGGTCAAGCACTAGCCTTGAGCACAAAAAACTTAGGGACAGACTCAAGTCCTGAGTTCAAGTCCTAGGACTGGCACACACTCACACAAAATTGTTGGAACTACATTTTAAGTGCTCTGCCCATAAAGAAATGGTAAGTAAAATGTGATGATGGTATGTATGCATATCATCCTGACTTTAGTCATTCTGTAATGTATTCATATACAATCAAGACATCACATTGTATAGTATAAATATAATTTTATGTTAATTGAAATAATTACTTAGAATAATAATTTCTTTGGTATCGGTGAGACAATACTGGAAACTTTTAACATTTTATATCACTGGACTCTCAGAAGAGAAGTAGAACAGAAAAAAAAATCGGAATGACTGAAAATTTTACACAGTGATCCCTCACCTATGACAGGAGTTACATTCCAGAGACCCCCACAATAGGTGAAAATCTGTGAAGCAGCAGTGTTAGTTATCCATCGTTATACTGCAGTTCACTTACTGCTACTTTGCAGATTTTCACCTATTGTGGGGGAGTCCCTGGAATGTAACTCCCACTATAGGTAGGGGGATCACAGTGTATTCTTTTTTAAACCCACAATACTGTAAACCCACAATAAGAAAACCGTGGCCCACAAGTGAACTGCGATATAACTAGGGATGACTGTGAACAACATGAACCCACATTTTAAATGATCAGCAAACCCAAAAGTGGATAAATTCAGCAAAACCTACACAAACACATGAAAATCAATTCAAAGCCTCCTAAAGACAGCTAGAGAAAACTTTTCTTTTCCATGTCATATCAGGGCTTGAACTCAGGGCCTCATGCTTCTAATAAGCTTTCTTTAACATAGCTGGCACCCTTCAGCCACACCTCCGGTCCAGTATTTTTTGCTGGTAATTTTGGAGGTAGGAGTCTCAGTGATTTTTCTGTTCAGACGAGCTTCAAACCATGATCCTCCAGGTCTCAGTGATCAGAGTAGCTAATAGAGAGTGTGTGTGTGTGTGTGTGTGTGTGTGTGTGTGTGTGTGTGTGTGTGTGTGTGTGTTGGTATGTGGTGCCAGTCCTGGGATTTGAACTCAGGGAATGGATACTTTCCCTAAGCTCTTTGTACTTGAGGTTAGTGCTTTACCAATTGAGCCACAGCTCCAATTGGGGCTTTTGTGGAGTTAATTCTAGTTAATTTATACTTAATTGTAGATAAGAATCTCACAGATTTTCCTGCCTGGGATGGCTTTCCAGCTGTGATCTTCAAATCTCAGCCTCCTGTATAGCTAGGATCTGTAATCCTGTGAGCCACCAGTGCCAAGCTCGGACTAAGATTTTTTAAAATAACATTTTAATATATGGGAAAAAAGAATGTTTGAATTACTACACATTTGTCAATGAAGTAATGAAGGTAGAAAGACATGGCATATTCTAATTTGCTGAAACAAAATAACTGTCAACATTCAATTTTGTATTCAGCAAAACTCATGAATTAAGGTCAGATAGAGGAAAATGAAAGAGATATTAACAGCCAGCATACCAACTCCAAAACAAATGCAAAGGAAGTTTTCAGCTGGAAAGAGTATGATACCAATGTAAACATGGAACATCAGGAATTAAGAAAGTATACCAAAAATGAACAACTGTGCATAAATGATGTACTATGAGCTTTTTTTTAAGAAAAAACTTAGGGGCTGAAAATGTGGTTTAGTGGTAAAGTGCTTGAGTAACATGCATGAAGCACTGGATTCGATTCCTCAGCACCACGTATACAGAAAGAGCCAGAAGTGGTGCTGTGGCTCAAGTGGTTGTGTGTTTGTGTGCGCGCACACACACACACAAATACATACTAAAATAATATAGATAGGTTTAAAAAGGATGGCTTCCGGGCTGGGGATATAGCCTAGTGGCAAGAGTGCCTGCCTCGGATACACGAGGCCCTAGGTTCGATTCCCCAGCACCACATATACAGAAAACGGCCAGAAGCGGCGCTGTGGCTCAAGTGGCAGAGTGCTAGCCTTGAGCGGGAAGAAGCCAGGGACAGTGCTCAGGCCCTGAGTCCAAGGCCCAGGACTGGCCAAAAAAAAAAAAAAGGATGGCTTCCATCCACACATGCTAGGTAGCTTACATCACTTGGGAGAGAGATTTTGAGTATTAAAATTCAAAGGCCAGTCACGGCAAAAGGTTTAGCAATATCGTAACTGAACAACAACAAAAAGGTGGAATCAGTAGCATGTACCTGTTATTCCAGCTACATGGAGGTATAAGGAGGAGGATGACATTCCAGGCTGGTCAGGCAAAAATTGAGATCCTATCTCAAAACTAGCCAAAATAAAAAGGACTTGGAGGTATGGCTCAAGTAGCAGAGTACCTGCTTAACAAATGCAAGATACTGAGTTCAAATCCCAGTACCACCAAAGACAAAACAAAACAAAACAATGTGCTATACAAGTGTTAATCAAAAGAAAAATGGCTTGTACTTGTCTATTCAGAAGGTAAAGATCATCAGACAGCCTGCAGTAAAGACTAGCCTAACTAAAGGTAGGGAGACTCTCATCTCAAAATTAGCCAGCTGTGGCTATGCCTATTATTCCAACCTCTGAGCGATAACAGGCATAGATAGGACAGCTATCAAAGACCAACCTGACCAAGAATACGAGACGTTGTACAAGAAATTAACTAAAGCAAAAAAGGACCAGGGATGTAACTCAAGTGATAGAACTTTCCTAACAAACATAAGACTCTTAGTTCAAACTCTAGTACTAGCAAAAAAATTTTTTTTTAATTTAAAAAGAGGGGCTGGGAATATGGCCTCGAGGTAAAGTGCGTGCCTTGCATACATGAAGCCCTGGGTTTGATTCCACCAAATAAATGGAAAAAACTGGAAGTGGTGCTGTGGCTCAAGTGGTAGAGTGCTAGCCTTGAGCAAAAAGAAGCCAGAGACAGTGCTCAGGCCCTGAGTTCAAGCCCCAGGACTGGCAAAAAAAAAAATATTTTTTTTTTAAAGAAAAAAGGTTTCTAAGATATTGTTAGAAAAATTAGTGGGAATAAAGTCAGATATTATCTAATGACAAATAGTTCAACTTACCATTAATATATACCAAAGATAATTATGTGTTTGATCACAAAACTGTCCTTTTATATGTACATATGTCAAAAGCTAACAGAACTAAAGGGAAAAAACAGAGCCATAATTAAAGCACCACATCTGTTTAAAATAATGAAATCACATGAAATGTTTTCTGACCATAATGAAACAAACAACAACCAAAATTACTAACAGAAGCTGACTAACCTTTAAATAATTGGCAATTTTTTTTTTTTTTTTTTGCCAGTCCTGGGCTTTGGACTCAGGGCCTGAGCACTGTCCCTGGCTTCTTTTTGCTCAAGGCTAGCACTCTGCCACTTGAGCCACAGTGCCACTTCTGGCCATTTTCTGTATATGTGGTGTTGGGGAATCGAACCTAGGGCTTCATGTATGGGAGGCAAGCACTCTTGCCACTAGGCCATATCCCCAGCCCTAATTGGCAATTTAAATGTCAACAAAATTAGAAAAATGTTCTGAATTGTACAAAAATGAAAATAGAGTACAACAAAAAATTGTGGGTAAACCAAACATATATGCTTAAAGGCAAGTTCATAGAAAGCATATTTTCAAAACTATGAAACTAAACTATAATCCTTACTAGACCCAAAAAGCGTAATTTTATTTGTTCTCCACTAAACTGTTTTTTTGTTTTGGTTTGGTTTGCCATTCTTGGGGCTTGAACTAGGGCCTGAGCACTGTCCTAGGCTTCTTTTTGCTCAAGGCTAGCACTCTACTACTAGAGCCACAGCGCCACTTCTGGCTTTTCCTATATATGTGGTGCTGAATCGAACCCAGGGCTTCACATATGTGAGGCAAGCACTCTACCACTAGGCCACATTCCAGCCCCTAAACTGGTTTTATTCTTGCTCAACACCATGGTGGAAAACAGCAAATATGAAGTATTAAACATTCTGTTAGAAAAGTATGCTATTAACAATTTAAGCTTTTTTCATAAATTTGAAAAGAGCAAATAACCCAAGGCAAATAGAAAGGAAGACATAATAAAATTTGAAGGAGAAAACAAAAACATTAATAAATTATAGAATAATTCTTTGAAAAAGGCAATAAAATTAATAAGCCTGTTATTAGGTTTTTAGTTTCTAATAAGACAAAGAAAAAGGGAAAAGACACAAAGGACAACTATTAGAAACAATGAAGAAAACATCACCAAGCCAAAAACATGAAACGGTGAAGGAATACCCAATTTTACAAGCAAAACTCTCAACGACTCAGATGAAATACACCAACTTCTTAAAAATCATATAATATACTCAATTAGAAATATATAATTGTAATGTACTTGCTTTACATATGAAACTGTAACCCTTCTGTACTTACTTTGACAATAAAGAAGAAAAAAAGAAATACTGAATTGCATAGTAACTTAAATTTAGCTCATAGTAAAATCCTTCTCAAATCTTAAGGCTGTATGACTCCAATAGTAAATTCCACCAAATATTTAAATAACAGTGTGATTCCACACATCTTCAGAAAACAGGTAGAATAATTCCCAATTCATTATATGTAAACAAAGGCTACCTGATTTTTTTTTTTTTTTTTTTTTTTTTTTTTTGCCAGTCCTGGGCCTTGGACTCAGGGCCTGAGCACTGTCCCTGGCTTCTTCCCGCTCAAGGCTAGCACTCTGCCACTTGAGCCACAGCGCCGCTTCTGGCCGGCTACTTGATTTTGAAACAAAAAATGCAAAAGACTCCCATAAGAACAACAACAAAAATTCTCAACAAGATTATCAAGTTGAAACCAGGTGAGGGTGGCTCACATCTGTAATCCTAGCTACTCAGGAGGCTGAGATATGAGAATCAAAGTTCGAGCCTGTCAGGAATGTCCAGTACAAGGCCAGCTCCAGCAGGGAAGTCCATGAGACTCTAATCTCCAATTAACTAGCAGAAAACCAGAAGTGGTGCTGTAGCTCAAATGGTAGAGTTCTAGCCCTGAGCTGAAGAGTTCAGGGATAGGGCCCAAGCCCAGAGTTCAAGTCCCCCACAACCCAACCAAAAAAAAAAAGGGGGGGGGGCTGGGAAATCTGACTTAGTGGTAGAGTGCTTGTTTAGCATGCATAAAGCCCTGGGTTCAATTCCTCAGTACCACATAAACAGAAAAAAGCTGTGGCTCAAGTGGTAGAGTGCTAACCTTGAGCAAAAGAAACTCAGGAACAGTGCCCAGGCCCTTATTTCAAGCCCCAGGAATGGCAAAAACAAGCAAGCAAATAAACAGCAACAAAAACTAGCTTGGCACCAGAGGCTCATGCCTATAATCCTACCTACTCATGAGGCTAAGATCTGCCAGCACACACACACAGTCATATTTAAAATAGTAACTAGAAAATTAACATAATTACTAGTTAGGAAATCAAATCTTTAAATATGAGTTCTGAGGGGAAAAAATGTGATGGAGTACCTGTCTAGTAAGTGTAAGACCCTGAGTTAAATTCTGAGTCTTAAAAAAAAAAAAAGTGAACTAACTTGGACAAAAATTATAAGTCACGCTGGCGCGGGTGGCTCATGCCTATAATCCTGGGAGCCTCCGCCTAGGAGGCTGAGATCTGAGTACTGTAGTTTGAAGCCAGCCCAGGCAGGAAAGTTTGAGACTTTTTTTGTCTCCTCCTCCTCCCTCCCTCTCCCTCCTCCTCTGTCCCCCTCCCTCCTCCTCCCTCCTCCTCCCCCTCTCCCTCCCCCTCCTCCTCTTTTTCTTCTTTTCTCAAGACTAGCACTCTACCTCTTGAGCTACAGCACCACTTCTGGCTTTTTCTGTGTATGTGGTACTGAGGAATTGAACCCAGGGCTTCATACATTCTAGGCAAGCACTCTATTGCTAAGCCACATTCCCAGCCAGTCTGTGAGCCTTTTATCGCCAATAAACTAATCAGAAAGAGCCAGAAATGGCCTGTGGTTCAAACCGTAGAGCACTAGCCTTGATCACAAAGAGGCTCAGGGACAGTAAGTACCGAGGACCAGAGTTCAAGTTCCAAGACTGGCAAAAAGATAAAAAAAAAAATAAGTCATTTGTAATTTTTCTGTTTTGGTGGTGCTGGGGATCTGAACCTGGGAGTCAAACATACTAATTAATACCAATACACTGCATCTTCAGCCTTGCAATTCTATTTTTATCTCATCAGAATGTAAACTCTTTGAGGGCTGGGAATGTGGCTTAATGGTAGAATGCTTGCCTAGCATGCATGAAGGCCTGGGTTCAATTCCTTAGCACCACATATATAGAAAAAGCCAGAAGTGGCACAAGTGGTAGAGTGCTAGTCTTGAGCACAAAGATGCCAGGGACAGTGCTCAGCCCCTGAGTTCCAAGCCTTCAGGACTGTCCAAAAACAAAACAAAAACCCTCAGAACGTAAACTGTTTGATAATTATTTATTGCTGAATGAAATTTAATTTGCGGTGTTTTCCTTACTTTCAAGTAACTTTTTTGTCTGGTTTTTCTGATATTGAATTTTGCTATCTGTACCTAGGCTGGCCTCAAACTATGTATCCTGGGAACTCATTGTGATACTCCTGCCTCTCCTTCCCAAATGCTGAGATTACAAGTACATACCATGCCTAGCTCCTTACTTTTTATATAATTTATATTTAAACATAACTGAAAGCCCACAAAAACAGGAAAAGAATATTCATATTTAAAACTAAACATGAACAAAATCAAACATTAAGTATTAAATTACTCCCCAAACTATTTTGGAATGCCATGGAATTAGGAAGGCAGAAAGAAGTTTAACCATACAAAGTTTGTTTTTTTGTTTTGTTTTTTGCCAGTCCTGGGACTTGAACTCAGGGCCTGAGCACTGTCCCTGTTCTTTTTGCTCAAGGCTAGCACTCTACCACTTGAGCCACAGCACCACTTCTGGCTTTTTCTATATATGTGGTGCTGAGGAATCGAACCCAGGGCTTCATGTATACGAGGTGAGCACTTTACCACTACACCATATTCCCAGCTCCTGATTATTTTAATACTATATTCCTCTAAGGTCCTCAGCTTTAAGTGGATACACTGTAACAAAAAGTTTTTTCTTTTTTTTCTTTTTTTTTTTTTACCAGTCTGGGGCCTTGGACTCAGGGCCTGAGCACTGTCCCTGGCTTCTTTTAGCTCAAGGCGAGTACTCTGCCACTTGAGCCACAGCGCCACTTCTTGCCGTTTCTATATATGTGGTGCTGGGGAATCAAAGCCAGGGCTTCATGTATAGGAGGCAAGCACTCTTGCCACTAGGCCATATTCCCAACCCAACAAGAATTCTTTTAAAGAGATGTCCACTCCACAAGCTGTTGTTGCTTTTCCTTATTAACATTCAAACTTTCCTGGTCAAAATAAAAGTTTTTGTATAGTATGTTTCAAAGATAAAAATCACATTACATTCTTAAGAAAACTTTATAATTAGGAGTTTAATGCACACAAAACAAATTTAGTAGTACCTTCTGGTAGTTATTATGAGGAAATAAGTTCTTAAGAAAATTCTAAAATCATAACAGTGTACTTCTTAACTCCCTCTGTTGGCTACCAATTTAAATAAAGGGCAGAAAGCTATATGTCACACTATTTAACCTACTTATTTCAATATTAAGGTTTATTTTTCTTCCAGAGTGAGGTTAAATAACAGTTTAAATTATCAGGATGTATAAATAGACATCCACTCAGATAAAATATTACTGCTTAAAAGTGGCTAAGAAATACTTGCATGTAATAAATATATTTTATGTTTAGCTTAACAGGCACCATCTTAAAAGCAGAAAAGCTTTTTTTTTTAACCAATAAATAAATTACATTCAAGAAAACAAGGTGTTTAAATCTGAAGTATGATATATCTTTCAATGTTTTTCTTCATATAGCACCCAAACTTCCAAAATGTCTAGAAAGAATCTCCTAAAATATAATTCTACCTTAAGTCATAAAAAAATTCCCCTCAAAAAAATCAGCTGAAGACAAATTTTACTCTTTATATTATTAATTCCTCCCTTCAATGATCAATTGCCAATTTATTAAAAGTAAATGAATTGTATATAATCTGTTAGTGCTGAAAACCTGCAATATACATATTCAAAAGTCACTCTTTCTGACAGTATTTAAAACATTGCATCTCTGGTAGCAAATCTGAAAACTATTAAGCATTTTCATCTCTAGTTCTCATACTTCCACCTCTACCCCTACGTTTTTTATCTGCTTAATACCCATTCAGCATTGTTATTCTTTGTAAATACCCTTACTTATCCCAACACCAAACAGTAACAATACTCCTTGGTTAAAAGAAAGAAAGAAAGGAAGCCAATAATAATAGTCCAAACCTACAGCTTTGTATCCAAAGTGTGGCACATGCTAGATGATAGAAGAAAAAATAATCAGTGGCCCTTATTGATGCTGCCAGAATGCTCCAGAGAGTCCATAATGGTTTGAGAATTTGTTGATGTAATCCTGAAGAATGTTTTCAACAAATTTTGCAGACAAATATCAGAGAATAAGTCTTTGATTGATAATTTTTCTATTTATTTCTGCCAAGGCGACTGAAAACACGAAAGCCTTTTCATCAGAGAGGTTAGCATAGATGTCAATTTCCTTTTCCTGTTTTTCTGTTAAAAGAAAAAGGGAAAGCTTAACACAAAAGGCAACAGATACAGTACTTCTTCAAAATATAAAATTTAAAACTTTTAGCTATTTCTTTAAATGACAATATAATGCCTGATAAGATAATATACATTTGATGTTACACTACTAAATTGAAAAGGATCTTTGTTACCCAAAGGAACTACTGCAATGAACACCATTCTACTGGATGAAGAATATATTATTTCTTTAAACTTTAAAGGGTAGTGCTCTACCATTTTGAACCACAGTTCTATTTCCAAGAATATATATATTTCTATGTACAGTCTAATGACTATATCATTCTTTAATAATCTTGTGTCTGTATCTCTCTTTATTAGTATGGATTATTTCAAATTTTTCTCACTCTACAAGATGGTCCATATTGAACCTTTGTTTTGTTTATCTTTGCCAGTCTTAGTGCTTGAACTCAGGGACTGAGCTTGGCTTCTTTTTGCTCAAGGCTAGCACTCTACCACTTGAGCCACAGCACCATTTCTGGCCTTTTCGTTGAGGAATTGAACCCAGGGCTTCATGCACGCTACGCAAGCACTCTACTGTTAAGCCACATTCCTAGCCCTGGAATTTTCAACTTTATCTTTAAACTTTCTGTTAAAAGTTTTTCATTTCTGTAATTTTTTTGGTCAGTTGTGAGGCTTGAACTCAAAGCCTGGGCGCTCTCCCTGAGCCTCTTTGTGCTCAAAGTTAATGCTCTATCACCTGAGTGGGCCACAGCACCACTCCAGGTTTCTGAGTAGTTAATTGTAGATAAGTTTCATGGGGACTTTTCTGCTCAAGCTGGTGGCTTTAAAGCGCAATCCTCAGAACTCAGGCTCCTAAAGTAGCTAGGATTATGGGCGTGAGCCACCGGTGCCCAGCCACTGCAGGAAATTGTATATAGTTTTGTGAATTATCAAAGGGGTGTGTGTGTGTGTGTGCGTGCGCGCGCGCGCGCACACACACACACACACACACACACACACACACACACACACACACACACCTCTGCTGCTCCTGGGGCTTGAATCAGGGCTGGAGGCTGTCCCTGAGCTTTTGTGGTCAATGCTACCACTTGAACCACAGTTCCAATTCTAGCTTTTATTTATTTGTTTGTTTATTTATTTATTTATTTTGGAGCTAATTGAAGATAAGAGTCTCACAGACTTTCTGCCTAGGCTGGCTTGGAACTGAGATCCTGAGATCTCAGCCTCTATAATAGGTAATGTATAATAGGCATGTACCACTAGTACCCCAAAGTCCATATTTTTTTTCAAAGTGCATTTTTTTTCAAAGTCTATTTTCCACATGCATAAGTCTGCAGCTACTTTTCAAATATCATCTTGCTATTGTTTCATGACTAATCACATCTTTTACTAAAGATCTAAATGCTTTAAATTTTTTGTTTTTTCCTATACAAAATTTGCTCTCTCTAACTTATCTTTTCTCTCCTTTTGGTTTAGGCTCAGTTTTTCACACTGGATACTTTGTTCCAGATAATTGAGTCATTTCTGTTAATGTGCTCATTTTTAAAAGTGTAAGCAAAGAGATGATTAGAATTCTGTACATATAGGTGGAGCCCATAGTTATCAGATCAGAACAGTAAGCCATTTCTTAGTGAAACCGCTAACAATAGTATTTAAATGTTAGCCCTTTTCTCTTGGGCTCTTAAGATTTCCTAGAGAACATGACTTCCAAGTTCTTTTACAGGAAAGATATAAAAGCAACCAAAGGAAAAAAAAACAAGAAAAAACAAAAAACAGAGGGCTAGGAATAGTGGTAAAAGTGCTTGCCTCACATACATAAAGGGCTGGGATCGATTCCTCAGCACCATATATATAGAAAAAGCCAGAAGTGGTGCTGTGGCTCAAGTGGTAGAGTGCTAGACTTGAGCAAAAAGAAGCCAGGACAGTGCTCAAACCCTGAGTTCAAGCCCCAGGACTGGCAAAAGAAAAAAAGAAAAGCAACCAAAAATCTCAGTATTTACCATGTCCAATTTCTACTGAGATTTCCTGAGCTTCATTTTCCTGAGCCTTTAACAATGCCTGGTTTTCCCTATACTAGAGACTGTGTTTTTATTTTATCCTTTGATGGCTGGGGAACTTTCCTTTTCCACTTTTACTTCTTCCTCTATTATTTTGTAAAATAGAAAATAAGATAGTCAAAATTTTTAAGTTTTGTTTTTAGATATTGTCAGGTTTTACTTAATTCTGATGTCAAAATAAACTTAAAGCTTCTTTCAAAACTTTAAGTGCCTTAAAATTAAGGAACCAGTAAGTACAGGAATAAAAACTAAATAACTACTTGGTCCTCAGAAACCTTTCCAAAAACTTCTATTCTAAAATATATAAACATTTTTAAAACTTCATGGTTTCTATCCAAACTACATTTTGAGAACAATGGTCTACATCTCAATCATCTCATTTTTTTTAATCATCTCGTTTTTATAAAGTCTTAAGAGGGCTGGCAATGTGGCCTAGTGGTAGAGTGCTTGCCTAGCATATGTGAAGCTCTGGGTTCAATTCCTCAGTACCACATGTACAGAAAAAGCTGGAAGTGGGGCTGGGAATATGGCCTAGTGGCAAGAGTCCTTGCCTCGCATATATGAGGCCCTGGGTTCAATTCCTCAGTCCACATATATAGAAAACGGCCAGAAGTGGTGCTGTGGCTCAAGTGACAGAGTGCTCACCTTGAGCAAAAAGAAGCTAGGGACTGTGCTCAGGCTCTGAGTTCAGTCCCCAGGACTGGCAAAAACAACAACAACAAAAGTCTTTATGGAACACACAAATGTGACTATTTGCCTACATATTATTCATAGCTATTTCCACTATCATGACAAAGTTGAGTGGTTGTGATAGAGAAGTTTAAAATGTCTACTACCTGGCTATGTTCAGAAATACCTTCAGAAATAGACATCTGTGTCTATATTAAAAGATTACAGTTTATTTAGGTATAGTGGCATTTATCTATAATTGAGACTGAGGCACGAGATTCATTAAGAGAAAAGCCTGGATAGTGACAATCTGTCTCACAGAACAATAACAACAAAAAGTTTAATGTTGGGGTGGGAATGTGGCTTAGTCGTAGAGTGCTTGCCTAGCATGCATGAAGACCTGGGTTCGATTCCTCAGCACCACATAAACAGAAAAAGTAGAAGCAGGCCTGTGGCTCAAGTGGTAGAATGCTGGCCTTGAGCAAAAAGGAGACCAGGGACAGTGCTCAGACTGAGTTCAAACCCCAGGACTGGCAAAGAAAAAGAAAGCTTAGTGCTACAAACCTTGCTTTGAGCAATTTTCTGTAAGTTGTTTCAAAAGCAAATAAATTTTGAGAGTTTACTGTGAATGTTGCTCCATACCATGTATAGGCCCTAGCTTCAATGCCTACACCACAAAAAAGAAAAGAAGAAAAGTGTATCTTATGTCTCACACTAGAAATAAGCTTAAAAAAAATATCCTATAGGGCTGGGGATATGGCCTAGTGGCAAGAGAGCTTGCCTCGTATACATGAAGCCCTCGGTTTGATTCCCCAGCACCCCATATACAGAAAATGGCCAGAAGTGGCGCTGCAGCTCAAGTGGCAGAGTGCTAGCCTTGAGCAAAAAGAAGCCAGGGACAGTGCTCAGGCCCGGAGTCCAAGGCCCAGGACTGGCAAAAAAAAAAAAAAAAAAAAAAAAAAAAATATATATATATATATATATATATATATATATATATATCCTATATGCTGGGGCATTGGTGGCTCACACCTGCAATCCTAATTGTTCAGGGAACTGAGATCTGATGATCAATGTTCAAAGCCAGCCTGGGCAGGAAAGTCCCTGAAACTCTTATCTCCAAATAACTACAAAAAAAAAAAAAAATATCTGGAAATGAAGCTGTGGCTCATTGGCAGAGAACTAGCCTTGAGTACCAATGCTCAGGAACAGAACCCCAGGATCTAAGTTCAAACACCAAAATAAAATAAAATAGGGGCTGGGCATATAGCCTAGTGGCAAGAGTGCCTGCCTCAGATACACGAGGCCCTAGGTTCGATTCCCCAGCACCACATATACAGAAAACGGCCAGAAGCGGCGCTGTGGCTCAAGTGGCAGAGTGCTAGCCTTGAGCGGGAAGAAGCCAGGGACAGTGCTCAGGCCCTGAGTCCAAGGCCCAGGACTGGCCAAAAAAAAAAAATAATAAATAAATAAAATAAAATAAAAATTCTAAAAGCAGGCACTTGGTGGCTCACATCTATAGTCAGCTACTCAGGAGGTTGAAATTTGAGATCACCATATAAAGCCAGCCTGGGCAGGAAAGTTCATGAGACTCTTACCTCCAATTAACTACCAAAAAGATGGAAGTGGAGCCCAAGGTTGGTAGAACACCAGCTCTAGACAAAATAAAAAGCTCAAGGACAGAGCCCAGGCCTGGAGTTCAAAGCCCTAGTACCAACATTAAAACAAACAAAAAACCTATAATAAACTGAAAATGTCTAAACAATATTTACTAACAAATGCTTTTATAAGGAATAATAAAATAAAAGTACAAGTCTGTATATTTCCGCAAACAAAAAATGGTCTGTTTTCTTCTCAGTTCTGTCACTTATATGCCTTTTTACTTCTTCATTTATGTTGATGTTTCTTTATCCAGTTTCCCTTCTACATTGTTGACACAGACTTTTCTAGTAATCTCATTATTAAAGAAGCACATTGAAATTAAGCAAGTAACTCTCAGGAAGAGTAAAACAGTGAAACTAAAGGAATTAAAGAGTAGCCAATTACAGTCTTTGTAAAATGCAGTTAATTATGAAATAACTTTATTCCTTTAATCAACACAATAGCTAAATTTCCTCTAAGCATACTAAACATATTCAAATAAAACTAACAAATCATAGAAGACTGATGAACAGATAGAAAATTCTGTGTCTCAAGTATCAAAAATTTATAGTTATATAGAAAGCACTGAAGTACCTAAGACTATCTGAAAAAATGTAATTTGCTAATAACTATTGGATTCTACTTCCCCTCCGCTTGGGGGGGGGGGGGGGAAGGGGCTTGGGAGCGATGGCCACATGTAGCCCTCAGTAGCGTGTGGTCACAGGGTGCCCCAAACCCGCCAAGGAAGACATGGATGCATGGGCCCCTGGAGAAAACCTCTAGGGCTTCTGTTTATTCAAATGAGGAGCCCCCCAGATATACCCCCGAGGGCGGGCACAAGAGAGGGATTGCAGATTGGTCACAGAGGGCTGTCCATCAAGTGATGTAAGGGGACCTCCTTTGGGGGTGGAGGCCCAGCCCCCCAAGGATGGGCCCCTGGGGTACCCCTCCATTATACACATGCTTGCCCCAGGAGCAGGGCTTCTCTTCCTGTTAAAGGCGGGAAGGGGAGGGGCAGGCCAAAGTCAGCTGTGGCCCCTTAAAGGCACAGCTGACCCCAACAAGTAACGTAAGAAATTATAAATATATTTCACTTAAGATAAAATTATTGACAGAGGTTTCTAAATTATGAAGAAGCAGCTAGACACCGGTGGCTCATGTTTGTAAGCCTAGCTACTCGGGAGGCTGAGATCTGAGGCTCAAGGTTCAAAGCCAGCCCAGGCGGGAAAGGCCATGAGACTCTTATCTCCAATTAACCACCTAAAAGCAGGAAGTGGCATGATGGCTCAAAATGGTAGAGCGCTAGCAATTCAGCACAGAAGCTCAGACACAGCACTCAGGTCCCCAAGTTCAAACCCCATGACTGACCAAAAAAAAAAAAAAGTTTTTCCAATAATTACCAGCATGATAGGCTCAAGTTTTACGACAGTCTCAATTTTAACTTTTACATCAACTTTATTTCTGAGACAACTTGCATGTGCATCATTACCCCCATCATGTCAAACTATTGTAGAAACCATATTCCTTCTTACATATACCAAAACTCATATTCAACAATGAGTTCTAGGTTGCAAAAGAGGATTTACTGTTTGCACCTGTAAGTCTTTGTTACAAATTAAAGACACACACAAGAGCTACACATTCTCAACTTTTAAAAGTATATAGTACTTAAATATATTCTCCTTACTCTTTCATATATTAAAATTTTCCATGATAAAAAAATTTGGAGTCTCATTTGGAGTTCTCATTTCCTGCATGGAAAGAAAGAAATGTTTCTCTCATTTTCTATTCCTTGCTACTTAATGCTGTTGCATACTAAAATAAATCCTTGTTAAAACTTTCACCTTGTGAAATACCTCTCAAAAGTAGGGCTCAAGAACCTGCAGTTATTCATGGAAGCTAGGAAAGTGAGGGAAGCCTTCACTACACTGTGATGACAAAAACAGATGAGACTGAACTAGGAGCTGAGCCCCACAACAATCTTTTTTTTTTCCCCTTTAATTAGTATCTAGCTTCCTGAAATAGACTAACTCCTCAGCTCCCCTTAAAAGTCAATGTGAGAGTGGACCAAGTTCTCTGCCCTAAGACTTGACTTTTATATATGAATATCAGCAAGAAACAAAAAAAAAAAAAAAGAAAAACACATGAAAAGAACATAGCTTTGGTTTCAGGATACACAAACGCACAAGAGAAAAATCAAGCAATGGAAGAGAAAATACACCATTATTTTATAATAAATATACTCACTTTACCCACAATTTCTCATGTAAACATAACAATTAAAAAAGTAAAACCATTACTTGGGAAAATTTTAAGATACATAAAGATAAAAACAAGTTATTAGTAGATATACTCCTTCATAAAGATAAGACCAGTAAAGAAAAAATACACTTAAGATCTAAAAGAGTTCATCTGCCACATACCTGTGGCTCACACCTGTAATCCTAGCCATTAAGGAGGCTGAGATCTGAAATCAAGGTTTGAAGCTGGCATTACAGGAAAGTAAATGAAACTCTTAACTCCAATTAAGCAAAAAAGTGGTACTGTGGCTCAAGTGATAGAGTCTCAACAAAGAGTTCTCGGTTGCAAAAGAGGATTTACTGTTTGCACCTGTAAGTCTTTGTTACAAAAAAGCAGAAAGCTAAGAGAACAAGGCCTTAAGGTTCAAGTCCTAGTACTAGTACAAAAAAAAAAAAAAAGCCCAAAACAAAAAAGAATGCACCTGAACTATTAAAAAACTACTCAATCTAGGGTATATGGAAATCTCCCAATAAGCAATTTAAAAATAGCTACCAAAAAGAATTTAAATAGTAAAGTTTTGTTTTTTTTTTTTTAACTCACAGTGTAGCAGTTTGAAGTAAGTCTTAACAGAATTTGGACCTTTCTTTAAAAAAAATACAATAATTTCAAAAGATGACATATACAATCATTTTAGTGAGTGTCATCAAAGAATTACCTCTAAAAACTACAACTATCAGTCTACAGCAAAGCAGATTTTACCCTTGAGTTTTCCAGTAAGAATTTCTGGAGTGACTGGAGATTGAACCCAGGATTCTGAGTTTGCTAGATATGCTTGCTGGATTGTAAGCACTTGACTCACACCTCTAGTTCTACTTTTTGATGGTGATTTGGAGATGGAAATCTAAGGAAAAAAAATTTTTTTTTTGCCTGAACTGGCTCTGAACCTCAAGCCTATGAATCTCAGCCTCTTGAGGAGCTAGGACTACAGGCACAAGTACCAAGTTTGTTGGCTTGTTTTTAACTTAGCATCTACCACAAAGAAAATACTTTAAAACTAAAGTTGAGTTTTGACTTTTAAGTTCAAGACTTCAATGCCTCCTACCTTTACTGCTATCTAATTAATAATCTCTGATTGATTTAAGACTTGAAAAAAAGCTAAAAGGATTTATTCATACCTCTTTCTTCCTCATGTTTTTTGGCAGATGCACTTTTAGGTCTTCCTCTTCCTCGTCTGATATGATCTGAATGGCTGTTACTTCGAGACCTCTTTCTGTTTTCTAAATCTTTATTTACTGTAGAATTTATCTTCTCTCTCCTAACTCTCTCTGTTCGCCTCCTCTTGGCCTCATGCTTGTTTTCTGTATGGACAAATAAAAGTGATATATTTTAGGGCTTATCAAGAACTGCTTGCCCAAGTTCTCATTGTTTTCCTTTTACTTTCTAAATAGTATGTTTCCTGGAATAGTTTATAAAACTACAGCCATGTATATGTTCCCACACTCATATAGAAAAACAACAGAATTCAGTCACGTAATACATGAAGAAGGAGGAATCTTGGCAAAGAAGTTTATTCATCTGACAGCTTTAATTTCATTCCATACAAGTTAAGCAATTTCACAGCAACCTTTCTTGCCTTTTAACTCCTATTTCCAAACATAAAATGGTGAAATATTAGAAAAAGAAAACAAAAAACTCATGCATTTTTATTTCCTTTCTGAATTTCATAATGAAATGTCAAATTTGCACAAGAAAAACTGACCTTAGGCATAGAATATTAAAGTTACAATGAAAGTGAAAGAGAATGTCTAGATTTTTTATAACATTGAGTAGTTTTCACTTAAGCCATAAATAATAATTGACATAAGAGAATGTTGTTATATAACTGCAGTACCAATAGAAGGACTTTACAAGAAGCTACCCTCCTCTAAACAAACCAAAATGATGTAGAGAAACAAAAATTTTAAAACAGCAACAAAACTAATAATACTTATGTTTTCAAGAGCAAAAAACAGAATTACCTCAATGCCTAAAATCACACAAGTAAAAGGACAAAAGAAATAGGAAAATCTGTATCCCCAAAATGAAAGCAAATAATCTGAAAGGATATAAAATAAATCTAGCAGGCTACTGTAAAAAAATAAGAGTAAGCCAGCTACAGTGGCTTATGACTATAATCCAAACTATTCAGGAGGCTGATATATGAAGATCCCAACTCAAAGCTGGGCTAGGCAGGTGAGTCCATGAGACTCTTATCTCCAATTAGCCACCAAACAAACAACACACACACACCACCACCACAGAAATGGAGCTGTAGCACAAGTGGTAGAGTACCAACCTTGATAAAAAAAACTGCTCAAGGGCATTGCCCAGGCCCTCAGTTCAAGACTCAATACTGACATAAAAAATGCCGGTCCCGTACCTTGAACTCAAGGCCTGGGCTCTGGCCCTGACCTTTTTGCTCAATACTAGTTCTCTACCACTGGAGCCACAACTCCACTTCAGGCTTTTTTTTTTGGTAGTTTTTTTTTTTTTTGGAAATAAGAATGTCACAGACTTTCCTACCCAGATGGCTTCAAACTGCAATCCTCATATCTTAGCTAGAGTGAGCCAATGGCACCGGGCTTATTGTATTCTTAAAGAAGTGGTTAATTTTATCAGGTCTCAAGATATCAAAAAGAGATCTGCACTTCCATGTTTATCGCTGCACAATTCACAATAGCCAAAATATGGGAACAACCCCGATGCCCCTCTACAAATGAATGGATCCAAAAAATATGGTACCTGTACACAATGGAATACTACATAGCGTTTAGAAATGGGGAAATATTGATATTCACAGGGAAATGGTCAGAACTTGAACAAATAATGTTGAGCGAGACAAGCCTAGAACACAGAAAACAAAGGGGCATGATCTCCTTGATATATGACTGTTAAGGTGGGTGTGGAGGAGACAGTAGAGAACAGTTCTGCAAAACAAAAAACTTCTTGTCAAATGGTATTTCTCACAGGTTTGGGTCAGCGACCTTACATTATGTAACTAAAACCAAACAACTACTCAACATATAAAGGTCAAAAATAGACCTCTCAGTGGATCACAATAGCTCAAAAGCTATGTATGTATGATTATACAAGACAAGGATAAGCAAACTCTATTGTTGACGTTATATTTAAAGTCCTAGGTGAATTTCCTTTGGCGTATGCCATGTGGCTACTGTATATGTTTTTGGTACACTGTGTATTGTATATATGTCTACCTGATCTAGGGAAGGGAAAGAAAAACAGGGTATAAGATATCACAAGAAATGTACACATTGCCCTTATTATGTAACTGTACCCCTTTTGCACAACACCTTGTCAAAAAAATTAATAAATAAATTAATTTAAAAAAAGAATTAGTTAATTTTAAGTCTGAGATTCAACATACACTAGATGGTAGATTATGTTATTAACCCAGACAATCCAATCAGAGGCTTGTTAGAAGACCTAGGGTCTAACTTGAAGAGGCTCCCACTGACCATAATAGAACAATAACTATACAATCTGAAATATATCATATATTTTCAAGTCCCAAGTACACGATACTGAAAGTATAAACTACTTGGCCATAATAGAAAGATACTAAAACAAAACATTTTGAACACTTGAAGAGTAAAGCACGTTTCCTGTTTTTTCTATTTCAAACTGTCCCATTCATTCAGTAACCAAAGAGAAGATGAACAGGATACCAAGTCTTAAGTCTTCCTCCTATAACTAACCAGACTTCACATTACACAATTACAAGCATGTGCAAAGTCTCCTATGCTTATTTTTAATCAGTTATTGAACATATATATGGTTAAAGTAACTACAAGTGACTAGCTTATAAGCCTGGTAAGATTCTCTTTAAATTGAATACAAATAATTCCTCCAACAACTCTTCTTGGCTTTATTAGAGATGTCACATGATATTAATAAATAAGGAAGGAATAAAAGCTGGGTGCCATTGACTCACGTTTGTAATCCTAATTAGAGACTGAAATCTAAGGATCGACATTCAAAACCACCCCACGCAGTAAAGTCTGTGAGACTCTTTATCCAATTAACTACAAATGCAGAAGTAGAGTTGTGGTTCAAGTGGTAGAGTATCAGCCTTGAGTGGAAAACCTCAGGGACAAGGCCAAGATCAAGTTCAAGCCCCAATACACACACACACAAAAAAAAAAACAACAAAAAAAGGAATAACAGTATCAGAATTTTCTAATTGATCACCAGTAAGAAAAAAAACAACAAAACCGTAGTTATGAAACTTAACAGGCACTTCACTTTTTAAAATCTCAGAGCAGCTCTAAAAAAAATTCAACTAAGAGGGGCTGTGGGCCATGTGAGTCCTTGCCTAAGAATCTTGAGGACCTCATCTTTGATGTTTTCTCTTCCCCTAGGTGCTTCTTCAGTTTTCTTATGTTAAAGCCCCAGGCTACCCAACAGCTCTCTTCACTGTAACCATTGCTTTCTTTTAACCTTTATAGTTCACAGCATTAAATATTATTGCTATGATAGCTCCAAAGCTTGTGCCCTGAAATTCCTGTCTTGTATTTCAAATATCAAAAACAAATTTGAGGTCAAGCACTGGTGGCTCATGTCTGTAATCCTAGCTACTCAGGAGGCTGTGATCTGAGGACTGCAGTTCGAAGCCAGCTGGGGCAGGAAAGGCTGTGAGACTCCTATCTCTAATTAACCACCAGAAAACCAGAAGTGGCACTGTGGCTCAGAGTAGTAGAGTGCTATAACTTTGAAAAAAAGAGCTCAGGGACAGTACCCAGGCACCAACAAGCCCCATGACGGACAAAAAAGACAAATTTGATTCTCCCTCATCTGTTTCTCTTCCAACTTTCATCATAATTAGCAAATAACACCAAGCAGTTGCACAAGCCAAATAACATCATTTGTGACTCATCTTGCTTCTTATACTGGCACTACTTCAACAACATATCCATAATCTCCTCATTTCTCTTTATCAAACTCATTCTCCTAACCAAACCCTTGACTCTAAGCAGTCAATATTATCTATTTTTAAAAAGGGGACTGGGAATATGTCCTTGGACCGGGAGTATGGCCTAGTGGTAGAGTGCTTGCCTCGCATATATGAAACCCCAGGTTTGATTCCTCAGCGCCACATATATAGAAAAAGCCAGAAGTGGTGCTGTGGCTCAAGTGGTAGAGTGCTAGCCTTGAGCAAAAAGAAGCCAGGGACAATGCTCAGGCTCTGAGTTCCAAGCCCTCAGGACTGGCCAAAATCAAAACAAAAAATAAAAAAGGTTATATAGCTTCTCTTCATTAATGGTTTTCATTATCTTTAATAATGAGAAGACTTTCATTAAACTGTCACAGTGCATAGAATAAAATCTAAACTCCTTATCAAAGACCACAGTTCTCATGGGACCCCTGAGTCCTCTTCCTAGAGGTCTCTCCATGAGACAGGTCTTTCTCACCTCTGTGCTTTCCTGTGTTATATAGGATAACAGCTACATGCATCCAGATTCAGCCACTGGTCAAGATGGAATCTAACACTTAAAAAAGACTATGATTCTGCTGCAGAAGAAAAATAAAAACCCATCTTAAAATTCATAAGGAATTAACTGAAAAAATACAATATTAGAAACCTCATACTTCCTTTCTTGTAAAATTTACAACAAAGAAATAGTCAAAACAGTCAAAATAGTATAATACTGACAAAGAAAAAGTAATGGAAGGACGGCTGGCTGTTCAATAGTAGAGCACTTGTCTCATAGGTTTGAGGCACTGAGTTCAAACATTAGTACCATCACAAAAGAAAAAAAAGACTCATGTACACAGCCAAACCGTAGCAAGATATCACTTTATAATAAAGAAAAAAATTTAACAAAAATAGAAAATAACAAGTGTTGGTGAGAATGTGGAGAAGTTGGAATTCTAGGTACTTCTGATAGAAATGTAAAATGGTATAGCTGCTATAGAAAATAGTATGGTGATTCTAATAAAAATTATGAATAGAACTATCCTATGATTCAGCAATTCTATTTCTAGGTATATATTTGAAAAAAATGAAAGCACAGTCTTGAATAGATAAAGTATACATCCATGTTCACAGCACTACCTGTAGTAGGCAAAAAGTGAATGCAACCTGTGTCTATCAATGAGTGAATAAATGTGTTATAATACATATAACAGAGCATTATTCAACCTTTAAAAAGGAATTTTCTAATGTATGCTTTTTTATTTTTATTTTTTTGCCAGTCCTGGGGCTTGGACTCAGGGCCTGAGTACTTTCCCTGGCTTCTTTTTGCTCAAGGCTAGCACTCTACCACTTAAGCCACAGCGCCCCTTCTGGCCATTTCCTGTATATGTGGTGCTGGGGAATTGAACCCAGGGCTTCATGTATAGGAGGCAATCACTCTTGCCACTAGGCTATATCCCCAGCCCTAATGTATGCTTTAATACAGAAGAACCATAAGGTATAACACTAAGTGAAATAAGTGAGATACCAAAGGACTGATATTGTATTCCATTAATATTAGGTACCTAAAGTAATTAAATACAAATACACAAAAAGCAAAGTAATGGCTATCTGACAAAAAGGGGAGACAAAATGGGGAACTACCATGTCACAGGTTTCAGTTTGGAAATAGTTCTAGAGGTGGATGGTAGTTACAGTTAAGTACAGAATATAAATATAAACTTAGTGCCACTGAACTATACACTAAAAATGGTTAACATTAAAATAGCCAATTGTATGTTATATATATTAAAATAAAAACAAATTAAAATACAAGCCAGGCACAGGTGGCTGACACCTGTAATCTTAGCTATTCTGAGGACTGAGGTTCAAGCAGGAAAGTCCATAAAACTATTATCTTCAATTAACCATCAAAAAGCCAGAAGTGGCTCAAGTAATAGAAGTGTGCAAGAAAGCTCAGAGACAGCCTCAGGGCCTGAACTCAGGTTCAAGACCTAGAACAGTGAAAAACACAAGATTCTATGGGGGGTGGGGGATGGGGGAACCAACTAGAAATTAAGATAGACTGGTAAAATTACAGTGCTAAAAATAAGCCACATAATGAACATGTCTAATGACATGATGACAATCTAGAAAGGAAAATCAAAATTTCCTGGAACAAAGCAAAAAGACAAAAGTATATAACAAAAAGAAGAGAAATGAAGGTACAAGAAGACTTTAATATACCGGTGACATAACTGTTAATCTAGCATACAACCTCAAGATGCCTTGCAGTTAAAAGTGCCCAGGAAACATAACCCAGACCAATGACATGTTATTTAAACTAGTAAGGTTTCCCAAAAGTTTCTGTTCCCTCAAGGGGATAGACACTACTGATTGACACGTTCCTTCATCCATCTACCTTCTCTCTTCTTCCTATTTGGAATGCTTAGGGGATACCTTGAGATCCAACAGTTTCAGCTTACAATAAAGAAGAAAGCTACATCTCAGGATTGAAGAGCCTTGGTCCTTCATTTTTCTTCACTAAACATCCGGAGTAAATTATCTGGCCAAACAGTGTGAATTTCTTTAATGTAATCCTAATCCAATAAGCACACAAGAATAACAAAAGAAAAAGAAAAAAAAAGATTAAATATTGCTCTAAATGGAAAATTTGAGCTTTCAGATGCTAAGGACAACCCTTATTATTATTATTTTTTAAAGAACCCATGGCCTCATATAGACAAGTCTTCCATTGTGCTAGCTACACCCCAAACCCTGCATGCCAAGGAAGAATGATAACATGAAAATGTAAAGGCAGGACTTCCGGGAAGACGGCAGAGGAGAAGCAGAGCCCTAGTTGAGCTGCCTCTGACATCACAGTTTTCCCACCCCATAGAAACTTTTACTCCTAGAAAGACAGCCAAAGTAAATTAAAACAGTACAGGGAGTCTGGCCAGAAAGGAAAAATCAACTTTGCTGGTCTGAAAACACAAATCTGAGCTCCGGGCGGCATCCCGCCAACACGCCAGTGCCGGCGCCAGCACAGCGACCCGGCACTCCGCGCGGCTAAAGAGCACACAGTGTAGACCAGGGAGAAATCCTCCAGACAGCACATGCGGATCGCAGGCTGAGAACGGATGGGCCGAAACCACAGAGAAAGCGTGAGTACCCCACGAAAGACATTCTCACTCGCGCCCACAGAGCAGCTTCTGGGAGGTAGCCCTTCCCCTACTGCCAGAGCAAAGTGCCATTGTTGACACCGACATAGGGTTAGACCAGACTGGAACTAAAGCAGGCCTGGGGAAAGCATGGACAAAGGAGCCATCTTTGAAAAGGGCAAGAAGGACCAATCAGTGAGAGCCAGCTCCGTCCAGGAGAACGCCCCCTGCCCAGGCAGGAGGCTCATCCAGGGCCGTGGCTTAGCCAGAATTTCTAAATTTAAAGCGAAAGCGGCGAGCAACTACTGGAGGCACGGAACCACCAGACGGGGGAACAAACAGTTCCCAAGACAGATAAACGGACCCATCACAGAGGAAGCGCAATTCCCAGCCCGAAACGGAGCTGAATTCCATAGCCACCTCCGCCCAAGAGGCTGCTCAGCCCAGGAGGGAGGAACCTCCCCCAAGCAAGCAACTCTCAGCCAGGTAAACCAGGCCAGAGGCAGCCCGCCCTGCTGAGTCCACAGCCTATTCAAAGCCAGGCATTAAAAGCAGCGGCCCCACAGCAGACGGAGGAGCCATGGTTCCCAAGACTGTTCACGTCCCCATCTACAGAGGACGCCCAAGGCCTACCTGCAAGCTGTGTGAACCACAGAGACTCAGGATTTCACTAACAGGGGAGGAGGGTCAGAGCAGATCCACCCCCTGCAAACTGAAAGCAAGTCAAACCAGCCAAGCAGCAAAATAGACTGCAGAGCATTGCAAGGAAACCAGGGAGTAGAAAGCACACCCGAACAAGGAAGACTCCATTATTTTTTTCTTCTCAAACATTTTTTAAGCTTTTTAAAATTTTTTAAAAATATTTTTCACTTCGAAAACGTCATTGGTTTTTTTTGTTTTCCATTTTTACCTGTTTGTTTTATCAAGTTTTTTTTTTTGGGGGGGGGGTTGTTCGTTTTTCTGTGGTTTTTTTCCTTTTTATTTTTTTTTTTAATAATTTTTCTGTTTTGTGCATCTGTCTTCCAGTATTTTTTTTATTTTTCTCTTTGCATTCCCTTTCTTTAAAAGTTACTTTCCTATGAATAACACCTCCACTCTTTTCTGCTAACTCTTCATTGTCTATCATTTTAAACTTGTTCTTTCTACTGATTCTACTTTCTTTTTTTTTTTTTTGCCAGTCCTGGGCCTTGGACTCAGGGCCTGAGCACTGTCCCTGGCTTCTTTTTGCTCAAGGCTAGCACTCTGCCACTTGAGCCACAGCACCACTTCTGGCCGTTTTCTGTATATGTGGTGCTGGGGAATTGAACCCAGGGCCTCATGTATATGAGGCAAGCACTCTTGCCACTAGGCCATATCCCCAGCCCCCTGATGCTACTCTTCTCCACATTTCCACGTCACTGAAACTAAACCAAAACCACCCCCCCCATACATTTTACTCTACTCTCTTTACTTCCTCTAACTTAACCCTCCTGACTTACTTCCAGGACCTCCAGATTCTACTGACTCCTGGTTATTGGATAGAGGGTATCCCTGCTTAATCCGAGTGAATCAAAGGTGTTCATAGAGAAAGCCAGTCCTAAAAGAACTGAATATAAGAACAAGAATTGCTCATAGGGTGGTAACAGTAAATAAGTAACTACTGAATACAGGGCTCAGGATCGGTTGTTATACTGAAACTGTATTCTTTAGGAACACCAAATCTAATTTTATATACAGGTATACAAGGTATCTGTAAGATTTACACAACATTGCTTGGTAAAGTCTGCTTTGGGTCTTAAATGCAGGTGCTCACAGGTGCCTGTAGATTGGCATTCCCAATCCAAATGGGCAGAAAAAACACAAGAAAGATGGCAAACAATGGAGTCTTATCTCCCACTCAAAACAAGCAGGAAGCAGAGCAGTCAATCAAAGACATAGAAGAAAACCCTCAAAATGCTCTACAAAGTCTACTTACTGATAAACATGATAAATGAAAAGCTTGAATCAATACAGCAATCCTTCCATAAAGTAATAGACGACTTTGTGGCCTCAACAAATAGAAAGATAAATGAAATTCAAGAGTCAATGAAAAGATAGCTACCCAGTTAAAAGATTTGAGAGACAGCGTTATATCACTGTTGCAACTACTGTCAACGTGCTATGTGTAACTGTAGCTTCTATTATTTTTTAT
Source organism: Perognathus longimembris pacificus (assembly GCF_023159225.1). NCBI lineage: Eukaryota > Metazoa > Chordata > Mammalia > Rodentia > Heteromyidae > Perognathus > Perognathus longimembris. Next base: position 29,056,746 of record NC_063170.1, on the reverse strand, counting down.
TTTTGGCCAGTCCTGGGCCTTGGACTCAGGGCCTGAGCACTGTCCCTGGCTTCTTCCCGCTCAAGGCTAGCACTCTGCCACTTGAGCCACAGCACCGCTTCTGGCCGTTTTCTGTATATGTGGTGCTGGGGAATCGAACCTAGGGCCTCGTGTATCCGAGGCAGGCACTCTTGCCACTAGGCTATATCCCCAGCCCCGTAGCTTCTATTATTGATGATCCTCTTGTATCCCCTTCCTGTGGTTGTACCTACACTATCTCTGTATCTCATCTGAGTATATTGGAAGTCATGTATACTGGTAAACAGTGGAATATAGGGTAAAAATACAAACAACTACAAAAGCAATACTTGCAAAACTGTTTGGTATAAATGAACTGAACAACTCATGGGGGGAAAGGGAGAGGGGGGAGGGAGGAGTAAGGGACGAGGTAACAAACAGTACAAGAAATGTATCCAATGCCTAATGTATGAAACTCTAACCTCTCTGTACATCAGTTTGATAATAAAAATTTGACAAAAAAATGTAAAGGCAATACAGACATTTTCCAAAATGCAAGGCAAGGACACTGAAAACATTTTTCAGTATGAACAAATGTATGAAACAACTGAAGGAAACAATTTCTGAGAAATTTGTTCCAAAAATAAACACACGGATTTATTTTTTAATTTGTTATAGAAGAATGGATTATTTTGGAAGAACAAAGTTAAAAAATCCTAGTGACAAAAATATGTGATCTAAAAACGATATCTTCTTACACTTTAGTCTTTTGAGATGAGGATCTAACTACATAGTCCAGGCTGGCTTCAAGTTGCTACGTTAGCACAAGGTGCCCTTACACTGTCAATCCTACCTCAGCCTCTGGGATGCTGGGATCCTTATTTTTTTCTTAACTGATTTTTTTCATTCTTAGACTTCTTTTGCATACCGGCCTTTGCCATTAACTTATCTTAAAGAATAATTTGAAAAGTTTAAAAGTGAGGGAGGTTATTTAACCTGAAATATATGGTTAGAGATATACAGTTAAAGTACTTGTAAGGTTTATTAAAGTAGGTAGCAGATGAACGAGAACACCATGCACTATTCAGGCAAGAGAGAAAAGATTATTCCCAAACTGCTGGCCTGTGGCAGAGATGATGCATGGCCAGAAGAAGGTACTAACAGTAAATTCTAAGTTTTACAGACTTAATTTTTTTCTTACCCTAAGAGGTCATCTTTAGCAAACTAGTATCACATTAAAACTTGTTTACTTTTTATTCAACGGGTTTTATTTTAAAAATTTAGAAAGGAATGAGCATGTGACAAAGGCTTGCAGGGGACTCTGTCTTTGGATCAAGTACCGTGGGGATATTCTGGCAGCCAAGAAGCCCAGATGTGCAAGACTGATCCTATGATAGAAAGGGGTTCATCAAGGTGAATGACCTAAAGGGGTTCCTGTACAAAAATTTACCAAGTGTAGAAGGATACTATGTTATTGTTATATCAGATAAGAGACAAATGCCTAAATCAAAGTGGCCAATAATGCTCCTAGGCATGCTTTGTGACTTGGTTTCTTTTCTGCTTTTGCCCATGCAACAGACCAAGGTAGCAAAATTGTTCTTTCAAGGAGTAAAAGCATCATCTGTTATTATAACGCCTACCAGGTGGTTCAATTCAATAGTTTATCCCTGGTGGTGAGTTTCACGGCCTCCAGCAATGCCAACACAGGACTGTCAGCCCAGAAAAGGAATTTGCTTCCATTATTTGAAGAATTGATCAAAGTTCTGGATGTTTCTTAATCTGATGGTGGTTTTGATTTACACATTATTTTGTCATAACAACACATCAATCTAGCTATCTTTACACTACAATACTTTTCTTTACGTACTTAAGAAAGGACCTCTTATACCAAAGAAATAGATTACAGATATAATTTATAGCCAAATCAAGTACTACATTTTTGTTGTAAGGTCTTTTGTTACAGAGATCTGGAGATTTCATAGAAATGGTTCAGTCTGTCACAGCTCTAGTGGAGTTAGTGTAGTCACTACATATGAACAGGATTCTATTCAGTGGATCAGAATCAAAATAGTGCATTGAGGCTGGGGATATGGCCTAGTGGCAAGAGTGCTTGCCTCTAATATATGAAGCCCTGGGTTCGATTCCCCAGCACCACATATACAGAAAACGGCCAGAAGTGGTGCTGTGGCTCAAGTGGCAGAGTGCTAGCCTTGAGCAAAAAGAAGCCAGGGACAGTGCTCAGGCCCTGAGTCTAAGCCCCAGAACTGGCAAAAAAAAAAAAAAAAAAATAGTGCACTGAGCCCTAGGCTCCCAGGACTCCTCGGGTAAAGCAGATCCTTTTACTGAGAATAATAAAGAAGACAGATTTTTCTTCCATTGTGTTTTCTTTGCATTGAGTGTGAGGAAGATAAGATGGTTTAGTAACGGTAACAAAATCAGTACAATCACTAATATAGCAAAAGCTTAATGCTTGCCCTAACACTGCTTAACTAACCACATATTTGATTAGGTAACTATTACATACAGAAGGTTTGGTCCACTACACAATATTTGACAATTTTGACAACCACAATGTTCCTTTAATTCCTCTTTTATTAAAAGTATTTTTTTCTGGCAGTCATTAAGTGTTGAGGCTCATGACTACTATAATCCAAGAACTTAAGAAAACAGGCCATTTGCTAAAACAAGGGCACTGTTTCCTAAGATCCCCAAAAGAAAGAAATTCCACCAAACTGACCATTTTACGTTTAATTTCAAGGCTACCTGTCCCCCTCCTCTTCCCTTATTTTGTAATGCTGAAGATGAAACCTAGGGTCTTTGCATGGAAAGCAATCACTCTTATCAGTGAGTAAGCTACATCCCAACCCTTCAAAGCTACTGTATATGTGTGTACACACTGGTTCAAGGCCTTGAACTCAGGCCAGCCACCATCCCTGAGCTTTTTTGCACAAAGCTAACACTCTACCACTTGAACAGCTCCCCTTCTAGATTTGGTGGTTAATTGGAAGTATCTTGGACTTTTCTCCCTGGGCTGGCTTTAAATCATGATTCTCAGATTTCAGCCTCCTAAGTATCTAGGACACCCAGCTCGAGGCTACTTTTTAAACTCTCAAGCATCCAATTAATTACTAAATGAAAAAAAAGATGGTAAAAAGATCTCTATTTCCAAAAGATAAAAGATTTAATATACTCCTATCTGTCTTGTAAAGTGTCAAAGAACAATTAATTGCCTAGAATTCTAGGATTTTGTTGTTTTTTGGCCAGTCCTGGGTCTTGGACTTGAGGCCTAAGCACTGTCCTGGCTTCTTTTTGCTCAAGGCTAGCACTCTGCTGAGGAATCAAACCCAGGGCTTCATGTATATGAGGCAAGCACTCTTGCCACTAGGTCATATTCCCAGCCCCATTGAGTTCTAGTTTCTTAAAACATGTAACATCCACACATGTATACAATGTCTTCTAATTAAATTTACCCTTTTCTATCATACTTACTCTACAACTTCTTCTCAAACTAATTTCAATAGGTTTGACTGCTCTATTTTCACACATGTAAACAAATTACTTCAAATATATTTACCCTCATTCACTTCTCCCTCATTAGATTAACCCTTTCTCCTAGGCACACCTTCCCCCATAGAGCCTGTTTTTTGTGTCACTACTTCAGTGTGTAAATTGTACCAAAGCACTTCACTATGGCATTTTAGACATGTATATTTTTTTGCTCCAAATAACTCTCTATTGCTTTCTCTTCCCCTCCCCTGAGTTTCCTACTATAACAGCTTGAGATTCTTTATACCATCTTCATACATAGTTGTAATATACTCCGAAATTATTCACTATGAACATTGAGTGTTTCTTAATATAGCTGTATTGGTAACACTATCACTTTTCTTTCACCAAAACTAACTTTAAACTGTTTAAAAATTCCTTAGTTTTCTAGAAAAGATTGCTTATTTTCCACTAGGTTAAGTTGAACATATGTTTTAAAAAAAATTTTGGGTACCAGTGTTTGAACTCAGAGCCTTGAGTTTCTGTTTGGTTTTTTTTTTTTTGCTGACAGCTGGCACTTAAAATTCTTTACATTTTTTATCAGAATGAGGACAGAAAGAATGATATTCCATTCGACTGCACCTCTCTGATCATTACTAAAAGTGACTCACTTTCAGATATGTATTAACAATTTTTTATATAAATTCTAACTTTCCCTTTTACTAAAATGGTCTAGAACACAAATATAACAATCATAAGCACTTGAAGCATAGTGACCTACAAAGTGTACTACTCTCATTTAACATTATGATGAAAACTCTCAATAAACAAAGGAAGGCTAGACCTCAAACACAATAAAGGATGTATATGACAAACCCACAGTCCACCATCACACTGAATGAGGAAAAAAAAGTGTTTCCTCTAAATCTGTAATAAGAAAAGATGATACCTAGAAACACCTGTTATTTAACATAGTATTAGAAGTCTGAGCAAGAGCAATTATGGAAGAGAAAGATATAGAGGGTCCTGGGAACTGGTGGCTCATGCCTGTAATCCTAGCTATTCAGGAGGCTGAGATCCAAGGATTGTGGTTGCAGGCCAGCCCAGAAAGAAAACCCATAAGAGACTTATCTCTAACCACCAAAAATCTGGTTTGTGGAGCTGTAGCAGGGGGAAAAGAGAGAGAGAGAGAGAGAGAGAGAGAGAGAGAGAGAGAGAGAGAGAGAGAGAGAGAGAGAGAGAATTCCAGCCGGGAAAGGAGGAAGGCAAATAATTCCTGTGTAGTATTTTTTATATAGAAAAACTTCACTGAAAACTGTTATAACAAACAAATTCAATAAAGTTGTAGAATATAAAACCAACATACAAAAACAGCAGTATTTTGAAATACCATTGACAAATTTGCTGAAAAAGAAATTGAAGTAAGGTCAGTTCTGGCCAGCCCCATCTTGGCCACATGTGAATTGTGGGGTGTGAATTGCATCTTGTCTTGATGTGCCTGAATTTCTAGAGGAAGGGAAGTCCCACCCCCAGGTGATGGGTGTTCCTGAATTCCTAGACAGAGGTGGACACTTGGCCTATAGGTTACTGAACAGGTCAGTCCAGTGCCTGGGACTGGGAGCTTCCTGTGACACTGACCCCTGACCTGACCCTATTTAGGCACAGACCAGCTCAGGCACCATTACATGTCGCCATGCCACATGTCTCCACGTTCAAATCCTATGTTCTGTCTCCTGGCTCATTTCCAGTCACCATGGCATCCCACTTCAGCTCTCCATTGGAGCTGACTTGGTTCATTCATATTATTTTTGTTCTTTCTTTCTTTCCTCTCTGGTCTGCTTCCTAACTGTGTTAAGGGAAATTGCAGGCTGCATGCCTTTGTAACAACTGGCTGCCTGCAGACTGCTAACGCTCTAATAAAGACACCAAGATTCGATCCTTCAAAATGTAGCTTCTCTGATCATTTACCTTACAACAAAAGCAATCATACTGCATAATTTATACAAAAAAATTAAATCGTTGAAAATAAATTTAACCAAGAAAAAGAACAGGCTCTACAGTAAAATGTCAGCACTTCAAAAAATTGAAGAGGGGGCTGGGAATGTGGCTCAGTGGTAGAGTGCTTGCCTAGCATGCATGAAGCCCTGGGTTCAATTCCTCAGTACTACATAAACAGAAAAAGCCAGAAGTGGCTCTGTGGCTCAAGAGGTAGAGTGCTAGCCTCAATCCTTGAGCAAAAGAAGCTCAGGGGCAGTTCCCAGGCTCAGAGTTCAAGCCCCAGTGCTGGCAAACAAACAAACAAAAAACAAATTGAAGAGGACACACACAAAAAGTGTAAAGACATCTCACATTCACAGATTAGGATATATGGTTAATATCATTAATTTTGACTCACAAAATCACCCAGAGTGATCTACAGATCCAATGTAACTCTCATCAAAATACAGCAGCCAAGCACTGGTAGCTCAGGCCTGTAAATCCTATTGAAGGTTGAAATCTGAGGATCACAGTCTGAAGTCAACCAGACAAGAAAGTCTGATGCTTTTCTCCAATACTACCCCTGCCCCCTAAAAAAACAAAAACAGAAGTGGAGCTCTGGCTCAAGTGGTGCAGTGCTAGCCTTGAGCAAAAAAGCCCAGGGACAGAACCAGGCCCTGAGTCATCGCAGGTCCAGAACTAATTAATTGCATTCTTCATAATATAAAAAAATTATGAAATTCATATGGAGCCACAAAACAGCCTGAATAGACAAAGCAATCCTGAGGAAAAGGGACAAATTTGGAGACATAACCATACTTTGTTTCAAAGCAACTGCTTTTCAACAAAAGTGTGCCAAAAACATGAATGGTAGAAAAAACTGTCTTCAGGACGCTGAAATCTAAAGATCATACATAGTTCAAAGCCAGCCCAGGCAGGAAAGTGCATGAGACTCTTATCTCCAATTAACCACCAGAAAACTGGAAGTGGCACTGTGGCTCAAGGGGTAGAGCACTAGCCTTGTGCTGAAGAGCGCAGGGACGGTGCCCAGGCCCAGAGGTTTTAGTTTGTCACTAGACACCACACTGAAAATGAACTACACAATTTGTAGATAGGCACAGGAGGGAAAAACTGGAATAGCAAATGAAGGGATGACAGTGTCCAAAACTAAATGTATTCATTACCGAACTTATATAACTGTAACTGCTCCACACACCATCTTTATATAACAATTAAAATTTTGAATGACTTCAGTTTGTTTTGTTTTATTGACATCACTAGAGGACTAAGCATATATATCCATCTCCAGCAACCTCTGCTTTAGATTATTTTTCAGAGTCAGCTGGGATCAAGCTGGAATTGAGATTCTCCTACTTACACCTCCTGCATAGCTGAGATGATTACCATGTACTACCATGCCCAGCTTATTTTTTTAAAATTTTTATTGTCAAACTGATGTACAGAGAGATTACAGTTTCATACGTTAGGCATTGGATACATTTCTTCTACGGTTTGTTACCTCCTCCCTCATTCCCCCACCCCCCCTCCCTTTCCCCCCCATGAGTTGTTCAGATCATTTACACCAAACAGTTTTGCAAGTATTGCTTTTGTAGCCGTTTGTCATTTTACCCTGTATCTCTCGATTTTGGTATTCCCTTTCAGTTTTGTAGTTCTAATTCCAGTATACACGGTTTCCAATGTACTCAGATAAGATACAGAGATAGTGCAGGTACAACCACAGCAAGGGGATACAAGAAGATCATCAATAATAGAAGCTATGGTTCCACGTTGAAAGTAGTTACAACAGTGATATAACAGTCGTTTCCATAACATGGATTTCATTTCACTTAGCATCATCTTATGTGTTCATAAGGGTATCGCTATTGGGCTCTTGTGAACCTCTGCAGTGACTTGCCTAAACCTGTGCTAATTATTACCTGTGAGGGAGACAACAGAGTCCATGTTTCTTTGGGTCTGGCTCACTTCACTTAGTATAATTTTTTTCCAAGTCCTTCCATTTGGGGCAATGTCATTTTTTCTGACAGAGGCATAAAATTCCATTGTGTATATGTACCACATTTTCCTGATCCATTCATCTACTGAGGGGCATCTGGGTTGGTTCCAGATTCTCGCTATGACAAATTGTGCTGCGATGAACATTGTTGTGCTGGTGGCTTTAGTGTGTTCTTGTGTGTGGTCTTTTGGGTAGATACCCAAAAGTAGGACTGCTGGGTCATAGGGGAGCTCTGTGTTTAGCCTTCTAAGAAATCTCCATACCGCTTGCCAGAGTGGCTGAACCAGTTCACATTCCCACCAGCAATGAAGTAGGGTTCCCTTTTGGCCACATCCCCTCCAACATTTATTATTGTTAGTTTTCAATGCTGGATATGGGTCTGTTCAGAAGATTTACATATTCATGGTTGAGTTTGGGAATATCAATTTTTTCTAGGAAATCATCCATTTCTTCTAAGTTCTCAAATTTGTTGGCATAAAGGTTTACAAAATAGTCTCTTATTGTGTTCTGAATTTTGGTTGTTTCTGTGGTCATGTTAACTGTTTCATCTCTGATCTTGTTTGAGTGTGCTGCCTTCGTTTTTTGGTAAGGTTTGCTAGGAGTCTATCTTGTTGATTTTTTTCAAAGAACCAACATTTTGTTTTGTTGATTCTTTCGATGTTTTTTTTGTCTCTAACTCATTTAATTCTGACTTGAATTTAATTATTTGCTTCCGTCTATTCACTTGGGGTTTGGCTTGTTGTTCTCTTTCGAGGAGATTAAGGTGCTTTTTCTTAAGTTGTTGAGTTGCTGTTTCTCCAGTTTGTTGGTGTATGCACTCAGAGATATAAATTTTCCTCTGAGTACTGCCTTTGCTGTGTCCCAAAGGAGCTGGCACTTTGTGTATTCATCTTGGTTGAATTCCATAAACAATTGAATTTCTGTTTTAATTTCTTGAATGACCCACTGATGATTCAGCAATGTGTTGTTTAGTGTCTATGAATTGTAGGATTTTCTGTGGTGGCTGTTTGAGTTAAGCTCTAACCTTCTTTGTCTCTTCTTACCATTTTTAGTTTGAAGTCAATTTTGTCTGATACTAGGATTGCAACTCCAGCCTGCTTATGGGGGCCATTTGCTTGGTAGATTTGATTCCAGCCTTTCACTTTTAGAAGATGTTTACTTTTGCTGGATAGATGCATCTCTTGGAGGCAGCAGAAGATGCATCTTGATTTTTGATCCAACTTATGAGCCTATGTCGTTTGATTGGAGAATTAAGTCCATTAATGTTGAGAGTTAAGATTGAGAGATGATCATTTGTTCCTTTCATTATAGCTATCTTGTTAAAAGCTGTTTCTTCCCAATTCTTGATCTAATATTCTGGTTTCCTATTTAGGTTCACTTCTCTGTCCATATTGTGATCCTGATTGTTTTCCCTGTATAGTACATATTTGACGATTTTCTGTAAAGCTGGTTTGGTGGAGATATGTTTCAGGTTTTCCTTACTGTGGAAGACTTTTATTTGACCTTCGGCTATGAATGAGAGTTTAGCGCCCAGCTTATTTTGTTGAGATGGACCTGGATAATGTTTTGCCCAGAATAGTCCCAAACCACAATCCTATCAATCTCTGCCTTCTGAGTAGCTGGGATGTCTCCAAAACGTAGGCAATAAAAGCAAAAACAGACAAATGGAATTGTATCAAACTAAAATACAGATTCACAGAAAACAAAAACATCAATAGACTAGATAACTGAAAGAATGTAATACATTATTTTCAAACTACTGAAGAGATTAATATAAAAAATGCATAAAAAAGGGGCTGGGGATATGGCCTAGTGGCAAGAGAGCTTGCCTCCCATACATGACGCCCTAGGTTCGATTCCCCAGCACCACGTATATGGAAAAACGGCCAGAAGGGGCGCTGTGGCTCAGGTGGCAGAGTGCTAGCCTTGAGCGGGAAGAAGCCAGGGACAGTGCTCAGTCCCTGAGTCCAAGGCCCAGGACTGGCAAAAAAAAAAAAAAAAAAAAATGCATAAAAAATCCAACAGCAAGAAAACAATCTAATTTTTAAAAACAAGTGAATGATCTAAATAGATATTTCTCAAAGGAAAATATCAAATGTCTAATAAGTATATGAAAATATTCAATAAATCGATCATCAGCAAAATACACATATATGTACATAAACACACATATGTATATAAGTAATCACATATATAAAATATGTGTATATAAACATATATGAAGATATATATGTATGCACACATATACCTATATGAATATGTGTGTATTCGAGGAGGCCTCATCTTACCCCAGACTAGAATGGCTATTACCAAAAAATGGCTGTTACAGAAAATGAGGAGTACTAGGATTGTGAGTCTAATAGGCCACAATCAGCTTAACATACAAGAAACTTAGGTATAGTTGCTCAACTGGTAATCCCAGCTACTTGGAAGGTGGAGATCAAAGGATCACTGTTTGAGGTAATCCTGAGTATAAGTGCTTGAGGGCTGGGATGTAGTTCAGCGGCAAAGTGCTTGTCTAGCAAGTGCAATGTCCTGGTTTCAATCCCCAGTACCAAAAAAGAAAAGGAAAAAAAAAGTGCTTCAGGTTCCATCTAAATCAATGTCTGGGTGTAGTAACATGCACCTGCATCCCAAGCTATGGTAAGCACAATGGCTGGGCACAGTGGTACATACTTGTCGTCCCGGTGACAAACAAATCAAGAACCTATCTTGAAAATAGCCGACACATGGGGCTAGGAATATGGCCTAGTGGCAAGAGTGCTTACCTTGTATACATGAAGCCCTGGGTTCGATTCCTCAGCACCACATGTATAGAAAGCGGCCAGAGGTGGCGCTGTGGCTCAAGTAGGCAGAGTGTTAGCCTTGAGCAAAAAGAAGCCAGGGACAGTACTCAGGCCCTGAGTCCAAGCCCCAAAACTGGCAAAAAAAAAAAAAGAAAAGAAAAGAAAATAGCCAACACAAAAGGGTACCAGTGGAGTAAGTGATAGAGCTTCTGCGTCTAGCATTTGGTGTTTTCACCTGTTAATAATAGGTTTTCCTTGATTTTATTATGTCTATCTATCCTTTCTTCATATTCGGGCTCAGTTTAAATGTCACCTCTTCAGAGAGGTCTTCTATGCTAGGACAATACCCAGTTTCAATTTCTTAAGGACTTATCACAATGTAATTATTTTTCCTATTTACCTGTCCATAAGCTACATGAATGCAACGAACCTGATTTCATAACAGTGCCTAGCATCTAGTAAGTAGTAAGTATGTGTTTACAATCAATTTTTTATTTTGAGTCCACTATATAAAGTTCTGATTTTATTAAAAAATAAGTAACAAAACTTCATCATTTAATAAACATACTTGTTGAATAAATCCAATTTGTCTACACTAAGAGAAAAGCAACTAGATAAATATGGTCAAAACAGACAGGAAAACTTTTGGCATTTTTTAAATAAAAGGAAACCTTTTGAAATGTTTTTGGTAGGAGGAAAAAGAGAACGATGAAGCAGTGAGATTGTCTGGAATACATTGTAAACTTATGAGGAAATTTAACAATAAAATCTCTGTATAACTAAAGTAAGCTGTAAAGAAAAGCAACAAGTTCAAACAAAATATTTTTAGAAGCCGGGTACCAGTGGCTCACACCTGTAATCCTGGCTAGTCAGGAGGCTGAGATCTGAGGATCACAGTTCAAAGCTAGTCTGAGAAGAAAAATCTGTAAGACTCTTATCTCCAGAAGTGGTGTTGTGGCCCAAGTGGTAGAGAGCTAACCTTGAGCTGAAGAGCTCAGAGATAGCACCCAGGCCCAGAGGTCAAGCCCTAGAACCAACAGAAAAAATAAAAATAAAAATAAATACATATATACATATATGTATTTTTAAAGATATTCTCAAGCAGGGAGTCATAAAAATTATATTCATATCAAAGTTACATTTTTCCACAATCACCAATTTAAAAAAAAAACTTTCAAGTTGATATTTTGTGAGAGGAAAATAATTAAAATAAAACATATTAGGTGGGTGCCAGTGGTTCAAACCTATAATTCTAGCTAGTCGGGAGACTGAGATCTGAGAATCAGATTATGAAGCCAACTGCTAACAGGAAAGTCTCAGAGACTCTTAGCACCAATTAACCAGAAGTTTGCTGTGGCTCAAAGTGGTAGAGCACTAGTCTTGAAAGAAAAAGCTCAGGAAGATAGTTGTACCAACAAATTGGAACAAGTTTTATGTGCTAATTAGGCTGTTTGAAGCCTACATGTCACAGATAAAATTTTAGAATGGTTAAAAAAAAAGAAAAAAAGAAAAAGCTCAGAGGATAGCACCTAGGCCTTGAGTTCAAACCCCATGACCAATTAAAAAAAAAATATGGGCTGGAGTTGTAGCTCTACCTTGTAGAGTACCAGCTGAACAAACAAGCTGAGCAAGCCCAAAACCCCAGCACCATCAATATACATTGTATATTGCATATGGGTCTACCTGACCTAGACAAGGGATAGAAAAACAGGTTGTAAGATATCACAAGAAATGTACACACTGCCCTACTATGTAACTGCACCCTCTTTGCACAACACCTTGTAAAAAAATTTATGTTCAATTAATAATAAAAATATATATATAATAAAAAAAAAAAGCGGAGTGGTAAGGCATAGCTCAAGAACTACTCTTACCTGGCCTACTGTGAGGAAAGCACTGGGTTAAGTTCAACTCCCCCTACAGCAAAAAGAATAAAAAGGGAAAAAACAGCCACATGCTGGTAGTTCTGGCCTGTAATTCTAACTCAGGAGGCTGAGATCTGAGGACTGCACTTTAAAGTCAGCTCTGGAAGGAAAGCAGTCCTGAGGCTCATTTCCAATTAACTACCAAAAGCCAGAAGTGGAGGTGTGACAAGTGGAAGTTCAGTAACAGGACCAAGCCCTGAGTTCAAGCCTCAGGACCAGCACTCAAAAAAAAAAAAAATGATACAAAAGCTAAAGTTATGTTAAACTTTCACAATTACCTGGAGAAGGTGGTAATTTCTCTGAGTGCCTGGCATTTAAAAGTTTTCTGCTAATAAATATATAGCCACAGGGACATGATTTACACGCAACAGGAACCTGCAGTGAAAAAAACAGAAAACATATTAGTATTTTTCTATCATAAAATTTCTCAGTTTATGTAATCTCTTCAAATGAATAAATGACTTGAGGTAGTAACCACAGATGTACTGAAACTCTGCCTCTTTAAAAGAAATTAGAGACAAAAGAAATGCAAATCAAAACAACATTGAGATTCCATCTCACCCCAGTAAGAATGTCATATATCAAGAAAACTAACAATAACAATTGTTGGAGGGGATGTGGCCAAAAGGGAACCCTACTTCATTGTTGGTGGGAATGTAAACTGGTTCAGCCACTCTGGCAAGCAGTATGGAGATTCCTCAGAAGGCTAAATATAGATCTCCCCTATGACCCCGCAGCCCCACTTCTGGGTATCTATCCAAAAGACCACAAACAAAATCACAGTAATGCCACCAGCACAACAATGTTCATCGCAGCACAATTTGTCATAGCGAGAATCTGGAACCAACCCAAATGCCCCTCAGTAGACGAATGGATCAGGAAAATGTGGTACATATACACAATGGAATTTTATGCCTCTATCAGAAAGAATGGCATTGCCCCATTTGTAAGGAAATGGAAGGACTTGGAAAAAGTTATACTAAGTGAAGTGAGTCAGACCCAAAGAAACATGGACTCTATGGTCTCCCTTATTGGGAATAATTAGTACAGGTTTAGGAAAGTCATAACAAAGCATCACAAGGCCCAATAGCTATACCCTTATGAACACATAAGATGATGCTAAGTGAAATGAACTCCATGTTATGGAGACAATTGTTATATCACAGTTGTAACTACTTTCAACGTCCCATGTGTATATGTAGCTTCTATTATTGATGATGTTCTTGTATCACCTTCCTGTGGTTGTACCTACACTATCTCTGTAATCTTATCTGAGTATATTGGAAACTGTGTATACTGGTATTGGATGCAGGAAATTGAAAGGGAATACCAAATTTGAGAGACACAGGGTAAAAAAAGACTAACAACTCCAAAAGCAATACTTGCAAACTGTTTGGTGTAAGTGAACTGAATACCTGGGGGGGGGGGAAGGGGGAGGAGTGAGGGGGGTATGAGGGACAAGGTAACAAACAGTACAAGAAATGTATCCAATGCCTAACGTATGAAACTGTAACCTCTCTGTACATGTTTGATAATAAAAATTTGAAAAAAAAAGAAATTAGAGACAAATATGATGTATACAAACTCACATTTACCTAATGTGTACAGTATATTTTAATACCTTACTATATTGATATCCTAAGCAATTTTATTCAAGATAAACTTGTGCAGATGTGAGTAAAAACAGAAAACTTCAATAGGATCAGGAGCAGGGAAAGTACACAGGGAAAAATATCTTTCCTAAAATTTTGTTTTATAACAGTTTGTTACATAATAAATTGGAAAAGGGAGAGTAGTTAAGGTGCTAAGAAATCCTAGCATATCATGAGGGCTCAAGTGGAAGAGAATGAAAATGGAGAAAAGATAAATTACACTAGACAGGAAAAGCAAGACTCAAGCCATAACCATTTGTGATAAAGAGGAGACAACCAAAAATAGGTCAGGTTTCTAAGAGAAGATCCTGATATTACTCCTGACACCCCAAAAAACAGAAAGGAAGAAAGAAAAAAATTTAGTCACTAGTTTACAGCGCAAGAGAAGGTACGGTAGAAGTGCAGGAATGATCTCAGACAAAATTCTTTTTTTTTTTCTTGTAAACAAAATATTTGTTAGTTTATAGAGATTGAATTAAAAGAACATATATACCAAACATTTAAAGAGCGATCATTGCTGTGGAGAAATATCAAGAGAGAATGTCCCACCGTGGAAGGTAATATCCTGCCCAAGAGCAACATAAAGCTCAAGAAATCACTTGGAATAGCTCACACTTACAATCTTAGCTCCTCAGGAGGCTGAAATCTAAGGAGGGCAGTTCAAAGCCAGCCCAGGCAGAAAAGTCCCTATGAGACTCTTATTCCCAATTACCCATTCAAAAATGGGAAGTGGGGGCTGAGAATATGGCCTAGTGGTAGAGTGCTTGCCTTGAATACATGAAGCCCTGGGTTCAATTCCTCAGCACTACATATATAGAAAAAGTGGGGAGTGGCTTAAGTGGTAAGAGTGCTAGCCTTGAGCAAAAGAAGCCAGGGACAGTGCTTGGGCCCTGAATTCAAGCCCCAGGACTGGCAAAAAACAAACAAACAAAAAAACAACAAAAAACAGGAAGTTGGAGCTTATGTCTCAAAGCGGTACCCTTTGAGCAAAAGAAGAGCTAAGGAATAGCTCCCCAGCCCTGAGTTCATGCCTCACAATGGACAATAACAGCAGCAAAAAAATCATTTGGTACAAGACAAGATAGAGACAGATGTGCCTCATATGCTTAAGCTGTCTATGACTGTCTCACAGGATTGATCATTGTATATGGCTAGCAAAAAATGCAAATATCCAAATGAGCCTTGACAGGAATAAGTATTCCCTCCTCTGCAGGGGACCCTGTAGGAGTGAAAGGCACACTGTTAACAGTCACATCAGGACAGCGGGAGTAAACCCAGGTTGTCCCCCAGCAAACTGGCATGTATGGCCTCTTGAATCATTTTCATTACTTACTCTTTCCCACAGTATGCATTTTCCTATGGTTTGAGGTTTTACAAAATGAGCCCAATTTTTTTTCAAACTATGGTTACTGCTTGATGACTGAAATCTATTTCTAAAAGTTATCCCTTAACGTTTTTAACATACTATCTGAATAATGTTTACCCTGAGCTTAGAGCCCAGGGCCAGCCCTGCTGGGTCTTGACTCAGAATGACTTTGGCAAGTGACTGACAGGGAGGCTACTTGCCTCCTCAATTCTGTGGCCTGAGCCACAGAACCTAACACATAGGAATTCAATAAACCTCTACTGATCTTTCTGTGTGTGTGTGTGTGTGTGTGTGTGTGTTCGTTCATGAGTGTGTATATGCAAATGTGTGTGCACGTGTGTGTCTGTGTCTATATCTGTATCTGTATTGGGGCTTGAATTCAAGGCTTTGGTACTGTCCCTTAGCTTTTTCATTCAAGGTTAGCTGTCTACCATTGAGCCACAGCTCTACTTTGAGACTACAAGCACCTTGCTACCTGCTAATCTTTCATGACCAGAAGGGATTTGACCTAAAGGAAAGTGAAAAATATTTAGCTTCTGGAGCTTAGGCAGAAGCTACTGGCACTTTTTTTTTTTTTTAATGAGAGAATGTAGGCTGGAAGGGTTGATTTGGGTGAGAATTAAAAAGCATCCATGACAGAACTGTAACTATTAAGAAATCAGCACACCAGATCTGCGCAGGTGGCTCATGTCCATAATCCTGGCTACTTCAGAAGGCCGAGGTCTGAGGATTATGGCTCAAAGCCAGTCCAGGCAAGAAAGTCCGTGAGACTCTTTTCTCCAATTAACCACCAGAAAACTGGAAGTGGTGCTGTGGCTCCAGTGATAGAGTGCTAGCCTTGAGCTGAGGAGCTCAGGGACTGCACCCAGGCCCTGAGTTCAAGCTGCACAACCAACAAGAAAAACAAAAAAAGAAAGACATCAGCACACCACTAGCCTCCCCACTGAGACATGGGCCCAACTGCTCAAATCTAGTGAATTTGGGGGGGTGGGGGGAGGGAAGGCGGAAATGTCCAGGTTCTACTTTGCTGATAGCTTCTTTTATGGAGATGAGGTAAGGTTTGTTTGTAGTCTAAGTCCTCGCTCTGTGACCCTGGTAGAGATTCAGTATTGGATCCCAGGCAAGGCTGTTCTTAGAACCACAGAAACTAATTCTCAGCATAGCACTGTATTCCCAGAGTTGATGCTTTCAGTACTAGGTTACAAGAAAATATTCTGTGCAGCCTCTCATTTGGTGTTTTCATTTCTCTTTTGCAGGACAGAATGGTGTTGCTTGTTGTGGAGAATCTGGTTAATTGGTCTTTGTAAGTAGTCTGAGGGAAGTATGCCTTTATTTTTATTAACACTGTTGGTTAGCTTTCCTTGACTGTTTTTTTCTGTTCTGTTCTTTTCCTCTTTCTTTCCTTCCTTCCTTCCTTCCTTGTTTCTCTTTGTCTGTCTTTTTTTCTTTCTCTCAGGCAAAATTCTTACAGCTATTTTTCTACCTTATGCCTATAATTTCTTTGTCAGCGTTTAAACTCAGGGCCTCAAGCATAGTCAGCTTGTTTGCTTGGCTGGTGCTCTATCACTTGAGCTATTCCTCCAGCCCTGCTTTATGTTGTTTATAACAGTTTATCACAGACTTTTCTGCACAGGCTGGCTTTGAGCCAAAATACCAAAAATATTGATAGCACCCACCATCAACATTAACACAAATGTTAAAAATCATTGAAAAATATTTTTAGATTTACCTCCATAATCATCTCATTAATAGTAAAGTTAACAATCCTTTGAATCAAAACATTTCACCAGAAGTCAGATATTAATCTTAAAAAAGTATTCTCAGTGCACAACACCTTGTCAACAAAATTTAATTAATAATAATAATAAAGTACTCTCAGAATAATCAGTAATATAGCTGCAATTCTCTTTGAAAGATAAATGTTGTTTGCCAGCTCTATTGAAGTCAAATTATAAAGTTTTTAAATTCTGGGGCTGGGAATGTGGCTTAGTGGTAAAACACTTGCCTAGCATAAATGAAGCCCTGGGTTCAATTCCTCAGTACTACAAAACAGAAAAGGCTGCAAGTGGCGCTGTGGCTCAAGTGGTTGAGTGCTAGCCTTGAGCACAGAGAGGCTTAGGGACAGTGCCCAAGCCCTGATTTCAAGCCCTAGCACAAAAAATAATAAGAAATACATAAATAAAAACCTAAAAAAAAATTTAATCCATCTGGGACTTTTCATTATCTAGAATATATTCCATCTATTAAGCTAAGTTGAAATTGTGGCAAGACAGTTCTTCTCTTCGCATAAAAATACTGAACAACAAGATCCTTAATTTGCCTTTAGAAGCAAATGAATCATATTAAAGAGGCATGACTAACTGCCTGCTGTACTAAGAATGTGATGAAATCCCTTCAATCCATGATGGTAAACATAAATAGTGTATGTCTTAATAGTATAAAATCTGCCCAAAGTAGATGTTTGTCATTTTTTTAATTTCACATCCTCACAGAAACCAAGCTCAAGGTACTGACTCATTTCCTTTCCATCTAAACATGTCATAAGGAGATCTACGGTAATGTAAAACTGTTCTAAACTAATGCTATCCAAAAACAGAGAAGCATAATGTTCATATTCAACAGCTCCTTTGCTATTCCATTAAGCATATTCTTCTAGCTACTAGAACCTAATAAATTGAATTGAGGTCTTTGTCATATATATGAAAATCATTATCATCTTATATACAGAACTAACAGAGAGTGTTAGATAAGAAATTTACATATGGCTTTGAAACCTTGATACACAAACACTAGTACAGTTGACTGGTTGGCTTTCATCTCTTATTGAGTTCTGGTGGGTAAACCTTCATCTGTCTTAGCTAACTCTAATGTTCTACTTACAAATATAAATTTCTTCTCAACCCCTACAAGGGATGGGGGGACCACCACCAGCTAGCACAACCCAGAGATCCTGCAGGTAACTTGAGTATTACTAATCTCATTATGGTATAACTGGGCTCTTAAGCAAACATACTAAATTTTCCTTTAATTTCAGCCAGTGATGCTAAAGATTTATTAATGAGAGTTCTAATGCTAGACTTGTGGGATTTTAAAATGGGAAAAAGGAGCTGGGAATATGGCCTAGTGGTAAAGTGCTGGCCTCGTATACATGAAACCCTGGGTACGATTCCTCAGCACCACGTATGTAGAAAAGGCAGAAGTGGTGCTGTGGCTCAAGAGGTAGAGTGCTACCCTCGAGTAAAAAGAAGCCAGGGACAGTGCTCAGGCCCTGAATTCAAGCCCCAGGACTGGCCAAATAAATAAATAAATAAATAAGGAAAAAATTTCAATGTATCATTTACTGGTGGCTTATTGATGTGTTTCTTGAAAAGTATACTTAAGATTTTTTGCATTTCCAAAAGAAAAAGTTATTGAAATGCTGTATAAAAACAATCCTTGATCTCATATTATTCTACTGATTTTAAAAGGCTCTAAAACCTCATTTATAGTAGTCCCACCTTACCCAGTTTTGTTTTCTGAGGTTTTAGTTACCCAAGGTCAACAAGAACCTTGTGAATATAGTTTGAAAAAAATGAATAGAGACCATATTCATGAAATCTTACTACAACATATTGTTCTAATTCTTTTATTAGTACTAAGGTAACTTTTATATAGGCATGTAGCTATAGGAAAACAACAATAATAGTGTTTGGTTCTATCTAGGGTTTCAGACAACCACTGGGGCTCTTGGAATGTATTCCCACAAATAAAGAAAAACTACTGTAGATTCTTTATTACTAAGAGAATCAAAGATACCTATAGCAGATACATTCCCTATGTCACACAAAATTCCTATTAATGAAAAAAAATGCTGTATTTTTTCTGTTGTTGCTGGTCATGGGGTTTGAGCTCAGGGCCTGGGTTCTGTCCCTGAGCTCTTTTGCTCTAGGCTAGCATTCTACCACTTTGAACCACAGCACCACTTCCAGTTTTCTGGTAAACTGGAGATAAAAGTTTCATGGACTTTCATGCCCCAGCTGGCTTTGAACCACAATCCTCAGATCTCAGCCTCCTTAGTGGCTAGGATTACAGGTGTGAGCCACCAGTGCCCACTGTTGCTCTATTTTTAGAACATGAAGGCCAAAACAAAATATATGCAAAAGAAAGCAAGAGACAGGCAAGAATCTTTTTTTTTTTTTTTTTTAAATTTTGGCATTCTACAGGAGAGGTAGCAACACCTTTTTTTGTTTTGTTTTGCCAGTCCTGGGGCTTGAACTCAGGGCCTGAGCACAGTCCCTGGCTTCTTTTTTTTGCTCAAGGCTAGCTACCACTTGAGCCACAGTGCCACTTCTGGCTTTTTCTATATATGTGGTACAGAGAAATTGAACCCAGGGCTTTATGTATACAAGGCAAGCACTTTACCACTGGGAAAGTTCAGTACTGGGAACTGAACACAGGTCTTTCTTATCTTGCATTCTACCACTTGGAACTATGGTCCCACCCTTGAGTTTGTTATTTATTTGCATAGACAACTATTTCAGTCTTGCTCTCACCCCTTCATTTTGTACTTTGTTTTTGAGTTATGTTGTCCATATCTTTCTGTCTAGGCTGGCTTCAAACTCTTTTTTTTGCTTGTATTGTCTCAGGAGTGGCTGGGATTACACATGTGCACCACCACACCTAGCTAACTCACCCAAAGTATTCATTTCTCTTTAAGTACATTATATCCAATTAAGTAGTTAAACTAGCACACTGACTGACTAGCTTCCTATGATTGAATTGTGTGCCCTCCTCCCCAAAATTCATATAGTGAATCCCTATTCTCCCATGTGATGACATTGGGAGATGAAGCCTTAGGAAAAGGAGTGTGTGGCTTCAGTGGAGGAGCACTTAACTAGCAAGCAAGAGACCTTGAGTTCATCTCCAGAACCTCTTCCCCAATAAATATCACAAATAATGAAGTTTAGATGGGGTAAGACCCTCATAATGAGGCTAGTTACTTATGAGGAAGCTTGCCCTCCACCTACCACATAAGGACACTAAAAGCCAGCCATATATCTTCAAGCCAAGAAAATACCAGAAAACACTCTGATCTTAGACTTCAAGAGTCAAGAACTATAAGAATTTCTATTCTTTAAGTCAACCCAGTTAATGATATTTTATGGCAGCTAGAGCACACCAGAAATAGCTGTTTTTTACAAAAGAATATCTATGTGTGCTTGTGTAACAAAATTAATGTGACCTTTCCAAATAAAACGTATTTTGTTAAACAGCTTCAAGGGCTCCTACATATTTATTATAGTCTGCTCTTTCTTTGAAAGAGATATTAAAAGCAGATTATATTTCTGAAAGTTTCCTTTATGTCAAGTAAAACAAGGACAAGACTTGCAAAAACTTGTACCCTACAGAGAATGGAATGTGTAATGCATACTATGTAAAACTTCTATTTCTGCACTATTAACTGGAAACACTGAAATAATCTGCCATAGACTGACATCACAAAGTCCAATTTTGTTAGAATTTAACAAACTGAGCTTAATAGTAACAAGGAAAGCAATTCTTTACTTTGGAAAACATAACTACATTGTTTTGTATGCATACTGGTAGAACCCCATAAACTGGATTCTCCACTTCTCTAATTAGTATTTTTATCACTGTCCATAAATAATACTAAACAATACATGTAGCTGTGTTTTCTGTTAGAAGATTTGATCAACCAAGAAGAAATTGCTCCTTAAAAAATGTATTAAAATTAGTTTATTAAAAAAGCCACCAGTTATTTCATATTACTCTTGACTTATGGGGAAATAAAAGGGGAGGAGAAAGAGGTAGTCATTTTGGAAAAAAAAATCAGTGGAAAAGGAAAGAAGTAACCTAGAAATGTGGCATAAACTGGCATAACTCTTGCTTTTGATTGAGAGTTAACTCATTAGACTTGTAAGGCTTAAGATTGAGGCAAGCTTAAAAGGTAGAAAACATAAAAGGAGATTTTTTAATTGCCACTTACACCAGGGACTCAGAATATACAAAAAGGTTCAAGTTCATGAAATCATATAAATATTTTTGAGGATTTGGAAGCGAGAATATTCAATTTGTAACCGTAAATAAAGCGACCATTCGAATAACGAATGCCCAGAAGGAAAGAATCGAGGACATTATCATATCATGTTCCAATGAAGGCAAAGGAAAAGATTCCAGGTCAAGCATGATTAAAAACAGTATGTCAGAGGGGAAGTCCCGAGTTCGTAAACACGGCCTCGGAGCGCGGCGGTCCCCACTGCGGCCCGCCCGCTGAGGTGGGACGCGCACGTCTGAACGGGAACAAAGCGTGGCTGGAGTCGGCGCCGCGCTCCGAGGCGGGTACCGCGGCGGGCCCCGAGCACGGAAAGGGCCGCGACCCCCGCACCCCAAGGCCCCTCCGCGGTCCCCGAGCCGGCGGGCCCCGGGTCGGGGCAACACGCCCCACGACTCGGGGCTGCGCCCCCGTGGGCTCCCCGCAGTCCCTCCACTCCGTCCCAGACCGGACCCAGCGACGCGGCCTCGGCGCAGCACCGCCAACCGCCGCCCGGCAACGGCCGCCCGCCTGCGCGCATCCGTCCCGCCGGCTCGCGCGCCCGGCTGCGACGCCCACCTGTTGGTCGCACTCCGGGCATGATTTGGTGGCCATCTTCACTTTCTTGGCTCGAGTTGCAGACATGCTCCTCACCGGCGGAGGCGGCGGCGGCGGCGGCGGCAGCGGCAGCGGCAGTGGCGAGGACTCGGGCTCCTCCCCTCCGTACCTCAGCCACACAGCCTCCACCCGCCCCACCCGCGCTCGCGCCCGCGCCCGCCAGACCAGGCTCTGCCGGGGACGCGCGCGCTCTGCCGGGGACGCGCGCGTGCGCAAGCCCGGGGGGGCTTGCGTGCCGAGGGGGCGCGTGGCCTCGGCCTGCCGGGGACTGCGAGGATCTGCATGGATCCTGCAGGCTTCTGGTACCCCGACCCCGGCTGCCCCCCAGCCCGCCTGCGGACTCCCTGATGGAGACTACTTTGACCTTCTGGCCAAACAATAGCCCAGCCCAGCCCCCCCCTCCTGCCTGGCGGTTCGCAAGTGGGTGTAACTTGAGTGAGACTGAGACGGGCCAGTAACATGGCTGGAGAATGGGAGTATGGAAGCCAGATAGGCCATAAGAGGGTTAATACTGGTCTTCGTATTACTTAGTGTATGCACTTCAGTAAATGTTATTAGCAAGGCTAATCAGTGAACAGTCATATTTAATGAGTATGTTATATGCTGATTCCGAACTTGGCTCTTGGGTTATAAAATTCATTAACTGAAGTTTTTTGAAAGTCATGTAGGCCAGACAAATATAAACACTGAGTCACCTGCTTTCAAAGAAGGATATGTAGTCCTAGTGATGTACATGACCTAACATTCAAATACATCAGAACGGGATTGTTCCTGAAATGAATAAATTCAAAATTAAGATGGGGTGGTGAGCAATTTTAATCCCAGTTTATGTGAAGGCAGGATGACCTGCCTGGAGACTTTCCTGCCTGAGCTAACTTTGAACCAAAATTCTTGGATCTCAGCTTCCTGAGAAGATAGGATTACAGGCATGGGGCCACCAGAGCCCAGCAAGAGAAAGCTTCTAGAGAGAGACAGCAAGCACACACTTACAAATGCCCCTGCTCCTAGGCCTGCCAAATGTTGATGAAGTCCCTTTTCCTGGATGTCTATGAGCGAAAGGGGACGGCTGTCAGGAGTGAGTCCTGATCCAGCTACTAGGCTCCTGGCACCATTTGGTGGCTTACTTGTTAAAATAACTATGCCATTTCTCAAAGCTGGCTGCCTTGCCTGTGTGCTCTAGCAGCAGCCACTGTCCTTGTCACAGAAGAAGACAAGCTTACTCTAGGGCAAAAACTCCCACATTTGTCAAGCAGTTTCCACTCCATCCTGACTCTGGTAGAGTATAAGGGAAATTATTGGCTGACCAACCCTCGGATGGTCAAATACCAAAATAAGTTATGTGAAAACCCATACATCTGGCTGGAATTTGTCAAAACTCTAAATCCAGCCACCCCAATCCTGGTTGATTTGTGCCCCCTGAGCATGACTGCCTACACATTATAGATGAGGTTTTCCCAAGCTGGCCAGATCCAACCAATCAGCCATCTGGACATTGAATACTTCACAGATGGCAGTAGCTTTGCCCAGGACAGCATGCACTTTATCTAAGACAGCATATACTTTGCCAGGTATGCAGTGAAAGCTCTGCACTCAGTCACTGAAGCCCACCTGCTGCTGGTTGGAATTTAGGCACAAAAGGTTGACTCATCTCCCTAACATGGGCATGCCAGCTCAATGGATTACTGATAAGCATCTATATTGACTCTACATATGCCTTCACAACCACTCATATCTATGGGGCCCTATATAAAGAGAGATTCCTCATTAACTGTGAAGGAAAAAAATATTAAGTATGGGCAAGAATCCTCCATCTACTAGATGCTATATTGGCCCCTAATTGGGTGTCAGTTATACATACTGAGGGCACCAAAAAGGAGATGCCACAATTGCTCAGGGAAACCAGAGAGCTGACAGGTCAACAAGCAGCCCTTTCAAGAGGACTGACTCCCAACTGCCCTGACAGCTGCTGTGTTCCCTTGTCCCTTAGCTGAATAGGATCTACACATCAAAAGAACAGGCTTGGTTCAAGATTGAGAAGGTAAGTTTTGTACTATACAGATGGTGAAGTGATGAAGATCATTAATATGTTGCTATGCTAGCTTTCAATAACAAAGTATTGCTAATACTGTTCTGTAGTGTTCAATGTAAAACTTTTCTTTTACTGTTCTGTAGTGTTCAATTTAAAATTTTTCTGAAGCTGGCCCCTCCTGTAAAGTTATGTAATTGTATTTACCCAACTTGCTTTAAACTTGTTTTGCTCTGTATTGATCACACCTGTAGCACACACACACACACACACACACACACACACACACACACACACCCCTGAGAGTGTCATCCTGTTTTGCCACCTGGTTGTTAGATGATCTCCAGTGAAGATCAAGGCACCCTGACCTGTTTGTTGTGACCAACACCTCTTGAAAGTGACAGAAAAATTCCTGTCATTTTTGGGTATAAGCAGCCTTCTGAGATGGCCCAGTACTGCATTGTGAGATCCCGAACTGAAGTCCTGGCACGCCAGTATTTTCTCGCTCAATAATTTTCTTTAAATTTTTCTAATCTGAGTGTCTCATTGCCTGTCGATCTGTGGACCCCACAACAGTGGGAGTTTGCTGCTGGTTGCATTGCCATTCCTAAGTCTGGCTCCCATAGTTATCAAGCAGTTCCATAAAAGCACCCACTGAGAGCAAACAACCCTCAAGACCATGCTAATCCAGAACTTTTATGTCCCCTATTCTACAGCCTAAGTAAGGTGGTATGCAAAAGATATAGCCCGTGGCCCAAAAGTAATTCCCAGCAGGAGCCAAGAGTACTGTCCAATGTACAGAACATTGGTGGGATGTCTCTTGAAAATCCAATCATGAACTTCACTAAAAAGCTACAAGTCCAAGGATACAACTATCTATTAATGTCTGTACCTTCTCAAGATGTGTGGAAATATTTCCCATATTGTAAACCTGATAGCCTACTCTCCCATAGCTTAGCGTGCTCCTTCCCTGGGCAACACTAGGCCCACCTAGTAAGGGCAGTAAATAATTAGCCTCCACCCCATCTTCCTTGAGATGGCACTCCTTTAGTATATTTTATTACCATGTAAAACAACAAGATCCCCTTACAAGTGACCTCCAGGGTCAAGGCAGCTGCAGGACCCCCTTGACAGCAGCTATCAATTATAGCCTGGCATGGTGAAGACCCTGGTCTGCACGTTCACACCCGCCTCCAAAACTTCCTAGACTACTATATATGTCATCCCAGACAATAGACCACACTTCTTCTCACTTCTCCTGGTGAGAAGGGGTCTTGCCAGCCCCCTTTGCCAGCAATAAACTTTTCCTTTGTTCTTCTGTACCTGGGTGTCTGTGTGGTCTCTGGCAGTGTCTAATATAATCTAATGCATATAGACTACAAAGGCCTTGGAAGTGGCCTGCTAAGGGAAATCTTCACCCCCTTTGGAATACCTGTGTCTATTGGATCAGCCACTTTTGTGGCCAAGGTGGTACAAATGGTAACTAAGAGCTTGGGAATCATCTGAAAGTTGTACACAACCTACCACTCCCAAAGTTCAGGAATAGGACCCTAAAATTACAGTAGAGAAAACTATGTCAGGAAACTCATCTACACTGGGATCAGTTACTACCCTTAGCATGATTAAAGATCTAGTCCTATCAAGTGGACAGTATTTTCACCCTTTGAAGTCCTTTATGGACACACACACCCCCATCAAGGGTATAAAAGGTGACCGCAAAGAAACAGGTGGCCTTATTTGAGACAACAGATGCCAGTCCTCAGCCAACTCTCAAAAATCAATGACTGGGTTTGGGAGAGACTCCCCATTAGCTTGACAACTCCCACATACCTTTACAAATCTGGGAGTGAAAGAATGGAATGTCCAGCCATTAAAACCTCATTAGAGGGGTCCTTTTGTTGTTATTTTATCTACCTCTACTGTAGTTAAGGTAGCAGTACTCCCTGGATCCAGCCTCTCTCCAGTGGGAGTACATCCCTGACCCCACCACCATGCAAGATTACCCTCTGGAATGCCCATACCCTTGCTCAGAGGCTCCTTCCAGAATCTCTGGCTACCTCTGGGCAGTGAGATGAGAGCCCTGCTTTAGTCACTTTGGAAACTAATCTGCACATGGGAGAAGATTGAGGAAGTAAGGATTGATCCTTTCGATGGTTTCATCTTGTTAAACTTAATTTGTTTTCTGCTCAAGGATTCCCAAACCTCAAACTGTTGACTCATGTATACAGATTACCAAGGCAAGAAGTGTTGTCACCAAGACTTTACTTTTCCATACTTACTCTCCTGTGCAGGCACTGTCATTGGATCATACTCCCACAAGCTTACCATCTATTTAATGTGCTCCCATAGTAACTAGAATGTATCTGACCTACCACCCTTAGGAGCAATGATTAGATGTCTGTAGCTTTCACAGAGCTGGGGACATCATTGACCATACCAGAAGTAGTGACCCTAGTCAACCTGTGTCTATGTCCATATACTTTGATGTATGCACTGCAATAGCTAAAAACATTGTTATTTGGGGCTACTGTAGAGGCCTAGTCTGGGAAGAGCTTATATGCTAAGAGACAAGTATGTGTCCAGAAAACAGCTCGCATATTGATTATTGTGAAGGACTCTGCTGCCCTTATTGGAGCTGTGTGTGGTATAAGCAACTTGTCTGAAACAGGAAACAACTGCACTCTTGGTGCTTGTAACTTTGTAAATTTTCAGACAAGCAATTAGCATTTTGGTTGATGGGAAGGATGAAGGCCCTGGTACACTGCTGCACAGTTAAGCTCCTCACAATCACTCATCAGAGTTCCTCTTACCAAGTCTTTCACTTCTTTTACGAGGAAATGTGGAGTGAGTTTCCAATCTCTATCATGACCAAAAATCTGTTCCTCTAGCCAAGTCCATAGCCCAGACACTAAATCTTACCTCATGGTTGTAAGGGAACCAACCTGGAAGACTACTGGCTATAGGAAGCAAAGACAGAGGACCCACAGGAGTCCTTTAATGAGACCACCTTCCCCAATCCCAGGAAAAGTATCTGGCTCCTAAAAGCTTCTATCATCAGAAATTACTGTATCTTCCTCCCAAAAGGGCATCTCACCACTGCACTAGAGGACTTAGCTTGTTAAGTTTTACAATGATACCACCCAAATGACCCAATGTTAGGGAATACCATACCACATGGAACCCAAGCCCCACCCACCGGCCAACTCCTCTGATCTCTGGGCAGCTTGAGTCAATCTCACCACATAGATTGGCAGGCACCCAGGAGGCTGTATTGGATCTGTGAGAAACAAGCTTATATGATGCTACGCAACACTTGGTTCAGATCTTACATACTGGCACAATCAGGCCATCTTTTTTCCATATGTAATGCAAAAGTAAAGATAAAGTGGAGTGACTTACAAATTGGCAATTGGAAAGAAAATGAATAGTCTTATGAGCAAGTCATTATATAGTTCTGTCACTTGGGAAGAAGATGGGTCATATGCTTATCACACCCTGATTTACATACTTAATCACATTAATTGGCTCCAGGCAATAGCTGAAATTATAACTAATGAAACTGCAGGATCCTTTGACATACTGGCCCATCAGCATACAAAGGTATACATAATGTACCAAAACTGCCTAGCCTTGTATATATGCCTACCTGATCTAGGGAAGGGAAAGAAAAATGAGGGTGTAAGATAGCACAAGATATGTACTCACTGCCCTATTATGTAACTGTACCCCTTTTGCACAACACCTTATCAACAAAATTTAACTAATAAAACAAAACAACCAGGGGCTGGGAATATGGCCTAGTGGCAAGAGTGCTTGCCTCCTATACATGAAGCCCTGGGTTCGATTCCTCAGCACCATATATATAGAAAAGGCCAGAGGTGGCGCTGTGGCTTAAGTGGTAAAGTGCTAGCCTTGAGCAAAAAGAAGCCAGGGACAGTGCTCAGGCTCTAAGGCCAAGCCCCAGGACTGGCCAAAAATAAAAATTTAAAAATAAAAAAACAGCTTGGTTTTCAATAGTCACTATTGGCCCAAAGAAGTAACACTTTCTGTGATTAATAACATCTTTCATTGGAAGGGAATCCTTTTTATATAAAGAAACATTTTCTTGTATTCCTATTCTTAGAAAAAAATCAACAGGATCCACATATTATGGTTTGCATGCCTATTGACTACGAACCAAAGCTGAACAACCTTTCTGTACCACAGTATAATAATACTATGGCAACAAAGGCCTTCACATTGAGCTAATTCTCTTTTCTATGTTTTAATTATTCTGGCGTTTTTTTTCTTCATATGTGTGTTGTTCTGTCTGTTTCAAAGCTATAACCTACCTCTTCTAACCTTCATCTCCTATCCACTCATTTATTCAGCAAACATTGAAATAATACATTTCTGTATGACACTTATTATTCATTGCAGGGTATAATGAAGCAAGGTGAAAAAAAAAAACAACTGCCTAGCCTTAAGACTACTTACTTGCCTCCATGGCAGGTGTATGTGGAAAGTTCATTCTAACTAACTTACAAATTGATGAAGGAAAGGTTATAGAAAAAAATGAGGAAGATTGTCCAGGTCCCCATCCAGACTTAGAGAGAATAGAATCCCAGTGACCTGTTTAGATGGTTGTTCTCTGCCTTGGGCAGATTCAAGAGCCTCATAGGGGCTAATGGTTCTTGGCTTGGGAGCATGTTTAATATCACTCTCTGTCAGGACCATTATAAAGACCATCATAGAAAGAAAAAAGGCACCCATGTAATGATGCTGTGAAAATACAAATCCCTAAGTCAAGATCATGCTTTTTGACCCTAGCTGGGTCTGAGCATAACAGAGAGGAATATTGTAGTAGGGAGGAGGTGGTGGTGTGGCAAGAAACTGAAACTTAAGGAAACAACTTGAAAGAGATCATTTAGCACAGAGGACGAAGTAGCCAAAGAAATTGCAGAGAACCACAGATGAGTTAAGGTTTGCTTTTTGCTTCTGTAATATGCTTGCAAGGATATATAAGGCAAGGCTCCTTAACTTGGGGATTCAGCCTTTGATATAAATCTACTGAGTCAGTACCAGCATGCAAACATTGCTTCCTGAAGAGCCTTGGTGTCCCAACTCTGTCTACAACACTACCTGAGCTCACTACCCTGTTCCCATGTTTGTTTTTCTTTAGGAAATATGTTCATGTCATAGGCACTTTAAATCTGTAACAAGATAATGAAGCAAACAAAAATTACTCAGATAAGTTTAAGCAAGAATAATACAGGAAATACAACAATACAAGAAAATAATACAAGAAAAAGATACAGGATAGGCAAATTTAGTCTAAGACTAGACTCTCACTCCCACAAACATTCACCTTTAGGAACTCTCTAAGACCATCACACTCCAAAGTGTCAAGGGAGCTGCCTTCTCCTAAACACAAGGTAGGTTCAGAGAACAGGGAAGAAAAAGTCTGGACTAGAAAGCACTCGAGCTTGGCAAAGAACACTTGTGTCCAAACCAGACCCAGAAGGGAGTGAGAATCCCAAACTCAAGAATGCTCCAAATCTAAGGCATGAAGAGAAGTCAAAAGTAGAGGTGCTGTGGAAGTAAATTATAAGTTGAAAAAGAAAGAATTAGGACTGGGAATTTGGCTTAGCAGTAGAGTGCTTGCCTAGCATGCACAAAGCCCTGGGTTCTGTTCCTCAGCACCACATAAACAGAAAAAGCCAGAAGTGGTGCTGTGGCTCAAGAGGTAGAGTGCTAACCTTGAACAAAAAGAAGCCAGGGACAGTGTTCAGGCCCTGAGTCTAAGCCCCAAGAACGAAAGAAAGAGTTACCTGGGAAAGAGTGAGAGAAGGGGTGACATTGTCCAAAAAGAAATGTACTCTACCTGTCTTAGGTAATTGTAACCAACCCCTCTGTATGTTACTTTTATAATAAGAAAAGAATTTTTTTTTAATTTAAAGGAAAAGAATTAGCCAGGCTCTTATGGCTCATAGCTTTCTTCCAAGCTACTTAGGAGGCTGAGATCTCATGATCATGGTTCAAAGATAGCCTAGGGAAGGAAAGTCTGTGAGATTCTTATCTCCAATTATCCTCCCAAAAGCCAGAAGTGAAGCTGTGGCTCAAAGTGGTAGAACACTAATCTTGAGCAAAAAAAGCTCAGGGTCAGTGCCCAGGCCCTGAGTTCAAGCTCTAGGCCTGGCACAACTAAAAAAAGTCTGGGGGGGGGGGGCGGGCGATAGAGGTAGGGAGTAGAAAAGACAGCTCTCTGATAGCCAACTGTCTAGGTTACCTAGGCAATTAGAAGGCATTTGATCTTCCAGAACACTGAGACCTACTGCCTGACATAATGAATACAAGTTTAGCTGAACTATAAGTTTAGTCCTGTTTTTTTTTTTTTTATTTTCAGGCAGAATAAATGTATACATCAATATACAGAATGTACAATGAAGGCAGGTAGTACTGTATGAGAACCTTAACTGAATATTTTCCTGGCTTTAAGATCCTGTTTTTTAAATCTAAACACTCTGTAATATTAAGAGTTTAAATTCCCATAGACCAAATGACAAAAATAGAATCTACAGAAAAAAGAAAGGACATGCTACCAATATAATCCAATTTTATTAGAATATGGAATGTAAACATATTGCAACCAGCCATATAAAGATGTATAGTGTTATTAGTTAACAAAGAAATTCTGAAAAAAAAGAAAGTGGATATTAATGAAAATTTAAAAGTAAAAATTAAAAGTGAATCTTTTGTTCACACAAAACAAATCAACAGAAAGAAATTCAACATGTGATGTAGTAGTAGACATCTCTAACTCTAGCAGGCATGAGATCCCCAGAGCTGAGGCCTACACCCAGAGGGAAGAGACTGCCAGCAAACTACATCAGTGATAAGTCCCCAAAAGAAATCTCACTTATTGTGCCAGGCTCGGGTAGCCTCCCCTGGTGCGGAGATTCAGGCTCCACTATCCTCTAACTGCTCCCTTTCTCACCCTCTCCCCTGGTCACCCGACCCGCAGGTAAGGCCAGAGTGGAGTGGGGGGCTCAGGAAAGACCTCAGGTGCACACGGCCGTACGAAATCGTTTTACCTCCCTCCTTACCCGTGAAGAAAGCCAGGCATACGCGGATCTTGGAGACACTTCAAGGGCAAAACTGATTTAATAAGGGAGGGGCTAGCAGCTGATATAGCAGATGGCGATAAGAAAAGGGGTCATCGACCAGAGATCTGGCGATAGGCTGGCGAGCTTGTCATATGACCGCCTCATGAGTTAACGTCATTTGGATAGTGCCACCCCAGGGGTGAAAAGCCCGCGAGAATGGGGAGCACATGGGCTGGCGAGAAAGTTGGGGACTGGTTGCAAAGCCAGTTCTTCTGGTTCCGGACCCAGAGAATTGTGGCCTGCTTCCGCATTCCCCCAGGGCTGGAGGAAGGGTGGCATCTTGGGCGTGCTCTCCAATGCCCTTCCCCCTCAAGGCCAAAGCTGAACCCCAACATTATTGATTTTTTTCACACAAAGTCTAAGACTCTTTGCTAACATGAAGGTCAGCAGCAGACCGATAACTTTACCATGTGCTCCAGGAGTAGCCCTTCTTTTCCAAGCCCCCCATATCGTTGTGCCAAGTCGCGAAACCACCACCAAGAAGACCACCGAGACTCAGACATTCCGAAATACAAAAGCAAGGCAAGGCTTTATTTAAGTGAGCTGCAACTCAGGCCTCGTCCTACCCACCAACACAGCGGAGGTTAGGAGGGAGCCCCGAGCTGTGATTACACAGGGCTTATAAAGGCGAAGAACAAGGTTACAACAATCAGGTGTTCAAGCAAGCAAGATTAGGGCACAGGTACAAATCTGATTGGCTCAAGGCTCGAGGCATTCTGGGGCAGTCAGAGTTAAGCATTCCCAGCGATTCTAGACCAGCTGGGCCCTAGTGAGCTTCTGCTGGGTTTGCTCACAGGGCCTGCTTATCTCAGGTTCACGTGGTAAAGTGGGGTTCGCGTGGTAAAGTGGGGCCTGACTTCAAAGTCTGGCACTTCATTTCCCCTTTTTTTCTTTGGTACCTTGGGAGCCAATCTGTCCATTTCAATGGCTTGCATGTCTAGGAGATGATATAGAGATAAGGCATGGGCCAATAGGGCCCAAAGTAGTAACCAAAGGGCCTGTTACCATTTCTCACAAGTACAGCCTCTGTACCTCTATTTTGCATGCCTCTAGTTTATCCTGCCTCATCTTCCCCAAAACAACTCTGGTCCCTTGATTTTAAAGGGGGGGCTAATGGGTGAAGATCATCCATCTTCTGTAACTTCTTCAAGCTGACTCAGGAGCGTTGACCTTACCTAGCCAGGAACCTATAACCTTAGTCTACCAAGGGACTGCACACATCAAACTGGACAGGACTCCTGCTCATCACACTCGGGAAGTCGCTTATTCAGGTTCGGGTCCAAGTGATCTGGCACATCCCAGTTGCCTGTGGCCAGATCATATAAGTCTACTACTAAGTCTGCCACTAGGTTCCTAAGGGGGCTTCCTTAGTTACTAAACTAAGGGGGTCACCCCACTTCGGAGTGAGCTGCCAAAATAATTGGAAAGGTTGGTGAGGGTTAATGTCAACATTAGCTAGGGTAGCAAGGAAAGAAGGCAAAAAGAAAATTAACAATATTCAGTCTAACTTTGTTTTCTTGAGGCGAAGGCGAAGCAGCTGAGTCAGGTGCTTGGAGACCTCCCATGTTCCATCACACAATTTTTTGACAAGGTGTTGTGCAAAAAGGGTACCGTTACATAGTAGGGCAGTGTGTACATTTCTTGTGATCTCTTACTCCCTGTTTTTCTATCCCTTCTCTAGGTCAGGTAGACATATATACAATATACAATGTATCAAGAACATATACAGTAGCCACGTGGCCACACCCAAGAAAGTTCGCCTAGGGCTTTAAATGTAATGTCAATATTAGCCCATATGTCGACGGTAGTCTTATATGAAAGTACATACATAGCTTTTGAGCTATTGTATTCCCCTGAGAGGTCAATTTTTGACCTTTATATGTTGAGTAATTGTTTGGTTTTAGTTACATACTGTTGGGTCGCTGCCCCAATCCTGTGGGGAATACTATTTGACAAGCAGTTTTTGATTTCAAAGACTTGGTCTCTACTGTCTCTCCATCTCCCTTTGTTAACAGTCATATATCAGGGAGATCATACCCCTTTGTTTTCTGTGTTCTAGGCTTGTCTTGCTCAACATTATTTGTTCGAGTTCTGACCATTTCCCTGCGAATAACAATATTTCACCATTCCTAATCGCTATGTAGTAATCCATTGTGCATAAGTACCATATTTTTTGGATCCATTCATCTGTGGAGGGACATCTGGGTTGTTTCCATATTTTGGCTATTGTGAATTGTGCTGCGATTAACATGGAAGTACAAATGTCTTTTTGATATCTTGGGGTTTGCTGTTTAGGGTAGATGCCTAGGAGTGGTATGGCTAGGTCATAGGGTAGGTCTATATTGAGCTTTTTGAGAAACCTCCATACTGTTCTCCAAAGTGGTTGTACTAATTAGCACTCCCACCAACAATGAAGAAGGGTTCCTCTTTCCCCGCACCCCCTCCAGCATTTGTTGTTGCCTGAGTTCAGAGTATAGGCCATTCTAACTGGGGTGAGGTGGTATCTCAGGGTTGTTTTTATTTGCATTTCCTTTACTATCAGGGATGTTGAGCATTTCCTCATGTGTTTCTTTGCCATTTTTACATCTTCTCTTGTGAAGTCTCTCTTTAGTTTCTTTGCCTATTTCCTAATAGGTTTATTGGGCTTGGAGGGGCTTAGCTTTTTGAGTTCTCTGTAGATGACAGATATTAGGCCTTTGTCTGTTGCTGTGCTGGTAAATATCCTTTCCCATATGGTTGGCTGTCTTTCTATTTTGGTGGCTATATCCTTAGCTGTGCAGAAACTTTTTAATTTTTAGTAGTCCCATTTGTCAAGTCTTTCCCCTATTTGTTGTGCCCCTGGGACTATATTCAGGAAGTTCCTTCCTGTGCCTATAAGTTCTAGCGTCTTTCCTACTCTGTCCTTCAGTAGTTTCAAGGATTCAGGTCTGATATTGAGGTCCTTGATCCTATTTGAGTTGATCTTGGTGCATGGTGATAGGCTTGGGTCTACTTTGAGTTTTCTGCATATGGCTGCCCAGTTCTCCCAGCGCCAGTAGTTGAAGAGGCTATGTTTATTCCATTGTATGTCTTTAGCTCCTTTGTCGAATATCAGCTGGCTGTAAGAGTGCGGTTTTATTTCTGGATCTTCAATTCTAATCCATTGGTCTTCCAATCTGTTTTTATACCAATACCATGCTGTTTTTGTTATGATGGCCTTGTAGTAGAGCTTGAAGTCTGGTAGGGTGATACCTCCTGCACTACTTTTTTTGCTTAGAATTGCTTTGGCTATTCTAGGTTTTTTGCTGTTCCATATGAATTGATGGATTGGTTTCTCTATTTCAGTGAAGAATGTAGCTGGGATCTTGATGAGGATTGCATTGAATTTGTATAACAATTTGGGCAATATGGCCATTTTCACTATATTGATTCTGCCTACCCATGAGCATGGGAGGTCTTTCCATCTCCTTGTGTCTTCTTTGATTTCCCTTATTAGATTTTTATAGTTTTCATTAAATAGGTCCGTCACATCTTTGGTTAAATTGAACCCTAGGTAATTTATTCTTTTTTTTGCTACTGTAAATGGAATTGTTTCCATAATTTTCTTTTCTGTTTGTCTATTGCTGGTGTACAGAAAAGCTGCTGACTTTTGTGGATTGATTCTGTATCCTGCTACTTTGCCAAATTGATTTATTAGGTGTAGGACTTTGGGTGCTGAGTTTTTTGGGTCCTTCGGATATAAGATCATGTCTTCTGCGAATAGGGATAACTTGATTTCTTCCTTGCCGATGTGGATCCCATTGATGTCCTCCTCTTGCCTTATTGCTATGGATAGGGATTCCAGCACTATGTTGAAAAGAAGTGGGGAGAGTGGGCATCCTTGTCTTGTTCCTGAGTTAAGGCGGAATGATTTAAGTTTCTCTCCATTTAATATGATATTAGTAGTTGGTCTGTTGTATATGGCTTTTATTGTTTTGAGGAATGTTCCATCTATTCCTGTTCTCTCCAAAGCTTTTACTAGGTATGGATGTTGTATTTTGTCAAAGGCTTTTTGGGCATTGACTGAGATAACAATATAATTCTTAATTTTAGATCTGTTTATGTGGTGAATTACGTTGATTGATTTACGGATGTTGAACCATCCTTGAGACTGTGGGATGAAGCCTACTTGGTCATGATGTATAATTTTCTTGATCAGTTTCTGGATCCTGTTAGCTAATATTTTATTGAGGAGCTTTGCATCTGTGCTCATTAGTGATATTGGTCTGTAGTTCTCTTTTTTTGTTGGGACTTTGCCTGGTTTGGGAATGTGTATGATATTAGCTTCATAGAATGAGTTTGGGATTTCTCCCTCTGTTTCTATTTCACGGAAGAGTTTGAGGAGTATTGGTATTAGCTCCTCACTAAAGGTTTTGTAGAATTCGTTGGTGGATCCATCTGGGCCTGGGCTTTTCGTTGTTGGGAGGTTCTTGATTACCTCCTGTATCTCACTGTAAGTTATTGGTTTATTTAGGTGATTTATTTTTTCTTGGTTCAGTTTGGGAAGTTTGTACTTCTCTAGGAATTGATCCATTTCTGTAAAATTATTGTTTTTTGCTGAGTAGAGGTTTTGGAAATAGCTCCTTATGATTATTTGAATATCGTGTGTACTTGTTGTAATTTTTCCGGCGGAGTCCTTGATTTTACGTATATGAGTCTCTTCTCTTCTTTTTTATTTTTGTAAGTCTTGCAAGGGGTCTGTCAATTTTATTTATTTTCTCAAAGAACCAGCTTTTAGTCTTACTTATTTGTTGAATGGTCTTTCTATTTTCAATCAGATTTATCTCTTCTTTAATCTTTGTGATCTCTCCCCTCCTAGTCGTTTTAGATTCTGTCATTTCTTGTTTCTCCAGTTGTTTTAGTTTCATCATGAGGTTATTCATCTGGTCTGCTTCCATTCTTTTAATGTGAGTGCTGAGGGCAATGATCTTGCCCCTCAGTACTGCCTTAGCTGTGTCCTATAGGTTTCTTTGTGATGTGTTTTCATTGTCATTGTGGCTTATGAATTCGTTGATTTCATCTTTAATTTGGTCTGTGGCCCCAGTGTTGGATAACAGTGTGGGGTTTAGCCTCCAAGAATGTGTATAGCCTCTGTGGTATCCTTTGTTGTTGAGGGTTACCTTTAATCCACTGTGATCAGATATAATACATGGGATGACGTCAATACTTTTGTATTTGCTGAGGTTCTTTGTGTGTGCTATGATGTGGTCTATTTTGGAATATGATCCATGGGCTGCTGAAAAGAAGGTGTATTGGGTCTCTGTAGGGTGGAAGATTCTGTATAGATCTGTCAGATACATTTGGGATATTTTGTTACATAGGTCCTCAACTCCCTTGCTAATCCTCTGGGTGTTGGATCTGTCTCTTGGAGAGAGTGGGGTATTAAGGTCACCCACTATGATTGTGTTTGCGTCTATCTTGTTCTATAATTTTGTGAGAATTTGCTTGACATATTAGGGCCTCTTTTGTTTGGTGAGTATACATTTATCACCGTGATGTCTTGATTCTGGATTTTTCCTTGTATTAATATGTAGTGTCCTTCTTTGTCTTTTTGAGTTGATTTTAATGAAAAGTCAAGCTTGTCTGAGATCAGGATGGCTACACCTGCCATTTTTGTAGGTGCGTTTGTTTGGAAGATCTTGCTCCATCCTTTCATTCGGAGCCTGTTTTTGTCCCTTGCTGTAAGGTAGGTCTCTTGTAGACAGCAGAATCCAACTTTTTGTTTGCGGATCCATTCTGCCAGTCTGCTCCTCTTTATCGGAGAGTTTAAACCATTTATATTTAAAGAGATCAAGGATAAGGGTGTTTTTTCTCCTTCCATTTTCTTGTTGGGCTGTTTTTTCCTCTTTTTTTTTTTTCCTTGTCTTTAGTGAGCTGCTCTTTCTGTTGGACTTTGGCTATTGTAGTTTCTTTCTGTTTCTGTCTGTGTGTCTTGTACAATCTCTGTTGGGCGGGGCTCCCCTCTTAGAATTTGCTGTAGGTCTGGTTTTTTATTCACATACTCCTTTGGCTCCTCTTTGGTGTGGAAAGATCTGGTTTTCCCTTCGAATGTGAACTCCAATTTCGCTGGATATTTGATCTGAGGTTGCATATTTTTAGACTGAAGTACTTGGATGGTGTTCTTCCACTCACTTCGTGCTTGGTAAGTTTGTGTGGATAAGTCAGCTGTTATTCAAATCCGCTTCCCATTGTAGAAAATTTCTTTCTTCGCTTTGGCTGAATTCAGAATTTGCTCTTTAATCTTGAGGTCTAAAGTCTTGAATATTATGTGCCTTGGGGTGGCTTTTCTGGGGTCTGGCCTGCCAGGTGTCCTATAGGTTTCGGTTACCTGGATGGTGTCCCTTGTGAGATTGGGGAAGTTTTCTGCAATAACTTTATCGAAAATATGATGAAGCCCTCTGCTCTGGTATTCGGCTCCTTCTTCTATTCCAATTATGCGCAGATTATATCTCTTGTCTTTGTCCATTAGTTCCTGGATTAGTCTGCCCTGAAGCTTCACCGTTTCTTGGAATGTGCTCATTTTCTGGTTGTTGTCGGCTGCTTCATCGTCCAGGTGAGAGATTCTGGATTCCATATGGTCAACTCTTTGTGTTATGATTTCAATTGCGGAGTTTATGGATGTCAGAGAGCTATTTATGGTTGTCAGATCAGCTCTGATCGTGGAAATTTCTTCCTTTAAAGAGTTGTATTTTAAATCTATTTTTTCATGCATTTCAATTCTCAGGATGTTAAGATTTTCTTTAAAGGAGGCTTACATTGTATCCATTTTTGCTTCCATTTCTTTCTTGGCTTCCTGGGTGTCTTTCAAGATTTCTGCTCTAAACTCCTGGAATTGTCTTCTGATTTCATTTCTGACGCTTTCCATCATTCCTGATAACATGGCCTCATTTGCTTTTTTATTCTCCATCTCCTCTTCAGTCGTGCTGCTTTTTGGAGCTGGAGAGTTGGCTTGCTCTTTGATGAACTGTGTTATGTTTCTTTGTGATTTGCACATCTGGAGATCTGTGAGTGGCTTCTCAGTTTTGGTTTATAGCTCTGCCCTCTCTCCTGTTTAGGCTCGTCTACCAGAGCAGGTGCTGTCGCTGGGTGCCCCGCCCACCTGTGTGTTGTGCGCCCACTACAACAGGCGCTGGCGCTGTGGCCCTGTCCACTTTAGCATGGTACGCTTCCCAGAGCGAGCTCCGGGTTGTTGGGTTGTGTTTGCGCCCTCCCGCGAGTCTGTTGTGGGGGGCAGTATGTGTGGGGCCCCGTGGGATCGACTGTCCAGGCATGGGTTAGCACCCTCAGACCTCGCCTCTGCTGTGAGGGGGGAGCGTGATCAGGCCCAGGTGTCCCTGCTGTGCTGGTATTGCCCACCAGCAACTGTGATTTTAGTTGTAAGAGTCCGTGAGGTCCAGGTGCCTTGGGTGGGGCTTGCACTGCTGGCCATCCCCCGGCCCTGATCTTGGATTGTGTGTGTGTCCCATGCAGCTGTTGGTCCTTCGGGGGTGGCAAAGTGTCATGGTGGCATCCCCGGTTCCCCCCTTCTGCCGCGCCGGGTTCCCCAGCCGCCGTCCGTCCGAACCTGGTGTGGACCCGAACTTCTCGTCGCCGCTGTCGTATGTCTTGGTCCGCACCCTCCCTAGTGACCATGGGGACTCCCGCTGTCTGGATTCTGTGGTCCTGGAAGCCTGTCTACCGATTGCCGGTTCCCCTTTCCCAGCCTGGCCCTGTTCGGGCCAGGGTTGGCTGGTGGGGGGATGGTACCCCGGAGATTCTCTGGCTCCCTGTAGGTTTTTGGCTGTTCTTTTTTACTCCTTTTTACTCTTTTTTACTCCTTTGTGTTTTCCTACGTATCTCCACTGCTTCTGGCTGCTGGTTTTGCTGGGTTCTTGATGGGGTGTTGGGTGTTGGAGTTCCCAGCTCGCTATTCAGTTGGAGCGAGTCAGGGTGCCTCCCTACGGTGTCGGCGCCAACGTTCTTTCCTGCTTGTTTCTAATAGCCTTTCCTTCGGCTGTCAGTAGCCCCCCTCTTGGTATTCATGTCAAGTAGGCCTAAGGCAGGGGCTTCCAGAAGGCTTTTCTAGATTGCCTCAAAGGCTTTTGCATCTGCTCAGTCCAATGAAATTCTGGGAGGTTTTTGGTGGCTTCATATAGAAGCTTGGCCTTCTCAGTGAACCCAGGTATCCACATCTGGCAAAAGCTTGTTGTTCCCAGGAACTCTGACTTGTCTGGCTGACTTAGGCACAGGGATTTTCAGCACAGTCTCTTTACATGCATCCGACAGCCAACGCTTGCCCTCTTTTAATATAAAGCCCAGATGGGTGACTTCTGGTTTACAAATTTGTGCCTTTTAACATTCTAGTTTGTAAAAGCTTTTTCCTGACTGGCTGAGGAACTGATCTCTGATGACCTAAAAAAATTACCTTTGCAGGCCTTTAACAGATCTCAATAAGGACACAATCTCAGGTCTACAAGCTTTCTTTCCTGAACAGATGTATCAGCTTAAAATTCTCACTGCCAGTCAGAGCTTTGAGTAAATGCGGGGGGGGGGGGTGAAATTTTACTCTATCCTCTCATTTGACAAACTTACCCTTACTAACCACTATCACAGATGACTGGCAAGTTCCTGCCCAGTAGACACACATGGGCATTGGAAAGGCATGCTTATGAACTATTCTGCTAGGACTTCTCGGCTTTGATTAACTTTTGAAAGGCCAAACAGGAGTGACTCTAAGATCTGACACCATCTCTGCCATCCAAGCAGTGGCTTACTGCCTCTGGATGCTCTATCACTTTTGTCCCAGGAGGAGTGACTTTCCACTGGACTTGGACTCAGGGCCTGAGCGCTGTCCCCCAGCTCTCCAGCTCAAGACTAGCACCCTGCCACTTTGAGCTTCACACAACTCCATTCCTAGCACTCTGCTGGCTGATTAGAGACAAGTCTCTCACAGGGACCTTTCTTTGCCTGGGCTGGCTTCGAACCGCAGATTCAGATCAGTGAGTCTTATAAGGGACCACTTTACTCCAATTATAAGCAACAAGGTGGTCCACACAGAAGTAGTTTTTAAGCATGCTCTCTTACCTGGAACTTATTAAGGGTCAGTATTAGATCTTGACAAACTTGTAGGAATCACCTGTGCTTCTGTGTGGGCCTGCTGGAAACTGTTACAAAAAACTTACAAAGAAGCTGGAATGGCAATTAAACATTTTGGTAGCCATAATTCTCCTTTTCTCACTTTGCAATAATTATTTAGGACAATTTTACTTCCAAATTTCTTATCTAGAAATGTATTCTTGATTTCCAAAGCCTTTTTAACACTAACACAACACTTTAGCTTTTATCTGCATCGGTAAAACTGAAGCTCACAGGCATTCTGTGCCGCCCTTTGCCTACAGGCTGCTTGTTTCAAAAGAGCCTCTTTTTTTTTTTCTTCAGTCCCAGTTACTGCATGGCATGAAGACCTTTGAATTTTTCCTTAATGCAAGAATTACAATTAGAAATACTTATCCATTCAGCTTTCCAATATATTAGTGAGAAACATTGGCCCATTTTGCCATTTCTTCCTACATACATAGAGTTAATGAGAGTTTACTTCTATCCCCATTAGTTTAGTATATATATATACATATACATATATATGTTTAGTATATATATACATATATATACATGTATATATATATCCTTTTAAATCCAAATTTCTGACACTTAGCTCTGATTTTTTTTTAATTTTAATTAAAGAACCTTGAGAAATCCTTTAAAGCATTTGGTAATGCCCAAACTTGATGACCCTTTGACTTTAAACTTAAACTTAATTTTGCATCATACTGCAGTCTTGAACATGTTCACACTCACACATGCACACATACATACATTTTCAAAAGATCTTAAAGCACGCAGAATAAGCATCGGCCGTACATTTTAAGACAAAAACCTTTAACAAATGATTTTAGCATTCTCCAGCCTCATTTTCCAGGGCTTGATAGTTTTAGTAAAACATTTTTAGTCTTAGTAAAACATTTTAGAGGGGCTGGGGATATAGCCTAGTGGCAAGAGTGCCTGCCTCGGATACACGAGGCCCTAGGTTCGATTCCCCAGCACCACATATACAGAAAACGGCCAGAAGCGGCGCTGTGGCTCAAGTGGCAGAGTGCTAGCCTTGAGCGGGAAGAAGCCAGGGACAGTGCTCAGG
Source organism: Perognathus longimembris pacificus (assembly GCF_023159225.1). Taxonomy (NCBI): domain Eukaryota; kingdom Metazoa; phylum Chordata; class Mammalia; order Rodentia; family Heteromyidae; genus Perognathus; species Perognathus longimembris. Next base: position 29,015,534 of record NC_063170.1, on the reverse strand, counting down.
CCCTGAGTCCAAGGCCCAGGACGGCCAAAAAAAAAAAAAAAAATTTTAGCGCACCCAAAAATTTTCTGCTTAAGAAGGCTGGGTGGGGGTCCCCCTAGAGTTCTTTTTTGCGGACACTCTCACTGATTGACTGATTGTAGGCTGTCACCTGTACATCTTTCCAGTGAGCTAAAGTCAAGTCCAGGGGAGTGGAAGGAATGTTCCCCATCATCCGTTTGTCAGTCAGGCACAGCGCAAGAAAGAAACACACAAAAATAATCACAGACACAAAGACCAGGCAACACTTACAGACAGACTTAGGGAGCCACGGCTTACAGGTTCGACTGTGTCTCTCCTGCCCCTGTGAGGGGGCAGACCACACAGTCTCACTGTGTCTCTCCTGCCCCTGTGAGGGGGCAGACCACACAGTCTTGAGGCTCTCTCTCTCCCGTTCCTGTGTAGGAGCAGACCAGACAACCCCGAATATAGAGTGGACTGGACGGGTGTCTGTTAGAAGAGCCTCCCGGTTCAGTCCTTCAGGTTCAGGGTGGTAGTGGGAAGCCTGAGCCCACTGTGGAGGGCTTGAGGTGTCCTCCAAGTCCTCCAGAACTGCCCATACGAGCGTGTCCACTCCGGCTGGTCCTTCACTACCTACAGGTTCAGATTCAGGCAGCTGGCCAAAACAGAAAACAAAACTACAAATCACACAGACACAGACACACAGAATGAACAGCGCTATTTTCTTACCTTCGGATCTGGGGTCTCGGGGGTCTCTGGGGCCATCCCGGACGAAACCCCAACTGTTGTGCCAAGTCGCGAAACCACCACCAAGAAGGCCACCGAGACTCAGACATTCCGAAATGCAAAAGCAAGGCAAGGCTTTATTTAAGCTAGCTGCAACTCAGGCCTCGTCCTCCCCACCGACACAGTGGAGGTTAGGAGGAAGCCTCGAGCTGTGATTACACAGGGCTTATAAAGGCAAAAAACAAAGTTACAACAATCAGGTGTTCAAGCAAACAAGATTAGGACACAGGTACAAATCTGATTGGCTCAGGGCTCGAGGCACTCTGGGGGCAGTCAGAGTTAAGCATTCCCAGCGGTTAGAGTTCTTGACCGGCTGGGCCCTAATGGGCTTGTCCTGGGTTTGCTCACAGGGCCTGCTTATCTCAGGTTCACGTGGTAAAGTGGGGCCTGACTTCAAAGTCTGGCACTTCAACATGAGGTCTTCTGCAGTGTCAGTCACCTAAATAATATTTGTTCCACAATAAAACTTCTCAAGATCTTAACCCCTCATTTTTTTATTGTCAAGATTATGTACAGAGGGGTTACAGTTACATACTTAAGGCAGCACATTTCTTGTCATACTGTTACCCCCTTCCTCATTTTTCTCCCACCTTCCCTCCCCCCAGCCCACATTCCCTTGCTTTCATCATTTTTTTAAATATTCCCCACGATGGACATCATCATTCTGGTCTACAATGCTTATGAACTCTATGATTATTAACAATAAAACAATTTCTTCCAGGTCAGGTGATATGTACATTTCTTTCCTTTTGCTTAGTGTAATCTGTTCCTTCTTTTTCTCTCATTTCTTCCTTCCTCCCCCCTGCCCTTGAGTCGCTTAGTTTGCTTTCATTAATGTCCATTGCAGCTGTTGGGCTCCCTCTACTGTATTTTTTTCCACCCATTTCCCACTCATTCTGTGTCCTCCTCCCAGCTTCCCTCAGATGTGCACATGTATACACCATATGTGAGATAGAGAATATAGGGTCCTCTAAATATTATAAGACTAATTAAAAAGAAATCCTTTGGGGCTGGGAATATGGCCTAGTGGCAAGAGTGCTTGCCTCCTACACATGAAGCTCTAGGTTGGATTCCCCAGCACCACATATATGGAAAACGGCCAGAAGGGGCGCTGTGGCTCAGGTGGCAGAGTGCTAGCCTTGAGCAGGAAGAAGCCAGGGATGGTGCTCAGGCCCTGAGTCCAAGGCCCAGGACTGGCCAAAAAAAAAAAAAAAAAAAAAAGAAATCCTTTGCTTCCTTGTCTTTGGAATTCTTTTTAGTCTGGATATTATTTTAGATACATATGAATTCATGTTTGGGTTTTACTTTTTAGTGCCTTTCTCCCAAGACTGACCTTTTTTGGTCACACTGTGAACTGGCATCTTGGGTCCTGCATTCTTTGTCATGACCCATTGTTATTTAATTCTAAGACCAGCATATTAGGGAGACTCTGTTCTTGACATGTCTTGCTCAACATGATTTGTTCTAGGCCTGTCCATTTCCCTGCAAATGCCGTTATTTTAACATTTCTAATATCTGTGCAGAATTCCACTGTATACAGGTACCACATTTTTTCGATCCATTCATCTGTAGTGGGGCATCTGGGCTGTTTCCATATCTTGGCTATTGTGAACAGTACAGTGATGAATAGGTGTCCTTATAGTATCCTGCATCCTGTTGCTCAGGGTATTTGCCTAGAGTGGTATGGCTGGGTCTTAAGGTATGACTATGTTGAGTTTTTGAGGAACCTCCAGACTGCTCTCCAGAGTGGTTGTACTAGTTTATATTCCCAGTAGCAGTGCAGTAGGGTTCCTCTGTCTCGCATCCCCTCCAGCATTTGTTGTTGCCTAAGTTCAGAGTATAGGAATTCTGACTGGGGGTAATCTCAGGGTTGTTTTTATTTGCATTTCCTTTACTGCCAGGCATATTGAACATTTCCTCATGTTTAAGCCCTCATTTTGTTTGTTTGTTTTTGTTTTTTGCCAGTCCTGGGGCTTGAATTCAGGGCCTGAGCACTGTCCCTGGCTTCTTTTTGCTCAAGGCTAGCACTCTATCCCTTGAGCTGCAGTGCCACTTCTGGCTTTTTTTCTATATATGTAGTGCTGAGGAATCGAACCCAGGGCTCCATGTACTCAAGGCAAGTACTCTACCGCCAGGCCATATTCCCAACCCTAAGCTCTCATTTTATCTTCTTCATTGTCTTAAGAATTTATTTTTGGTCAGTTGTGGGGCTTGAACTCAGGTCCTTGGCACTGTCCCTGAGCTCTTTTGCTTAAGGCACTAGCCTACCACATTGAGCCACAGCTCCACTTGCAGTTTTCTGGTGGTTAATTGTATATGAGTCTCACAGACATTTCTGCCCCAGCCGGTTTGACTGCAGCCCTCATATCTCCTGAGTAGTTAGAATTATAGATGGGAGCCACCAGCACTCAGCTGTCTTGAGAATTTTTACAGCCACTTTCTGTTGGTCATGTTAATGACCTCAAATTCTTCCCTATACTCTCCTAACCAATCAGAACCCTTTAGTAACCATCTTAATTACCTGGAGTAGACCTGGGCAGGAATGCTGAGAAAGGAGAGGGATTGCCCATGAGGCACGATCTGAGCAGGTAGCAGGGCTCATGCTCCCTGATGGCCTCCATTTGGCTCATCGCCCCAAATGTGGCAGCAGTTTCCACAGGCCAAGAAAGGGCAAAGCATCTTTTAAAACTAATATATGTTTTTCAGTATTTATCTAATGAAAAAGCCCACAACAAGTAAAACTTTTTAGCACCTTGAGTACCTTTTAGCCTCCAGATTCTGCCAGAGGCTGGGAACGTTTCAAGTTAACAGGGTAAAAAAAATCTCCTTTCATAAGTTGAAATGGAAATGTTTTAGGTCTGAGAAAAATAAATGTTTCAATCTGTGTGTGTGTGTGTGTGTGTGCGCGCGCGCGTGCACATGCGCATGTATGCTAGAGATCAAACCCAGAGCCCTGCATAAGCAAAGCATGTGCTCTATTCTTTGCTCTACCCCCAGCAAAAATACCTAACCAAAATATGCACAATTACCATTTAAGTGTTATACTTAAGTGAAAATAATTCCACAAATCATAACTTTCTCCAAATATTAAATGATATATACCATGTTTATAAAAATTCAGTAGTTTTTTTCAGTGCAGTTAATACACAATAAAAATATGAATGACAGAAAAGTAAAACAGACTTAGTTTGGAAGGTAGGCACCAGTGGGAGAAGGGAGAGCTAAAGAAAAGGGTGAATGAGGATGAATTTAGCCAAGGTAGTTTATTTGCATATATGAAAATAGAACAATGATACCTGTTGAAATAGTTTGTTTTTTTTTTTTTTTTTTTGGCCAGTCCTGGGGCTTGGACTCAGGGCCTGAGCACTGTCCCTGGCTTCTTTTTGCTCAAGGCTAGCACTCTGCCACTTGAGCCACAGCGCCACTTCTGGCCATTTTCTGTATATGTGGTGCTGGGGAATCGAACCCAGGGCCTCATGTATATGAGGCAGGCACTCTTGCCACTAGGCCATATCCCCAGCCCCCTGTTGAAATAGTTTTAAGGAGAGTGGGATAGGGTTGATAGCTGTATACATGTGTTGTAATTCATAATGAAACCTCCTCCTTATACAATGTATATTAATAAAATAACAATCATTTTTAAAAATTCAAATTATAGCTGGGCACGAGGTGGCTCACACCTATAATCCTAGCTACTCAGGAGGCTGAGATCTGAGGATCATGGTTCAAAGCCAGCCAGAGCAGGAAAGTCCATAAGACTCTTACCTAAATAAACTACTCAGAAAAAGCTAGAAGTGTCGCTGTGGCTCAAGTGGTAGAATGCTAGCCTTGAGCACAGATAGGCTCAGGGACAGAGCCTATGCCCTGAGTTCAAGCCACAGGACTGGCAAAAAAAAAAAAAAGCAAATCATCACCAGGTATAAGTAGGTCACACTTTCAATCCTAATTACTATGAGCCTGAGATCAGCGGCATTATGGCTCTAGGTCATCTAGGCAGAAAAGTCCATGAGATTCCATCGCAACATAAGTTAGATGTGGTAGCACCTCCTGTTATGCCAGCTATAATAGGAAGCCTCAAATAGGTGGTCTAGCACTACCCTGGCCAAAAATGAATCATAATCTTAGAAAAAACAGTGTAAAAAAGGGCTGATGATGTGGCCCTGAGTTCAAACTCCAGTACAACTAATGGTGTGTGTGTGTGTGTGTGTGTGTGTGTGTGTGTGTGTGTGTGTATAATTAAATCCTCCAACTTTTGACTGGGGAATATTGTTTCTTAAGAGTTCCAAATGTCTGAGTACTGGTGGCTCATGCTGAGATGGGAGGACCAAGGGGCAAAGCCAGCCCAAGAAGGAATATCCATGAGACTCTTACCTCCAACTTATCACCAAAAAGCCAGAAGTGGAGCTGTGGCTCAAGTGGTAAAGCACTAGCCTTAAGCTCGGGGACAGCACCCTGATGCTGACAACCAGTACACACACACACAAAAGAGTTCCAAATGAGGAAAGAGGGAGTAATGTGCTATGGAAAAGTCTAGTGAATAAAAACCAACATGCCAGCATTTAACTTTTCTCTGATGGTTTGTGATGTCTACACTTGAAATGTTGTCCCAGAAGAGTACAGGTTTGTGTCAATGCAGAGTGTTTCTCAATCAATTTTGTGCATAATTTCAGTTGCTTAACAATAAGATGGTAGTTTTAGCTAGATTAAAGGAGCAATAATAAAATATCCTTTATACAGATCACCATACAGTTTCCCTCTTTTTGGCTTCAATGAAGATTTTAACGAAAGTTTGGGAACATCATCAATATCTAGTCAATCATCACTTTCAATTATTACGTAAAGTTTTTATGTAGATTTATGCAGATTTTTTTGTCAAAGCTGATGCTCTTCTCCAAAATTATAACCATCTAAGCTACAATCATCCTTCTGCTGGTATGGTGCCTACTCATGCGTTCAATTTCTTCTCCTTCCTTGTTGCAGCAAGATGTTGACAAATTGTTGTCTGCAGCAAGGCCTCAAGTTGCTGCCTTGGGGTTTGCTTCCACCATGGCTCTCAGCTAATCTACAGACTTGGAGGGGGCTGGGAACATGGCCTACTGGTAAAGTGCTTGCCTTGTAAAACAGACTTGGGCCTCCCTTCAGGCTCATTTTTCAGAGTCTGATCCCTAGAACTGTTGTAGGGACCAGAGCTGATTTTGATTAGGAAAACATAATAGGAAATGTTGGGGGGAGTAGATTAGGTTAACCTAATCTGCTTCTGTAAATGGCTTGCATAACTTGTTTGTTGCTTGCTCTACCCCCTGAGTCAACCTCCAACATCTGTGCCACACTTGCTTGTTAATGTTGCTTGCTCAACCCCTTACATCTGTGATACACTCTTACCTTTATAAACCCCAATTTGAGGACTGCTCAGGGGGCACGGTGGCAGCTCCCGAGTCTGCACTGTGTCCCTGGGAGGTCAGCCCTCTTTTCACTGGCATAGTTTCAGCTCCTGAGTCTGTGCTGCATCCCTGGCCAGGGAGTTTGCTTTTTGCTTCCTCAATAAACCCATCTTTGAGACTGTCTCTGAGTAGTGGACTCTTGGGGTGGAGATGGAACCTCCCCGCCCCCATCTGCCACACCCCATAACATAACAAAAATTTTCAAACCACTATAGGATAGTCCTTTTGCTAACAGAACCTTCTCCAAAGACAGAATTCATGTTCCCACTTGCTTTAGCTGCACTATGTCCTAGTTGAAATTCATATTAAAAAAAAAAAGTATTCTTGAGGGCTGGGAATGTGGCTTAGCGGTAGAGTGCTTGTCTAGCATGCATGAAGCCCTGGGTTCGATTCCTCAGCACCACATAAACAGAAAAAGCTGGAAGTGACACTGTGGCTCAAGTGGTAGAGTGCTAGCCTTGAGCAAAAAGAAGCCAGGGACAGTGCTCAGGCCCTGAGTTCAAGCGCCAGGACTGGCAACAACAACAACAAAAAAACAAACAAACAAACAAACAAACAAAAAAAACGTATTCCCAAATCTTTCTAAAATACTGTATTGCTCATTTCTGTGGAAAAAATGATTTTAAAGTCATCAAAGAAAACTAGAGAATATAATATCATTATGAGTACTATATAGCACACATGAAAATATACCTGATATCAACATTACCAATTTTGATAAAGTTTCAACTGGTGAAATAGCCATTTCATTCAGACAAAACTTCTTTTCATTGCACTCAGCTACTACCAGGTAAACATTACTTTTCAGCCTCTTAGCTTTTCAATAAGAATAGAATTTCCAGTCATTTTAGAATAATTTACCAAAGGGGAAAAATGCTTTGAAATGAGTTCTGCTTTGGCATCTAAGAACTCAATGCCTAACTTTTTTTTTCCAGTACTATAAAATTAAGATCTTAGGCTCAGTGTTGGTGGCTCATGCTTAGCTATTTAGGATGTTGAGAAACGAAAATCACAGAAGCCAGTCTGAGCTGGAAAGGCCTTATCTTATTTTACTCTTATCTCCAATTAACATCTATAAACCAGAAGTGATGCTCTTGCTCAAAGTGGCAGAACACTAGTCTTGAGCAAAAAAGTTCAGGGACAGCATCTAGGCCCTGAGTTCAAGCCCTATGACTGACAAAAAAGAAATAAAAGAGAAGAAAGAAACGAAGGAAGGAAGGAAAGAAGGAAGGAAGGAAGGAAGGATGGAAGGAAGGAAGGAAAGAAGGAAGGAAAGCAGAGGAAAAGGAAGGGGACTGGGAAGCAAGAAGAGGAAGAAGAAAAAGAAGAAAAGGAGGAGGAGGAGGAGGAGGAGGAGGAGGAGGAAGAGAGAGGAGGCTTTGATACTGATTTCAGAGTCAAATCCAAAGTGAGAAATGGAATTTCCCAAATTAAATAAATAAAACTCAGATCTATAGTGCTCAAGACACGTGAGCAGAATTCACATCCCAAAACCATATAAAAATAGTAACTAGCTGAGACACATGTTTGGTTAAAATGTTCAAAGAAAAATTTAGAAATCAACTTCATTAGGCAAGAAAAGACAACTTAAGAAAAAAAAATTTAGCTGGGTTGCCAGTAGGTCACGCCTGTAATCCTAGCTACTCAGGAGGCTGAGATCTGGTGATTTCAGTTCCCAGCTGGGACAGAAAAGTCCCTGTGAGACTCTTATCTCCAATTAACCATTCAAAAAACAGAAGTGGTGTTGTGGCTCAAGTGGCAAAGCACTAGTCTTGAGCATATCTCAGCTCAGGAACGGAGCCCAAGCCCCGAGTTCAAGCCTCACAACCAACAAAAGAAAAAAGAAAAAAAATCCACATTGTATTTGGTTGTCATGGCCCTAGTTTCCTCCAATCCATGCCAGTTCCTCCATCTTTAATTGTCATTTGACTCTTTCATTGGTTTCTGATTTCTTTGGATGTTGTTGTTTTTGTTGCTGTTTTATGCTGGTACTGGGTCTTGAACTCTGGGCCTTGTGTTTCACCTTGGTTTTTCCACTCAAATCTGGTGCTCTAGCACTTAAGTCGCAGCTCCACTTCTGAGTTTTTGCTGGTCAGCTGGAGATTAGTCTCTCAGATTTGTCTGCCTGGCCTGGCTTCAAACCATGATCTCAGCCTCCTGAGTAGCTGGAATTGTAGGTATAGCCATTGGTGCCCAGTAATGAATCTTAGTTAATGCTGATTTTCTATTTCCTGTATTCTTTGCACACTAATTATAATTCTTCTACAAGGAAAAGTTGTCCTTTCTCAACCTCATTTATTTTTTCATATAGTGTAGACTCATATTTATTTTATGAATTATGCTACAATCTCATTTATCCTTCGAACTTTGGCCATTAGGAGTTCTTTCTACTTAGTTCCCATAATTTTTAAATGATATCCCTCCACACCCTTTTTAAAAAACACATCATTAGGCTGGGGATATGGCCTAGTGGCAAGAGTGCTTGCCTCGTATACATGAAGCCCTGGGTTCAATTCCCCAGCACCACATATACAGAAAATGGCCAGAAGTGGCGCTGTGGCTCAAGTGGCAGAGTGCTAGCCTTGAGCAAAAAAGAAGCCAGGGACAGTGCTCAAGCCCTGAGTCCAAGGCCCAGGACTGGCCAAACAAACAAACAAACAAACAAAACACAACACATCGTTTTTGTTTTGAAGTGCCAGACTTTGAAGTCAGGCCCCACTTTACCACATGAACCCCACTTTACCATGTGAACCTGAAAATAAGCAGGCCCTGTGAGCAAACCCAGGACAAGCTTATTAGGGCCCAGCCAGTCGAGAACTCTAACGACTGGGAATGCTTAACTCTAACCGCCCCTAGAATACCTCGAGCCCTGAGCCAATCAGATTTGTACCCGTAATCTTGCTTGCTTAAACGCCTGATTGCTGTAACTTTGTCTTTTGTCTTTATAAGCTCTGTATAATTGCAGCTCGAAGCTGCTTCCTAACCTCCTCTGTGTTGATGGGTAGGACAAGGTCCGGGCCGTGGCCCCGCTTGAATAAAGTCTTGCCTTGCTATTGCATTTTGGAATGTCTGAGTCTTGGTGGTCTTCTTGGTGGTGGTCTTGCGACTTGGCACAATAGTTTGGCACCTCAAGATGTTCCAGGCTCCTCTATTACTTCCCCTGTCCCAGTCCTGGAAATCAACCACTTCTCCAAAGAGCTTCATTAGAGAATTACATTTAGATATAGAACTCTGGATACTAGGTGTCTTCATTACTACTGTGTGTTATTATTCTAGTTACTTTCAGTAGACAGAGCTGAGGAGGACAGGGACACACGGACACACACACACACACACACACACACACACACACACAATTAACCTACACATATATTGATCATCTCAGATTTCAATTCAATTCAATCCAATCCAACAATTAATATATTGGTCTCCTTTCCCTTACTTGTGAGAAACCAGTTCTTATCATCTAAAACCTATTTACTTATTTGTATAATTTTAGTACATGTACAGATTCTGAATCCCTAATTCACAAAGAAATAAATTCATTGATTAGATTATAGCATTTATATACTCTTTATCTTCAACATTATAATATCAGTACAGATAGTAGCTCATGTCTGTGATCCCAGCCTGGGATTCATAATGAGTTTAAGGACAGCCTGAACAACTATCTAGTAAAATCCTATATCAAAAAACCACGGGCTAGCTGGGTGCTGGTGGCTCATGCTTATAATCCTAGCTACTCAGGACAACTAGATCTCAGAATCATGGTTCAAAGCCAGCCCAGGCAGGAAAGCACAGGAGACTCTAATCTCAAATTATCAAAAAAGCTAGAAGTAGACCTGTGGTTCAAGTGATAGAATGCTAGCCTTGAACACAAAAGCGTAGAGACAGTGCCTAGAAATAAACAAGGGCTGGGGATGTAGTTCACTAGAATAGTACTTTCCTAGCATCTGTAAGGCCGAGTTCAATTCTCAGCACAACAAAAAAATTTTAAAAAGCATTTACATGTAGAACAGAGCATGGTGGCACATAACTGCAATCTCAGTACTAATGAGACTAAGGCAGAAGGAAGACCAGGAGTAATAGGCCAGCCTCGTCTATATTGTGAGACTCTTATCTAAAAATTAAAAAAAAAAAAAAAAAAGATGTCAGGTGCTTGTTGTGACTCACACCTGCAACCCTTGCTACTCAGTAGGCTGACACCTGGAAAGCTAATTTAAAGCCATCCCAAGGAGAAAAATCTTTGAGACTTCTTCAACTAACCAGAATAATGCTAAACTGGAGGTGTGGCTCAGAAGATAGAATGCCAGCTGTGGGTAGAAAGACAAAAAAAAAGCAAAAGGTCCTGAGTTAAAACCTTGGTACTAGCACACATGCACAAAAAAAAGTTGAACAGACAACTATCAACCCAGAAATTCCACTCCTGGATAGACATCTGAAAGTGGGGACTCAAGGAGACACTTGTATACCTCTACTCATAGCAGCAGTATTCACCATATCCAAAAGGTAAAAACAACTTGTGTTCACCAATGGATGAATGAATAAACACAATTTGATGTTCAGCAATTTGTTTTAAAAACACAATTTGGGGATATGGCCTAGTGGCAAGAGTGCTTGCCTCCTATACATGAAGCCCTGGGTTCGATTCCTCAGCACCACATGTATAGAAAAGGGCCAGAAGTGGCGCTGTGGCTCAAGTGGCAGAATGATAGCCTTATTTTATGCAACTGAAACACAAAAAGGTTCATTCACTACAGTAAGAAAATGCCTGTGTACACTATCAGGGCACATTGAATAAAATGAAATGCTTGGGTCTGGGAATGTGGCTTAGTGGTAGAGTGCTTGCCTAGCATGCATGAAGCCCTGGTTTTGATTCCTCAGCACCACATAAACAGAAAAAGCAGCACTGTGTATGGAGGTTCCTCAAAAAACTCAGCGTAGAAATACCCTATGACCCAGCCATACCACTCCTAGGCATCTATCCAGAATAACAGGATCCAGGATACCACAAAGACACCTGCACATCCATGTTTATTGCTGCACAATTCACAATAGCCAAAATATGGAAACAACCCAGATGCCCCACTACAGATGAATGGATCCAAAAAATGTGGTACCTGTACACAATGGAATTTTACACAGCGATTAGAAATTATAAAATAATTGCATTCACAGGGAAATGGTCAGATCTTGAACAAATAATGTTGAGCGAGACAAGCCTAGAACACAGAGAACAAAGGTGCATGGTCTCCCTGATATGTGGATTTGGGATGGGGGAAGCAATAGAGATCCTGTCTGTAAAATAACAAAGTTCTTTTCAAATGGTATTTCTACATGTTTTGGTCAGTGACTTTATATCATGTCTCTAAAACCAAACAATTACTAAATAACATTAAAATGTCTAGGATAGACCTATCAGAGGATCACCAATAGCTCAACAGCTATGTACATATTGTTATATAAGATGAGGCTAAGCAAAATGAACTCCACGAGATGGAAACAGGAGGATTTTATTGTTGTTATGTTCAATGTACTAGGTGAATTTCCTATGGTGTACCCCCTGTAGTCACTGTATATGATTTTGGTACACTGGATATTGTATATATGTTTAAGCTAGGGAAGGGTAAGAAAAATGAGGGAGGGTGTAACAAATATGACAAGAAATGTACTCACTACTTTATTATGTAACTGTAACCCCATCACCTTGATGATAAATTTTTTTTTTAAAAAAGCGGCACTGTAGCTCAAGTGGTGGAGTGCTAGCCTTGAGCAAAAAAGAAGTGTAACGACAGTGTCCAGGCCCAGAATTCAAGCTCCAGGACTGGCAAAAAACAAACAAACAACAACAAAAACAAAACCCACCAAGAATGAAAAGAAAAAGAAATGTTCCCTTCCCCTTCTTTCCAAAATACTCTAACTACAAAGACCAGTGGTATTTCCTTACTGCCCATAGTGAAGAACTAGTTTATTTTTTCAATCTGCCCATTAATGGTAGTAAATTAGATAAAAATTACTGAAAAAATCACACTGAAAAAGATATACAGAATATGTTATTTTCAATCACTCAAATCACTCAGTCATAGGCTAAAATAGAGTTATGAATTGTATATTTGTGTGTGTGTGTGTGTGTGTGTGTGTGTGTGTGTGTGTGTGCTGATCCTGAGACTTGAACCTAGACCCTAAGCATTGTCCCTGAGCTTCTTTTGCTCAAGGCTTGTGCTCTACCACTTGAACCACAGCTCCACTTTCAGCTTTTTCTGTAGTTCAGTGAGATAGGACTCTCACAGACTTTCCTGCCCAAGCTGTTCTCTAACTGCCATCCTCAGATCTCTGTTTACAGGCATGAGCCACCTCTGTCTTAGGAATTTTTATGTCTTCTGTTCTAGAAGCTCTTCCACTCAAGTAGCTTAGGGTTACAAGCTTGAGCTAGTACACCCAGCTCTGTTGTTACAAGTTTTTTAAATTAAATCTATGCCCTCAATCTTAACTCCTAGTGAAAAACATGCTTGTGGTATTCCTTCTTTATACTGAAATATTAGGATTCAAAACTGTTTGTAGAAAGTTATGCCATCTAATTTGCTAATTCTGAGGCTTTCAGACTTACAATAAGCCATACTATCATCATCCCAGTTTGTCCATTCTGCAGTGGACTTGTCATAGCACAATTTAGCCTCCATAGTCATATGAGCCAAGTGGGATATGTGTGTATGTATATTTCCTGTAGATTCTGTCTTTAAAATACTTTGACTAAAAGCTGTGCTGGTGGCTCCTGTTTGTAATTCTAACTACTCAAGAGGCTGAGACCTGAATGACAGTTTGAAACCAGCCCAGGCAAGAAAGTCCCTGAAACTCTTTATCTCCAGCTGGAAGTGGAGCTGAACAGTACCTGGGACCTCAGTTCAAGCTCCAGGACCAGCATACACACACACACACACACACACACACACACACACACACACACACACACACACACACACAGAATCATGACTGATAACAGTCTTCTTGCTGGCAGATTTCTAAAGTGGTGCAGTGCATCTTATGATGAGAGATAGAACACATATATACCTTTGTATCTTCGGCTCTTTCTCCCTCTTCTTTTAAGCTGTGAATATTCAGTCATGGGCACTCTACTTTGATGATCTTACACAATTATTAGCACCTCTCAAAGATCTTACTTCTAAATGCCATAAATTGTTTCCAGTTTCTTGATACCTTACAATTGGTCTTAAGTGTCAATGTAAGTTTTGGAGAAACTTTGGAGAAAGTTAAAATAAACACCATTTTTCATAGCAGTGCTAGTCACAATAGTCAACAGGTACAAACTACCCAAACATACAAATAGGTAGACAAAATTTGGCGTGTGTGTGCATGACTGTCTGTATGTATGGGTAGGAGTATGTCTTGAGTAGTACATAAAAGATGTTATTAAGGGGGCTGGGGATATGGCCTAGTGGCAAGAGTGCCTGCCTCGGATACACGAGGCCCTGGGTTCGATTCCCCAGCACCACATATACAGAAAACGGCCAGAAGCAGCGCTGTGGCTCAAGTGGCAGAGTGCTAGCCTTGAGCGGGAAGAAGCCAAGGACAGTGCTCAGGCCCTGAGTCCAAGGCCCAGGACTGGCCAAAAAAAAAGATGTTATTAAGGGCTGGAAATGTGGCTTAGTGGTAGAGTACTTGCCTAGTATTCATGAAGCCCTGAGTTCAGTTCGATTCCTCAGCACCACATAAATAGAAAAGGTTAGAAGTGGTGCTGTGGCTCAAGTGGTAGAGTGCTAGCCTTGAGCAAAAAAGAAGCCAGGGACATTACTCGAGCCTTGAGTCCCAAGCCCCAGGAGTGGCAAAAATTAAAAAAAAAAAAAAAAAAGAAAAAGAAAAGATGTGGTTAAGTCGATTATAATTTACAGTGTTATCTAAAGGCTTTTCTTTGGGGGGGGGGCAGTCCTGGGGCTTGGACTCAGGGCCTGAGCATTGTCCTTGGCTTCTTTTTGCTCAAGGTTAACACTCTACCACTTAAGCCACAGTGCCAAATCATCTATCTAAAGGCTTTTCTAAGGTCAGAATTTAATAATACACTGATGATGATGAACCCAATTTTCTATATCTGTAACAATCAGGCTATTATGAGGATATTGTTCTATTCTTAGTAACATTTGCAGTAAACTAGCTTAAAGGAAATATAATTATCAAAGTAACTGTTTGTGTGTTATTCATTGTGTTAAGCTTTTGGCTACTTAGGAAACTTAAGTCTTAACCAAGTCAGAGTTCGATTGACCATCTGTTTGTGTCAAGGTCCATTAATGACCACTGTGACAAAGTATTTAGAGCTGTGATACTAATAGTTGTTGGTTCCCTTGTGTGTTTAGTGTATTTCTATATCCCAAGTTTCTAAGCCTTTCAGGATACAAAGCTGAGGAAGGCACTACACCAAATGCCCTCTAAATTAATGATAGAGGGGCTGGGAATATGGCTTAGTGGTAGAGTGCTCGCCTTGCATGCATGAAGCCCTGAGTTTGATTCCTCAATACCACATAAACAGAAAAAGCCAGAAGTGGTGCTGTGGCTCAAGTGGTAGAATGCTATCTTTGAGCAAAAAGGAATCCAGGGACAGTGCTCAGGCCCTGCAAGCCCCAGGACCGGCAAAATAAAAATTAAAAGATAGAACCCTAGTACAAGACAGTGGACATAGTTTTTTTATTTTAACAGGAAAGCTTCATCGTCTAACATTGCTGTCAACATTAATTATCATCTTAAAATTCTGTATGCAAAGACATAGCTAGTTTTTATTGTTGTATGTAGTGCTGGTCTTGGGGCTTAAACTGAGAGGGCCTGGACACAGTCCCTGAACTCTTTTGCTCAAGGCTAGCACCCCACCACTTGAATCAAAGCTCCATTTATGTCTTTTTTTGGTAGTTAATTAATGATCAAAGTCTCATTGACTTTTCTTCCTTGGGCTGGCTTTGAACCAAGATCTACAGATCCCAGCCTCCTGAGTAGCTAGGATTACAGGCATGAGCTACTGGCACCTGGATAGATTTTTCAAACAATTTCTGTTTCTAATTTTTACCATGTCTGCTCTTAGTCTTTTGCCATTGCAGAGTTGACCATCCTCTGGAGCATTTACAGTGAGACTCACAAGTGATGCAACTTACAAGCACTAAGTTGTCAAATTTTCAAATTTAATGAATTCTAGGTAAGCGCTCTCTATTGCTTAAATTTGCCCCAAATGAGCCAGTGTCTCTCACCTGTAATCTTATCTACTCAGGAAGCTAAGATCTAACCATCTAAGTTCAAGGCCAGACCTGACAGGAAAGTCCAGGAGACTCTTATCTCGAATTAACTACCAAAACAAAAACAAAAAACAGAAGTAGAGCTCAAGTGGTAGAGTGCTAGCATTGAGCAGAAAAACACAGAGACAGTGCCCAGACCCTAAGTGCAAGCCCTAGGACTAACACAAAAAAAAAGATGTAGCCTATGTGCTCTGGAAAGGGCCAAGAGTACTTAATGTCCTAGGTACAGAGAACACTGTCAACACTCCATTTCAGTGGACTTCACCGAAATGCCATGAGTCCAAGGATGCAAATATCCATAGGTTTTTGTCTGTACCTTGTCAGGATGAGTGGAAATGTCCAGATCCTAAGTTTAAGCCACAGGACTAGACCAAAAAATAAACAGAAAGGCTTTGCCTTAAACACAAGGTAAGGTAAAGCCAGTCAGTGAGATACAGAGTAGCCACATTTTGAATTGAGAGTCTTTTTTAGAAGGCTGGCATCTGCAAGTAGACTATTGTCACAAGGACCTGAAGCCCTACAAATACACTCAACGTTGTTAGAAAACTGAACCATGAGAGTAGGGGAGGAAAGAAAGAGCAGAAAAACACCATCAACCCAGATCAACCCTAACGGAGAGCTGAAGTAGGATGGCATCATGACCAGAGCAGAGCCAGGAGACAGGACCAGCACACAAGGCCTGGCATGATGGCATCTGCATCTTAGGAAAGCTTTGCACAGAGAATGCTCTGATTCTGCCTTGATTACCATCCTAAATGGCTTGGATCACCCACCTCTGAGTAGCCTCTAAATACACCCCTATATGGAAGTCTGAGGGAAGCCTAGATGGAAAAGTTCTGCTGGTACCTGAGCTTGTACCTGAGTATGTCCATATAAGGTCTGTTTTTGTTGGGTTTGGACATCTGTTCAATGCTTCCAGTGAGGCAGGGCAGAGCTGAAGTTGTTCTGCACCAGGTGGCTATTCTAGAACAAGTGGGAAAGAAGAAAATTTCTGCCTCCCTTCTCAAATGTAAAAACGAGGGCAGGCAATGGAGCAGGGTGGGGACATAAGGCTCAGGCCTGAGGGGCAGCTTCTGCCTGGTCACCTGAAGCCCTGGGTCCTGACAAGTGCTCTCTCACCAGCCTGTAGAGAAGAGACAAATACCTAGGAGTCCTCTACATTTCCTCAGGATCAAAAGCCCCACAGCCATATGTAGAAAACTCAAAGTAGACTCTAGCCTATCACCATGCACCAAGATCAACTCACAATGGATCAAGGACCTCAACATCAGACCTGAATCTTTGAAACTACTGAAGGACAGAGTAGGAAAGACACTAGAACTTATAGGCACAGAAAGGAGCTTCCTGAATAGAGTCCCAGGGGCACAACAGATAGGGGAGAGACTCGACAAATGGGACTACTACAAAATAAAAAGTTTCTGCATAGCTAAAGACATAGCCACCAAACTAGAAAGACAGCCAATCATATGGGAAAGTATCTTCACCAGCACAGCAACAGACAAAGGCCTAATATCCATCACTACAGAGAACTAAAAAAACTAACCACCTCCAAGCCCAGTAAACCAATTATTATTAGATGGGCAAAGGAGCTAAAGAGAGACTTCACAGGAGAGATAAAAATGGCAATGAAACACATGAGGAAATGTTCAACATCCCTGGCAGTAAAGGAAATGCAAATAAAAACAACCCTGAGATACCTCACTCAGTTAGAATAGCCTATACTCTGAACTCAGGCAACAACAAATGCTGGAGGGGATGCAGGGAAAGAGGAACCCTTCTCCACTGTTGGTGGGAGTGAAAATTAGTACAACCACTTTGGAGCACAGTATGGAGGTTCCTCAAAAAGCTCAACATAGACCTACCCTATGAGCCAGCCATACCACTCCTAGGCATCTATCCTGAACAACAGGTCTCAGGATATCAAAAAGACATCTGCACATCCATGTTTATCGCTGCACAATTCACAATAGCCAAAAATATGGAAACAACCCAGATGCCCCTCTACAGATGAATGGATCCAAAAAATGTGGTACCTGTACACAATGGAATACTACATAGCAATCAGAAATGATAAAATACTGATATTCGCAGGGAAATGGTCAGAACTTGAACAAATAATGTTGAGCGAGACAAGCCTAGAACACAGAAAACAAAGGGGCATGATCACCTTGATATGTGACTGTTAAGGTGGGAGGGGTGGGGGGACACTAGAGATCAGGTCTGTGAAACAAAAAACTTCTTGTCAAATGGTATTTCCCACAGGTTTGGGTCAGCGACCTTACATTATATAACTAAAACCAAACAACTACTAAACATAAAAAGGTCGAAAATAGACTTCTCAGTAAAAACAACAACAACAAAACTTTCCTGGAGCTAAACAGTCCATTCTAAATTCTTAGAGTCAGCTTGAAGATTAAGTGCCTACTTGTTTACAAAAATCCATTAAGTTTCTATTTCACCAATGCTGTATTTTTTGTTTGTTTGTTTGTTTGTTTTTGCCAGTCCTGGGCCTTGGACTCAGGGCCTGAGTGCTGTCCCTGGCTTCCTTTTTTTTTTTTTGCTCAAGGCTAGCACTCTGCCACTTGAGCCACAGCGCCACTTCTCGTCGTTTTCTATATATGTGGTGCTGGGGAATCAAACCCAGGGCTTCATGTATACGAGGCAAGCACTCTTGCCACTAGGCCATATTCCCAGCCCACCAATGCTGTATTGTTTACCTGGTGTGATGTACAAATTCCTGCCCCACTTGCAATCTCATTACACTCCTTCTCAGAATGCAATCATCCCCCTAATTCCTGCAGATCACGTAACACTTTCACAACACCTTCTTCTTGGAACTGACTCTACCCCCGCATTCCCATGGTTCACGTAATAATGTGACCCATGTGACTACCCCCTAAAAGTTTGCCCACATCTGTCCACTGCTGCTGCCTCCATTCCTGTTTGGTGCAGCCCAGCAGGTCTGTCCCCCAATAAAGCCTTGAGCCTATATAGGTTACTTGCCTCTCATTTCTTACACCCATGACACATCTGCAACTCAAAGAATATTGCTTCTATGGTGCTTAACAACCCTTAACACAGCTGCAGTTCAAAGAAAGTCCTATATCACTTCTACAGTCCTTGGACTGGGTGGAAATTCCCTACCTGTTAAGACACCAAGTTGGCAGTGAGGACAAGTTGGTGTTACTTAATTCAGTATCCATATTTCAATAGAAGCACTAGCCTTGCTTCAGAGAGCAACAGGATGCTTTTCTTCCTGAGAGATGTGTTTCTCACCCCAAGAATTAACATTTGTTTGGCAGGTTGTATGAAGGATTTGCCTCTCACCTCTAGGCCCAATCTTTTGAAGTATCTAAAGACGGAATATGAAGGGTTGATTCTTGCCCTACTCCCCCATGTCAAGCAGGATATCAGGTGCACATGAACAGGCTTGACCACATGCCTGTCCACAGGCATGTTATTCCATCTGTGTCTGGCCAAGGACACCAACCTTGGTCCCCAGGGGATTAGCCCCTCACCCCAGGTAGAGCATTCCATTCTGGGCCTGGCCAAGGACACTGCCCTGTGCCCCCAAAAGACAATAGCCTGTTTTTTTTTTTTTATTTTCTGCTTCCTTGTTAAGCAATATATAAGCCCACCTCAAAACCCAGTCCCTGGCACAACCTCCAAACCTGTGGGATGGTCTGTGCCTCTCGCTGGCAAACAGTCCTGGCCTATTGATGATGAGTCTAGCCTATCCCTTTTCAGTTCTCCATTTTCCTAACAATGTATGCCTTCTTGAGAGAAATACTCCCCCAGAATGTAAACAGCCTCTTATCTAAAATGTAAACAATCAGAATGGTAAACAAGAGCCAGAAACTTAGTGTACTAACACCAAGAGAGATTGAGAGCAAAGATCAACTATCTTTTCCTTTCTTTAAGCCAGACCTCCTGCCTTTACCATATAAATAACCCTGACAAAGAGCTATGCACTCTCAGTTAGAGTGAGCCTTCTCCTTTCTGCTTTTCTGGGTTTCTTTTTGTCTGCTTTCCTGCTTGCTTACTTACTCAATAAAGCTCCATCAAGTTTTCTTACCACTGTGACTTTGTCACCAGACAGAGGTAAGAGTTAATGAAGTTTTCCTTTAAAAGTAAGAACTCTTAAGGCCCCTGACTGATCCATAGAATAAGAATTTCTGGACAAGTCACAATGGTAAGAAAACTTGGCAGAGCTTTATTGAGTAAGTAAATGATGTATCACAATTCCTGTAAATATGACCACCAACTCAGATAAACAGAGCAAAGAATCTTTATTAGCTGCACAGTGACTACATCCAACTCATGTAGTATAGTGCAGAGCTTTCCTACAGCAGGGATTTAAGGGGAGAACCACACACAGGTGGTGTATATGAAAACAAGCAGATTTACAGAAGCAGAGCTAGCAGTTGTTAGGTCCTCTCCCTGAGGGCTCCATGCAGATGCCCCCACCTCATTAAGTCTCCACCCAGTTACCTGGGTAACCTGCAGACCTGGAGGCAGTTACCTCCCCTTTCTCTAAAGTCACCTCCTAATCCACCTGGCCACACCCCGTGCCCCTGCCCTAAATAAAGCAGGGCTGGGTGGGGGTCGCTCTCTCTCTCTCTCCCTTCTCTCTCTCTCCCTTCTCTCCGGCCGTGGATCATCTTTGCCACAGGCCAGCAGTTCGGTAATAAACGTTCTCTCCTGCCTGAATACCGCGTGGCGTTCTCCTTTACCGGCTACCTACTTTAAAAACCTAACAGCAGTTAGTGATTATAATTACAGTAAACAAAGCAATAAATCATTGAAGCAAAGTGAAGTAGAGTGGGGGTTCGCTACAATGAAACAGGGTTCCCCCCAAGGGAAGGGATTCCTGGTTCTCCCAAGAGTCCACCACACAGTCTCCAGCTACAAGGTGACAAAAAGACAGTTTTATTGGGGAAGTAAAAAGTGAACAAAAAGTGAACCGACAGGCCTTGGTCGCAGCCCGGACTCAGGAGCCGAAACTGCCAACCACGTGTGGAGCCCAGACTCGGGAGCTGGGCTTGTACACACCTGGGCGGCCCAGACTCGGGAGCTGGGACCGCCCCCGTGTGGCCTTCCAGCCTGGTTATAAGGCAAACATCACAGACAAACTTGTCACACGCAGGTGACCAATGAAGATACAACACTTACAGAGCATGTTAGGCCGCATGCAGGTGGCCAATAGAGTTACAGTCTGTCTCATAATATTTATTTGAACCAACCTATCATTCTAGTTAGAATTGACGCATGGATTTGGCAGGGCTCACATGATGCAGGCGCATATGCCTACTCATAGCCGGTTCCCTTGAAGCTCCCAGGCCTCAAGTGGTTAATCTACATAACTTATCATAATAAAGAGGACACAGGTTCCCTTGAAGCTCCCAGGCCTCAGGTAGTCAATCTACATAGTAAAGGGAGCTTCCCTGAATAGGGTGGGGGAGAGCTTAGTGGAGATGGAGTTGGCTTCTGCTCTAATCTGAGCTGGAGTCAACCTGAAGTCCCTCCACAGCTATTGATGGCACTGGGCAGATCTGGCCTCCCCATTACACAAAGTTCACATTCCAAACTCTCCCTTTGCTCAATTCCCAACTCTGGTTTTAACTGAAACTGACCAGAACACATTCCAAGCTTTTTCCCTACCAGCCCACATTCCAGGTTTCTGGATCTTCCTGAGTTTTACTGATATTTACTGAATTCTAATAACCTAGTGTTTAACTCCCTAATTTACTTTAAGTCTCTACCTCAGGAATTTCCCTTTAATGACTGGCCTGGAGATTCTCCTTACGAAGAGGTTCTGCCTTCAGTACTGGGCCCTATTTCAAATATTCAAGACTTTTAACATAAATAAGAAGACAGATGAGCAAGCAGACAAAAAACAGACAAACAGAAGGGCAGGGGCACACTGTAACTGAACTTGTGTACTCTCATAGGGACATAGGGAGAGGGAGAGGGAGAGGGAGGGGGGAGACAGAGAGAGAGAGAGAGAGAGAGGGAGGGAGGGAGAAAGCCTGCTCCTTAGGCAGTTGGGATATTTATAGGAGGTCTGGCTCAGATGTTATGCAAACATAGGTGCTTTGTCTGTGCTCAAATCACATCTAGTGTTACTTTCTGAGGGAGGGGGGTATGAGGGACAAGGTAACAAACAGTACAAGAAATGTATCCAAAGCCTAACGTATGAAACTGTAACCTCTCTGTACATCAGTTTGATAATAAAAATTTGAAAAAAAAAAAAAAAAGAAATGCATCCCTCAGGAAGGGATATATCCTGTGTCTATCTTTGAAGTAAAGCTTGCTTGTTTCTAATGACCATATTTCTGAGTTGACTTCACCAGGCCTCATTTTCTTCAGGTTATACTGTTTCATTTTCCCTAAAATGGCATTGTTCCCTAATCGATTTTTGTTTGTTTGTTTTGCCAGTCCTGGGGCTTGGGCTCAGGGCCTGAACACTGTCCCTGGCTTCTTTTTGCTCAAGGCTAGTACTCTACCACTTGAGCCATGGTGCCACTTCTGGGTTTTCCTGTATATGTGGTGCTGAGGAATCAAGCCCAAGGGCTTCATGTATATGAGGCAAGCACTCTACCACTAGGCTATATTCCCAGCCCTGTTCCCTTAATCTTAAGGAAAATATATGAAGGAATATCTCCTGTATTTACTGTTAGCTGACCATACCTTATTTTCCCTAGTTTATCTGGCTTAACTTGTCCAGAAATTCTTATTTTGTGACTGATAAGTCAAGGACCGAAGTGACGAGTGCCTACTTTTAGAGGGAAACTTTACAAACCTTCATCTGCATCTGGTAACAGGAATAACTCTGACCCTGAGAAAATTAAGGAGGATAAATTCTTGTATTACATAGAAAATACAAAGCAGACCAGTGTTGGGGTGGGGGGAGGGGAGGAAAGTTCTTTTTTTTGTATGCCAGTTCAGGGGCTTGAAGTCAGGGCCTGGGCACTGTCCCTGAACTTTTTTGCTTAAGGCTAGCTCTGTACCACTTGAACCATGGGATTATAGGCATAAGCAAGTGGTACCTGGCTGGGAACCACCCCCCCCCCCGCCTTTCCCCCCTTTATTTTGCCAGTTGTGGGGCTTGAATTCTGGGCCTAGGTGCTGCCCCTGAGTTCTTCAAAGCTAGCACTCTTCCACTTTGAGCCACAGTACCACTTCAGGTTTTCTGGTGGTTAATTGGAGATGAGTGTCATGGACTTTTCTACCTAGGCTGGCTTTGAACCCCAATTCTTAGATCTCCTCCTCCTGAGTAGCTAGGATTAGAGGCATGAGCCACTGGCACCCAGCCCCATTTTTGTTTTACTGGCTTTGGATGCTATTTTTAACTTTGCTCAAGATGTTTTATGTGTGCATTTGCTAAAGTAGCTTTGGCTTTGGCAATGTACAATTATACTAGACAAGAGCTTCTATAATAACAGGTATTAAGTATTCAATGAACCAAAATGGCTAATCAAAGGCACTTTTGGTCCTCTCCTGTAATTAGGGCCTGAGCTTCCTGAGGGAGACTGGAAGAAATGAGATGCTGTGGCACTCCCTGCCATTGTTTTAACATTCAGAACACAAAATATCTGCCAGTGAGCCTTTAAAAGCTTTGGCGCTTTTTTTTGCCAGTCCTGGGCTTGAACTCAGGGCCTAAGCACTGTCCTTGGCTTCTTTTTGCTTAATGCTAGCACTTTACCTCTTGAGCCATAGTACCACTTCCAGCTTCTTCTGCTTATGTGGTGCTGAGGAATCCAACCCAGGGCTTTGTGCATGTTAGGCAAGCACTCTACCACTAAGCCACATTCCCAGCCAAACTTTGGCATTTTTGATGGGAGAAAAGCAGAAGAAATTTCAGCAGATCTTTAATATATAAAATTCTACATTTCAGTTTGAAAATAATGCCTGAGTTGTAGAGCTCTTTGTTCTTTTTTGTTTGAGCCCCCCCTCAAAAAAAGAGCTTTCAAATCATCACAGTGCTGCAAACATGGTCATTTCTTATTCATTCCTTTTTGTTGCTGTTTATAAACTTTGCATATTTCTACAAAGCAATAACCTATAAATTACAACAACAACAAAAACAAAGAACTGTCCAGTTAAAGAGGAAAAGCATGAAAAGCCTCATCTTTGTCTAGTAGGAGAGTTTTCTTTGCTCCTACATAGCTAATTGTTGAGGGGAGTCAGACTGACTCCATCTCAGATTAGTTAAAGAGAGTAGAAGCAGACTTCATCTTTACTAAGATTTCCCTGGCCCCCGAGCTTCAGAGTTGAGGGCCATACCCTGTCTGCTCAGAATCCAGGGAGAAGGCCCCTCACTTTGATAAGAAATTGCTTGACCACCTACATTGTGGAACATTCAAAGTTAACAACAGTACCCCCATGTGCAAATGTGGCTGCTGACCTTGATTTTCCTGACCCAGGATTGATAGTTTGCTTTATAGGATGCAGTTAGTAGTGAATCAGGATGCAGGTTGACATGTGTGCTAGCTGTGTGGACTGTGGCAGTCTGTGGCTTCAGGAAGCTGCCTCCACAGTCTGTTCTCAAACTGCCTGGTTTCACTACTAGTGATTCCTTATTCTGTCTCTCTTGCATGGGAGACTGCTCAGGGAACAAATGAAGTGCATTTTTACACCCTCCTCAGCATGGGTGTCTCCCCGTGCCTGTCAAGCCTAGACATATTTAGGGAACACTGGTGGTGTTCCTGTGAAGATTTTGACAGGCCTAGAGCACACCTGCCCTGGCTCTGCCTGCCTCAAGTAGCTCAGTTCTGAAAGATTAAGTACTGTGTATACTTCCAAGATTAGAGTTGGGTTTATAGCAGGCCTGTCATGACAGAGTTGCAGCAGAGACTTCAAGTGTGCAGTAAGTTAAGGCACTTGTCTGTGAGTCTTACTCCAAGGTTAAAAGCATCACAGTTGTATTTGGTGACCACAGGTTTGCATTGGGGTAGCATTGGTGTCTTCCCCCTCCATGTCTCAGAAACTGTTGTGGCCTCTGCAGAGAGCAGACTTGGTTGTTGGCCTTTGGTCTGTGTGGATTTTGTGACTGGGAAAAAGTTTGAACATGAGGACTAACTGAAATTTAGACTGTACTAACAAGAAGTGGTTACAGGCCCAAACCTTCTTAAATCTTTTTTTAAAGTTGTTACCTTGCTTAAACCATTAGGGCACCAGCCTGAAAAAGCCAGAGTACTCAGAGTAAGCAACCAGTGAATCCTGGGAGATTTCAAATATCTTTAACCAGTCTGTGTAGAAATTTGCAGGCAACCCAGCAGGAGGTGTGACAATCCATCCAAGGGATGCTGAGAGATGCTACTGACGCCTTGCCCAGATCCAATCCATCTTTCCTGCCTGCCTCTATCACACATGACTAACGAAGCCTGCTGATTCAGGATGGAAGACACAAGCCACTTCAGATCCACTGAATGTTAGGACCCACAAGTTAGACAAGTGGTATACATGCAAAGAAATGATATGATTTGGTTCTTATGCTATTTTGCCATTAGATGCATTTTGGTAAATAGCAAAAAGGTGCCAAGTTTGGATTTTTTTTTTTTTTTTTTTTTTTGGCCAGTCCTAGGCCTTGTACTCAGGGCCTGAGCACTGTCCCTGGCTTCTTCCCGCTCAAGGCTAGCACTCTGCCACTTGAGCCACAGCGCCGCTTCTGGCCGTTTTCTGTATATGTGGTGCTGGGGAATCGAACCTAGGGCCTCGTGTATCCGAGGCAGGCACTCTTGCCACTAGGCTATATCCCCAGCCCCCCCAAGTTTGGATTCTTGGCACAATGCTAGTGGTTAAATAGCCCAGGAACTCTAAAGTACTAATCAGTTGTTGTTTGAAGATTCCTATCACATCTACTGAGTTTTGTCATTGCAGAATTCTGGCAAGTATTTATTGGTCAGTTCTCAACAAGTTACAGGTAAGCTCTACTCCTATTGATCTCCTTGTTTCTTAGTCAGAAATAAAAAGGGCTTTTATCGCCAAGAATCCTTTGATTTCAGTTCAAAGCCAGTCTGGGAAGAAACAAATCCCTCTAAAACTCTATCTCCCAACTGACCAGCAAAGAGCCAGACTGGAAGCATGGCTCAAGAGACTCATATCATAATAACCAGCCAAATGCTGGAAGTGGCACTGTGGCTCAAGTGGTAGAGCGCTAGCCTCGAGCATAAATCCTCAAGGACAGTGCTCAGCCCTTGAATTCAAACCTCGTGAATGCCAACTGGGACGAGCTGTCCAAGCAATGAGCACCTAGACCTTCAGGACGAGGTCAGTCCTGACAATAAGGAACCATGGAGAGGAGTAAGAGGAGATGAAGTCTCATCTTAAATGGAGTCAATTTAAACTTGCCCTTTCAAAATTAATCAGAGCCAGGAGATCAAGAGAAATAGTTGCTTGCCCACCTAATGTCCATACCTGTTCATTTTCCATCTGGACAGGAACTTGCATTCTTGCCTTTGTTACTTGCTAATTGTATATATATTAGCCTCTGACTGGTTACTCCCAGCCAGTCCACTATCCCTAAACACTCCCTTCCTGCCCCCAGTCCAGTTATTCCTCCTTCCTTGTAATGGGCTACAATTAAGTTTATGCTCCAAATGGAACTTTTCTGGCTTGTGACCAGAATGTGTTCTCCCATGTCATTCACGTTAACTAGTCCTGTGAACTTGTCCACCTTTTGCCTGACCTTTTCAAAAGTCTCTTTTAACAGGATAACATCCCTCACCCAGGATGCCACCTGGGAACTTGGGGTTCAGGGCCATCCTTTTACCACAGGCAACTGGAGGCTTCGCTTATACTGCTCTGCCCAGCTTAGATCTGGATCCTGAAAACCCCAGCCCCAGTGACTCTTTGATGTGCCTAAGCTATAGGAGGTAACCAGAAGAGACCATGGCTCTGAGAACTATTCTCATAGAAATGATGAGGAGGACCTTTACCAACCAAACTATCAAGCAAATACTTCTTGGATGGTACCCAGCTGAAGGACAAATCAGGAACCCCTGATTACTTAGCCCATTTACAGCAGGAAGTAGCTTCAGAAGAAACAACCTCTGCCCATACTCCCGGCCTGGTACCCTTCCCCAGTTATTAATAAACAACAAATGGGGGAATGTTAGCATTTCCCCTGCCTTAGGTCCTCGGCTCCTCCCATTAGTCCCCAGATTCACCCATAACTAAACTCCCTGCCCTAGAACTATAATGGGCCACTCCTACTCCCCATTAAGACCTACCTCTTCCCCTTTAGCCCCAGAGAGAGAAGCTGCCACCTGGATAAGGGGCAGATGCCATGTTGCTCCCTCTCCTGTGGGAGATATGGCCCCACTAATAAACCTCCTTTATGAACCTTCTTCTGTCCGTGCCTATCTCCACATGGTCCCCTGGGATGGTTGGGACATATCCTTTCACAAGTTCCTGCCCAGTTACAAAGTTCATAGACATGGGCATCAGAAAGGCATGCTTACAAACTATTCTCCTATGACCTCCCAGCTCTGATTAATTTTTGGAGGGCCAAGCACAAATGACTCTAGGATTGGACACCATCTCTGCCATCCATGCAGTGGCTTACTGCCTCTGAATGCTCCATTGCTTTTCGTCCCAGGAGTGTCTTTCCCATGCTGGGATAAAGGTACATTTGGCATTTTTCTTGGTCAGTCATTGGATTTGTTTTATTTTTATTTTATTTTATTTTTTTGCCAGGCCTGGGGCTTGAACTCAGGGCCTGAGCACTGTCCCTGCTCAAGGGTAGCCCTCTACCACTTGAGCCACAGTGCTACTTCTGGCCATTTTCTACATATGTCATGCTGAGGAATTGAACCCAAGGCTTTATATATTCAAGGTGAGCACTTTACCAGTAGGCCATATTCCCAGTCCTCAGTCACTAGATTTGAACTCAGGGTCTGAGCACTTCTCCTCATCTCTTCAGCTCAAGGCTAGCATTCTGCTGCTTTGAGCTTTGGCACTTCCACTTCTCAGTACTCTGATGGCCTATTAGAGGTAACAGTCTCACAGGGACCTTTTTCTGCCTGAACTGGCTTTGAACTGCAGTTTTTAGTCAATGAGTCTGTACATAAGGCCACTTTACTCCAATTAAAAGCATCAAGGTGGTCAACACAGAAGTAATTTTTAAGCATGTTCTTACCTGGAACTTATTAAGGGCCAAAATTACATCTGTAAGAATCTTCTGTCCTTCTCTGTGGGCCTGCCTGCAATTCTTACAGAAAACCTGCAAGGCAAACTGGAATAGCATTTAAACAATCATTTTGGTAGTCCCATTTTTTTTCCAATTTCCTTTTCTCTAATTTGGACAACTTTACTCCCAAATTTTATATCCACAAATCTAGTCCTGATTTTTATTTATTTTATTTTGTTTTTTGCCAGTCCCGGGGCTTGAACTCAGGGCCTGGGCACTGTCCCTGGCTTCTTTTTGCTCAAAGTTAGAGCTCTGCCACTTGAGCCACAGTACGACTTCTGGCTTTTTCTATATATATGTGGTGCTGAGGAATCAAACCCAGGGCTTCATGTGTACAAGGCGAGCACTTTACCACTAGGCCATATCCCCAGGCCCTATTCCTGATTTTTTTTTTTTTTTTTTTTTGCCAGTCCTGGGGCTTGGACTCAGGGCCTGAGCACTGTCCCTGGCTTCTTTTTGCTCAAGGATAGCACTCTGCCACTTGAGCCACAGCGCCACTTCTGGCCATTTTCTGTATATGTGGTGCTGGGGAATTGAACCCAGGGCACTCTTGCCACTAGGCCATATCCCCAGCCCCATTTTTGGATGTATTTTGAAAAAGCAAAGATGCTAAGTCTGGTTTCTTGACAGAGTGCTGGTGCTTGTAATTCTTGCATTAAGAAAAACTCATTTGAGTTTAAAGATGTTCTAGGCAGTAACTCAGACTGCAGAAATAAAAAGGCCCTTTAAAACAGGAGTCCTGATGAATGGACTGGGCCTACTGCCTCAAGGTTTCAAAGGGTTCTTCAAATGCAAATGAAAGCTGACCAGTAAAGTATTAAAACAGAAGTTGGTAAAAGGCTTTAAAAATCAGGCTGGGATATGGCCTAGTGGCAAGAGTGCTTGCCCTGTATACATGAAGCCCTGGGTTCAATTCCCCAGCACCACATATGGCCAAAAAAAAACAAACATCCAAATTGCAAAATAGTATAGATATCAAATTTCATCATACAAATAAACTTTTTAACCCTCCTTTTCCAGTTTTAACACATCCCCATGGGAAGTTTTATAAATGCCAATCAAAGCATCTACTTTTACCACCAGGTTTCCAGTGTTCTCTGCAAGGCAAAGATATAGGACAAACATATGCCTCCCCATTGACCCATCCTAAGTTTTCCTGTCCTTGCCTTTTGATCTCTGAGAAATCCAAGCTGTTCTTTTAACAGTGATAAACCTTTATACCCAAATTTTGACATTTAGTCCCAAATTAACAGTGGAGGGAAACAAATTTCAAGTTCCCAATGCCTTTTGCTAAGCCTGATAACTTGATTTCAGTGTAAATAGCCTTATGCATTAAAATACCAGATTTTTTTTATCTGCAAATTAAAGAATTCTTAGAAACCTTTTTAATTGACCCTTAGGCAATGCTTTTGTAAGCCTACGTAGCTGTTACTTATTATTCTAAAATGTGAAGATGTCTGAGGGCTTACCCAAAATACAGAGACAATGTGAATATCAGGGTTTCCTTTCTGTCAGGAAAATGGAAGTGAAGGGAAAAGGAATAGGCCCGACTGGATCTTCAACTGGTGAGGACTGCTTATTGAGGAACAGCGAGGGGGATTGGAGGTTGTGCCTGGGAATGGACTTGGGGGTTGTGCCTGGGAATGGATTTGGGGGTAGGCTTATATAGAGTTTAACAAGGAAGCAGAAAATAGAAAATGGGTTATGGTCTCTTGGGGGCCCAGAGCGATGTCCTTGGCCAACTCCACAGTGGAATGCTCCACCTGGGGTGACAGGCTATTGTCCCCTGGGGACCCAGAGTGGTGTCCTTGGCTAGGCTCAGATTGGAATAACCTGCCTGCAGACAGGCCTGTCATCAAGGCTGCTTGTATGCACCTGGTGTCTTGCTTGGCCTCTGGGATTAAGGCAGGAATCAATCTTTATTTTCCTCAGATAAGTTTCTCAACCTAGTGAGTCTATCCTTTTCAGAGAGTAGCCAAGTTTTTACCATTTCCAAGGAGAGGGCAGTTTTAGATAGTTAGGCCCCCTTTATCTCCAAGACATTGTAATATAGCATTTAAATAGAGGGAGGTTTAACTGCTTTGTTATTTGCTTTCTGGTTCCAACTTCAGAGTTCAGCTTTTTTTCTATTCATTAAAAATAATATAATTTCCCTGTCCCCTCCCCTATCTTTCCTGCCAGAGTGATTCCTCACTTTCCCTATCCATTCATTTAACTATGAGATTATATATATAATACATTAATTTAGAGGCTCATTAAAAATCTGATTCTAAAGTTCTTTGGTATGAAGAGGAAGGTATGTAATGACCCATGGTTCTCACCCCCCTCATCTAGCCTTCAGAAGCCTTCTAGCTGGAAACTGCCAGTAAACAACTTGCAAAAGCTGACATCTGGCACTAGGTGGCAGCACACTCACTCAATGTGGTGCTCACAGAAACCCATTAGTAATCCAGGCAACTTGGCCTTGCATATTCAGTATTCACAGCCCAGCACAAACCAGCAATCCTGCCAGATCTCTTTTAAATTCAATTCTCCCCCGGCCCACCTCCCCACCCCCGCCATACACTCTTCAGTACAGAAGCAGCATGGGAAGCTTCAGCGCCTTGGGTATTTGATCTTCCCTGACTTGGGAAAGTTCCTATTTGTTTCTCCCTCCACAAGCCTTCTCTTAGAGTACACTGAGCTAAACATGCAACCTCAAAAGTCTGTCCTCCTGTGCACCTACACACACACACTTTTGCAAACAAGATATTAATAAAAATTCTTGCATTAATATAGTCTTAGTTAATAAGGCCTTGTACATACTATCTTAAGCCAAATATAAAGATAGGGAATAATGCATTTAGGCACTATTTAGATAGTGCAATTAGACACACCTGTATTCACAAAAAGTTTCAGGTAGACTGTGGCTCCAAAAAAGGTCATCATGGGCTGGGAATATGGCCTAGTGGTAAAATGGTAAAGCACAATCTCCCAAGTACTGAAAGAAATATAGATCTTTCTTTATAGTTCTCCCAGATGTCCTCAATTTACCTTAGTCCCAAACTCATCACCAAATAAGTCCTATGGGGATGGCCTGGGATATAACACACCCAATAAGACAATGTGATGGCCCCATAAAAATAGTGGATTTGGGGCTGGGAATGTGTCTTAGCGGTAGCATGCTTGCCTAGCATGCATGAAGCCATGGGTTTGGTTCCTCAGTACCACATAAAGAGAAAAAAGATGCCAGAAGTGGGGCTGTGGCTCAAGTGGTAGACTGCTATGCTTGAGCAAAAGCTCTGGGACAGAAGCTCTGCCGAGGCCCTGAGTTTAAACCCCAGGACTGGCAAAAAAAAAAAAAAAAAAAAAAGGTGCATTTTAAAAAAAATCAAGATACTATTAGGAGGATTAACATCGTGAAAAGGCAATATTACCTAAAGCTATCTACAAATTCAATGCAATACCCATCAATATCCCAACACAATTCTTCAATGAAATAGAGGAAGCAATTCAGAAATTCATATGGAACATTAAAAAACCCCGAATAGCAAAAGCAATCCTAAGTAGAAAGAACAGTGCAGGAGGAATATCAATACCAAACTTTAAGTTGTATTACAAAGCTATAGTAACAAAAACAGCTTGGTACTGGTACAAGAACAGACCCGAGGACCAATGGAACAGAATGGAAGACCCAAAAATGAATCTACAGACCTACGGCTACCTAATCTTTGACAAAAGAGCTAAAAATATAGGTTGGAACAAAGACAGCCTCTTCAACAAAAGGTGCTGGCAAAACTGGATCAATACCTGTAACAAACTAAAACTAGATCCCTATTTATCACTCTGCACTAAAATCAATTCCAAATGGATCAAAGACCTAGAAATAAAATCAGATACCCTGAAAACACTAGAAACTCTAGGACTCCTTGGCACTGGAACAAACTTCCTCAACAAAGGCCCAGAAACACAAAAAAAAATCAAAGAAAGGTTGAACAACTGGGACTGTATCAAACAGCAGAGCTTCTGCAGGGCAAAGGACATAGCTTCCAAGATAAACAGAAAGCCCACAGCTTGGGAAAAGACCTTTACCAGCCATACAACGGACAAAGGCTTAATATCTAAAATATACACAGAACTAAAACAATTAAATTCCTCCAAAACAAATAATCAAAAAACCAACAGCCCTCTCAACAAATGGGCTAAACACCTAAAAAGAGACTTCTCTGAAAAGGAAATGAGAATGGCCAAGAGTCACATGAAAAAGTGCTCTACATCACTGGCCATAAAAGAAATGCAAATCAAAACAAGATTGAAATTCCACCTCACCCCAGTAAAAATGTCCATTATCAGGAAATCCAACAATGACAAATGCTGGAGATGATGTGGCCAAAAAGGAACCCTGCTACACTGTTGGTGGGAATGCAAGCTTGTTCAACCCCTCTGGAAAGCAGTGTGGAGGTTCCTAAAAAGGCTAAACATAGAGCTCCCCTATGACCCAGAAGCCCCACTATTGGGCATCTACCCAAAAGACTATAAGCAAGACCACACTAAAGCCACCAGCACAACTGTGTTCATCGTAGCACAATTTGTCATTGCTAAAACATGGAACCAACCTAGATGCCCCTCAGTAGATGACTGGATCAGGAAAATGTGGTATATATATGCAATGGAATTCTGTGCCTCTATCAGAAGGAATGACTGCCCCATTCGTAAGGAAATGGAAGAACTTGGGGAAAAAATCATATTAAGTGAAGTGACCCAGACCCAAAGAAGCATAAACCCTATGGTGTCCCTCATAGGGAATAGCTAGTACAGGATTAGGCCAGTCATGGCAGAAGATCAAAATACCCCATTATCTGTACCCATATGATCACATAAGATGATGCCAAGTGAAATGAACTCCACATTATGGAGACAAGAGTTATGCCACTATTGTAACTATTATCATCATCCCATGTGAAACCATACCTTTTGTATTTTTTAATTTTTTTTCTTGTCTGTTTGTTTGATTGTTTTGTTCAATTTTGTTTCTCTTGTATTCCCTTCCTGTGCTTGTACCCCCACTACCACTATATCTCATCCGAATTACCTGGATACTGTTTATATGGGTATTAGAACTGGGGAAGGGAAAGGAAATATCAATATTGAGAGACAAAGGACAAAAAGACAAACCATTCCAAAAGCAATTACCTACAAAGCTATTTGGTGTAAATCAACTGAACAACTCAAGAGGAGAGGGTAAGGGGGAGGGGGGAGGAAATGAGGGAGGAGGTAACCAGTTGAACAAGAAATGTACTCACTGCCTTACATATGAATCTGTAACCTTTCTGTACCACACTTTGACAATAAAGAAAGAAGTTTAATTAAAAAAAGAAAGAAATGACAAAAATTACAGAATTTGTATGAAAGGAAATTATTACACAAGTATTCCATATATTTAAAAGTTAGAAATATGAAGCATGTTAAGCAGAAGTATGGAAGATATTTTTTAAATACCCGTAACAAACGTCTAGGAATAATATCTATATCTATAACTATATCTATATCTATATATATATATGAGATCAGCAACACCCAGGATGAAAATAGTAACAAATTCAACATCGAAGAGGCAAAGATTAAAGTACCAGAGAACAAAGCAACATAAAACAAGGAGAGGTACAACAAAGAAAAAGTAAAAAGGCAAAGAGAGTCAGTGAGTGGAATAACAACCAGTAGCTTAGTAGGCATGTAGTTGAAGTCTTTGAAGAACAGAAGCAACAGTGGGAGACAGAGAAAAATCTTCCGAATTAATGGCATAACATTTTCACCATTTGATGAAAATTGTAATGTAATATATAACAAATTTACCAATGTGCGGGCACAAAAAAATTGAGGGAAATTTCACCAAAGCACATTGTAAACAAATTGCTTAAGACTAATGATGAACATTAGAAAATTATCTGTGGAAGGGAAAAGGAATCACAGAAACAGCAGGATGAAGGAAGTAGGGAAGGGTAAGCCTGAGAACATGAGGGATGGGGTAGCAGTGTTTAAAAACAAATATACTCATTACCTTACTTATGTAACTGTAACCCTCCTGTTCATCACATTTTCAATAAAGATTTAAAAAAAAAATCAAGATACTGAGGTGGGAATCTGCCCTAATGGTAGAGTGCTTGCCTCCCATACATGAAGCCCTGGGTTCAATTCCTCAGCACCTCATATATAGAAAAAGCCAAAAGTGGTGCTGTGGCTCAAGTGGTAGAGTGCTAGCCTTGAGCAAAAAAGAAGCCAGGGACAGTGCTCAGGCCCTGAGTTCAAGCCCCAGGACTGGCAAAAAAAAAAAAAAAATCAAGATACTGTTACCCAAAAGGACCAGCCAAGTCAGCCAATATCTAGGGCAACTGAACAGCTGGTTCCCTTTCCCTTCCACTCACTGTTTGACATAGAACCTCTTGCCTAAAAGTACCTCCAGCCCTCAGCTTGGTTTCCCTATAAAACAAAAGTTCTGTTTATTCAATCTCTGGATCCTTCAGTCCGCATACTCTTTTAACATCCTGTTCTTTTCCTTCAAAGCTCTGATTACATAGTTCAAGATTGCATAGTGGTATGTGTGATTATTAACCTAGTGTGTAACTTTCCACTAGATTATAATCTTCAAAGGATCAAGGTCTTGGTGTCCCCAGAGCCTAGTAGAATTAGTAGCACATAGTAGGGACACAATAAAAGGACATTTAATTCAACAGATTTATAATTATCTATTAGACTCCAACGACAATAAGTCTAACTGGGCATTGTTTCTTCCTAGTTTCTACCCTAATGAAGGATACAAACATGTAATTCGACTTTTACAATTCAGCTACAACTCTTTCTCCAAGAATAGTGAAATCTAGGGAACAGGGGTGTGAAATAGCTAAATCAAAGGGATCCAGGAAGGTTTCTCAACAGAGTCAGGATGTTGGTCCAACTTTAGAAAAATAAGAAGGCATTGTTATACCAGCAGCTGGTGGCTCATGCCTATAACCCTAGCTCCTCAGAAAGCTGAAATCTGAGGATTGCAGTTCAAAGTAACCCTAGCAGGAAAGATTGTGAGACTCCTCTCCAATTAACCATCAATAAGTCAGAATTGGATCTAGGCTCAAAGGATAGAGCACTAGCCTTGAGTAAAAGTAGCTCAAGACAGTGCACAGGCCCTGAGTTCGAGTCCTAGTACCCATGCACATACACAGAACAAAAAAACAACAAAAAAGGCATTATTAGCAGGATGAAGGATAAAAAGTAGGTCTTCTGAAGCACATTGGAAAACAAGAAAATATAACACAACCTGATGTATTCAGGAGAGACTTAATGGCCTCAGCCTCACTACAGAAACTCTTCAGAGCAGGAAATCGCTACATGAAACTATATGCTACACATGAACTTTTGGTGTTTGGGGGAAAAGCTCAATAAGACATGGAGCCTGAGTTCAAGCCTTGGTACTGGCACGCACATTCCACATGTGAGCACACACCACCACCCCCAACTTTTAGCTAACCCAATTCCTTTTTTTTTTAAATTAAATTTTATGGACAAGGTGATGTGAAAAGGAGGTACAGTTACATAATAAGGTAGTGAGTACATTTCTTGTCATATTTTTTGCACCCTCATTTTTCTTTCCCTTCCCTAGTTCAGGTAAGCATATATACAATATCCAGTGTACATATACAGTAACCACGTAGGGTACACCAAAGGAGATTCACCTAGAACATTAAATGTAATGACAACAATAGAATCCTCCTGTGTCCTTCTCTTGGAGTTCTTTTTGCTTATCCTCATCTTATATAATCATGTTAACATAGCTGTTGAGCTATAACCCAGTTCCCTTTTGAAAACATAGAACATAAAAGGTATATATCAAAAGTAGGATTTGGGGGCAAAAAAACATCACCTAAAGAAATGCTGGTTTTTATCAATGCCTGATAGGGTGATCATCACATAGTAGGACTTCATATGAATATGTATGTATATATGTGTGTTTATATGTATATGTATATATGTGTGTATATATATGTATACACAAATGTCTGGATAAAAATCATTTTGTGTTGCTATACATGGACATAAACCATAGAAATCCAAGTGATTTGTAAAAGCATACAAAAGAAACAAAGGGCAAAATAAATTACTTTCAAACAGGAAGCTTTATATAACCGTGTCTCTGTAGAATAAAAATGTGCTCAGCTTTGAATGCCATTTGCTGCCAGGACCTGAGAGTGTTACTAAGAAAGGAATGGGAGGAGGACTGAGGGAAATAAGATGCTATGCCAGGACACAAGCACAGAGAATCCAACATTTGGGGTTTGAAATTGTCACTAGCTGATGGCTTCCCTAAGCTTCCCAGCTTTCACACAAACCCACATATTCTTGACATCCACACATAAAAAATATTTTAGGATGTCTGACAAAAAAGGAGAGACTCACAGGGTAAAGGATTTATCAAAGAGTTATTTTATGCCAGGGGCCATGGTTCACACCTAGTTAGAAGGCTGAGATCTGAGGATCAAGGTTCAAAGCTAAGCCAAGCACCAGTAGCTCATGCTTGTAAGCCTGTCTACTAAGAAGGCAGGGAACTGAGGATCATGGTTTCAAGCCAGACTATGAGACTCTCATCTCCAATTAACCAAGAGGAAACCAGAAGTGGCACTGTAGCTCAAAGCGGTAGAGTATTAGCCTTAAGTGGAAAAATCTCAAGGACAGTACCCTGGCCGGGAGTTCAAGCTCCACAAATGACAAAAAAATAATAAAGTTCAAAGCTAGCCTGGGCAAGAAAGTCTGTGAGACTCTTAGCTCCAATCAACCACCAAAAAGCCAGAAGTGCAGATGTGGCTCAAGTGGTAGAGTATTAGCTTTGCATGAAAAAGCTAAGGAGCAACACCTACATCCTGAGTTCAAACGCTAGTACCAACACAAAAGTTTAAAAAAGAAAAAGATTTACGACATTACATTTAAAGCCCTAGGCGAACTTTCTTGGGCGTGGCCACGTGGCTACTGTATATGTTCTTGATACATTGTATATTGCATATATGTCTACCTGACCTAGAGAAGAGATAGAAAAACAGGACGTAAGATATCACAAGAAATGTACACTGCCCTACTATGTAACTGTATCCTTTTTGCACAACACCTTGTCAAAAAATTTGTGTTCAATTAATAAACAAATTAAAAAAAAGAAAAAGATTTAGTATAACAGGGTTAAAGTAGTGAGAAACAAAAGAAGAGAGAAAAACATTTTCTGCTTCCCATGAAGGAATGACTCAAAATGGCTGCCTTTATTCTTTCTGACCTGGGGGAATACACATGGTCAGGTCAATCTCTATCTTCATTTTATTTATTTATTTATTTATTCATTTGCCAGTCCTGGGGCTTGAATTCAGGGCCTGAGCACTGTCCCTGGCTTCTTTTTGCTCAAGGCTAGCATTCTGCCACTTGAGCCACAGTGCCACTTCTGTCTTTTTCTATATATGTGGTGCTAAGGAATCAAACCCAGGGCTTCATGTGTGGGAGGCAAGCACTCTACCACTAGGCCATATTCCCAGCCCCTCAATCTCTATTTTAGGCAATGGTTCTGAGTGGCAAAGATGGGTGCTACTCATTATTTTAAAATATGGATGTATTTCTGGGCCTACCCAAAACAGAGGGACAATCTCTAAGCTTTAGGTTTTTCTCTCTTCCCATAAGCATTTCATCTTAATGTGGTTATCCATTTACACATTTTTATTCTTTTCAAAGTAGAAAGTAGATTGTTTATTCTGCTAGAGCTTCAACTCAGGGTATAAGTGTTGTCTTTGAGCATTTGTGCTCAAGGCTACCACTTGAGATACACAGCTCCACTTCTGGCTTTTTGTAGGTTAATTGGAGATAGGAGTCTCACTGCCAGGATGGGGGGATGGGCAGAGGGCCAGGATGCTGGCTTCAAACTGCAGTCCTCAGATCTCATTCTCCTGAGTAGCTAGGATTATTGCCATGAGCCACTGTGCCCAGCTCTGGTGCATAGATTTAGATATCTGCTTTTAGGGAGAGGAGCCAAAGTCCAATGAGAGCATAAGGCCCTTAGTTCAAGGGCCCCTGCGGGGGGTGGGGGGGTGGGGGAGAAGAAAGAAAAGAAAATAACAGCCAGCTGGTAACTCCAGCCTGTAATCCTAGCTACTCAGGAGGCTGAGATCTGAAGATGGCTATTCAAAGCCAGCCCAGACAGGAAAGTCTGTGAGACTCTTATCTCCAGTTAACCACCAAAAAAGCAGGAAGTGGAGCTGCAGGTCTAAGTGGTAGAGCATTAGTCTTGAGCCAAGAGCTTAGGGACAGTTCAAGCTCCACAACAACAACAACGACAACAACAACAAAACAGAACAGAACAGAAAAGAGAGAGGAAGGAAGGAAGGAAAAGAAAAGGATGCTTAGACTACAGCTATGGTTGTTTACCAAGATACTCTTAATTACTACATTTCAGACCTGGGATTTATATAGAAAAATACTATTCTAAATGACAATTTACACTTCATTATGGAGAAGGTCCAACCAATGCCCACCATCTCCCCTCAGGTTGCATTTATAAAGAAGCTGAACTAAGAGCTGATAAATTTATGAATTAGTAAAGGTGTCACACCGAATCAGTTTTGCTGCTTAGGCTAGCAGCAAAATCATCTATCAGAGTGCAAAGTTCCAGAGCAGTGTTTGTGAATCAAATGTCACAATGGATTGCACTTAATGATATTGGTCATTTACACCCTTAACCTCTGGCCACCCTCAGAACAAACCCCGCCCCAGCATGCAAGTTGGGAGAATACAGAAACTGCTGCTTCCTGGGGACCGGTGATGAGCTGGAGGAAAGGGTCATTTCTGATTGCTCCAGCTTCATCAAAACTACTTGTCAGTATTAAGGTTTTCCTTAATCTCTCCTAAGGATGATAAATCTCAATAATGGCAAAGGTTTATCTAGATCTTGCATATTCATGTAGTAAGTATGTAGAAAGAATTCTGTGTTGCAACCATTTTAGGAGCAGGAAGGCTATTCTCTCCCATGTACAGATAATAAAAGTGAGGCACAGAGAGGTTTGACAATAATCCTATGACACACCACATTTAAATACTAAGAAGAATAGTAGAGGCTGGGGAGGTGGCTCATGCTGTAATCTTAGCTACTCAGGAGGCTGATATCTTTTTTTATTTTGGTCAGTCCTGGGGTGAACTCAGGGCCTGGGCACTGTCGCTGAGCTTCTTTTGCCTAAGACTAGCACTTTGCCACTTGAGCCACAGCACCACTTCCAGCTTTTTCTGTTTATGTAGTACTAAGGAATTGAACCCAGGGTTTCATGCATGCTAGGCAAGCACTCTACCACTAAGCCATATTCCCAGCCCTAAAGTTTTGTGAGACTCTTGTTTTTTTTTTGTTTGTTTGTTTTGTTTTTGCTAGTTCTGGGGCTTGAACTCAGGGCCCAGGCATTGTCCTTGTGCTTCTTTTGCTCAAGGCTAGCACTCTTACTTGTGCCACAGTGCCACTTCTGGCTTTTTCTGTTTATGTAGTAGTGAGGAATCAAACCCAGGGCTTCATGTATGCTAGGCAAGCAGCCTACCACTAAGCCACATTCTTACCCCAAAGTGATAGAGGCTGATATCTGAGAATCATGATTCAAAGCCAGCCCAAGCAGGAAAGTCTGTTAGCCTCCTATCTCCAATTAACTGCCAAAAAAGCCACAAGTAGAGTTGTGGCTCAAGTGGTAAAGAGCTTAGAGACAGTGACCAGACCCTGAGTTAAAGCACCAGAACTAGCACAAAACCAAAACCAACCAAACAAACAAACAAAAACCCCACAGAAGCAAAAAACAAAAACCAGTATTAGAACCAAGATGGTTTGGCTCCATGTTTCATACTCTTGATCTCTATGATATGCTGCCCATTAAGACGTAGTATGAGGGGCAACCTAATAGATGATTTTTCTATGCCCCACCAAGTAACTAAAAGTCCCCCATGTTGTATCTTTGCCTGAGCTATTCTCACTTTACAACTACCTTGGGGTCTAGGAAAGAGAAGATTCACCAATAGTATCTTGTGTGAAAGGCAAGTTTCTCTTTAATTAGTTCATGTCATCTTTTTATCATCTTAAAGGAAGCAACCAAATCTCAGGACATTGCAACCAGGCAAATTGTTCCTGTTCTGTCCCAAAGCTGAAGTTATAACTCTAGAACACTTTCAGAAATCCCTCCAGAGTCAACCAGGCTTGGGTTGTTTTAATTATATATACCTTTCTTATTCTCTACCCTTAGTTCTCCCTATTTAACCTAAAGCCAATGTCTATACTTCAGTAGACAGATGAAGATGCAGTGAAGTTGTCTACCCATAGCTGCCGTGTATAAAATTTTCTTCTCTGCCCTTTACCATGTCTCTTTACTTGGCATATGGGGGTGAGTGGCTGGACCTAGCATGAGACATTAGGTCTAGGATCCAAAAACCTAGTTTCAGTAGTACATTTATATCATGCAGATCAATATCCTTTGTTAACTATGACTAAATGACCTCCCCCCCCCATGCCAGTACTAGGGCTTGAACTAAGGGCTTGGGTGTTCTTGCTCAAGGTTAGCGTTTTATTCCTTGAGTCACAGCTCCATTTCCACCTTTTTTGGTGCTTAATTGGAGGTAAGAGTCTTCACAGACTTTCCTGCCCAGGCTGTCTTCTAACCAAGATCCTCAGATCTCAGCCTCCTAAATAGCTAGGATTACATATGTGAGTCACCCACTGGTTGACTGAGTGTCTCTTAAAGTGCTCTTTCTCTATGGCTAACCAGCAGTGAAGCCACTGGCAAAGTCTGAGCTTTAGGATTGGTTTAGATTGGGACTGTGACCCAATCAGAGTTAGCAAATGATGAACTTTCCCTGAGGATTCTGAGAAAAGGAAGTCCTCTTTCTTATTATTATTTTGGTGATTTTAGAAGGAGTCCCTACTATCCTTTTAGTACTGTGAGGGAAGGCTTTACAGCAAAAGCCAATATGCAAAGAAAGCAGAATAAAGAAAAGGACCCAGGCTATGTACCAGACTATGTGCCAGAAGTGCCAGACTTTGAAGTCAGGCCCCACTTTACCACGCGAACCCCACTTTACCACATGAACCTGAGATAAGCAGGCCCTGTGAGCAAACTCCAGGACAAGCCCATTAGGGCCCAGTCGGTCTAGAACTCTAACTGCTGGGAATGCTTAACTCTGACTGCCACCAGAGTGCCTCGAGCCCTGAGCCAATCAGATTTGTACCTGTGTCCTAATCTTGCTTGCTTGAACACCTGATTGTTGTAACTTTGTTTTTTGCCTTTATAAGCCCTGTGTAATCACAGCTCGGGGCTCCCTCCTAACCTCCTCTGTGTTGGTGGGTAGGACGAGGCCCGAGTTGCAGCTCACTTAAATAAAGCCTTGCCTTGCTTTTGCATTTCGAAACATCTGAGTCTCGGTGGCCTTCTTGGTGGTCATCTCGCGACTTGGCACAACATTTGGAGTTTCGTCCGGGATCGCCCCAGACACCCCCGAGACCCCAGACTCTGAAGGCAAGGAAACAGCGCTGTTCATTTGTTTATTTGTCTTGTCCTGTAATTTGTTTGTTTGTCTGTTTGTCTGTTTTGCTTATTTCTTAAAGGGGTTCCTTAAGGGGTTGTCGAAGCGGATGCACTTACTCGGCAATCCCGGGGAGACTGGGGGGTGCCCAGACTCTGAGTCCACTTGGATCCACTCCTCCTGCCCTTGCAGGAGGTTGGGCCAACTTAGGTCTGCTCCTGCTGCTTAGCAGGAGGAGGCTTGTGGGTCAACCTAGGAGATCTCCAACTCATAACTTTTCTTATTCTCAGGCCTGTGTGTTGTGTTGTGTTGTTGTTTTTTATTAGCCTTCTGAACTAAACATCTGATCAGAGCTATGGGTAACGTTCTATCTTGGGGATCTCCATCTAGCCCCCTAGATTTGACCCTAGCTCACTGGAGGGAAGTCAAGGAAATAGCTCAGAACCAAGGTGTGACCCTTAAGGAGGAAAAATGGATCACCCTGTGTAAGTCAGAATGGCCCACCTTTGAGAGAGCTAATTGGCCACCTGAGGGGAGCTTTAATATAGTTAAGATCAGCACTTTACAAAGCCTAATTGAAGCCCCTCATTCAGGCTATCTAGACCAGATTCCTTATATAGACACCTGGAGGAAACTAGTTGACAGGGACACTCCAGCATGGGTTCGGCTTTTCTTACCGACTCCCTCCTCCACTCCTTCCCCTACCCTAATATTTACCCAAAAGACACGAGGTGACAAGAGAGAAACCAAGAAGGAAGAGAAGAAATTGTGCCCACCTGTCCTCCAGGGAGGAAGCATGGAGGAGGAAATGCTTCCCCCTCCATACTCCCCACACCAGTTAACTCCAGAAGAGGACTCTGAGGAAGATGTTTCAGCTGTGCCCCACCCCCCACTCCAGAGGGCCCCGCCCAGTCAACTCACCAAAGTCGAAGAATTACATCTATACCTCTTGCTACTGGAAAATGTACAGCCAATGCTTATTCTGTGCACTTTAAGATCTTTTGAATATGTATGTGTGCGTGAATGTGTGAGTGTTAACATGTTCAAGACTGTTAGTATGATGTAAAATTGAGTGAGTTTAAGTTTAAATTCAAATGGTCATCAAGTTTGGGCATTACCAAATGCTTTAAAGGATTATTGCGTTGTTTTAAAGAGGAACTATAGTTAAAAAAATGTTTAATTAAAAAAATCAGAGCTGGGGCTGGGAATATGGCCTAGTGGCAAGAGCGCTTGTCTCCTATACATGAGGCCCTGGGTTCGATTCCTCAGCACCACATATATAGAAAAGGCCAGAAGTGGCGCTGTGGTTCAAGTGGCAGAGTGCTAGCCTTGAGCAAAAAGAAGCCAGGGACAGTGCTCAGGCCCTGAGTCCAAGCCCCAGGACTGGCAAAAAAAAAAAAAAAAAAAAATCAGAGTTAAGTGTCAGAAATTTGGATTTAAAAGGATATATATATATATATATATATATATATATATATATATATATTAAACTAATGGGGATAGAAGTAAACTCTCATTAACTCTATGTATGGAGGAAGAAATGGCAAAATGGGCTAATGTTTCTCACTAATATATTGGAAAGCTGTATTTCTAATTGTAATTCTTGCATTAAGGAAAAATTGTCATTTGAGTCCAAAGGTCTTCATGCCATGCAGTAACTGGGACTGAAGAAAAAAAAAAAAGAGGCTTTTTCGAAACAAGCAGCCCGTAGGCAAAGGGCAGCACCTGGTTTCAGAATGCCTGTGAGCTTCAGTTTTTCCAATGCAGATAAAAGCTAAAGTGTTGGGTTAGTAAAAAGGCTTTGGAAATCAAGAATACATTTCTAGATAAGAAATTTGGAAGTAAAATTGTCCTAAATAATTATTGCAAAGTGAGAAAAGGAGAATTATGGCTACCAAAATGTTTAATTGCCATTCCAGCTTCTTTATAGGTTTTTTTGTAACAGTTTCCAGCAGGCCCACAGAGAAGCACAGGTGATTCCTACAAGTTTGTCAAGATCTAATACTGACCCTTAATAAGTTCCAGGTAAGACCATGCTTAAAAACTCTTCTGTGGGGCTGGGGAGATAGCCTAGCAGCAAGAGTGCCTGCCTCGGATACACGAGGCCCTAGGTTCGATTCCCCAGCACCACATATACAGAAAACGGCCAGAAGCGGCGCTGTGGCTCAAGTGGCAGAGTGCTAGCCTTGAGCGGGAAGAAGCCAGGGACAGTGCTCAGGCCCTGAGTCCAAGGCCCAGGACTGGCCAAAAAAAAAAAAAAAAACTACTTCTGTGTGGACCACCTTGTTGCTTTAATTGGAGTAAAGTGACCTCTTGTAAGACTCACTGATCTGAAATCTGTAGTTCAAAGCCAGCCCGGGCAGAGAAAGGTCCCTGTGAGAGACTTGTCTCTAATCAGCCAGCAGAGTGCTGGGAACGGAGTTGTGTGGAGCTCAAAGTGGTAGGGTGCTAGTCTTCAGCTGAAGAGCTGGGGGACAGCACTCAGGCCCTGAGTCCAAGTACAGTGGAAAGTCACTCCTCCTGGGACAAAAGTGATACAGCATCCAGAGGCAGTAAGCCACTGCTTGGATGGCAGAGATGGTATCAGATCCTAGAGTCACTCCTGTTTGGCCTTTCAAAAGTTAATCAAAGCCGGGAAGTCCTAGAAGAATAGTTCGTAAGCATGCCTTTCTAATGCCCATGTCTGTCTACTGGGCAGGAACTTGCCAGTCATCTGTGATAGTGGTTAGTAAGGGTAAGTTTGTCAAATGAGAGGATAGTTTAAAATCCCAACCCCCACATCTACTCAAAGCTCTGACTGGCAGTGAGAATTTTAAGCTGATACATCTGTTCAGGAAAGAAAGCTTGTAGACCTGAGATTGTGTCCTTATTAAGATCTGTTAAAGGTCTGCCAAGGTAATTTTTTTAGGTCATCAAAAATCAGTTCCCCAGCCAGTCAGGAAAAAGCTTTTACAAACTAGAATGTTAAAAAGCAC
Source organism: Perognathus longimembris pacificus (assembly GCF_023159225.1). NCBI lineage: Eukaryota > Metazoa > Chordata > Mammalia > Rodentia > Heteromyidae > Perognathus > Perognathus longimembris. The sequence continues at coordinate 28,971,316 of NC_063170.1, read as the reverse complement.
AGATTTGTAAACCTGAAGTCACCCATCTGGGCTTCATATTAAAAGAGGGCAAGTGTTGGCTGTCAGATGCATGTAAAGAGACTGTGCTGAAAATCCCTGTGCCTAAGTCAGCCAGACAAGTCAGAGTTCCTGGGAACAGCAGGCTTTTGCCGGCTGTGGATACCTGGGTTCACTGAGAAGGCCAAGTTTCTATATGAAGCCACCAAAAACCTCCTAGAATTTCATTGGACTGAGCAGATGCAAAAAGCCTTTGAGGCAATCTAGAAAAGCCTTCTGGAAGCCCCTGCCTTAGGCCTACTTGACATGAATACCAAGAGAGGGGGCTACTGACAGCCGAAGGAAAGGCCATTAGAAACAAGCAGGAGATTTTAAGCCTCATCCGGGCCCTATGGGAACCAGCAAAGATTGCCATTATGCACTGTCTGGGTCATCAAAAGGGAGTTGATTCAGTGACTAGAGGGAATAATCTGGCCGACCAGGCAGCTAAGGAAGCAGCCCTTCAGCCCAGAGAAGTATTGACTCTAGTAGACCCAGAGCCACAAGCTTTGCCTCCTGTGCACCAGTATTCCCAAGAAGACTTGGAGTGGATAAAGAAAATTCCCATGGCCCACAAACCCCTGGACAGAGAAGGAAACAATGACTGGTGGAAAACCTGTGAAGGGAAACTTATCTTGCCACAAGGGCTGGGTAAGGGAATCCTTAAGAGAATCCACCGAAGAATGCAGGACTTGCTCTGACACTTCAAAGTGAAAATTAGAAAGGAGATCAACTTACTGAAGATATTGTTAAAAATTGTAAGGCCTGTCAGCTCACCAACGCCCCCAATCAACCAGTTACTAAAGGAGCTTGCCTCCGTGGGGATAGGCCAGGTGTGTATTGGGAAGTAGATTTCACAGAAATTAAACCTGGAAAATTTGGATACAAATATTTGCTAGTTTTTGTAGGCACCTTTTCAGGATGGGTGGAAGCTTATCCAACAAAGCATGAGACTGCAAATGTAGTGGCTAAGAAGATCCTGGAAGAAATCCTACCCAGGTATGGCTTCTCATCTACCATTGGGTTGGACAACGGACTGGCCTTCGTCTCAAAAGTAAGTCAGGGAATAGCCGTTGCACTGGGGATGGATTGGAAATTGCATTGTGCTTATAGACCCCAGAGTTCAGGACAGGTAGAGAGAATGAATCGGACTCTAAAAGAGACCTTGACTAAATTGGCCTTAGAGACTGGCGCAGAGTGGGTGTCACTCCTTCCTTTTGCTCTGCTTAGAGTAAGAAATTCTCCCTATCAGCTTGGCTTTACTCCTTTTGAAATAATGTACGGGTACCCCCCGCCCATTATCCCTAGCCTTCAGACTGAATTGCTTGCTGATTTGGATGATACTGAATTTTTGTGTAAAGTCGATTATTTGCAGCTCGTGCACAAGAATATGTGGCCCCAACTTAAGGCATTATATGATTCTGCTTCTGTCCCTACCCCCCATTTATTCAGACCAGGGGACTGGGTGTTCGTCCGGAGGCATAACCCCAAATCCCTAGAACCACGGTGGAAGGGACCATATGTGGTGCTACTGACTACTCCCACCGCCCTCAAGATAGACAGCATCACCACTTGGGTCCATTGCTCCCACACCAGGCCAGCGGACCCCTTTGCCCTGGACGACGACTACCATGGTGGAACATGGGAGGTCTCCAAGCACCCGACTCAGCCGCTTCACCTTCGCCTCAAGAAAAGAAAGTTAAACTGAACATTGTTATAATTTTCTTTTTGCCTTCTACCCTGGCTAGTGTTAATGTTATTTTGGCAGCTCACTCCAAAGTGAGGTGACCCCCTTATTTTAGGTAGTTTTGGGCTTTCTCAGGAATACGGGTATAGCCACCCGACCCTTAGAGCACAGCTGAGAAGTTTATGTATTATTTTGTTGCTTACATTTGGCTACTAAACACTATACAGCTAATGGTAAGTCTGTATAGCTGAAAATTAATTTTCAGTTTGCAGTAATCCTGCTGTCTCTTGGTGAAGTAGACTAAGGCTATAGGTTCCTGGCTAGGTAAGGTCAACGCCCCTCAGTCAGCCTGAAGAAGCTACAGAAGATGGATGATCTTCACCCAAGAGCCCCCCTTAAAACGAAGGGACCAGAGTTGTTTTTGGTTACTACTTTGGCCCCTACTGGCCCATGCCTTATCTCTACATCATCCCCTAGACATGCAAGCCATTGAAATGGACAGAATGGAACCATGATTGGCTCCCAAGGTACCAAAGAGAAAAAGGGGGAAATGAAGTGCCAGACTTTGAAGTCAGGCCCCACTTTACCACGCGAACCTGAGATAAGCAGGCCCTGTGAGCAAACTCCAGGACAAGCCCATTAGGGCCCAGTCGGTCTAGAACTCTAACCGCTGGGAATGCTTAACTCTGACTACCGCCAGAGTGCCTAGAGCCCTGAGCCAATCAGATCTGTACCTGTGTCCTAGTCTTGCTTGCTTGAACACCTGATTGTTGTAACCTTGTTCTTCGCCTTTATAAGCCCTGTGTAATCACAGCTCGGGGCTCCCTCCTAACCTCCGCTGTGTCGGTGGGTAGGACGAGGCCTGAGTTGCAGCTCGCTTAAATAAAGCCTTGCCTTGCTTTTGTATTTCGGAATGTCTGAGTCTTGGTGGCCTTCTTGGTGGTCGTCTCGCGACTTGGCACAACATGTACCAGGGGCCAAGCACATGAATCCAGAGGCATCACTAAGAATACATAGTGTGAATAAAGTACCCATGGATTATACCTATACTTCTAGATACTCAGGAGGCTAAGATCTGAGGATCACAGTTTGAAGTCAGCCAGGGCAGGAAAGTTTGTGAGACTCTTATCTCCAAATAACCACTAAAACAGCTGAAAGTAGAACTATGGCACAAGTCATAGAGTGCTAGCCTTGAGTGTAAAAAGTCAGAGACAGCACCCAGGCCTTGAAATCAAGCTTCAAGAACAACACACCACCACTACCATCACAGTCACCCCCCACCCCCCAATACATTGTGTGAACTCCAGCCACACAGTACAAATGGAACTCCCTGGGCTTGGACAGAGCAGTATTCCACACAACTGATTTTCATTGTGAATTTAGCCTGTTCTGAAGTACCAAATACACCTCCTCAAGGACTGATTTTATGAGCCTCTATGTTCCTCTGCTGCCTCTGCTTCTCTCTCCTCACCCCCAACCCCCTTTTCTCTTTGCCTTACCAAAATTGAAGCAAGGGTTCAGACTAGTCAGATGACTTACCAAATATGCTGTCATCCTCCGCCTGTGGCGGGGGTTGGGGGGGAGTATGTTGGTCCTGGGCTTGAACTTAGCGCCTCACACTCTCACTCAGCTTTTTCACTCATGGCTAGGGCTCTACCACTTAAGCCACACATCTGATTCCAGATTTTTGCTAGTTAATTGGAAGAATTTCTTGGATTTATATGCCTGAGTTGAGATCCTCAGATCTCAGCCTCCAGAGTAGATGGGATAAAAGACAATAGTTGTACCTGAGTCTGTGAGCCGCAGCCTGGGGAGGGAATGAGCCTCATGCCTGGGCGGTGGGATGTTCTCCTGAGTGGAGCTGGATCTCACTGGTCAGTGACTCTTGCCCTTTTCAAAGATGGCCCCTTTATCCTCGCTTTCCCCTGGCCCTCTTTAGTTCCAGTCTGGTCTAACCAGGTCTATGCCAGAGTCAAAGATGGCGCTTCTCTCTGGTGGTGGGGACAGGGCTACCTTCTAGTTGCTGCTCTGTGGGTACAAGTGAGAATATCTTTCGTGGGGTACTCACACCTCCTCTGTGATTTCGGCCCATTCGTGCTCGTCCATGCTCAGGCTGCGATCCAAGTCTGTCTGCTGCCGTTTGGAGGAATTCTTTCTGGTCACTGCTGTGTGCTTTAGGTCCCTTCCTTCCCAAAGATAAAATAACCATCAAGGAAAAATCATTACTAGCCAGATGGACAAGAAGATACCATAATTTAGGGAACCAAGTGTACAATTGCATCATATTTTGTTTCAAAAGCCATGGAAATAAGAGTAAAATGAAATAGTATTTTAAAAAAGAGCACACTAACCAAGAATTCTTTACTCAGCCAAGTGATAAATATAAGCACAAATGGAAAATAAACAATATCTCAATGAGACTATAAAGAGAGAATTTACCATACGATTGAGAAGATTAACACCAGAAAATAGCAACACTGCTAAAGGCTATCTACAAATTCAAGGCAATAACCATCAATATCCCCAAACCATTCTTTAATGAAAAAAAAAATGAAGCAATCCAAAAATTCATATGGAACAATAAAAGACCCTGAATAGCAAAAACAATCCTAGACTGGAAGAACAGTGCCAGTGCTGGAGGAATATCAATACCAAACTTTAAACTCTATTACAAAGCTATAGTAATAAAAACAGCTTGGTATTAGCACAAGAACAGGCCTGATGACCAAAGGAATAGAACAGAAGACCCAGAAATGAACCCACAGATCTATGGCCACATAATCTTTGATAAAGGAGCTAAACAAATAAAATGGAAGAAAAACAGCCTCTTCAACAAGTAGCGCAGGCAAAATCGTTTAAACACCTGTAACAAACTGAAGCTATATCCTTATATATCACCCCGCACCAGAATAAATTCCAAATGGATAAAGACCTTGAGGTAAAAACAGATACCCTGAGAACATTGCAAGAAGAAAGGGGAGTAACACAGGCTCCTTGGCAAAGGTACATTGTACAATGAGTACATTTCTTTTTGGACAGTGTTACCTCTTCCTTCGCTCTTTCCTAGTTTTTCTCTCCCATCCCTACCCTCAGGTTGTATAGTTCATTTTTTTTCTTTCTTTTCTTTTTTTTTTTTTTTTTTGTTGCTTGGCAGTCCTGGGGCTTGGGTTCAGGGCCTGGGCACTGTCCCTGGCTTCTTTGTGCTCAAGGCTCACACCTACCTCTTGAGCCTCAGTGCCATTTCTGGCCTTTTCTATATATGTGGTGCTGAGGAATTGAATCCAGGGCTTCACACATGCTAGGCAACCACTCTACTGCTAAGCCACATTCCCAACCCGTATAGTTCATTTTCAACATAGTGAGTGCCACTACTGCATTTGTTCGCCCTTTGTTCCCCAATTCATCCCTTTTTTACTTTATTTTAGAGTCTCATTAAATTGCCCCAGCTGGCCTGGAATCTAAGGTTCTCAGTCTCAACCTGGAATTGCAAGCATGTATCACCACACCTGATCAATATATATCTTTTTAAATGCTAGTATGGATAGGATTTTTTGCTACTTTCATTGTAATGCATTCCAATCAAAAGAACCTCCATAAACTATTGAAAGCCAACTCCCCCCCCCCCACCCAAACCATCAGTTAGTAGTGCTTTGATAGAGCAGTCAAATCTTAGATCAAAGATGAGACAGGAACTAAGGTCCTCAGCTGGCTGAAGAATAGAGGACCAGGCACATGTTTCTAAATTCTCAGCCATTCTCAATTTAACAATTTCATACAAACAGAATAGCAACTGCACAGATAATCCATGAAAACTACTATTAATAGATTTACTTTACTGTTAATTCCTGTTCATGTTTACTTCTCCCTCCTTCTCCTTCTCCTCCTCCTTCTTCCTCTGCCTCCTTTTTGAGACAAGGTATCATTTTATAGCCTGGATTGCCCTTAAATTCATGATCCTTCTATCTCTGTCTCTGAGTGCTGAATTACAGGCATTTGCCACCAGCCTTAACTCCAATTAATGTTAATGTTAATAAAATCACTTTGAATGCTGTCTCAGCAGGACAGAAGTCAGGGTCCTGAGTTTATTGACCATGATGCAAAGTTAGCCAGATTTACCAATAAAATAAAAAGCTGGGTGTCAGTGGCTCATGCCTATAATTCTAGATAGTCAGGAGGCTGAGATCTGAGGATTACAGTTCAAAGTCAGCCCAGGCAGACAAGTCTTTGAGACTCTTAACTCCAACTAACCAGCAAAAAAGCTGGAAGCGAAGGTGTGGTTCAGTAGTAGAGCAACAGCCTTGACTGAAAAAGTCAAGGGAAGGCACTAAACTCAAACCTCAGTACTAGCAGCACCGCCCGCCCCGCCCCCAACTCCACATACACACTAAAAAAATAGAGAAGTTGGGTGTTGGTGGCTCACGCCTGTAATTCTAGCTACTCAGGAGGCTGAGATTGTTATGCCCAGATTTGGGGTCCCCAAAGACCACCAAGGAGCCAATTCCGATGCAAGCACATGAGAGTCATTGCAAGCTTGAGCCTGGACTCATAAACATCAACAAAGCAACAGATCTGGATTGAGAGCCCCGAGCCCTGACCCTTCAACTAACAGGGTTTTTATAGGGTTGTCAGGGACATGCTGATTAGCTGAAGCTGGGGAGTTTACCACAAAAGGGGGTTGTTCACGCAGCTGTGGGGAATGGGTCTTTTTAGCTCATTAACTGCATTCCTGTACACTCCCTTTGTGTCACTGAGTTGGTTAATCTTAGGTTGGATTTAGCGAAACATTTATGAGAAATACATACTAAGCAAGGCAGTGAAGCATATTGTAAGCTAGGGCATTTTAACTTAAACTTTTAGTACAAATGGAGTTGCTCTTGATTATTTTAGACTGTATTTTTTTCAGGCTTCACAAGAGCACGCAACAAAGCAAGAGTGGCACAAATGTAGGAAGCTGACACAGAGGGTAGAGCAAATAACAAACAAGTTAAGCAAGTCATTTACAGAAGCAGAGTTTTGGGGTCAGGTTGACCTAATAATCAAGATGGACTCAGCTCTACAACAATGGTACCAGCATCCCTGTTGGATCCTTCCCACAGACCCAGCAATCTGATTGAAAGTTGTTACAATTAATTGTGTTCATGGCAGTGCCTTGGGCACAAGGGGAACAGAAAGAGACTATATACAGGAGGGTTTCAAGAGGCATCATGGTGAATGACACCAGAGGCAGCTCCATTTTAGCAGGAGGAATTCCAACCAGAGGGAAGTAAACAGTTCTTTATATAGCACTCAGCCAGTGCCACAACAAGGGCACCAAGGACAATGAAGGCAAAAACAAGCAATGCCTACTGGGCCCCTGGGGGTCCTGTGATCTCAGAGCACAGAGCTCCTAGTCTTCTGGAATAGGAGTTTCTGGTCCTCCAATGATGGGCAGAAAGAGGTATCAAATTGTACACCTCCAGAATTCAAAAAGGCAAGTCAATAAAGAAGGTAGTAGTTAATTCTCAAAGTCCTGGCCATATCTTGTGTGACTTGGGAAACAAATGCTGGGCCAGGGTCACTTCGAACTAATCTAACCTCGGACCCCCTCTCCCCCCATATCTTTCGTTTACCTTTCTTTTTCTTTCTTTCTTTCTTTCTTTCTTTCTTTCTTTCTTTCTTTCTTTCTTTCTTTCTTTCTTTCTTTCTTTCTTTCTTTCCTTTCCTTTCCTTTCTCTCTCTCTCTCCCTTCCTTCCTTCCTTCCTTCCTTCCTTCCTTCCTTCCTTCCTTCCTTCCTTCCTTCCCTCCCTCCCTCCCTCCCTCCCTCCCTTCCTCCCTCCCTCCCTCCCTTCCTCCCTCCCTTCCTTCCCTCCTTCCTTCTTTTTTTCTTTTGCTGGTCCTGGAACTTAAACTCAAGGCCTCACTCTTTTTTTTCTTCTGTTTATGTGGTATTGAGGAATTGAACCCAGGTTTCCATGCATGCTAGGCAAGTACTCTACCACTAAGCCACATTCCCAGCCCCCTCTTTTTTTTTTTGTCAGTTGTGGGGCTTGAACTCTGGGTCTGGGCACTGTCCTGGAGTTCTTCAGCTGAAGGCTAGCGCTCTGCCACTTGAGCCACAGCACAACTTCCAGTTTTCTGGTGGTTAATTGGAGATAAGAGTCTCATGGACTTTCCTGCCTAGGCTGGCTTTGAACAACGATCCTCAGATGTCAGCCTCAGCTAGGATTATAGGCATGAGCCACCAGTGCCCGGCATGGCCTCATTCTCATAATATTTTCTACTCAAGGCTGGCACTCTACCTTCCAGCTTTTTGCTGGTAATTGGAGATAAGAGTTTCTTGTTGTTAGAAAAATGGAGGAGAAAGCAAGGAAACAAGCAGGACTCAATCTTCTACATGCAAGGACTGTTTATTGAGATAGAGAAGAGAGGGACACAGCCTTCCTACAGGCTTGGAGACTGAGAAGGAGCTGGGACATGAACTGGGTTTTATGAGGTCTGAGCAAGGAGGCAGCAGTTAATGCAAAAGCCTCTAGGTCAAAGGAGGTGGGAGCTTTTTGGTTGGGCCCACGATGGAATGTGTACAGCTAGGCTTAGGTAGATTGTCCTGCCTGTGTCAGGCAATCTGCACTTATCTTTGGTGGTTTTCCTGGTATCTGTATGCAGATACCTGGGAGAACAGGGTGGGGTCAATCCTTCATATTCCTTTTTTTGGATACATAGTTAGAATGGGCCAAGAGGGGAGAGGGAGGGACTGGAAATGTGGTTTAGTGGTAGAGTGCTCACCTAGCATGCATGTAGCCCTAGGTTCCATTCCTCACTATCACACAAACAGGAAAAAGCCAGAAGTGGTGCTGTGGCTCAAGTAGTAGAGCGCCTTGAGCATAGAGAGACAGAGCCCTGGCCCTGCATTCAAGCCCCAGGATTGGCAAAAAAAAAAAAAAAAAGAGGGGAGAAGGAAGTCCATATAGAGTCTTTGGATACATAGAAAGAATAGGCTGAGAGGGGAGCAACGTGGAGTTATGAGAACAAAGTAGATTCCCATCATTTGAAACCCCGAAGGAGTATAAAAAGTTGAAGGACATCGTGGTCTTTTCTGGCCTCTTCCTGGGGGTGTTGAGGAGCCACTGGGGCTGGGGTCTTCAGGGTGCAGGTCTGCATTGGGCAGGTTGCCTGGAGTAATAGGATGGCCTTGACGTGCTCCCAGGTTGTGTCCTGAGACTGTTATCCTGTTAAAGAGAAAGTTGAAAAAGATGAGATCAGGCAAAGGACAACAAGGTGGTAGGACCAGTTAACATGAATGACATAGCAAAACACACACTGGCCACAAGCCAGGAACATTCCATTTGGAGCATAAGCATATAACCAGTCAGAAGGTAGGGATGAATTGGAGTAATTAAGGGCCTGGTGAGAGGCATTGATCATTTCCTGTAAATAGCAGGTAACAGAGGCAAGAAAGTAAGTACCTGTCCAGTTAGAAAGTAGACAGGTATGGATGTTAGATGGGTGAGCTTATTAAATATTTTCCTTGATCTCCTGGCTCTGATTAATTTTGAAAGGGCAGCTCCATTTAGGATGTGACATCATCCCTTCTTACTGCAGGACCAGCTTTTGTCTCAGGGGTGTAGGTGCTTGTTGTTGGGATGGCACAGACTTAGAACTCATGGCTTGGGCACTGTCCTTGAGCTCTTCTCCTCAAAGCTACTACTCTACTACTTTAAGCCACTTGCAGAATTTTGTTGGTTAATTAGAGATGAAAGTCTCTTGAGCCATGCTCTTTTCTGGTTAATTGAGAGATCAAGTCTCAATTTTTTTTTGTCCTGGGCTGGCTTTGAACCATGATCCACAGATTGCCCTTGACTTCTAATTAAAGCAACAAGGAGATAAAATAGAAATCTAGTTTTTAAGCAGGGATTACCTGAAACTTATCAAGAATCAGTGTTAATTCTGACAAACTTGTAGGAGTCACCTGTCCCTCTGTGAATCTGACAAGCTCAAAAAACATGAGAGTTGTATTTTTTTTTTTTTCCGGTTGTGAGGCTTGAACTCTGGGCCTGAACACTGTTCTTGAACTCTTCAGCTGAAGGCTAGTGCTCTACCACTTAAGCCACAGCCCCACTTCCAGTATTCTGGTGGTTAATTGGAGATAAGAATTTCACGGACTTTCCTGTCGGGGCTGGCTTTGAACCATGATCCTCAGATCTCAGCCTCCTGAGTAGCCAGTATTACAGGTGTGAGCCACCGGCGCCTGGCAAACATGAGAGTTTTAAAACAGCAACTGATTAAATAACCCTAGTTAGTTCTAGCTGAACATAGCACTTTAGGATACTAATTAGTTGGGAAACAGACATTAAACAGGGGAAAATGTCATTTAAGTTAAAAGGTACCCATTGGAAGGCCTTAACAGAAACATTTATGTGAACTTTGGTTTAGTCACCACTTAGTTTTTTGTTTTTTTGTTTTTTTAAAGAATCACTTTATTATTTGTTTGTTTGTTTTTGTTTTGGCCAGTCCTGGGGCTTGGACGCAGGGCCTGAGCACTGTCCCTGGCTTCTTTTTGCTCAAGGCTAGCACTCTGCCACTTGAGGCACAGCGCCACCTCTGGCCATTTTCTGTTTATGTGGTGCTGGGGAATTGAATCCAGGGCCTCATGTATACGAAGCAAGCACTCTTGTCACTAGGCCATATCCCCAGCCCCTCACCACTTAGTTTTGTGTGACAAACTTAATAGTGCATAAAAAATTACTTTTATAGATGGACATAAAGAATGAGATGCTAGTTTTCAGTGCAAATCACAGCTAACTTAATTACATACCAAATTTACTCAAGCTCTATCTTTTAAGACATTCTCATACCCCTGCTACATACTCAAACTTTTTGGGGTTTGTCTTCTTCACTTTTTCTATTTTGTAACAAACATTTTAAGACAGTTCTTACTATTTGGATTTGTCTACCTGGGCTGGTTTTGAACCAGGATCTTCAGGTCTCAGCATCTTGGGTAGCTAGAATTATTGGCATGACCACTAGCATTCAGTGCTAAAAGTTATTTATTTATTTATTTTCTGTAAGTCATGGGGCTTGAACTCTGGCCTGGGTGTTATCCCTGAGCTTTTCAGCTCAAGTTCTACCACTTGAGCCACAGCACCATTTCTTAGTGCTAAAATTTAAAAAGAATTTTTACTACTTTGATGACCTTCTCTTGGTCAAAATTCATGACTTTTGTTTCTCTCTTTAGTACATGACTATTTCTCTATACTAATGGTTCCTAGTTTGTGGAAGGGGCTTGTCAGTCAGGTCTGATCTATTAGAAAAGGTTTGTAAGATCACTTGTTCAGGGCTGGGAATGTGGCTTAGTCGTAGCATGCATGAAGCCCTGGGTTCGATTCCTCAGCACCACATAAACAGAAAAAGCCAGAAGTGGTGCTGTGGTTCAACTGGTATAATGCTAGTCTTAAGCAAAAGGAAGCCAAGGACAGTGCTTAGGCCCTGAGTTCAAGCCCCAAGACTGGCAAAAAAAAAAAAAAAAAAAAGAAAAAAGAAAAAAAGATCATTATTCCCAGGCAAGCAGAGGGTCAGGCACTTTGGAATGATCAGAAATTTATGTGCAAAATTCTCATTTCCAATTTGGCTAGGCAAGTAAAAGGTGAAATTAATCTCCATTTACAATCATGGTGTGAGAACTGGAGAAGAGAACTTCCCTTCCATAAGGAAATAGACAGAGATAAATTGCCCCATAATCAAAAGGAATAGAATTTGCTTAACCTAGGACATTCATAATTATTGAAGTTTCCTTATGGAAGATGGAAAGTCTCCTTGGGGGCTGTAGAGCATGTTTTGGCCTACTCAGTCCAAATCTGAGGGTGCTGTGGCTAGAGTCTTGACTAGCTGGCTGCCTTTCTCACCAGGAGTTAGAGCTGTCAGGTCTCCAATGCCATGCTCCCTCTTCCATTTCAGAGAGGAGCCGGCACTGACATGGGCTACCAAAGAGCCCTTTGTAAGATGCCTTGGATTTTCATATTTGTGGTAGGGAGACTTTCCTGGCTTGCCACCCTTCTCCCTGGATGTCTTAGGTCTTCTGAACACATCCCCAAGCGTGGCTACCAAAACTCTGGCTTGTTTTTCTTCTTTACCCTGTCTCTTTTTTTCCTCCTCCAGATCTCAATTGTTATACCATCAAGGCAGTATCCAGAACATGACTTTTAATAGTCCATGGACCCAGTTAAATCTTTTTAAAGCTTCTGCCTAATGTCTAATGCTGGATTGAAGGATAAAGTGTCAGGTCCCTAGCAAAGGCTTCATCTGCCCCTCTCCTTTCACCTGTGAGAATTCTTTATCTGTAGAGATGCAGCAGTTTGTAAGGATAAAATTTCTTGGATTTTTCCTCCAGGAAAAAAAAATCAAAGGTTGCCATGAGGTTTGGGATCCAGATGTAAATCTATCTCAGTCTTCTTAATTTACCAAATTGTCCTTGCAATGTTGGACCTCAGCATTCTAAGCAGAGACTCTAACCTCACTACCTCTCAGAGCAGTAATAGAATGCCAGAGCTTGTGAGTAGGAGGCCCCAGTCCTGGAATGGGAAGACTAAAGAGTTCATGAGAGGAAGCTGGAGGTTTCTGATGAGGGAAAGGATGGATGGAGTTCCTCTGAGAGGCAGGTGACCCTCCTAGAGGGGATCAGCAAGCATTGTTGGTTTCTTTCTCTTTTAATTTTTCTTTTTCTGACTTAACAGTCCCCTTACTCCCCTTATAGAGGGAGAGATCTTGGTGCAGTGTTCTAAAGGTCTGTACTTAGAGCACCCAGGTACATGTCTCCTTTTCCTCCTCCTCCCCACTCCCCCACACTGAGACTTGATCTCAAGGCCTCACACCTTTTATTAGCATTGTCCCTGAAGAAGAGCACTCTACAACTTGAATCACAGCTCCATTTCTGTTTTGTTTGATGTGTGTGTGTGTGTGTGTGTGTGTGTGTGTGTGTGTGTTATGACTTGAATCATAGCTCCATTTCTGGTTTGTTTTGTGTGTGTGTGTGTGAGAGAGAGAGAGAGAGAGAGAGAAAGTACATTTGTGGGCACACACTGTAAGGAAAATAGAGGAGAAAGGAAGGAAACTGGCACGACACAATCTTCTAGAGGCAAGGACTGTTTATTCAGATAGAGCAACGAGGGATACAGCCTTCCTGCAGGCTTGGAGAATGTGTATAGACCTGGGACAGGAGCTAGGTTTTTATAAGGTCTGAGCAAGGAAGCAGTGGTTAATGAAAAAGCCACTAGGTCATGGGAAGTGGGGGGCTTTTCTATTAGGCCCATGATGCAATGTTTACAGCCAGGCTTAGGTAGATTGCCCCCCTGGCATCAGACAATCTGCACTTATCTTTGGTTAGCCTGGTATGCACTTGGTAAAACAGGTAAGATGCTTAAATTAAAGGAAGATTCCTGAAATGTCAGAACCAGCAAGTCTGGGATAAAGCTGTTGAAGCTGCATTTATGTAAATCACTCAGGTGATCTTTGGACAACACCAGACTTATGACCCTAGACTGTGAATCAAGGCATTTGGTTACTGAGAGCACTTAGTAGATGTTAGTGAAGGGCTCCCTGAGTGCTCTAGAGAAAAGGGATTAAAAGCTGCCCTGCAAAGAGACACCCAAGCACTCAGATCAAGCATGATTTTCCATGTGCCTGGGTGCTATTCCTGAGCTCATTTTGGTCAAGGCTAGAGTTCTATCACTTGACCCACAGCTCCACTTTGACTTTTTGTTTATGAACTGCAGATAAGAGTCTCATAGACTTTCCTGTCTGGGCTACCTTTGAGCCACAATCTTCAGATCTCAGCCCCCAGAGTAGCTAGGATTATAGGCTTGAGTCGCTGATACCAGCTGTTGCTTATATTTTTAAATTCTTATCTTAAAAGTAATTGCCTATTGCTGGCACTGGTGGCTCTCACTTGTAATCCTAGCTGCTCAGGAGGTTGAGATCTGAGACTCTTATCAAAAATTAACCACCAGAAAACTGGAAGTGGTGCTGTGGCTCAAGTAGTAGAGTGTTAGCCTTGGACTGAAGAGCTCAGGGACAGTGAGTTCAAGCCCCATGACTGACAAAAAAAAAAAAAAAAAAGGAAGAGGAAAAGACAAAAATTGCCTATTTTGGTGTCTTGATGTGTCTCACCTAAATTTTCTTCTGGGAACTTCTGAGTTTCAGGTCATACATATAGGGAATACAAAAATTCTTACATTCACTACTGTTAGCATTTCCTCAGGTCCTCAGCTCTTCCCATTAGCCCCCAGATCCACCCAAACCTAAACTTCTTGCCCTAGAGCTATATTAGGCCACTCCCACTCACCATTCAGACCTACCTACTACCCTTCTTACCCAGAGCTATATAAGTGACCACTATCTGGATTAAGGTGCAGACACCATGCCCAAGGGAGATATGGCCCCACTAACAAACCTCTTTATAAACCTTCTCCTGTCTGTGACTATCTCCACATGGTCCCCTGGGATGGCTGGGACATATTCTTTCATTGGTGCTGAAACCAGGATAGGTTCCCCAGTGGATTTGATTCCCCATTTTGAGGGTTCCAAGCTGCCCTCAGGGACCTATTCTGTCCTAAGCCCACCCAGAGGACCACCAAGGTAACTTTCTCCTGACAAAGTGCTCTACTTCCATCCACCATGACAATGATGGATTTGAACCTCCAACCAGGGTAATTGACCATTAACTGGTGGCTCGGATCTGATTTTCTGAAAGGCAACTAGGCCAAGGCCACTGGGCCACACTGACCAAAATCTTGGTGCCAAGTTCTGAGCCCCACTCCAGGGGACCATAAGCCAAGTGCTAGGTCAAGGGAATCAGCAATTGTGAGTGACACTCCATTGCTGTTTATTCCCTCACAGTTGACTCCATTTCAGAGTCAGCTGAACAGAGCCCCACTGGGATGCTGGTGGGTAGCTCTAGTTCAGCTCCACTGGTCACTCATCAAGAGTGGGGGACAGTCTAAAATGCTTCAGGAAAGATGCTCAAGTTTGAGCCCAATCTTAAGCCTCATGCAATCAAATCTGGCCCCAATTTGGAACTCCATGTGGCCCTTTCATGGGACATTGGACCCCTGATATTTTACTGGACTTACATAACTTCTGTGAGCACTCGGGTAGATGGAACTCTCTCTTTTTCTTTCTGCCTCACTAAATTCTGCCTGCCTGCCTGTGAAGTGCCAGGCCATTGACACCCCCCCCCCCCCACTCAAGACCACCAAGGAGATGATTCCGATGCAAGAACAGGAGTCGTTTATTGTAGCTCGCAGGTCCGAGATTGTGAGTCCAGCTCGAGCTGCAATAAACGAGTCTCGTGTTCTTGCATCGGAATCGGCTCCTTGGTAGTCTTTGGAGGGGGGTCAACGGCCTGGCACTTCAGGTGGGGCCTCACCCAAGATATCCCCAAACCCCAGGACCTCCGAATCGGAAAGTTGAAAACCGATCAATGAGTGTGTCCGTTTTGTCTGTGTGTGGTTGTGTTCTGAATCTGGGGCCCGAAATCTGTAAACCTGTAAGACTGACATCCCTGAGAGGATGCGCTGTGGGCAAGGGGTCAGCGGAGGGATTCTGGAAGATGTTCCAGTCCCGTCTGGAGAAGCGTGAGCTCCTCAATCTGGAGAGGCGTATGCCTCTCATTATTCTGATAGGACGAGGTAGGTCGCACCTATGAACTGGCTTGGCCGGTGTCCTGGTTTAAGTTCTGCCTTGGGTTGATAGGAGGGATTTTCTGTCTGTCTTTGTGTGTGTCTATGTTATTGTTGTGTCTGATGATTGTGTATTATTTCTGTTTGATGGACCAAATAGGACAGGCTCAGCCTACTACTCTCTTTTTGTTAAAGGATAGTAGGGAAAGAGGGCAGGATTTAAGTGTTGAAGTTAAGAAATAGAAACCCCAGCTGGCCTGGGCAGGCTGATTGCCAGAGGGGATGGAAATCTCCACAGGGGAGGAGCCCCCTGAAACTTTTCAGGGCCCCGTGGTCTTTCCATCACTCCAGTGGCCAGCTTGTTGACACCAGACATGCCATCCAAGGCATAAAGTCTCTGTTTCTCTGCCCTGTTTTGTTTTGGCTGGTTCTGTCCTTGAGGTCGGTGGGCTAAGAGATCAGTTTCAGGTAACCACCTTCTTCCCCCAACTGAAAAGGTAAATTGGTAATTTAATAATGCTGGGCTGGGAACATGGCCTAGTGGCAAGAGTGCTTGCCTCATATACATGAAGCCCTGGGTTCGATTCCCCAGCACCACATATATAGAAAACAACCAGAAGTGGTGCTGTGGCTCAAGTGGCAGAGTGCTAGCCTTGAGCAAAAAGAAGCCAGGGACAGTGCTCAGGTCCTGAGTCTAAAGCTAAGGACTGGCAAAAAAACAAAAACAAAATAATAATAATAATAATAATGCTCTAGTCAGAATTGGGCTGAAGACTAGAGTCAAGTACTGGGTGGGCTCAGTTTAACTCCAGGGGAACCCCATCCAGCTTTCTTCAGCAGAAAAGTACTTGGTGTACTAAAATGTCTAGTTAAAATGATCAAGCCCTGGTAAAAGAGGTAAAAGAGGTTCAGAATGCCAAAATTATTTGTTAAAAGTTTTGGTCTTAAAATTTGGGTATTGCAGGAGTAAGAGTGGCAAAAATACCTCTTGCCATTGGAAAATGTACGGCCAATATTTATTTTGTGAGCTTTAAGATCTTTTGAATGTGTATGTATGTGTGCATGTGTGAGTGTGAACATGTTCAAAACTGTTAGTATGATGTAAAATTGAGTGAATTTAAGTTTAGACTCAAATGGTCATCAAGTTTGGGTGTTTCCAAATGTTTTAAAGGATTATTGCATTGTTTTAAAGAGGAACTACAGTTAAAAAATGTTTCTTTAATTTGTGGTTGAAAAAATTGGGTATCTTAATGCATAAGACTATTTACACTGTAATTAAGTTATTTGGCTTAGCAAAAGGCATTAGGAACTTGAAATTTATTTCCACTATTAAGGTTTGGAAAATGTTAGAAATTTGGATGTAAAGGTTTGTTTATCACTGAAAAAAATTGTGTTTCTTAGTCATATGAAGAGAAAAATAGTAAAGACTCTTAACTATCTTAAGTTACATATAATCAGGCAAGTATTCTAAATATATATATACATATATATGTATATATATATATATATATATGGGATAGAAGTAAAACTCTCATTAACTCTGTATGTAAAAAAAAAAAAAAAAAGGCTCTATTAAAACTGGCAGCCAGCAGGCAATGTGCCTTCTGGGCTTCAGAGTTTTTCAGATGCAAAGGCTGAGGTGTAGGTGTTAAAGTCAGAGGTTATTAAAAGGCTTTAGAAATCAAGAATGCATTTCTAGATGAGAAATTTGGAAGTGAAAAGGAGCAACCTGAGAGCTAGAGTTAAGTGTTAAAGCAGAGATTAATAAAAGACTTTAGAGCTCAAAAATGGATTTCTTCTTTTTTTTTGCCAGTCCTGGGGCTTGGACTGTCCCTGGCTTCTTTTTGCTCAAGGCTAGCTCTCTGCCACTTCAGCCACAGTGCCACTTCTGGCCAGTTTCTGTATATGTGGTGCTGGGGAATCAAACCCAGGGCCTCATTTATACAAGGCAAACACTCTTGCCACTAGGCCATATCCCCAGCTCAAAAATGGATTTCTAAATATAAGATTTGGAATAATACTTGTCCTAAATGTTTGTTTTAAGTTGGATAAAGGAAAATTATGGCTACCAAGATGATTGTTAAATTGCTACTCTAGTTTGTCTATAGTTTTTTGTAACAGTTTCCTCCACACCCATAGAGAAGGAGATAATTCCTACAAGATTGTCAGATGTAACTTTGGTCCTGAATAAGTTTCAGGTAAGATCATGCTTAAAAACTACTTCTTGGTGGTCCATCTGTTGCTTTAATTGGAGTAAAGTGGCCTTTTGTACAGATTCATGATCGGCAGTTCGCAGCATGCCTGAGCAGAGAAAGGTCCCTGTGAAAGCCTTTGTCTCTAATTGGCCAGCAGAATGCTGGGAATGGAGTTATGTTGGAGCTCAAAGTGGCAGAGTGCTAGCCTTGAGCTGGAGAGCTGAGGGACAGCACTCAGGCCCTGAGTCCCAGTCCAGCACTGGACCAAGAGAAATGCCAAAGGTGCATTTACCTCAGAATGGAAAAGTCACTTCTGGGCCAAAAGGGATGGAGCATCCAGAGGCAGTAAGCCACTGCTTGGTGTAATGGAGTCACCCCCTCCCCCAAGGAGGGGATTCCTGGTTGCTCCTAGAGTCTACCACTCAGTCTCCAGCAAAAAGATGATAAAAGGATGGATTTATTGGGGAAGTAAAAGGCGAACCAACCAGCCAGCCCAGACTCGGGAGCTGAAACTGGGACTCTGGCTGGTCGGTTCACTTTTTACTTCCCCAATAAATCCATTCTTTTATCATCTTTTTGCTGGAGACTAGGTGGTAGACTCTAGGAGGAACCAGGAACCCTTTGGGGGGTTGACTCCATTACATTTATGGTGCATGGGCTGGGAAGAGTCCTTGACCATATTATTTTGTTGGGGAAGACACCCAGGTGAAGAAAAGGAACCTCTGGAGGTATGTCTGGGGCCTGCCTGAGTGGGCCTGCCTGTAAAGTTGCGCTGGAAAGTGCACTGTCTGTAAAGGCCATAGGGATGCCTGAGTGGGCCCATCTCCAAGAGTGCGCTGGAAAGTGCACTGGCTGTAAAGGCTGTCTCTGGGGCCACCTGAGTGGGCCCATCTGAATCTGAAGGTGAATCATCTGTAGGCCTGGGACAGAGAGACCTGGATGCAGGTCTTAGCTCTCTAAGGCCCGGGGCCGGCAAGGGACACCTTGACCCCCCTTCTGAAGGTCCTCATCAGGAAGGACATATATGAATTGAAATGCTCAAGTTCGGATCCCCCGAAAGACCTCCAGAGACCAAGACCAATGCAAGCAGCAAAAAGGGCATTTATTTCGAGGTAGGTCGGTCCTCTGAGCACTCAGCTCGCTGGTGACTCTAAGAGGCCCTGAGCCTCGGGCTCCCAGCTGTTTTATACATTTTTGGGGGGAAGGCAGGGACTTAGCATACATCATAGCATCTTTTAACAAATCAACACACACCACGGGAAAATTAAAAAATAATTCTAAAGCATTTTTGGCGCATTTGGTGGCAGGAAGAAATCTGGAAAGGGTCACTGGTAAGATCAAGGGACCAACACACTTAAAACTGATTGGTTAAGCCATAGGGGTGTAGAAAGGGGGATACGTGCACAGCTACAGGTTTTTAATTAGATACTGGAAACCCCACCTGGATGGGGGAGTCCTGGCATAACTCCAAAACTTGTTTTTCTTCTCTGCCGGTCACTCTTATGGGAGTTTGTGGTTTTTCTGAGAACTCCCTGTCCCGGACCGTTTTATGGTCTTTAGGGCTTAAGGTCAGTCAGGTACAGAAAGGGGTCTTAGTACAATATGGAGTTACTCTGGTCCTTCACTCTGGCTCTACATTTTTTCCCCTTCTCTTAGGTACCTTGGGAGCCAATCATGGCTCCCTTCTGTCCATTTCAATGGCTTGCACTTCTAGGGGCTGGTATTGAGATAAGGCATGGGCCAATAGTTAGGGCCCAAAGTAGTAGAACCAAAGGGCCTGTCAACACAACTGTCAGGAGAGTTGCCCACGGTGACCAGGAGAACAGTGGCTGATACCAGTTGTCTCCTTTTTGCTTTCTGTTGTATTTTTACCAAATGCCAAGCTTGCCCTAATGACTCCTGATTGATTGGCATAAAAACAGCACCCTTTTCCTAAGGCTACACATGAGGAGCAAATCCAAGCTTTACTTACTTTGCAAGACCACCTCAGCGGGGGGAATCAAGCAGTTACAGATATTCACATGAGATCTTTCTGGTTTGCATTTAGATGACATCACACAAGTCCCTTAGCCCTGCAGATGCAGGTACACTGAAGCCCCAATTCTGACCCTATTTATGTTATAGCCAATTTGATTACATACCAACTTTACTCATAAGCTCTAATTTTAAGACATACTGATCTCATTTGCTACATACTCATACTTTCTAGGGAATGTCTTCCTTTTTCTAATCTAAAGGGAATAACTTGTCTTTCCCAATTCTCTTTCTAAAGTCTTTCCTTATCCCCATTTATGCCCTCTTCTACTTACTCAGACCATCAGCGACTTACTTGAACATTCTGTGACAATTGACAATCCTTACTTTTCAAATCCTTTTCTTCTCCAGAGGACACCATTTTGTTTCCTCTATCCCTTTCTCCAAGGCTTTCTATACTAACTTTCCTCTTTACATTTCCTGGGGCTTCTTTGCTGCTAGAGTTTTAAACTGTCTACATCTTCTTTTCCTCTGGTTTGTGGAATCCGGTTCATCTCAACTATATCAAGGCAGTTTACTGTGACTTCACCCACAGGCTGTTGGGGAAAACAAAGATGGGGCAAGGGTCAGTCTAATGGGACTGCTGCTCCTAAAAAAACAGACCAGAGCCAACTATCATGAGTTACTATTTTAGAGTGGATTTCTCCAGTTTCCAGTGCCTCTAAGTGCCTCCATGAAGATGCCCCCAGCAGTTTAAATCTCTGCCCAGTTACCTTGGTAACTGGCACACATCTGATGGCAGTTACCTCCCTCCCTTCTCTGAGGTCACACCCTAATCCATCTGGACTCACTCTAATACACTTTGACACACCTCCGACCCCAGGCATTGCCTGGAAGTGACTCTCCAGTCTGTCATATATGAGTTGGATTTAGCAGCAGGCCATCAGTTCCATGGAATTGTCTATTTGAAAATCTCTTACAATATCCAATTTTCTTAATAGAGCTAGTTAACTCCAGTTAACTCAAGAATGTGCCCCCCAAATTTTAGTTTCAGTAGATTCAAAGCACTTTCCAGCAGAAATCAGCTGTGTGTGATGGAGTCCCATCTGTTTTTACCATGGTAGGGGTGCTCAGGGTAAAGATGTAGATTCTTCCAGATGATTGTTAGGCCGTCCTTGATCCTCACTCAAATGGAATTGGCAGGGGCCATGGTATGGAGTTACTCTGGTCCTTCACTCTGGCTCTACATGAATGCCAAAAGAACAGGAGTTCTGACCTTGTTCCTTGTTCTGTGTATGGTCTTGACTATCTGTGTCTGTTCATGCTTCTACTCTTGCTTGCTAGTGTTATGATTGAATTTTCTCTACAGAGCAGCATGGGACAAGCAAAATCCACTGAGGAACTTCTCCTCTATCTGTGTCTGTTCTTTTTTTTTTATGGCACACAGACTTGCTCTTTTTAATTTATAATTAAATTGTTATTATAATGAATTAGTTGTGCAAAGGGATGTTAATTTAACATATTGTATGAGTGCGATGCATCTTGATCCATGTCACTCCTCCATCACCCTCCCCCATCTCTCCCACCCCTCCTCCCCCCAAGTGACCTGGCTCCGTTTTCACATATGTAACATGATCACACCTATATTTGCCCCAGACTCTACTCTAGAAACACACACATAGGTGACATACTTTGAAAAAAGATTTTCTAAATAATGTGAAACCTTGGGTACTTTAGCTAAACTTCAGATAGGGTAGCAATCATTGTTTGTGCCATATCGCTGAAATGGAAATTAATTCATTGTAGCGTGTGTGTGTGTGTGTGTGTGTGTGTGTGTGTGTGTGTGTGTGTGTTTGTGTCTCCTGGAGTTTGAATGATAGACCAAGCCAGTAAAATAAACAAGAGAACTATTTGGAAAAGTAAATAAAGCATTTCGTCTTTTTTCATGAACAAGAATTAACCGCAGGCTAAAAAGCCATGCAATGAATAGATAAGAATGACTTGTAAGTCAATATTTTTATATCTACCATCTCCAAAGGGCTCAGATAAATCCTTAGCTGGATATTTTCTCAATATCCAGACTGTCTTAGGGTAATTCCATATCTTTTTTTCTTCCTTCCTTTGTTAAATGCAGAAGATCTAGCATCCAGCTTGATGTTCTATCAATCCTTTAATAATTGAACTGAATGTCTCAGCTTAGCAAGAGAGAGATGGAGGGAGGGAGGGGAGGGGAGAGAGACAGAGACAAAGACAGAGAGACAGAGATGGAGATAAACAGAGAGGAAGAAAAAGGGAGGAGGAGGAGGAGGAGGAGGAGGAGGAGGAGGAGGAGGAGGAGGAGAGGAGAGAAGAAGAAGAAGAAGAAGAAGAAGAAGAAGAAGAAGAAGAAGAAGAGAAGAAGAAGAAGAAGAAGAAGAAGAAGAAGAAGAAGAAGAAGAAGAAGAAGAAGAAGAAGAAGAAGAAGAAGAAGAAGAAGAAAACTATTGCTGCTTGAAGAGGAAGGGGCCACCTGAGCTATGTGATAGGCAAGTGCCATGGCCAATCCCAAGCTAGAGGGTGGGGCTGGAAATGCACCCACTTCCTCACCATGGCAACAGCAACAAACAGAAGTGGGACTGATTATGACTGGGAGGGCAGAGCCAATCATAACTGAAGATGCCTGAACTGGTTACACTGTCACCAAGCTGGAAGTCCAGGAGATCCAGTGTGGAGGAATGGTTCTGGGACTCTCTCCACTGTTGGAGTCTGCCCTCCTAGGACTGAGGCAGACTTTTTCCTACACAATGGCCACCTGGGAGCCGATCTGATGAACATGCCTGATGCACTCCTCCAGCTCGAAGTCATCCCAAAGCATCCTTCATGTACAGATCCGGGGGCAGATGGGGACTCTAGGCCCCAATGCTTAGGTTCAAATCCTGGCTGGGACACTGGTTCACTATGTGCCCTTGGGCAGGTTCCTGCATCTCTCTGAGGCCCAGATTCCATGTCTGAAGTCAGGTGTGTGTCTCCCTGTAAACCAAAGTGATGATTCCATTTGCGTCCTCTCAACCCAGATGATCTTCTTTCTTTTAATTTGCCCAGGAAGAAGCGGCAGATGGAGCGGCAGAGAACGGGAGCAGCAACAGTTTCACTCACCAGGGTAGACAAGTGGTGTGGATGTGGAGGCCAGCAATGATATTGGTGAAACGTCCCATGTGGCGTCTCGCAGCAGTTCGGTTCACGGCAGTCAGAACTGGGGATACTCCCAGAAAAAGGAGGAAAACAGAGGGGAATTCCACCTGTCCTGACTCTTAAGCCCTATCCGAGTCACGGCACCATATATGTTAGGTTTTTAAAGGAGGTAGCCGGTAAAGGAGAATGCCACACAGTATTCAGGCAGGAGAGAAAGTTTATTACTGAACTGCTGGCCTGTGGCCGAGATGATCCATGGCCAGAGAGAAGAGAGAGAAGGGAGAGAAGGGGTGTGTATGTTCTTGATTTTACTTTTGCTTGTTATTGTTGTTATCAGATGTGTTTCACAGCAAACTATGGGACGACAAGTGGCTTCCATTGAGAAACTTCCCCTAAACCTGGTCTTACAACATTTTAAAGATTTTGAAAAAAAAGAGCTAAGTTATCTGGTCATTGTGTCTTCCCTGGAAAACTGACTACCTTTCTGCCAGCTAGTATAGCCCACCCTCAGCACTGGGTGGCCCTCAGAAGGCACTTTTTTTTTTTTTTTTGGCCAGTCCTGGGGCTTGGACTCAGGGCCTGAGCACTGTTCCTGGCTTCTTTTTGCTCAAAGCTAGTACTCTGCCACTTGAGCCACAGCACCACTTCTGGCCATTTTCTGCATATGTGGTGCTGGGGAATCGAACCCAGGGCCTCATGTATATGAGACAAGCACTCTTGCCACTAGGCCATATCCCCAGCCCCCAGAAGGCACTTTTAATCTCTCACTTATTTATGAATCTCAAGCAGTTGTTTTAGTGACCGAGGATACCTGGACCAGGTTCCCTATATTGTAGCCTGGCGCTATCTAATGGAGGAACCTCCAGAGTGGCTGAAACCCCTTTTGCCTCACAAAAATATCTCAACCAGTTTTGACTTTGAAATCACAGGCACTGATTGAATCATGGGACATCTTTCTACCACCCTACTCAACCCCCTCTCGTATCCACCCTCGGGTACCTATTGACCTCTTCCGCCAGGGAGTCAGATCAAGACCGCTTGATCCCATCTCATACTCACTCTGGCTCTTCATATGGGGAGGCTGAGGGAAGGGACAGGAGAGAGATTCACCCCTCAGCTCTCCAAAGTAGGAATCCCCTTCCTCCCCCAGCTGTACTCCCACTTCGACAGATGGGACCCCCTGAAGAGGGTCAGCTTCACCCTTATGAGGTTCATGTCCCCTTTGCTTCTAATGATCTATTAAATTGGAAACAGCAGAACCCTCTCTTCTCAAAGAAGCCTCAGGCACTAGCCTCTTTGTTAGAAACTCTCTGCAACTCCTGGACCCACATAGGCTGAAGTCCAGCAACTCCTAGACTTCCTCTTTGAAAGCATATGTCTTGGCCATCGCAGAGGACCATGCAGAGATAATCACAGGCAGGAGAAGAAGGTTCATAAGGAGGTTTATTAGTGGGGCTGTAGTTCCCAAGGGAGAGAGAGCTACATGGCGTCTGCACCTTATCCAGGTGGCAGCTTCTCTCTCTGGGGGTAAAGGGGGAAGTAGTTAGGTAGAGAGTAGGAGTGGCTCATTAGGTATTGGTGAATTTGGGGGCTAGTGGGAGGAACTGAGGACCTAAGGCTAGAGAAATGCTAACATCCCATTTGTTTTTTATTAATAACAGAGGAGGGGTACCAGGCTGGGAGTATGGATGGTGATTGTTTCTTCTGGAGCTACTTCCTGCTGTAAAGGGGCGAAGTAGTCAGTGGCTCCTCATTCATCATTTGACCTGGTACCATCCAGTTTGGTTGGTAAAAGTCCTCATCATTTCCACCAGAATGGTTATCAAGGGCCAATGGGTGTCATGGTCTCCTCTGTCCACCTCCTGCAGCTTGGGCACATCAAGGAGTCCCTGGGGCTGGGATCTTCAGGGTCCAGATCTGCACTGGGCAGAGCAGTGTAGTAAGAGGATGGCCTTGAACTGCAAGTTCCCAGGTGGTGACCTCGGTGAGGGATGTTATCCTGTTAAAAGAGACTTTTGAAAAGGCCGACAAGTTCACAGGACCAGTTAACATGAACAACATGGGAGAACACACCCTGGGCATAAGCCAGAAAAGTTCTATTTGGAACATAAACCCAAATGTAGCCCATTACAAGGAAGGAAGAATAACTGGACTGGGGGCAGGAGGGGTTTAGGGATAGTGGCCTGGTTGGGAGTAACCAGTCAGAGGCATATATATATATATATATATATATATATATATATATATATATATATATATATATATATATAAAATTAGCAAGCAAGAATGCAAGTTTCTGCCCAGATGGAAAATGGACAGGTATGGACATTAGGTGGGTAAACAACTATTTCTCTTGATCTCCCGGCTCTGATTAATTTTGAAAGGGCAAGTTTAAATTGACTCCATTTAAGATGAGACTTCATCTCTTACTCCTCTCCATGGTTCTTCATTGTCAGGATTGACCTCATCCTGAAGGTCTAGATGCTCATTGCTTGGATAGCTTGTCCCAGTTGACATTCACAGGGTTTGAACTCAAGGCCTGGGCACTGTCCCTGAGCACTTCTGCTCCAGGCTAGTGCTCTACCACTTGAGCCACAGTGTTGCTTTCAGCATTTGGCTGGTTCTCTTGAGCCAAGCTTCCAGTCTGGCTCTTTGCTGGTTAGTTGGGAGATGGAGTTTTAGAGGGAGGGTTTTTTTTCCCTGCCCGGGCTGGCTTTGAACTGCAATCCAACCAGTCTTAGCCATAGAAGCCCTTTTTATTTCCAATTAAAGCAACAGGAGAATAATAGGAATAGAGCTTACCAGTAACTTGTTGAGAATTGACCAACAAATACTTACCAGAGTTCTGCTGTAACACTTAGAGAACAGCAGACTAAATGAGATCCATGTGCCATCAAATACTGGCAGGTGAAAGAGAACACAAATGAATAATAATCAAGAGTGCAAAGGGTAAATGTAAAAGTATCAACTTCAGCGGATCCAAAGTGGCTGTGTCTTCCATCCTGAATCAGCAGGCCTCATTAGTCATGTGTGATAGAGGCAGGTAGGAGAGATGGGTTGGATCTGGGCAAGGCTGTAGATTGTCACACCTCTTGCTGGGTTGCCTGCAAATTTCTACACAGACTGGTTAAAGACATTTGAAATCTCCCAGTATTCCCTGGTTCCTTACTCAGAGTATTCTGGCTTTTGTAGGCTGGTGCCCTATTGGTTTAAGCAGGGTGACAACTTTAAAAAGATTTTAGAAGGCTTGGGCCTTTAACCATCTTCCTAGTCACAAAATCCACACAGACCAAAGGCCAACAAGTCTGCTCTCTGCAGCAGCCAAGACAGTTTCTGAGGCATGGAGGGGGAAGACACCAACGCTACCGCAATGCAACCCTGTGGCCACCAAGCACAACTCTGATGTTTTTAACCTTGGAGTAAGTCTCGGTTGCAACTCTGTCATCATAGGCCTGCTATAAACCCAACTCTAACCTGGGTGGGAGGGTCCAGAGCCAGGGCAGAAGCATTCTGGGCCTGTCAAAATCTTCACAGGAAGATCACCAGTGACTCCTAGATTCCCTGAGCAGTTTTGCAAGAGAGAGAGAATAAGGAATCACTAGTAGTGAAACCAGGCAGTTTGGGAGCAGACTGTGGCAGCAGCTTCCTGTAGCCATAGGCTGCCATAGTCCATGCAGCTAGCACACATGTCGACCTGCATCCTATAAAGCAAAATATTAATCCTGGGCCAGGAAATCTAGGTTAGCAGCCACATTTGCACACTCATTCCAAAATGACTCTGGTCCCTTGATCTTAAAGAGTTTGTGAGAGCACAGGAGAGAAAAATGGAGAAGCAAAATCTTAGTCTATACCAAAGAATTGTCAGGATCAGATGTACACTTGACTTTTACATAAAGAATAATGCACTGGTTTTATATCATTGTACTTATACTGAAGAGCCAGACTAAAGCCATTTTGAAGTCAGGCCCCACTTTACCACATGAACCTGAGATAAGCAGGCCCTGTGAGCAAACCCAGGCCACCAATTATCCCGGTTAGCAGGACAAGCTTATTAGGGCCCAGCCGGTCAGGAACTCTAACTGCCCCCCGGAATGTCTTGAGCCCTGAGCCAATCAGATTTGTACCCATATCCTAATCTTGCTTCAACACCTGATAGCTGTAACTTTGTTTTTTGCCTGTATAAGCTCTGTGAAATCGCAGCTCGGGGCTTCCTCCAAACCTCCACTGCATCAGAGTGTAGGACGAGGCCCGAGCCGTGGCCCGCTTGAATAAAGCCTTACTTTTGCATTTTGGAATGTCTGGCTCTCAGTGGTCTTCTTGGTGGTCTTCTCGCGACTTGGGCATAACAATACCACATGCTGCATATTAGAACTTTTTGGAGTTTTTCTTAGACACATTTGCTAGCACCCAAACATGATCAGTTTGGGTTTAAAACCTGGGTTTTTTCTTTTGGCTTGGAGTCAGGATTGCCTTCAGGCTGTTCACTGTGACTCCACCCAAAGATCAGCAAAGACTCCACTGCAAACATCAGTTTAACACAAGACTTTAAGTTAAAATAGTAGTCAAGAAAGCAAGTAATTTTGAAACCATGATGCCAGTTTTTACATGTTTTACCAACAGACAGACAGACATTTGTGCACAAGCTTTGAGGCGCGCTTAGAATTTTTTTTAATTGGCCATGTAAGTTTTCTGGAATTCCAGTGGCAAAATGATATTATTTTGGCCATATTTTAGAACCATGTGGTCAGCTAGAAAAGAAAACCTTTTTTAGCAAACAAAAAATTTTCACAGATTATCCGATGAGGAAATGGAGAAGCCACATTTTGAGAAACCAGTTCAGCTCCAATGGGGAGCTGAAGTGGGATGCTACGACCAGAGAAGGTCCAGGAGATGCGAGACAGGACAAAAGACATGTGGCACAGCCTGGGGATATGGCCTAGTGGCAAGAGTGCCTGCCTCGTATACATGAAGCCCTGGGTTCAATTCCCCAGCACCACATATACAGAAAACGGCCAGAAGTGGCGCCGTGGCTCAAGTGGCAGGGTGCTAGCCTTGAGCAAAAAGAAGCCAGGGACAGTGCTCGGGCCCTGAGTCCGAGTCACAGGACTGGCAAAAAAAAAAAAAAAAAAAAAAAGACATGTGGCACAGCATATTGGCGGTGGAGCTGGTCAGAGCCTTAGCAGCCTCACAGCAAGACACCTTCACCTTCCAGCATTTGAATTGCAAGGCACATTTGAATTGAAAGGCCACAGTTACAGAGTTCAGGGTGCGCAGGGTTACTGGGAGCTTGAATCTCCAAGTCCCTGCCCTGCCTTGAGGAAGTCGAGGAATTTGGCATGCCCATTACCTGGGGGATGGGTGGGCTCCACCTCTAAGAGTTATTGTAACCTTGATGGAACTAAGATGGTGCTTGCTAAAACCAATTCTATTCTCCACCACATGGTCAATGCTAGAGAAAACAGGATTTAGCCAACAACAAGCAGAACTTAACTGAATCTCCAAGCTTAACAAACATCAATAACAAGAACAGAAAACCTTTCTTTGTGTCTTTCAAAGCAGATGTTAAACAAATATTGGTACCGTTTGAAGCTGGTACCAGCCTATCCTATAGAGAGAGGCAGAAAGAAAGAGAGAGAGAGAGAGAGAACTCCATCCACCTGAGCGCTCATAGAAGTTACGTAAGTCCAAATTTGAAAGATTGGGCTCAAACTTGAGCAGCTTTTAGATTGTGCCCCTCCCATGGTAAGTGATTAGCAGAGCTGAGGAGTTAAATACCAAGCATCCTCAGTATTACTCTGGTCAGCTGAAATGGGGTCGACACCCCAGTTCCTGTGTCTCAGACCAAGCGCGGAGTGTGGCCCTGAAGCCATGGCCCTGTGTCCCTATGCTACCGTCATTTGGAGTGGGGCTTGGAACTTGGCGCTAAGATTTTTAGTGTGGCCCTGAAGCCACAGCCCTGTGGCCCTACAGTAAATCAGAAAATCGGATCCAAGCCCTCATTTAGATTATCACTTACCCTGCATGTTAGAGTGAATTTGTAGATTGTCGTGGTGCATGGAAGTTGAGTGCTCGGTCAGGAGAAGTTACCTCGGTGGTCATCTGGGTGGGCTTAGGACAGCGGAATACGTCCCGGGGGCAGCTTGGACCCCCCAGAAATGGGGGAGCAAATCCACCAGGGAACCTATCCTGGGTTCGGCACCAATGAAAGCATATGTCTTGGCCATCCCAGAGGACCATGCAGAGATAATCACAGGCAGGAGAAGAAGGTTCATAAGGAGGTTTATTAGTGGGGCCATAGTTCCCACGGGAGAGGGAGCTACATGGCGCCTGCACCTTATCCAGGTGGCAGCTTCTCTCTCTGGGGGTAAAGGGGGAAGTAGTTAGGTAGTGAGTAGGAGTGGCTCATTAGGTATGGGTGGATCTGGGGGCTAGTGAGAGGAGCTGAGGACCTGAGGCTAGGGAAATGCTAACACTCTTCACCACTGAAGAAAAAGACCAGATAAGGCTGGGGATATGGCCTAGTGGCAAGAGTGCTTGCCTTGTATACATGAGGCCTTGGGTTCAATTCCCCAGCACCACATATACAGAAAACGGCCAGAAGTGGTGCTGTGGCTCAAGTGGCAGAGTGCTAGCCTTGAGCAAAAAGAAGCCAGGGATAGTGCTCAGGCCCTGAGTCCAAGCCCCAGGACTGGCAAAAAAAAGAAAAAGAAAAAGACCAGATACTCCAGGAAGTCAAGAAGCTGGTCCCAGGAGGCAATGGCAAGCCATCAGAAGACCCCCTTGAGATAGAACCATCACAAGCCCTCCCCTCTCGGAATCAAGACTGAAACCTGAATTCATCGTCAGGTAGGGAGTGGCTAAAGGTTTATTGCCAGACTCTTCTGGGCGGTCTCTGGGCTGCTGGAAAGTGCCCTTTGAATTTGTCTAAGGTAGGGGAAGTAAGACAAGGAACGGATGAGTCCCTGGCAGCCTATTTAGAAAGGCTTCTTGATGCTTACTGTACTTACACTCCTATAGATCCAGAGGCTGAGGAAAATAAAAAAGCGATTAATGTAGCATTGTGGGACAGGCAGCTCTGGACACTAGAAAGAAGATTCAGAAAATTGAAGGGTTTGAAGGAAAGAATTTGTCGGAGTTAGTGGAGATTGCCACCCAAGTTTTTGACAACAGGGATTCTACAGAAGAGAGACAGGTTAGGAGATTGGCTAAGATTTTGCTCTCTCTCAAGAGGAACAGAAGAGGAAGGCAGACTCGGAGACCCATGAGGAGACCAGGGAGAAGAGGAAGTAGGAAAGAATGTGGAAGTTAGAGATGGATCAGTGTAGCTACTATAAGAGGAAAGGGCATTGGAGAGAAGAATACCTAAAGAGAAGGGAAGCCAAAGCACTGGCCTTGGATGATTGATACAGACAGGGTTCTCCCCTCCCAGAGCCCAGGGTAACTCTAAAAGTGGAGGGAAAACCAGTCAGATTCTTAGTGGACACTGGAGCAAAAATGTCAGTTTTAAAGCAGGCCTTAGGGCCGATGGCCAACCAGAAGATGAAAGTACAAGGGGCCACGGGTTCTAAAACTTATCAATGGACTACAAGTTGAACAGTGGGCTTGGGCAAAGGAACTGTGACCCATTCCTTTTTAGTAATGTCCAAGTGTTCATACTCCTTGTTGGGGAGAGACATTACACAAATTGGCAGCACAAATCAAGTTTTTTTTTTTTTTTTTTTTTGGCCAGTCCTGGGCCTTGGACTCAGGGCCTGAGCACCATCCCTGGCTTCTTCCCACTCAAGGCTAGCACTCCGCCACTTGAGCCACAGCGCCGCTTCTGGCCGTTTTCTGTATATGTGGTGCTGGGGAATCGAACCTAGGGCCTCGTGTATCCGAGGCAGGCACTCTTGCCACTAGGCTATATCCCCAGCCCTAGCACAAATCAAGTTTGAGGCCGTGCAGATTAAAGTTGACTTGAGTCCCCCATGGGAGAACCAGACCCTAAAGCTATCACTGCCAATAGCCCAGGAATATGTTCTGCACCAGACCAATGAAAACAGTCACCCTCTCAAACTCCTCCGGGAGCTCCAAGAGAGATTTTCCCAAGTGTGGGCAAAAATCACCACCCTCCCCAGGCCTAGCTGTCCATCGGAGCCCAGTGCTGGTCTAGCTAAGGGCTTCTGCTGAGCCTGTGAGAGTGAGACAGTACCCCATGGCCTCAGAAACAAGAGAGGGGATCAGGGTCCATATCAATCTCCTCCGACAAGCAGGGATACTGGTCCTGTGCCGGTTGCCTTGGAATACACCACTTCTTCCTGTAAAGAAGGCAGAAACAGGTGACTATAGGCTGGTGCAAGACTTGAGAGAAGTAAACAAGAGGGTTGAAGACACTCACCCAACTCTACCTAACCCATATACTCTGCTCAGCATGCTTGACCCCAAGAAACAAGTTTATACAGTCCTAGACCTGAAGGACGCCTTCTTCAGCATCCCGCTGGCAAAGGCCAGTCAGCCCCTATTTGCCTTCTAGTGGGGAGATCCAGAGAATGGATATGAAGGACAACTGACCTGGGCCCGGCTGCCTCAAGGGTTCTAGAACTCCCCCACCATCTTTGATGAGGCACTGCATACGGACCTCCGTGAGTACCAATTCTCTTTTCCCAAGGTTTCCTTGTTACAATATGTGGATGACTTGTTGATAGCTGCAGAAACAGAGGGGATCTGCTTACGAGTGACTGAAGGGCTCCTAAAAGCACTACAGGAACTTGGCCACCATGTCTCAGCAAAGAAGGCCCAGCTGTGTACCTAGAGAGCCACATATCTTGGGTACAATCTCGAAGGGGGACTCAGGACCTTGTCGAGCTCCAGGAAGCAAGTAATCATGCAAATCCTCACTCTCAAGACTAAGAGACAAGTAAGGGAATTCTTGGGAACTGTGGGGATATTGTAGACTCTGGATTTTGGGGTATGCTGAAGTAGCACAGTCCATATATGACATTACCAAAGGGCCAGGAGAAAATATTAGATGGACAGAAGAAGAGGAACAGGCATTCCAGACCCTTAAAAAACAACTAGTCTCAGCCCCAGCCCTGGCCATTCTGGATATCCACAAGCCTTTTCACTTGTTCATGGATGAAAAGGCTGGAGTAGGGAAAGGTGTGCTAACTCAGAAGTTAGGCCCCTGATATCAGCCTGTGGCCTACTTATCTAAAAAATTGGACCCAGTTGCATCAGGATGGCCTGCCTGCCTTAGGGTGATTGCAGCAATGGCTCAGCTAGTTAAAGACTCTAACAAGCTAACATTGGGGCAGGACCTAGTGGTAACTACCCCCCATGCGGTTGAGAACTTGTTGTGAAGCCCCCCTGACCAGTGGATGTCCAATGCCAGGCTAACACAGTACCAGGCTCTGTTGCTCAACCAGCCTAAGGAGACTTTCCAAGCTTCCACAGCCCTCAACCCTGCCACCCTGCT
Source organism: Perognathus longimembris pacificus (assembly GCF_023159225.1). Taxonomy (NCBI): domain Eukaryota; kingdom Metazoa; phylum Chordata; class Mammalia; order Rodentia; family Heteromyidae; genus Perognathus; species Perognathus longimembris. The sequence goes on along the minus strand of NC_063170.1, from coordinate 28,939,149 downwards.
GCCAGACACTAATCAGACTATGCTGCACAATCGTGCCAAGGTTCTGACTCATGTCCACAGCATTTGACCAGACCTCACGACGTCCCGCTACCCGACGTGGAAAAGACCATGTTCACCGACGGGAGCAGCTATGTGATGGATGGAGTGAGGTTAGCAGGAGCTGTGGTCCTGGAAGGCGACCAAGTCATCTGGGCCGAGCCATTACCAGTGAGCACATCAGCGCAAAAAGCTGAGCTCATTGCCCTAACCCAAGCTTTGATGCTGGGAAAGGACAAGAAGGTCAACATCTATACAGACAGCAGGTATGCATTCTCCACTGTATATGTACATGGGGCCATTTACAAGGAACATGGGCTGCTGACAGCAGAAGGAAAAACCAAAAACAAAGAAGAAATATTAGGCCTACTTCAGGCCATATGGTTACCAAAGGCAGTTGCTGTAATGCACTGCCCAGGACATCAGAAGGGAAACTCATAAGAAGCAAAGGGGAACTGGAGAGCTGAAAAGGCTGCACAGGAAGTAGCCACAGGAGAAAGGAGCCTTATGGCATCGGCCCTCCTCCCAACGCCAACCCTCCCAGAGGAGCCCCAGTATTCTCCCAAAGATCAAGAGGCTCTCCAGTCTCTTCAGGATGTAAGTAAAAAGGGAAACTGGAAACAGACTCACAGTGGGAGAATTATTCTTCCCCAAGCATTAGGATGGACTCTCATTAAGCAAATACACCAGGGAACACATCTAGGAAAGAGCAAGCTAGCAGAATTGATCCGCCGGTTCTATATACCTCAAATGGACAAAATGTTAGCAGATATTACCAGCCAGTGTGTGCCATGCCAGAGGACAAATGTGGCTGGTGGAATAGCTGCCAAAGGAAAGAGGGAAAGGGGAACAGTGCCAGGAGCCTAGACTTTACTGAGGTAAAAACAGGCAAATATGGATATAAGTATCTGCTAGTTTTTGTAGACACATTTTTAGGATGGATGGAAGCTTTCCCAACCAAGTGGGAAACAGCACAGATAGTAGCGAACAAGCTGCTAGAGGAGATAATTCCCAGGTTTGGGCTCCCAGTAGCCATAGGCTCAGATAATGGCTGCTCTTTCATCTGTCAGGTAACCCAGCTATTAGGTAAGTCATTGGGGATTAATTGGAAATTACATTGTGCCTATCACCCCCAAAGTTCAGGTCAGGTAGAGAGGATGAATAGGACTCTAAAGGAGACCTTAACCAAATTGACCCTTGAGACTTGCAAAAACTGGACGGCCTTCCTACCATTTGCCCTTCTGTGGGTATGCTGTACACCATACTTTAAGGGCATCACACCTTATGAGATAATGTTCGGCAGGCCTCCTCCCTTATGCCCTAAGCTTGGTTCTGAAGCAATAGCTGAATTGTCTAGCCAACATTTGTTACAGTCCTTGCAGGCCCTGCAGAGGTCCAAAATGAACTTTACTCCCAGATCAGTGCCGCTCACGAGGAGCTGCCCAAGGATGCCCCAGCCTTACACCCTTTTGTGCCAGAACAGGTGGTGTGGGTAAAGTGACATAAGACTGAGTCCTTGGAGCCCCACTGGAAAGGCCCCTACACTGTAATTCTGACCACTCCTACTGCAATCAGGGTAGAGAGCCTAAAGACCTGGATCCATGCCTCCCATGTCAAAGCAGCTAACCTGACCAAGGAAGACAAGTGGAAGGTGGTGCAATCTGGTGATAACCCACTAAAATGCACATTTGTAAAACATTTGAACTAGTAATGTTCTTGTGGCTTTGATGAAGAGTGAAAAATGGGTGAGTTTAAGCTTAAACTCCAAGTTTCAGCATTACCAAATGTTTTGGAGGATTATTGCATTGTTAAAAAGAGGAACTAAGGAAAAGGCTTTGGAAATCAAGAATGCCTTTCTAGATAAGAAATTTGGATGATCTTCACCCATCAGCTCCCCTTTAGGAGTCTAAGCTTATAGGTTCCTGGCTAGGTAAGGCCAATGCCTCTGAGTCAGCCTGAAGAAGTTTCAGAAGATGGATCAAGGGACCAGAAAGCTGTCTTGAAATTCAGTGGGGCACCAGCCTGTAAAAGCCAGTGTACTTAAAAGGCATCCAGGAAAATATTAGGAGACTTCACTAAAGTCAGGCCTAGGTTAAATTTCTTAAGCAATCTATGCAGAGCATTGCAGGAAACCCAGCAGAAGGTGTGACATTATATTGGAGCCACTGGGAGCCACTGCTGCCTGCTGCCGCCACATCCCCTCTACATCCCATTTGGGATAAGATCAAGGACAGCCTGACAGTCATCTGGAAGAATCTATATCTCCACCCTGAGTACCCCTACCGTGGTAAAAGCAGATGGGTCTTCATCACATGCAGCTGATTCCTGCTAGAAGGCTGCCTTGGATCTGCTGAAACTGTAACTCCACTGGCCACCTGCATGTGACCTGGCATACTCTGTAAGTGTTGTAACCCCACTGGCCACCTGCATGTGGCAGGTTTGACTATGTGATGTTTGCCTCTATAACCTGGCCTGAAAGGCCACATGTGGTCACAGTTTCAGCTCCCCAGTCTGGGCTATGACCCTGGCCAGTTGGTTTGCTTCTTACTTCCTCAATAAATACATCCCTTTATCATCTTTTTTTCTGGAGACTGAGTGGTGGACTCTAGGAGGAACCAGGAATCCCCTCCCTTGTGTGTGTTTGGGGGGGAGGGAAACTCCATTACACTTGGATGGTAGAAATGGTGTCAGATCCTACAGTCATGTGTGCTTGGCCCTTCAAAAGTTAATCAGAGCTGGGAGGTCCTAGAGGAATAGTTTGTAAGCATGTCTTTCTAATGCCCATGTCTGTCTACTGGGCAGGAACTTGCCAGTCACCTGAGATAGTGGGTAGTAAAACTACAGTTTGTCAAATGGGGTGATAATTTAAAATCCCAACCCCTGCATCTGCTCAAAGCCCTAACTGGCAGTGAGAATTCTGAGCTGGCATATCTGTTCAGGAAAGGAAGCTTGTGGACCTGAGATTGTGTCTTTAATCTAGGCATTGTTAGGTCATCAGAGGTCAGTTCCCCCAGCCAGTCAGGAAAATACTTTTACAAAGTAGAATGTTAAAAGGCTACAGTGCTGTATCCCAAGAAAAAGTCTGTATAGTTGTTAAAATTTAAATGTTAAATGTGATTTCCAGTTTGGAGTAAAGATCCTAATGGACATTGAAGTGCCAGACTTTGAAGTCAGGCCCCACTTTACCACGTGAACCTGAGATAAGCAGGCCCTGTGAGCAGACCCAGGACAAGCTTATTAGGGCCCAGCCAGTCAAGAACTCTAACCGCTGAGAATGCTTAACTCTAACCACCCCTAGAATGCCTCGAGCCCTGTGCCTCGAGCCCTGAGCCAATCAGATTTGGACTCCTGTCCGGGTCTTGCTTGCATGAACAACTGATTGCTGTAACTTTGTTTTTTGTCTTGCTTGAACACCAGATGGCTGTAACTTTGGTTTTTTGTCTTGCTTGAACACCTGATGGCTGTAACTTTGTTTTTTGCCTTTATAAGCCCTGTGTAATCGCAGCTCAAGGCTTCCTCCTAACCTCTGCTGTATTGGTGGGTAGGATGAGGCCTGAGTTGCAGCTCGCTTGAATAAAGCCTTGCCTTGCTTTTGCATTTTGGAATGTCTGAGTCTCGGTGGCCTTCTTGGTGCTCGTTTCGTGACTTGGCACAACATTTGGGGGTTTTTCCGGGATAGCCCCAGAGACCCCCGAGACCCCAGACTCCGAAGGTAAGAAAACAGCGTTGTTCATTTGTCTTGTCCTGTAATTTGTCTGTTTGTCTGTTTTGCTTTTGCTTAGTACTTGAAGGGGTTGTCGAAGCGGACACGCTTACTCGGCAATCCTGGGGAAACTGGGGAATGCCCCAGACTTTCCTCCTTTAAAGGGGGATACTTGTAGGGCGCAAGTCAGTTCGGTTTTTGGCTGGAACTGACCCGGAGGGCCTCCTAACCGAGACTCACCTTGTACTTGGGTCTGCTTCTTCTGCTTAGCTGGCAGGAGGTTGTGGGCCAACTTGGGTCCACTCCTTCTGCACCCTGGCAGGAGGTTGTGGGCCAACTTGGAAGATCTCCAACCCGTAGCTTTTCTTGTTCTCAGGCCTGTGTGTTGTATTGTTATAATTGTTTGTTTTTTTGTAGCCTTTTGAACTAAACATCTGATCAGAGCTATGGGTAACGTTCTATCTTGGGGACCTCCATCTAGCCCCCTAGATTTGACCCTAGCTCACTGGAGGGAGATCAAGGAGATAGCTCAGAACCGAGATGTGGCCCTTAAGGAAGTCAGTGCGAGAGCTAATTGGCTACCTGAGGGGAGCTTTGACATAGTTAAGATCAGGACTTTACAAAGCCTAATCGACGCCCCTTGTTCAGGCTATCTAGACCAGATTCCTTATATAGACACCTGGAGGGAACTAGTTGACAGGGACACTCCAGCTTGGGTTTGGCCTTTCTTACTGACTCCCTCCTCCACTCCTTCCCCTACCCCAATATTCACTCAAAAGACATGGGGTGACAAGAGAGAATCCAAAAGGGAAGAGAAGAAATTGTGCCCACCTGTCCTCCAAGCAGGAAGCGTGGAGGAGGAAATGTTTCCCCCTCCATACTCCCCACCCCAGTTACAAGAGGACTCTGAGGAAAATGTTTCAGCTGTGCCCTCCGCTCTGGAGGGGCCCGACCAATCCTGGCACCAGCAGCCCAGGGCACGGAGGCTTCGCCCCCGAGTCCTGACCTGCAGCTGCCGACAGGGGCAGACACAGGGCCAGCCCAAGCCACCCGCAGGTGGCGGGGAGTGACCCCACCGCACAGCGCTGTCATCTCTGTGTTTGTAAGTCTGACAGTCTCTTCTGTGTCAAACCTGCATAAGATGTACAGGCGACAGTTCAGAGTGTGAGTGTATACAAAAAGAACTCTGGGGGGACCACCACCCAGCCTTCTTAAGCAGAAAATTATTTGGTGTGCTAAAATGCTTTACTAAAACTAAAAATGTTTTACTAAAACTATCAAGCCCTGGAAAATGAGGCTGGAGAATGCTAGAATCATTTGTTAAAGGTTTTGTCTTAAAATATTGGGTGTTGCAGGAGTAAGATTGACAAAATACCTCTTGCCACTGGAAAATGTACGGTCGATGCTTATTTTGCACGCTTTAAGATCTTTTGAATATGTATGTGTGTGCATGTGTGAATGTGAACATGTTCAAGACTGTTAGTATGATGTAAAATTGAGTGAATTTAAGTTTAAATTCAAATAGTCATCAAGTTTGGACATTACCAAATGCTTTAAAGAATTATTGCATTGTTTTAAAGAGGAACTATAGTTAAAAATGTTTAATCAGAGCTAAGTGTCAGAAATTTGGATTTTAAAGAATATATATATTAAACTAATGGGGATAGAAGGAAACAAGTAGACTCTCATTAACTCTGTATGTAGGAAGAAATGGCAAAATGGGCCAATGTTTCTCACTAATTTATTGGAAAGCTGAATGGATAAGTATTTCTAATTCTGTAATTGCAATTCTTGCATTAAGAAAAAATTGTCATTTGAGTTAAGACTCAGAGTTTTTCCAATGCAGATAAAAGCCAAAGTGTTAATGTTAAAGCAGAGGTTAGTAAAAAGGCTTTGGAAATCAAGAATACATTTATAAGAAATTTGGAAGTAAAATTGTCCTAAATGATTATTGTAAAGTGAGAAAAGGAGAATTATGGCTACCAAAATGTTGAATTTCCATTCCAGTTTCTCTGTAGTTTTTTTGTAACAGTTTCCAGCAGGCCCAGAGAGGACAGGTGATTCCTACAACTTTGTCAAGATCTAACATTGGCCCTTAATAAGTTCCAGGTAAGAGCATGCTTAAAAACTACTTCTGTGGGGGCTGGGGATATGGCCTAGTGGCAAGAGTGCTTGCCTCGTATACAAGAGGCCCTGGGTTCAACTCCCCAGCACCACATATACAGAAAACGGCCAGAAGTGGCGCTGTGGCTCATGTGGCAGAGTGCTAGCCTTGAGCAAAAAGACTCCAGGGACAGTGCTCACGCCCTGAGTCCAAGGCCCAGGACTGGCCAAAAAAAAAAAAAAAAAAAAAAAACTACTTCTGTGTAGACCACCTTGTTGCTTTAATTGGAGTAAAGTGGCCTCTTATAAGACTCACTGATCTGAAATCTGCAGTTCGAAGCCAGCCCAGGCAGAGAAAGGTCCCTGTGAGAGACTTGTCTCTAATCAGCCAGCAGAGTGCTGGGAATGGAGTTGTGTGGAGCTCAAAGTGGTAGGGTGCTAGTCTTGAGCTGGAGAGCTGAGGGACAGCACTCAGGCCCTGAGTCCAAGTACAGTGCAAAGTCACTCCTCCTGGGACAAAAGTGATAGAACATCAAGAGGCAGTAAGCCACTGCTTGGATGGCAGAGATGGTGTCAGATCCTAGAGTCTCTCCTGTTTGGCCTTTCAAAAGTTAATCAAAGCCGGGAAGTCCTAGAAGAATAGTTCGTAAGCATGCCTTTCTAATGCCCATGTGTGTCTACTGGGCAGGAACTTGCCAGTCATCTGTGATAGTGGTTAGTAAGGGTAAGTTTGTCAAATGAGAGGATAGTTTAAAATCCCAACCCCCACATCTACTCAAAGCCCTGACTAGCAGTGAATTTTATGCTGGTACACCTGTTCAGGAAAGAAAGTTTGTAGACCTGAGATTGTGTCCTTATTGAGATTGTGTCCTTAGTTTTTGTAGACCCCTTTTCAGGATGGGTTGAAGCCTATCCAACAAAGCATGAGACCACGAATGTAGTGGCTAAGCAGATCCTGGAAGAAATCCTACCCAGGTATGGCTTCCCAATCACCATTGGGTCGGACAACGGACCGGCCTTTGTCTACTCCCACCGCCCTCAAGGTAGACGGCATCGCCACTTGGGTCCACTGCTCCCACGCCAGGCCAGCTGACCCATTTGCCCTGGATGACGACTACCGTGGTGGAACATGGGAGGTCTCCAAGCACCCGACTCAGCCGCTTTGCCTTTGCCTCAAGAAAAGAAAGTTAGACTGAATAATTTTCTTTTTGCCTTCATTCCTTGCTACTCAGGCTAATGTTGATGTTATTTTGGCAGCTCACTCCAAAGTGGAGTGACTCCCTTATTTTGGCAACTAGCAGTGTTGTGCCAAGTTGCGAGACAACCACCAAGAAGGTGACTGAGACTCAGACATTCCGAAATGCAAAAGCAAGGCAAGGCTTTATTCAAGCGAGCTGCAACTCAGGCCTCATTCTACCCACTGACACAGCAGAGGTTAGAAGGAAACCTTGAGCTGTGATTATACAGGGATTATAAAGGCAAAAACAAAGTTACAGCAATCAGGTGTTCAAGCAAGCAAGATTAGGACACAGGTAAAATCTGATTGGCTCAGGGCTCAAGGCATAGGGCTCAAGGCATTCTAGGGGTGGTTAGAGTTAAGCATTCTCAGCGGTTAGAGTTCTTGACCAGCTGGGCCCTAATAAGCTTGCCCTGGGTCTGCTCACAGGGCCTGTTTATCTCAGGTTCACATGGTAAAGTGGGGCCTGACTTCAAAGTCTGGCACTTCAGCAGGAGTCCTGTAAAGTCCCATGCAAGAAGGCATTGGTAGTTTTGGGCTTGCTCAGGAATACAGGTATAGCCACCCGACCCTTAGAGAACAGCTGAGAAGTTTATGTATTATTTTGTTGCTGACATTTGTATCTTAAACACTATACAGCTAATGGTAAGTCTGTATAGCTGAAAGTTAATTTCTAGTTTGAAGTAATCTTTCAGTCCCTTGATAAAGTAGACTAAGGCTATAGGTTTCTGGCCAGGTAAGGTCAACACCCCTCAGTCAGCCTGAAGAAGCTACAGAAGATGGATGGTCTTCACCCATCAGCCCCCCTTTAAAACCAAGGAACCAGAGTTGTTTTTGGTTACTACTTTGGGCCCTATTGGCCCATGCCTTATCTTTATATCATCCCCTAGACATGCGAGCCATTGAAATGGACAGAATGGAGCCATGATTGGCTCCCAAGGTACTAAAGAAAAAAAGGGGGAAATGAAGTGTCAGACTTTGAAGTCAGGCCCCACTTTACCACACGAACCCCACTTTACCACGTGAACCTGAGATAAGCAGGCCCTGAATGCCTTGAGCCCTGTGCCTCGAGCCCTGAGCCAATCAGATTTGGACTCCTGTCCGGGTCTTGCTTGCTTGAACACCTGATTGCTGTAACTTTGGGTTTTTTTTGTCTTGCTTGAACACCAGATGGCTGTAACTTTGGTTTTTTGTCTTGCTTGAACACCTGATGGCTGTAACTTTGTTTTTGCTTCTATAGGCCCTGTGTAATTGCAGCTCAAGGCTTCCTCCTAACCTCCGCTGTATCGGTGGGTAGAACAAGGCCCGAGTTGCAGCTCGCTTGAATAAAGCCTTGCCTTGCTTTTGCATTTTGGAATGTCTGAGTCTCGGTGGCCTTCTTGGTGGTCGTTTCGCGACTTGGCACAACAGACATCTCATCCTGTGCCTCTAAGTGCTGATCCTGTAGCCCCTTGGTAAAGTAGGCTAAGAGTATAGGTTCCTGGCTAGGTAAGGTCAATGTCCCTGAGTCAGCCTGAAGAAGTTACAGAAGATGGATGATCTTCGCCCATCAGCTCCCCTTAAGGATTGAGGGATTATAGTTATTTTTAAAAGATGAGGCAGGATAAAGCAGCGGTATAGAAAGCAGTGCTAACAAATGTACAAGAGTTGAGACTGTACTTGTCAGAGATGGTTACAGGCCAAACCTTGTATGTTGGCCTAGAAAACCCTAGCCTTATTTAAAATATCTGATTACTAAAAATGATTGCCCCAGCAAAATTACCCAAGGGCCATTGATTGCCTAAAGCTGTTTTGAAATTCAGTGGGGCACCAGCCTTCAAAAGCCAGTGTACTTAAAAATATTAGATTTTGTTCAAGTTAGCTTTAGGTTAACTTAGGTTAAGCTTCTCTAACCAGTCTATGCAAAAAGTTGCAGGCAACCCAGCAGAAGGGGTGACATTCTACTGGAGTCACTGGGAGACACTTCTGCCTGCCACCACTATAGCCCCTGCTGATTCCATTTGGGTGAGGATCAAGGACAGCCTGACAGTCATCTGGAAGAATCTACATCTTCACCCTGGGCACCCCTACCATGGTAAAAGCAGATGGGACTCTATCACACGCAGCTGATTCCTGCTGGAAAGTGCTTTGGATCTGCTGAAACTAAGATTTTGGAGGGACATTCTTTTGGTGGTAACTGTAATAGATCTGGCCAGTGCCATCATTAGCTGTGGAGAACTTCAGGTTGACTCCAGCTCAGATTAGCGCAGAAGCCAACTCCATCTTCACTAAGATCTCCCCCACACTATCCAGGGAAGTTTCCCTTTGCTGTGATAAGATTGTGTAAACTGCTTGACCACCTGAAGCATGGAAACTTCAAAGAACGTTCAAGGTTAAACTCATGCCCTCCTATGAGTAGGCGTATCTACCTGCATCATGTGAGCCCAGCCAAATCCATGCACCAATTCTAACTAGAATCATAGGTTGGTTCAAACAGATACTATGAGACAGACTGTAACTCTATTGGCCACCTGTGTGCGGCCTAGCATGCTCTGTAAGTGTTGTATCCTCATTAGCCGCCTGCGTGTGGCAAGTTTGTCTGTGATGTTTGCCTTATAACCAGGCTGGAAGGCCACATGTGTGCGCGGTTCCAGCTCCCGAGTCTGGGCTGCACATGTGCGGGCGGATCCAGCTCCCGAGTCTGGGCCCTGATCCTGCACACGTGGTCGGCAGCTCCGGCTCCCGAGTCTGCAACCAAAGCCGGTCGGTTCACTTTTTTTTCACTTTTTACTTCCCCAATAAATCTGTCTTTTTGTCATCTTGTAGCTGGAGACTGTGTGGTGGACTCTTGGGGGAACCAGGAATCCCCTTCCTTGGGGGGGACCCCGTTTCATTGTAGCGAACCCCCACTCCAGTAACCTTCCTACTCCTTTGAGTTAACTGAAGTTAACTAGCTCTATTAAGAAAACTGAGGAGGAGAAAGATGGCGCCGAAAGAATAGGGAGGCACCCCGACTCGCACCAACTGAATAGCGAGCTGGGAACTCCAACACCCAACACCCCATCAAGAACCCAGCAAAACCAGCAGCCAGAAGCAGTGGAGAAACGCAGGAAAACAAAAAGGAGCAAAAAAGAAGAACCGAAAACCTACATGGAGCCGGAGATTCTCCGGGACACCCTCCCCCCACCAGCCAACCCTGGCCCAAACGGGGCCAGGCTGGGAAAGGGGAACCCGGTGATCGGCAGACAGGCTGCCAGGAGGGCAGAATTCATATAACGGGAGACCCCACGGACACAAGGCAGGGTGCGGACCAAGACACACACCGGCAGCGACGAGAAGTTTGGGTCCACACCAGGTTCAGACAAGGGAAACAAGCGCGGCAGAAAGAGGGAACGGGGGAAGCCACCACGACACTTCGCCAACCCCTGAAGGGCCAACGGCGGCGCGGGACACACACACAAAGCAGCAAAAGTGAGTCCCCCATAATCCCTTCCCCCAACGGGAGACCCAAGCCCGAAAAGAAGCTAGATCTCCCTCCCTCCTCCTCCCCACTCCCGAGGGAACAAAGAACCCCCAAATCAGGCAGGAAGCTCTCATCAGGCGCTGGGAAGCCAGTTTAGCAGGGGAAGGGCTCAGCAGCACCAACACCCCACAGGTTCCTGAACTGGCAGAACCGGCCCCGCCCCCTTCCCAACAGGGGCCAGGACGGCCGGCAGGGCAAGCCCCACCCGAGGCGCCTGGACCTCGCAGACTGTTACAACTAAAATCACAGGCGCTGGTGGGCAATACCAGCCCAGCAGGGTCACCTGAGCCTGATCACATCCCCCCTCCTCGCAGCGGAGGCGAGGTCTGAGGGTGCCAAGCCACACCCGGACAGTCGATCCCACTGGGCCCCACACATACTTCCCCCCCCCCAAAGGACTCGCGGGAGGGCGCAAGCACAACCCAACAACCCAGGACTCGCTCTGGGAGGCATATCCCGCTAAAGTGCATGTTGTAGTGGACAACAGTGCACAGGAGGGCAGGGCCCCCGGCGACAGCGCCCGCTCTGGTAGGCGTGTACCCTGCACTGGTGGGCGGGGCCACAGCGGCAGCACCTGCTGCCGCAGATACGCCTATACAGGAGGGAGGAAAGAGCTACAAATCAAACCTGAGAAGGCACCCAGATTTCCAGATGCGCAAATCACAAAGAAACATAACTCAGTTCATCAAAGGACAAGCCAACTCGCCAGCTCCAAAAAGCAGCACAACTGAAGAGGAGATGGAGACTAAAAAAGCAAACGAGGCCATGTTAACAGGAATGATCGAAAGCGTCAGAAATGAAATCAGAAAAACAATTCCAGGAGTTTAGAGCGGAAATCTGGAAGGACACCCAGGAAGCCAAGAAAGAAATGGAAGCAAAACTGGATACAATGCAAGCCGCCTTTAAAGAAATGGAAGCAAAAATGGATACAATGCAAGCCGCCTTTAAAGAAAATCTCCACATCCTGAGAATTGAAATGCATGAAAAAATAGATTTAAAATACAACTCTTTAAAGGAAGAAATTTCCACGATCAGAGCTGATATGACAACCATGAATAGCTCTCTGACATCCATAAACTCCACAATTGAAACCATAACACAAAGAGTGGACCATATAGAATCCAGAATCTCTCGCCTGGACGATGAAGCAGCTGACAACAACCAGAAAATGACCACTCTCCAAGAAAAGGTGAAGCTTCAGGGAAGATTAATCCAGGAACTAATGGACAAAGACAAGAGATATAATCTTCACATAATTGGAATAGAAGAAGGAGCCGAATATCAGAACAGAGGGCTTAATCATGTTCTCAATAAAGTTATTGCAGAAAAGTTCCCCAATCTCACAGGGGACCCCATCCAGGTAATCGAAGCCTATAGGACACCTGGCAGGCCAGACCCCAGGAAAACCACCCCAAGGCACATAATATTCAAGACTACAGACCTCAAGATTAAAGAGCAAATTCTGAATTCAGCCAAAGCAAAGAAGGAAACTTTTTTCAATGGGAAGAGGATTCGAATAACATCCGACTTATCCACACAAACTTACCAAGCTTGAAGTGAGTGGAAGAACACCATCCAAGTACTCCAGAATAACAATTTACAACCTCGGATCAAATATCCAGCGAAATTGGAGTTCACATTCGAAGGGAGAACCAGATCTTTCCACACCAAAGAGGAGCTAAAGGAGTATGTGAATAAAAAACCAACCCTACAGTGAATATTAAGAGGGGAACCCCACCCAACAGAGATCGTAAAAGACACACAGACAGAATCAGAAAGAAACTTCAATAGCCAAAGTCCAGCAGAAAGACCAGCTCACTAAAGACAAGAAGAAAAAAAAAAAAAAACAGGAAAAAACAGCCCAACAAGAAAATGGAAGGAGAAAAAACACCCTTATCCTTGATCTCTTTAAAAATAAATGGCTTAAACTCCCCGATTAAGAGGAACAGACTGGCAGAATGGATCCGCAAACAAAAAGTTGACATCTGCTGTCTACAAGAGACCCACCTTACAGCAAGGGACAAAAACAGGCTTCGAATGAAAGGATGGAGCAAGATCTACCAAGCAAATGCACCCACCAAAACGGCAGGTGTGGCCATTCTGATCTCAGACAAGCTGGACTTCTCTTTAAAGTCCACTCAAAAAGACAAAGAAGGACACTACATATTAATACAAGGAAAAATCCAGAATCAAGACATCACGGTGATAAATGTATACTCACCAAACAAAAGAGGCCCGACATATGTCAAGCAAATTCTCACAGAATTACAGAGCAAGATAGACGCAAACACATTCATAGTGGGTGACTTTAATACTCCTCTCTCTACAAGAGACAGATCCAACATTCAGAGGATTAGTAAGGGAGCTGAGGACCTAAATAACACCATTTCCCAAATGGATCTAACAGACCTATATAGAACCTTTCACCCTACAGAAACCCAATACACCTTCTTTTCAGCAGCCCATGGTTCATATTCCAAAATAGACCACGTCATAGCCCACACAAAGAACCTCAGCAAATACAAAAGTATTGACGTCATCCCATGTATTATATCTGATCACAGTGGATTAAAGGTAACCCTCAACAACAAAGGAAACCACAGACACTATACACACTCTTGGAGGCTAAACCCCATGCTGCTATCCAACACTGGGGCCACAGACCAAATTAAAGATGAAATCAACAAATTCATAAGCCACAATGACAAAGAAAACACATCACAAAGAAACCTATGGGACACAGCTAAGGCAGTACTGAATGGCAAGATCATTGCAGTCAGCACCCACATTAAAAGAATGGAAGCAGAACAGGTGAATACCCTCACGATGAAACTAAAACAACTGGAGAAACAAGAAATGACAGAATCTAAAACGACTAGGAGGGGAGAGATCACAAAGATTAAAGAAGAGATAAATCTGATTGAAAATAGAAAGACCATTCAACAAATAAATAAGACTAAAAGCTGGTTCTTTGAGAAAATAAACAAAATTGACAGACCCCTTGCAAGACTCACAAAAAAAAGAAGAGAAGAGACTCATATACGTAAAATCAGGGACTCCACTGGAAAAATTACAACAAGTACACACGATATTCAAACAATCATAAGGAGCTATTTCCAAAACCTCTACTCAGCAAAAAACAATAATTTTACAGAAATGGATCAATTCCTAGAGAAGTACAAACTTCCCAAACTGAACCAAGAAGAAATAAATCAACTAAATAAACCAATCACTTACGGTGAGATACAGGAGGTAATCAAGAACCTCCCTACTAAGAAAAGCCCAGGCCCAGATGGATTCACCAACGAATTCTACAAAACCTTTAGTGAGGAGCTAATACCAATACTCCTCAAACTCTTCCGTGAAATAGAAACAGAGGGAGAAATCCCAAACTCATTCTACGAAGCTAATATCATACTCATTCCCAAACCAGGCAAAGATCCAACAAAAAAAAAGAGAACTACAGACCAATATTACTAATGAACACCTACGCAAAGCTCCTCAATAAAATATTAGCTAACAGGATCCAGAAACTGATCAAGAAAATCATACATCATGACCAAGTAGGCTTCATCCCTCAGTCACAAGGATGGTTCAACATCTGTAAATCAATCAACGTAATTCACCACATAAACAGATCTAAAATTAAGAATTACATTGTTATCTCAGTCAATGCCCAAAAAGCCTTTGACAAAATACAACATCCATACCTATTAAAAGCTTTGGAGAGAACAGGAATAGATGGAACATTCCTCAAAACAATAAAAGCCATATACAACAGACCAACTGCTAATATCATATTAAATGGAGAGAAACTTAAATCATTCCCCCTAAACTCAGGAAGAAGACAAGGATGCCCACTCTCCCCACTTCTGTTCAACATAGTGCTGGAATCCCTAGCCATAGCAATAAGGCAAGAGGAGGACATCAAAGGGATCCACATCGGCAAGGAAGAAATCAAGTTATCCCTATTCGCAGACGACATGATCTTATATCTGAAGGACCCAAAAAACTCAGTACCCAAACTCCTACACCTAATAAACCAATTTGGCAAAGTAGCAGGATACAAAATCAATCCACAAAAGTCAGCAGCTTTTCTGTACACCAGCAATAGACAAACAGAAAAGGAAATTATGGAAACAATTCCATTTACAGTAGCCAAAAAAAGAATAAAGTACCTAGGGATCAACTTAACCAAGGACGTGATCGACCTATTCAATGAAAACTACAAAAATCTAATAAGGGAAATCAAAGAAAACACAAGGAGATGGAAAGACCTCCCATGTTCATGGGTAGGCAGAATCAATATAGTGAAAATGGCCATATTGCCCAAATTGTTATACAAATTCAATGCAATACCTATCAAAATCCCAGCCACATTCTTCACTGAAATAGAGAAACCAATCCATAAATTCATATGGAACAGCAAAAAACCTAGAATAGCCAAAGCAATTCTAGGCAAAAAAAATAGTGCAGGAGGTATCACCATACCAGACTTCAAGCTCTACTACAAGGCCATCATAACAAAAACAGCATGGTATTGGTATAAAAACAGATCGGAAGACCAGTGGATTAGAATTGAAGACCCAGAAATAAAACCGCACTCTTACAGCCAACTGATATTTGACAAAGGAGCTAAAGACATACAATGGAATAAACATAGCATCTTCAACTACTGGTGCTGGGAGAACTGGGCAGCCATATGCAGAAAACTCAAAGTAGACCCAAGCCTATCACCATGCACCAAGATCAACTCAAAATGGATCAAGGACCTCAACATCAGACCTGAATCCTTGAAACTACTGAAGGACAGAGTAGGAAAGACACTAGAACTTATAGGCACAGGAAGGAACTTCCTGAATAGAGTCCCAGGGGCACAACAAATAGGGGAAAGACTCAACAAATGGGACTACTACAAATTAAAAAGTTTCTGCACAGCTAAGGACATAGCCACCAAAATAGAAAGACAGCCAACGATATGGGAAAGGATATTTACCAGCACAGCAACAGACAAAGGCCTGATATCTGTCATCTATAGAGAACTCAAAAAACTAAGCCCCTCCAAGCCCAATAAACCTATTAGGAAATGGGCAAAAGAGCTAAAGAGAGACTTCACAAGAGAAGATATAAAAATGGCAAAGAAACACATGAGGAAATGCTCAACATCCCTGCTAGTAAAGGAAATGCAGGGCTGGGGATATGGCCTAGTGGCAAGAGTGCTTGCCTCATATACATGAGGCCCTGGGTTCAATTCCCCAGCACCACATATACAGAAAATGGCTAGAAGTGGCCCTGTGGCTCAAGTGGCAGAGTACTAGCCTTGAGCAAAAAGAAGCCAGGGGCAGTGCTCAGGCCCTGAGTCCAAGCCCAGGACTGGCCAAAAAAAAAAAAAAAAAAAAAAAAAGGAAATGCAAATAAAAACAACCCTGAGATACCACCTCACCCCAGTTAGAATGGCCTATACTCTGAACTCAGGAAACAACAAATGCTGGAGGGGCTGTGGGGAAAGAGGAACCCTTCTCCATTGTTGGTGGGAATGCAAATTAGTACAACCACTTTGGAGAACAGTATGGAGGTTTCTCAAAAAGCTCAATATAGACCTACCCTATGACCCAGCCATACCACTCCTAGGCATCTATCCTAAACAGCAAAACCCAAGATATCAAAAAGACATTTGTACTTCCATGTTTATTGCGGCACAATTCACAATAGCCAAAATATGGAAACAACCCAGATGCCCCTCCACAGATGAATGGATCCAAAAAATATGGTACTTATACACAATGGAATACTACATAGCGATTAGGAATGGTGAAATATTGTTATTCGCAGGGAAATGGTCAGAACTCGAACAAATAATGTTGAGTGAGACAAGCCTAGAACACAGAAAACAAAGGGGCATGATCTCCCTGATATATGACTGTTAACAAAGGGAGACGGAGAGACAGTAGAGACCAAGTCTGTGAACACTGTATATGTGCTTGATACATTGTATATTACATATGGGTCTACCTGACCTAGACAAGGGATGGAAAAACAGGTTGTAAGATATCACAAGAAATGTACACACTGCCCTACTATGTAACTGCACCCTCTTTGCAGAACACCTTGTAAAAAAATTTATGTTCAATTAATAATAAAAAAATATATTAAAAAAAAAAGAAAACTGAATATTGTAAGAGATTTTCAAGTAGACAATTCCATGGAACTGATGGCCTGCTGCTAAATCTAAAGCGTATATGACGGGCTAGAGAGTCACTCCTAGGCAATGCCTGGGGTGGGGGTTGTGTCCAGATGGATTAGGGTGTGACTTCAGAAGAGAGGGAGGTAACTGCCCCCAGGTGTGCCAGTTACTTAGGTAACTGGACAGAGATTTAAACCGCTTGGGACATTGGCATGGAGCCCTCCTGGGGGTGGACCTTACAGATGCCACTGGCCAACCTTAGGCACTTAGAGGCACAGGAAACTGGAGAAATCCACTCTAAATAAATAACATCCTCATGATAGTTGGCTCTGGTCTGGTAGTAACCTGTTTCTTAGGAGCAGCAGTCCCATTGGACTGACCCTTGTCTCTGCTTTCCCCAACAGCCTGTGGGTGGAGTTACATTAAATTGCCTTGATGTAGTTGAGATAAACCTGATTCCACAAGCCGGAGGAAAAAATGTAGGCAGTTTTAAACTCTAGCAGCAAAGAAACTCCAGGAAATGTAAAGAGGGAAGTTAGTAAGGAAAGCCTTGGGAAAGGGATAGAGAAAACAAAATAGCTTCCTCTGCATAAAAAAGGGGTTTGAAAAGTAAGCATTGTCTTCAATTGTCACAGAATGTTCAAGTAAGTCGCTGAGGGTCTGAGTAGTGGGAAAAGACGTTAGAAAGAGAACTGGGGAAAACAAGTGATTCCCTTTAGATTAGAAAAAGGAAGACAATCCCTAGAAAGTTTGAGTATGTAGCAAATGGTGTGAGTATGTCTTAAAATTAGAGCTTATGAGTAAAGTTGATATATAATCAAATTGGCTATAATATAAATAGGGTCAGAATTGGGGCTTTGGTGTGAAACTATGTTTATGTGTACCTGCATCTGCAGGGTTAAGGGACTTGTGTGATGTCATCTAAATGTAAACCAGAAAGATGTGATGTAAATATCTGTAACTATTTGATTCCCTCGCTGAGATGGTCTTGCAAAGTAGCTGGAGCCTGGATTTGCTCCTCATGTGTAGCCTTAGGGAAAGAGTGCTGTTTGTTTGTTTGTTTGTTTGTTTGTTTATTTTGGCCAGTCCTGGGCCTTGGACTCAGGGCCTGAGCATTTTCCTTGGCTTCTTTTTGCTCAAGGCTAGTACTCTGCCACTTGAGCCACAGTGCCACTTCTGGCCGTTTTCTGTATATGTGGTGCTGGGGAATTGAACCCAGGGCCTCATGTATATGAGGCAAGCACTCTTGCCACTAGGCCATATCCCCAGCCCCAAGGGTGCTGTTTTTATGCCAATCAATCAGGAATCACTAGGGAAAACTTGGCATTTGGCAGAAACATATGGAAAGCAAAAAGGAGAACTGGTATCAGCCACTGTTCTCCTGGTCACCGTGGGCAACTATCTTGATAGCTGTGTTGGCAGGTTCTTTGGTTCTAGTACTTTGGGCACTAACTATTGACCCATGCCTTATCTCAATACCAGTCCCTAGACACTCAAGCCATTGAAATGGGCAGAAGGGGACCATGATTGGCCCCTTAATCACCAATAGAAGAGGGGAATGAAGAACCTGAGCAGCCAGTGTAATACGGAGGTCAGATCTGGCCAGCAAAAGAGGGCAGAAGTTGACTCCATGTCCACTATTTCCCCAGTCCCCCCCTGCTCAGAGACCCAGGAAGATTCCTCTCCCTGTAAACAATAGTGCCCCATGCCCCCTAAATCAGCATGCCAATTCTTTATGGGCGTGCCTGGATTCCTACAGGAAGAGAAGCCCCATCCCCAGGTAATGGGAGTTCCTGAATCCCAAGAGACAGGGGAGAGCATATGGCCTATAGGTTACTGAAGCTGTCTGTCAAGTGCTTGGAAATGGGAGCTCCCTGTGACCCAACTCTAATGCAATGGGCGAATGTTGCTATGTTATGACTTAAGACCACCTTTTTATGAGGCCATAGGACTTAACTCTACAGCTAGCCCCTCGGATGAAGTCGCTCCCACCCAATGTGACTGGGAAACAAGGAGAGCTAGGCCTGAGTGTTGGTTTCCTGGAAACTGTGAAAGGGGGTTGAACAATGAATCAAAAAGAAACACACATCCTGTCCAGATGCCCTGGTGACCTCACGTAGCTTGGTCTCCCCAAACCTATGATTTACTTGCTATGTAGGATTAACCCTATCCCCAAACTACTAAGCTAGAAAGCCCCTTCCCTTATGGGAAATGAGCACAGCCCTAGCCAATGAGTCAGAGACAGAGCTTGCCCGTGAAATACTGTCCTATCATGCGCTATCCTGCGAACTGCTGACCAGTCAAGTGTAAGCCGGCGAACTGCCACCCAATCGCAAAGCCACTGCTATGATTGTCCCTCCCCCTACCCCATTGTCAATAAAAACCCCGCTGAACAAACAGTCAGGACTCACAATCTCGGACCTGCTGCACCAGGAAGGGTTGTGAGTCCAGCTTGAGCTGCAATAACCGACTCTCATGGTCTTGCATTGGAATCAGGTCCTTGGTGGCCTTTGGCGGGGGGGCGGGGTCAAAGGCCTGGCATTTCACCTGTGATATAGGATGGGCTGGTACCAGCTTCCAAGGTACCAATGTTTGTTTAACACCTGCCTAAAAAGACACAAAGGAAAGGTTTTCTGTTCTTGTTATTGATGTTTGTTAAGCTTGGAGATTCTGTTAAATTTTGCCTGTTTTTGGCTAACTCCTAAGTTTTCTTTAACATTGACCATGTGGTGGACAATAGAATTGGTTTTAACAAGCACCATCTTGGTTCCATCAAGGTAAATTTCCAAAAGCTCTTGGAGGTGGAGTCCCACCCACCCCTCTGGTAATGGGTGTGCTGAATTCCTAGAGGCTGGGTGGGGGTGTGGAAACTTGGGCTCCCTGTAACCCTGCCCTGCTGAACTTGGTATCCGCTGCATTACAATTCAAATATTCAAAGGTGAAGGTGTCTTGCTGTGGCCCTGTTAAGGCTCTGACTGGCTCTGCCACCATTACACCATGCCATGTGTCTGTTCTGTTCATGTCCTGTCTCCCGTCTCCTGGACCTTCTCTGGTCATAATATCCCACTTCAGCCCCCCTTTGGAGCTGAATGGTTTTTTCAAAATGTGGCTTCCCTGTTTCCTTGCCATATAATTTGTGAAATTTTTTGTTTGCTGGAAACATTTTCTGTTTTCTAACTGACCACGTGGTTCTAAAATATGGGCAAAATCATGTCATTTTGCCACTGGAATTCCAGAAAACTTACATGGCCAATTAAAAAAAATCTAAGCATGCCTCAAAGCTTGTGCACAAGTGTCTGTCTCTGTGTAAAATATGTAAAAACTGGCATCATGGTTTCAAAATACGTGCTTTTGACTATTATTTTAACTTAAGTCTTGTGTTAAACTGATCCTTGCAAAATGCAAATAAAAACAACCCTGAGATACCACCTCACCCCAGTTAGAATGGCCTATACTCTGAACTCAGGAAACAACAAATGCTGGAGGGGCTGTGGGGAAAGAGGAACCCTTCTCCATTGTTGGTGGGAGTGAAAATTAGTACAACCACTTTGGAGAACAGTATGGAGGTTTCTCAAAAAGCTCAATATAGACCTACCCTATGACCCAGCCATACCACTCCTAGGCATCTATCCTAAACAGCAAAACCCAAGATATCAAAAAGACATTTGTACTTCCATGTTTATTGCGGCACAATTCACAATAGCCAAAATATGGAAACAACCCAGATGCCCCTCCACAGATGAATGGATCCAAAAAATATGGTACTTATACACAATGGAATACTACATAGCGATTAGGAATGGTGAAATATTGTTATTCGCAGGGAAATGGTCAGAACTCGAACAAACAATGTTGAGTGAGACAAGCCTAGAACACAGAAAACAAAGGGGCATGATCTCCCTGATATATGACTGTTAACAAAGGGAGACGGAGAGACAGTAGAGACCAAGTCTGTGAACACTGTATATATGCTTGATACATTGTATATTGCATATGGGTCTACCTGACCTAGACAAGGGATGGAAAAACAGGTTGTAAGATATCACAAGAAATGTACACACTGCCCTACTATGTAACTGCACCCTCTTTGCAGAACACCTTGTAAAAAAAATTATGTTCAATTAATAATAATAAAAAAAAAAACTGATCCTTGCAGCCAGTGAGTGGAGTCACAGTAAACAGCCTAGAGGTAATCCTGACTCCAATCACCTGATTCCAAGACAAAAGAAAAAAAACAAACCCGGTTTTAAACCCAAACTGGTCATATTTGGGTGCAAGCAAATATGCCTAAGAAAAACTCCAAAAGGTTCAAATATGCAGCACGTGGTATAAGTGCATTGATGTAAAACCAGCATGTTATTCTTTATGTCCAGCTATGCTAAAAGTCAAATGTACAACTGAACTGATCCTGGCAACTCTGGTAAAATAGGCTAAGATTTTGCTTCTCCTTTTTTTTCTCCTGTGCTCTTATAAACTCTTTAAAATCAAGGAACCAGAGTCATTTTGGAATTAGCATGCAAATGTGGGTGCTGACCTTGATTTTCCTGGCCCAGGATTGATATTTTGCTTTATAGGATGCAATAAGTAGTGACTCAGGATACGGGCTGATATGAGTGTAGCAGCTGTGGTGGCTCATGGCTACAGGAAACTGTCCATGGTCTGCTCCCAAACTGCCTGGCTTCAATACTGGTGGTTCCTTATTCTATCTCTCTTGCATGAGAGACTGTTCATGGAACAAATGAAGTGCATTTTACATCCTCCTCAGCATGGGTGTCTCCCCATGCCTGTCCTATCTAGGAATCACTGGTAGTGTTCCTGTGAAGATTTTCACTGGCCTAGAGTGCTCCTGCCCTGGCTCTGCCTGCCTCAAGTAGCTCAGTTCTGAAAGACTCACTACTGTGTATACTTCCAAGATTAGAGTTGGGTTTATAGCAGGCCTGTCATGGCAGAGGCAGCCGAGACTTCAAGTGTGCAGTAAGTTAAGACACAAAAGCTTCACTTGTGTTAACCAGTCTGTGTAGAAATCTGCAGGCAGTCCAACAAGAGGTGGGACAATCCATCTAAGAGCCACTGAGAGATGCTACTGCAGCCTCCCCCAGATCCACCCATCTCTCCTGCCTCGCTCCATCACACATGGCTAAGCCTGCTGATTCAGGATGGAAGACATAAGCCACTTCAATCCACTTAAGCTGAGACTTTTACATTGTTCTGACCCTTTGTCCTCTTGACTGTTTATTTGTGCTCTCTTCCACCTGCCGGTAATGTTAATCCCCATAAGCTAGACAACAAGGGACATACAGGCAAAGAAATGATACGATTTGGTTCTTATGCTATTTTGCAGTTAGATGCATTTTGGTAAATAGCAAAAAATGATGCGAAGTTTGGGTTCTTGCCATGATGCTAGTGTTTATAATTCTTTTTTTTTTTTTTTTTTTTGCATTTTTTTTGCCAGTCCTGGGGCTTGGACTCAGGGCCTGAGCACCGTCCCTGGCTTCTTTTTGCTCAAGGCTAGCACTCTGCCACTTGAGCCACAGCGCCACTTCTGGCCATTTTCTGTATATGTGGTGCTGGGGAATTGAACCCAGGGCCTCATGTATACAAGGCAAGCACTCTTGCCACTAGGCCATATCCCCAGCCCTATAGTTCTTAAAATAAGAAAACGTTGCTCGAGTTCAGAGGTTTTCTGAGAGTTAATTCAGATTACAGAAAATAGCCCAAGGAACTCTAAAGTGCTAGTCAGTGGCTGTTTGAAAATTCTTACCACATTTACTGAGTTTAATCATTCATTGTAGAACTCTGGCAAATATTTGTTGGTCAATCCTCAACAAGTTACAGGTAAGCTCTACTGCTATTGGTCTCCTTGTTGCTTAATCAGAAATAAAAAGCGCTTTTATGTGCAAGACTCCTTTGATTTCAGTTCAAAGCCATCCTGGACAGAAAAAAAAAATCCCTCTAAAACTCCATCTCCCAATTAACCAGCAAAGAGACAGACTGGAAGCATGGCTCAAGAGAATTGTATCATAACCATCCAAGTGCTGGAAGTGGCACTGTGGCTCAAGTGGTAGAGTGCTAGCCTCAAGCAGACGTTCTCAGGGACAGGCCTTGAGTTCAAATCCCACGAATGCCAACTGGGACAAGCTATCCAAGCAATGAGCACCTAGACCTTCAGGACAAGGTCAATCCTGACAATGAGGAACCATGGAGAGGAGTAAGAGGAGATGAAGTCACACCCTAAATGGAGTCACTTTAAACTTACCCTTTCAAAATTAATCAGAGCTGGGAGAACAAGAGGAATAGTTGCTTGCCTACCCAATGTCCATACCTGTCCATGTTCCAACTGGACAGGATCAAGAGGAATAGTTTCTTGCTCAACTAATGTCCATACTTGTCCACTTTTCATCTGGACAGGAACTTGCATTCTTGCCTTTACTTGCTATTTGTGTGTGTGTGTGTGTGTGTGTGTGTGTGTGTGTGTGTGTGCACCTCTGACTGTTTACTCCCAACTAGTCCACTAATCACTTGACCCACCCCCCACCCCAATACCTTTAAACACTGCTTCCTGCCCCCAGTCCAGTTATTCCTCCTTCGGATGCAATTGGGTTTATGCTCCAAATGGAACTTTTCTGCCTTGTGGCCAGGGTATGTTCTCCTGTGTCATTCATGTTAACCTTTTGCCTGAGCTTTTCAAAAGTCTTTTTTTAACAGATAACATTGTTTGGGAATGTGGCTTAGCAGTAGAGTGTTTGCCTAGCATACCTAGAGCCCTGAGTTGGATTCCTCAGCACCACATAAAAGAAAAAGCTGGAAGTGGCGCTGTGGCTCAAGAGGTAGAGTGCTAGCCTTGAACAAAAAGAAGCCAGGGACAGTGCTCAGGCCCTGAGACCCAAGCCCCAGGACTGACACAAAAGAAGAAGAAGAAGAAGAAGAAGAAGAAGAAGAAGAAGAAGAAGAAGAAGAAGAAGAAGAAACAGGACCCTCATCCAGGACACCACCTGGGAACTTGTGGTTCAAAGCCATCCTGTTACTACAGGCAACTGGAGGCTCCACCTAGACTGCCCTGCCCAGCTTAGATGTGGGTCCTGAAAACCCCAGCCTCAGGGACTCCTTGATGTGCCCAAGCTACAGAAGAGACCATGACACCCATTGGCTCTGGTAACCATTCTCATGGAAAAGATGAGGAGGACCTTTATCAACCAAACTGTCAAACAAATACTTCTTGGATGGTACCCAGTTGAAGGAAGAATCAGGGACCCATGACTACTTTGCCCCTTTATAGTAGGATGTAGCTCCAGAAGAAACAACCTCTGCCCATACTCCTGGCCTGGTACCCCTCCCTAGTTACTAATAAACAACAAATGGGGGAATGTTAGCATTTCTCCTGCATCAGGTCCTCAGCTCCTCCCATTAGCCCCCAGATGCACCCATACCTAAACTCTCTGCCCTAGAGCTATAATGGACCACTCCCATTCACCATCCAGACCTACCTGCTTCCCCTCTAGCCCATAGCCCCTCTTCCCCTCTCGAGCTATATAAGGGACCACCACCTGGATCAAGGCGCAGACACCATGTTGCTCCCTCTCCTGTGGGAGATATGGCCCTACTAATAAACCTTCTCTGGGATGGCCTGCCCATCTTGACTGCTCATTTCTGATCCTGTCCCACAGTTACCCTAGCCCTCTTGGAGTTCCTCAGACCTCTAGGTTTTTAGTGGTCCCTGTAATGGGGTCCCCTAAGGGAGGGGACCACAATATAATAGGGTCCGAGGGTGGGGGGATCCCCCATCTCTCCAAGAATCTACCACTTAGAGACAGTCTCAAGTAAAAAGATGGATTTATTGGGAAAGTAAAAAGTATACTGACTGGCCAGGGTCACGACCCAGACTCAGAAGCTGGAACCGCAACCGTTAAAAGCAGACTGGCCCTTGGGGCTGGGGATATGGCAAGAGTGCTTGCCTCGTATACATGAGGCCCTGGGTTCGATTCCCCAGCACCACATATACAGAAAATGGCCAGAAGTGGCGCTGTGGCTCAAGTGGCAGAGTGCTAGCCTTGAGCAAAAAGAAGCCAGGGACAGTGCTCAGGCCCTGAGTCCAAAAAAAAAAAAAAAAAAAAAAAGGCAGACTGGCCAGCCAGGGCCACAGCCCAGGCTCAGGAGCTGGGACCGCACAACCCAAGCCATGCTTGGGGTCGGGTTATAAAGGTAAACACCACATGGTTGAGCCTGCCACATGCAGGTGGCCAATGAGGTTACAACACTTACAGAGCATGCCAGGTTACACGCAGGTGGCCAATGGAGTTACAGCCTGTCTCATAGCAACTGTTTGAACCAACCTATCATTTTAGTTAGGCTTGGCTCATGGATTTGGCAGGGCTCACATGATGCAGGTGAATATGCCTACTCAGGGGAGGGCACAGGTTTAACCTTGAGCTTTCTACTACTCAGGTGGTCAAGCAGTTTACACAATCTTATCACAGTGAAGGGGAACTTCCTGGATAGGGCGGGGGAGATCTTAGTGAAGATGGAGTAGGCTTTTCCTCTCTAACTAATCTGAGATGGAGTCAATCTGACAACCCTCAACAGCCAATGATGGTGCTGGCCAGATCTGACCCCCATATTACAGTCCCTAACCTGGGAAGTTATCCTTACCACTGACAATGAACCAGAGTATTGAGTGCAAAATGGATATTTTGCAAGAGGAAGTGGGAAGAAACAGGATGAACAGAGAAAGAAAAACCTGTGATACAGGCCTGACGGCCTCTGGAAAAGAGGGCAGCCAGATTCTCGCACCACTGCTTTGCTCAGTGATTGTGTTTGCCACTAGTTACATAGAACTGTGAGCTCAGGCAAAGCACATCTCCTTGTCTACCAATACTGCTTCCTTTATCATCCTTTGGAAGCTCACAAGCCAGTTAACCTGGGAACCTTAGCTAAATTCTCTGGGCTCTTATCTTTTTCTTCCCAGTAGTTATCATAGTTTGTGTTCATAATGAGCTAGTTGATGTCTCTTTGCTAAGAAACTGTTCTATTCAAGCAAGGACAGTCTGTTTGACTTACTGACATCCCAGAATTTAGCCCAATGTCTGGTAGGTGTCCAACCTTATTGGTCTAAGGAGTCAAGATAGAAACTGTCATGGCAAACACATAGCTTTCCTAACTGTGTAGGTAGGTAATATTCAGTGTTCAAACTCTCATCTGATCCTTTGAATCAGATTTTGTCTTTAATATTTAGGACCCAGCTTCTAGCCCTCATCTGACCTACAGAGCAAAAGAAAAGCAAAGTTCATGCTGTTACCACCACCCGTTGCAATGACCACCCATGAACTTTAAAGCCTTAGTACATTGCAACAGGCAGTTCAAATTTCCACACTCAAGGTGTTACACAAGCCTGATACTGGGGGAGGGGTGATGTGGCATTGAATTAGAAATCACAATTTCCACTCCATACTCCATGTTTAGGTGTGCTGTCTGAACAAGCAATTTAACTTCTTTGAGCCTATGTAAAGAAGAGATAATACTGCTTTTTTGAGCAAGAAAGTGCTTTGCAAATTCTAGAGAGCAAGTAACACAGAAGCTACAAGAGGGCTTTCTTTTCCTATTGTTGTTTAGGTATGGGGATTAACTTGGGGCCTCAAGAATGCTAGGCAGGCTCTCTACCAAGGAAATCACACTCTCAGCCCCTGAAGCTTTCTTCCCCTTTTCTTTTCCCTTCCTTTCCCTTCTTTTCTTTATTGTGCTGGCACTAAGGCTTGAACTCAGAACCTTGAGTTCTCCTTTGGCTTTCCTGCTCAAGGCTGGCACTTGAGCCATACGTACTTCCACTTCTGGCTTTTTGCTGTTTAATTGGAGGTCAAGAGTATAGTCAGGCAGGGCGCTGGTGGTGGTTCACAACTGTAACCCTAGCTGTACATGAGACTAAGATCTGAGGATCACGGTTTAAAGCCAGCCCAAGCAGGAAAGTTCATGAGATTCTTATCTCCAAGTAACCACCAAAAATCTGAAAATGGAACTGTGGCTCACATCATAGTTCTGGAACAGTACCCAGTCCCTGAATTCAAGCCCAGGACCAGTGCGTGCACACACACACACACACACACACACACACACACACACACACACACACACGCTAATTCAGGATGACTTTGAACTGGGACCCTCAGGTCTTCGCCTTCTGAGTAGCTGGTCTACAGCATGAACCACCAGCAGTGGGTCCCTAAAGCTTTCTTATATAATCACTGGGAGACAAATTGGCAGAGGACATGTTAGGGACACTTGTTATGCCCAAGTTGCGAGAAGACCACCAAGAAGACCACTAAGAAGACCACCAAGAGCCAGATGTTCCGAAATGCAAAAGCAAAGCTTTATTCAGGTGAGCTGCAGATCGGGCCTCGACCCACCGACACAGCAGAGGTTAGGAGGTGTTAGGTCCTCTCCCTGAGGGCTCGATGTAGATGCCCCCACCTCATTAAGTCTCCACCCAGTTACCTGGGTAACCTGCAGACCTGGAGGCAGTTACCTCCCCTTTCCCTGAGGTCACATCCTAATCCACCTGGCCACACCCCTTGCCCCTGCCCTAGATATAAGGCAGGGCTGGGTGGGGGTCGCTTTCTCTCTCTCCTTTCTCTCTGGCCATGGATCATCTTGGTCACAGGCCATCAGTTCAGTAATAAACTTTCTCTCCTGCCTGAATACCGCGTGGCGTTCTCCTTTACCGGCTACCTACTTTAAAAACCTAACATATATGGTGCCGTGACTCAAAGAGAGAGAGAGAGTCTGAATATAAGTGACTTCTAATCATTTACCATTGCACCTAACAGGAGGAAGGCCCCGAGCTGAGATTTCACAGAGCTTATAAAGGCAAAAAACCAAGTTACAGCAATCAGGTGTTCAAGCAAGATTAGGATACAGGTACAAATCTGATTGGCTTAAGGCTCAAGGCATTCCGGGGAGGTTTGAGTTAAGCATTCCCAGGCGGTTAGAGTTAAGCAGGGAGTTTCCTGACTGGCTGGGCCCTAATAAGCTTGTCCTGCTAGCCGGGATAATTGGTGGCCTGGGTTACTCATAGTTTAAACAGACAACAAAACGGGGGCTGCCTGAAAATGGGGTTTACTTTAACTCTTCATTCCCCACTTCTGATAGGTAACTCGAGAACCAATCATGGTTCTCCTTGATTATTACTTTGATTCTGACTGAGAATCAGTAGGGACAGGTTGGTAGTGGCACTTTACTCAGTTGGTAGCGGGTGTGGCTCAGGAGGAGGTCCAGTCTCATAAAGGGCCTTTAGCTTGGGCCAGATCTCTTGGTGGACTTGCTATAGGGCTCTGAGGGGGGGATAAAAGCTCATAACAAATGCGATTGCAAGTTAGGAATAACATGTAGACGACATCACACAAGTCCCTTAGCCCTGAAGATGCAGGTACAGAAAAACATAGTTTTACACCAAAGCCCCAATTCTGACCCTATTTATATTATAGCCAATTTGATTACATACCAACTTTACTCATATGCTCTAATTTTAAGACATACTGATAGTGTTGTGCCAAGTCGCAAGACCACCCCCAAGAAGACCACCGAGATTTAGACACTCCGAAATGCAAAAGCAAGGCAAGGCTTTATTTAACGAGCTGCCAACTCGGGCCTCGTCCTACCCACCGACACAGCGGAGGTTAGGAGGAAGCCTCGAGCTGTGATTACACAGGGCTTATAAAGGCAAAGAACAAGGTTACAACAATCAGCTGTGCAAGCAAGATTAGAACACAGGTACAAATCTAATTGGCTCAGGGTTCCATTCTAAAATGGGGTTCACGTGGTGGGACCTGACTTCAAAGTCTGGCACCTCATTTCCCCCTTTTTCTTTTTGGTACCTTGGGAGCCAATCATGGCTCCATTCTGTCCATTTCAATGGCTTGCATGTCTAGGGGATGATATAGAGATAAGGCATGGGCCAGTAGGGCCCAATGTAGTAACCAAAGGGCCTGTCACCATTTCTTAAAAGAATAGTCTCTGTACCTCCGTTTTGCATGCCTCTAGTTTATCCTGCCTCATCTTCCCAAAAACAACTCTGGTCCCTTGATTTTAAAGGGGGGGCTGATGGGTGAAGATCATCCATCTTCTGTAACTTCTTCAGGCTGACTCAGGGGCGTAGACCTTACCTAGCCAGGAACCTATAACCTTAGTCTCAGTCTAACTTTCTTTTCTTGAGGCGAAGGCGAAGCGGCTGAGTTGGGTGCTTGGAGACCTCCCATGTTCCATCACGGTAGTTGTCATCCAGGGCAAAGGGGTCAGCTGGCCTGGCGTGGAAGCAATGAACCCAAGTGGCGATGCCGTCTAGGGTCCCTTCCACCGTGGTTAATCTGTTGATTGGGGGCATTGGCAAGCTGACAGGCCATTAACAGATCTCAATAAGGACACAACACAATCTCAGGTCTACAAGCTTTCTTTCCTAAACAGATGTATCAGCTTAAAATTCTTACTGCCAGTCAGGGCTTTGAGTAAATGCGGGGGGTGAGATTTTAATCTATCCTCTCATTTAACAAACTTACCCTTACTAACCACTATCACAGATGACTGGCAAATTCCTGCCCAGTAGACAGACATGGGCATTGGAAAGGCATGCTTATGAACTATTCTTCTAGGACTTCCCGGCTTTGATTAACTTTTGAAAGGCCAAATAGGAGTGACTCTAGGATCTGACACCATCTCTGCCATCCAAGCAGTGGCTTACTGCCTCTGGATGCTCCATCACTTTTGTCCCAGGAGGAGTGACTTTCCACTGGACTTGGACTAAGGGCCTGAGTGCTGTCCCTCAGCTCTCCAGCTCAAGACTAGCACCGTACCACTTTTGAGCTCCACACCACTCCGTTCCCAGCACTCTGCTGGCTGATTAGAGACAAGTCTCTCACAGGGACCTTTCTTTGCCCGGGCTGGCTTCGAACCGCAGATTCAGATCAATGAGTCTTATAAGGGGCCACTTTACTCCAATTATAAGCAAGAAGGTGGTCCACACAGAAGTAGTTTTTAAGCATGCTCTCTTACCTGGAACTTATTAAGGGTCAGTATTAGATCTTGACAAACTTGTAGGAATCACCTGTGCTTCTCTGTGGGCCTGCTGGAAACTGTTACAAAAAACCTACAAAGAAGCTGGAATGGCAATTAAACATTTTGGTAGCCATAATTCTCCCTTTCTCACTTTGCAATAATTATTTAGGACAATTTTACTTCCAAACTTCTTCCAAAAGGCTACAAAAACAAAACAATTAATACAAAAGGAGGAAAACACACAGGCCTAAGAAAAGTTACGAGTTGGAGATCTCCCAAGCTGGCCCACAACCTCCTACAAGGGTGCAGAAGGAATGGACCCGAGTTGGCCCACAACCTCCTGCAAGAAGGAGTGGACCCGAGTTGGCCCACAAACTCCTGCAAGGGTGCAGGAGTGGACCCGAGTTACGAGTTGGAGATCTCCCAAGTTGGCCCACAACCTCCTGCCAGGGTACAGGAGAAGTGGACCCAAGTTGGCCCACAACCTCCTGCCAGATAAGCAGAAGGAGCAAACCCAAGTACAAGGTGGGCGGGTTGAGTCTCGTTTAGGAGGTCCTCCTGGTCAGTTCCGGCCCAAAACCAAACTGACTCGCGCCCTACAAGCAAAAGCAAAACAGACAAACAGACAAATTACAGGACAAGACAAATGAACAGCGCTGTTTTCTTACCTTCGGAGTCTGGGATCTCGGGGTCTCTGGGGCTATCCCGGACGAGCCCCCAAATGTTGTGCCAAGTCGCAAGACCACCCCCAAGAAGACCACCGAGATTTAGACACTCCGAAATGCAAAAGCAAGGCAAGGCTTTATTTAACGAGCTGCCAACTCGGGCCTCGTCCTACCCACCGACACAGCGGAGGTTAGGAGGAAGCCTCGAGCTGTGATTACACAGGGCTTATAAAGGCAAAGAACAAGGTTACAACAATCAGCTGTGCAAGCAAGATTAGAACACAGGTACAAATCTAATTGGCTCAGGGTTCCATTCTAAAATGGGGTTCACGTGGTGGGACCTGACTTCAAAGTCTGGCACCTCAATAGCATTTGTTACATACTCAAACTTTCTAGGGATTGCCTTTCTCACTTTTAACATGCTAAAACCTTTTAATCTAAAGGAAACTGTTTTGTTTCCCCAATTCTCTTTCTAAAGTCTTTCCTTATACAGTTTTATAATCTGTGTCTTATAAAATTTAACATATCCCCACTCACACCATCTTCTACTGTTATGCCAAGTCGCAAGACCACCACCAAGACCACCAAGACTCAGATATTCCGAAATGCAATAGCAAGGCAAGACTTTATTCAAGCGGGGCCATGGCCGGGGCCCTGTCCTACCCACCAACACAGCAGAGGTTAGGAGGCAGCCTCGAGCTGCGATTATACAGAGCTTATAAAGGCAAAAGACAAAGTTACAGCAAAGAGGTGTTTAAGCAAGCAAGATTACAGGTACAAATCTGATTGGCTCAGGGCTCGAGGTATTCTAGGGGCGGTTAGAGTTAAGCATTCCCAGTCATTAGAGTTCTCGACCGGCTGGGCCCTAATAAGCTTGTCCTGGGTTTGCTCACAGGGCCTGCTTATTTTCAGGTTCATGTGGTAAAGTGGGGTTCGCGTGGTAAAGTGGAGCCTGACTTCAAAGTCTGGCACTTCACTACTTCCTCACGCCATCAGCGACTTACTGGAACATTCTGTGACAATTGACTTTTTAAATCCCTTTCTTATCCAGAGGACACCATTTTGTTTTCTCTATCCCTTTTTCCAAGGTTTTCTATACTAACTTTCCTCTTTACATTTCCTGGGGCTTCTTTGCTGCTAGAGTTTTAAACTGTCTACATTTTCTTTTCCTCTGGTTTGTAGTATCCGGTTTATCTCAACTACCTCAAGGCAATTTACTGACTTCACCCACAGGCTGTTGGGGAAAACAAAGATGGGGCAAGGGTCAGTCCAATGGGACTGCTGCTCCTAAGAAGCCAGACCAGAGCCAACTATCATGAGTTACTATTACAGAGTGGATTTCTCCAGTTTCCTGTGCCTCTAAGTGCCTAAGGTTGGCCAGTGGCATCTGTAAGATGCACCCCCAGGAAGGCTCCATGAAGATGCCCCCAGCAGTTTAAATCTCTGTCTAGTTACCTTGGTACCTGGCACACCTGACAGCAGTTACCTCCCTCTCTTCTGAGGTCACAGCCTAATCCATCTGGACACATTTTAATACTCTTGGACACACCTCCTACCACAGGCATTGCCTGGAAGTGACTCTCCAGCCTGTCAAACATGCTTTGAATTTAGCAGCAGGCCAGTCTGCTTGAAAATTTCTTAGAATATCTAATTTTTTTAATAGAGCTAGTTAACTCCAGTCAACTCAAGAATGTCCCCCCAAAATTGTAGTTTTAGCAGATCCAAAGCACTTTCCAGCAGAAATCAGCTGCATGTAATAAGAGTCCCATCTGAGGATGTACTGTTAGACTGTCCTTGATCCTCACTCAAATGGAATGGGCAGGGGCCATGGTGGTGTCAGGTAGCAGTGGCTTCCAGTGGTTCCAGTAGAATGTCATACCTTCTGCTGGGTTACCTGCAACTTTCTCCATAGACTGGTTAGAGAAGCTTAACCTAAGTTAACCTAAAGCCTAACTTTAGTCAAATTTCCTAGTATTTTCCTGATTCCTTCTTAAACACACTAGCTTTAGGCAATCAATGGCCCTTGGGTCATTTTGCCAGGGCAATAAGTTTAAATCAGATATTTCCAATAAGGCTAGGATTTGTTTTTTTAAGCCAACATAGAAGGCTTGGCCTGTAACCATTTCTCACAAGTGCAGTCTCTGTATACTGTTACCTCTGTTGTTTTCCATGCCTATAGTTTATCCTGCCTCATCTTCCCCAAAACAACTCTGGTCCCTTGGTCCTAAAAGGGGGGGGGGGCTGATGGGCAAAGATCATCCATCTTCTGTAACTTCTTCAGGCTGCCTCAGGGACGTTGACCTTACCTAGCCAGGAACCTATAAACTTACTCTACTTTACCAAGGGGTTGCAGGATCAGATGTCCATTAGGAGCTTTACTCCAAACTGGAAATTACATTCAACATTTAACTTAACTATACAGACTTCTTTTTGGGCTACTGCAGTGTAGCCTTTTAACATTCTAGTTTGTAAAAGCTTTTTCCTTACTGGCTGGGGAACTGATCTCTGATGACTTAAAAAATGCCTACATTACTTTGCAGGCCTTTAACAGATCTCAATAAGGACACAATCTCAGGTCTACAAGCTTTCTTGAACAGGTGTACCAGCTCAAAATTTACTGCCAGTTAGGGCTTTGAGCACATGCAGAGGGTTGGGATCTTTAAACTATCCTCTCATTTGACAAACTTACCCTTACTAACCACTATCACAGATGACTGGCAAGTTCCTGCCCCGTAGACAGACATGGGCAATAAAAGGCATGCTTACAAACTACTCTTCTAGGACCTCCCAGCTCTGATTAACTTTCAAAAGGCCAAACAGGGGTGACTCTAGGATCTGACACCAGCTCTTGGATCTGCCATCCAAGCAGTGGCTTACTGCCTCTGGATACTCTATCACTTTTGTCCCAGGAGTGACTTTTCACTTGACTTGGACTCAGGGCCTGAGTGCTGTCCCTCAGCTCTCCAGCTCAAGACTAGCACCCTACCACTTTGAGCCTCAAAGCGGCTCATGACTCTGTTCCCAGCACTTGTAATGCCCAGATTTCAAGGCCCCCAAAGACAACCATCAGAATCAGTCAAAGCCAAACTACAAGGGTCATTTATTATGAGTTTGAACCCGGACCCCCCCCCCCCCCCCGCGCGCACTCATTAACAGTGACGCTGAGAGGCCCCAGCACAATTCCAGCACAGCTTTTATAGACAAGTACAGGGAAGTTGGGGAAGACCCCCGGTTACAAGTACATGATTAGTTGACATTTGCCCTAGTTTACCAGTCACCTCAGGATTGGCTTGGATTTTCTTGCCGAACATAGGCGCCAGACAGCCTTAACCTTGGGGTACAGATTCGGGTGGGCCTCCAGGAATGGTCACGTAGCCACATTCCTGGAGCCAGATAGTTCTTGTCTCTTGTGCCCAGATCCGGGCAGGGGTCTGAGAACGGACACTTAGTCATGTCCAACCTTGAGTGGGCTCCAGGCGCGGACAATTAATCACGTCCTGGCGCCAGATGGCCGTTATCTCCAGTGCTCAGGTTCAGGTATGTACAGAGTTCACAGAGGGGTGGGGGGAGGTGGCGTGTGGTTACAGAGTAGCTATAGGAAGACTGCTGGTATTTTTCCACTTCCCCATGTGTTAGCAAGGTACAGAAGCAAAATAGCTGTTGGGGCATAATGGTCATAATTTTATTCTCTATGCTCTTCACACTCTGCTGGCAAACTAGAGATGAAGACTCTCACAGGGACCTTTCTCTGCCCAGGCTGTCTTCAAACTGCAGATTTCAGATCAATGAGTCTTACAAGAGGCCATTTTACTCCAAAAGCAACAAACTCCAAAAGCAACAAGGTGGTCCACACAGAAGTAGTTTTTAAGCTTGCTCTTACCTGGAACTTACTAAGGGCCAATGTTAGATCTTGACAAGCTTGTAGGAATCATCTGTCCTTCTCTGTGGGCCTGCTGGAAATTGTTACCAAAAACCTACAAACACACTAGAATGGCAATTAAACATTTTGGTAGCCATAATTCTCCTTTTCTCACTTTTCAATGATCATTTAGGACTATTTTACTTCCAAATTTCTTATCTAGAAATGTATTCTTGACTTCCAAAGCCTTTGTACTAACCTCTGCTTTAACACTAACACTTTAGCTTTTATCTGCATTGGAAAAACTCTGAAGTTTACAGGCATTCTGAAACCATGTGCGGCCCTTTGCCTCCGGGCTGCTTGTTTTAAAAGAGCCTCTTTTTTTTTTCTTCAGTCCCAGTTACTGCATGAAGACCTTTGAACTCAAATGACAATTTTTCCTTAATGCAAGAATTACAATTACAAAATTAGAAATACTTATCCATTTAGCTTTCCAATAAATTAGTGAGAAACGTTAGCCCATTTTGCCATTTCTTCCTACATACAGAGAGTTAATGAGAATTTACTTCTATCCCCATTAGTTTAACATATAACATATATCCTTTAAAATCCAAATTACAAAAATAGCACAGAAATCGAATCACATCAGATAAATAAACTTTTTAACCATTTAAAAAAACGTTTCCAATTCTTAGTACATCTCAAGGGACAGTCAAATCATTTTTTTAACAGTGATAAACCTTTACATACAAATTTCTGACACTTAGCTCTGATTTTTTTAATTAAACATTTTTTAACTATAGTTCCTCTTTAAAACAATGCAATAATCCTTTAAAGTATTTGGTAACGCCCAAACGTGATGAGCATTTGAATTTAAACTTTACATCATACTAACAGTCTTGAACATATTCACACTCACACATGCATACCCACATATTCAAAAGATCTTAAAGCGTGCAAAATAAACACCGGCCATACATTTTCCAGTGGCAAGAAGTATTTTTGTCAATCTTACTCCTGCAACATGCAAATTTTAAGACAAAACTTTTAACAAATAATTTTAGCATTCTCCAGCCTCATTTTCCAGGGCTTGATAGTCTTACTAAACATTTTAGCACACCAAATAATTTTCTGCTTAAGAAGGCTGGGTGGGGGTCCCCCAGAATTTTATTTGTGGACACTCACACTGATTGTGAGCTGTCGCCTGTACATCTTATGCAGGTTTGACACAGAAGAGCCTGTCAGAATCACAAACAACACAGACAACAGCACTGCGCGGGGGGGGGGGGGGGGGGGGGTCACTCCCCGCCGCCTGTGGGTGGCTTGGGCTGGACCCGCGTCCGTCCCTGTTGGCGGCTGCAGGCCAGGACTCGGGGCTGATGCATTCATGTCCTGGGCTGCCGGCGCCTGCAAGTTGACTGGGCGGCACCCTCCCGAGTGGAGGGCACAGCTGAAACATTTTCCTCAGAGTTCTCCTCTTGTAGAGTTAACTGGGGTGGGGAGTATGCAGGGGGAAACATTTCCTCCTCTGTGCTTCCTCCCTGGAAGACAGGTGGGTACAATTTCTTTTCTTCCTTCTTGGTTTCTCTCTTGTCTGGATGGCCCAAACAAGGTGTGTAAATTAGGCGTTGCAAAGTCCTGATCTTACCTATGTCAAAGCTCCCCGCTCGTGGCCAATTAGCTCCCTCAAAGGTGAGCCATTCTGACTTACACAAGGTGATCCACTTTCCCTTCTTAAGGGCCACACCTTGGTTCTGAGCTATCTCCTTAACCTCCCTCCAGTGAGCTAGGATCAAGTCTAGGGGGCCAGATGGAGGTACCCAAGATAGAACGTTACCCATCAGATGTTCAGTCCAAAAGGCTACAAAAAAAGTGAAACAATTAATACAAAAGGAGGAAAACACACAGGCCTGAGAAAAAGAAAAGCTACAAGTTGGAGATCTCCCAAGTTAGCCCAGGACCTCCAGCAAGGATGCAAAATGAGTGGACCCAAGTTCAAGGCGGGGTTCCAGGGGTCCCCCTTCAAGGGTGGAGAGTCTGGGGAGTTCCCCAGTCCCTCCAGTATTGCCGTGCAAGTGCATCCGCTTCGACAACCCCTTCAAGAAATACAAGTCGGAACAGCCATCCTCAAGAAGGAAGCAAAACAGACAAATAGACAAAAGACAGGACAAGACAAATCAACAGCACTGTTTTCTTACCTTCGGAGTCTGGGGTCTTGCGGGGGGGGGGGGTCTCTGGGGCCATCCTGGACGAGCCCCCAACTGTTACGCCCAAGTTGCGAGAAGACCACCAAGAAGACCACCGAGAGCCAGACGTTCTGAAATGCAAAAGCAAGGTTTTATTCAGGCGAGCTGCAGATCGGGCCTCGTCCTACCCACCAACACAACGGAGGTTAGGAGGAAGGCCCCGTGCTGAGATTTCACAGAGCTTATAAAGGCAAAAAACCAAGTTACAGCAATTAGGTGTTCAAGCAAGATTAGGATACAGGTACAAATCTGATTGGCTTAGGGCTCGAGGCATTCCGGGGAGGTTAGAGTTAAGCATTCCCAGGCAGTGAGAGTTAAGCAGGGAGTTTCCTGACTGGCTGGGCCCTAATAAGCTTGTCCTGCTAGCTGGGATAATTGGTGGCCTGGGTTACTCATAGTTTAAACAGACAACAAAATGGGGGCTGCCTGAAAATGGGGTTTACTTTAACACTTCATTGTTAACAATGATGCTGTGGGAATCCACATGAGGAGCCTGTGTGCTGGCTGTTGTTTTCTTGGTTGTGGAAATGGACTTGCATTCACTTCTGTCCCTAATGAGCCAAGGCAGATAGTGCTGATTCTGAGGTAGGTAGTGTTGTGCCAAGTCGCAAGACCACCCCCAAGAAGACCACCGAGATTCAGACACTCCAAAATGCAAAAGCAAGGCAAGGTTTTATTTAACGAGCTGCCAACTCGGGCCTCGTCCTACCCACCGACACAGCGGAGGTTAGGAGGAAGCCTCGAGCTATGATTACACAGGGCTTATAAAGGCAAAGAACAAGGTTACAACAATCAGCTGTGCAAGCAAGATTAGAACACAGGTACAAATCTGATTGGCTCAGGGTTCGATTCTAAAATGGGGTTCACGTGGTGGGGCCTGACTTCAAAGTCTGGCACCTCAGGTAGAAAGTGTATTTGTGTGTGTCTTCTCAAGTGGGCAGAGTGGATAATAATACAATATAGAAAGAATTTGGGTCTTAGACTTTTTAAGCTCATTTTGGGAGAATCTTTTTGCCTAGAGACTGAATGCCAGGCCACTGAGACAAACAGTGAGAAGTAGACCCTGAATACACAGGTATGGGGATGGTGAGGGGAGGGGTGTGTGTGGCATTGGGAACTACTAGATTAGAAGGCCAAATAATTTTTTTTTTTTGGCCATGGGGCTTGAACTCTGGGCCTGGGTGCTATTCCTGAGCTCTTCAGCTCAAGGCTAGCACTCATTACTTGAGGCACAGTACCACTTCCAGTTTTCTGGTGGATAATTGGAGATAAGGATCTTATGGACTTTCTTGCCCTGGCTTTGAACCACAATCATCAGATCTCAGCCTTCTGAGTAGCTAGGATTACAGACATGAGCCACCCATGCAGGCAATAAGCAATTGCTTTTAAGATAAGAATCCAAAATGTAAGTGTAAAGTCCATCCCTCCCCCCAGGCCTCCATGCAGTTGCTCCCCAACATGGTTGTCTCCACCGACTTACCTGGGTAGCCAGCATACCTGTAGCCCCTTCTCTGAGGTCACAACCTAATCCACCTGGCCACACACCCCTGCCCCTGCCCTAGACAAGGAGGGCCGCCATGTATCATCTTGGCCATTGGCTAGCAGTTTGGTAATAAACTTCATCTCCTGTCTGAATACCACTGGCCCTTAGGTGTTCCAGGAAAGGCATAGGAATTTCTCGTGCTGAGGCTAAGTTCCCCCACTGGTCAGAGGAATGTTGTCCTTTCACACCCAGCCTAAGCCTTGACTTTTACCAAGTTGCCTCCTTAACTTTCTCCATAGATGCATGAGGTATGTGTTGTTATCCCTATTTTACAAACAGGGAAAGTAGCTTACAAGGGCTAAGTGACATGCTCACAATGAGATAAATAGTAAATTACTACAAGCAAGGTTGAACTCAGGGCCACTGCCTCCTAGGTATTTTACTCATGGTCAGAACTCTGCCACTTGAGTCACACCTTCACTTCTGGGTTTTTACTAGTTAATGGAAATAAGAATCTCATGGAATTTTCTTCCCTGGCTGGCTTTGAACCATGATCCTCAGACCTCAGCTTCCTGAGTTGCTAGGATTACAGGCATGAGTCACTGGCAACAGGCTTGTTTTTTTTTTTTTTTTCTTTCTTTTTTTAATATAGTGGTTCTAGAGTTGAACCTTTAGTCTGGCAAGCATTCTACTATTTAGTTACACCCTAGACTTTGATCAAAATTGTATTAAAACTAAAATTTCCTGCCATCTTCCTCCTTACACTGCTGGGTTTATGAAGTACCTTCTGCCCTTCATACACCTAATGCGAATGCGTCTATTTGTGGAGTGTGGAAACTCTGGGTTGTATTTGTACCTGAAAATTCTTTTTTTTTTTTTATTTTTTTTGGCCAGTCCTGGGCCTTGGACTCAGGGCCTGAGCACTGTCCCTGGCTTCTTCCCGCTCAAGGCTAGCACTCTGCCACTTGAGCTACAGCACCGCTTCTGGCCGTTTTCTGTATATGTGGTGCTGGGGAATCGAACCTAGGGCCTCGTGTATCCGAGGCAGGCACTCTTGCCACTAGGCTATATCCCCAGCCCAGTACCTGAAAATTCTTACATTCAAAGAATTCACATGATAGAAAGGGACTGTAGAGGCCATTTAATCAAATTTATTCTGCAGATGAAGAGTGTGAGGCAGAGAGAAGGGGAGTGACTCCTCTCCAGGTTTTCTGTTGATTTTGGTGTCTTAATGAGATCCAGTGCCCACTCTGTCTGCTTTTTTGATATCTCCATTGACATGGCATCTTCTATTCCTACTGTAGCTTCACAACCTAGTCTTGCTCACTTGCTTTGCACAAGCCAGGGTAATCAATCTATTACCTTCACCAGAAACAACAGCAGTCCTATTATTAGTCCTCTACCCTTCAACCAGTACTTATGGAGGGCCTACTATGTGCCAGGAATATGATGTACAAGAAAAATGT
Source organism: Perognathus longimembris pacificus (assembly GCF_023159225.1). Lineage (NCBI taxonomy): Eukaryota > Metazoa > Chordata > Mammalia > Rodentia > Heteromyidae > Perognathus > Perognathus longimembris. Next base: position 28,899,630 of record NC_063170.1, on the reverse strand, counting down.
GGAAACCAAGTGAAACGGACCCTCCCCCTGCCCCCCCCCCCCCCCCCCCCCCCGCTTTTTTTGAGTCCCTAGAAACAGCAGGCTTAGACAAAGCAGTGGGCCTGGAGAAGGGCAAAACCTAAGCTGAATAACTGGAGCCAAAAGCAGCTTGACCCAGAGCTGCTTGACTTTTGCAAAAGAAAGGAAGGAGAACAACCACTCAGTTTGCATGCTTTAGTTTAGGGGAAGTTCCAGAAAGAGAAAGATTTAAGGTTAATTAAGCTAAATAGCAAAATAGTCGCACCCTGAACCAAGAATTGTATTGCTTTGTTTACCGGAGTTTACTGGAATTGTAATCACTAACAATTCTGCTTCCATGTGTCTGCTTGCTTACTTTTCCCAACTTGCCTGTGTGGTACATGTGATTTTTGCCTTTAAAAATCCAGCCTTACTGAGGCCCCACAAAGTCCAGAGCTGTTTGTCACCATCCCTGTGGTGGTGATCAGACGCTGTGCACAGCTAAACAAAAGATTTATAGCCCGATTAAGTGCTGCTGACTATTTTTGTGGGTTCGAGGCCCACCCGGGTGTCCAGTATACAACAAAAAACATTGGTCTTGCCCTTCTGAAGCTTACAGAAGTGAGAGGCAAAGCATAAGCCAGCGAACCGTGCCTAAATAAGATCATTTTAAATGCCAGGAAGGAAATTAAATAGGAATAATCGAGATGGGAGAGTTTCCGGTAAAGGATCAGGAAAAGCCTTACCTATTTGGTTTGTGATTGTTCTTACTACCCTTGGGGGTTTTGCTGCCAGAACTGACATTGAGAAAAGGGTCGGGTGGCACAACCAGACCCCAAACGCCTTCCTATCAGCTGCCAGTGAGCAGCCGGTGGCCCCGGTGTGGCCTGGCTGATGAAATGCTGGGCAAGGACTGCACCATCTAGCTGCCTCGGTCACTGCAGGTGTTGGAGGGTGGGAGTGGCGGGGGCGGGAGGGGAGTCCAAGATGAAGCTGCAAAGACCTCCAAATTCACTAAAGCAGCAGACAGGATAGCCCCTACCCAACTCCTGCCATACCCTCTAAGGGGTCTCCATCTTCTCCTAGGGGACAAAGAGCCCTCCCAACCCAGAACTGGGGAGGACAACCGCTCCCGCCTCCGGCCCGCCTCGGTCGGGGCCAGCGCGGGGCGCTGTGGGACTTGTAGTTCGCCATCTCTCTGCGACTGCTCCGGGCAAGCCAGAAGGACTACAAGCCCCAGAGGGTAGCGCGCAGGCAGGGGGCGGAGCCGTGAGAGGTGGGTGTGCGAGCACGGGGGCCGCCGGTGCTGGCTTGGCGCTGGGATGCTGCTGCAGGCGCTGCCTGATCCCGGGAGCAGAGCAGGCGCGCGCCTTAGCCTGGCGCGGTGAAGGGCGACCCGGAGGCCACAGGCACGTGGCAGGCGCGTTCTGGATGCAGCCTTTGCAAACCACACCGAGAAACCCTTGGGTGCTGCGGTGGTCCGGCGGAGGGTGCCGGTCCCTGGGAATTGGATGAGCAGCGGTGGAGCTAGGCTGGCGTTGCCTGCTGGCGAGGCTTGGGGTTAGCGGGGAGGGAGGGTCCATCCTGTGCGGTGCGGGACGTGTTTGCGCTTTCTGTTTGTGCACAGGTTTCTCACGGGCGGCGCGCGATGCAGCGGACCGTGGCGCTGGTCCGGCGGGGCTACGGTCCCCGGGTCCCTGGCCCTTGGGGCCGGGGCCGGAGCCGGAGCAGCGCGGCGGCCGAGGCCCCAGCGATGCTTAAGGTGCGGTCCGAGCGCAGCCCTCACGAGCGGATCCTCACGCTGGAGTCCATGAACCCGCAGGTCAAGGCAGTGGAGTACGCCGTGCGCGGACCCATCGTGCTCAAGGCCGGCGAGATCGAGCTGGAGCTGCAACGGGTGAGCGCTGGCTTGGGGGCCCGCGAGCTGGGAGGCCCCGGGATGGATAGAGGGAGCTGGCTGGGGAGGAGGGCGGGTGGCAGCCTCTGTGTGGTCCTACTGCCAGACTGCCTCCTACCCTGTGGCCAGCTCCTTCATTCTGCCAAACTTGACTAAAACCACAGAATGCTGTCCTTTCATCCCTTCACCCACTAGTGCCCAGCACCTGGCACAAAGTAAGGCCTCCAAATGGTTCACTTGTTGAATTGTATTCAGTTATTGAGCGGCCTATGCTGGCAGGAACTGCACGTTCCTTATGTGTCCCACCCATGTGGAACCAAGATCTCCTGGAGGGAGAAAAACAAGAGGTATGGCGTAAGTGGTGGAATGCCTCCCTACCCAAGTGGTAGAGAGCGTCAGTTAGTGAGTAAGTGCTTAAAAAAAAAAAAAAGTTAAACTGGGAAATGGCTCTGTGGCTCAAGTGGTAGCGCACTAGCCTTGAGCGAAGAGCTCAGAGACAGTGCCCAGGCCCAGAGTTCAAGTCCCATGACTGAAAGAAAAAAAAAAAGTAAAACTGGCTGATAGAATGGGGTTTCTAAGTAGGGTGACAAGCAGGATGCCCTTTTGGGTAGTTGGAGGAGGAGGCTGTGGAGAGTTTCTTCCTGAAGATTTGTCTGCCTTGAGGCCTGTTGGGGCCTTGCTTTTGATGACTCCATGAGAAGTGGGGTGTAGAGCAGGTGGGGCAGAATTCCTTCTGTGTTCCTCCTGAACCTTGACTGACCAGCTGCTTCTCTGAGAGAACAGCCACAAGCTGTGCAGAATCCATTGAGAGGCATTTAGATCTTATTTGGTGGCCCTGCAGCTTTGTCTTGGTTGGCTGGCTGTAATCTTGGTTAGGGACCACAGAGGAGTGATTTCTGGCTCCCTTCAACAAGGGTGGTAGGAGTAGGTATGAGACATGCACTTGTAGGATACTAAGTTTACTGGGGTTTGGATTCAGAGTCTGGATCTCTTGCTTGGCAAGAGTGGTAAATTAACACTTGAGCCATGCCTCCAGTTGAACATTTTATTTTGCCTGCCAATTGGAGATGGAGTCTTTGGGTTAGCTTTGAACTGAGATCCTCTAGGTCTGTCTCCTGAAAAGGTAAAATTACAGGCATGAGCCACCGGCACGTGGCACTTGGCACTTCTGTTTGTTTTAGAGATAAGGGTCTTGTTATGTAGTTCAGATTAGCCTGGAGTGCCCTATGTTACCCAGACTAGCATTGAACTTCCAGTCCTCCCACTTCAGCCTCTGAGCTCCGGGATCACAGGCTTATAGATATATTCCTCAAGGTCCAACTAGGATACAGAGTTCTAACCTGGGTAGAATTCAGAAGGCAGGGTCAAGAAGGGTTATCTAAAAAAGGAAACAGGGCTGGGGATATAGCCTAGTGGCAAGAGTGCCTGCCTCCGATACACGAGGCCCTAGGTTCGATTCCCCAGCACCACATATACAGAAAACGGCCAGAAGCGGTGCTGTGGCTCAAGTGGCAGAGTGCTAGCCTTGAGCGGGAAGAAGCCAGGGACAGTGCTCAGGCCCTGAGTCCAAGGCCCAGGACTGGCCCCCCGCCCCCCCCCCAAAAAAAAGGAAACACACCTAAAGTATATAAAAGCGATGAAATAATTACCCAGATGCTCGCTTAAGATAGCTGACTCAGAATGTGAGTGGAGGGGCAGGTTCCATGATTTTGCTCCCAGAGAAACACCAGATCCCAATGTTTCCAGAGCAAGGTGGTCACATAGTGTCCTTGAATACATCTGAGGAAGTCCCAAGGAGGCAATGACACTTGTCCCCCATTCTCAGGACTGTGAGACTTTAATGAGTTTGTGGCTTGCTGAGTCCTCATTGGGACACAGTTTTGCTGACTCAAAACGGTGAGCTGCACAAGTCAGAGTCCAGTGTTTGCTGCTGACTCCTGGAAGAGCTAAGTTTAAAGCTTGGCTAAGAGAAAGCCAGCAACTTTTCTGTGCCTACTCGGCACAGAAAGAAAGCATGTCTTTCTTTCTTTTTTTTGCCTGTTTAGGGGCCTGCTAGTTTTTTGTCAAGTTTGGTATTCAACCACTGGAGCCACATCTCCACTTTTGAATTTTTGATTGTTGGAGCTAAGAGGCACAGGTACTTTTCTACCTGGGCTCGTGCCCAACCTTAGATCTCAGCCCCCCTGAGGAGCTATAGAATTACAGGCATGAGCCACCAGCACTGACAAAAGCTCCTCTTTGTGAGCTTTGCTCCTTGCTGATATCTGGCAAACTGCAGCTGACCCTTCTTGAGGCAACAATCTCCCTGCTAAAACAAAGCTGGGATTAAAATGTTCCAGGTTTATCATGTCACAGCTGATTTCTCTGGCTCCAGAGCTGGGAGGGGTTCCCAGGATTATGTCTACCTTTTGCAAAGTAGCAACTTTCTTGTAGTATGAAGATGACGAAGGTGCTATCTTTGCTTTTAGGGAGTTGACTGCCCTAATGTTCCTTCAGCCTCCTCTCCCTGAGTCCCTGAGGATTGGTGGGATTTTTCAGCAGGCATTGAAAAAGCGAGAGCTTTCCATGTAGAAGCCGTGCTGTGAGCAAAGACAGGGCCTTGGGAAGTTCCAGGGACTTGGAAAAAGGGATTAATACTGGAGTAGAGTTTATGTGACAGAGAGTTGGGAAGTGTGGTTAAGGTTCACCAGAAAGGAAACCCGCCAGGCAGAAAGGAGTTTACTGGGGGGAAAGCAAACTGCTAGCCATACAAGATAGAGGCATGGGGAGACAGAGGGGAAAGAAGAAGGGACAAAGAGAGAAAAGAGCAAGACAGAGTAAGAGAGAAAAATAAAGAGAGCGGGACTGTGGAAAATGTGGGGGATATGGCCAGGTAGATTGGATATGACCTCAGAGAATGGGGAGGTAACTGCCTCCAGGTGTGCCAGTTGTCTAGGTAACTCAGGTACTGGGTGCAAACTTAAACAAGTGTGGGGGGGGCATCTGCCTGGAGCCCTCCTGGGGGTGAGCCTTACAGTATGTGAAGTGGAAAAGAAGGTAGACTGGCTCAGAACTTTATGGTGCATTTTGGTTGGAATTGGGTCATCAGGAAGGGTTTCCAGTAGGGACGTAGCTTAGTAGTTGTCATGATTTCTTGGTCATTGGGCTAGAGAGGCAGAATCTCTTCTTTTTTGTTTCTGTTTCATGCATTTACTAGGGAATGAACTCAGGGCCTTGGGCTTTTGCTTGGCTTTTTTGCTTAAGGCAATTGAACCACATCTCTACCTCTGGCTTTTTGGTGGTTATTGAGGATAATTTTGTGAGAGACTTTTTGTTGTTGTTGCCAGTCATGGGGCTTGAATTCATTGCCTGGACGTTGTTATACAGGAATTTGTTTGGGTGACACAGAAAAGCCACATTTTGAGAGGTTGAATTGGGAGTCTTCATTAGAAAGCTGACAACTGCAGGTGGACTCCTGTCTCAAAGACCTGTAGCTGGAATGCAGTTTGGACAAAGCTTATTAAAGGTAGAAAACACATAACCAGAGTAAGAAATTAAACCTAACAAAAGTGTTAATCAGGGGCATTGGGACCCCATTATCTAGGGGAGGTTTTCCTTGAGCTTAACAACTCCTGACACATCTGTAATCCAAAGAATGTCGTTTTTTTCACCTTGAGAATTCTCAGAAAGTCCCCATCTTCTAGAAACTTCTATTAAGATGCCAAGATGGCGTCCACTATTCTTATTTCACTGTCTCTGAGCTTTTTTGTTCAAGGCTAGCACTCTACAACTTTGAGCCACAGCTCCACTACCTGCTTTTTTGGTAGTTGATTGGAGATAAAATGGGCTTTCTTGCCCAGGCTGGCTTTGAACCCTTATCCTTCAGATCTCAGCCTCCCAGGCACGAGTCACCAGCACCTGGTCATCTTCTGCTTTTTTCTTTTTTTGTTATTTTGTTATTGTTATAAAAGTGACATACAGAGGCATTACAGTTACGTAAATCAGATAAAGGGCGTTAGGAAAATGGAGGAGAATGGAAAAGGAATGGACTGAATTCTATCATTAACAGGCCAGGACTGTTTATTGCCAGTGAGGGGCACAGCCCTTTTGGCAGGTTTGGAGGTTGTACAAGGGACTGGATTTTGGGGTGGGCTTATATAGGCCTTAACAGTGAAGTGGAAAATTTTTAAAAATGGACTATAGTCTCTTGGCCAGGCCCAGAATGGAATGCTCACCTGGGGTGAGGGGCTACGGTCTCCTGAGGGCCAAGGTCCATGTCCTTGGCCAGGCCCAGATTGGAATAACCTGCCTGTGGACAGGCCTTTGTGGTCAAACCTGTTCATGTGTACTTGGTGTCTTGTTTGACCTCGGGGAATAAGACAGGAATCAATCCTTCAAAGAGTACTTTTCTTTTTGGACAGTGTCACCCCTTCCCTCATTCTCTCCCATTGTTCCCTCCCATACCACCTGCAAGTTGTACACTTCATTTTCAACATAGTCCAGTGAGTACTACGGCACCATCCTCTGATTTTTGAGACATTAGTTCCATATCCCTGTGCCTTACCCTATCCCCAACCCCGGGTTCTTTCTCCACCTAGATTCTTTTGTGTCTGCATTCAAGCTTGTCCCTCCCTGTTCTCATTTAATTGAGCCACAGATACCTAGACGCAAGAAATACAGCCCTAGCCTTGCCAGTATAGACTCCATTAATTCTGTCATTCGCAGAAGATAACCCCTCTTTGCCAGCTCAAACAATGCCCCTTCTGAGAAAGCCATATTTAAAATTTTCTTTTTATTAATTAGTTTAGTTTTACCTTGCCTTGGCTTTGCACAGCTTTGGCTTTTCTGTTTTGACATGTAGTAATGAGAGTTGGGCAAGTGTTCTAAGGGTATGATTTGGTAAAATGGGATGGACTAGAATTCATAAGTAGGGTGACTTGAGGTAAATTCCATATCCTTTTTTTTTGGCCAGTCCTGGGGCTTGAACGGCCTGAGCACTGTCCTTGAATTCTTTTTGCGCAAGGCTATAACTCTGCCACTTTAGCCACAGTGCCACTTCTGGCTTTTTCTGTATATGTGGTGCTGAGGAATTGAATCCAGGGCTTCATATATGCAAGGCAAGCACTTTACCAGAAGGCCATATTCCCAGCCCCCATATCTTCTTTAGGCCTTCATTTCCCTAGTGTATGTAGTCTGGCTGGCCCAGGATTTCCTGCCCTAAGCATTATATTTCTGAAAGTGTTATGGGACCCTGAGATAACACCTGGTAGTACTAGGACCTTTGTTGCCATATGGAATTATTTCAGCAGTGCTTTAAACGGTGTGGGCTGTTTGGCTGGCATGTAGCTGCACATGTGGTTATGGTGTTTGAGGTAACTGGAAGGACTGAATCCTCATCCTTTTAGCTCTTGTGACAGATGAGCCTGAAGAAAGCGAGGAAGAGGAGGCTAAGGAGTGTGAGGGGGCATGCTCCTCCACTTCAAGCTGTTTGTTCTTAGGGAGTCCTGTTTCTTTTGACAGCAACTCAAGGGGGTGCGGGGAGAACCTGTCTTACTTGTTCAGATCCTAGTGTTCTTTGGGAGCAGCACTTAAAAATAAGCTGCAATTGAAAAGATCTGACAGTTCTTAAACTACTTCTTTTTCCTTTGCTTTATTGGGGGTGGGATCTGGGGTTTGGCAAAGGTGAAGACAGAAGAATGGCTTTGCCTGTTCTAGGAGTATACATAAGCTATGTGTGGCGGTCAGCACTACAGTGCCAGCTACTTGAGAGACTGAGGTGTCAGGATCACTTGAGCCCAGGAGTTAGAAATTAGCCTGGGCAATTTAGCAAAAGGGTCTCCCCACAAAACAAAAATGAAAGTACACTTAGGCAAAACATTGAATAATAGAGGAGACTAACTGCTACAGCATGTGTGTTGCATGTTAGCACAGGTAAAGCAGTGTAACCCATGGCAGTTGTTCTTAGCTAAAAACTAAAATTGGTAACCCTGGGTATGCCAAGCTCTGGTGGGTCATTTTCATAGAGATTGCATATGGCTTTAAAGAAAATGGGATAATAAACTAGGAAAACTGTCGTTAGGAAAATGGAGAACGGAAAAGGAATAGGTTGAATTGGATTGTCAACAGGTAAGGACTGTTTATTGCCAGGTTTGGAGGTGTGCAAAGGACTAGATTTTGGGGTGGGCTTATATAGGTCTTGACAAGGAAATGGAGAATGAAAAATTGGCCATGGTTTGTTTGGGTCCCAGGGAGGTGTCTTTCGCCAGGCCCAGAGTGGAATTCTCTACCTGGGGTGAGGGGCTACTGTCTCCTGGGGGCCAAGGTCAGAATGACAAATGACACATGAGCACCCACCTGGTGCTTTGCTGATGATAGGGAATAAGTCAGGGGTCAGTCCTTCATAATCTGCTTCTTTGACCATCCCCTCCTCCAACCAAACTGCCGAAAGCTGGAGGAACCCCTTCTCGCCTTTACTATTGCTGGCTACGCATCCACCACACTTTATGCTAATGCAGTGGTAAATGCTTAGAAGTTCTGTAGGTTCAAACATTCCTTAAATCCTGGTTGCCTTAGCCATGTGACAGTTTATTCCTGAACCATACAACTGTAGTGTAGGTTTTCAACAGGATGACTCCAGCTCGGACCCACCCTAGTCACCTGGAGCCTGAATTTTGGATTCTGCCTTCAGGCACTCTAGGCCTCAAGCTTGTAGAACATCTTGGTCTCTGTTTATTCTTCTACCAAACTACACCATTGTTTCTTCAAAAGCTACCTTACAACGTAATATTCATGCTTTGAATAACTAGGAGCCAATTGAAATTATTACCTGTCTTTGTTCTCAGGCCTGTAGTCCTACATAGGAGGCTGAAGCAGAAGGGTCAGCCCAGGAGTTCTAGACCAGATTGGGCAACACAGGAACTTTCTCTTTGTGTTCAGGCTGATCAGAACTCTGTCTCCTTTTCTATTTATTACCTACGTTTCTTCCTTCCTTCCTTCCTTCCTTCCTTCCTTCCTTCCTTCCTTTCAGTACTGGGGCTTGAACTCAGAGCCTTGTATTTGATAGGCAGATACTTTACTACTGAGCCACACCCCCAGCCTTTTCCTACTTTCCGATCCTCTCTGGGACTAGGGACATGTCAGCAGGGCTTGCTTTTTCCTGCGTGGGCCTCAGCCTTGCTGTCACAAATGATCTGGTTTGTAGATCATTGAGCTTTCATTTCTATTTCTGCCTTTACAATTGTCACACAGACCTGGTTTTCAGGGGGCTTTAGGAAACCTGTCACTTGAGCTCTCACCTAATCTGTCAGTTATAGGTTTGTATTCTTCCTATTATCTCAGAGCTAGATGGTGTGCCGAGCCTGTTTCCTTCTCTGTGTTAGGCATATGGGTTCTGATTGGGTTTTGTTTCTGTAACCTCTTTGTGGAGCTCTCTGTAAGACTTCCTGTCTGTCCCAATCCCACTCATTGCTTACTTGGGATCAGGAGTTGGTCCTTTCACATAATGTTTCTGGGGCCAGTCAGACCTCTTCCCTAATCCCTTGCTAACCACTTTCCTCTCATTAGGGCATGGGTTATCAGTAGATATTGTTTTGGTTTTCTTTCCTTTTTTTCCTCCATTGGGAGTATTTGTTGAACAAATGGGAGGTTCTTTGGGGAGTAAACATCCCTATGAGTCTTGTGACAGGACAAGAGCCATCCCTGTACAAAGAATCTGTTTTGTTCTTCCTCTAGGTTTACTGACACATAAAAATTGCATATATTCAAGTTGAGTACTGGTGGCTCAAGACTGTAATCCTAGCTATTCAGGAGGCAGAGATATGAGGATTGCAGTTTGAAGCCAACCTGGGCAGGAAAGTCTGTTAGATTTATCGCCAATAAATTACCAAAAAAAAAAAAAAAAAAAAAAAAAGCTGGAAGCAGAGCTGTGGCTCTAGTGATAAAAGTGCTACCTTTGAGCAAAAGAAGCCCAGGGAGCCTGAGTTCAGTTCAAGTCTAGGACCAGTGCATATCCACGTGCACGCGCATGCGCGTGCGCACACACACACACACACTGCATATATTCAAGATGTGCAACATGATGATTTGATGTATGCATTGTGAAGTGACTGCCATGGTGATTTACATATTCATTATCACATGATGTTACTTTTCTGTGGGGAAGGGGAAGGGGAGAGGGGTGAGAATATTTAAGATCTACTTTTGCAAATTCCAAGAAGACAATTTATTATTATTAAATACTGCACATTTGATCACCAGAATTTATTCATATTAGAACTGAAGATTATATTATGACCCATATTTAATCCATGTTTTCCCATTTCCTCCAGACTCTGACAATTGTCACCTACTTTCTACTTCTGTACATTTCACATACAAGTTAGATCATGCCACACACCATACTTGTTTTATGGGATTTTTTTTTGTGTGGTGGTGAGGAGGTAGGTTTTTTTTTTGTGTGTGTGTGTGTGTGTGCTGGTAGTAGGGCTTGAGCTCTGAGACTTGATGTATCACTTAGCTTTTTCACCGAAGGTTATTGTTCTACCATTTGAGCCACATCTCCAGTTCTAGCTGTGTGTGTGTGTGTGTGTACATGTGTGTGCGCTGATACTGTGGCTTGAACTCCGGGGCTGGGCACCTAAGTTGGCACTTTCATCTTTTTGGTGGTAAATTGGAGATAAGAGTCTCACAGATTTTCATGCCTGGTCTGGCTTTGAACTGAGAACTTAAGATCTCAGCTTCTTTGAGTAGGTAGGACTACAGGTGTGAGACCAGCACCTGAATATGTTGATTATTTTTGAGACAGGGTCTTGCTTCCCACTTAGATCCAAGCCATGATCTTCAATTTAGGCTTCCTATTGTTGCTGGAACCATAGGCTTATGCCTCCATGTTCAGCTTCCTTCCATTGTAATGAAATCTTGTGGACATTTTCTGTCCCAGCTGATCTACAACCATGACCTTCCCAATCTCAGCCTCCCACGTTGGTTTAGATAAGAGTTGCATACCACTGCACCTAGTTATAGGTTGAGAGGGGCAGTGCTGAACTTTTCTTCCAGGGCTAGCCTTGAATTGTTGATCAACCTAGCCTCAGCTTCCCAAGCTAGGATTATAATCATGAGCCACTGGTGTCTGGCTGGTGAATCTCTTTTCCTCTCACTAATATCTTCTGAACTATACCATCTGCCACAGCCCAGGGGGCTTCTCAGCAGACCCCTGCTGAGCCAAAATGGTGGAGAGGGAGCCCTCTCTGGTTAAGACTTTCCTTCAGGGCTGGGGATATAGCCTAGTGGCAAGAGTGCTTGCCTCGTATACATGAGGCCCTGGGTTCAATTCCCCAGCACCACATATACAGAAAACAGCCAGAAGTGGCGCTGTGGCTCAAGTGGCTGAGTACTAGCCTTGAGGAAAAAAAAGAAGCCAGGGACAGTGCTCAGGCCCTGAGTCCAAGCCCCAGGACTGGCCAAAAAAAAAAAAAAAAGACTTTCCTTCAGAGCCATGCTAGAATGCTGGGTGAGATGTGTGCAGATGCATTGCAAGAGCATCCTGGTTTATGAGGATGCTGTGTGCTTTTCAGTCCTTGTGATCTGGCTTTAGGGGGCTGGGCTAGGCTGGGGGAGATATCACCATTGGGTATACTCTACCAGGCCTAGAGGAATCACTAGGAGCAGGAGTCTTTCCAGGGCTACTTGGTATTTCTCATCTCATGTAGGCTTTGTGTGCTTGGATGCAGGAATCTGCCCGAAACAGTCTCCTGAGTTGGTTGCTCTTGGCTGGGTAGGCTGGTTGCTTTGCCTATTCAAGGGAGCCAGTTTCCTGCCCCCAAGCTCATCCATCACAGCAGATTGTCTAGGACTGAGTCTCAAGAAAGGAGATGCCAGTGTTCCCAGGCTCTGTGTTGACAGGCTCTGAATTGAGTTTGCCTAGTAGAGCCAGGGTGCTGGGAGACAGGAAAAGAACATCCAGGGTTCTGTTTCAGGTATCAGGCTGGCCTAGGGCCTGAGTCCAGAGCCCACAGCTGTGTGTTGGTTCCTGGCCCTCATAGATATGACACATTTATTCCTTACTAAAAATTCGGCTCTGCCCCTCCACATAAATCACCTGTGTTTAGCTAGCTATGGGCCCGTAGCCTGGGGTGACTTAGACTAATGAAGGGCCCTATGGCAGGGGCTCAAACCAGTGCCAAGAGGTGTTTTGTGACTTGAATAACCTCCCTGCCTGCCTATGGAATAAGCAGCCCTAGGGCTCCATACCTGCAGCCTGAGTCTCTCCAGAATGTTTCTACCTCCCAGCCTAGCCTGGTGTAGTACACAGTATTGGCTGCTGTTGAGTTCCTAGGAATCTTTCTCCATGTTGTCCAGTCCTTAGGAGCTCAACAGAAGGGGTTTTCAGGCACCTTCCTACCCACAAGGTAAGTAACTTTCAAAAGCTTGGACCCTATTTGTGAAGACCCAAGGCTACTTCTGGGCTGCTTTCCTTAGCCCACTATGCTTCCTCATTTAGAAGTGGCAAATTAGAGTCCTAAAAACTTGCTTCACAGCTGCTTTTGTCTCTCAAACCTAGTGGTTTTTACTTAAGGTGTATACAGCACTGTTCTGAAGTTGTTTTTTATTCATGCATTGTGTGAAAGAAGTAATGAAAAATCAGTATCAATCAGGCACCAGCGGTCATCCATTATTTCAACTGTGAAGGGGGTTGAGATCATGAGGATTATGGTTGCAGACCAGACCCATAGCCCCCCACCCCCAAAATATGTTTGTGAGACCCTCAGCTCAACAGAAATACCTGGTCTGTTGGTACAAGCTTGTTATCCTAGCTATAGCAGAAAGTATAAATAGCATTATAGTCCAAGCCAGCCTAAGCAAAACGTGAAACTCCATCTAAACAAAATAAAACAACAACAAAAACAACAAAAACCCAAATCCAGAGCTTTTTGGGCATCAGTGGCTCATGCCTATAATCCTAGATACTCAGGAAACAGAGAGGTGTGGATTGCAGTGCAAAGCCAATCCAAGAAGGAAAGCCTACAAGACTCTCATTTTCGTTTAGCCACCAAAAGGATGCGGCTCAAGTGGTAGAGCACTAGCCTTCAACAAAAATGTCAGGGACAGCACCCAAGCCCTGAGTTCAGCCCCATGACACACACATAGAAACATAAACAGAGAAACAATAAACAAGAGCAGAGCTGGGTGGCTAGCTACTCCTCAGAGCTTGAGGTCTGAGGATCATGGCTCAAAGCCAGCCCACATAGAAAAGTCCAAGAGACTCTGTCTTCCAAAAAAATAAAAAAGGCTGAACCAAAGGCATGGCTCAAGTGGCAAAGAGTGCTTAGCCATGAATAGAAAGCAAAATGGAGCAAAAGGATGAAACCCTGAGTTCAAGCCCCAGTATTGGTACCAAGAAAAGACTGAAGGCATTCAAGCAGTCTGCCAACCCAATGTCCAGCATCCAAACCCCAGTAACACAAAACAAGCATCAAAATCATTGAATTATGACTTTAAGTTTTGTACTTAGGGTATCTTTTAGGGAAGAGCAACTAGAGATGGAAAAGTGGTCACCTGAGTGTTAGTGGTTCACACCTATAATCATAGCTACTCAGGAGGATGAGATCTAAGAATCATGGTTCAAAGCCAGGGCAGAAAAGTCCAAGAGAGTCCGTCTCCAATGAGCCAGAATAGTGCAGGACTGGAGGCAGGGCTGCAGTCAGGAGCTGAACCTGATCAAGGCCCTGAACTCTAAGCCACTATACTGGCCAAACAAAAAGGAAAGGAAAGTGGTCAGGCCTTTCCACCAGGGCTACCCCCTGGCATCGCTATCTCTGCCCTCCTTTGTTTCTCTTTCACATGTTTAGCTAAGATATTCTTTCAGCCACCCTGGAAGGTCCTATAACCTGTTAGCTTAGTTCCTCTAGGAGCTAATTTTGGATTTTTCATTGAGTTGTGTGGGCTTCCCACGTTTCTGTGATCCTATAGCCCTCTGTCAACCTCATTTTTGCCTTTACAGCAGCTGAGATATCTTTCAGTCACCTCCTAGGGGCATTCTTGGGTCTCCAAGCTCCTCACTGGGATCCTTTTCTGAGCAAAACACATGGCCCAAGCAGTGAATGACCTCAATTTTGCTCTTCCCTTCATCTCTGATGCTTTTTATAAAATTGTGAAAATCAGCCCATGTTCTTCAAAGCCAGGACTGCAAAAGAATAACTGAGCTGGTGGATATTTTCTTGAGAGTAGGGAGAACTCCATGTATCAGGCTATTTCTTTGTGTTGCTGTTGTAGAACTGTGTTTGGGGTAGAGGGCAGAACAGGGAGTCTGAGGTCTTCTTTGCTGACTCCTGCTGCTTCTATCACATTTGCCCCAAAGCCTTTTGTTAGTTTCTGTTTTTAGTTGTTTTGTTTTTTCCCCAGTACTGGCAATTTTTTTTTAACTTAGGGCCTCCCATTTTTTAGGCAAATACTCTACCACTTAAGCCACATCCCCACCCCTTTGCTTAGTCTGTTTTCCAGTCAGGGTTTCACTCCTCATCCACCCTGACCCCAGGCCTCCTAAACAACTATGCACCACCGTGCCCAACCCTGCAGAGCCTTTCTTTTTATGTTCTGTGAGGGATAGGTGGTGGGCCTGCTGCTGTCTCAAAGTTACCCAGAAAAGGTTTTCCAGCTTTTAAGGAAAGTGGTAGGCCATGGAGGAGAGTGGTTAAGGATAAACTTGAGAACCCAATTTTCTTGGGTTCAAATTATAGTACTTGTGTTTTATCAATTGCTTAATGTTTGTTTAGCCTCTTGTAGCCTCAGTTTCCTTATCTTAGAATGTGATAAATACTACTTCTTCATCTTGGGTGTTTGTGATAGTTAAATGGGATCAGGCATGTCAAAGACTTGTGATAAAGCTCAAAATAGGATGGCATATTAATATCTTGTGGGAGCCCTGCTTAGCCGCAGGAATCCAGGGTGTGAGAACTTTAAGTAACCACCTGTTGCCTTCTTTCTGCTTAGGGTATCAAAAAACCATTTACTGAAGTCATCCGTGCTAATATTGGAGATGCCCATGCCATGGGCCAGCAACCTATCACCTTTCTCCGACAGGTGAGCCAGCCCTTGGGAACAGAGGTTGCTGGGAAGGGTTGGCATAGCCTGTGGGGTCAGTCTTTGCCTCCTTGTCTACCCAGCCTCTTCAGGATATAGCAGGCACCAGAATCCCTCAGGGAGGTACCATTGAAGCACTCACTGGTCTTTGATGTCCTCTGGTTCTCTCCCTTAGCTTGTCAAAATTTCTTAAACTTAATTTTGGAGTTGCTTTGATGTAGAAAACTCACAGGAAGACTCTTCTGCAGCACAAGATCCTAGCTTAGTTAGAGAGGACATTTGTTAAGTAGCCAGCAACTAGGCAGAAAACTGTAGTCCCAGTGGGCTGGAAGGTGTTGTGAGAGTGGAGACACACCCTCCAGAGAGAGACTGCGGGGTTTTCCTGTTGGCTGTGCTGCCTGTAATAGGTGGTTTTAGGCAAGCAGAATTCCCCAGAGGACTGACTTAGAGAACTACTGAGGCCATTCTCCAGCCTGCAGGAACTTTGGGCTGTGGAAGCCTGTCACCTGCTGCTCTCCTGGCTGCCTCACTTTGGGCCAGCTCACTCCCAAGGGCCCTAGGTGGAAGCTGGTTTCAGGGGTTCAGTTTGAACACCACAAGAATGCTACATGGGCTGAAAGTGTGGTTTGGTGAACTGGAGGGAAGGAAAGCAGGCTAGGAGAACACCACAGGCAGCCTCAGCAAAGCTACTGAAAGCCTGTTTTACACAAAAATGTCATTCTGTGTATGGTTAAGGAGCACAAGCTGGGACAGCCAACAGAGTTGAGCACTGGCTACTCCACTCCCCTTTTCTCTACTTGTGTCTCCCATTGTAGAGGTGGCACAAAGGTGGAATGGTCCTTCCCCACCCTTGGGGGTCAGAGGACTGGCAGGGGCTGGGAGGCTACAACCCACAGCCTATAGACCTGAGGAACTTAACTCAGGAAATGGAAGAAAGCACCCAAAGCTGATAGTGGTCTAAATAAGGAATGTCCTGCGTTCACTACTGCTGATCTTCAGAGCATGCCAGCTGCCCACGGATATCAGTGTCCCCATCATGGGAAAACGGAACTGACCAAACAGGGAAGGGAGGAGAGCAAACTGTGGCTGTGCCAGAGAGAGGAAGGCAGGAGGAGGGTAAAGGGCCCAGTCCTGGAGGCACTAGCTTTGGAGGGAAGGGGCTAAATCAGCCTCTCATTAAGGCTCCACATGTGCATGCGCCAGGTGCTCTGGCAGAAACAGGCACCAAAACAAAACTTAGTCTCTACTGTCTGTCAAACCCTTCTTCTGTTATGCCCCAGTCACTCGATGACCTCCAAGAAGACCACTGAGAGCCAGACATTCTGAAATGCAAAAGCAAGGCTTTATTCAGGCAAGCTGAAGCTTGGGTCTCTCCCGTTCACCGACTCAGCGGAGATAGGGAGGAGGACCCGGGCTGAATTTTTGCTGGGCTTATAAAGTCAAAAACCACAAAGTTACAGTAACCAGGTGTTTACAGATCTGATTGGCTCTGGGCTAGGGGCAACATTCCAGGGTGGACAGAGGTTATCAAAACAGTCTCTCCGCTGTCTGTGTTCTGACAACCTGTCCTGCTACATGGAGTATTTGGCGGCCTGGGCGGGCTCATAGTGCCTGTTTATCTTTGGCTAGCATGGCTATTTCTCAGAGCCTGTGCAGGCCCAAGGTTACAGGCACAAAGTGGGGCCTGGCTGGCTTTAAGATAGCTTTGTTCAAGAAATTTACAGTTTAGCAGTCTCAGCAGAAACAAGTCAGTTCCTGGTATTCGGGTGGGCTCTGGGTTACTCAGTTTAAACAATAAACAAAATGGGGGCTGCCTGAAAATGGAGTCATTTTGGCTTTTCACTTCAAATCCAGCCCTGCCCAAGGTCATAGCAAACCTTGACTTTCCTGTAGCGCGCTGCCACTTGCAGCCTCTGTGTCTCCTATCAGTTTCGTAAGTGCCCCTGAGGACAGAGGGCAGACCACACTGTTGTTCATTGTGCAGAAAAAGAAAGGCTGGAAAGTCGCATGGCTGGTGTCAGATCTGCGAGCCAAGGACTCCACCCCCACCCTCCTTGGGTGCACCTGGCTCAGCTGGGCTTTGCTAGCACCTTAGTACACGTGTCCTTGGTTAATCCTCCTAATTTGTGAGCTTAGGCTGATTTTCTGTCACAAAGAAAGATGTCCCAGGATTTAAGTATGAGAAAGGGGGTGAGGAGAAAAGAACAGAGGGGGAAGCTGGGGTGGGAGGGCCTCAGCCATGGTTTGCAGGAGTTTTGCAGCCATGTTCCGGTCCGCTGGGCTTTGCCCTCATTAGTCCTGGCATCTAATCAGGAGGCCCCTGGTTGTCAAGACCTTGGATATCTGAGCTTACTATCCTTTATGGACAAGTTGAGGCCAACTGCTTTGTGGCAGCCTGTCTTCTTTGTTTCCTTATACAGCAACTCATTCTTGGTCCCCAAGCCCTGGCCATAGTATCCTCTGGCTCTTGACATTGAAAGAGCTTTCCCACAGAGCCCAATGTCCTGCTCACCCTAGGCCTTGATGGGCTCTACCTCAGTGGCTTGCTGTAGCCCTAGTTTGGGAATTTTCATTAACCCACCATCCCTAGTGTCCTTTGTGTCCCCATGTGGAATGGGAGTGTGAGGGGTTCCCCCTGTACCTGCTCCCTTAGGTGATGGCGCTCTGCACCTACCCAAACCTGCTGGACAGCCCTAACTTCCCAGAAGATGCTAAAAAACGAGCTCGACGGATCCTACAGGCTTGTGGTGGAAACAGTTTGGGTAAGACCCCAACTTGCTGGGTCCCCAGGGGTGTGAAATGGACATGGGTATCCAGAGTGGGTCTGGTCCCATCTTGGAACAGAGGGCTGTGCCTGGAGAGAGGAAAGGAGAGGGGATAGAAAGGGATAGGAGAAAGGGAGAGGGTCAGGGTCTGTGTGTCTGTATGTAGGGGGTGGCTGGTGAATAGCGTGTGCAAAGAAATCTTCTCATTTGTGTTTTCTAAATCTGTGGGGGATTGGACACTTCATTTAACTGGGTTTGGGATTTATAGCTAGGCAAAGGTGTAAGCAAGTGATTACCTTAGCTTTGAGGTTAAGAGTATATGCAGGGGCTGGGGATATGGCCTAGTGGCAAGAGTGCTTGCCTCGTATACATGAGGCCCTAGGTTCGATTCCCC
The DNA here is from genome assembly GCF_023159225.1 of Perognathus longimembris pacificus. Lineage (NCBI taxonomy): Eukaryota > Metazoa > Chordata > Mammalia > Rodentia > Heteromyidae > Perognathus > Perognathus longimembris. The sequence goes on along the minus strand of NC_063170.1, from coordinate 28,881,521 downwards.
AGCACCACATATACAGAAAATGGCCAGAAGTGGCGCTGTGGCTCAAGTGGCAGAGTGCTAGCCTTGAGCAAGAAGAAGCCAGGGACAGTGCTCAGGCCCTGAGTCCAAGCCCCAGGACTGACCAAAAAAAAAAAAAAAAAAAAAGAGTATGTGCAGTGCTCAGCTTTGCTCCAGTTTTCAGCCTTTCTGTGGCTAACCATGGTGACTGTCACTTGCTGGAGAAGGGATGTGGCCAGGATCCCTGTGATTTCCCTTCTGTGGCTTCCTTCAGTCTGATTTGACCTTCCAATGTTTTCAGGCTCCTGTCACCCTGGCTATGGTGCAGAGAGCCCACACAGAACTTGACTCCTGGCAGAATACTAGGCCCCAGAGGGCTCCACAGAGAAGCTCCTGGAATTTGCCCCACGGATGTGAAAATGATATTTTCTCTTCCTCTCCTGCCAAGATGGATTTCCAACCCCTGGGCCTCTAGTTCTTTGTTCTCATCTCATTTTCTTTCCTGTGTTTATTTTTGCCCCACTCCTTATCCCAGCACATACACAGAGAATCCAACTTGCCTTGCCCTGAGGAAACCTGTGTTTCATATAGCATTCTTAGGACATGTGCTTTAAGGTTCTGAAATGTGAGGATTTTGTGGCTTGCTCAGCCAGGGATTGTTCCCCCTCCCCCACCCAGCCTCAGTCTCTCTCTGCCTCTCCCCTGGACCCACCCTGCCCTGTGCTTACCTGTCTGGCAGTGGTTCTGCTGCCAATCCTTTCTCTGGGCACTACCCTTGTAGTATCCCTCACTGGCAATAACTAACGCCCCTTGCCTTTCTGCCTGCCAGTCTGAATGGGCTGTGAGCCAGTGCCTTGTGTGCCCAGGCCTAAACACAAGCTGGCAGAAAGCAGCCCATAGTCCAGAGTCCTGTTTACCATGCTCCTTTTTCTCCTGACCCCTATATTCAACCCAAAGGACAAAGGTGCTTCTCAAAGACCCCATAACCTCAGGCTCCTCAAGGCCCCAGGGGAGAGGCAGAGAAGGGATTTGGTGTTAGGTGTGTCTGATGTAATGGGAGGTAAAGAGGTGAAGAAGCCAGGTTGAAAGTAACACTTAAAAGAGCTTACCCTAGTAAGTATTCAGTAAATATTGAGTGGGTGGATGAACAGACAAAGAATGTATCAGATACATATGTGGTTGAGATGTTTGCCACAATTACAGGGCCCAGAAAGGTGGGAGTTCGACCTCAACCCATCTTCCCCCACTGACTACAGAGCCAGACACCCTGCCCCTACTTGTTCTCTTGCTGTTTTACAGGATCCTACAGTGCTAGCCAGGGTGTCAACTGCATCCGTGAAGACGTGGCAGCCTATATCACCAGGAGAGATGGTGGTGTGCCTGCAGATCCAGACAATATTTACCTGACCACCGGAGCTAGTGACGGCATTTCTGTACGTGTGGGTGTGATACGCTCTTACCTACTGTTCACTCACATGAAGAACAGGCTTGTATGTAAAGGTCTGAATATTTAGCTGGCTATCAGGGAGACAATCGACACGGACAGTGCTTTACCCTCTGGTCTTTCTGTCCTGATAGCTTATAGTACTGACCTTTTAGACTTCGTAAACCAGATTCCTGCTGCAGCCTTGATTTCCCTCCAAAGTACATACCAGCAGGTCATCTGGAGAGGAGTCCTGGGACATATAAAAGTGGCTCATTGGCCTCTCTGTCACTCAGTGAGTACCAGAGTTCCTCCTCTGCCAGGCACTGTGCCAGGTGCTAGGGAGATCTTGAGCAACCAAACATGTCATTTAGGCTCTGCCTACACACTAGTGCTGGGCAGATGACTATTAATGTCATGTAAATAAATGTCACAGCACTAGTTTTCAGTTTCTCTTCTACTTGGAAGAGGACAAAGTGCATAGGAGGGAACAGAAGTGACGCTGATATGGTGGGAGGGGGTCAGGAAGGTTTTTCCAAGCAAGCTCAGATACAGCGGCAATGGGGAAGACAGGAGAAGGGGGTGTGTTCTGAGCTGAAGATCCGTGTGAGCTGGAGGAAGCATAGCATTTGGCACTAGAGAGACAGGAGAAAAGTGATAGGACATGCAGTGAGAGACAAATAACAGAAACAGGGTTGGGGAGGCAGATGATGGCAGAGCCCTGCAGGGGCTTAGAGACCATGCTCAGCATTGGTGTAATTGTTCTAAAAACCTTGGGGAGTCATTGAAGTATATAAAGCAAGAAAGACACCAGACACCAGAGGCTCATGCCTATAACCCTAGCTATTCAGAAGGCTGAGATCTGAGGATCACAGTTGAAAGTCAGCCCTGGCAGGAAAGTGGATGAAACTTGTATCTTCAATTAACTACCAAAAAGCTGGAATTAGAGCTGTGGTTTAAGTGGTAGACAATCATTAGCCTGGAGAAACAAAGCTAAGGGACAACATCCAAGCCTTGGATTCAACCTCCAGGACCAGAACAAAAAAATATAAACCAGGGCTGGGAATGTGGCACAGTGGTAGAGTGCTAGCCTTGCATGCATAAAGACCTGGGTTCGATTACTCAGTACCACATAAGCAGAAAAAGCCAGAAGTGGTGCTATGGCTCAAGTGGTAGAGTGTTAAGCAAAAAGAAGCCAAGGACAGGGCTCAGGCCCCGAGTTCAAGCCCCAGGACTGGTAAAATAAATAAATAAATAAACAAATAGAAGCCAGAAGGACACGACTCAATATTCTTTTTTCCCCCAGTCCTGGGGCTTGGACTCAGGGTTTGAACACTGTCCCTGGCTTCTTTTTGCTTAAGGCTATAATACTACCATTTGACCCACAGTGCCACTTCTGGAGTTTTCTGTTTATGTGGAGTTGAAGAATCAAACCCAGGGCTTTATGCATGCAAAGCAGGCACTCTACTGCTAAGCCATATTCCCAGCCCCATGATTCGATATTCTTAAATTAAACTTTGACTTGTCTAGGAAGAGCCTCATGACGGATGGGAGGGAGTATTAAGGATTGAGAGAAGAGGTGGCTTTGGATTGGAGATCAGCCATTGATTGGGGGTAGAGCCACTAATAGTAGTTATTGCCAGAGGAATCTGGAATCCTGGACTTGGGGAAATGTGTTGCACTCTTTCTCCTCCACTCCCCTCTTTCCTGCTCCCCTTCCTTCTCCCCTCTCCACTGTCCCCTCTCTTACCTCTCCTCTCTCTTCTCTCACTCTACACCCCCATCCCACCCACTTTCAGTGCTAGGGATAGAAGCCAGGGTTTCCCTGATAGGCAAGTTCTCTACCACTGAGCTACATACATCCTTGCCATTCCTTTTGTCAGGCTCCTTCTTGGAGCCAGTGCTAGATGGTGTCAGCTTATTTTTTTTCTCTCTATTCATGGAGCCATATGTTATCTGGTCCACTTCTTATTGGAGCTGTGTTTGTTGTCTCCTGACCTCAAAGACTCCTGTTTTTGACGCTGAGTACTTAGCTCATTTGCTGAAAGCCATTCACATAAATGCATTACACTCTTACTTGAGCTTAAGGAAACAGGCCCAGAGATATTAAATAGCTGACCAGCTTTGTTTCCATTCTTGTGATGTTTGGGATTGTGATGGAATTCCAGCCCCCAACCACAACATCTTCCATTTCTTTTTTCTTTTCCTTTTTTTTTTTTGCCAGTCCTGAGGCTTGGACCCAGGGCCAGAACACTGTCCCTGGCTTCTTTTTGCTCAAGGCTAGCACTCTACCTCTTGAGTCACAGGTCCACTTCCCAGTTTTTCTGTTTATGTGGTGCTGAGGAATTGAACCCAGGTGAGCACTCTACCACTAGGCCACATCCCCAGCCCAACATCTTCCATTTCTTGTACTGTTAAGCTCCTTCTCCATTCCCTGAGAAACAGTATTGGCCAGGTCCTGGAGGAGGAAAGGGATGTGTCCACAAGATTCAGTGAAAAAGCTGTTTGCATTTTGCAATCTGGTGACTTTTTTTTAGTCTCTTCTCTGATAATTTTTTAAAAATTAATTTACTTTGTTGTTATTATAAAGGTGATGTACGGAGGGATTGCAATTACACAAGTCAGGTAATGACTACATTTCCTTTCATATAGTGCCTTCTATTCCTTATTCTCTCCCAGTCCCTCCCTTCCTGTCTCTACCTACAAGTTGTATAGTTCATGTTCATCAATGTCCAGTGAGCTCCATTGCTGCACTTTTTCACCCTTTTTCCCTAGAGCTGGTGACCTTCTTGCAGCAAGCAACCCAACAGTCTGGAATATGCCCACGTGTAAGATGGAGGCTTCTCCCTTCAGAGGGCTTTGGCTTATTAACTCTGAATTATTACCTCCTCCACCAACACCGGGCTGGTTTCCCACAGCTTATATTCTCAGGAATCCTACATAAACCCCGCTTAGCCTTGAATACAGGTCATCGCCATCTGGTGGCAGTGATCAGGTATTTCATTTCATTTCAACTGTTCCCTGGTCTTTCCAATCATGGGCAACTGATTGGGCTTATAGATAAAACACCCTCTCTTTCAGCCTAAGGTCAGACAAATGCTAAGAAAGGACTGGTTTGGGGACTTCTATTTAGGAAGCATTAAAAATACTAACAAGTGTTCAACTATATGCCACTCACTGTGCCAAGAACATCATAATATTCTACTTTGCTTATTCTTAGAGCAGCCCTTATGTTACAGATGAGGAAACGGACTCAGGGGTGTGAAACAACTTTTGAGTGAAAGGCTGAGGTTCAGACTGATCACGTTTGTGTGGCCCTCAGCTTCCAAAGGCTGGGAGAGGGGCAGGGACCCTCTAGCAGTGACTTCTTCATTGCAGACCATCTTGAAGATCCTTGTCTCCGGTGGTGGCAAGTCACGGACAGGAGTGATGATCCCAATTCCTCAGTACCCCCTCTACTCGGCCGTCATCTCTGAGCTTGATGCCATCCAAGTGAACTACTACCTAGATGAGGAGAACAAATGGGCACTCAATGTGAATGAGCTCCAGCGGGCAGTGCGGGAGGCCAAAGATCACTGTGACCCCAAGGTGCTCTGCATCATCAACCCTGGGAACCCCACAGGTCTGCACTTAACTCCTTTGCCACTTTCTTGGGGGGTGAGGGTGGCTGAGGTACTGGGTGTTTATGGAATCAAGTGAGATACTCTCGACTCCCAGTTTCCCAATACAATTCTAGGCTTTGCTAAAATAAACCGGAAGATTTTCCTTAGGTAGCCCCAGGGAGTGAGTAAACACAGGCAGTTTCTTAAGTTTTATTATTAAAACCAGTTCTTTTTCTTCTTCCTGTTCTCCCATTTGCCAAGACTAGCCTCCTTGAGATTATTCATGCACAAACTGTCATTGATCTTAGGCCTTCATTTACTTTCACTCCCACTTGTTTTTCTGAACCAATTTTTACAAGACTGGTGTGCACATTTTCTCTTTGATACAACATTACCATGTCGTACCTTGAGGTCTGAGAAGGAAATGGCCATATTCAGAACAAAAACAAGCCACAAAACAAAAAAGCCTATTTCTACAAGTTGAAAAGCATCCCCTTCCCTGCAATACTCAGCTGAATGACTATTTTGATCGTTCCGGGCTGCTAGCTTTATATGCCTCCAGTACTATTTTGATGCTGAGAACAAGGGCTCCTCTTTCCTCCTTTGTTGAGATAAATTGGATCTGGGCCCAAAATGCATTGGAATTCATTGTGGAATCTGCTTTTCCGGAACATCGGATGATGCTTCAATCAACTGAAAGCACCACTTGAATTCCCAAGTACAGAAAGGGGGTGCAGCTGCTAGGGCACTGGCATATTTTCCCAGTGCATTCGGGGGAGGGATGAAGACTCTACCCATGATGCTGTGGAAAATTGACACCTTAGAGTCACACTCTCAACGTGAGCTGTAGGTCAGAATCACAAGGGAGTTGGGGAGACATCTCAAGACTAGGCCTTATCCCAGACTTCTTGGGGATAAGTTCCTTGCAGCTGATGAAAATCATTTCTTTTAGCACAGTGGTTCTCAAACTTAAGCTGTTGGAAATACATAGTTTGGGTCCAATTCCTGCATATTTTGATGTCATTGAACTGGGTAGAGCTTGAGAATTTGAATTTTTAAGCAGATGTCAGGTTGGTGAACTATACTTGGAGCATCTTAGGGCTACATACACTTTTGAATTAGTACTTTCTTGGCCAGGTGTTTACGTGAATCCTTTTGACTAGCTAATCTGTGAAGAAAGAATTTTCCTGTTTTAAATAAAGGGGTCATATGAATATATGTTAATTAAGTACTTTGTATAAAAAGCAACTTTATGAGTTGTCAGAATCAGGTTTTATGCTCTGGGGCCCTTAATTTCTGTGGGTAAAGAATCAATCATCTATTAGAAGGGGGCTATTGGGAGGTGGATATGACCTGGGATGACTGTATCTTGTCTGGACCACACAGTTTACTAGTTTGACTAAGCCAGTCAAAATAGGCTGGTATAGTAAGCACTAGTACTCTTGTCCTTTCAAGATAGAAATCCAGTCAAGACTAAAGAGATTGGGTAGTGGAGCAGCGAAGTCCAGGGGTAACATAGGCCACCTGAATCTCCACCATTTGTCTGGAGAGCCTTGCTTCATCCCACAGCTCTGCTGTCCCTAGGTTGTATTTCTTCTCAGAAAAGACATGTCCTTGGAGCAGCCTTGCGCTTCCCAAGAGTGGAGTAACCTTGGAAGACAGTTTCTTTCTCTCATGGTTTCACCAAAACTCCCAGATTGGGTGTGTACTTGAACCACCTGCCCATCTCTAACCAGTCAAATCACTGGCCAGTTTTGTGTCACATACCCCTTGATATGTAACTCACAGAAGCCAGGGTTGTGCAGCAGGCACAAGCTATAGTCAGTTCACAGGGAATTCTTTGGGCCCAACCTCCGCCAAGGGGTTCTTGAAGTCCTCCCTTTGCAGGCCTAGATCAAAGTCATATCAACAGAGTTGTGCCAATGCCTCTCTAAATACACATAGGACTTTCCTTTCATCACTGTTTGTGTGTTTGTCTTGTTAGTGGCTTGGTGGACATGCTCTGAGTGACAGCTGTGCTCATACTCTAGGGAGACATAAGCTGTGTCTTTATCTGCAAGTTTGCATATGTACATTTGTGGGAATGAGATTATTTGCCTCCATTTGATCTCATTTCCTCTACTAGGCTGAGGGTTTTATTCTTTTGTTTCTTAAGACAGTCTCCCTTTGTGCAGCTAATATGTATATACTGTTATACCTGGCCTAGGCTGAGGGCATTTTGATCCCTTTTGGCAGCTTCCTTTTATGGTCTCCTTGGTATTTAGTGAACATGTTTTCATATGTCCTCATGCTCAAATCCTTGCTTGTATTCTTATTTTTTTGGTACTGGGGATCAAACCCAGGAAGTTGCACTTGGTAGCCATGTGCTTTGCCATTGAGCTACATCCTAGCCCTTGCTTGTATTCATAACAGGATACAGTTGTGGGATCACCTACCTGGGAGGGCGAGACCCAGGAGGGTTTGTAGACAGCTTTTGCTCTGCTCTCTGCCCCCCCGCCCCATTTCTGAGGGCAATGGCTGGTTCTACATAGAAATCAGGGCCAGATGCTGATGGCTCATGCTTGTAATTTTAGCTACTCAAGAAGCTGAGATGTGAGGATCATAGTTTAAAGTCAGCCTGGGCAGGAAAGACCATGAGATTCTTTATATCTAATTAACCAACAAAACGCTGGAAGTAGAGCTGTGGCTCAAATGGTAAAGTGCTAGCTTTGAGTGAAAAAGCTAAGGGACAGCACCCAGGCACTTAGATCATGCCCCAGTGCTGGCACATAAAAAAGGAAAGAAAGAAAGAAAGAAATCAGGGCCTGCCATTCTCCTACAGTCTCAGAGCCTTGAGTTTGCTGTATATGAAGCTCAGCTGGCACTTGATTATGAAGAGAAATTGTTTTATAAATAGTTCAGGACACGCTTGGCACTGGTGGTTCACACTTATAATCCTAGCTACTCAGGGAGCTGTAATCTGAGGAACACAATTTGAAGCTAGCCTGTGCATGAAAGTCTTAAGACTATTTCTCCATTTAACCACCAGAAAGCCAGAAGTAGAGCTATGGCTCAAGTAGTAAAACAGAAATTCTGGCTAAATTCTATCATGTTCTTACAAGTTATGTGTATATAAATAATTTATACATATGTACATATTATATATATGTGTGTATATATATATATATAATTTGCCAGTCCTGGAACTTGAACTCAGGGCCTGGGCACTGTCCTTGAGCTTCTTTCTGCTCAAGGCTAGCATTCTACCTCTTGGGCCATAGTGCCACTTCTGGTTTTTCTGTTTATGTGGTGCTGAGTAATTGAACCCAGGGCTTCGTGCATGCCAGGCAAGCACTCTACCACTAGCCACATTCCCAACCCTTATATTTTCTTATAGACAAGATTATAAGCATTTTTAACAAAAAAAAATATTCTATATACTGTTCTACATTGCAATATATGTTTACATATAACATGCATTTATGTGGGCAGATATATACACTAATGTGTATATATAATATACATAAACATACTAGACATACTGTATATCTAGTTTAGAAACAGTTGTGTGGAGGGGCATGTATGTACATGCATGTGTGGGTGTGCCTGTGTGTGCCAGTGCAGGGGCTTGAAAACTCAGGGTCTGAGCTATGTCTCTTAGTTCATTACTCAAGGCTGGTGGCTCTACCACTTGATTCACAGCTTCGCTTTGGTATTTTGGGAGATAAGATTCTCACGAGTTTTCCTGCCCAGGCTGGCTTCTACCCATGATCCTCAGATCTCAGCCTCCTGAGTAACTAGGAGTACAGGTGTGAACCATCAGTACTTGGTTTAAAAACAGTCTTTTAAAAGCCTGATGGTAGTGGTGCTTTTCCAGTGGGTAGTGTGAGCAGATCACCCACTCCAGTGAAGTCTCAGAAAATATTGTAGAAAGATTCCATGTGCACTTTCTTGCCTTTGTTGCTTTGCCCACTTGTACCTGAGGTCTGTCCTGTGAGCAGCTGGGTTATTACTCATTTCTTTGAAATGGCTATCTTTCCTGCTGGTGTTGAGTTTCACCCTGAAGGTGGGAGTTTCACCCCAGGAAGACCACAGCATGCTTGTCGTGGTCCTTCGCAATGCTCAGCAATCCTTCAGCTCCCAGGAGACACTACCACTGTTGTCCGAGTTATATGACTTAGTATTTGTTCTGCACATATTTATTAAGCACCTGTTAAGTGCCAGTTCTGAGGGTAGATGGTGAGGCAGGGTAGACCCTGTCCCCACCTTAGAGAGCTTCTGTATGCGTTTGAGGAGAAAATATTTCCAGAAAATCTCAGTAATTTACTTGTGAATTCAGCCAGTGTGGTCATCCCTTTATGTCACTGCTGGTGCATATTAGGGAGAGCAGGGGTAAATTTAATTTTTGTTTTTCTGCTCCTTATGACACTTCAATGACTTCCTATCCCCCAGAACAGATAAACACTGCTCACACGCATGCATGCACGTGGACACAGACTCAAGGAACAGCAAGAGCTAGGCACTGGTGTCTCAGGCCTATAAACCTAGCTTCTCAGGAGGCTGAAATCTAAGGATTCCAGTTTGAAGCCAGACTGGGCAGACGAATCTGTGAGATTATCTCCAATTACCAGCAAGAAGTTCAAATGGTGGAGTATCAACCATGAACAAAAAGCCAAGTGAGAGCATGAGTTCAAGTCCCTGTAGCAGTGCCAAAACAAACAAAAGAAAAGAACAGCAAGAAAGTTCGATATGTAGCAGTACTTCCTCCACCTACCTGGCTTCTGTGGGATCCCTAGAGATTGACCTTTCACCAACATGCACACCGCTAGAGGGGGGAGGGGTCTCCAGAGTCTCAGAGAACACAGGACACCTCAGTGATTCTGCATGGGATTCTGGCCTGGAGTCAATTTAAACATCATTACAACCTACATTTTGGTTTTCTTGGGGATTTTATAGGCCAGGTACAAAGCAGAAAGTGCATAGAAGATGTGATTCACTTTGCCTGGGAAGAGAAGCTCTTTCTCCTGGCTGATGAGGTAAGAGCAGTCCCAGCTCCCTCTCAGAGATGGGTGGGGGTGAGAGTACCTTCCTAGGGGAGGGATCCAGGTCTGAGTGTTCTGAAGCCAGAGAGAACTTTCTGGCCCAAAGGCAAAGATGTCATTTTGTAACCTAATTATCCCTATATTGACTCAGATTCATTGTAAATCTCAGAAATTTAACACAGATTACTTAAGCTTTGGGAAGAAAAAAGGTAAAGAGGAAAAGATGTTAGGGCCACAGGAGTGCTACTAGATATAGGAACTCAAAGCAAACCTTCTAAGTTCTCTCTCCTTTCCGCTCTCTATGTTGACCTCAGATGCAGAACTATTATCTTTGCAGCCTAGAAAGTGGGCTTTTTATCTTGGTAGTTTCAGCAAAAGTCTGTTGTGATTCATTGATTGAGCTTAGGTTGCAGCCTGATTGCAGGTTGGCTAGACTTAGAGCAAGGAATGGTCTTCTCTCTGTCCTCCCCAAACCTCCAAATAGAAAGCAGGAGAGGAGGAAGGGAGAAGCCAGGGAACTCTTGCTGGAAAAGCGAGAAAGGCTGCCCCATGAAAGAAATGACTGATGTCTGCACCTCAGAAGGTGCAGTTGTGTGTCCTGCTATTTCCATAGCTTCCTTCTAGTTTAATTCTCTTAATAGCCTATGAGGATAAGATCTTACATTAGTCCCATACTGTTGCTTCTTGAATCCGAATTCTGATGTGAGCCCTGCCCATTCTTTCCCTGCCCTGCAAGGTATAAATGAGGATCTATCCAATTCCATTTTCATTTCATCCTCATTTTTGCAGTTTCTGACGCACTACCTTTTTCACTCTTAGGATCCTTATCCTGCCTCAACACAAAAACAACTTACCTACCAAATGTTGCCATAATTATAGATGGCTCTGAAACCTTGATTTCTGCAGGAGGGAAAGGGCAACACAAAGGCCCATGGTTTTCCTTGTGGTCTGGGAGGAGGAACAGGGGACAATGCCTGGCCGGTTGATGGAGCCCACTGAACCTCCTACTGACTTCAAGGAAGCCATTGTTTTCCTAGTCTCAAAAATGAGGGTGGAAAGTTAATTTCAAAGGGCAGAGTGGGGTGCTAGCAGGCTATGAGTGCTAGATTGGGTTAGGGAGGAAGAAAATGGGTATTCTGCTCTGACAATGAGGAACAGGGAGAAAAAGCAAATGATTCCAGTTGGGTAAGTGAGGAATCTCAGTAAAGTTAACTCCTTAAGTGGGAAGTTCAAAGAATAGCACTGCCAACATTTCATAACTTTGACAGAAGAATGCTTTGTGCTTTAGGAAGAAAATGTGCTTGGGAAGATGGGAATCCTTGGTGTCTGGGTAGAAAGATGAGTTGGATAGACAGTTTGGAAATGGTATGAGGATGAATGTGGGAGAAAGTCAAGTGAGCTCCTGAGCTTTATCAAATTCAGCATCTAGTCTGAGACCCTTCTTGCTTGCTTGTTCTGGAAGGTTCCATCAGGAATAATCTGGCTTATCCCTGGAAGTAAAGCTCATCCCAGCCTGGGCTGGCTAGGATGTTCAGGGCTGGGTCCTGTGACCCCCACTGTGACCACAGGTTAACTGAGCATCCATGCCTGCCCTTCCTTGGCTTTTGCACCCTGAGCCACGCTCAGGAGCAGCCTTCATAGGCTCCAGCTCTCTGAGGGACTTGTGGCAATGTCCCTGTTGTGTCCTCCCTGCAGGTGTACCAGGACAACGTGTACTCTCCAGACTGTAGATTCCACTCCTTTAAGAAGGTGCTTTACGAGATGGGGCCTGAGTATTCCAACAACGTGGAGCTTGCCTCCTTCCATTCCACCTCCAAGGGCTACATGGGCGAGTATGTTGGTCTTAGTCTCCCTTTGCCCCTGGGCCTGCCTGGATCTGCTACTGGCCCTTATCTACCCACTTTTATACTCTGCCCTGTGAAGAAAGTAGACCTCCATTACTTCTGTGATCTAAGAATCAGGAGGAAAGAGGCTGCATGTCTCCTAGGGGAAGCCCATTGGTACTAGAACTTGGTACTAGAATTGAAGGGGTTCAACTGAAATCAGAGCATGCCTGAAAGAAACCGGATTGTAGATAAAAGAGGGAAATGAAGCTGGGTGCAGGTGATTCATGCCTGTAATGCTAGCTACTCAGGAGGCTGATATCTGAGGATCACAGTTCAAAGGCAGCTTGGGGTCTGTGGCTCAAATGGTAAGAGCGCCAGCCTTTCGTGAAAAAGCTAAGAGACAGTGTCCAGGCCCTGAGTTTGAGCCCCAGAACCAGCATAAAAGAAAAAAAGATGGAAATGAAAGCAAGCTTTGACAGAAACTTACAAAACCAAAAATTTTCTGTCACCCTATTCCTGTTACTCTAACATTGACTAAGGCGCCAAGAAAGCAGATTGACTAGACATGCCATTTAAACCAGTGGGCCAAAGGGTCAGCTTCAATTCTTTATTTGTTCATTTGGCTAATATATACCAAGTTTCTCTTCTGAGTTTAGTACTGATTTCAGCATGGAGGATATATACTGCCTTCACAGAGCTGATGTGCTAGGGAAGTAGAAAAGCAAGAGAAAAAAAAGTGAAGCCACGTGATAGATGGAGAACAAGGCTCAGAGAAGATGTAGGAAGGCCAGGAGGTGGAGATAGAATGCCAGGCATGAGCCTTAAGTAGTGCAGCCTCACTGAGGAGCTGGCATTTGAGTTAAGACCCAAAGAAGGTATCTGGCTAAGAGCATTCCAGGCAAAGGAAACTGCGCATGTAAAGACTTGGAGGAAGAAGTATGCATGGCTTGTTAACAGAGTGGCAAGGAGGCTGGAAAGGATGAATTAGGGGGAATGTGGTAGAAGTTAAGACCAAGGTCATAGGAAGCCAGATTGCTTGGGCCACATGACATACTACTTTTTGCTTTTACTGAGTGAGATGGGAGCCACTGAAGGATTTTAGCAGAGCCTTGCCTTCACCTGCCTCTTTATGTCCAGCTAGAGATGGAGGTGTAAGTATATCAGGTTGACATCTGGCTAGAGATGTCATTTTGGAGGCATCAGTCTCTGGGTTGTTAGATTGCTGGAACTGTAGGTCTCCCATGGAGTAAGTGCAGCAAAGAAGCCAAGAACTAGGCCTGACCTCCCCCTGCTCAGAGGCTTGGAGACAAGGAGCTCTCAAAGGGAGACTGAGAAGAAAAGATAATGAGTTTGAGTTTGCTTACCAAGAGCGTCCTTCTCATTGCTGGGGTTTTTTTGGATGCCAGGTATCAGCATGGGAAAGATACTCATTTATTAGGCTGGAGGCCAGTGTAACCAAAGTTTGAAGAGATATTTTGGCCTGGACAAAGGACCTGTAATAATTGCTTGGCTGTTCTCTGTGGTCTACCAAGGTAGCAATGCTAGCTTCATGCTATACTTATGTGTGCTATGTAACTTTTTTCTAAACAAATTTGTTCTATATTCATCATGTCTATAATCCTAATTATTCAAGAGGCTGAGATCTGAGCATAGAGATTTGAAGACAGCTCCAGCAGAAAAGTCTATGGTACTGTCTCCCAATTAACTACCAAAAAACCAGAAGTGGAGCTATGGTTCAAGTGGTAGAGTACCAGCCTTGAGTGAAAAACTAAGGGACAGTGCAAAGGCCCCGAGTTCAAGCCCCATTACTAGCACAAAAGAAAATGAAAAAGATCTTTCCATAACTAGTCATTGTGTGCCTTCTCAATCCTCCAGGTGTGGCTACAGAGGAGGCTACATGGAGGTGATCAATCTACACCCTGAGATCAAGGGTCAGCTGGTAAAGCTGCTGTCCGTACGTCTGTGCCCACCAGTGTCTGGACAGGCAGCCATGGACATCGTTGTGAACCCCCCAGTACCAGGAGAGGAATCTTTTGAGCAGTTCATCAAGGTAAGTTTGCTGTGACATGTTTTACTGCTACTGTTAGGGTCACTGGTGAATTTCTACTATGATTGATCTGATGGTTTGCCTGTCTCTAGATGGCCATATACCTACTTAAAGTCTGTGTGTCTGTCTGTCCCCCATCCACCCTCCATGGTGCTTCTTGGTACCTGATCTTCTGTTAGGAGTTGAGTGAGTCTGAACTTTTAAGTGAGATGACTGTGCATATGGGTAGATGGACCTGTCTTCTCTACCTGTCGTCATAAGCACCTATAGAGAATCCTATCCTGATAACACATTGGGGGATTCTATCAATAAGCTGAAAAAGAAGGGGGCATGTGGACACTATTGTTTTAAGTCATGGGCTTGCCTCTGTCCTAACCAGGCATCCTCACAGCTTGACACCATCCTGTCTTGCACAACAAGAATCCAACTCTGACTAGCTTTAACAGCAACAAGAACAAAAAGAAGAAAAGCTGATGAAGCTGGGTGTGGTGGTGCATGCTAGAGCCTACGCTTCTCATCAGGACCTCTGCAGCCCAGGAGTTTAGGACCAGCCTAGGCAACAACTGAGACCCTGTCTCAAACCAAGCCAGGGGCTGGGAATATGGCCTAGTGGCAAGAGTGCTTGCCTAGTTTACATGAAACCCTGGGTTTGATTCCTCAGCATCACATATATAGAAAAGGGCCAGAAGTGGTGCTATGGCACAAGTGGCAGAGTGCTAGACTTGAGCAAAAAGAAGCCAGGGTAGTGCTCAGGCCCTGAGTCCAAGCCCCAGGACTGGCCAAAAAAAACCCAAAACACAAAAAAACCAAGCCAAACCAAAACACAAAAACAAGGAACCTATGACTCATGTAACCTAGAGGTCAATTCTTTACTGGTCAGATGCAGACCTTTTAAGTTCGTGGAAAAGACACACACAGATACATATATAGAATATATATATACATATAATAGATATGCATATATAATAGATATACATATATAATAGATATACACATACACGCATCTATACAATATTTCATACATTATAATTATATAACAGTAATATGCAGTGTTATATATTATAACAATTATAAATTTTATTTTATATGCTATATAGCATATATAATAAATATATGTTAAATATGCAAATCAACTATTAAATACATAAATTAAATGTTGACTATATAAAATCATATATTTAATTATATATTTTACCATTTTTAAACTGTTAGGTTTAAACCTAACAGTTTAAAAATGTGTGGGCCTACACAGGTAACAGGTGCCTTTCTGACAGCTGAGTGCTGTGTTATTGTCTATCTATACCATACTATTTACCTGTTCATCTGCAGGCTGGCACCTCTTCATGCCCCATTCCCAGCAATATTTGCAGAAGTCATTGACAACTCTGCTTCTGGCTGGACACATACACGTGTAAGCTCTGGACCAGCCACTGACAGATTTACTTTGTTTGAGTCTATGTCCTATGCACACATCACGTAGATTAAGATTGGGAAGGTATCTCCTCAGATGGCAAGGTGGGGTCTGTCTTTAGAGTATTCTAGAAATATTTCTAGTTCGTTCCATACAAAGAGTTGGTCACCTTCCTCTGTGTCCTCCATACCCAGCCTCAGAGCACTTGACACAATGAGAAGCTCACTAAAACAGTTTTGGGATCATGTAGATGGATAGAACTGGCAAAGACAGATTCCTATCAGATCCCAGTACTGGATTTTCCAAGCAGGAAGATAAATTAGATTTTCCAAAACAAAGCTGTAAGAATGAATGTTTAGGGCTGGGAATATGGCCTAGTGGCAAGAGTGCTTGCCTCCTACACATGAAGCTCTCGGTTCGATTCCCCAGCACCACATATATGGAAAACGACCAGAAGGGGCGCTGCGGCTCAGGTGGCAGAGTGCTAGCCTTGAGCAGGAAGAAGCCAGGGACAGTGCTCAGGCCCTGAGTCCAAGCCCCAGGACTGGCCAAAAAAAAAAAAAAGAATGAATGTTTAATCTTTTTCTGGTAAGCAAAAAATCAAACTTTGAAAAGTAGTCTAATCCTGGATAATAAGGATCTGAGGAAAAACAGTGCTTATTGACATCCAGAATTTGTCAAAAAATACATCCATATTAAACAGAGAGATGAATAGGTATATGATAAATAGGTTCATTCAGACAGAAGGGTAGAGGCTGTTTTTTCATTTTCTTTTTTTAAATTAAATTTTATTGACAAGGTGATGTACAGAGAGGGTACAGTTACATAATAAGGTAGTGAGTACATTTTTTGTCTTATTTGTTACACCCTCCCTCATTTTTCTTTCCCTTCCCTAGTTCAGATACGCATATATACAATATCCAGTGTCATATAACTGTAACTATGTCAGTTTTTCTCATTTTCAATGGTATCCTGTGCAAGAACAGAATCCAGGACACAGGCTATCCAGGATCTACACTGTGGCCTGAAACCCACCATGTAACAGCACATTGGCAGTCTCCTCGGCTGAGAATGCTGTGGCAAATGTCCTGCAGAAGTTGTTTTTATTAACCTTCCTGATCTCAGCACTTGGGTATCTACAAGCTCATCTTTTCTCGATCTACAGTTGCTGGACGTCAAAGAAAACACCTTCTATGTTGAGAGACTGATTCCTGCCCTTTCTCTGTCTTTCCTCAGGAAAAAGAGTTTGTCCTGGGTAATCTAGCCAAAAAAGCAAAGCTGACAGAAGACCTGTTTAACCAAGTCCCAGGACTTCACTGCAACCCCTTGCAGGGAGCCATGTACGCCTTTCCTCGGATCTTCATTCCGACAAAGGCTGTGGAGACAGCTCAGGTCTGGGGCGCAGCTGGGCTGGTCTCTCCTTAGGCTCACTTTCTATGTTTGGGTTATGGGAGGCATCTTGCCTTGGGAAGTAAAGGTACTGGCTGTAAGAGTTCTGAACTTTAGGGACCTCTGGCCAGATGCTGTTTACTGCATAAAGGTGGTAGATTCTCAGAGGCCCAGCCATAGGGTTGTGGTAATGGGGTAAATGTGAGGTTGCCTCAGATGAAAGTGGTGTCTGCAGTCTGTTAATGCTGCTCAGAAGGGAAGGACCCAAATGTAGTACAATGCTGGGGAAGCAAGGGGAGCCTCTTCTCTCCATCTCTTGTAGTGTCCTGAAGCAGTATTTCCTAAGCTTAGCCATGCACCCTCAGTCACCTGGCAATTTTGCCACTCCTTCCCAGTTCTCTAAGTCTGTGAGGGACTGAGATTTGCCTTACCCAACCCCAGAATCTGAGTGCCTTTTTTTTTTTTTGGAAGTACTGTAACTGGGGCTTGAACTCAAAGCCTAGGTGCTGTCCCTTACCATTTTTGCTTAAGGCTAGTGCTCTAACATTTGAGCCACAGCTCAACTGATAGCTCGTGGGGGGGCAGGGGGGGAAGTGGCCTGGGCTGTGTCCCTGAGCTTTTTCACTCAAGGGATAGCACTGGGCACTGACCCATAGCTTCTTTTGCTCAAGACTGGAGCTCTACCACTTGAGCCATAGCTCCATATCAGCTTTTTGGTAGTTAATTGGAGATAAGAATCTCATGGAGCCAGGTGGTGCTGGCTTACCCCTGTAATCCTCACTGCTCAGATGGCTGAGATCTGAGGATCATAGTTATCCAACAAATTACCCAAAAATGCCGGAAGTAGAACTATGGCTCAAGTGCTAGAGCTCTAGTCTTGAGCGAAAGAATTTCTGGGACAGTGCCTAGTCCCTGAGTTCAAGCCCTGACTCAAACAAACAAACAAAAAAAAAAGGTGGGATGGTTTTGAACCTTGATCCTCAGATCTCAGCCTCCTGGGTAGCTAGGATTACAGATGTGAGCCCTGGGCAGCTGGCTTCTGAGTACCTTTTTAACCACCGAGAGTTTAAGCTCAGGATGAGATCCCTGGTAGTGGAGCTGGAGGCTCTGTATTTTACAGGCTCCTGGTTTGTGAGCAGCACATTCACCATTGGCCTCAGGAGAAGCTCTTTCCCTGAGAGCCCGCTCTGGCTGCAGCCCCCAGGGCCTTGTTTTCAGATTGTATGTAGCTTGGTACAAAGGCAGTTGCTGTCAGTGGCTGTTAAACAGTCTCTGGAGGTACAATTATGACGAGAACAGAGAAGGACAGAGGTGCCATAGCCAATGGCTGTCTTGCAATAGTCTCAGGTATCTAGTACCTGGTGCCACCTACCAGCCTCCTGTCTTGCTCTGTGGGCAGGGGAGAGACAGGGCCCTGCCAAGGAACAATAACCTGCCACTTAGATTTGGTATGGTTTTGAATGGTGAGTTAGTGCATTGTGAAGGCAAGAAGGAATCTGAAGTTCTCCCCTGATCCCATAGGCCCATAAAATGGCTCCAGACATGTTCTACTGTATGAAACTCCTGGAGGAAACTGGCATTTGTGTGGTGCCTGGCAGCGGCTTTGGACAAAGGGAAGGCACTTACCACTTCAGGTATGACAGCTCCGCCCATTACCCTGGGAACCTTGGGCTTCTTAACATGGAGCATAGTGTGGCTCCTCTGAGACTGTGGCGTGGTAAGGCTGCCATCTGCCAGCCACCATCTCAATGCCCCTTTTATTTGGCTGCCAGAGAGTAGGAAAAGAGATCTTCCTTGACTGTTTGGTCTCTCCCTCTACTTCCTCCATCTGTCACATCACTATTGGAAGTTGGGATTCAAGGCCTTGTGCTTTCACTCAGGTTTTTGGCTCTTGTCTGGTACTCTACCACAAGAGCTACTCCCTTAGTCCAGCATTTTTTTTTTTCTTTGCCAGTCCTGGGCCTTGGACTCAGGGCCTGAGCACTGTCCCTGGCTTCATTTTTGCTCAAGGCTAGCACTCTACCACTTGAGCCACAGCACCACTTCTGACTTTTTCTGTTTATGTGGAATTGAGGATTCCAACCCAGGGCTTCATTTTGCAAGGCAAGCACTCTACCACTAGGCCACATTCCCGGCATTTTTTATGGTTACTTGGAAAACCAAGGTTCATGGACTTTGAACTTTGATCCTCAACTCTTAGCCTCCTGAGTAGCTAGGATTACAGCGGTGAGCCACCAGTGCATGGCAGTAGGTGACATGCAGGTACCAGGACAGTGCCTGCACATGGTAGTATGCCATAGCTCCTTGGCACTAGCACTACTGAGTCCCAAATCCTGCTGCTGCTGCTGCTGCACTAACAGGAATTAGATGACTTACTGTAAGGTCTTTCCTAGGTGCTCCCTGGCTCAGCCTCCTCCCCCATGCAGATGAGAATGCTCAGCTCCCAAGCTGAGCTGCTCCTCATGAGCTTCCCACAATTCCCCACAGTTTTATTTCTCTCCCTGTGGCAGATGCTAAAAAAAGAAATAACATGAGTTACTGACTAAAGGTGAAGTCTTACTTAATCAAGATTATGAGTAATAACCAGGAGCAGTGGCCTCAGTCTTAGGAGGTAGAGATTTGAGGATTGTGGTTCAAAGCCAGCCCAGGAATAGAAGTTTGTAGACTCCATCTAAACCAATGGCTGGGCATGATGGCGCACACCTATCACCCCCGGGTGGGAAGCACAATGGGTAGGTGGTTCACTGCTGTCATCCCCAGTGACACAGGGAAGCCCAAGTGGAAGGATCAAAGCCCACGCTGATGTAGGCCTAAAAACAAGACCCCTACCTTCAAAATCACCAATGCAAAAAGGGGCTGGATGTATGACTCAAGTGGTAGAGTACCTGTCAAGCATAAGACCCTGGGTTCAAATCCCCAGTACTGCAAAAGAGAGAAAGAAAAGAAAGACAATAGGTTGTCTCCCAGAGGGACAAACCATTTCTAGTTAGCTGTCAGGCTCCTTTCTGTGATTCATGGCCCATTCAGAAAGTGGTGCTGGGATTGGGGTAGCCCAGATCATATGCCAAGTTTAAGGCCCTGTGTTCTGTCCCTAGCAACCCTCTCAAAAAAGTGTAATCAAGAGGGCTGCTTGTGGGTTGAGGCCTGTAGTTAGGTCTGGAGGGAAATGTTAGTTAACTGGCAACTGTGGCTTAAACTCACTCGAGGTTGTCTCTGTTAGAGATGGAGTGGTGGAAATAAAGAAATGTGCATGCAGCACAAGTAAAATATTGTTCTTTTTAAAATATTGTTCTGTCTGTAAGAAAGACTGAGTCATGCCCTAGAAAGTTTTGCACACCAATCAATATATGGTACAGGCCTTTTGTGGTAATAAGTGAATGTGTCTTACTAAATGTTGTACTAGATTATTGCTTTCATTTACATGTGTTATTTGATTTAAAAAACTAGCTATGAACTGGGCCTGGTGGTTCATGTTTGTGTTCCTAGCTACTTGGGAGGCTGAGACAGGGGTTGCAGGGGTCCATGGCTAGCCTGATCAACATGCCAGACCCCTTCCTTTTCCAGAGCAGACAGACTGATAGCTCTTCTCTTGACAGGCTTCACTGAGCCTTTTCACACATTGCCCTGCTGGTGGCAGCAGAATCCAAGGACTCCCTCAAGGAGAGAGGGAGGGGTTTGAATAAGTCCTGGAGCTTGAGCTTTTAATGCAGACAAGATAGCCAGCCTCTAGTTAGTGGCTCATGTTTGTAATCCTAGCTACTGAGGATGCTGAGATCTGAGGATTGTTAGCCAGAAGTAGAGGTATGGCTCAAGTGATAGAATGCTTGACTTAGGTGAAAAAGCTCAGATAGTGGTGCCCAGGTCCGAATTCAAGCCTTAATACAGAGAGAGAGAGAGAGAGAGAGAGAGAGAGAGAGAGAGAGAGAGAGAGAGAGAGACCAGTGATTGGGTTGATCCTTTTTCTTCTTCTAGAGCGGACAGACTGATGCTGTTCTCTATCATGACAGAATGACCATCCTCCCTCCCAGGCAGATGCTATTCACTGTCTTGACAAAATGACCATCCTCCCTCCCAGACTGATGCTGTTCTCTGTCTTGACAGGATGACCATCCTTCCTCCAGTGGAGAAGCTGAAGACAGTGCTGCAGAAGGTGAAGGACTTTCATATAAAGTTCCTGGACAAGTACGCCTGAGGACGCCTCAGGCCCTGGAGGAGACCCCCTCCTTGGGTCACCCAGGCCTCTCCCCCAACTGCCTCAGATCTCATGGAGGTTGCTGGTTCTATTCATGGTTATTTTGCCCAGGAGACTTCCTTCTTTGTGCCTTGATGTTGGGAGTACTTCTCTTCTGAGCAAATGTAAATGCACAATGTCTCACAGGCCCTGATTTTTTTTAATGCAGCTGAAATAGAGAGGATTTGCTTAGCAGATGTGGCCAATGTTGGAAAGTTTCTTTGGGGTTAGAAATAGCTAGGATATGTTGGGTGAGGTGTCTCAGATCTAGAGAAATCCGCAGGTACCAGGAAATATATGGCTCCATCATGGTGAAGAATGGAAACCGAGAAATCAACAACGTGATCTATGAAATAAAGCCCCTGATGGTGTAAAAATCTAGTCCTTTAGAGCCTGAAGTACAGTGGAGGCCCACATCTTTCTGGCAGTCCATCTTGGACAAGAATGGTGATGGCAGGAGTGCAAGGGAGAACAGGATGCCAGGCTAGGTTGTGGTAGACGCTGAAGGACATGGCCAAGGTCAGAGGTCCTTTGAGGGAGAATGGATATGGCTACAGGTAGAGTTGAGTCTCCTCTTCTGAGCAATACAGCAGGTAGTAGAACTCAATATACACTGAGGGCCTTACAGAGTGGTCTCTGTGGACTTCTGGGACACGGTACAGCCCAGCAGTATCCCAGCTATGTAGAGTTCTTCCTGGTAGCATGTTGATCTATCCCAGTGGAAAAAATAGTAACAATTGTTCTCAAGGGCTTCACTGAGCCTTTTTACACATTGCCCCCTGCTGGTTGCAGCAGAATCGAAGAAAGACTATCTGAATTTTGGCCATTTTGGAGCTCTTAATAGGTAAAAATTCTTGGTAGACTGGCTGCTGTGGTGAAGTGACTGATCTGACTGGACACTAGCTCTTGCTGCCGGTCTTAGCATTAGAGATATCCTAAAGCCTCTGCCATCACTCCCAGCTACACTGTTAGCATCTACCAAGCATGCAGGTTCTTTGGCGTCAGCAGTCTGGGGTGGAGCCAGTCCAGGAAGCAGGTAGAACAGGCTAAGTACTCTCATTCTCCTTAAGAAGCCTTTCCCTTCCTACCTGCCTTCTCCAATGTGAAGTGAGGAAAGCGATGACCAGTTCAGGAGCCTGAGGACCCAGCACATCCCACTGTGGAACTGAGGGATCTGAAGAGAGAAATGAGAAGGGCTGCAGAAGGAGTTTGAAATCGGTTCCCATGCCATAAATTTTCCCTCTGCAGGGAATGTAATAGGAAATCTCAAGCTGTTAGCATTGCAGTTGCTGCAAAACATCCATAAATCTCAAATAACAAAAGGGAGTGTTCTGGAGCTTTTCCTTTCTGAAAAGTTAGAATGGTTGTACTCGTGCTTGCTGTACGGCATATAAGCTAGATATATCCCAGAGTCTTGTGAATTCTGGTGGAAAGGTTAAACAGTAGAGGCAAGTATATTTTTTTATATTTTTGTAACAATTGGTTTTTTTTCATGGGGGGTGGTAGAAGGGTTAATATTTATAATCTTAAGTCCAGTAATTTTTTATGTCCTCTAGATTATAAATAACCCTCAAAACTTTGCGACGTTTACATGACTTTTAAAAAATACTGTATATACTTGGTTTGCATTTAAAATAAAAGAATAATAAGATCAGGTAGATTAGTTTCAGGTAAAAATGATGACCATGATAGATTGGATTTTCTATAGATTCTGATGCTTTTCCTGTTTTGGTACTACCTAAGAAAGCTTTTTGTTACTTGGTGTCACACTTTGAGTGGACACATTGCAGTTTCTGTTGTTTACCCAGATCTGCATGTGGGTGGCCAACCCTGGTCCCTCCACCACCTCCTGCCTCAAGGCCAGGATGGCTGTTTCTGTTCTCTGTGTGGAGTTTTCAGGAAGAGCCGTCACAACCTGCTCTTGACTCCAGTCTCAGTTTTCACAGGCATCTGAGGAAGGTACGCGCTGGAAATTTCTAAACAATAAAATCTGTGTCCAGAATAGTGGCTTGTGTTTAACTTTGATATTTAAATCTAAAAGTTGAGTGACTTTCACTAAGTTCATGTCTTCATTCTTTAGTTTTTGTTTGTTTGTTTGTATTGGTACTAAGGCTTGAACCCAAGGCCTAGAAACTGTCCCTTAGCTTTTTTTTCCCTTTTTTTCCCTCAAGGTTAATGTTTTGCAGCTTGAGCCCACCTTTGCTTCTGGCTCTTTTTTTTTTTTTTTTGGCCAGTCCTGGGGCTTACTCAGGGCCTGAGCCAGGGCCCATCCCTGGCTTCTTTTTGCTCAGGCTAGCACTCCACCTCTTGGGTCACAAAGCCACTTCCACTCCCGCCCTTTTCTGTTTGTGTGGTGCTGAGGGCTTCGTGCATGCTAGCAAGCACTCTACCACTAAGCCACATTCCCAGGCCCTGCTTCTGGCTTTTTGCTGGTTAATTAAAGGTAAGAATCTCATGGACATTCCTGACAAGGATGGCTTTGAATTCAGACCTCAACCTCCTGAGTAGCAAGGATTACAGTTGTGACCAACAGTGCCCAGTTATCATCATTCTTTATATGTTCCTAGCATAATAGCAAATAATTTTGAGTTTAACTCTAATAACTCAGCTACTTTTTCTTTTGTTGCTTGAGGTAAACAAACTTTATGGATTCCTTGGGATAAAACAAATAGTCTATGAATACAGTCTGTGTCTCTCTGGTAGAAGTGAAATAAGAATTGACAGTGTCTTCATGGGGTGGAGGAGGGTCGGCAGAAGCCGTGGATCTTGGAGTTGCCTACACAAGGGATTATATTAGTTGCCCCCAGGTTTCCTATATCTACATTGGTGGTGATGTGTAGTTTTTATATCAGATCTCCCTGGAGTAAACTTTCTAGTTCTTTATTGAAGAAAATTTGGGATATAAACAAAGGGAAACATTAAGACTCTTGGAGTCATTAGGAGTACCATTAGCACCAGTTAAGCAGGTTAGAGAAATACATTGCCTTGTGCAGTGGAAAAATCTGGCTTTGCTTCTAATAGTCACTCTGTGTTGTCAAGTTACACATGGAAAAACCCCAAGGAAGGACTCTGGTTGTCCTGGCCTATGTGTCCTTCATTTGAGGCAATCTCTGTAGCTCAGGAGAATAGACTGAGTATACACAGATAGAGGATCACCAACCTCATGGAAACTATAGTACTGAAGGGGAAGAAAAGCTACTGGCCATGGAAAAATGGGTGGGAGCTGGACACTGGTGGCTCCTGCCTGAAATCCTAGCTACTGAAGCTGCTGAGATCTGAGGATCATGGTTCCAAGCCAGCTAAGGCAGGAAAATCTATAAAACTCTTACCTCCAATTAATCACCAAAAAGCTAAAAGTGGAGCTGTGACCCAAGTGACTGGGCAAAGAGCTAAGGCTGAGGGACAGTGCCTAGGCCCTGAATTCAAGCCCCAGTCCAGTCACTAGAGATTTTTGGAGGTCGTGGTACACTAACAACTCTCAATTTTCCATAGGGGCTTTTATGAGAAAGATTTATAAGAGATGGATATGTTAAAGGTAAGTTAAGGGTTATTGCTAGTTGATACCAACTCAATTGGAGCTATTCTCTGTATCTTGATGTTGTACACACCCACATGAGCAAACAGACCTTGTCTGAAGAATAAAAGGTATAATTTATTGTCCAATAACATCTATTAATAGTTTGGCAATGGTAGTGTTGCTCAAGGTTATTTTCAGCATGGAGTTTGCCATTATCAGTCACAGAAGGCCTTCAACACTTATTCTATAAGAACCCAGTATGAGCCATGGACTTCTAGGAATAGAGAGTCAAAACTAAGATGTGGTCACTGTGAGGTGCTGGTAGGACACGTCTGTAGTTCTAGCTACTGAGGGGGCCAAGATCTGAGGATCACAGTTAACAGCTAGCCTGGGCAGACAAATCTAAGAGGTGCTTATCTCTAGTTAATAGGCAAGAAGCCAGAGGTTACTTAAGTGGTAAAGCACCAGCCTTGAGCTAAGTGAGAGTGCAAGCCCTGGGTTCAAGTCCGAGTTCTTGTGCACATGCACACATTCACACACACAGGTGAAGCAAAGGGAGGAGGAGATTATGCCCACTACTGACATGAGGGTGAGGGCCACCTACTCATTGCTCAGTGGCCTTTGAAGTCTTCCAGACATGATGCTTTTGATTTCCACCCTGTGCCCAAGCCAAGACACTCCCAAGAAAAAGGGAGATGAAAAGGAATTGCTAGCTGCTCCCCAACTCTCAGGGACACAGATCAGAAGTTTCCTAGTAAGGTTTCATTTCCCACTTGAAAAGATTCACATTGGTTTTTTTCTCTCCTGAATGTCAGCTGCCTTTTCTCTTAATGCAACGTTGCTGTTGAAGTCCTTTTAAAGATGTAGTTTAATTTTATACATGGCCTAATAAAAACATCACCTACCTCTTAAACAAAAACAAAAAACAAGGTGGCTGGGAATATGACTTAGCAGTAGAATGCTTGCCTTGCATGCATGAAGCCCTGGGTTCAATTCCTCAGCACCACATGAACAGAAAAGGCCAGAAGTGGCGCTGTGGCTCAAGTGGTAGAGTGCTGTCCTTGAGTAAAAAGACACCAGGGACAGTGCTCAGGCCCTGAGTTCAAGCCCCAGGACTGGCAAAAACAAAACAAAAAGGAAAACAAGCCCCAAATCTTAGTGATGCTTGGAATGAAGTAGAACATAAAGGGTACATATACATGTCTTAAATTTCCTTAAGAAATGTCAGACTGTCACATCAAAGTAACCTGTTCTTGTGAAAAAGCTAGAAAGATTTGGAAACTGCTCATTGGACATTTTTATTGACAGTCACTAGGGAAAGCTAGAATCCATAACTACACACAAATACATCTCAAAGTATACTGCAGAATCTTTAAAATATTTCTGGGGGGCTAGGAATGTGACTTAGTGGAAGAGTACTTGCCTAGCATGAATGAAGCCCTGGGTTTGATTCCTCCATACCACATAAACAAAAAATAAAGTTACTTTAAAAAATAATATTCCCATGAACACCCAGGTATGATGGCTTAGACTTGTATTCTCAGCTACTTGGCAGGCAGACATCAGGAGGATCAAGTTTCAACACCAGCCTGTGAGTCATGGGTTCCATAAGGACCCATGTCCACCTGTAAAATGTAGGTGTGGTGGCGCATGCCTGTCAGATATCTGAGCTACACCTGAAACATAAATAGGATTCTAGTCTAGCCTGGCTCTGGGAAAACCATGAGATGCTTAAAAATACCAACAAACAAAATGGGATGTGCCGGGCTAGATTTACCTCCCCTGGTGCAGGGATGCTAAGCTTACTCCCTTATCAGTGCTCCCCTTTTCACCCTCTCCCCTGGGCACCTGACCAGCAGGCGGCCAAGGTGGAGCGAGGGACACGGGCTAACCTAAGGTGCACATGGTCGAACGAGATCCCCTTTTCCTCCCTCCTTATCCACCAAGGAAGCCAGGCGCAGATGGATCTCGGAGACGCTTTGGAGAGCAATCCGGTTTATTCGGAAGGGGCTCACAGTAATATAGTAGTGATGACAAGGATTGAGCATGAGCTGGCGATAGGCTGGCGAGCTTGTTCATCCAAGAGCAGCTCCCAAGGACCTCCCTCACTTCCCATAGTACCGCCCTGTGTGCTCGCTGGCGCAAGGTGGGGATGGTCTCAAAGCTACCCCTTCTGGTTCCAGACCCAGAAGGAGATAGGTGTGGCTCACTTACACACTGCCCCAGGGCTGGGGGAAGGGCGGCGTCTTGGGAGTGCTCTCCTCACCCTTCCCCCCTTAAGGCCAAGATGAATCCCCAACAGGGATGGGTATGGGTCAACACTTAGAGCACCAACCTAGCAAACGAAAGGCCTTGAGTTTAAACCTCAGGATAACACGTGTGCCTGCGCGCGCGTGCGCGCGCACACACACACACACACACACCCCAACTTACAGATCTTTAATTGTGAATTTCATTGTTTCTAGATAATAATTCAATAACTTCATGAGGTGGGAGATTATATATGTCCCTTGATCTAAAAATTACTCTTGAGCGACACCTCCACTTCTGGCTTTTTATTGACTAATTGGAAGTAGTCTCTCAAATTAGTCTGCCCAGGCTGTCTGTGAATCTTCTTCCTCACATAGTGCTCCTGAGTAGCTAAGATTATAGGCGTGAGCCACTGGATCCTGTTCATCTCCTGAGTTTTCTCTCCAAATAAGTTATCTACCTTACTCTTAGATATGTTATGTCTCTGGTCTTTTGATGGGTTAGTAATCCATTCCCAGCATTATCTAGCCAAAAACACAGAATCTCATTCTCCAGAGGCTGAAATGATCTTTAAAACACAAAGACCCAAAGATGAATACAAACCATAGTTCATGGAGAGAAAATCGTCTTCAGTAGGAATCAGATGACAGACACACCCACGTTAGCACTGAAATTCTTTGGACATGTTTAAAAAGTCTTCAGCAAGCCAGGTACCAGTGACTCATACTTGTAATCCTAGCTACTCAGGAGGCTGAGATCTGAGGATCATGGTTTTAAGCCAGCCCAGACAGGAAAACCCATGAGACTTTTATCTACAATAGACTACCCAAACAGCTAGAAGTGTAGTTGTGATTCAAGTAGTAGAGCACTATCCTTGAACAAAAGAAGCTCAAAGACAACACCTAGACCCTGAGTTCGATCCCCAGGACAAACAAGAGTTCTTTCCCTAAATCCCCCAAGTCTTTAGTTACAATTCTACCTTTTCTATAGCTTGACCGTGTGTGTGGTGTGTGTGTGTGTGTGTGTGTGTGTGTGTGTGTGTGTGTGTGTGTGTGTGTGTCCTGGGACTTGAACTCAGTCCTAGGCACTGTCCCTAAGGTTTTTATGTTTGTTTTCTGCTTAAGGCTAGCAATGAACCCCATGAGCTATAGTTTCACTTCCAGGCTTTTTGGTGATTAACTGAAGGAAAGAGTGTCATGGACTTTTTGGCTCACACTGGCTTTGAACCAAGATTCTCAGCCTCCCGAGTAGCTAGAGAGAGTTACAGGCATGAGCCACTAGCTCCCAGTGACTTCTTGGACATTAAGAGAAAATAAAATCCATGTTAGTTAAGTTTCTGTTGTATGAAGCTAAACCACCTATCGGAATGGGCACAAGGGGAAAAAAACAAGTTATTTGGCTGGTAGATTCTTAAACAAGCCTTTCTGCTTGGTTTTCAGCAAAGAAGATTGGGAGAAAAATGTGTGACTATCCACATATCCATAAGTTATCCACAGCCATGATCACTCTTGCAAGATTAGTAAATGAGGCTGGTTGTTTAAAAGTAGACAGGAAGGATTTTGAGCAGGCAGCAGAAGCTTAAAATAGCCAGATAACACTGTATTGAGATACTATTGGCTATCTGTATTTCTCTTATCAATATAGGACCCCCTCCCTCAACCCTATCCCATAATGTTGTTCTATTCTGAAATACTTAAACTATAAAATCCTTAAAAAGAATTCATTGGGATTTCTACGAGGTATTAAGCAACTAAAACATTACAGAGTCTTCCCTTTAGAGTATTGCTGGACACATAAGATTCAGGATTTGTTTCATGTATATAAGCTGTGTTTCTAGAAAAAGGGTACATTGAAGGATTCTCTTTTTTGTGTGTGAATTTATTCATTTATTTTTGTGCTAGTACTATGCTTGAACTCAGGGCTTCTGCACTGTCCCTTAGCTTTTTTGCTCAAGGCTGGTGCTCCTGGGTAGCTAGGATTACAAGTGTCAGCACCTGTACTCAGCCAACCCAGGTTTTCATGGCATGCAAAGCACATGTCCTACCATTAACTTACATCACCTCCAGCCTGAAAGGCATGAGTATAAAAACAGTATTATTCAGAATGCATTCTCAACTATTATGTAATTAACATCATGTCATAAAATATTCTTTATGGGCTGAGATGTAGCTCAGTGGCAAAGCACTTGCCTAGCAAGTGCAACGTCCTGGGTTTGATCCCCAATACCAAAAAAGAAAAGACACACAAAAAAATCTTTACCACATCATTTTCTAATAACTACATACTGTACAAAAAAACTTAATGAAGGGCACTTAGAGGGGCTGGGAATATGGCCTAGTGGCAAGAGTGCTTGCCTCGTATACATGAGGCCCTGGGTTCGATTCCTCAGCACCACATACACAGAAAATGGCCAGAAGTGGCGCTGTGGCTCAAGTGGCAGAGTGCTAGCCTTGAGCAAAAAAGAAGCCAGGGACAGTGCTCAGGCCCTGAGTTCATGGCCTAGAACTGGCCAAAAAAAAAAAAAAAAAAAAAAAGGCACTTAGATTATCTTCAGTTTCTGAAAAAAAGTATCAAAGCCTGAGCAAATAGTCTGCTACTCAGTTTTGTTATACTACCATATCTGGCCTAAAATAAAATTTCTAGATGAAAAACCAGGTTAGGCGCAGGGGGAGCTGGCTGCCGACTCGTGTTGGTTAATGCAAACACTCTGACCTTGAAGTTGTCAATGTGGGCTAATAGGTGTGCAGAGACTGCCACCTCTTGCAAGTCTCAGGACCTTCTAGTGAAAACAGTCATTCTCTGCCCCCTCCTTTGTACCTCCCTCCTTTTGTCCCTTTCTGCCTCCTGCTCTCTTCCTTCATTTTTGTTGTGCAGGGAGAAGCTCAGGGTCTCACACTGCTAAGCAAGCACACTTCCATCCATTAAGCTCTTTGAATATGTACATTTTGGCACTGTCAGTACCAGATCATGTCATTTAGGTGACTAGACCCTAACTCAAGAGTCCCAGTTGGGCACAAGGGAGGACCAGGCCTGGCCAACAATGTACCCTGCCTGACCTTCGTGATGGAATCAAAATAGTATATAGCGTTTACCAGACCAATGAGAACCCTGAAAGCAGCCATTCCAGAGGCCACACAGACACAGTCACCTACAGGAGAAGGCGGCTTATAAGGAAGTTGATCAGAGGGGCTGACAAGGCCTTCTCCCCCACAGGAGAGGGAGCAAAATGGCACCTGTCCCTATCCAGGGGGCATTCTTGTAACACTGGGCTAGAGGTGGGAGGTGCTCCATGTTGCAGCGAGGTCTGGGCAGAGTGGGAATGCAGACTATCCCTGGGAGAGGCAGGATGGAGTTCAGGTTTGGATGGAGGGCATTCTGCTGGTGCAGCTGGGCCCATACAAGTGAAGTGGGAGGGGCTGAGAACCTGAGATGGAGGGAATGCTAACAAGCCCCATTAGGGATTTTTACTGGTAGTGTGGAGAAAGATTTGCTGCTTTTACAGGGGTTGTCAACTTGATTACATGATTGAAGAGCAAGGACTTTGGATAATCGACTAGAATTGGAATCCCATTGCTAGTCATGTGACTTTTCAGAAATTCCTTCCTATTCTCTGAGATTTTATTTTCTATTTGTAAACTGGGGTAATAATTTCTGCTTTATATGTTGTTGCGTGTTTCATGAAGTAGTGCTTAGCTTGGTATGTTTAAATCATTCCATGATGCCACTTACCTGTTATGATGTAGCTCACACCCTGGAATGTGGGAGTAGCAAACTGCCATCTTGCTGAGATTGTTAGTCCATAGCACTGCTGCTCTCTCATCAAATATGTGAATTCATATAATGTTAATATATAGTTGTAGAAACATAGATTGTACAATATACATATTTATTCTATATGTATCTATTGTATGCCTAAATTTACTGTTACATATATCATTCATATATGCATATATGTGTGTATATTTCTTTTTCTATTGCCAGTGAATGTATAAATGAGGCATCCTTAGCCAGCTGCTGGTGGCTCGTGCCTGTAATCCTAGCTACTCAGGAGGCTGGCATCTGAGGATCAAGGTTCGCAGCCAGACTAAAGAAGAAAGTCTGTGAGACTTATCTCCAACAAACTAACAAAAAGCCAAAAGTGGGGCTGTAGCTGAAGCTCAGGGGCAGTGCCTAGCCCCTGAGTTCAATCCCCAGTACTAGCATACACACACAATTGTGTAAGTATCTGAGGCTTTGCAGAATGTAGTGTTGTGGCTGGATCTTAAATATCCCCCAAATGCCAGGTGTTGAAAGCTTGGTCACTAGCATATGGAACTATTAGAAGAAAATGAGACTTTCGGGCCTAGTGGCAAGAGAGCTTGCCTCGTATACATGAGGCCCTGGGTTCGATTCCCCAGTACCACATATACAGGAAACGGCCAGAAGTGGCGCTGTGGCTCAAGTGGCAGAGTGCTAGCCTTGAGCAAAAAGGAAGCCAGGGACAGTGCTCAGGCCCTGAGTCCAAGGCCCAGGACTGGCCAAAAAAAAAAAAAAAAGAAAGAAAGAAAATGAGACTTTCATGAGATGGAGCTTAGTAGAAGGACTTTAGGACATTGAGGGGCGCGTCCTTGAAGGGAATACTTCACTTGGCTCCTCCTCTCTAGTTCCCTACCAGCATTTGTTCTGTGATATGCTGCTTTACTACAGGCCCAAAGTGACAGAGCAAGAGACCATGGTCTGAAACCTCTGAAACCATAAACCACTCATTTCTTTCATCAGTTGATTTCTTTGGTTGCTCACTAAGACATATGGTTCCCTCATTGCAACAACTAAACTCTGTTCATGTAAAATACCTAAATCAGAACAAAATTCACCTTCAGCACCACACTCTTAAAACAAAGCAAAACGAAAAGTGGAAGTAAAATAATGACTGTGGGCTGGGTGCCAGAGGCGCATGCCTGTAATACTACTCAAGAGGCTGAGATTGAGGATCATGGTTCAAAGCCAGCCCAGGCAGGAACGTCCATGAGATGGTTATCATCAATTGATCACAGAAAAACAGGGAAGTGGTGCAGTGGCTCAAGTGGTCAAGCCCTAGCCTTGAGCAAAAGGAGCCCAAGAACAGCACCTAGGCCCCGAGTTCAAGTCTTAGGACAGACTGGCGGAAAAAAAAAGAATGAGAGTGGGTATATTTTTAAAGCCTTTATTTATAGACTAGTTGTAGTGGCACATGCCTGGAATACCATGTGCTCTGCAGAGGCACAAAGATGTTGAGTTTGAAGCCAGCCTGGGCATAGTATTTGATAGTAGTGACACCCTATGTAAAAAACTAACTTCTAGGCACTCATGGCTTATCCCTGCAATCCCACTCAGGAAACTGAGATTTGAGGATCAAAGTTTGAAGCCAGCCAGGGCAGGAAAGTTTGTGAGACTATTTCCCACGTAACTACCAAAAAGTCAGCAGTGGAGTGGTGGCTTACGTGGTAGTGTTAGCCTTGAGTACAAAAGCTCAGGGACATGGTCCAAGCCCTAGTAACGGCACAAAAAGAGGGAGGAGGGAGACTGAAGGCTTGGCTCAAGTGGTAGAGCATGAGCTTACCATGCTTAAGGCCCTAGGTTCAAACTCCAGTTAATGGAAACCAAAACAACCTTTATTTACAAAAAGTCTGGTTAGCAGAATGGCTATGATTTGCAGACTTGGCTATAGAGAAAAACCAGAATATAGTTACCCAAAGAGGTGTTGGGGGTGGGGAAGCTTTCATATAAACCTTAAATTGTCTTGGCACAATCTGCCTTTTCTGTCCTCTTAAAGCAAGGGGAAATGAGGTGACTAGCCTAACCAGGATCATGTCTGTGGGATTAAACTTAACGAGTTTCTGTCTGTGGATCTAGTTAGTTTACCAATGGATTAAACCTAAAAAGCTAACGAGCTAGGTTTTTTTTTTTTTTTTTTTTTTTTTTGTGCTAGTCTTGCCACTTGAATTCAGGGCCTTGATACTGGACCCTTAGCTTCTTTTGCTCAAGGGTAGTGCTCTACCACTTGAGGCACAGCTCCACTTTTGGCTTCTTTGGGGTGGGGGGAGTACAGGGAGGAGGAGGAGGATGGTTAATTGGTTAGTTGGAGAGAAGTCTTATGGACTTTCCCACTGGGGCTGGCTTTGAACTACACTTCTCAGATCCCAGCCACCTGAGTAGCTAGGATTAAAGACATGAACCTAGCTAAAACTTTTTTTTTTTTTGGCACCAGTAATGGGGCTTGAACTCTAGGCCAGGGCACTGTCCCTAAGCTCTTATGCTCAAGGCTAGTGTTCTGCTACTTGAGTTACCACTCTAATTCCAGCGTGTGTGTGTGTGTGTGTGGTTGAGATGAATCTAATGAACTTTTCTTGCTCTGGCTGGCTTCGAACAAGCCTCAGATCTCAGCCTCCTTTGCAGCTAGGATTATAGGCATCAGCTACCAACACCTGACTGAAACTTTTTTTTCTTTTCTTGAAGCTGAGGACTGAATTCAGAGTATTGCATTTGTCAGAAACGTGCTCTTTCCCTGGGCTAAATCTCCAGTTCCCCCAAATTTTACTTTTTAAAAGGCTGGTTTCACCAGGTGCTGGTAGTTCATACCTGTAATCCTAGCTACTAAGCAGGGCTGAGATTGCAGTTTGAAGTCAGCCCAGGCAAAGTCCCCATGACACTAACCACTCAAAAACTAGAGGTGGAGCTGTGGCTCAAAGTGGTAGAGCACTAACCTTGAGTAAAAGAGGCTCAGGGACATAGCCCAGGTCCTGAGTTCGAGCCCCACAATTGATTTAAAAAAAAAAAGACTAGTTTCTTTTGTTCCAATGCTATTTTGTTGGTTCTCCTTTCTGTATTTTTTTTGGGGGGGGGGGAAGAGTATTTGTATTTTGAGATAGGGTGCCCTAGTAGCCCAGGCTATATAACACTTAGCCTATAGCCTAAGTGCTGGTATTACAGGCATGTATCACCACACCAAGCTCTAGTTTCTTAAGCAGGTTTCTGGACCCATGAATTAAGATCCTTGGACTTTCAATGACAGAATGTAATTTCTAGGTGTACCACACTGTAATTGTAACTAGTTCTGTAGTCACTGGACTCATGCATTAGATGTATACACTGATGAACGTTAAGAGAATGTTAACCTCCCATGATAAACTCAGGTTTTAGGATGCCTTGATCAGATACAAATGTGTAATAATTGGCTCTGGTGGGGGGGGGAAATCCCAAAACAATATATACTTTTAAAAAGAAAACAGTGGTTCCCTAATCCTCATACACTAACAGAGGTATACTGTTTTCCTAGAGTTCCTTTCCAGGGACTTAGATAATCAGACTTGGTTGCAACAACTTGATTCAACAACCATTCATTGCTTAGATTCTATCATGTGTCACTGAAATGTGATATACTTTCTATAAAGGTAAGCGTTGTAAGTTATACCTCAATAGTTGAAAAAATTCTGTGATATTATGCTTACTTTTTAGACAGGTACACTACAACAGGTAGATTGAGTCAAGTAAACCCATCTAAGAAGGTCTCCCCTTCTTCCAAACATTTTTCTTTGCTAAGGTTAAAAAAGGAAAAAACAAAACCTGGGTAGTCAAAAAACACAAAATCTGAGACCTGAAAGAAAGACTTCACTGAGGAACTGTTTCATAAACCTTTATTGGAAAGGCTACAAAGTTTATATTGCCACTGCATTGCTTACTGCTTAAAGTGCTGTGGGGAGGTAACCTTGGATACAAAGTATTATGCTGTTCACTCTTGCCCAGGCTTGTTGCAGAAGTTTTTGTACAATGGAGGTAGAGTGGATAAGGGCAATAATTTAAACCTCATAGTCTTGATTAATGTCGGCACATCTTCTGTTACTTAGGTTCTAACAGACCTAGAAATTAACAGTAATGTACTGAGGCTCAGAGATGGCATAACTTTTAAAAACTAGGTTTCAGTTTTCCACATTTGTACCTTTACACATGTAAAGGGTACATCTTATGCCCCTTTTCCCTCAAGTAATATGTTCTAAAATGATCTACTTCAGGAGTAAAAAGGTAGTAAGATGGATGAGGAACAACCTTTCATAGTTTTACCTGATTTATTCCTCATACCAGCCTGAGCCTATCCTATAAAACATTATTTTTTTAAAAATCAAAATTAATAGTTAATGTTCCCCCCAACTTTAAATATTCAACTTAATGGACACAGAGCTTTTGAAACTTAACATTTAATGAAAACAGCATGTTGACAGATTCTATGCAAACATGGTTCTACTACTGATTTGCTTTATTTTTAAAAAGAGGCATATGAGGAGATGCAGTTCTGAATCATAACTTAAGATGATATCCTTGACCCTATCAAGCATCAACTGAAGTCAATAAAGCCTGTTTCTAGCATCTTTTAAAAACTACAAAATGGGCAGGTGCCTGAGCATTAGCTTCAGGTCAATGGGTTTCTTAAGGGCTGTTTAAAAAACAGAACTAAAGGTACATTCTTCAGTTTAAGGATACATTCTACACTTCAAAATATTCTTCCTTCTAGAAATGTGACACAGAATAATTTACACCAACTGCTTTTTATTTTCTGAAACCTTTCACAAGATGGTTAAAAAAAATTTACAACCACCACTAATGTAATTTTTCCCATTGTTCCCAGTCAGCTCCAAACCCATTGTGTGCAAAGCCCATTTTTCCATGCACCTAAATGATAGACACAGGCTATGAAATTCTTTATTCTATTTGTAGCAGCTTATGCAGGTGCAGCCAAACACAAAGCTTCAGGACAAATTGTACAAACTTTACAATGTGGGATTTGAATTTAAAGTATGAAACATAAACTCTACACAAAACTGATAAAAATCAAGCATAGATACCAGGACTGAAACTTATAACCCATGTGTGAAAGGGAGTCTTGTTTCCTTTCAAGTGCTTTATTCTGCTACAGAACAGTTGAAATGAAGATGTAAAGCTTTGTGGTTAGTTTAAATTATACACTCTGTAGATACTATACCAATTTAAAAGTTACACATAGACCAACAGATGTCCATCAGTTCATCTGGATTGATCAGACACTCCAATAGCTGGATTACTGAGAACAAATCACGCAAATGTGGAAAGAAACTCCACCTGTGCAATTGTTTGCAGTTTACTGATGGGCACACTGCACTCCAGGTCCATGATGGCTGCTGCTTTCTTCATCAGAGCTATCATTATAGGCTTCCCGCCGCTGACCACTTCCTGAGCCTCGAGTGCTATCAAATTCCTGAAGCTCTACCTCCTCGGTTTCTCCAATTACATTAGGAACTTCTGGCCTAGATGGCAGAAGATCTTCTAACTCCTTCATTGAAACAGACAAAAATGCCGGTTAGCTACAGTATTATCATCAACTTTCCTTTTAATATAATCCAAGTATATGTTTGAGAGCCCAAATAGAAAAGTGGTCCTTGCGCACTTCAAGTCAGAAATCATAAATTGATGATCCACAGGCCAAACCTCCCTATCTTTTTTGTAATCTATTACTTAAATTAATAAAGAAAAAAACCCACCTTAGTTGCTAACATATAAACACTGGAAATTTTCACTGCAGACATGTCCTCCTAAATCTCTAATGCAGAGTGTTAGGAGGGGGTGCCTCCCTTCAAGTAAGGGATTCCCAAGAATCCCAACCACCACTTACAATCTCCTTGGTTAGCACCACAAACATTTACATTAGCCATCTGCATTTTCATAATAACCAGGCAAATCCATCAGCTAATACAAATGTTTTAGGCGTACACCTATAGTCCTAGCTACTCATGAAGCTCCAACCTGAAGGATTAGAATCCAAGCTAGCCAGGGCAGAAAAGCTGTGAGGCTCTATCTCTAATCAGCAAAATGCAGACTGAGCTCAGGCATGGCTCAAGTGGCAGAATGCCAGCTGTAACTGAAAAAGAACCAGAGCACGAGACTCTGAATTCAAGTCAAAATCTAGTACCAGCACACACACACACAAAGGTAAAGCTCAGCTCCTGGTCACCTACACATATAATCTCAGAACTTGGGAGGCCAAGCAGGATGATTTTCAATTCACAACTATCCTAGTCTGCAATAGCAAGTCTGTCTCAAAAAACTAAACTCAAACTAATCTTAGCACTTAAATTGAACATACTGAAGAAACAATAAACTTTAATGAAGAGGTTAAAACTGCTCCACACTCAAATCTAAATCCAACACCAACCTGGACTAAATATGAAGACAATGTTCTCAAACAGAACAAAAATGTTCTAGATGCTTAAATTGAAAAAGAAAAAACACTCACAGAAAGCTTGTCTGGGTTGATCCAGTTGTTTTCAGGAAACTGCACATCAAATTTTATGTAAAGATCACCTTTTTCAAAGGGATTACGATACTGAGGCATTCCTTCACCTCGAACTACACGAACACATCCTATTATTTAGGAGGAAACATGGTAAAAATTTACCAGAGAAATGAGCTCAATACTGAAACAGAAAAACCTGTGAGTTACTACAGTATATGGACACATAAATCAAAATTAAGACTTACCTGGTTCAATTACTTTGCCAGGGGGGTATCTCACCACAATCTGACGTGCATCAAGGTGCTTAAATGTGAACTGAAAGCCACATAAAGCTTCAACAAGTCCTATCTTATATGTCATGTGCAAGTCATTCCCATCTCTTTGGAACACCTAAAACAAAATACACAAGCTTACTTTCAAGAAATTATTCTGGAAAAAAAAGAAATTATCTGTTGTATATCTTTTAGTCAATATCAAAACCTTAATTCTACCATTCAACGCCAAGAAAAAGTGCCACTATCCCACATTTTCTAAATTTGTATTGGGAAGCAGAATGCTACACGCTTCTATTAAGAAAACTCTGGAATTTGAAAAACACTAGGAAGAGAAATAGAGCTGAGGCACCAAAAACTAGCAACAGGTTTACTTTGCAATAATTTTCTAATTCTATCCTTGGGCTGAAAGGCCTATGGCTTATTTCTAGAAAACCAAACAGGCCAACCTGGAGTATTCATTCCCAAACATGATCCTAAACAAGGGATGTTTAATACTGAAAAGTTCAGCCAAGCTGAGAACTGGTGGTTGGTGGCTCAAGCTTCTCAAGAGGATGAGATCTGAACATGGAAAAGTCCAAGAGACTCTTATTTTCAATTAACCAACAACAGCCAGAAATAGAGCTGTGAACAGAAAAAGCTAATGGATAGTGCCCAAAGCCCTGAGTTCAAGTCCCACTACTAACACACACACACACACACACACACACACACACACACACACACACACACACACACACACACACACACACACAGTTCAGCTATAGCCAGGTGCCAGTGGCCTATGCATCTGCACAGGATTATCTAATCCTAGCTTCTTCAAGAGGTTGAAAATTTGAGGAGCTCGGTCCAAAAGCCAAAGTCCAACTAATTAGCAAAGGCTGGAAGTAGAGCTGTTGGTTCAAGTGATAGGGTGCTAGCCTTGAGCAAAAGAAGCTCTGGGAAAGTAACCAGGTACTGAGTTCAAGCCCAAGGACCCGGGTACCCAGAAAACAAAACTGCAGGGGAAGGTCAGGTAGTATATGTTGTGTGAGTATATGAACTGACCAAGGCTTAATTAAAAGCTCAAGGCCTGGGAGCTCTCCCTGAGCTTTTGCATTTAGTCTGACACATTATCACTTGAACCACAGCTCTACAGTTGGCTTTTGGTGGTTAGTTTAATGGACTTTCCTGCTCAGACTGGCTTTGAGTTGAAATCCTCAGATCTCAGCCCCAGGAACCACTAGTGCCCAGCAGGGACACCTAGCTTTTCAAACCAAGTATCTGCTGCTACTGTCTTAAGTGACCTAGGAGAATTTTCCTCCCATTCTTATCTTTTTTGTTGCTGGTCCCGAGGCCTGAACTCAACACCTGGGCATTGCTGCCAGCCTTTTTATGCTTTTGAGCCACAGCTCTACTTCTAGCTTTTTGGTGGCTAGTTGGCGATAACAGCCTCGTAGACTTTCCTGCCCAGGCAGGCTTTGCACTGAGATCCTCAGATCTCAACCTCTTGAGTAGTTAAGATTATAGGCATGAGCCACTGGTGCCCAGCTTCATCTTGCTTATGGACAAGGAGGCCTAGAGGCTAGAAGTCTTGATGCAGGATCTGTTGGATTTAGGATAGATGCCAAAGCAACTGCCAGAAAATTCTATAACATAATCTTACAGCATGCTAAAGGACACATTACTCTCCAGTGTCATGACAGTTAACAATTGTTGTGCTGCAACTAGAATCATAGAATTGAAGAAATCCTGAAATACTGGAAAGTAACTATCCATACCCAAAGACATGCATATTCCTCCTCTTTATTAACCTATTTTTTTCTTTATATATACATATATAACCTTCCAAGACCCACAGATTGAGAACATGTCTTCTTCACTGTTCAACTTATGTCAGGTTGCTGATTTCACAATTCCTAAGCAGGTATGGGGGAAGAAAACTGGTTGATATTGGTTCTGAAGAGGAATCTTGCACCAGGCTCATCCTAGCTATGTAGGAGGAGTAGGTTGGCCAAGCAAAGAAGGCAAGACACTGCCTGAAAAAGTAAAGCACAAAAGGCTGAGGCATAGCTCAGTACAGCAACTGTCTAGCAGACTCAAGATGGCCCTCAGAGCTGGGAACTGGTGGCTCAGTGATCCTAGCTACTGAGGAGGCTGAGATCTGAGGACCACAGTTTAAAGCCAGCCTGGGCAGGAAAGTTCTTGGGACTATATCCAACTAAGCCCCAGAAAATGGGATGTGGAGCTATAGCTCTAAATGGTAGAGCACTAGCCTTAAGCAAAAGAGCTAGGGACAGCACCCAAGCCCTGAGTTCAAGCCCCATGACTAACAAAGGAGTGTAGAACCCTAATTCCATACCTAGTACTAACAACAAACAAACCACCCACAAACAATAAAACCACAAACAAAAAGCAGTCTTGGCTGGTGTGCTAGAGAATCTGAAAGATATACTCTTTTCCCCTAAATTAACCTATGATATATGCAGTGATTTCTCCGAGTGTAGCTGTGGACCAATAGCTTAAATAGCACTCTGCCATTACATACTGACACCCTATTCCACATGCTCTGCCAGAAACAATAGAGGTGGAGTCTAGCAAACTACATTTTTTGCCAGTCTTGGGGCTTGAACTCAGGCCCTGAGCACTGTCCCTGGCTTTTTTTTGCTCAAGGTTAGCACTCTGCCACTTGAGCCACAGCGCCACTTCTGGCCTTTTCTATATATGTGGTGCTGAGGAATCAAACCCAGGGCTTCATGTATACAAGGTACCACTAGGCCATATTCCCAGCCGCGGTTTCCAATTTTGATTAGCTCAGTTCTACTAAACACATATTTCATTTCAGGTATCTAAGAGTTTTGCCATCTATAGGTTTGAGCTTAGCAATATCCAGAAAGAACCAATAGTAACTGCTAAAGCATGAAATATGACTAGTGTAGTATACCCTGAATAGTCACAACCTTGTGAGTAAATGCAATTAAAGTCTCAGAATCTGCTTCTCAATATGCCCTGTCTTGAAGGGATTTAAACTTTCTTCTTTCCTAAGCTTGAGCTCAGTTCCTGGGCCCTATCCCTGAGATTTTTGCTCAAGGCTAGCACTCTACCACTTGATCCACAAGCTTACTCCCAGCTTTTGTGGTAGTTAACTGGAAATAAAAAGAGACTCACAGACCTTCCTGCCAGGCTGGCTCTGAACTGAGATCTCCACATCTTAGCCTCTGGACTAGTTGAGATTATAGGCATGAGTCACTTTGATCTTTAAAATTAAATGACCATCAAACTGGGAGGAAATTTTAAAAGGTTAACCACCTTTTAAATTTATTTTCAAAATGCAAGTGGCAGGCCAGATGTGTAGGTACATGTCTGTAATCCCTGCTACTTGTGAGGCAAAAAGCAAGGAGGACTGAGATTCTCTATGACTCTATAAAATAAGTAAAAGAATAAAAAGACAAAAGCAAGTCAAGTACCAGTGGTGCACTATAAACTTACCTATTTAGGAGGCTGAGATCTGAGATTCATGGCAAAGCCAGACTGGACAGGGAAGTTCTTAAGACTATTTCCAATTAAGCACTCTGTCATTTTTGCCACTCCTCCAGCCACCCCTTGTTGGTTTTATACATGTCAGTTCTTGTATAAGCTGTGCTGAGTGAACTGAACGTAAGGTCTTGAACAATTTCATTTATATTCAGTGTTATTCCAAAATATCCAAATAGATCTATTTCTTAAAAGCAAGACCAAATTCTGATTAAAATAAAATATAACTGGGGATGTGGCTCAAATGGTAGAGTGCTTGCTTACCAAATAAAAAGCCCTAAATTCAAACTCCAGTTTAAAAAAAAAAGTATGCTATGTACAGGTGGCTCACATCTGCAATCCTAGCTACTCAGGAGGCTGAGATCTGAGTGTTGCAGTTCAAAGTCAGCTGGGCAAAAGTCCATGAGATTCCTATCTCTAATTAACCACCAGAAAACCAAAAGTAAAGCTGTGGCTCAAAGTGGTAGAGGGCTAGCCTTGAGTCTAAGAGCTTAGGCACCCAGGCCTTGAGTTCGACCCCAAAAAACAAAATGACAAAAAAGAGAAAAGTATTAAAAGAAAGGAAGTTACCTCATGTTCCTTCTCCTGTAGCAAAAGAACAATGTCCCCGGGTTCCACTCCTGGGGCCTGATCTGCTTCCCCAGTGAAGGTAATCCTCTGTCCATGTTTCATGCCTTTGTCTACATGGACTTCAAGAATCTTGACTTCTTTAATCACCTTCTTCCCCTCACACTTTTTACAGCGGTCCTTTTCATTAATTACCTCTCCTGCAAAGATAGAGAATTATACATAAAGTTCCAACAAAAGTACTATGTGTTGCACTCTTTTTTTTTTCAAATTTTTATTATCAAACTGATGTACAGAGAGCTTAGAGTTTCATACGTTAGGCATTGGATACATTTCTTGTACTGTTTGTAACCTTGTCCCTCATACCCCCTCCCCCCTCCCCCTTACCCTTTCCCCCCAAGGTATTCTGTTCACTTACACCGAACAGTTTTGCAAGTATTGCTTTTGTAGTTGTTTGTCTTTTTTTTACCCTGTGTCTCTCAATTTTGGTATTTCCTTTCAATTTCCTAGTTCCAATACCAGTATACACGGTTTCCAATATACTCAGATAAGATTACAGAGATAGTGTAGGTACAACCACAGGAAGGTGATACAAGAACATCATCAATAATAGAATCTACAGATACACATGGGATGTTGAAAGTAGTCACAACTGTGATATAACAATTGTCTCCATAACATGGAGTTCATTTCACTTAGAATCATCTTAGGTGTTCATAAGGGTATAGCTATTGGGCCTTGTGATGCTCTTCTATGACTTGCCTAAACCTGTACTAATTATTCCCAATAAGGGAGACCATAGAGTCCATGTTTCTTTGGGTCTGGCTCACTTCACTTAGTATGTCACATAAGTGTTGACAATGTCCTTATCTTGTTAAATATATTTCCTAGAGGACCCAGCTATACATTATTTCAGAGCACTATGCTTTTCAACACCTCATTCCTTGATTCTTATTCTGAAAGTTAAAAACGATGCCTAAGGGCTGGGAATATGGCTTAGTGGTAGAGTGCTTGCCTTGCAATGAAGCCTTGGGTTTAATTCCTCAGCACCACATACAAAGAAAAAGCGAAAAGTGGCGCTGTGGCTGAAGTGGTAGAGTGTTAGCCTTAAGCAAAAAAAAAAAAAAAAAAAAAAAAAAAGCCAGGAACAGTGCTCAGGCTAAGTCCAAGCCCCAGGACTGGCAAAAACAACAACAACAAAAAAGCCACGAAGCCTAAGGTGGTGAAACGTTTGTGACATCAAATGTTAGAGCTTCTACAACTGCTTCTTCAGAAGAGGTTTACTTCCAGTTCTGATTTTAAGTGAATTTAACAAGGGACAGGAAAAATTCAAGTAAAATTTTAAATATTCTTTGTGGCTCATTATTAAATTGCATAGTTGGTAGTGAAGTTTATTTCAGACCAAAGACTGCTCATTACATTTTTCTTTTTCCTCCACTGGAGCAGAGGATAAAAACTAGGGTTTTGAGTATGCAAAGCATGCATTCTACTACCGTGCTCTACAGCCAACTTTGGATCTTACTTTTTTTGGTGCCAATCCTGGGCTTAAACTCAGGGCCTGGGCACCTGGCTCAAGGCTAGCATTCTCCCACTTGAGCCACAGCTCTACTTCTGGCTGTTTTGGTGCTTAACTGGAGAGAAGATTTCACAAACTTTCCTGCCCAGGATGGCTTCGAACTGCTAGCCTCAGATCTCAGCCTCCCAAGTAGCTAGG
Source organism: Perognathus longimembris pacificus (assembly GCF_023159225.1). Taxonomy (NCBI): domain Eukaryota; kingdom Metazoa; phylum Chordata; class Mammalia; order Rodentia; family Heteromyidae; genus Perognathus; species Perognathus longimembris. The sequence continues at coordinate 28,838,462 of NC_063170.1, read as the reverse complement.
ATTACAATTGTGAGGCACCAGTGCTGGCTCTGGCTCTTCCTTTTATTTGCTTGCACTGTCACTAAGAATTTCTCAGAGCTATCTGGGTTTTAGCTGGCAATGATATCTCTACTTCAGGACAACATAGCCTTTACATGCTTCTGAAACATTACAGTATGACTCCTCAGTCTCCTAAACAGCTAGCTTCAGAAAATGAGAGGCTGGAAATGTGGCTCTGCAGTGTGAGATAATGAAAATTAAAAAATGAATTCCTCAAACAAACCAGCCACATCTCTTCGTTTTCCCCAGTGCTGAAGATCCAAACCAGGTTCCTCAGTATTTATTCAAGTGCTCTACCACTAAGTTATATACATACTCCAACTCCTACATCAAGCTACATTTCAAGTTCTCAAAGTGGCACAGTGCAATTGCAGATAAACATCTTCATCATTGTAGAAAAAAAAATTCTACTAGGTATGGGTCATGTAGCCAGGGGTACAGTGCTTGTCCAGCATGTAACAGTCCTTAGGTTAAGATTCCTTCTTGGGCTGGGAATATGGCTTAGTGGCAAGAGTGCTTGCCTCCTACACATGAAGCTCTCGGTTCGATTCCCCAGCACCACATATATGGAAAACGGCCAGAAGGGGCGCTGTGGCTCAGGTGGCAGAGTGCTAGCCTTGAGCGGGAAGAAGCCAGGGACGGACGGTACTCAGGCCCTGGGTCCAAGGACCAGGACTGGCCAAAAAAAAAAAAAAAAAAAGATTCCTTCTTAACACTGTAAAAACAACAAGTAAGAAAATGGACAAAACACACAAGAAAAACCTGCTGGACAGTAGTGTTCCAGAAATATTCCGCAGGCTAAATTGGGAAACACATCTGTTTTGATAAAGCTGTATTTTAAAACACAGCCATACCCATTTGTTTACATACTGTCTTGTGGAGGGCAGAGGTAAGTAGCTGTGGCACAAACTTGGCCCTCATTTACTTCTGTGAGAACAGCTTAATTCTAATATATAATCTCAAAGCTAACCACATTTACCGCAAAACCTTCCACTTTGCTGTTTCATCAGATCAAATACAGTTTTTTAAAAGACACAGGGCTGGGTGCTAGTGGCTCATACCTGTAATCCTAACTATGCAGGATGCTGAGATCTGAGGATCAAAGTGCAAACCCAGGCCCCAAAAGAAGGTTATGAGAATTTTATTTCTAATTAACCACCAGAAAACCAGAAGTGGAGCTGTGGCTCATTCCCTGAGTGAAAGAGCTCAAGGACAGCACGCAGGTTGAGTTCAAGCCTCACAACTGCCAAAATAAAATAAAAAGACAAAGGGCCAGGCTCTAGCAGCTGACAGTGTAACCCTAGCTACTCAGAGGCTGAGATGTGAATATTGTGGTTTGAAGTCAGCATGGACAGGAAAATACCTGAGACTCTTACCTCCAATTAACCAGTAAAAAAGTTGGAAGTGGAGCTGTGGCTCATGGCAAAGTGCTAGCCCTGAGTGAAAAAGGATAGGGTCCTGGCCTTGAGTGCTAGTCCCAGAACAAGCATAAGTAAACAAATACAAAGGAATGGCTAACAGTCTTGTCGTCAATCTCCTTGAAATTAATTGACTAAAAACCCAGGAATAGGAATTCAGTAAGAGACACAGTACATGCTAAGCATGAGCCAGGCACTGAGTTCAATCCTCAACACTAATTAGCCAAATGATGTTATCAACCCAAGGCTGATAAAGATGTTCAAATATATATAATAATAAATCATACATATGTTCATATATACAAATATTATTTGCAAGGAAACAGATGGAAGTGGAGGGCCTAATACTGAGCAAGGTAAGTCAAATGCAAAGAAGATACTGCTGGGAGCCAGCGACTCACATCTATAATCCAAGCTACTCAGAAGGCTGAGATCTGAGCATCATGGTCCAAAGCCAGCCCAGACAGACAAAAATTGAGTCTCTTATCTCCAACTTATCAGCAAAAAAGCCAGAACTGAAGGTGTAATTCAAATAGTAGAGCTGTGTGAAAGCTCGAGGTCCTGAGTTCAAGTCCAATACCAGCACAAGGGAAGGAAGGAGAAAAGGAAGGCAGGAGAAAGATGAAGGTGGGGAGATTGGAATATACTGCATATTTGACAAGAATGTCACAATGAAATCTTCTATTGTATAGCTAAAGTAAAAAGACACAACTTTTCACTGTATATAACAAACCTACTGTTTATGTATACTAGACCTATACATAATAGAATATTTCTAGTTTTAGAATCCCACTGTTTAAGAAAATGAAATACAATTATCAAAAGCAAAATTGTGGTGTTTCCAGTTTTTGCATTCCTAACCCACTCCAGTATAAAACTACAGACATACCTTCTCCATTACAATCAGAGCACACAGACTGCATCTGTTGTACCATTCCTGGAGCCAACTGTCGGATCATGATGCGTACACCTCGACCCCGACAAGCACTACACTTCTGAACCGCTCCAGACTTCCCACCTTGACTAAAGCAAGCAAATATATAAATCACATTTTTGCCCACACACAATTCCAACCAGTCAAACAGAAAATTGTACAATTTGCTTTCATCTTCAACTTCCAAGAGTTTATTTCTTAAATTAACAGTGGTATCAAAAAGTGTTCTGTTGTGTAGTGAATTTTAAATCATAAATTTTTTTTGCCAGATAGACTTTCTTTTTTCTTCTTTATTGTCAAAGTGAAATACTGAGGGGTTACAGTTTCATATGGAAGGAAAGTACTTTTCTTATCCAACTTGTTACCTCATTTTCCCATCTCCCTTTTCCTCACTCCCCCACTCCCAGATATACTTTCAACATACCAAAGAACAAATAAAACACATACGTACCCACTGCATGCACTACAGAGTACATTCTTGCTAAGTTGTAGTTTGGTTGTCTTGCCATTGTACAGATCTTCTAAAGACACTCTGAGGAGAAAAGAATCACGTTCAATCTAATTTTGTCCATCAATTTCTCCCCCCGCCCCAGGCCTGGTGCTTGGACTCAGGGCCTGAGCACTGTCCCTGGCTTCTTTTTGTTGTGGCATAATTCCTGAAAGAGCTAGTAACTATACAATATCACTATGAACTATAACCAACATTATTTTGCTTGTTTTGTTTTGTTTTTGTTGCCAGTCCTGGGGCTTGAACTCAGGGCGCCTCAGCACTGTCCCTGGCTTCTTTTTGCTCAAGGCTAGCACTCTGTCACTTGAGCCACAGTGCCACTTCTGGCTTTTTCTATGTATATGGTGCTGAGTAATCGAACCCAGGGCTTCATGTAGACGAGGCGAGCACTTTACCACTAGGCCATATTCTCAGCCCTATGAACCAACATTATGTTTGAACAACTTTTTTACCAAGTTTTCAAAGGGGCCCATGACCTCAAAGGTTGTATAAAAAGGAATTTCATTATCCAAATTTACCAAGTTATATACATTTGATGGACATTTTTGTATAAAGTGGTCAAAAAACAAAGCTTATTAGAAACATGCAACTGGTAAACCTCAAACATGTTTATTCATACAAATGTTTGACAGTTATGGGGACAACTTCCAAACTAACTTAAGGTATGTGTAGGGGTATGTGTGACTCAAATGGCAAAGTACTTGCCCAGTGTGTGCTAGGTTCTGGATTCAATCCCAAGTACTGTAAAAACAAAACAAACAAGTAAAAAATTAAGAGCTGGGAATATGGCTTAGTGGTAGAGTGCTCGCCTAGCATGTGTGAAACCCTGGATTTGATTCAACACTATATACATAAAAAAGGCCAGAAGTGGGCTCTATGGCTTAAGTGGTAGAGTGCTAGCCTTGATCACAAAAAGGAGCCAGGGACAGTCAGAGCTCAGGCCCTGAGTCCAAGCCCTAGGCCTGGCAAATTAATGATGATGATGATGATGATGAAGTGCACTGGTGGCTCACACCTGTAATTCCTGGCTACTCAGAATATCTGAGGATAGTGGTTTAAAACTAGCATGCAGAAGAAATTCTGAGTTTAAGCTTCAGTATTGGCACATGCACACACACAAAAAAGCCTAGTGACCTCTCACTGCGGTTAATTTTGTTTCAACTGGCACTCTTCAGTACACCAACCCCTTACAAGGTAATTTATATTAATCAGCCCCAAAACACTGATGTCTGCCTGGTAATACCTGCCAAAGAGACAAAACTGTAAAGATGCCAAGCGCCAGAGGCTCACACCTGTAACCCTAGCTACCTAGAAACTGAGATCTAAGAATCACGGTTTGAAGCTACCTGGGCAGGAAAGTTCATTTGACTCTCATCCCCAATTAATCACCAAAAAGCCAGAAGTGTAGCTGTAGTTCAAGTGTTTTTGAAGCTCAGGGTCAGCACTCAAGCCATGAGTTCAATCCCCAGGACCAGCAGACATACACACAAAAACAAGCAACATTATTACTCCTGCCCCCCCCACCCCAAGTCAATAAGGATTAGTATCAATCAACATGCAGTGTATTTATAAACTGAATTGTTGACTTACAGCTACAGATTTAAAAACATTGCCACAACCTAGGTTATACGGCAGTACTTCATAGGAATTTTAAATCATACACAAAATCATTTTACTGTATAGTATGAAATCTTTTAAAACGGAGCATATATATTACTCTTGAAATGACATCCAAATAATACTTTTGAGGGCAAATTCTCTTAAAATACACACAAAAAATTTAGGAACAAAACTGAAACAAGATTACAATTTAAATTATACACATAATTTTTTAATGCCAGTCCTGGGCCTTGAATTCATGAGCCAGGTGCCACTGGCTCACACCTGTAATCCTGAGATCTGAGGATCACAGAAAGCCAGACCAGGCAGGAAAAGGAAAGTCTCTGAGATTCCTATCTCCAATTAGCAACCAGAAAACTTGAGTTCAAGCCCTACAATTGACTACAACAGAGTCTCATGGACTTATTACACGCAAGCCACCAGAACCCAGCACATAGAGAATTTAAAAAATTTCATTATTTTTGTGATGGTCCTAGGGCTTGAGCTCAGTCTAAACACTGGTTCCTAAGCATTTCTGTTAAAAGGGTGGCACTCTCCCACTTGGACAACAGCTCCACTTTCAGCATAAAGGTAGTTTATTGGAGATATGAGTCTCATAGACTTTCCTGCCTGTTCTGGCTTTAAACTGCTATATTCAAATGTCAGCCTCCTGAGTAGTCAGTATTACAGGCGTGAGCCACTGGCACCCCAGAAAAATTTTTTTTATTTTTAAAGAAATGAAATGTTTTAAGCACTTGAGCTGAATTCAGGCTCTCACATTTGCTAATAAAAACATTTTTTTAATCTGTGAAAAACTATCAGTTATTATACAAAGTGAAATTGTTATTTTCAGATTATAGAGAGCTGTGGATTGATTCCCAGTCTAAGACCAAGGTCAACACCATTCTTATGCTGGCAAGTTAATGCCAGGCTGAAAGCCAGAAAACTCCATGGAAACCATTTAAGAGTGTTTACTCTGAAGACCAAGGAGTAAATGACTGTAACATGTACACAATCACTCACTTTATAAAGTTTTAAGTAAAAAGTAACTTGGGAAGGAGGTAAGAGAGAATGACAGAGCAGGTGAATTTGATTGAGGATGATTGTATGCATGTTTGGAAATGTCACAATGTAAGAGAGAATGACAAAGCAGGTGAATTTCATTGGGGAGGACTATATGCATGTTTGGAAATGTCACAATGAAAGCTCTTTTTTTTGCCAGTCCTGGGGCTTGGACTCAGGGCCTGAGCACTGTTCCTGGCTTCTTTATGCTCAAAGCTAGTACTCTGCCACTTGAGCCACAGCACTACCCCTGGCCTTTTCTATATATGTGGTGCTGAAGAATCGAACCCAGGGTTTCATGTAGTGGCAAGCACTCTTGTCACTAGGCCATATTACCAGCCCTGAAAGCCCTTTTGTAGGTGCATATAAGACAAATAAAGCAGTCTCAGTAGCCTACAAGACCATCTTCCTATTCCACAAATAGCCATTTTTTATGACCTGAAGCAAAATACAAACATGCAATTATAAAACTCACAATAAAATTGTGCAATAATGAAAACAGGAAGATTCACACCCCCTACCCCCCAATCCTGCAAAGAAAATTCTGTGACAATTTTCCTCAGTATTACCATTAGAAAAAAGGTACTTAAAACACGGGAAAAAAAGTATTTACTTCAGTGGATGCATCATGTCCTCTCCTCTTCTTCTGCCATTTCGACTTCTACTCTGATTGCCCATGAAGCCAAACAATCCTCCACCAAAAATGTGAGAGAAAATATCATCCATGCCACCACCTCCGCCACTACCTTCCCGAAGACCTTGTTCTCCATATCTGTCATACAACTCTCGCTTCTCTGGATTTGACAATACTTCATAAGCAAAGCTTATTTCTTTAAACTATAAAGAAAAAGTAAAAAATGAAAACAATTGGATTTTCAAGTAGAAGACTACTTAATTTTAATAAAAGCTTCATGTTACCTTTGGTTTGCTTCTGGTTCTAGTTACTAAATATAAGTGCTCAAAGTGTTAATATTTCTATTACAAAACTATTCTTTTTGTTTTATTGAGGCTTAACCTTAGGGCATTGCACTTGCTAGGTGAATGCTCTACCACTTACGCCACAACTAAAATATTCTTGTATGTATGTTTGTGTTGTGTGTGGTCCTGGAGCTTGAGGTTTGAACTCAGGGCCTGGATAGTGTCCCTGAGTTTTTGCTCAAGGCTAGAGCCCTATCATTTTAACCATGGCTCGACTTTTGGCTTTGATGGTAGTTAACTGGAGGTAGGAGTCCTATGACTCTCCTGCCCTGGCTGGCCTCGAACCCCAATCCTTAGATCTTAAATCTCATTAGCTAGGATTGCAGGCACCAGCACCTGCCCTAAAATATTCTTAACCTAAAAATTTGGCTTTGTGGGCATAGATGGGTTCTTTTCCTATATCACTTTTTCCAAGGGAAGTTTGGTTTAAAGCTAAAACCCCAGGAATAAGTTTCAAATAACTGGGGCTGGGGATTTAGCTCGGAGGGAGAGCTCTTAGTCTGACAAGTGCAAGGCCCTGAGTTCGGTTCTCAGCTCTAGGAAAAAAAGTTTCAAATAACTTACTTTGTCTCCAGCATTTGGATTCTTATCAGGATGGTATTCCTTGGCTAACTTTCTGTATGCCTTAAAAAAAAGATTTTAAAGAAGAGTTAAAAACAAACATCAATTTAAAGACTTTACGATAATATCCACTTTTTTTGAGAAGTAATGTCCCAAAGTTAAAATGTTCCAAAACTATCAGCTATTTATCAGGACCATTTGGCATTTTCATGTTAATGATTTTTACTTGCTCATGTTTTATAACAAAGATAGTACTTACAACTGAAAATGGGTGGTACTCAAGCAAAATACAGATACAAGCAATAAATTATAAAAAAAAAAGTCCAAAATACCGAAACATAATCTTCACTTGTGTCAAATATCTTTTATTGCAGTAAATAAGCAGACCAAGACTAAGAACCCAGCAAACTGAGATAAATTACTATGCCTTATAGACACCAAAACATTAATATGAACTATGCTAAGAAAGAACCACACTACCCATGATGGCTCCTGTCTTCCCTCTTAACTGTAAAGTCGGGAATAAGCTGAATGGGCCCAGGTGGTAACTTTGGCCTTATCCGCACACGGTGGAATTACCTGGAGCATACAGCGACCTCCGCAGCAGCGCTCTCAAGCAGGCCATATGAACACAAACCGTTTAAATGTGTACATACACACACACTCATGAATTATATAATCTAGCCAAGCATTTCCGGTAGAGTAACAGGAAGTCCATTTTACTTTTGACTTGCTACCCTAGAGATGCGGAGGGGCTTGCTTAAATGTCTCAAGTGCTCTGAAGTCCTATGATCAAGGACTGGGTACCACCTCAAAGGATGACAACGGTCAGGGGTCGGCTGGGACCACGACGCATTCCAGGAGCCGCACCTGCCCACAGAACAATGCATCCAAACAGACCCCCCTTCCCCTTCCTCCCGCCCCCCCCCCCGGAGAGGGCGGAGCAGCTCCGGGAGCCGGCCGCCTCGGCTCCCAGGAAACAAACCCTAGCAGCCAGGAGGCGCCCAGGGCCTTCCCGCCGCGCCGCCCCGTGGCGCCCGAGAGCCGGCGCCCAAGTCTGCGGCGTGAAGCTTCTCCAGGGCTGAGATGCGCCAAGCACCTCGGTCCGACCTGTTTATCCGGGGAAGTGACCCAGTCACGGGAAGGGGAGGGAAGGGCCGAGCGAGTGGCCGCGGCCCGGGGCGTCGGGCGGAGGACGAAGGAAAGGTCTCTGTCGCGTTAGAGCACAGTGAGTTGTATTTGAGGCATCGCCCGGCGGGCGGGCGGGGCCACCGGCCAAGGTCAGCCGAGGCCGGTAAAGCGCGGCCCGGGCCCCACCGGGCCCCACCGGCCCCGCCGCCGCCCTGCGTTCGCCACGGCCGGCGCCGGCTCGCGGGCCGCCTCACAGTGCGGCCTGGACGTCCGGCCGCGCAGGCCCCGCGCCCCGCACACCCTGCCTGGTCGACCCGCTCCCATTACCTTCTTCAGCTCGTTCTCGCTGGCGCCAGGAGGAACTCCCAGGATATCGTACAGCTTCGTGTCAGCCACGTTAGCCATGTTGGCCAGCCGGGCAACTCTGGGGAAGGAAAGTGGCGGAGCGGAACCGGGCCCACACGAGCGGCGTCGGCGGCAGCGCAGGCCAAGGGAGACAGCGAGAGGGAAGAGGGGGTGGGGCCGAACTTTGACCCGACGCACGACGCGCCGTGACGTCACGGCGCAGCGGTTGGGCTCTGAGGCGGCGTGGAGAGGCTGCTGGCTTCTGCGGGCCCGGGAGGCGGGACCGGGAATGGCGGGGAGGAGCACTGTGCCTGGTGCTCTTCCGGAACCGGCTTGGCCTCGCGTGTAGGTCGCCCCCGGGTACTGTCGCCGCGGGCCCTGAGGAAGTGCGGAGCCCGGTGGCTGCCGCCTTGTTACCCGCGAGCCCGGTGCTACCTTCGCGAAGGCTCTGGCTTCGCAGTCCGGGGACGCCGGCCGAGCTCAGCGTCGGTTCCGGTGGAAACCGGCGCGCGAGGGTGCGTGTGCACGGGAGTCTCCGGACGTCCCCGGAGCAGCGCGTGCGCCGTTGACTTCACCCGCCCAGCCCTCCACACCGCTGGTGTGTGAGGGAAAGCTGCTTGCTTTCCCCACGAGCACACAGGATTTGCTAAGCCTTACAGTAACTTAATGAGACTTTGAATAAAGCCAACTGCGCGTGTGCCAGGACGGGTGGGCGCGAGCTGAGAACCGTGGCACTGCCTCTTAGCTTTTGCTCAATGGCCCTCTACCATTTGAGCCACACTTTTCTACTCATGGCTTTTTGCTGGCTTAACGAGGTAAGATTCAGGGACGTTTCTGCCCTCCCCAGCCTCGAATTTGGATCATCAGCTCTCAGCCTCCTTAGGATCATAAGTGTGACCTACAGCTGCCTATCTCCACTTTTTAAACTAGTTCCCAGCCCGTGCTTACCCGCCCCCCCCCCCCCCCCATTTCACTGCTGGTTCGTGGCCTTCAGATTCAAACCAAGGTCAGTCCGTTTCACCTGGATCAAGTTTCAACATTCCTTTTAAAATTAGCCACCTCCAGCGGTCTAGATGGCATGAGGCACCTGGTGGTGGGTACCCTCAATTTACATTTGGTGTATTTTAGCCCAGAAAATGCTGTGTGTCTGTCACGTGCTAGGATGTACCCTTGCCTTCAGACCTGGTACTTCAGAAAGATAACGTTTTCTGATTAGTTGCAACCTGAGACTTCAGCATAAGTTAGTCACTCAGGAAAATCTTTCTTCCTTGACATTCCCCCTGACCTAGTAGTTGTGGAGAGCTTCAGTGCCAAGTCAAGGACTTGGAAATTCAGCCTGAAAACCTGGAGGGGGGATGGTGGTGATGTGTCTGATGAGAGGTGATGATGCTATTTGCAACCCATGGGAAATGCTACTCTCTCTGTGAAGTTTCCCTTGTTCTCACAACCTGGTGAACTTTGAACATTGCTGATTGCTGACTCATTTATGTTAGTGTGTTGCCTCCTTCAAGAGTATGTTGTGTAGCATACTTAGGAGCCAACAGCAACTATGTACTGTATTAGATACCTATTGTTTGGATCCATTTGCTTACAGAATGTTTCTGGTTTCTGTGTGTGTGTGTGTGTGTGTGTGTGTGTGTGCGTGTGTGCGTGTCCGTGTCCGTGTATCCCTCCCTGTCCGTTCTGGGGCTTAAACTTGGCCTGAGCAGTGTCCCTTAGCTTTATTAGTGCTCTATCACTTGAGCCACCATTCCACTTGTGGCTTTTTGGTGGTTAAATGGTGATAAGACTCTCACAGACTTGAACCTTGATTCTCAGATCTTACTCTCTTAGGGAGCTAGGACTTAAAGATGTAAGTCTTGGGCATCTGCTCCTATTCTTAATTCATTTAAATTTCTGGCTTAGCTTCTGGGGTTCCCCAGATACTTCCATTCCCCATAAGGAATGCCCCTCAGTCTCTTCTTAGGTCTCCCTGCTTGCCAATTAATATAATGTTGTTATTTCTTCTAGTTTCCGCTGAAGGAAATACGAACTGAAGGCTCTTTGTCACAACTTTCATATTGTTAGTCTGTTGATAAACTGTTGACAGAGCTGAATTTTCCTCTTTGTTTCATTTTTAATTTTTTTCTCCATAAAGGAAAAAGCCCTCAACTGGTCTAATTTTAGCTTCTGATAATTTAGTGAACAGTATATGGATAAATTTACTCCTTAGCTCTAAAAGTTATTAACTTTTTAATCTTAATTCTAAACCAGTAACCAGTTTCTATTTCAAAATCTTTCATTTATTTACAATACACATTTCTGTATGTTAACTGTAGTCATTTGCTAATTTCGTAGGTCAGCAAGGTAACTTCAGAACAGCTGTGGGCTTCCTGTGACACAGGATCTCTGTATTCACAGATTTGAATTAAACCTCTGTCATTGTGAGCATTGTAACATTTCAGCCACTGATTGTGCTTTGGGGGTAATTCATTTAGCATTTTTTAAACTTAAAATAAGAACTCATTATTTAGCTAGGGCCATGAAGGAGAAAAGACATTTCATGTCACTGACACTATAAAATGCTGACTCGGTATCTGAGGCAATGGTAATTTCAGAGGTCTCAAGGTTTACATGTTCAGTTCCTACGTCTTCATAATTTTCAAAGCTATGTGGGATTAGGATGGGAAGAAGGGAGATAAGGACTACATAAAATAGCAGTGCCTTATTCATTTTATTTTATGGAGCTTGAACTCTGGGCCTGGGCGCTGTCCCTAAACTCTAGCCTAGAGCTCTACCACTTGAGCCACAGCACCACTCCTGGTTTTCAGGTGATTCATTGGAGATAATAGTCTCATGGACTTGCCTGCCCAGGCTGGCTTTGAACTGGGATCCTCAGATCTCAGCCTTCTGAGCTGCTAGGATTACAGCCCTGTGCCACCAGTGCTCAGCAGTGCCTTATTTTTGAAGGCTATTCCTACTGTTCACAAGTAATTGAATACAGAGACATGTAATCCAGTACTTTATACAGCCAATGTAGATCACTCAAGCAGCTTACAAAGTTTTATTTTCTGTCTTTAATTTTTATTTTTAAGCTGGTCCTGACGTTTGAACTCAGGGCCGCATCATTGTCCCTGAGCTTTTGTGCTTCCAGTTAGTGTTCTATCACTTGAGCCACAGCTCTACTTCTGGCTTTTTGGTGGTTAATTAGAGATAAGAGTCTCAAGGCTTTTCTTGCTCAGGCTGGCTTCAAACAATGATTTTCAAATTTCAGCCTCCTGATGTAGCTAGGATTACAGGCCTGAGCCACCAGCACCCGGCTCTGTCTTTCGTTTTGACCATACATAGTAGGTGAAACAAGATAATATACATTGTTCAGCAATTCTCAGAAGGTGCTAATGGTTCTTGTTATGAGATGTGAGGACCACAAAAGTTAATGACTGCAGATACTTTGGAAAAGAAAAATTGTGGAATTTGGATCACTGGATAAATCTAAATTCCTAGCAGTAACTAAACTAGTAGTAAACTATCAGTATTAAACCATTACCACTGAGGGGGCAGCAGGGTTGTTCATAGTATTCCAATTCCACTACGCCAACTGAAGGTTTGTGAAGTTTCCCTCTAAAAGTAGGGATTCTTCACTTAGGGTCCTTGACCTTCATCACAGTAAGAATTTCTGGACAAGAAAACCTGGCAGAGCTTTATTGAATCAGCAAGTAAGCAGGCAAGCAGACAGGCAAACAGGAAGCAGAAGGCTCAGATTGTGGGCGCTCTCAAAGGAAAAGACTCCCAGCTCTTTGGCTGTTGGGGCATTTATAGATAAAGGCTGGGGTCTGACTTAAAGATAGGAGTTTTTCCTGAAGCTCTTTGTCACTCCTGGTGTCACGCTTTCTGAGTTCCTGGACATTTGGACATTTCTTCCAGGTAAGAATACGTCCTGCCATAAAACAGATGCTTCTCCTTGAGATAAGGAAGGAGTCCTGTTGTCTGCATTTTGTGTAGGATGCTGCTGACATTTGGAGGAGCATTTTTTCTCTGGAAGGCGTACATCTTGCCAATCAAATGTTAATTCTTGGAGTGAGAAATGCATCTCTCAGGAAGGAATGCATTCTGTTGTCTCTCTTTGAAGCAAAGATAGTACTTCTATATTTTTAAATAGTTTGTTCCTGAATTGCCTTCACCAGGCCTCATTTTCTCCTAAAATGACTTCAGTCCCTTAATCTTAAGGGAAGTAGATGAATGAATTGCTTTGGTATTTACTGTAAGCTTAAGTTTTTTTTAATTCCTCGCAGTCATTTACCATGCCTCAGTTTCTCTAGTCTATCCTGCTCGCTGTGATCTAAAGGATATGAGATAATTAGCTGTGTGGACATAAGAGAAAAAGCATTTCCCAGGCAGAGGGGCCCACAGAGGTCCTAAATCAGAATATTCCTGGCTGGTTGCAGAAAGACAACTAGGACAGGGCCAGCAGGGCCAGGAAACAAAGAGATTATAGAAAGAGCTCATGTCAGAAGTTGTCTTTTAGTCCAAGAGGGGGAGCCATTAAAGAATTGATTTTTGTGTATGTGCTGGTCCTTAGGCTTGAACTCAGGGCCTGGCCTGAGTTGCTTTTCTGTTCAAGGCTAGCACTCTATTACTGGAGCCACAACTCTAATCAGACTTTTTGGTGGTTAGAGATAAGAGTCTCATGGAATTTTCTGTCCAGGCTGGCTTTGAACTATAATTCTCAAATCTTAGCCTCCTGAGTAGCGAGGATTGCAGACATGAGCTCCTGGTGCCTGGCTGTAATACGTCATTTGAAATTAACAAAAATAGATTAAATAAATAAAGCCCAGGTGCCTGGTTTGTGTTATTACTGGCATGTAGTGTTGCAGACGTGAAAATCCCAGATTTCTGGCATTTCCAACAAACAAAAGTGGTAAAGCAAGGAGTTTTTTTTAAAGTATAAATGTTATTACTATGGTGTTATTCAAGAGGGGTTACCATTTCCTAAGTCAGGTAATCAGTACATCTCTCTCTTCTTTTTCTTTTCTTTCTTTCTTTTTTTTTTTGCCAGTCCTGGGCCTTGAACTCAGGGCTTGAGCAATGTCCCAGGCTTCTTTTTGCTCAAGGCTAGCACTCTGCCACTTGAGCCACAGTGCCAATTCTGGCCATGTTTTTGGTGGTGGTTTTTTTTTTTTTTTTGACAATGCTCCCCCTCCCTCACTTTCCCCAGTTCCCCCCTTCCATCCCTGCCTAAAAGTTACATGGTTCATTTTCCACATAATTTATTCAGAATAGCATGATTGCATTTGTTCACCCTTCCTCCCTCTCTGCATCCCTTCTTTAAAAAAAAAAAAAAAAAAGCAAGTCACCAGGCACTGGGTAGCTCAGGCCTGTCATCCTAGCTATTCAAGAAGCTGAAATCTGAGGATTATGGTACAAAGCCAGCCTAGGCAGGAAAGTCCATGAGACTCTTCTCTCCAGTTAACCACCAGAAACTGGAAGTGGCGCTGTATCTCAAAAGTGGTAGAGCTTTAGCTTTGAGCTGAAGAGCTTAGGGACAGTGCCCAGGCCCAGAGTTCAAGCCCCAAGGCCAACAACAACAAAGCAAAGCAAGGAGTTTAATAGAAAGTTATTCCTCTTGCAGGAAATGAGAGTTAAAGGCTCAAGATGGCAGCTGGTACCTGTTGCCTTTATTCTGTCAGAACTGGGGAAATACATATGATTCACAATCATATAACAACCTCCAACCCTTAGCCAAGAGTTCAGTGTAGCCAGAAGGGTGTTACAATTTCTAAAGCTGTTTCAGCCTACCAAAGCATAGGGACAATAGGTGAGCTTTAGGGCTTCCTTTCCTCACAAAAGCTTTTCTTATAACTGTACTCCTTCCAGAGAGTTGTCAATAAATGTTTACTATTTCAAGGAGAGAACTAGCCTTTTTTGAGTCTCTGAGTTTGGAACTTAGCAGTTAAATGGAGGGAAGCTTAACTGTTTTGTTAGTTGCTTCCTTATTTCAGCTTCTGAGTGTGGCCCTTTTTATATTGATTTTAAATATTATTCCTGTCTCCTCACCTTTCTCTCTGATCACAATTTGCCACTTCCAATCTTAAAAGGGGTACAGCAAGAATTCCTGAGTATCTGGTAGAGTACAACTAGGAAAAGGGATTGGTTTCAATCTTCTTTCCTCATAGCAAACGTGCCTCAGTGTCACTCAACATACTATGTCCTCCACAGTTGTTCAGTCAAAAATGACAGAGTTGTTTAGTCAAAAATGACAGAAATTCTTTTTTAAAAATGAGTAAGGTGGGAGCCATTGTTTCACCCTGTAATCCTAGCTACTCATGTGGCTGAGATCTGAGGATGGTGATTTAAAAGCCAGTCTAGGCAAGAATGTCCATGGTCTCTTGTCTCCCATTAACCTCCGAAAAGTGTGAAGTAGAGCTGTGGCTCAAGTGGTAGAGTTCTAGTCAAACACAAACAGCTCAGGAACAGCACTCGGGCCCTGAGTTCAGGTCTCAGGACCAGCACACATGCACACACACATAAACACTGAGGATTAAAAAGTATTTGTGTGTGTGTACACCACATTTTATCCATTGATGGAGGCTTAGATTGGTTCTATATCTTGGTTAGTTAATTATGCTGAACATGGGAGAGCAGTGTTGTGTAGTAAAACATACCTTAAATCAGGTTTAAAACCAGTCACAAGAAAAATAGAGGAGCCACATTTTGAGAGTTCAAACATGGGGATCTTGATTGGGACGACTGCAGCCGGGAACAGAGCTTGCATCAACCTTTTTTTTTTTTTTTTTTGGCCAGTCCTGGGCCTTGGACTCAGGGCCTGAGCACTGTCCCTGGCTTCTTCCCGCTCAAGGCTAGCACTCTGCCACTTGAGCCACAGCGCTGCTTCTGGCCGTTTTCTGTATATGTGGTGCTGGGGAATCGAACCTAGGGCCTCGTGTATCCGAGGCAGGCACTCTTGCCACTAGGCTATATCCCCAGCCCCTGCATCAAACTTTTAAAGACAAAGGCTACATGTTTGGTGTTGATCAAGCCTGGACAAAGCATTATATATCAACAACACCTGGGGCTAAAATATGGTGTATCTACATATTCCTAAGTCCAGGCCCTCCTTTTTTACCCATTGAACTAGGTATCTCTAATTCAAAAGATGGCTTCTCTCACCTCTAGGCCTTGGAGCTGGGAGGACAAGACCCCATCTAGCTAGGCTCCAGAACGTGTGATACCAACAGCCCCCAACACTTGGCCTGGAGCCAAGATGGCTATGACTCAGTTTCTGCTTTACAGCAGTTTCCTTTAATTTTATTTTTGTGCTGATACTTGGGCCTGATCCTGTTGTCCCTGACCCTTTTTGATCAAGGTTAGTGTTCTACCACTTGAGCCACAGCTCTACTTCTGGCATTTTTGGTAATTAATTGGAGATCAGAGTATGAATTTTCTTGATCAGGCTGTCTTAAAACCTCGATACTTAGATCTCAACTTCCTGAACACTAGGAGTTATACTACTAGTAGTTATACTGTGATGTCCTTCAGAGCCTGGAAACTGACTAGCTGGCATCACTGGCTCTCAGCATAGAAAAACAGCCATGAATTCCCATTTGAACAAGTCAGAAGACTTGTTCAGAGAACTTGAGAGTATCAGGATTTGATGGTCAGAGAACCCCAAAAAGCACAGAAAATTTCAGACATCAGATAATTCTAACATCTGCTCCTATCATCCTATTGAAGTGATGAAGATAATCTGTTGCTGCACTAGCTTTCAACAGCCAAGTATTACTAATACTGCTGTGTAGTATTCAATGTAAAACTTTTCTGAAGCTGGCCCCTGCTGTAAAGTTATGTTGTTGTATTTACCCAACTTGCTTTGAACTTGTTTTGCTCTGTATTGATCATAACTGTAACCCCCCTCCCCCGAGTTTCATCCTGTTTTGCCACCTGGTTGTTAGATGGTCTCCAGTGAAGATCAAGATGCCCTGATTTTTTGTGACCAACACCTTGTGGAAGTAACAAGCCTCTATAGTTAAGCTAAAAGGAAAATTCCTGTAATTTTTGGGTATATAAGCAGCCTTCTGAGATGGCCCAGGACTGCATCTTGAGATCCCAAGCTGCAGTGCCAGTATTTTCTCACTCAATAAAATCTTTAAAAAATTTTTAATCTGAGTGTCTCATTGCCTATTGATCAATGGACCCCACAACACTTATGATGCTTTGTGTGTACATGTGTACTCCATTATTTGGCCTTGAACTCAGGGCTTGGCTGTTGTCCTTTAGTTTTCTCACTCAAGTTTGTGCTGTCACTCAAACCACACTTTCACTTCTAGCTTTTTAGTGGTTAATTGAAGATGAGTCTTAAAGTGGTGAAGATAATTAATCTGTTGCTATGCTAGCTTTCAACAGCCAAGTATTACTAATACTGCTCTGTAGAATTCAATGTAAAACTTTTCTGAAGCTGGCCCCTCCTGTAAAGTTATGTAGTTGTATTTACCCAACTTGCTTTGGGCTTGTTTTGCTCTGTATTGATCATACCTGTAACACCCCCCCTCCACTCACCCCCCCCCCCCCAAACTTCATCCTGTTTTGCCACCAGTTGTTAGATGATTTCCAGTGAAGGTCAAGATGCCCTGACCTGTTTGTTGTGACTGACACCTCGGAAGTAACAAGCCCCTATAATTAAGCTAAAGGGAAAATTCCTGTAGTTTTGGGGTATATAAGCAGCCTTCTGAGTTGGCCTGGGACTACATCTTGAGGTCCTGACCTGCAGTCCTGGCTTGCTAGTATTTTCTCACTCAATAAAATCTTAATTAATTTTTCTTTTTTTTTAAATTAAATTTTATTGATAAGGTGTTGTGCAGAGAGGGTATTGTTTACATAATAAGGTAGTGAATACATTTCTTGTCATATTTGTTACACCCTCCTTCCTGCCGAGCCAGCCGGCAGCGAAAAGGGGATCCTTATTGAGGGGGTGAAGACTAAAGAAAAAGAAAGATAGATGAGAGAAAAAAGAAGACAAGAGACAAAAGATGGAATTCAGGAGGTCTGCACCTCAAGACTGCAGCCAAGTTTATTTTCAACTCCCAGCTTATATGCAGTTTTGGAACCAGGGAATAGCATAGGGTTGTTAAAATTCCAGAACACAAAGAGGCTTAGAAGTTTGCAACATTTGATTACAGTAAACACAAGGTCACAAAGCAATTCCGGATAGTGGCTGTGGACAAATATCTTTGCATTTAGCACATCTTGGTGATAATAGCACAGCCAGAGGTGATAATGAACCTAGCTGCAAGTTTGGCTCCCGACATCTTGGCGACATCAGCACAGCCAGCGGTCAGGATGAGCTTAGCTGCTACCTTGGCTCCCAACATCTCCCCCGTCTTTATTAAAAGAAGCGAACCTGCCTGTATTAGGTGGGGTGGGTCGCCCAGCCTGCCTTACCCGTCCTAGGGAACAACTTCAGAGCAGTGCTGAAGCCCCGTGTCTTAGGTCGGTCAAGCTGGCCCCGCCCTCAAACCCGTCTCTGGCTGCGGTTCCTCTCGGGCGAAAGTTTATTCACTTGGAGCTTGACCTTATGCAGCTGACTAGCTAGACTCATGAAAGAGTTTTGCAATATGCGTACAATGCAAAGAAGGCATAGGAAAGCCATCAGCAAAAGTATCCCTGGGCCGAGCAATGTCATCAGCAGCCCCTTAACATTAGTCAAGGAAGGGATATACTGTTGAAGTTGTTCAAACAGTTCTTTTGCTGTTTCTGCCACTTTAAAGTCCAGAGGCGGAGCTTGCTCTAGTCCAGCTACTTGCCTATGGCGCTGAAAGAGATCTAAGGACAAATTATTATGGTGCCAAATACTATTTAGATGTGCTACAACTTGTTCCCAAGGATAGCTCGACCTATTATACTTATGGAGGGTCACATAAAGTCAAACCCAGCATAATAGCGCACCCGTTGCAAAGTTTGCAAAGCACGAATTTGTTCTCCCAGTGACAACACAAATTCATACAATGCTTCTAATTTTTGTTCTACCTTATCTTCAATCCTGCCTTGAAAGTGCAGGGCTTGCGTGGTATTATGAGCAAGCTGATTAACATAGTGAGCTGTCTGCACACTTTGTGTTAAAGCCACAGTAGCCACTGCAGCAGAGGCAGCTAAGGAAATAAAGGCTACAATGCCTGCTATTAATAGCCCTACAAATAGTCTAGGGCGCATAAGCTCTTTTAAATGTTTCAACACTTGAATACCTGTTTCTTCATACCAAGCTTCAGATATGTTCACAGGAAGCATAACAAATGGTGGCTGCGTAATAATAATTACAGAATCAGTAAGACCACTATACAAGCAATTTGAAAAAGAATAGTTAGTACAAGTAACATTGAAATACATGGCTCCTATAGAAATATTAAAAGGTCCATGCATGATGGCATAAAGGGATGTTACACAACTCATAATATTTTTTAAAGAAGAAGTGGGCCAGGAGATATTATTCAGGGAAGCCACTAACATCCAGACATTGTTGGGTTTTTTTTTTGCCCCTCCCGGCTCAGACTCTTTCTTCTTTCTTTCCACCCTCCTTTCTTGCCCTCTCCCCTAATCACCCGACCTGCAGGTAAGTTAGAGTGGAACGGGGGGGTCAGCTCCGACCTGACATGCACGGGATCTGCCGCAGATATGTAATCGCCTCCTTACGCTAGAAGTCTGGCAAACATATGCAACAGGGTCAGCTTCTTAGAGCGAACTGACTTTATTAAGAGAAGGACAAGGGGAGATGATTCTGAGGGAGGGGTTTGGCCAGGATGTCGATAGGCTGAAAGGTATCACCTGACCCCCACGGGCTAACGTCACTCGAGCGTGCCGAACCAGGGCGGCGCCAGGCTGGCTAGAGGGTTGGGGGGGCTGTTTGCCCAACCGGTTCCTCTGGATTCCAATCCAGAGGGGGTAGAAGGGCCGCATTCCCCAGGGCTGGGGGAGGTGCATCAAGCCCCTTCCATCAAGGGGGAAGATGGACCCCAACAGACATGATGTTGAGGGTGTCCATTCATCCACCACAGACCTGGGTTGTACTTGTTGGTGAGATTGGCTCCAGACCAGTCCATCAGCTGAGAATTAGTTCCTGAAATATTGGTTATAAGAGGATGATCATGTCTACACTTTATGGGGTGCAGTTCTCCCATGGATTCTACAATTTGAGAAGAGTTGATGCAGCTAGGTATCATGAAGGACGAGGTAGAATTGGCATGAACAGGAAACCCAGTAGACAATGAAGTCATTCATATATTATATACTTGACTATTATCAGGAATCCAAATTCTATGATTTATGGGTTGCATTACAGTACAGCCTGGAATATAGCTGTTGGAGTCAGTTGTAAAACATAAAGGGGTTCCAATGCCAGAAGCTGCAAAGTCTCCGATTTTAACGTGTTGGACAAAAGGGTCTGGAGCTGTACCGTACGCTGATCTGTTGACATGGATCAATACCTCAGCTCCTTCCCAAGTCGCAGGGTGCACAATCGGTGGATCTGGCATGTAAGCCCAGTGGGTCAGCGCTTGTACCATTCTGATGAGCTTCCACAATCCGAATACAACGCCGCTCAGGTAGCCAGCGGGCATCATTTTCATCCTGTGAAAAAACACAGACATGTCCTCGACCCCATGTCAGTACTGGATCGGGCCCGTGCTAAGCATTTGTTAAAGGATCTTTCCACTAGACTTGGGCAAAAGCCCTTTGCTCTCTCTTGTCCCAGAACCGCTGTGCTGCGGAGTGGCCATTGCAGTTCAAATTTTAAAAAATTAGTACAAATAAAGCATAAGAAAGAATATTATCAGGAGAGAAGGGGTATAATTCCCCCCCCCCTTTTAATTTAGAAATTTGGTGTTTTAACAAATCGTTGGCCCGTTCAACAATTCCTTGACCTTGAGGATTATAGGGAATTCCTTGAACAAATTCTTTTTTCTTTTTTTTTGGCCAGTCCTGGGCCTTGGACTCAGGGCCTGAGCACTGTCCTGGCTTCCTTTTGCTCAAGGCTAGCACTCTGCCACTTGAGCCACAGCACCACTTCTGGCCGTTTTTCTGTATATGTGGTGCTGGGGAATCGAACCCAGGGCCTCGTGTATACGAGGCAAGCACTCTTGCCACTAGGCCATATCCCCAGCCCCTATAGGGAATTCCTGTAGAGTGAATAATTTGGTAAGATTTGCAAAAAGTTTGAAAAGCTCGTCCAACATATCCTGGACCATTATCAGTTTTAATTTGTTTAGGAAGTCCCATAGTAGCAAAGCAGCATAAGGCATGGGAGATACAATGTTTGCTAACTTCTCCGCTAAGAGGAGTAGCCATAATAAAATTAGAGTAAGTGTCTATGGTAACATGGACAAAGCAGAGCCGTCCAAAAGAGGGAATGTGGGTAACATCCATTTGCCAAACATGGTTGGCCACTAAGCCTCGAGGGTTAATGCCATTGGAGGGCACAGGTAGGAAGGTAGCACAGTTGGGACAAGTTTTTACAATTTGACGAGCCGCCTCACGTGTGATATGAAATTGCTGATGTAAGGCACGACTGTTTTGATGGTGGGCAGCATGTGATTGCTTTGCTAAGTCAATTTGAGTGAGAAAAATTTGAGTAGCCTCATCCATAATAGCATTGCCCTCAATGGTCCAGGAAGCTTAGTATGGGCACATATAAATCCAAAAAAACATGGACAGGTGCAAGAAAAAAGAAGAAGTTGTATCTGGCAAAAAAGAGTTTGGATAGTGGAATTAGCTGTTCCAAGAAAAGGGACAGTTTCAATGACCTGAAGGGCTCAAATAACATAATGAGTATCCGAATATAGATTAAAGGCTTTAGTAGGTAAAAGTGTAAGGGCCTGTAAAACTGCTTGAAGTTCAACTTCCTGGGCAGAAGAAAGACCAGTGTCCCAAGATTTAGTTTCACCATCAATAGTAAGAGCTGCCATTCCGTTAGAGGATCCATCTGTAAACACCAAGGCAGCCATAGAAAGAGGAGATAGAGATACAACCTGAGGAAATATAAAGGCGTAAGAAGAGGCAAAGTGAAGTAATTTGTTGGAGGGATAATGATGTGAAATTGTGCCCACAAAATTGGCCCAAGCAATGGCCCAGGAATCACAATGAATATAAAGCCATTCTTGCTATTGTAAAGTATAGGGTATGTAAATAACCTGTGGATCTCGTCCAAGATACTTACAAGATTCCACACGGCACATATGGACTAAGGTGGCTACCAATTCATAATAAGGAGTTAACACTTTTGAAGGAGTAGCAGGCAAGGAAAGCCATAAAAGGGGTCCCTTCTGCCAGAGGACCGCTGTTGGAGAACGAGGTGTAGTTAAAATATAAGCTTCCCAAGGGGCTGAGTAATCAATATAATTTACATGTTGGGAAGAAATGGCAGAATTTACTATGCTTAAGGCTTCGGCTGCTTCAGTTGTCATTTCTCTGGGAGATGTAGGGTCAGGGTCCTTCTTTAACAGGTCAAATAAGGGTTTTAATTCAGCTGTGGATAATTTAAGATAAGGGCGAAGCCAATTAATATCTCCCAGAAAATTTTGAAAATCATAAAAAGTACGCAAATGAGAAGTTTTAATTTGTAATTTCTGACTAGTAAAATAATAAAGACCTCAAATATGACCAAGAGGGAATTTTATTTTTCTTTGCCTGGGCTGGCTTTGAACTGTCCGAGGAGTCTTAGCCATAAAAGCCCTTTTTATTTCCAATTAAAGCAACAGGAGAATAAAAGGAGTAGAGTTTATCTGTAAGTTGTTAAGAATTGACCAACAAATAGTTGCCAGAGTTTTGCTGTAACACTTAAAGAACAGCAGACTGAATGGGATCCATGTGCCATTAAATCAAATCATATTATTTAACCTTACCTTACTGGCACGTGAAAGAGAAAACAAATGAATAACAATAAAAGTCTCAGCTTCAGTGGATCTCCAGTGGCTGTGTCTTCCATCCCCAATTAGCAGGCCAGCAGGAGAGATGGCTTGTATCTGGATGAGGCTGTATTAGAGTTCCCTGGATAGGCTGTCACATTTCCTGCTTGTTGCCTGTAAATTTCTACACAGACTGGTTAAGGGCATTTTTAAACAGATCTTAGAAGGCTTGGGCTTTTAACCATCTTTCTAGTCACAAAATCCACACAGATTGAAGGCCAACCAAGTTTGCTCCCTGTAGCAGACAGGACAGTTTGTGAGTCATGGAGGGAGAAGACATCAATGCTACCCCAATGCAACCCTGTGGTCGCCAAACACAACTCTGATGCTTTTAACCTTGGAATAAGTCTCGGTTGCAATTCTGTCATGATAGGCCTGTTATAAACCTAACTCTAATCTTGGGGCAGGCAGAGCCAGGGTAGTAGCCTTTGACAGCCTGGGCCTGTCAAAATCCTCACAGGACTCCTAGATGCCTGAGCAAACCAAGCAGTTTGGGAGCTGACTGTGGAGGCAGCTTCCTGTAGCCACAGACTGCCACGGTCCACTCAGCTAGCACACATGTCAACCTGTATCCTATAAAGCAAAATGTTAATTTTGGGTCAGGAAAATTTAGGTTAATAGTTACATCTGTGCAGTTATTTCAAAATGACTCTGGTCCCTTGATCTTAAAGAGTTTATGAGAGCACAGCAAAAAAAAGAAAAAAAATGGAGAAGCAAAATCTTAGTCTATACCAAAGAATTGTCAGGATTAGATGTACACTTGACTCTTAGCATAGATAGACATAAAGAATAACACACTGGTTTTACATCATTGTACTTATATCACGTCCTGTATATTAAAACCTTTTGGAGTTTTTCTTAGACACATTTGTTTGCTCCCAAACATGATCAGTTTGGGTTTGAAACCTGTTTTTTGTTTTGTTTTTAAGTTTTACCAACAGACAGACATACATACACATACAGACAATGTGCACACGTTTTGAGGCGCACTTAGAATTGTTCTTTAATTGGCCATGTAACTTTTTCTGGAATTCCAGTGGCAAATGATATTATTTTGCCTATATTCTAGAACCACGTGGTTAGATAGTAAACAACAACAACAAAAAAAAAACCTTTTCAGCAAACCAAAATTTTCAGATCATCCAAGAAGCCACATTTTGAGAAACCAGTTTAGCTCACAAGGGGAGCTTATGGGAGACAGGACATGAACACAGACAGTGAGCTCACAGTAAGACACCTTCATCTTCCAGCATTTGAATTGCAAGGCCACAGGACTCCAAGTCCCTGCCCAGGCTCCAGAAATTTGGCATGCCTGTCACCTGGGGGATGGGCAGGCTTCTACTCCAACCAATCCTATTGTCGACCATGTGCTCAATGCTAGAGAAAGCTTATGATTTAGCCAAACATGCAGAATTTAACTGAGTCTCCAAACTTAACACCAATAACAAGAATAGAAAACCTTTCTTTGAGTCTTTCAAAGCAGATGTTAAACAAATATTGATACCCATCCTATGTCACAGGCAGGCAGGCAGAGTTTAGAGGGAGGCAGGAAAAGAGGCAAAGAGAACTTCATCTGCCTGCGCACTCATAGAAGTTAGGTAAGTCTTGCAAAATATTCCAAATATATAAGATTGGGCTCAAACTTGAGCAGCTTTCCTGAAGCAATTTAGACTTGATGAGCAACCAGCTGAGCTGAACTAGAGATCAGTTGTCTCCAAACACCCACAATTGCTGATCTCCTTGACCTAGCCCAGTGGCTTTATGGAAAATGTAAGCTCCAGGCTAATGGTCACTCACCCTGGTTGGGGTTTCAAATCTGTCGTGGTGGATGGAAATAGAGCGCTCGGTCAGAAGAAGTTATCTCGGTGGTGTTAGCATTTCCCTAGCCTCAGGTCCCTCACCCCTGCAAGCATCCTGCACCTAGGAGAGCTGTAAATCTGCCAGGACTGTCGGTGGGGGCTCACCAGTATGTACCTTTAAAGGAGTTTGTTGTTCTGGATGAAGCTATGATAATAGAGCTGTGCTAATAACTGGTTTAAACATATTCTCAACATGGGTCATTCTATCTTTAGTAGGCTCATTGCATAATTTCTCCTTGGTGTCTGAGCCATCTGAGTCTTCCTTAATATCTAGCCCATTGGGTTCAGATCTTATTAATTCTCTCAGCTCTTCCTGGGCAGCAGCATACGCTCCTGGGGCTGGGCAACACTCATCAGGTCCCTGTTCAGTTTCTCCAATTGACCAATCGAATTTAATCTGTTCATGTCTAGGATCGAAGCAATCTCGGACCAGATACCAAAGAATAATAGCATCCACTGGGGTTTTCTCAGGGCCATTTGCATCATAATGTTCCTGAATCTCTCTCTCTCTCTTTTTTTTTTTTTTTTGCTGAGTTTCTAAACTAATGGTTCCTTCATCTGGGAACCAGGGGCATATTTCCTCAATGAAGTGAAAGAAACGTTCCAATTGACTTTGCCTCACTTTCACTCCCCGGGCATGAAGCTCCCTTTGAGGGACTGCACGTACAGCATGCAACTGTTACCTAGTCCCATTATATTTTACTCCCGACTATATTTTTCCATACTCTCTCCTGCTCGCTTTCCCAAGTTATCGGACGTCCTCTTACCTTAGCGGGGGTCCTCTGCCTTTGTCCCAGGTTTTCAGGTCCCTGTTCCAGGCGCCACACCTGCCGAGCCAGCCAGCAGCGAAAAGGGGATCCTGATTGAGGGGGTGAAGACAAAAGAAAAAGAAAAATAGATGAGAGAAAAAAGAAGACAAGAGACAAAAGATGGAATTCAGGAGGTCTGCACCTCAAGACTGCAGCCAAGTTTATTTTCAACTCCAAGCTTATATGCAGTTTTGGAACCAGGGAATAGCATAGGGTTGTTAAAATTCCAGAACACAAAGAGGCTTAGAAGTTTGTAACATTTGATTACAGTAAACACAAGGTAACAAAGCAATTCCGGATAGTGGCTGTGGACAAATATCTTTGAATTTAACACGTCCTGGTGATAATAGCACAGCCAGAGGTGATAATGAACCTAGCTGCAAGTTTGGCTCCCGACATCTTGGCGACATCAGCACAGCCATCGGTCAGGATGAGCTTAGCTGCTAGCTTGGCTCCCAGCACTCCTTCATTTTTCTTTCCCTTCCCCAGTTCAGATAAGCATATATACAATATCCGGTGTACCAGAATCATATACAGTAACTACAGGGGGTACGTCAAAGGAAATTCACCTAGTACATTAAACATTGACAACAGTAAAATCCTCCTATTTCCATCTCTTGGAGTTCATTTTGCTTAGCTTCATCTTATATAATCATGTGTATGTAGCTGTTGAGCTATTGTGCTCCTGGCAGGTCTATCCTAGACCTTTTTATGTTTATTTAGTAATTGTTTGGCTTTAGAGATATGATGTAAAGTCGCTGACCAAAATATGTAGAAATACCATTTGAAAAGAAGCTTGTTGCTTTACAGACATGATCTCTACTCTTCTCCCCTCCCCCTCCAACAACCACATATCAGGGAGACCATGTGCCTTTGCCCTCTGTGCTCTAGGCTTGTCTCAATATTATTCGTTCAAGATCTGACCATTTCCCTATGAATGCCATTATTTTATAATTTTTTTGCCATTAAGATTGCCTTTAAGTACACATTAAACATGAGATTGATTATCTAGCATCAAATGTAACACTTTTGAAAGAGACATATTCTAAAATAACTGATTTCAATGACAAATTAAAAACTTACTGAGTAGTCTGATTTCTAAGTTTATCTTGCTGTTAATTTCATTAAACATATTGACTATTTTTCAGTAGGCAGACAATTATGTTTACTTTAGAAACAATATTTTTTGTTGATTATTCAGTAGAATTCATTATGTTACCTAATATGCACAGAATGGACTTATCTATGAAATGATGTAGGATCTCATGTTATCTTCTCCATATTAATAATGAAGTAAAGTGTAGGCTGGGAATATGGCCTAGTGGCAAGAGTGCTTGCCTCGTATACATGAGGCCCTGGGTTCGATTCCTCAGCACCACATATACAGAAAATGGCCAGAAGTGGCGCTGTGGCTCAAGTGGCAGAGTGCTAGCCTTGAGCAAAAAGAAGCCAGGGATAGTGCTCAGGTACTGAGTTCACGGCCTAGGACTGACTGGCCAAAAAAAAAAAAAAAAATGAAGTAGAGTGGGGGTTCGCTACAATGAAACAGGGTCCTCCCCCACCAAGGCAGAGGGTTCCTGGTTCCCCAAAGAGTCCACCAAACAGTCTCCAGCTACAAGATGACAAAAAGACAGATTTATTGGGGAAGTAAAAAGTGAACAAAAAGTGAACCAACCAGCCTTGGTCGCAGCCCAGACATGGGAGCTGGAGCTGCAGACCACGTGTGTAGGATCAGGGCCCAGACTCTGGAGCTGGAACCGCCCGCACGTGTGCTGCCCAGACTCGGGAGCTGGGACTGCATGCCCGTGTGGCCTTCCAGCCTGGTTATAAGGCAAACATCACAGACAAACTTGCCACACACAGGTGACCAATGAAGATACAACACTTACAGAGCATGCTAGGCCGCACGCAGATGGCCAATAGAGTTACAGTCCGTCTCATAGTATCTATTTGAACCAACCTATCATTCTAGTTAGAATTGGCTCATGGATTTGGCTGGGCTCACATGATGCAGGTAGATATGCTTACTCATAGGAGGGCATGGGTTTAACCTTGAACATTCCTTGAACTTTCCATGCTTCAGGTGGTCAAGCAGTTTACACAATCTTATCACAGCAAAGGGGAACTGCCCTGGATAGTGTGGGGGAGATCTTAGTGAAGATGGAGTTGGCTTCTGCTCTAATATGACCTGGAGTCAACCTGAAGTTCCTCCACAGCTAATGATGGCACTGGCCAGATCTGACCTCCCTATTACAATAACCTAATTGTATTTTCATATGTGCAAGTAAACTTTATGAGCAATATTCTTTGTTAGCTCTCTCTACTCTGGTTGCTGCTCACCACATAATCTGAGCCTGTTTTAAGAGTTCTTTTTAAAAAATGGATTTACATTCACAAGGCTTTTATCCTGCTTGGGTTCTCTAATGCAAACTGAGTTTTCTTCCAGGTGAAAGACATTCCACATCTATTACATTCCTAATGTTTCTCACATGTGTGAATTCTCTTAGGCCTGCTAAAGTGTGAATTTCGGTTGACTTTCTATGTTTACAAGGTTTCTCATCTGTGTGAATTCTATTATCCATGCCAAGTCTGTCCACATTTGTTGTATTCATAAGGTTTCTGTCCTGTGTGTTCTCTGATGAACATGAAGGTCTGTCCGTCTTCTAGGTGAAAGAACTTCTTCATTTGTTACATTCGAACTTGCTGCTCTTTGCGGCAGTGTGGAAAATCTGTACTGCCTGGTCCGTCGTTCCTCCTCCAGGCTGGGAATTGGCTGAAATGATCCCAGGGTATCGCAGACACCAGAAATCTAGGCCATACCAGTAATGATAATATTCTCCCATGAGCTCCGCATGCACCTTGGACATGCCATAGATGGTCCTGGGTCTCTGAATACAGAGGTCTGGGGTTGGGTTCCGGGGAGACCTCCTCAGATGACCAGTTGGTCTCCTCAAATGACCTGTGGGTGCAGCCGCCCAGGACGCACCTGGCGCGGGAGCCAGGACGCGGAGCCAGGGTGCAGGAGCTAGGACGCAGGAGCCGGGCCACGGGAGCTGGGGAGCAGAAGCCGGGGAGTGGAAACGGGGGCGCGCAGTCGGGGCGCGGGAGCTGGGATACAGAGCCTGGCCATGAAGTTTGTTTTCATGAGTTCCAGTTGTTGTGCCAAGTCGTGAAACCACCACCAAGAAGACCACCGAGATTCAGACATTCCGAAATGCAATAGCAAGGCAAGGCTTTATTTAAGCGAGCTGCAAGGTGGTTCACACAGAAGTAGTTTTTAAGCATGCTCTTACCTAGAACTTATTAAGGGCCAGTATTAGATCTTGACAAACTTGTAGGAACCACCTGTGCTTCTCTGTGGGCCTGCTGGAAACTGTTACAAAAAACCTACAAAGAAGCTGGAATGGCAATTAAACATTTTGGTAGCCATAATTCTCCTTTTCTCACTTTGCAATAATTATTTAGGACAATTTTACTTCCAAATTTCTTATCTAGAAATGTATTCTTGATTTCCAAAGCCTTTTTACTAACCCAACACTTTAGCTTTTATCTGCATTGGAAAAACTGAAACTCACAGGCATTCTGAAACCAGGTGTTGCCCTTTGCCTACGGGCTGCTTGTTTCAAAAGAGCCTCTTTTTTTTCTTCAGTTCCAGTTACTGCATGGCATGAAGACCTTTGAACTCAAATGACAATTTTTCCTTAATGCAAGAATTACAATTAGGGCTGGGAATATGTCCTAGTGGCAAGAGTGCTTGACTCGTATACATGAAGCGCTGGGTTCGATTCCCCAGTACCACATATATAGAAAATGGCAAGAAGTGGCGCTGTGGCTCAAGTGGCAGAGTGCTAGCCTTGAGCAAAGAGAAGCCAGGGACAGTGCTGAGGCCATGAGTTCACGGCCTAGGACTGGCAAAAAAAAAAAAAAAGAAAGAAAGAAAAATAAAGAATTACAATTAGAAATACTTATCCATTCATCTTTCCAATATATTAGTGAGAAACATTGGCCCATTTTGCCATTTCTGCCTACATACATAGAGTTAATGAGAATTTACTTCTATCTCTCCATTAGTTTATTTTTATTTATTTATTTATTTATTTATTTTTGATCAGAGTTTTTTTTTTGTTGTTGTTTTGTTTTGTTTTGGCCAGTCCTAGGCCTTGGACTCAGGGCCTGATCACTGTCCCTGGCTTCTTCCCGCTCAAGGCTAGCACTCTGCCACCTGAGCCACAGAGCCCTTCTGGCCATTTTCCATATGTGTGGTGCTGGGTAATCAAACCAAGAGCTTCATGTGTAGGAGGCAAGCACTCTTGCCACTAGGCCATATTCCCAGGCCCCCAGTAGTTAAATATATGTCTTTTTAAATCCAAATTTCTGACACTTAGCTCTGATTAATCATTTTTTAACTATAGTTCCTCTTTAAACAATGCAATAATCCTTTAAAGCATTTGGTAATGCCCAAACTTGATGACCATTTGAATTTAAACTTAAACTCACTCAATTTTACATCATACTAACAGTCTTGAACATGTTAACACCCACACATTCACACACACATACATATTTAAAAGATCTTAAAGTGCGCAAAATTGGCATCAGCCGTACATTTTCCAGTGGCAAGACATATTTTTGCCAATCTTACTCCTGCAACACGCAAATTTTAAGACAAAACCTTTAATATATGATTTTAGCATTTTCCAGCCTCATATTCCAGGGCTTGATAGTCTTAGTAAAACATTTTTAGTCTTAGTAAAACATCTTAGCACACCAAATAATTTTCTGCTTAAGAAGGCTGGGTGGGGGTCCCCCTAGAGTTCTTTTTGCGGACACTCACACTGATTGTGAGCTGTCGCCTGTACGTCTCATACAGGTTTGACACAAAAGAGACTGTCAGACTTATAAACACAGAGATGACAGCGCTGCGCAGTGCGGTCACTCTCTGCCACCTGTGGATGGCTTGGGCTGGCCCTGTGTCTGCCCCGTCAGCAGCGGCTGCGGGTTAGGACTCAGGGCCGACGCCTCCGTGCCCTGGGCTGCTGGTGCCAGGATTGGTCGGGACCCTCCAGAGCGGAGGGCACAGCTGAAACATTTTAAGAAAGGCGAACCCAAGCTGGAGTGCCCCTGTCAACTAGTTCCCTCTAGGTGTCTGAGCTATCTCCTTGACCTCCCTCCAGTGAGCTAGGGTCAAATCTAGGGGGCTAGATGGAGGTCCCCAAGATAGAACGCTACCCATAGCTCTGATCAGATGTTTAGTTCAAAAGACTACAAAAAAAACAATACAACACACAGGCCTGAAAATAAGAAAAGTTATGAGTTGGAGATCTCCTAGATTGGCCCACAAGCCTCCTCCTGCTAAGCAGCAGGAGCAGACCTAAGTTGGCCCAACCTCCCGCAAGGGTGCAGGAGGAGTGGACCCAAGTAGACTCATAGTCTGGGGTGTCCCCCAGTCTCCCTGGGATTGCCGAGTAAGTGCGTCTGCTTCCAAAACCCTTTAAAGAACCCCTTTAAGGGGTAAGCAAAAGCAAAACAGACAAACAAAGAGACAAATTACAGGACAAGACAAATGAACAGCGCTGTTTCCTTACCTTCGGAGTCTGGGGTCTTGGGGGTCTCTGGGGCTATGCTGGACGAGCCCCCAAATGTTGTGCCAAGTCGTGAAAACACCACCAAGAAGACCACCGAGACTCAGACATTCCAAAATGCAATAGCAAGGCAAGGTTTTATTTAAGCGAGCTGCAACTCGGGCCTCGTCCTACCCACCAACAGAGCAGAGGTTAGGAGGAAGCCTTGAGCTGCGATTACACAGGGCTTATAAAGGCAAAAACAAAATTACAGCAATCAGGTGTTCAAGCAAGCAAGATTAGGACACAGGTATAAATCTGTTTGGCTCAGGACTCGAGGCATAGGGCTCGAGGCATTCTAGGGGTGGTTAGAGTTATTGACTGGCTTGGCCCTAATAAGCTTGCCCTGGGTCTGCTCACAGGGCCTGCTTATCTCAGGTTCACGTGGTAAAGTGGGGTTCGCGTGGTAAAGTGGGGCCTGACTTCAAAGTCTGGCACTTCACAGTCATCGGTTTGAACTTGAGGTGTTTTTTTAATGGCTACAGCTCTATTACTTTCAGCTTGCTGGTGGTTAATTCGAGATAAGAGTCCCATGGACTTTCCTGCCCAGGCTGGTTTGCACCAGGATCCTCAGATTTCAAGCTTTTTGTGTAATACTCTTGGTTTTCCATGGGACACTTATCTCCTGGATTGAGTAGATAGGCCATTACAAGGCAGAGGATCTGAACTGAAAAGAGCAAGAGAGAGAGAGAGAAAGAGAAAGACTTAATTTTTTTAATCTGTGTGTCTCATTGTCTGTGGGTCCATGAACCCCACAACAGTCTCATGGACTTTCCAGCCCATGCTAGCTTCGAACCGCTATTATCATATCTCATTTTCTGAGTAGGTAGAATTAGAGGCATGTGCTACCTGTACATGGTTCCAATGTTGTTTTTATAAAAATGTGGATCAAAGACCTCAATGGAAGACCTGAAACTTTGAAATTACTTCAAGAGTAGGAGAAACACTAGAATTTAGGCATAAGCAGAGACTTTTTGAAAAGAGTTCCAGATGCACAGCAGAGAGGAGACTTGACAAATGGGATTATATAAAAATAAAACTTTAGGGGCTGGGAATATGGCCTAGTGGCAAAAGTGCTTGCTTCATATACATGAAACCCTGGGTTTGATTCCTCAGCACTACATATATAGAAAACGTCCAGAAGTGGCGCTGTGTAGACTGCTAGCCTTGAGCAAAAAGAAGCCAGGGACAGTGCTTAGTCCCTGAGTTTAAGGCCCAGGACTGGCCAAAAAAACCAACCAACCAAATAAATAAAATAAAAGTTCAAAAAAAAAAAAAAAAACTTTATGCACAGCAGAGGACATAGTTACCAAATAGAAAGACAGAAAATGGGTTGGGAGAAGATCTATACCAGCAGCACATCTGACTGCCAGGAGCCAAAATAGCTGTCAGGATGTAACCTAAAGAAACTATAAAACTTAACTGACAAGGATGTCTGGTGCTGGCTGTCACAATGTAACATAAAGAAACTATAAAACTTAACTGATAAGGAAATCTGGCGGCCGGTTGTCATGCTCTAACAATAAGACACTGTAAGACTTAGCTGATAAGAACATCTGATGTTTTCACAACCCTGCCTGTTAGACCTAACACCCTGTATGACTTTGATGAACAACCTTGTGTACCTTCTGACTCACCCCCTGTCCCGGGAAAGAGCATCCCACAGTATTGTAACCCAGCAATCTAACGACCCTGTCTATGTGAGTTATCCCTCGCTGACTACTATATAAGCTGCCCTGCAAAAATAAAGTTTGAGACCTTGATCAGAATCCTGTGTTGGTCTCCCTCCTTGTGTCAGGTTTGTCTCTAATTCAGGTCAATTCCCCCTCGGGCTCCTGTTGACGAAACCCCGCAGGCCGGGGCAGAGTGGTGCCCAACGTGGGGCTCGAGGAAAGGAGTTTGGTCTGAACGTTGGCTTCATAGAGCAGCACTGCACCCTCCCCTTGGATCGCCACCCAGCCAGTGAGTGAAGATCCACGCTGAGATCACCGCAAAAACGCCCATCTGCGATACAGATCCGTAAGGTAAGAGAGGCGACACAATTATGGGACAAACACTCAGCAAGGGTGAGCTGTTTCTCTGGGGGCTTAAGGCCTCTATCAAGGCACAAGGAGTACGGGTCAAGAAAAAGGACTTAGTAGAATTTTTTTATATTTTTGGAAGATATTTGTCCATGGTTCCCACAGGAAGGGACGATAGATGAAAAAAGGTGTCATGTTGGTGATTGCCTTAAAGACTATTACCAGACTTTCGGTCCCGAGAAGGTACCTGTGCAGGCCTTCTTCTATTGGAATCTTATACATGAGGTTCTTCAAGTTTGCCATTATCGGGCGGAGGTTTCCAAGGTAGTTGAGGATAGTGAAACTTTCCTAAAAGAAAAATTCAAAGGGAGCCAGGCTCCTCTCCACAAGGAGCCTGCTAAAATGTCCCACCCTCCCTCTGTTATGTCTCCTTGTCCCTCTGTTTCCATTCCCATGCCTGAAGTCAGCAGTGATCCCCAGCCTAGAGGCCCGAAGTCCATTTATCTGGTCCTTTCTGGTTTAGAATCCGGTGGCTCTAATGATGATATGCTTCCACCGGGAGATGGGGCCACTTTAGGGGAGGAGGCAGCCAAATACCATAATCCTGACTGGCCCCCCCTTGGCCACTTCGGGCACATGGCTGCCTCCTTACAACATAGTGCTTCCCTTTTGTGCTCCCGCTCCTGCCTCTTTGCCCTATCTTGAGGAAATAACCAGTCAAGCAACAGTTAAACTCTCCCGGGAGGGTCAGTCTTTAAAAGCCCTCCTTCAAGCCAAAAAGAAAAGTCTCAGCTACTTAAACAGTTGTGAGATCTTGACTTAGAGTTAACATCTCTGCCCACCGCCCACCTGGCAGAGTTACAGCTCTCCTAGGTGCAGGCTGCTCACAGAGGGGAGGGACCTGAGGCTAGGGAAGTGCTAACACCACCGAGGTAACTTCTCCTGACCGAGTGCTCTACAATGGGAGGAGCACAATCTAAAAGCTGCCCAAGTTTGAGCCCAGCCTTACAAATTTGGAATATTTTATTTAACTTCTATGAGCACTTGGGCAGACGAAGTTCTCTCTGTCTCTCTCTTTTTCTGCCTCTCTCTAAACTCTGCCTGCCTGCCTGCTTGTGGTATGTGATGGGCTGGTGCTAGCTTCCAAAGTACCAATGTTTGTTTAACATCTGTTTTGAAAGACACAAAGAAAGGTTTTCTATTCTTGTTATTGATGTTTGTTAAGTTTGGAGATTGCATTAAATTCTGCTTGGTTGGCTAAATCCTAAGTTTTCTCGAGCATTCAGCACATGGTGGACAATAGAATTGGTTGCAGGTGGAAACCCACCCTGAACTCTGGAACTGTGGCCTTGCAATTCAAAGGTGCCTTGCAATTCAAATGCTGGGAGGTGAAGCTGTCTTGCTGTGAGCCTGCTAAGGCTCTGACCAGCTCCTTTGCCATTATGCCTTGCCACCTGTCTGTGTTCTTTCTGTTCATGCCCTGTCTCCCATCTCCTAGACCTTCTCTGGTCATCCCACTTCAGCTCCCCATTGGAGCTAAACTGGTTTCTCAAAATGTGGCTTCTCAGATAATCTGTGAAAATTTTTGTTTGCTGAAAAAGTTGTTTTCTAACCACGTGGTTCTAAAATATGGGTGGGCAAAATAATATCATTTTGCCACTGGAATTCCAGAAAACTTACATGGCCAATTAAAAAACAATTCTAAACGTACCCCAAAGCTTGTGCACAACTGTCTGTCTGTATGTCTGTCTGTCTGTCTGTCAGTAAAACTAAAAACAAAAACAAAAACAAAACAGGTTTTAAACCCATGTTTGGGTGCAAGCAAATGTGTCTAAGAAAAACTCCAAAAGGTTCTAATATACAGCATATGATATAAGTACAATGATGTAAAACCAGTGTGTTATTCTTTATTTCTATCTATGCTAAAAATCAAGTGTACATCTAATCCTGAAAATTCTTTGGTATAGATTAAGATTTTGCTTCTCCATTATTTTTTCTGTGCTCTCATAAACTCTTTAAGATCAACCCAGAGTCATTTTAAAACAAGTATACAAATGTGGCTGCTAACCTATATTTTCCTGACCCAGAATTAATATTTTGCTTTATAGGATTCAGGTTGACATATGTGCTAGTTGCACATGTGCTAGCTGTGTGGACTGTGGCAGTCTGTGGCTACAGGAAGCTGCTTCCACAGTCTGCTCCCAAACTGCCTGGTTTCACTGATTCCTTACTCTCTCTCTCTTTCATGGAAAACTGCTCAGGAAATCTAGGAGTCCTGTAAAGATTTTGACAGGCTCAGCTCTGCCCCACCCCCTCCCAAGATTAAAGTTGGATTTATAGCAGGCCTATCATGACAGAGTGGCAACCGAGATTTACTCCAAGGTTAAAAGCATCAGAGTTGTGTTTGGTGGCCACAGGGTTGCATTGGGGAAGCATTGGTATCTTCCCCCTCCATGTCTCAGAAACTATCATGGCTGCTGCAGAGAGCAGACTTTGTTGGCATTTGGTCTTGGTGGATTTTGTGACTAAGAAGATGGTTAAAGGCCCAACCCTTCTAAAATCTTTTAAAGTTGTCACCCTGCTTAAACCAGTAGGGCACCAGCCAACAAAAGCCAGAGTACTCAGGGTAAACAACCAAGGAATACTGGAAGGTTTCAAATGTCTTTAACCAGTCTGTGTAGAAATTTGCAGGAAACCCAGAAGAAGGTGTGACAATCTATCCAGGGGACTCAGAGATGCCACTACAGCCAGCACCAGACATCCTTGTCAGTTAAGTTTTATAGTTTCTTTATGTTACATCCTGACAACTATTTTGGCTCCCAGTGTTAGGTCCTCTCCCTGAGGGCTCCATGTAGATGCCCCCACCTCATTAAGTCTCAACCCAGTTACCTGGGTAACCTGCAGACCTGGAGGCAGTTACCTCCCCTTTCCCTGAGGTCACATCCTAATCCACCTGGCCACACCCCTTGCCCCTGCCCTAGATATAAGGCGGGGCTGGGTGGGGGTCTCTCTCTCTCTCTCCCTTCTCTCCGGCCATGGATCATCTTGGCCACAGGCCAGCAGTTCGGTAATAAACTTTCTTTCCTGCCTGAATACTGCATGGTGTTCTCCTTTACCGGCTACCTACTTTAAAAACCTAACACCCAGCATCTGACAAAGGCTTAATATCCAAAATATGAAAGGGGCTCAAGAAATTAACCTCTCCCAAATTTAATAAACCAATCAGTAAATGGGCAAAAGAGCTAAGGAGAGACTTCTTAGAAGAAGAGGTAAGAATGTCAAAAAACAAAAGCAAGGAAATGCTTATCATCTCTGGCTATAAAGAAAACATAATCACCAGTTAGATTGACCAACATTATGAATTTGAACAACTGATAGTGGCAGGAATGTGGGGAAAAAGGAACCCTATTGAACTGGTGAGAATGTAAACTAGTACAACCATTCTGGACACCAGACTGACTGGAGATTTTTCAAAAAGCTAAACATAGATCTTCCTTATGACCCAACCATACCACTCTTGGGCATCTAACCAGAATGTCACAAGCCAGGATACCATAAAGACATTTGTAACCTCCATGTTCATTGCTGCACTGTTGACAGTAGCCAAGAAACAGCTTATATGTATTACAATAGATGAGTGGATCAAAAAAAAATGTGATGCGTACAACAATTGAATTTTATACAGCCATTAGAATAATATGTCATTTGCAAGGAAATGGATGACCTAGAACAAGGTCAGGTTAAGTGAGGTAAGCCAACAGTGCATGTTTTCTCTTATATGCAGAAGCTAGAGCTAAAATATACAAGGACATGATAAATGATACAGGACTCTAGGAATTCACACACAGTGAGACAAGAGGAAGATATTCTTAGGGGAGGAACATAAAGGCACAATGCCTCTGTGCCTCTGATCATATAAAATAATATTTATTGACATAAACTCCAGGAAATGGTAATAATAGGGTTGTTTTTTTTTTGTCTTTTCTTTTTTCTTGTCTGATTATCTGTCTTTGGCAGGGTACAAAAATGGAGGGACAATGAGTGAACAAATGCAGCAGTGGTATTCACTAGACACTTTGTTGAAAATGAACTATATAACTTGTAGGCGGGACAGGAAAGAAAAACTAGAAGAATGTAAAGGAAGGAGTGACATTGTTCAAAAAGAAATGTATGTACTACCTGACATGAAATGGTAACCCTTCTATACATCACCATTATAATAACAATGGAGGTATTTTATAATATATAAATATTTATTTTTGTACAGGTACTAGAGCTTGAACTCGGGACCTAGGCACTGAGGATCTAGGGTCTAAGCACTGGCCCTGAGCTCTTTTTGCTAAAGGCTAGTTTTCTACCATTTGATCCACAGCCTCACTCTGGCTTTTTATAGTTAATTGGTAACAAGAGTCTCAGACTTTCCTGCCCAGGCTGGCTTTGAACTGCAATTCTCAGATCTCAGTCTCCTGACTAGCTAGAATTACAGGCATGAGCCATTGGCATTTGACTCCAATGTTGGTTTAAAACAGTTTCAAATGTAGCATAGTTTCTAGTGTAGTGTATTTGGAAATTAAAAAAAGAAAAAGAAAGTGGCCAGAAGTGGCATGAAATTAAAGAGCTCCCAGGGGACTCTGAAGCCAGCAGCCAATAGCATCAGCATTGAAGTCATTAGCTTTCGTCTATGATTCAGGAAAAAGATATCTAGAAATTATGAGAAGAATAGCTTTGAATTACAGCTTCTAGGTCAAAGTAATGGAGACATTACTTTAGCTGTGAACTTAGTTGCACATTTTCCCTACTAAGAAACAAGTTACTCAGGTCTGACTGGGAACATGCGCAGGAGAATTCTAGAAGACTCTTGGCCTTGGTCATGGAAACCCTCTTTGCCTCTAATAGAGAATACAGTAAAACACACTTTAAACAGATCTCCATGAGGGAAGTAATGACTGTAGTCTGATTCACCTATGAAAGCAGACCCCACTTTGAAATTTTCTTTCAGCAATTTAAAGATTTTTTAATAGTCTTTTCTTTTTATTATTATTATTTTTTAATAGTCTTTTCTTGAGAAGGGCAAGGAGTGTAGAAAGCCATCATTTCACACTGGCCCCAAGGCAAGTGCCCTGCCTTAAGTTATGCAAAATTCCTCAAAGGGTTTGTTGTTTGTTGTTGTTGTTTGGCCTTTTTTTTTGCCAGTCCTGGGGCTTGGACTCAGGGCCTGAGCACTGTCCCTGGCTTCTTTTTGCTCAAGGCTAGCACTCTGCCACTTGAGCCACAGCGCCACTTCTGGCTGTTTTCTGTATATGTGGTGGTGGGGAATCGAACCCAGGGCCTCGTGTATATGAGGCAAGCACTCTTGCCACTAGGCCGTATCCGCATTCCCTTTTGGCCTTTTTTTGTTTGTTTTGTGATACTTGGGATGAACCAAGGGCTTTACACACACATACCAAGCTGACAGCTTTAACACTGGCTAGAACCCCAGCCCAATAACTCCTTTATCTTTCTTCTCAGCAGGATTAATAAAGTTCTAAACATTAATTGTGACCATTTCTCCAAAAGCCAGCACTGTGGCTGTTCCCCATGTTGAGGTCATCAGTAACAGCTAGCATGTACTGAGTATTCTTGTGTGGGCACTGTGGAAGAAGCATGGCCTTTTCCATCAAAGACCCAGCCACAGGAGGCCTGCTTGGGTTTCCCAGAAAGCTGCACATTGAGAAATGAATGTGGCTTACCACTAATGTGAAGGATTCCTTTGCTTAGACAATGGAGATGAACAATGCAATACTGCTAGGACAAATAAAATGTCATCTGTAGACCTGTATAACATGTTGGGAGCCAAGCGGCAGCTAAATTCTTCCTGACCTCTGGCTGTGTTTTCAAGGACATGCAAGGACATGGCTTAATGGAAAATTGGAAATGCTTTACTATGTCTGCCAGAGTCCATTCTTATGTTAACCAACCTCATCCTGTCTTAGCTATTGTCGGGTATTACTAACTCCAAGCCTTTTTGTGTTCTGGAATTTTAAGCCTATGCTATTTCCTGGTTTTCAAACTGCATATAAGCTGGAAGGTAAGAATAAACATGGCTGCAGTTTTGAGTTACAATCTTGAACTGCAGACCTCCCGGACCCCATCTTTGTCTCATGTCTTTTTTCTCTTGTCTATCTTTCCTTTTCTTTAATCCTTGCCCCCCTCATTCAGGATTTCCTTTCGTTGCTGGCTGGCTCGGGCAACAACAGACTAAGACCCTTGGCTAGAATGTTTTGTTGTGCAGTAAGTCAAGTTAGTCAGTCCCTCCCACTTTCCTTTCTTCCTTCCAGGCCCTCATACTGCTTTCCACTTGCATTACACTCTCAAGCCTCTGTGTGTGTGTGTGTGTGTGTGTGTGTGTGTGTGTGTGTGTGTGTCCTAGGGATCATACTGCTCTCCACTTGCATTACACTCTCAAGCCTGTAAGTGTGTGTGTGTGTGTGTATGCTGATTCTGAGGATTGAACTGCTCCTGAGCTTTTTGTTGTTACTTGTTTTGGGGTGTTTCTTTTTTTCTCTCTCTCTCAAGGCTAGCATTCTACCACTTGAGCCACAGCTCCACTTCTAACTTTTTGGGAGTCCATTGGAGATAAAAGCCTTATGGACTTTCCTGCCTGGGCTCACTTTGAACCCTGATATTCAGATCTCAGCCTCCTGAGTAACTAGGATTACATATGTGAATGTGAGCATCATTAGCATTTCCCTAGCCTCAGGTCCTCAGCTCCTCCCACTAGACCCCAGACCCACCCATACCTAATGAGCCACTCCTACTCACTACCTAACTACTTCCCCTTTACCTCCCTAGAGAGAAGCTGCCACCTGGATAAGGTGCAGATGCCATGTAGCTCCCTCTCCCGTGGGAACTATGGCCCCACTAATAAACCTCCTTATGAACCTTCTTCTCCTGTCTGTGATTATCTCCACATGGTCCTCTGAGATGGCCGATACCTATGCTTTCAAGCATCAGTGCCTAACTTCAAAAAATCTTTTATGTTCACACACAAACACACACTGGGTTGGAGTCATGGCTCAGTGGTAAGTGTGTTGGCCTCACAATTATAATATTCTGAGTTCAACCCCCAGCACACACATACAGATGCACATGTTGAATGATTACTAGCATTCTGCTCAGAAATTCTGCTGCTTTTTTTTTTTTTTAATGTTTTTAATTACTAGAATGAAGACTGAGGAGGCATTTCTTTGCTTGCTTGCTTTTTAATTTTTTATTGCCAGGAAGTTTGTTTTGTCAGTTGTTGGGTTTGAACTCAGGGCATGCATGCTATACCTGAATTCTTTTGCTCAAGGTACTATACCTCTTTGAACTACAACTCCACTTCTGGATTTCTGGTAGTTAACTGGAGATATGATTCTCAAGGATTTTCCTGCCCCCAACTGGCTTTGAACTGAGATCTTCAGATCTAAGACTACTGAGTACCTAGGATTACAGGCACCAGTGAGACACCAGTACCTGGCCTACTAGGAGATATTTTTAAGAGTTTATTTTTGGCTGGTTGCTGATGGCTCATGCCTGTAAACCTAGCTCTTCAGGATGCTAAAGTCTGAGGATCACAGTTCAAAGGGAGCCAGGGAAAGCGAATGTGTGAGATTCTTATCACCAATTAACCATCAGAAATCCAGAAGTAGAGCTGTGGCTCAAAGTGGTAGAGTGCTAGTCTTGAGCCCAAATGTTTAGGGACAATGGCCAGGCCTTGAGTTTAAGGCTTAGGACTGGCACTTAAAGTATTTTTGGCAGTACTGGGGTTTGAACTCAAAACCTTGCACTTTGGAGTAAAGTGCTCCACACATTAGCCACAACCTCAGCCTAAGGAAGTTTATGATGAGGAAAACATTCTTGCTCATTACCCTTTTCCCCATGGCTCTTCAATGCATCATAGAAAAGAATTTTAAGATGGTTCACAAAGTAGATTTTATTAGGCAAAGAGAAGCAAGAAAGGAGAGAGATCCATGAAGCAGAGTATAAACATGGATGGTGTACAAAGGGCATTTACAAGGGATGTTTATACTAGTTACAATAGACTAAGTACTTTAGCGTAACTCCTCCCCAAATCAGTGGTTTCTTTGTGTTTTAGCTATCTAGTAACTTTCAATCATTCAATTGTTGTAAGACAGATATTATCACCCAAGCTTAAAGACTTTGAGTCTGGGGTGATTTTGTCAATTTCTTATTGGCTAGGCATAGTGATATATACCTGCTATTTGAGACACAGAGACAGGAGGATCATAGTTTGAAGGAACAAGTTAGTGAGACTGTCTCAAAAGGAATTGGGTATGATGACAGATTCCTGTAGACTCAGTTTCTTGGGAGGCAAAATTAGGAGGATTGCAGTTTGAAGCCAGCCTGGGCAACAGTAGCCTGAAAAGCAAACTAAAACTGTAGCTAAAGTACTGAAGAAATGGGTCAAATAGTAAGTGCAAGGTTCAGAGCTCAACTCTCAGTACTGCAAAAACTGAGAAAAAGGAGGGGAGGTTATAACATGGATGAGATATCTATTTCATGAAACCTTTTATTGGTATTCTAATTAGGTATTCTGATAAAAAAGAGTTTCTAAGCTGGGTGCTAGTGGCTCATACATATAATCCTAGCTACTCAGGAGGCTGAGATCTGAAGATCGTGGTTCAAAGTCCAACTGGGCGGGAAAGTCCATGAGACTCTTTTCCCAAATTAACCACCAGAAAACTGGAAGTAGTGCTGGGGCTCAAAGTGGTAGAGCACTGTCTTTGAGTGAAAATGCTCAGGGACAGTACCCCAGGCCCTGAGTTCAAGCCCCACAATGGACAAAAAGAAAAAAAAATTTTCTATATCATGGAGTCACTACTCATTCAGGGTAAAGTCAGAGTAACTGTTCATCTAGTACTTTGTACTTTGTACTATTTGTAAAAGTACTTTGTAATAGTACTTTGTAATATTACTTAATGGGAAAGGTTGTGCTGGAATGAGATATGGGTGTTGTGTATTTAAAAATATTCAGGGCTAGGATGTAGCTCTGTGGCAAATCACTTGCCTAGCAAGTACAACATCCTGGGTTCAATCCCTAGTACCCAAAAAGAAAAGACAAAAAGAAATACAGTTTAAAAGATTATTCATCAAGGACTGGACATGGTGGCTCATACCCAACTACTCTGGAAGCAGAAACTGGGAGGATCAAATTTCAAGGCCCACCCAGGGAAAAGGTTAGTAAGACTTCATCTTAACAAACAAGCCAGGTATGATGTTCACTAGTGTAATACTAGCTATTTAGGAGATACAGGAAGGAGGATTATGATCTCAGGCCAGCCTGGGCAAAAATGTAAGACCCTATCTGAAAAATAACTAGAGCAAAAAAGTCTATGGAGGTATGGCTCAAGTGGTAAAGTGCCTTCCTAGCAGATGCAATACCCTGAGTTCAAATCCCAGGACTGCAAAAAATTAACCAAGATTTCTAATCAGTTCTAATTTGCTCCTAATTATGCTTACTCTTGATTTCTATGTCATGCCCCTCTAGCCTGTCTCATTAGGTTTCAAAAATAATAATAATATTCCTAGCTTCCTATTAAATTACACCAATTCAATACTCTGTCCATTATAATGTGCCTTTGAGAATTTATTCTGTAATAAGTTTAATTCCCCCTCCCCAATCCTTGGTATATGGTCTTGTTTTGTTTTTTTCTTTGAGAAAGTATAGCTTAGGTTGACATCAAACTTGCCATCCTCCTGTCTTAGCCTCTTGAGTGCTGGGATTACAGGTGTGTGTTCCTGTATAAA
The DNA here is from genome assembly GCF_023159225.1 of Perognathus longimembris pacificus. Classification (NCBI taxonomy): domain Eukaryota; kingdom Metazoa; phylum Chordata; class Mammalia; order Rodentia; family Heteromyidae; genus Perognathus; species Perognathus longimembris. Next base: position 28,795,863 of record NC_063170.1, on the reverse strand, counting down.
GCTATAGACCTTTAGTGTCTGACATGGTAACTGGCAACCAAAGTTATATTAAATTAGAAAAAAATAAAATCAGTCCTTCTGGATCTTTTTCATTTCCCACATCCCATAAACCACCTGAAAATGGAGTGGCAGATTAGGATTTCCTTCCGAATCTATAGCAGTTGTTACAGATCATCTGACAATAATGTCTAATAATTTCCGAGTACATATTATTTGGGAAACAATGTTATTAGTATATATTTTATAAAATAATGTATTGTATTTTGCCATTATTACTGTGTATGTAGCCCAAGTTGGCTTTGAACTCTTTTTTTTCCCCCCTTTTTGTGCCAGTCCTGGTGCTTGAACTCAGGGCCTAGGAGCTGTCCCTTAGTTTTTTTGTTGCTGTTGTTGTTCAAGGCTAGCACTCTATCACTTCAGGCACAGCTGTAATTCCAGATTTTTAGTGGTTAATTGGAGATAAGAGCTTCATAGACTATTTTTGCCTGGGCTGGCTTTCAACCAAGATCTTCATATCTCAGCCTCATGAGTAGCTAGGACTATAGGCATGAGCCACCTGAATCCAACTAAGATATAAATTTTTATTATTTATCTAACCAGTTTTTCTGGAGAAAGCAGGGAAGGATTTCCATGCTGGTTTGATACTGGCTTGAGAGATCAGAGGAAGGAGACTAGCTTGAGAACTTTTATAATAGTTAGGGGATGAGTCAGGGTTGAACACTCCCTGAAAAGTATGAACCACAGAGACCACATCTTCTTTCTTATAAGCTTGTCCAGGTGTGGGGCAAAAAGGGAAAAAGAAAGGGCAAGACAAGTTGGATAAGAAATGTACACACTGCCTTACATATGAAACTTGTAACCCCTCTGTACTTCACTTTGACAAGAAATAAATATTGTTTTTTTTAAAGAGGGCAAGGCTTGGAGGTAATGGTACTCAACATCAAAAGATAGTCACTCTTCTTTTTCTTCCCAGTGCTGAGGATCAAACCTAGGGCCTGTATGTGAGAGGCAAGGACTCTGCCACTGAAGTAAATAAATCTCAGCCCGAAGATTATAACTCTTTATTGCAAAATAAACCAAGCAACCTAAAAAGTTACAAATCTGCATAGCCTTGATTTCAGTTCAGCCTGTAAGCAGAATTAAAAAATGTTTCAAGAAAAGGAAAAAAAGACGCCATGCGCCTAGGCCCCCAGTCTCCCATGGCTTCCTTCCCCAGGCAAGGCCCAGGGCATCTCCTCACTATGGCAGCAGCACGGCACAGCACGCTCGACTTCATGCTCAGCTCCAAAGCTGATGGTGAGACTATCCTAAAAGGCCTCCAGTCCATTTTCCAGGAGCAAGGAAAGGCAGAGTCGGTGCATACCTGGTAGAACCATGGCTATTTAGCAACCTACACAAACAAAAATGGCAGCTTTGCCAACTTGAGAATTTATCCACATGGATTGGTGTTGCGGGACCTTCGAGTTATAACAGCAATGCACAGGGCAAAGATGAAATTGACAGCCTTCTGAACAAAGTAGAAGAAAGAATGAAAGAATTGAGTCAGAACAGCTCTGGCCGGGTGAAACAATTACCACCCATAGTTGGAGGAGGAGCCATTGACAGATACTGGCCCACTGCTGATTGTCGCTGGGTTGAGTATGCCATAGATGAAGTGGTTATACGATGAAGATTCACCTTATCAGAACATTAAAATTCTGAACTCAAAGCAGTTTGGAAATATTCTCATTCTTAGTGGGAATGTTAATTTGGCAGAGAGTGATTTTGCATATATCCAGGCCATCATGGGAAGTGGCAAAGAAGATTACACTGGCAAAGATGTACTGATTCTGGGAGGTGGAGATGGAGGCATATTATGTGAGATAGTGAAACTGAAATCAAAGATGGCCACTATGATAGAGACTGACCAAATGGTGATTGATGGATGTAAGAAATTTATGCGAAAAACATGTGGTGATGTCTTAGACAATCTTAGGTTCTCATAGAGGACTGTATTCCAGTACTGAAGAGGTAAGCCAAAGAAGAGAGAGAATTTGATTTTGTGATGATTTGACAGAGGCTCCAATCTCCACATCTCCAGAAGAAGATTCCACATGGGAGTTTCTCAGAGTGATTCTTTTTTTTTTTTTTTTGGCCAGTCCTGGGCCTTGGATTCAGGGCCTGAGCACTGTCCCTGGCTTCCTTTTGCTCAAGGCTAGCACTCTGCCACTTGAGCCACAGCGCCACTTCTGGCCGTTTTCTGTATATGTGGTGCTGGGGAATCGAACCCAGGGCCTCATGTATATGAGGCAAGCTCTCTTGCCACTAGGCAATATCCCCAGCCCTCAGACTGATTCTTGACTTCTTCATGAATGTACTGAAACAAGATGGGAAGTACTTTACACAGGGGAACTGTGTCAATTTGACTGAAGCCCTGTCACTCTGAAGAACAGCTCGGGTGTCTGTATTGTCCTGTGGAGTTCTCCAAGGAGATTGTCTGTGTTCCTTCATGCTTGGAATTGCTTGGAATTGGGAGTATTTTACACTGTTTGGAAGAAAGCTAAACCTTGAAGATGAACCTCCCTCAGCTGCGAACAGCCTTCCTGACCTCCACCTTCTGTAGATGACATCCAAATGTGTCAGGCAAATAAATTGTGAATTCCTTCAAGTTTTCTCTTTTTAGTAATTATTTTTAATTTTAAAAAGCCAATGGAAAAATATATATTTTGATGAGCTAGGGCGTTCATTTTTTGAAAGTCAGTTGATGGACAATTAGACAGCAAACAAAGACTAGGAAGTGCACTGACTCCCTAGAATGTGATTTTTGTTACTTTTTATTTCTGTGTGGGTTTTGTTGTTGTTTAGTTTTGTTTTGTTTGGGGCAGATTTTCAATTTGGACATTTGGAGGAATGAACATCTTTGCTTTGTTCTGGAGGGAAGTTCTTTCCCACAAAATTGATTTAGGTATTAAATTTGGTGCTTGTAAGAGAAAGAGTTCAAAATGAGTAGGAATGTTTCAATTAAAGTTACAGAAGAAGAAAAAAGGGGACTGGGAATATAGCTCAGTGATAAGAGTTAAGAGTGTGGACTTAGCATTTATGAAGACCTGGTTTCAGCTTTTTATTTAATTTTATCATTATTATTATTATTATCATTTTAAGTGATACTGGGCCTCACACTATTAGGCAAGTGTTCTATTATTGAGTTACACAGAACCTCAGCTAAAATATTAGACTTTAGACTCAGGTTTTCTAAAACTCAAAGCAATATTAATCAGCAGTTAAAATTTATTTCAGATTAGAAAAATAAGCACATTTTCCCCTTCCATTCTATACTCATGCCCCTTTGAAATGTGACTTTGCAGTGTCCCACAGCCTTCATTAAAATATGAGATCAAAGTCAGGCACTGGTGGCTCACACATGTAATTCTAGCTACTCAGGAGGCTGAGATCTGAGGATTGTGGTTTGAAACCAACCTGGGCAGCAAAGACCATGAGACTCTTATCTCCAATAAATTATTCTGAAAAAGCCAGAAGTGACACCATGGCTCAAGTTAGAGCACTAGCCTTGATCACAAACCTCAGGGACGGAAACCAGGCCCAGAGTTCAAATCCCAGGACTAAGGGAAAAATAATGTGTATGTATATACATATGTGTATGTATGTGTATGGGATACATACACATACGTGTGTGTGGGGTGGGGGAGAGAGAGACAGAGAAACAGAGAGTCTATTTTTTTTCTTTGTCTTTGTCTTTTCTTTTGTCAGTCCTGGGGCTTGAACTCAAGGGCCTAAGCAGTGTCCTTGGCTTCTTTTTGCTCAAGGTTAGCACTCTACCACTTGAGCCACGGTGCCACTTCTGGATTTTTCTATATATGTGGTACTGAGGAATCGAACCCAGGGCTTCATGTATATGAGGCAAGCACTCTACCACTAGGCCATATTCCCAGCTCAACAATTTGAGCTTTTTTTTTTTGCCAGTCCTGGGGCTTGAACTCAGGGCCTGAGCACTGTCCCTGGTGTCTTTTTGCTCAAGGCTAGCACTCTACCACTTGAACCACAGCACCAATTTTGGATTTTTCTATATATGTGGTTCTGAGGAATCAAACCCAGGGCTTCATGTATATGAGGCAAGCACTCTACCACTAGGCCACATTCCCAGCCCACAAGAGTCTATATTTTTTATCTCATGAGTATGGCCTGGTCTTGTGTGCTGCTTTGGCCAATGGAGTATGGCAGAATGTGGCCTTCAGGAAGACTTGGCAGGCTTCTGCCTTCTCATTGGAACCTGTTGAACTGCCATGTAAACCACTCAGGCTAGTCTACTAAATTATAAAAGACATGTGGTCTATCTTGCCTGTCAACTCAAAGGTTGAATCAACTTCCAGGCATGTCAATGAGGTCTGTCCTCAGACTGCCTTCCAGTATACTAGCAGTTTCTGCAGACTTATGGGTGAGCCATGACAAACAAGAATAACTACCTACTATACAACCCAAATTGCTAGCTCATAGAATCATGAACTAAATATGTAGCTGTTGTTCTGGGATTGTTTGTTGTGTAGCAGCAGATAAACAACACATCACTGTATAGCTCAAACTTTTCACGAGTAAATATGTATGTATGTATGTGTTGGTCCCATAGCTTGAACTTAGGGCCTAGGCATTGTCCCTAAGATTTTTTTTTTTTTGCTCGACTAATGTTCTACCACTTGAGCCTCAGCTCCACTTCCAACCTTTTGGTGGTTAATTGGAGATAAAAGCCTTACAGACTCTCCTGACAGGGTTGGCTTCAAACCAGGATCCTCAGATCTCAGATTTCTGAGTAGCTAGAATTACAAGCATAAGCCACCAGCACCCAGAAATTCTGTTACTGTTTTAAACATCAAGAGACAGATACATGCTTTGAGATCAAGCCCCAATACCAGCATGTGCATGCGCGTGCACACACACACACACACACACACACACACACACACCCACACACACACCCCAATTTTCTCTTGGGAGGACAAAGATTTATTTCTACTAAAGATATTTAAGAAATATAAACAAATGAAACTATAGGCTCTCATAGCATCCTAATAGTGGGACATGCAAATTGTTTTGTTCACAGAAAATATTGTTGGAATTAAGTGTGTGTCCTAAAATTATTATTGCGGTTATATATAGCAAGGGAATAACCAGTCATGTTGACATTTCTGTATGTTAAAATGCAGTTGTGTTGCCTTTCTTTGTCGCATACAATTTCTGCTGGCAGATTTCACTTACATCTCAGCTGGTATCCCTTGTATCCTCCATCACCCTCTCCCTCCTTCCTTTACAGACAGCTCAAATTCCGTGCATATTTCTCTGATGGTGGCCCTTCCTGACAGAAAGAGAATTATGTGCTATAACACTATTGCACAGTGTAAAACACAGTGTAAAAAAAACAGATACCGATTTCTTACAGCTTAGAGGATGGGAAGTCCAAGCCAAGGTATCACTGTGTGGTGATATTTTTGTTGCATCCTTCTGTGTTGGAAGAGACAGAAGGGCACAGAAAAGAGAGCAGTGAACTAGTTTGACGCTACTGTGGTCAGATGGGATGCAAGAAATTATGCCAATCCTCTGTATTTGCTTAGGTTCTTTGAGTGTCCTATGATATGGTCTACTTTGGAATATGTTCCATGGGCTGCTGAGAAGAATGTGAATTGGATCATTGTAGAAGTCTGTTAAGTCCATTTGAGTTATGGTGGCTTTAGTTCAGAGGCTTCTTTCGTTAACTTTTTTTTTTTTTTGCCAGTCCTGGGGTTTGAACTCAGGGCCTGGACACTGTCCCTGGCTTCTTTTTGCTCAAGGCTATCACTCTACCACTAGAGCCACAGGGCTCAAGAATTGAACCCAGGGCTTCATGCATGCTAGGCAAGCACTCTACCACTAGGCCACATTCCCAGCCCTCTTTGCTTAGCTTTTGTTTGGTTGACCTGTCCTTTGGTGAGAGCAGATTTTTAAAATCTCCCACTATTATTGTGTTTGAGTCTATCTTGTTCTATAAGGCCAAAAGTATGTTCAATATATTTAGGTGTCCATTATTTGGTACGTAGATATTGACCACTAACAATTTCTCTTTATGGATCATTCTCTTTATTACTATATAATGACCTTATTTGTCTTTTAGAACTGATTTTAATGAAAAGTCTATTCTATCAGATATCAATATGGCTACCCCTGCCTTCTTCCAGGGTGCATTTGCATGGAAGATCTTTTCCCATTCCTTCGCTAAGAGTTAGCTTTTTTTTTCTTTTTTTTTTTTTTGCCAGTCCTGGGCTTGAACTCAGGGCCTGAGTCCTGTCCTTGGCTTTTTTTTTTGCTCAAGGATAGCACACTGCCACTTGAGCCACAGCACCACCTCTGGCTTTTTCTATATATATGGTGCTGGGGAATCGAACCCAGGGCTTCATGTATACGAGGCAAGCACTCTTGCCACTAGGCCATATTCCCAGCCCCAAGAGTTAGCTTTTATCTTTGTCTGTGAAGTAGGTGTCTTGGAGACAACAAATAAATGGACTTTTTTTTTATCCAATTTGCTTTTCTTTTTCTTTAAATTGGAGAATTGAGTCCATTAATGGTTAGAGTTATTATAAAGGGATGTATCGTCTTTCCTGCCATTTTTCTTGGTTTCCTGTATTTTGCTTCTTTCCCCCTCCTTTGCTTACTAAATTGGTCTTCTAATGATTTTTGTCTGATGTGTTTTCTTGATTTTGATTGTTTTCTTCAGACTGTATACTTCCCTTTAGTATTCTTTGTAATTCTCATTTAGAGTTCATGGATTCCTTTAATTTTTGTTTATGGAAGGTTTTAGCTTTACTATCAAATGGAAATTACAGCTTTGCTGGGTATACCACTTTGGGTTAGCAGCTGTTGATCTTCAAGGCTTGGATTATACCATTCCAGGCTCTCCTTGTGTTGAGAAATTGTCTTGAGAAATTTTCAGTGATTCTGATTTTCTTTTAATATAGCTCCTTTTTTGATTTTGCAGCATTTAAAATCAATTCCTTGCTATTCAAGATGTTTTTCTATGACATCTCTAGAAGTGTTTCTTCTTGGATCCTGTCTCCTGGAGGTTTTGTATGCTTCTGTCAGGTGAGTGAGATTTCTCTCTCTTAAAATTGGGCAAGTTTTGGCTGGGAATATGGCCTAGTGGTAGAGTGCTTGCCTCGTATACATGAAGCCCTGGGTTAGATTACTTAGCACCACATATATAGAGAAAGCCAGAAGTGGTACTGTGGCTGAAGTGGTAGAGTGCTAGCCTTGTACAAAATGAAGCCAGGGACAGTGCTCAGGCCTTGAGTTCAAGCCCCAGGACTGGAAAAAAAAATTGGGCAAGTTTTATGTTATTATTATTATTTTTTTTTTACTGAATATGTTTTCAATGCCTTTGGTATTGAATTCTTCCCCCTTGTCCATCCCCACTACTAAATGTGATCTCTTGTTTGAGTCTGACAATTCTTGGATTTCCCTTTGGAAATTAGTGTTTTTTCCATATCTTTGACTTTTTTTTCTAGCTCCTCTGCTTTATCCTCGACTTGGTTTGCAATGTGGAAATTGAACTTTTTATGCTCCTGAGATCAGTTTATATAGTGTTAATTTTGTTTTTTAATGAGGTGTATAACATTTCTATTTTTTTGGTTAGTCCTGGAGCTTGAACTCAGGGCCTGGGCTCTGTCCCTGAGCCTCTGTGTACTCAGTGCTAGCTCTCTACAACTCCAGCCACAGTACCACTTCAAGCCTTTTCTGCTTATGTAGTACTGGGGAATCAAACCCAGGGCTTCATGTGTGGGGCACGCCCACCCAGATGCCTTGCACCATTAATAAGTGGTTCTAGCTGGCCCGCAAGGCGGCTCTAACTGGCCCCGCCTCCCAGCCTCAGGACCACGTGTAGCCAAGATGGCCGCTGGTGGTGAACCCGGAGGCAGTCCTGTGGGCTGTGATGTAGATGTAAGACACCCTTAGGGAGGTCCTGAAGTAGAGTGGGGGTTCGTTACAATGAAACGGGGTCCCCTCCCCAAGGGAGGGGATTCCTGGTTCCCCCAAGAGTCCACCACACAGTCTCCAGCTACAAGATGACAAAAAGACAGATTTATTGGGGAAGTAAAAAGTGAACAAAAAGTGAACCGACCGGCCTTGGTCACAGCCGGGACTCGGGAGCCGAAACTGCCGACCACGAGTGCAGGACAGGGCCCAGACTCGGGAGCAGGGACTGCCCGCACGTGTGCAGCCCAGACTCGGGAGCTGGGACCACGTGTCCGTGTGGCCTTCCAGCCTGGTTATAAGGCAAACATCACAGACAAACTTGTTACACGCAGGTGACCAATGAAGATACAACGCTTACAGAGCATGCTAGGCCGCACACAGGTGGCCAAGAGAGTTACAGTCTGCCTCATAGTATCTGTTTGAACTAACCTATCATTCTAGTTAGAATTGGCACATGGATTTGGCAGGGCTCACATGATGCAGGTAGATAAGCCTACTCATAGGAGGGCATGGGTTTAACCTTGAACATTCCTTGAACTTTCCATGCTTCAGGTGGTCAAGCAGTTTACACAATCTTATCACAGCAAAGGGAAACTTCCCTGGATAGGGTGGGGGAGATCTTAGTGAAGATGGAGTTGGCTTCTGCTCTAATCTGAGCTGGAGTCAACCTGAAGTTCCTCCACAGCTAATGATGGCACTGGCCAGATCTGACCTCCCTATTACAGTCCCTCGGCCCTCCACCCTTGATGGACATCCCAGGCCGCCAATCATAGCCCAGAGCTAGGTGCACTATACCCCTCCCCTTCCTGCTGCCCTCTGGCCTTTATAAATGTGATTCCCTTAATAAAGCGGAGAATGAGTGACATCCCCCGAATCATCTGATTGTCCTTCTGCCGAAGGGGGGCTGGGTGCGGGCGGTTTGCTACTCTTTACCTCCTCTTGGCTCACCCCGTGGGCTACACTCCCTGCCTCTCGCACTGGCCAGGGGAACATTGGGGGCAAAGGACCCCGGCATCATGTGCACTAGGCAAGCACTCTACTACTAGGCCACATTCCCAGCCCAGCATTTCTATTTTTACCACCATATCTTTTTCAAGTCCTGGATCTTCTTTGTGCTCTTGAAATTGTTTTTGCATCCCCTCTTTTATTTCATAGGCCAGTTCTATCATCATTTCTTTAGTGTTTCTTTTGTCCATCTCTTCTTCACTCTCACTGGGGTCCTTTTCTGGGTTGTTGTTGGCTTTTGGATTTGTTTTGTTGTCTTGATTGTTCGTGAATCTTGAATCTTCTGTTGTGATTTACACATTTGGGTTCAGGGATTGTCAGGGCTGGGGCCTGCTGGTACCTGGCAAGGGATGGCTCATGCTTGGCCCAGGATAGATCACACTGGGTAAACACTCTTGGCCCCTAGGTCAGCAAATGCTGTGCACACATGATTGGTCCTAGGCTAGCTGAAAAGAGCTTGGCCTTAGGCCAGCAAGCTGGGTCTGGTCTGCAGTGGGGGCTGGGAAGGCTAGAGTCAGGCCTCTGGGATGGGCATGTGTTTTGGAAGGGATGGGCTTCCATGGGGGGGCAGCAGTTTGCCTGCACTTGTGCATCCAGTTGGGTCTCGCTCCTTAGGTGATTGGACCAAGGAGCTCTGTTTGCAGCCTGGCTGTTGGTCCTGCCTGTGGAGGGGGATAGGAAGGCTAGATTCTAGCCTCTGTATTGTGCCTGCGCTTCAGAAGAGGTGGAGGTTGTCTACACTTGCGCCTCTGATTGAGTTTTGCCCCTTAGGTGGCTGGGCGCTTGGCTACTGACTTGTGTATGAGAGTACACATGTGCTTCCCTCAGTCCTGGTGAGACATCTCTCAGCTGGCAGCCAGGCATTTGGTCCAGTCTGGAGTGGGGACTGGGAAGGCTAACTTCAAGCCTAGGGGTGGGGGGCTTCAGAAGGAGTGGGTTCCTGTGGATGGGTGGGATTTTGTTTGTGTTGTTTATAAATGGGTTAAGTTTCCCTGCCAATATAGTGAGGGCTGTGCACAGAGGATGCAAGGTTCTAGTGCCCACAGGTTTTGGTGGCTAGTTGCCTCCAGCTTGAAGCTGACAGATGGAGTTAGAGGTAATGAGGAAGGTCTCTGGCTTCTTTGTCCTCTTCAAGTGTGGCAGCCCTTCTTGGGTGGATGGAAGGGTCCAGGCCAAGCTCTGTGGGTTGCCACCAGCGCTGGTCTCCTGTTGTGGGGGTGGGGGAGTCCCGGCATAGTGCTCACTGATTCCGGAGTTGCTTGTGGTCTGACCAGCAGCACTATGTAAGATCTCTGGGTCTGGACTTCCCATTGCTGTCTGTGCTGTCTGGGTCAGCTTCTGGGGAAGCTTTCTGTGTCTGGATGCTGTAGTCTCACTGGTTGGCAGCTGCAGGGCTTATTTGGTGGCTTAGCTGCACTGTCCATGCAGTGTGGGGTTTTCGGGAGGGTTCTTTGCAGTTTTCCAAACTTAAGTGTACAAGTTACAAGTTTTTTTTTTTTTTTTATCTTTTCCTGTGATTCACTATTTGTTTATGTATTTGTTGCTGTCAATCTCTTGGGGGAAAGTGTGTGTTAGGACCCTAAATCTCTGTTTGATTTGAGAGAGCCAGAGTGAGTCTCTGTTGCTTTTCTGCCATCTCCTTCTGTCTTGCAAAGACATTTTAAAAATGACAAATTCTCAGGAATTTATCTTTCATAATTGACAATTTTTTTCAGTATTAGGGATTAAATTCAAGGCTTTGTGCACAGTGGGCAAGCACTGTATCACATGTCCTGAATCCCCAGCCCTTTAATTTGTGTAATAAAATTACAGTAACTACCCAAATGGGCTGGTTTTGCACTCAAAATCCTTCTGTCCCTGCCTCTAATAGCTGGGATTACAGGTATGCACCACCACGCCAGCTTACTATAGGGGATTTGTATTGCTTTTATAATAAAATATACCACACTATAGTCTGTGGGCCAAATTCAGCCTCAGTCTGATTTCTTTTTCTTTTCTTTTGTGTCTGTGCTGGGGCTTGAACTCAGGGCCTTGATGCTGACCCTGAACTTTTTGCTCAAGGCCACATCTCTACTTCCTCCATTTCTGGCTTTTTGGTGGTTAATTGGAGATAAGAGCCTCATAGACTTTCCTGCTTGGGCTATCGTTGGACCACATTCCTCAGATCTCAGCCTCCTGAGTAGCTAGGATTACAGATGTGAGTCACTGTTTGCAGGGTCCAGAAAGCAATTTCTGTTGCTACTAGTCTCTGCATCACCTTTACATTTCTAGTCACATAGATGCCCATTTTATATAAAATAAAGGTATTAAATATATGACTTCCCATTTCTACCAAATCTGAATAAAAATTTATCCCTATATACAGATTGGTTTGCTAATTTATCATCTTTGGCTGAAAAATTCAGCAACACAGTTTCTATTTTCTTTGCAGTCTTGAGTATTTTTTAGTCTTCCTTTTTCCAAATCAGATGAGCTCTTGGGAGGCACATTTAAAGCATTTTAAATCTAGATCATAAAACAAACCACTCATTCCCAATAAGCAGTACAATATCATGTATTATTCATTTCAGACACATTGATGGTGGCTGTGTGGAGCCAGGAATGTTTTATGACTTCAAATTCATAGTGTTGTTGACCTTGGCCAAAACCAGTTCAATCTGTATTTTGTAATGGGTATACATGTGAAAGGTGCAAGAAATAGAAGTTTGTTGTTTCATAACTCCAGTTCTGCTCTAGACACCCACTTGACCAGGGTATGGAAACATGGGCTTTGTCCTTATTATTGTGTTTTCTTCTAAGCTCTTCAGAATTTTTGTTGTTGTTACCAGTCCTGGGGCTTGGACTCAGGGCCTGAGCACTGTCCCTGGCTTCTTTTTGCTCAAGGATAGCACTCTACCACTTGAGCCACAGCACCTCCTCTGGTTATTTTCTGGTGCTGGGGAATCAAACCCAGGGCTTCATGTATATGAAGCAAACACTCTTGCCACTAGGCCATATTCCCAGCTCCATTCTTCAGACTTTTTAACACCAGGAAGCTGGAATCTGTCCTCTGTGCTGCCTACCAGGTGTCTTGGAGCCACCCTGTCTCTCACCTATCTGGTGGACTGGACCATGATGTCTTGAATGGGTCAGGGCTATTCTATTGCTGTTTCCATAGCAGTGCTCAGGATTGGGAAATAAATGCCACTTTGCAAAGAGAAGAGAGTAACATCTACCTAGATTCCTATGTAGTCATACAGAAGTCACAAGCCTACTCTAGTCTCAGATGCTCAGGGCTGCAATTATGTTCTGTTCCATCCAAAACCAGTTTATCCACCTGGGTGCTAGTGGCTTACTCCTATAATCCTACCTACTCAGGAAGCTGAGACATGAAGACTGTGGTTCAAAAACCAGCTTGAGCAAGGGAAGTCCATGAGATCCTTCTCTTCTCTCCAGTTAATCAGCAAAAAAAAACTCAAACCACCCAAAACAAAAACAAACAACAACAAAAACCAGAAGTGGAGCTGTGGCTCAAGTGATTGAATGCTAGCCTTGAGAAAAAACAAAAACAAAAACAAAAACCTCAGGGACAGCATTCAGCACTCAGGCCCCTAGTCAAGCCCCAGGACTGGCACAAACAGAAACAATCTCAGTCTACCCTAGCCCTGAGAGAAGAGATCAACTCACCTCTTCACCAGTGCCTTCCTCTTGTGTCCATACTGAGTGTGACCTTCCTCTTCTGTCCACTCAGGTTCTTGTTACAGGGAACCAATGTTACGGGGTTTGAGGGAGGGGATTCCCCGTCCCTCCAAGAGTCCACCACTCAGAGACAGTCTCAAGCAAAAAGATGGATTTATTGGGGAAGCAAAATGTGAACTGACCAGCCAGGGACGCAGCACAGACTTTGGAGCTGAACTGCGACAGTGAAAAGCAGGCTAACTGGCCAGGGACATAGCGTAGACTCAGGAGCTGCCACTGTACCCCCGAGCAGTCCTCAAATTGGGGTTTATAAAGGTAAAAGCATAGCACAGATGTAGGGGCTTGACGCAGGGGGTAGAGCAAGCAATAAGTTCACAGATGTAGGAAGTTGATGCAGGAGATAGAGCACGCAACAAGGCAAGCATGGCACAGGTGTAGGAAGTTGGCACAGAGGTTAGAGCAAGTAACAATAAGCTAAACAAGCAGAATTTTGGTGTCAGGTTGACCTAATCTACTCCTCCCACTATTTCCTACCATGTTTCCCTAATCAAGATGGAGTCAGCTCTGCTCCCTACAACAGTGCTTATGCTAGCCTTCTCTGCAAAGAACACAAAAACATACCACAAATAATGCTTTTCCAGGTTCCCAGGAATTCCTTAATCCAGTCAGCCCTCAGTACTGGCATCAAACAAACAAAACAAAAACCCCAAATTAATATTAATTAATACATTTGGTAATTTGCTAAGATTTGGAGTGGATTTTCAAAATGAAGTGGAAATTATAAAGGAAAAATACAAACATTTCCCAGTATCCTTGGAATCATTTTCTGTACCCTCAGTGGCTAATGCTTTCAAATTTCCCCAAAGCTCCTTTAGCAGCTTTCCTAACACCCTTGGTTAAGACATCCCCCCATGCACATTCCTGTAGTGCAAATGTTTGCTCTATCCATAATCTCTGCAGTAAGAGGTCAGTGGTCCCACCGTTTGGAAGAAGGTTTAATCTCTCACTTTATTTCCTAGATTAAAAGTAATTTCTTGGAGTGGACTGTAGCTTGGTGGTAGAGTGCTAAGGTAGAAGCTAAGGTTTCACATGGCATGTTGAAAGTGATTACAACAATGATATAACAGTCGTTTCCATAACATGGAGTTCATTTCACTTAGCATCATCTTATGCATTCATAAGGGCATAGCTATTAGGCTCTTGTGATCCTCTGCTGTGACTAGCCTGAACCTGTGCCAATTATTCCCTATGAGGGAGACCATAGAGTCCATGTTTCTTTGGGTCTGGCTCACTTCACTTAGTTTAATTTTTCCCAAGTCCTTCCATTTCCTTACAAATGGGACAATGTCATTCTTTCTGATAGAAGCATAAAATTCCATTGTGTATATATACCACATTTTCCTGATCCATTCGTCTACTGAGGGGCATCTGGGTTGGATCCATATTTTAGCTATGACAAATTGTGCTGCGATGAACATTGTTGTGCTGGTGGCTTTAGTGTGTTCTTGTTTGTGGTCTCTTGGGTAGATGCCCAAAAGTGGGGCTGCTGGGTCATAGGGGAGCTCTATGTTTAGCCTTCTGAAAAATCTCTATACTGCTTGCCAGAGTGGCTGAACCAGTTTACATTCCCACCAACAATGAAGTAGGGTTCCCTTTTGGCCACATCCCCTCCAACATTTATTATTGTTAGTTTTCTTGATATATGACATTCTTACTGGGGTGAGGTGGAATCTCAATGTTGTTTTGATTTGCATTTCTTTTATGGCCAGTGATATAGAGCACTTTTTCATATGTCTCTTGGCCATTCTCATTTCCTCATCAGAGAAGTCTCTTTGTAAGTCTTTAGCCCACTTGTTGAGGGGGCTGTTGGTTCTTTGCAGTTTTGTTTTGGAGGAGTTTAATTTTTTTAGTTCTGCATATATTTTAGATATGAGGCCTTAGTCCATTGTGTGGCCGGTCAAAGTTATTTTTAAAGCTATTTCAATATAACTTGGATGAAAAACTTGTAGGAATTGAAAAGGAGGCTGAAGTAGTTTAAATGGAAGGTCATTACAGAAGCCAAGCTATTCCAGATGGATTAATCCTCCCACTGTCTGTATTGAAGATTCCAACCTGTAAATAAGGAGCAGAGTCAGTGGGATCTGAGCAGATGCCCCAAAGAAAACACATTCTTTTATGAGAATAAGATGAGGTTAACAAAGTGTTTAATTTGGATTTACAAAAATATTACCAAGTTAGTCCATTCCATGTTTCTTCCACCCTCCATCCAGCCTTCACTATTAATATCTGACATTGCCATGGGATTCATGTCACACCCAGGAAGCCAAGCTGGGGAAGTCATCACAGCCCATCTCCACTTCATTCTGATTGTACTCGTTTTTCTACAAGTGCCCTGTCCATACCAGGACTACATCCACAATGCCATGCTACACTCCGCTGTCATGCCTTTTCATTTTCCTTGCATTCATGACAGATTGGTAGTTTTTCCTGACCATAACAGTTTTGAGAAGTACTGATCAGGTATTTCCTTCCATTCCTCCCTTCCCACTGTTATTACAGTATCTTCCACACTTAGCTTGTATTTTCCTTCCTCTAGCCCCAGACCCTGCCATTTCTCTAATGCTCTCTGGTTCTTTCATTAGAAAATGGTGTTTAGAAAAGAAGCCCTGGGACTGGGCATGCTCCTGCCTTCAGAGGCCTTTTTAGTGTTGCAGCCAATTAAAATGTTCATGCATGTTGATGTGTTTATGCACATGGGTCTGCAATTGTGATGTGTCTACGTTAAACTAAACATGAGTTCCTACTCATGTTTCTTTTCCTCTTTCTTTCTTTCTTCCTCCCTTTCTTTCTTATTCTTTTTCCTTGCTTTCTTCTTTCTCTTTCTTTTCATCCTCCCTCCCTCTGTACCCTCTCCTTCATCCTTTTCTCTCTCTTCCTTCCCTCTCTCTGTCTCTCCCTCCCTCCCTCCTTCCCTCTGTGTGTGTGTGTGTGTGTGTGTGTGTGTGTGTGTGTGTGTGTGTAACTCAGAGCCTGGATGCTGTCCCTGAGTTTTGTGCTCAAGACTAGCATACTACTACTTGAGCCACAGCTCCATGACATTTTGGTGATTACCTGGAGATAAGTGTCTCATGGACTTTCCTGTCTGGGTTGGTTTAGAATGTTGATTCTCAGGTTTCAACCTCCTCAGTAGTTAGGATTACAGGTGTGAGGCACTGGTGGCCAGGTTGACCATCCTTTATAATGTGTGCCTTTACATATATTCATAGAATTTGTAGGATAAATGCTTTGTTTTCTGATATGGTCGAGAAAGGCAATGTCCTTAGTCATACATTCTTTTGAGTTAGTGAGTCATTAGTGTGATTTGATATATTATTAATCTCCTAAGAATTAGATTGTGGTTATCTGGAGTTGCTTCAATTTTACTTTATGCAGACCTGAAGATCAAACCCAGGGCTTCATGCATGTTAGGTAAGCACCCTACAGTCCCACTACTTTTAAATTAGGAAAAACCTTTCAGTGTGATACACATATTGGGAATAATTGAAGTTGGCCACTCCTCCCAGTTCAGAGATTCTCCCTCTATTTCCAATACTGGAACATTAGAGTTGATCTTATTAAGGTAAAAAATAATTTAAAAATTTGTATTTAAGGACTGGGAATGTGGCTTAGTGGTAGAGTGCTTGCCTAGTATGCATGAAGCCTTGAGTTCGATTCGTCAGTACCACATAAACAGAAAAAGCCAGAAGTGGTGCTGTGGCTCAAGTTGTAGAGTGCTAGCCTTGAGCAAAGAAGCTTAAGGACAGTGCCCAGGCCCTGAGTTCAAGCCCCAGGACTCGCAAAAAAGAAAGAAAAATTATATTTGAGAATTTTTTTTGTTTCTAGTATTTAAAAAATACATCTTTATTGCTGTTAGCAAGATGATGTACAGAGGGGTTACATTTTACAATTCAGGTAACACATACATTTCTTTTTTTTTGTCTCTGTGTACAGTCTTTACTTAAAATATTTGTTATAACACCATTCTTAATCCTTTAGGAGATGAGCAAAGATCATCTCCCTGCACAAACTTCACAACTATGTATATAACTTTTACAGAACCAAGGCAACACTTCAGTATTAGAAAAGGAAGGAGAAACCTCAGCTGCTACCAAGCATTATCTTGTGGTGGTCATAAATTATACTCTGTTTTGGAAAGTTTGGGTACAGCATAGGAGTTGCTATTGTCTTCTTGGTTACACTCCTGGCTGAGATGCCATTAGATCAATGTCACTCAAGTTTCTGGCCAACCAAACTCCCACAGCAAAGAGTTCCAGACTGAGGATCAAATTCCTCTGAAAGTCATTCCTATCAGTGGCAAAGTGGCAGATGCCCCGGAGCCAGTCTCCCACGTTGTCTGGAATCTCAGGGGCTTCACTTGCCTGGCGGCAGCGCTAACCACCACCCCAGTGGAAGCCATAACAGCACTCACAGCCTCCGAGCAAACTGTAGTCTTCTTTTATGGCAAAAATACCTTGTATCCATTTCCTTTTGCCTGCTAGGAATCCCAGCATAATCATTATGGCTTATCCTTAATTTTTTGGTCTGAAATTATCATACTTAAAATAAATTAATTTATCTGGGTGCCAGTGGCTCATGTCTGTAGTCCTAGCTACTCAGAGGCTGAGAAAAGTCTGGGATTTCATCTTCAACTAACCAACAAAATTCCTAACTGGTGATGTGGCTCAAATGGAATAATCCCTACCATAAGCAAGAAAGCAGAGAGAAAGTAGGAAGTACTGAGTTCAAGCACACACAAATTAATTCAAGTTCAAATTCACACACACACACACACACACACACACACACACACACCCCAATTCTAGTTTGGATTTCAGAATATAATTGGCCAGATTCAGTGGCTCATGCCTGTAGTCTCAACTACTTGGGAAGTGGAGATTAGTTTGGAGAAAAAGATGTCATGTCAACCAGTAGCTGTTAGTTGTGTCTTACGTTTGTTATCTCAGCGTAAATACAGAAGCATAAATAGCAGTTTAGGCCAGCTCCATGGAAAAACATGAGACTTTATACCAAAAGAGCTGGGACATGGTTAAAGTGGTAGAATGTTTGCCTAATAAGTACAAGGCCCTGGGTTCAAACCCCATTACTACCAAAACAAAAATAGCAACAACAGGGCTAGGAATATGGCCTAGTGGTAGCGTGCTTGCCTCATATACATGAAGCCTTGGGTTCGATTCCTCAGCACCACATATATAGAAAAAGCCAGAAGTGGCGCTGTGGCTTCACCGGTAGAGTGCTAACCTTGAGCAAAAAGAAGCCAGGGACAGTGCTCAGGCCCTGAGTTCAAGCCCCAGGACTGATAAAAAACAAAACCAAAAAACCAGCACCAACAATAAAAACTCCAAACAAAATATAATGAACCAATATGGAATCACTTCACTCAGCAAAGAGTTGATGGCAATGTGGTTTTGTACACTTTCTGGTACTGGCTATTTTAGAAGCTGAGGCAAGAGGATCACTCTAGGAATTCAGGGCTGGCCTGGGTAATAGTGAACCCTGCCAAAAGAAGAAAAAAAAGGGAAATGAAGGGGAAGGGAAGAGAAAAAGTTGAAATTTGTGGCCCAGCTCCAAATAAAGGAAGAGAATTTCCAAGATGCTAACCATCACAGTTTACACTAGAGTGATGCCCATGCAAGTAAGTGCTAAAATGGCCCCTGGGAAAGCCCACCTAGATTATGGCCCAGTGTTTTGGCCTCCTGCCCTCTAGTGGTAGGGAACTAGAACGGATCCCCACATAAACATAATGACTACAACCCTATGTTTAGAGGTCCCCAGACCATTGTCTACCTTCCCAAGCACAAAAGTTTGTCAGGAACCTGAGGGAGGAAAAATAAAAGCCTCCTTGAGAAGCTGAACCCTAAACCTGTACTACACAAGGACATAGAAACTAAATACACTTTTCCTACTTGTGGCAATGTAGAGACAATAAATTAGGTAAAAACTAATCAAGCAGGCACTGATGGCTCACACCTGTACTCCTAAGTATTCAGGAGGCTGTGATCTGAGGATCAAGATTCAAAGCCAGCCTAGGCAGTGAAGTCTCTTATTTCCAATAAACTACCAAAAAGGTAGAAGTAGATTTGTAGCTAAGGAGGCAGAGTGCTAGCCTTTCACACACATACACAAAAACTAGGCTTTGAGTTCAAATCCTAGTATTAGCAAAACAAAACAAAAACTAACCATAACCAGGTGAAATACCGGGTCTCTCAGCAGAGGCAAAGTCAGAGCTCCTCTGTGAAGCTGTTTCTATACCTTATCGGACTCACGCTGGTGCACACTCACATGTGGACACACACACACACACACACAAAACCACATGCTTATTTGAGAACTGGATACACCATTGGAGAATATTAGCAGATGGCATCAAGAGAATGAGTGTCTCAATGCATGAGAAGACAAATCTGTAAAAAGCTAGCCTTCAAGAAAAGGACAGCCAGTATGAACTAGAGGAGTCTCCAGGCTGCAGAGTCCCGTGTATGGGGAGCAGTGCCAGTGTGCCCTCAAGGCATTGGTTTTTATCAATCCAGAGTGTCTTATTGTTTTTATGTCAATACTGAACTTTTTGCTTAAGTTTAGCTCTCTACCACTTGACATACAACGCCACTTCCAGCTTGCCAGTGGTTAATTGGAGATAAGAATCTCACAAACTTCCAGCCTGGGCTGACTTTGACCTAAGTTCACATACCTCAGCCTCCAGAGTAGCTAGGATTACAAGTGTGAGCCATTAATGCTCAGCTCAGACCTCTTTTTACCTTGAAGAATTCTCATGGCCCTTGTACCTGCTCACTCCCTGCTGCCCCTTCGCCTTGGTGTCCTGAGCATGTCTTCTCTCCCTGCTCTGTGCAGGATGCTGGGCTAGGTTGGTGGGCTGCCATTGGAGGAAAGATGAAAGCTGAGAATGTGGGCCCTGCAGGATGACATCCAAGCTGACAAGACAGCCTGTGAGGTGTTGGCGACTGATGGATCATCATAATGAGGAAGGGAGGGTGACAGTCACCACTACCACTGCCACCACCAGGTTAACAAAGCCAGCCCTGAAATGGAAACAGAAAGCTGTGAATGTGTGCTTGGAGAAATTGCCTGCCAAGAACACTTTCTTCAGAGGAGGTGGCATTTGCAAAAAGAGAAGACTCAACCCTGCAAGACTATGCAGAATAGAGTGAAGGAGACACTGTGTGGCCTCTGCTTCCCCCTCTCCCCCTTGTACCTGGGTGCTGTCCTTTGAGCTCCTTTGGCTTAAGGCTAGTGCTCTACTACTTGAGCCACAGCACCACTTTCAGCCTTTTCTAAGTAATATATTGGAGATAGGAGTCTCAGACTTTTCTGCCTAGGCTGGCTTTGAACTGCAATCCTTACATCTCAGCCTTCCGAGTAGCTACGATTACTCACTGTTTCTCTTTGCCATCCTTCAAGGCAGTGACCCAGTGTGCCCATGAAACCTCTCTACTACCCCATTACAGACTCAGAGTGCCTTTTTCTCTCTTGTGTCATTAGATGCCCATATAATGTTGCATAGACAAAAAGACTTCAGGGTCCTGGTGCTGGCCTTGGGCAACAAAGCTATGGGACAGGGTCTAGGCCATGAATTCAAGCCCCAATACTGACATGCAGGAATGCAAACACACACACACACACACACACACACACACACACACACACACACACCACAGAAAAACCTGGAGGGACCTAGCTTGGGCTGGTAGCACATGTCTGGCTTCTAGACACAGCTTGGAGGCTCAGAAAGGCGAAATGGAGAGGAATGAAGCCACGCCAATCCACACATCCAGCTGCCATCTGTGCAGGCATCAAGGCAAATGCACCAACAAAAGTGGGCAGACAGTTTTAGTGCTCACCAGGCAAATCAAATAGATTTATTAACTAAAGCCACAGTTCAGGACATGGTGGAAAGCAGATTGTCTAAAATTCCTGCTCTTCATTTCAATGTTGTGGCCTCATTAGTTCTATTAATGTTTTCCCTAGATATATCATTTCCCCCCCAGTACTGGGAATACCTTAGAGCCTGTGGTTTTTCAATTCATGCCAAGTGCTCTACCACTGAAGCCATGCCTCCAGGTCCAGCTTTTTGCTGGTTAGTAGGAAACAGAGTCTCACTGTTTTTTCTGCCTAGTCTGGCTTTGAACTATGATGCTCCGATTTCTGCCTCCTGAGTAGCTGGAATTATAAGCATGAACCACTGACATCTGGAAAAAAAAAAAAAAAGAAAGAAAATTCTCTAGTGGGCTGGGAATATGGCCTAGTGGTAAAGTGCTCACCTTGTACACATGAAACTCTGGGTTCGATTCTTCAGCACCACATATATAGAGAAAGCTGGAAGTGGCACTGGGGCTCAAGTGGTAGAGTACTAGCCTTGAGCAAAATGAAGCCAGGGACAGTGCTCAGGCCCTGAGTTCAAGCCCCATGACTGGCAAAAAAACAAAACAAAACAAAAAATTATTTAGGACTTTTTTGGCCAGATGCTGGTGGCTCATGTATGAAATCCTAATTACTCAGGAGGCTAGGGGTCTGAAGATAGAGGTTTAAAGTCAGCCAAGACCGGGAAATCTGTGAGATTCTTATCTCCATCCAATTAACCACCAAAAAAATCAGAAAGTGAAACTATGGCTCAGTGGTAGAACACTGTCCTTAAGCAAAAAAAGAAAAAAAATAGGGGCATCACCCAGGCCCTGAGTTCAAGCCCCAGGACTGGCACACACAAACAACAAAATTGAAAACACAAAGACTATCTGAGCAACTGTACAGGGGTCTCATCAGGAGAACCAGAAATCTATTTTTAGATGTTTAAGCATGGCTGTGTTATTATTAATACTTTAAAAAATTTGCAGATTTAAACATTTATTTGAGCTATTAAATTAGTTATTATTCCTTATGGCTCCTTGTGAGTGGTAGCAGAACACCAGAGGGTTATCCTGTGTTAATAGACACAAATATAGTCCATATGAAATAAGCTGCTATTAGAGATAAACTCCAAGACTTAGTGAAAGAGTGTCTTATCAGAAGCCCAGTTTTTGAATTGTTAAAAGTATAATCTAAGCTGGGCACCTGTGTCTCATGCCTGAAATCCTAGCTACTCAGGTGGCTCAGATCTGAGGATCACCACGCAAAGCTAACCTGAGCAGGAAAGTCCATGAGACTCTTCCACAATTCATCACCCAAAAGCTGGAAGTGGAGCTGTGGTCCAAGTGACAGATTGCTAGCCCCCTCACCACAAAATCTCAGAGAGAGCACCTAGTCCCTGAATTCAAGCCACTGGACACACACACACACACACACACACACACACACACACACACACACACACAATCTAACATATTTCAATGCCTAAATCAGAGGACAAGAATTTTATTTAAAAATATATTTATAAGCTCAGCAACTCTTCTTTCATGAGCAACAACTTCTCTCCTGAGTTGGGGATTCCAATTTGTTCCTGCAGAGGGCACAGTACTGTATCACACATGCAGCTCTTGGTCTAATCTTCCTGCCAGAAAGGAGTCTAGTCCAGGAGCCAAAAATGTTACTGTAAAACTAGTGAATGACAAGGTGTTTGCTGGTGCTGCCAGGCCACATGTGTGGGACCAGGAAATGAAATGTTTGTATGTACCATGATGTGACAGGTTCCTGACTTCTGCCTCTAGGAAGCTAGGTGGTGAGAGGAGCACAGGACTGCGGCTACAGGGCACATAGTCATGGCATACATGTTGTCTTGAGACACAGATGTAGTCAGTAAAAGAAACATATTGTGATGCTAAAGGCTGATCTGAATTAAGATCAAGTATGATTTACAATAGACTCAGACTAGTTAGCTCTTTTTGTGAATTCATGGCCTGGCCACCGTCCCTTATCTTTTTTCTGCTTAAGGATGACACTCTACCACTTGAGCCACATCTCCACTTCTTTTAACTGATTAATTGGAAATTAGAGTTTCATGGACTTTCCTGCCTGGGCTGGCTTCAATAATCCTCAGATCTCAGCTTCCTGAGTAGCTAGAACTACTGGCTAGAGACATTAGCACCTGGCTTATGGATAGCTGATTAAAGCTAGTTGTTAAACTGGGTTACAGTCACAAATTAAACCTCATGAGATCATTTTGTTTATTTTGTTTGGATGTAGAGATCCTGTAAATGGATCTCAAACTTAGCTGATTTTCAGAATTGCCCAGGAAAGTTTTGAAATGCATTGTCAGCTTTACCCCAGATGTACTAACCAGGGTACGGGGACAGGATGTGAAGGTCAAGTAGCCTTCAAGAATGTATCAGTCCTAAGGCCAGCCAGATCTGGTTTTGAATCTTGCCTGTGTGCCATTGTGTTTTCTTTGTTCTTTATTGCTTTGGAACCTCAAAGAATAGTAGTGTTGGGGTGAATCTACCAGATGGCACATGCCAAGGATTGGCATGGACAATGTTGGATGTTCTGTAGTTGTCCTTCCCTGCCAAATCCAGCAAACCATGTCCCTAAAATGGCCACACTTTGAATTTCTGTGGCCATACTCAAGGCCAACTAAAGCTTAACCAGACTGCTGTACCCCAGGCCAGGGCCCTGGTGACACACAGAGGAAGGGTTTGGCATGTAGGCTATTGCTGATAATCTCAGGTTGAATCTGATAACATGTATGGCCATTCTGGGAAAAGCCAGCAACAAGTGGAGAGAACCAGTTGAGCCAACTGATACAGCCTTTATACTTAGAGGCCCTCCATGTCTTTAAGATTGGCTTGATTGTCACCATCTATGATTGGGTGATGGCCTTAAGGGTCTGTGTCTAGACAGCACCTGCTAGTCTTATTGCTCTTCCACCTTCCCCTGAATGCAAACATGAGGGCGTACAGAAGCACTTGAAATCACTGGAGAAACATGGTGGAGCTTCCTGGACTGAGTTTTATTTGAAGCCTGGAGGACACAGCATTATTTTTGCATGAATACTAGCTGGTGTTTATGGAGTGTTTGCCTTATGCTTCATACTTTTATCCTAATAACAAGCCTATGAAAAATCCTGGGAGGGACAAACTATTAGAATTCCTTGCTTTTTTGGTGGCTTGGAGATTAAATGCAAGGCTTCACACAAGACAATCTTTGTGTCACAAATGAGATAAAAACTCAAAAGACAGAAAGATTAAGTAATTAGGCAAAGCAGTGTTGGAGAAGAGTGAAGAAGTATGAGGAAAAAAAATCATTTCTAGTAGAAGGCAGAGTATATATAAAGGCTCTGAGGCATAGCCTCAATGAGTTAAAGAAAAGACTGCCCACCACTGTAGCTGGCACATAAAGAAACAGAAATCAAGGGTTTGCAGATCATGCAGGCTGTTACAAGAGAAATGGGAAGTTTTTATTTGTAACTTTACTTTTTTTGGTCAGTT
This sequence comes from Perognathus longimembris pacificus, assembly GCF_023159225.1. Classification (NCBI taxonomy): domain Eukaryota; kingdom Metazoa; phylum Chordata; class Mammalia; order Rodentia; family Heteromyidae; genus Perognathus; species Perognathus longimembris. The sequence continues at coordinate 28,771,759 of NC_063170.1, read as the reverse complement.
GTGGGGCTTGATCTCAGGGCCTGGGTGCTGTCCCTGAGCTCTTCAGCTCAAGGCTAGTGCTCTACCACTTGAGCCACAGCGCCATTTCCAGTTTTCTGGTGGTTAATGGAGATAAGAGTCTCACAGACCTGAACTGTCTTTGAACCTCAGTCATCAGATTTCAGCCTCCTGAGTAGCTAGGATTACAGATGTGAGCCACTGGCACTCGGCTTGTTTTTAACTTTTGTTGTGGAATTTAAAAACTATACACAAAAAATAAAAAGAAGAGAATAGACTTTGATGTACCATTTCCTAGCTTCAATAATTAGTTATTGCCCCATACAAGCAGAAAAGGGAAACTAGTATAGATAAACAAACCCTGTGTCTTCTGAAGGGAAGGAGGAAGAACTGGAAGAGCAGAATGATTGTAGAGGAGTAATTGTGAGGGAAAGTTGGACCTTGTTGGCTAGGTAAAAGATGGCAGCCAGGAGGGTTCCAACTTGGGGTAGGGGAATGATAGAGCAAGCTGCCTATGGCGAATGATTCTCTCCATGGAGGATGACTCAGTAGAGATGGGGGAGCCATTTGGGAGACTCCTTGCAACACATGTGAACCCCCTGACCAACAGAACCAGGAGCCTGCTCCAATGGGTGGGGGGAGAGACAGGTGACCCTATACTATATACAGTGGGCCCCCAGAGGGACTGCACATACCAAGCTCCAGGTCCCCTCCTTGTGCAAGGTGTTTTGCTGTTAATTTCACCTTTAAAGACACTTGCTTGTTCTCTGTTAAACATTTTTCCTGCCCTTTAATTCTTAAAATTGGTGGAGAAAACAAACCTTAGACAGTATCAGTTGGAAATCACTACAATGTTGTGGGAGGGAATGAGTCTAGAAAATACAAGGAAACAGATGAAAGAGAAAGAAGGAAAGGAGGGACGAAGGAAGGGTAGAGGTGTAAGGTCTACCCCTGAGGAAGTTCCATCCAGACCCTCCTGCCTATTGAAGTGTCAGCCCAGTACCTGGGTTACCTAGGTAACTGGCAAACCTGGAGGCAGCCACCTCCCCCGCTCTCTTTCCTTCCAAGGCCTCCAATGTGGCCCCAGGCCAGCAGGCCAACAGTTTGGCAAAATAAAATTCTTTATTCTGCCTGATTACTGAGGTGGTTGGTGTTCTCAATCATCAACTACTTACTTTAAAAAACCTCACAGGAGGAAGGGAATGTGAGAGGAAGGGCAGAAAAAAGGGAAGAAGGAAGGAAAAAAATTGAAAGGGAGGGAAGGAGAACAAAAAAGGAAGGAAGGAAACTAGGCACTTGCCATCTGGTTTCTGCACAGTGTGCAGGGACTAGTGAAGGAGGAACATGGGAGGCCTCTTGCCTACACTTGAGAGTTTAAAGGCAGCCAGCATGGGCTCGTCTGTGCATAGCTGGTGTAGATGCACACAGGCCCCTGAAACACATTCTGCCTTTGGGCATCTGGAGTTTAGTCCTGTGCAAAAACTTGGTGAAACTAAAATATGCATCTGTAAGGGAGGAGGGGGCCGTCCATCACTACTTCTGGGGAGTTCTGACTTCCTGGCAGTTGTCTTGCTGAAGCGTGATGGCTCCCTACTTCCTCCTACAGAGCCTAGCCAATGAATGTGAGCCAGTGCCACCGGCGGAGTCAGTCCCAGGCCAGGCAGCAAGAACCTCTGCTGTAGGGGCTGAGGACAAGGGAAGTATCTAAAGGGAGACACAGGTGACGGGTAGTGTATGGGCTTTGTCTTAGAAGGATGGTGAGTCTTAAGACAGAGAGGGACGTAGTAACAGGTAGGGAAGTACTAAGTATAGTTAGAAGGTGCAGAGCTTGGCATCCTGTGTTGAGATGTTAAGATGGCAGTTGATGCTGGTGACTAAAGCCAGCACCATGGCTCACACCTACAATCCTAACTATTCAGGAGATTGAGATCTGATGATTGCAGTTTGAAACCAGCTGGGGTAGCAAAGTCTGTGAGACTCTTACCTCCAATAAACTACAAAAAGAGCCAGGAATGGCGCTGAGGCTCAAGTGGTAGAGCAATGGTCTTGAGCAAAAAAAGCTCAAGGATAGTGCACCTGCCCAGAGTTCAGGCCCCAGGATCAGAAAAAAAAATCTGTGAGAGTGACACTTCTAGGTGTACGGCTCATTTTCTCTACCAATTAAAGAACCGAAAGGCAAGAAAGTGTTTAAGGGGCTGGGGATATGGCCTAGTGGCAAGAGAGCTTGCCTCGTATACATGAGGCCCTGGGTTCAATTCCCCAGCACCACATATACAGAAAACGGCCAGAAGTGGCGCTGTGGCTCAAGTGGCAGAGTGCTAGCCTTGAGCAAGAAGAAGCCAGGGACAGTGCTCAGGCCTTGAGTTCAAGGCCCAGGACTGGCAAAAAAAAAAAAAAAAAGTGTTTAAGGTAAGCTGAGTAAATTTATTTGACAGTAAAAGGAAAGTCTTGAAAGAAAGAAAAAAAATTCTCCAACATGGGGGTAGAGTAGGCAGAGATTTCCAAGTCATCGGGTTCGGTTCCGGATCTGAGAAGTCTTCGCTTCTCGGTCTGGTCTTGCAGATACTTGTTGGACTTGTCCCTAGTCTCCTCCCTCTTAAGGGAATGTATCTGTAAGGAAACCAGCCACATGGTTCAGGCAGAAAGTAGTTTATTGGGGGGAAAGCAATCTGTCAGCCCACACAAGATGGGGAGACAAAGGGGAAAGAAGAGGGAAAAAGAGAAAAAGAGCAAGAGAGAGAAAAGGAAAAAGAGCCAGGACTCGTATTGAGCTGGATTATATAGGAAAAGGCAGGAGGTATGGCCAGGTGGATTGGATGTGACCTCAGACAAGGAGGTAACTGCCTCCAGGTGTGCCAGACACTAGGTAACTCAGGTACTGGTTGCAGACTTAAACATGTGGGGGGCATCTGCACGGAGCCCTCCCGGGAGTGGAACTCACAGTATCTTTGGTTTGATTTGTTACACACAGTAGTTCATGGCTGTAGGTATTTATGAGTAGATGTAACCTCCTTTCTGATTGGACCCTCTCCTCTTGAAACTTGGGAGCAAAAGTGTGTGGGGCTTGCCTCCTGCATTTGTGTTTAGTGGAAACACTTGTGCCAGACTCAGAACCTGCTCCCACCAGACAACCAGGAATGGGAAACGTGATTTATTTATGCCCTTTCTTTGTTTCCATGTTTCCTTGGTCTAGCTGCCCTTCTCTATCCCTAGCTGGGGTCGGATACCTCAAGATTAACCACCAAAAAAATCTGGAAGTGAACTGGAGATGGTGGCTCACACCTATAATCCTAGATAGGGTTGAGATCTCAATCCTAGGGCTGAGATCTGAGGATCATGACTGGAAGCCAGCCCGAGCAGGAAAGTCTGTCAGACTCTTATCTCCAATTAACTACCAAAAATCAAGAAGTGGGGGCTGTGGCTCAAGGAGTATGAGTACTAGCCTTAAGCAAAAAGCTAAGGGACAGTGCCCAAGCCCAGAGTTCAAGTCCCAATACTGGCTTGCGCATGTGCATGAGCACACACAGAGCTGGCAATTGGAGGTTTGGGGCTTTTTAAAAAAAATTTATTTATTAATTAAATATGTTGTGCAAAAGGGGTATAGTTACATAATAGGGCAGTGTGTACATTTCTTGTGATATCTTACACCCTCGTTTTTCTTTCCCTTCCCTAGATCAGGTAGGCATATATACAATACCCAGTGTACCAAAAACATATACAGTAACCACGTGGCATACGCCAAAGGAAATTCACCTAGAACTTTAAATATAACGTCAACAATAGAGTTTGCTTATCCTTGTCTTATATGATCATACATATATAGCTTTTGAGCTATTGTGATCCATTGAGAGGTCTATTTTAGACCTTTTTATGTTTAGTAGTTGTTTGGTTTTAGTTACATAATGTGAATTTTTTTTTTTTTTTTTTTTTTTGCCAGTCTTGGGCCTTGGACTCAGGGCCTGAGCACTGTCCCTGACTTCTTTTTGCTTAAGGCTAGCACTCTGCCACTTGAACCACAGCGCCACTTCTGGCCATTTTCTATATATGTGGTGCTGGGGAATCGAATCCAGGGCTTCATGTGTACGAGGCAAGCGCTCTTGCCACTAGGCCATATTCCCAGCCCCTTAGTTACATAATGTAAGTTCGCTGATCCAAACATGTGGGAAATACCATTTGACAAGAAGTTTTTGGTTTCACAGACCTGATCTCTAGCCCGCCCCCCCCAACCCTAACAGTCATATATCAAGGAGATCATGCTCCTTTGTTTTCTGTGTTCTAGGCTTGTCTTGCTCAACATTATTTGTTCAAATTCTGACCATTTCCCTGCGAATACCAATATTTTATCATTTCTAATCGCTATGTAGTATTCCATTGTGTACAGGTACCACATTTTTTGGATCCTTTCATCTGTAGAGGGGCATCTGGGTTGTTTCCATATTTTGGCTATTGTGAATTGTGCAGCGATAAACATGGATGTGCAGATGTCTTTTTGATATCCTGAGACCTGTTGTTCAGGATAGATGCCTAGGAGTGGTATGGCTGGGTCATAGGGTAGGTCTATGTTGAGCTTTTTGAGGAACCTCCATACTGTGCTCCAAAGTGGTTGTACTAATTTGCACTCCCACCAACAGTGGAGAAGGGTTCCTCTTTCCCTGCATCCCCTCCAGCATTTGTTGTTGCCTGAGTTCAGAGTATAAGCCATTCTAACTGGAGTGAGGTAGTATCTCAGGATTGTTTTTATTTGCATTTCCTTTACTGCCAGGGGCGTTGAACATTTCCTCATGTGTTTCTTTGCCATTTTTATCTCTCCTGTGAAGTCTCTCTTTAGCTCCTTTGCCCATTTCATAATTGGTTTACTGGGCTTGGAGGGGGTTAGTTTTTGAGTTCTCTGTAGAGGACAGATATTAGACCTTTGTCTGTTGCTGTGCTGGTGAAGATACTTTCCCATATGGTTGGCTGGCTTTCTAGTTTGGTGACTATGTCTTTAGCTATGCAGAAAGTTTTTAATTTATAGTAGTCCCATTTGTCGAGTCTCTCCCCTCTCTGTTGTGCCCCTGGGACTCTACTCAGGAAGTTCCTTTCTGTGCCTATAAGTTCTAGCATCTTTCCTACTCTGTCCTTCAGTAGTTTCAGAGATTCAGGTCTGATGTTGAGGTCCTTGATCCATTTTGAGTTGATCTTGGTGCATGGTGATAGGCTAGGGTCTATTTTGAGTTTTCTACATATGGCTGTGGGGCTTTTGATCCTGAGGAAATGTAGAGGACTCCTAGGTACTTGTCTCTTCTCTACAGGCTGGGGAGAGAGCACTTGTCAGGACCCAGGGCTTCAGGTGACCAGGCAGAAGCTGCCCCTCAGGCCTGAGCCTTATGTCCCCACCCTGCTCCATGGCCTGCCCTCGTTTTTACATTTGAGAAGGGAGGCAGGAATTTTCTTCTATCCCACTTGTTCTAGAATAGCCACCTGGTGCAGAACAACCTCAGCTCTGCCCTGCCTCACTGGAAGCATTGAACGGATGTCCAAACCATCAGAATTCAGCTGACCCACACTTCTCCACATTCCACATCTGGCCAGAGGCAGCAGAAGGGAGAAGGCTCTCAAATCACCTTGGGAAAACATTGAAGTCCTTTCTCCACTCTTATCTAGTTTCTGTTTCCGGAGTGTCTTTGGTGCTTATAAAACTCTCACTTTCCCTCATGCAAATAAGTAAGAGGACTGGAGTTTCACAGTCTAATTACCAGTAGCCATTAGATTAGCTGAAAGTAAGTGGTGTAAGGATGGCCTGATGTCCTGCACATTTCAATGTCTATTTAAAGAAAGGGGCCTAGGTCCCATTAGTGTTGAGAGATGACCCTGAAAAACCTGCATTTCTTATCATTAAAGTCAATCTGAGTTTCCAAAGAGGAGGTTAAATGAATGGACCTGCCAAGCCCAGCCTGCTTACTCTTCTGTCTCATTAAAATGAAGGTCGAATGTATCCTATGGTCTCTACTCTTAGAGAGGACCCTTTTCCATGGGTCCCTGGGAAGTAGAGGAACATGTGAGCCCATTACATGGGGGCCCAGGGCTAGGTCGTGGTTTGTCCTTGCTCTTGACAGTCTGTTTTGGAATATTTCTGCATTCTGTGTTCATAAAGAATGTCCACAACATATGAAACCTTCTACTGAGTTCTGGGGTGATGAGATTGAAGGAAGCTAAAATAGAGGCAGAATCTATGTGTGCATTATTAAAAAATATTTAGATAGGAAGTGGAAAAAGTGGATGAACATTATATTTGTTGCTGTGGAAAATTAAACAACTTGTCCTGCTAATTGATTTATTTAAACTTAAAAGTGACTCAAACTTAGGACCTCATGCTTGCAAAGCAGCATTATACTTCTAGATTAGTCTTGTCTTGGTAATTTTTGAGATAGGGTTTGGCTTAATGCCTGGGCCCACCCGGGTTGTAATCCTCCTGCTTGTACTAAGCAAGTAACTGGGGGTAAAAGGTATATGCAACCACATCCAGTCATTGGTTGAGATGGGATTTTACAAATTTTTATGCCCCAAATGGCCTGGAATTCGGATTCCCTGCTTTCTGCCTACCAAGTGGCTAGGATTACAGGTTTGATTCATTGTGCCCATTTTCTTTTTAACTTTTTCTTTTGAGCCTAGGTGCTGTCCCTGAGCTCCTTTACTCAAGGCTAGTGCTCTGCCAATCTGAGCCACAGCTTCACTTCTGGTTTTCTGGTGGCTAATTGGATATAAGAGTCTCATAGACCCTGCCCCAGCCGGCTTTGACCCTCAGTCCTCAAATCTCAGCCTCCTGAGTGGCTAGGGTTACAGGCATAAGCCACCAGTGCCTGGCTTCTTTTAACTTTTATTTTATTTTATTTTTAATATTTTTTTAATTATTAATTGAACATAAATTTTTTTACAAGGTGTTGTGCAAAGAGGGTGCAGTTACATAGTAGGGCAGTGTGTACATTTCTTGTGATATCTTACAACCTGTTTTTCCATCCCTTGTCTAGGTCAGGTAGACCCATATGCAATATACAATGTATCAAGCACATATACAGTGTTCACAGACTTGGTCTCTACTGTCTCTCCGTCTCCCTTTGTTAACAGTCATATATCAGGGAGATCATGCCCCTTTGTTTTCTGTGTTCTAGGCTTGTCTCACTCAACATTATTTGTTCGAGTTCTGACCATTTCCCTGCGAATAACAATATTTCACCATTCCTAATCGCTATGTAGTATTCCATTGTGTATAAGTACCATATTTTTTGGATCCATTGGTCTGTGGAGGGGCATCTGGGTTGTTTCCAAATTTTGGCTATTGTGAATTGTGCCGCGATAAACATGGAAGTACAAATGTCCTTTTGATATCTTGGGTTTTGCTGTTTAGGATAGATGCCTAGGAGTGGTATGGCTGGGTCATAGGGTAGGTCTATATTGAGCTTTTTGAGAAACCTCCATACTGTTCTCCAAAGTGGTTGTACTAATTTGCACTCCCACCAACAATGGAGAAGGGTTCCTCTTTCCCTGCATCCCCTCCAGCATTTGTTGTTTCCTGAGTTCAGAGTATAGGCCATTCTAACTGGGGTGAGGTGGTATCTCAGGGTTGTTTTTATTTGCATTTCCTTTACTAGCAGGGATGTTGAGCATTTCCTCATGCATTTCTTTGCCATTTTTGTATCTTCTCTTGTGAAGTCTCTCTTTAGCTCTTTTGCCCATTTCCTAATAGGTTTATTGGGCTTGGAGGGGCTTAGTTTTTTGAGTTCTCTGTAGATGACAGATATCAGGCCTTTGTCTGTTGCTGTGCTGGTAAATATCCTTTCCCATATCGTTGGCTGTCTTTCTATTTTGGTGGCTATGACCTTAGCTGTGCAGAAACTTTTTAATTTGTAGTAGTCCCATTTGTTGAGTCTTTCCCCTATTTGTTGTGCCCCTGGGACTATATTCAGGAAGTTCCTTCCTGTGCCTATAAGTTCTAGTGTCTTTCCTACTCTGTCCTTCAGTAGATTCAAGGATTCAGGTCTGATATTGAGGTCCTTGATCCATTTTGAGTTGATCTTGGTGCATGGTGATAGGCTTAGGTCTACTTTGAGTTTTCTGCATATGGCTGCCCAGTTCTCCCAGCACCAGTAGTTGAAGAGGCTATGTTTATTCCATTGTATGTCTTTAGCTCCTTTGTCGAATATCAGTTGGCTGTAAGAGTGCAGTTTTATTTCTGGGTCTTCAATTCTAATCCACTGGTCTTCCGATCTGTTTTTATACCAATACCATGCTGTTTTTGTTATGATGGCCTTGTAGTAGAGCTTGAAGTCTGGTATGGTGATACCTCCTGCACTATTTTTTTTTTTTTGCCTAGAATTGCTTTGGCTATTCTAGGTTTTTTGCTGTTCCATATGAATTTATGGATTGGTTTCTCTATTTCAGTGAAGAATGTGGGTGGGATTTTGATAGGTATTGCATTGAATTTGTATAACAATTTGGGCAATATGGCCATTTTCACTATATTGATTCTGCCTACCCATGAGCATGGGAGGTCTTTCCATCTCCTTGTGTCTTCTTTGATTTCCCTTATTAGATTTTTGTAGTTTTCATTGAATAGGTCCCTCACGTCCTTGGTTAAGTTGATCCCTAGGTACTTTATTCTTTTTTTTGACTACTGTAAATGGAATTGTTTCCATAATTTCCATTTCTGTTTGTCTATTGCTGGTGTACAGAAAAGCTGCTGACTTTTGTGGATTGATTTTCTATCTTGCTACTTTGCCAAAGTGGTTTATTAGGTGTAGGAGTTTGGGGACTGAGTTTTTTGGGTCCTTCAGATATAAGATCATGTCGTCTGCGAATAGGGATAACTTGATTTCTTCCTTGCCGATGTGGATCCCTTTGATGTCCTCCTCTTGCCTTATTGCTATGGCTAGGGATTCCAGCACTATGTTGAAAAGAAGTGGGGAGAGTGGGCATCCTTGTCTTGTTCCTGAGTTTAGGGGGAATGATTTAAGTTTCTCTCCATTTAATATGATATTAGCAGTTGGTCTGTTGTATATGGCTTTTATTGTTTTGAGGAATGTTCCATCTATTCCTGTTCTCTCCAAAGCTTTTAATAGGTATGGATGTTGTATTTTGTCAAAGGCTTTTTGGGCATCGACTGAGATAACAATGTGATTCTTGATTTTAGTTCTGTTTATGTGGTGAATTACGTTGATTGATTTACGGATGTTGAACCATCCTTGTGACTGAGGGATGAAGCCTACTTGGTCATGATGTATGATATTCTTGATCAGTTTCTGGATCCTGTTAGCTAATATTTTATTGAGGAGCTTTGCATCTGTGTTCATTAGTGATATTGGTCTGTAGTTCTCTTTTTTTGTTGGATCTTTGCCTGGTTTGGGAATGAGTATGCTATTAGCTTCGTAGAATGAGTTTGGGATTTCTCCCTCCGTTTCTATTTCGCGGAAGAGTTTGAGGAGTATTGGAATTAGCTCCTCACTAAAGGTTTTGTAGAATTCGTTGGTGAATCCATCTGGGCCTGGGCTTTTCTTAGTAGGGAGGTTCTTGATTACCTCCTGTATCTCACCGTAAGTTATTGGTTTATTTAGTTGATTTATTTCTTCTTGGTTCAGTTTGGGCAGTTTGTACTTCTCTAAGAATTGATCTATTTCTGTAAAATTATTGTTTTTTGCTGAGTAGAGGTTTTGGAAATAGCTCCTTATGATTGTTTGAATATCGTGTGTACTTGTTGTAATTTTTCCTGTGGACTCCCTGATTTTACGAATATGAGTCTCTTCTCTTCTTTTTTTTGTGAGTCTTGCAAGGGGTCTGTCAATTTTGTTTATTTTCTCAAAGAACCAGCTTTTAGTCTTATTTATTTGTTGAATGGTCTTTCTATTTTCAATCAGATTTATCTCTTCTTTAATCTTTGTGATCTCTCCCCTCCTAGTCGTTTTAGATTCTGTCATTTCTTGTTTCTCCAGTTGTTTTAGTTTCATCGTGAGGTTATTCATCTGCTCTGCTTCCATTCTTTTAATGTGGGTGCTGAGTGCAATGATCTTGCCCCTCAGTACTGCCTTAGCTGTGTCCCATAGGTTTCTTTGTGATGTGTTTTCTTTGTCATTGTGGCTTATGAATTCGTTGATTTCATCTTTAATTTGGTCTGTGGCCCAAGTGTTGGATAGCAGCGTGGGGTTTAGCCTCCAAGAGTGTGTATAGGCTCTGTGGTATCCTTTGTTGTTGAGGGTTACCTTTAATCCACTGTGATCAGATATAATACATGGGATGATGTCAATACTTTTGTATTTGCTGAGGTTCTTTGTGTGGGCTATGACGTGGTCTATTTTGGAATATGATCCATGGACTGCTGAAAAGAAGGTGTATTGGGTCTCTGTAGGGTGAAAGGTTCTATATAGGTCTGTTAGATCCATTTGGGAAATGGTGTTATTTAGGTCCTCAGCTCCCTTACTAATCCTCTGGGTGTTGGATCCGTCTCTTGGAGAGAGAGGAGTATTAAAGTCACCCACTATGATTGTGTTTGCGTCTATCTTGCTCTGTAATTCTGTGAGAATTTGCTTGACATATGTCGGGCCTCTTTTGTTCGGTGAGTATACATTTATCACCGTGATGTCTTGATTCTGGATTTTTCCTTGTATTAATATGTAGTGTCCTTCTTTGTCTTTTTGAGTGGACTTTAAAGAGAAGTCCAGCTTGTCTGAGATCAGAATGGCTACACCTGCCGTTTTGGTGGGTGCATTTGCTTGGTAGATCTTGCTCCATCCTTTCATTCGAAGCCTGTTTTTGTCCCTTGCTGTAAGGTGGGTCTCTTGTAGACAGCAGATGTCAACTTTTTGTTTGCGGATCCATTCTGCCAGTCTGCTCCTCTTAATCGGGGAGTTTAAGCCATTTATATTTAAAGAGATCAAGGATAAGGGTGTTTTTTCTCCTTCCATTTTCTTGTTGGGCTGTTTTTTCCTGTTTTTTTTTTTTTTTTTTTTCTTCTTGTCTTTAGTGAGCTGTCTTTCTGCTGGACTTTGGCTATTGAAGTTTCTTTCTGATTCTGTCTGTGTGTCTTTTACGATCTCTGTTGGGTGGGCTTCCCCTCTTAATATTCGCTGTAGGGCTGGTTTTTTATTCACATACTCCTTTAGCTCCTCTTTGGTGTGGAAAGATCTGGTTCTCCCTTCGAATGTGAACTCCAATTTCGCTGGATATTTGATCCGAGGTTGTAAATTGTTATTCTGAAGTACTTGGATGGTGTTCTTCCACTCACTTCGAGATAGGTCGGATGTTATTCGAATCCTTTTCCCATTGAAAAAAGTTTCCTTCTTCGCTTTGGCTGAATTCAGAATTTGCTCTTTAATCTTGAGGTCTGTAGTCTTGAATATTATGTGCCTTGGGGTGGTTTTCCAGGGGTCTGGCCTGCCAGGTGTCCTATAGGCTTCGGTTACCTGGATGGGGTCCCCTGTGAGATTGGGGAAGTTTTCTGCAATAACTTTATTGAGAACATGATTAAGCCCTCTGTTCTGATATTCGGCTCCTTCTTCTATTCCAATTATGTGAAGATTATATCTCTTGTCTTTGTCCATTAGTTCCTGGATTAATCTTCCCTGAAGCTTCACCTTTTCTTGGAGTGTGGTCATTTTCTGGTTGTTGTCAGCTGCTTCATCGTCCAGGCGAGAGATTCTGGATTCTATATGGTCCATTCTTTGTGTTATGGTTTCAATTGCGGAGTTTATGGATGTCAGAGAGCTATTCATGGTTGTCATATCAGCTCTGATCGTGGAAATTTCTTCCTTTAAAGAGTTGTATTTTAAATCTATTTTTTCATGCATTTCAATTCTCAGGATGTGGAGATTTTCTTTAAAGGCGGCTTGCATTGTATCCATTTTTGCTTCCATTTCTTTAAACGAGGCTTGCATTGTATCCATTTTTGCTTCCATTTCTTTCTTGGCTTCCTGGGTGTCCTTCCAGATTCCCGCTCTAAACTCCTGGAATTGTTTTCTGATTACATTTCTGACGCTTTTGATCATTCCTGTTAACATGGCCTCATTTGCTTTTTTATTCTCCATCTCCTCTTCAGTCGTGCTGCTTTTTGGAGCTGGCGAGTTGGCTTGTCCTTTGATGAACTGAGTTATGTTTCTTTTTGATTTGCGCATCTGGAGGTCTGTGTAGGTCTTCCCTCCCTTCTGTGTAGGCGTGTCTACGGCAGCAGGTTCTGTGGCTGTGGCCCCGCCCACCAGTGCAGGGCATGCCTACCAGAGCGGGCGCTTTCGCCGGGGGCCCTGCCCTCCTGTGCACTGTGAGTCCCCTACAACAGGCACTTTAGCGGGATATGCCTCCCAGAGCGAGCCCTGGGTTGTTGGGTTGTGCTTGCGCCCTCCTGCGAGCCCGTTGCGGGAGGCAGTATGTGTGGGGCCCAGTGGGATCGACTGTCCGGGTGTGGCTTGGCACCCTCAGACCTCGCCTCCGCTACGAGGAGGGGGGACGTGATCAGGCTCAGGTGACCCTGCTGGGCTGGTATTGCCCACCAGCGCCTGTGATTTTAGTTGTAAGAGTCCGCAAGGTCCAGGTGCCTCGGGTGGGGCTTGCCCTGCCGGCCGTCTCCCGGCCCCTGTTGGGAAGGGGACGGGGCCGGTTCTGCCAGTTCAGGAACCTTTGGGGGCTTGGGGCTGTTCCGCCCTTCCCCTGCTAAACTGGCTTCCCAGCGCCTGATGGGAGCTTCCCACCTGATTTGGGGGTTCTTTGTTCCCTCGGGAGTGGGGAGGGGGAGGGAGGGAGATCTAGCTTCTTTTCGGGCTTGGGTCTCCCGTTGGGGGAAGGGATTATGGGGGACTCACTTTTGCTGCTTTGTGTGTGTGTCCCGCGCAGCCGTTGGCCCTTCAGGGGTTGGCAAAGTGTCGTGGTGGCTTCCCCCGTTCCCTCTTTCTGCCGCGCTGGGTTCCCTTGTCCGAACCCGGTGTGGACCCGACCTTCTCGTCGCTGCCGGTGTGTGTCTTGGTCTGCACCCTGCCTTGTGTCCGTGGGGTCTCCCGCTATATGAATTCTGCGCTCCTGGCAGCCTGTCTGCCAATCGCCGGGTTCCCCTTTCCCAGCCTGGCCCTGTTTTAACTTTTATTTTTAATTCATTGATTTATTTTTGTTCTCATACTAAAAGCTGGAAATAAGGGCTTTGTGCTCCCATTTGGCTTTCTTTCATGGCTGGCACTCTACTACTTGAGCCATGCCTCCAGTTGTGGCTCTTCTGCTGGTTAATTGGAGGTAAGAATCTCTCAGATATTTCTGCCTGAGTTGGCCTCAGATCTCAGCCCCTTGAGTAGCTAGGATTACAGATGTGAGCACTGGCACTCTGCTTTTCTTTTTATTTTTAACTTTATTTATTTATGTATTTATGTATGTATGTATATATGTGTCCCGACCCGCAGGACATCAACAGGGGAGACCACCTACGAGAGAGAATGAAGGGAAAGGGAGACACAAAGAGGACAGCAAGACAAATGGGAGTCTGTTCAAGCTGCCAATTTATTTTGATTTTTCACACACTTATATACTCTTAAAGCAGGAGGGGGGCAATCTTGAAGCAGGAGGGGGCAGTTCTTCAGCACCTGTAAGAAGTTGGCTTGGGGTAGCAGGACGTTGGCAGGGTGAAAAGGTTACTGGTCATGCTATAGGGGAGAGTTGCTAAGTGACCTGACCACAAAATGTTCCTATACTCTGGGTCCAACCTGGGTTGCTAAGAGACTTGACTGTAGGACGTTCTGGTAGGTTTATTCTCAAGAATTATCTATTATTATTGCTCTATGAACTGGGCCATCTAGTGCAACCAAGGTGGTGCTGACTCAATGGTTGGTTTCTTAGCATGTTTTCTATGGTGGCTTCTAGCCAGAGGCTCAAGTCAGGGTCTCGGTCCCTGACATATATGTATGTATGTATGTATTTATTTATTTATTTGCCATTCCTGAGGCTTGGGGACTCCGGGCCTGAGTGCTGTCCTTGGCTTCTTTGTTTTGCTCAAGGCTAGCACTCTACCACTTGAGCCACAGCACTACTTCTGGCATTTTCTGTTTATGTGATGCTGAGGAATCAAACCCAGGGCTTCATGCATGCTACGCAAGAATTCTACCACTAAGCCACATTCCCAGCCCCCTTTTAAAGCTTTTTGATCCAGCTATTTTGCATTTTGGCATGACATAGGCACAGCCTGAGGACCCCCTATTTACTATAATTTTCATGACTATAATACTCAGGGGAGATGATATGAAACACACAAGGGTCAGTATGACTGTCAACCCAAATCAGCCGATTGGCAGTGTGTGCTGGCCAGGTGACAGTTGCATTTGTTCTTTCCCTCCAGAGACGGAAGAAGGGGACACTGAAGCTAGGTTTTCAGATAGCCTGTGTGTGACAGTGTCATCTCTGAGGGGAGGTGCAGCTGCTGGGCAAAGCTGAGTGCCTGGGAATCAGATGCTGAAGGCTGGCTGTCCATTCCCAGGACAGGCTTCTGTCCTTGCTGCCCTAGCCACCTCCTGGACACTGGAGCAGGAGAACACAGAAACCAAGGACTTGGAATAGAAGATGAATAATTTGTGATATAAAAAATGACAGTCCAAATTGGTTCCAAATACAAGGATGCTTCTGGCGCTGATTGTCTCACACGACTTTGTGCTCCAAATGTTTCCCTGCCAAATAAAGAGACCTAATAGCCATCAAACTCTTGTCTAGTGTAATTACCACAAATGATTATAAATGGATTCTGATATTGCTTGGGATATAGATGCGTGGCAATGGTGGTGGGGAAACTGTGGAGAAACCACTGGGGGAAAGCAAAACCACAGTCCTTCACAGTTGCTCCTTAATCAGGATGAGGAAAGTCTCCTCAAGTGCCTTATGGTGGTTACAAGAGTCCTCAACTGTGGGAAGGAGGACTGGGATGTAATTTCCTGGCATAGTGCTTTCTTGGCATGCTTGAGGACCTGAGTTCTATGTTTAACACCAAAACCAGAGAACAGGATGAAAATTAGTAGTGCTATCCATTTCAGTAAGCATTGTGTTAGCAATAATAATAAAGGCAAGAGCTAATAGGTATATACTGATTTATAGGGCCTTTGTAAAGCAGGCTTGTTATTGTTCCCTATCTATGGCTGAAGAAATGGTCCTCAAGAGGCTGTGGAACTCCTCAATACAGGCAGGCTGTCCACGGTGAAAGGTAGGTTCTTCAGGATGACACAATTTCCCTTTGTTTATTTATGTGGTGCTGGGAATTGGAGTCAGGGTCTTGAGCATGTTTATCAATTGCTCCACCTCCAGGCTGTATCCTTACCCCAACTCCCTTTTTATATGTGTGAAAAGGTCCTGTTCTATAGCACAAGCTAGTCTTTTTTTTTTTTTTTGTGCCAGTCCTGGGGCTTGGACTCAGGCACTGTCCCTGGCTTCTTTTTTGCTCAAGGCTGGCACTCTACCTCTTGAGCCACAGTGCCACTTCTGGCCTTTTCTGTTTATGTGGTGCTGAGGAATCAAACCCAGGGCTTTGTGCATGCTAGGCAAGCACTCTACCACTAAGCCATATTCCCAGCTTGCGCAAGCTAGTCTTGCACTCTGTTCTCCTGTTTCTCCTTCCCAAATGCTGAGATCATGAGTGTGTACCACCATGGCTGGTACAATATATTCCTCTTTAGATACATTTAGTTGTCAGACACCAGTGACTTATGCCTGCGATCCTAGCTACTCAGGAAGCTGAAATATAAGGGTTGAAGTTTGAAGCCAGCCTGGGCAGATAACTCTTGAGAGGCTCTTATCTTCAGTTAATTAGAAAAATGCCAGAAGTAGAGCTGTGATAGTGTGAAAGTCTTAAGCAAAAAGCTAATCAATGGCCTAAGGATCCGAATTCAAGTCCCAATACTAGCACACAACTTCATTTATTTCTCATCCATTATTGGTACTTTCTGCAAGCTTTTGAAGGAGAGTAGACTGAGCTTCTACTGTGAGAAAGTGTTTGGGATGATCATTTCAGAGAATGATTGTTCTGTACTGGGCATGTCTCGTAGAGACAGTTTGGAGATACTGGAGAAGGACTGTGGAGGTAGGAGAGTTAGGAAGGCTGTTTGAGGGGCATTAGAATAGAGCCTTGGGATGTAAGAAAAGATCATCTTGATTTATCTCCCTATCCCCAGATGATGTGACTGGAGGCTACAGCTGTGAAGTTTGCCCGGCTTCCCCTACCTAGCTCCCCACCATGTCCAGACGGGCTCCTAGGGCTTATGACCCTCACTTCATTAGCAAGCTAGGATTGGCAGTTTTAGCAAATGAAAAAAATAGAGGATGCTTATTAAATTAGAATTTCAGATTAAAAATATGAAAAAAAATTAGCTGGGAGCCAGTGTTCCACACCTATAATCCTAGCTATTCAGGAGGCTGAGATCTGAGGATCAAGGTTTGAAGCCAGCCTGGCCAGAAAATTTGTGAGACTCTTATCTCAATTAACCACCAAAAAGCTGGAAGCGGAGCTGTGTCTCAAGTGGTAGGGTGCCAGCCTTGAGTGAAAAGGGCCAAGGGACAGTGCCCAGGCCCTGAGTTCAAACCCTGGTACCATCACAAAAGAAAAAAATGTAGTATAAGTGTGTACTGTGGAATATTTTGGATATATATATATATATATATATATATATATATGCCATCTAGTTGCTTATAGTCTAACTACTGGAATTCTAATTTAACCAGCAATCCTGTATTTGACGTTTCAACGTCAACCTCAACCCAGTTCTCTGAGCGACCGCTTTGGCACCCCAGGGCCTCCCAGTGGCTTTCTTTCTCTGGTTTGTGTGCAGTTGTGACGAATACACAAATGGTCCCAGTACCATGTGAAGAGCCCTGCTGGCAAGATCTGCCCAGGAATCGGCTCTCTCCTGTTTGTAGGAAGAGAGGAGACTCATCCATTAACAGCAGTGTCAGAGTGAGGAAGGCTCCATTAAGTTGTGGTCTTGGTGAAGATCTTGAGGGAGAGGTTGCATCTGGTGGCCAGGGAAAGCCACAGCAGAAGGATGCTGTGGTGGGCTCCTGAGAGCTGGCAAGCACTGCTGAGCCCAATTCCAAGAAAGAGATTTGTCAGTAGAAATAAGTGCAGTCCCCAACTCTGGCCACCAGAGGGTGGGCTGGCTTGTGAAATGATTTTCCTCTACCACCAGTAGAAGTTTCCCTGCGGGACTCATGTTCCATTGGGGCAAAGGCAAAAGGCAAAGCATGTCTTCTCTGTAAAAGCCTTGGGGAAACTCAGGCTATACCTTTTTCTGTCAGAGTTGTTTTTCTTACCCCAGTACCTACTGCAGGCTGCACACTCAGGGTGCTTTAGTGAACACAGGGATTTGACAGAGAAGGAAGGAGGATGGGCTGGGTTGTAGGGAAAATCAGCCTAGTGCTCAGCTCACAAAAGACACTTGATCAAATACAGGTGACACAAGAATGTGTGGATGCTGGGAAAGGAAACACACACTGCAGATGTGGATTTAAGGCTCAGGGGGTGGGGGAGAGAGGCAGGAGGAGAAGGGTATCTGAGACTTAGAACCCATGTTGTAGGAGATAGCCTTTTCTATCAAAGTGTATTATATTTTTTTTTATAAGACTCTAGTGTTACTTGCCCTGTTCCAGGTTCTTTTTCTGGATTCTTGCTTTGATAGGCCTTCCTCCCTTTGTTTGTGAAACTTGCCTACCAAGATGTAAAGCCCTTGAGACTTGCCCAGACTCTTCCTGCCAATAGTCCCCACTTTTTTGGTTTAAGTGTTGGGTGTTAGCCAGTTGTGAGAAACCGAGTACCTTTAGTCTGACTTCCCAAGTGGGACTTGAACCCTCAACAACAAAGTCACCAACACTCAATCAATCAGGCTACGAGTCTTTAGCTGCACACTGTCTGTCAGCCACCATTGAGATGGTAGGGAAAGGCATTGAGCTTCAGTACGGCTGTGTTTTTAAAGGCAACTACTGCATGCAGGTGGCAGATACTCGAAAGCAAGCAGGTATAGAGAAGCAGAGCTGTCAGGGATTACAGATGATTACAATGATTACAATTTTGGTAAACAAGGCAATACTGACCAGAACATATTCCAAGTTTTTCTCATCAGATCTAAGGCCCTACCACATTTCAGGTTTCCCGGCTCCTCTCAAGGTTTACTGCTCTATTTCTGGAATTTCCCTACTCCCAACGGGACTTTGAGGGAAGGGGTGGTTATCACAGTCTGGAAGTCACAGTCTGATTAATTTGGGTAAGTAGGAGGAGCTCACTGTGTCAGGATTTAAGGGTGTCAATACTGCAGTGGGGAGATCGGGCCTGGCCAGCACCATCTTGGCCACATGGTGGATGGCAGGTCTGGCATCTTGTCTTCAAGGTGGGGGAAGGTGAAGCCCCCACTTCCCAGGTGATGGGAGTACCTGAATCCCTGGAGGCAGGGGCGGAGACTTGGATAATAGGTTATTAAACCTATCAGTCCATGCCTGGTACTGTGAGTTTCCTGTGACCCAGCTCCTCGACCTGACCCTTTTTAGGCCTAGACCAGCTCAGGTGTAGGAATGCCAAGCCGCCTCGTGTCTCCATGTTCGCATCCTGTCTCCTGTCTCTTCTCCGGTCCCCATGGCATCCCACTTCAGCTCTCCATTGTAGCTGAATTGGTTTGTTGGTATTGTGTGTGTGTATGGTTTTTTTTCTTTTTTTCCTCTCTGGCCTTCATGGCTCAGATTCCTAACAATGTTAAGTGTATTGGCTGGCTACCGGTCTTTAAGACAGGAGTCCACCATGTAGTCATTGGCCTTTGAATAAAGACTCCAAGATTTGGCCTCTCAAAATGTGGCTTCTCTGTTTTCCCTGTATCTTGCTCCTGAATTCACCTTACAACAAACAGTACACTTACATGCATGCACATGTACATATGTCTGCATGTGCAAAAGTAAACTTGTGGGCTGGGAATATGGCCTAGTGGTAAAGTGCTCACCTCATTTACATGAAGCCCTGGGCTTGATTCCTCAGCACCACATATATAGAAAAAGCTGGAAGTGGCACTGTGGCTCAAGTTGTAGAGTGCTAGCCTTTAGCAAAAAGAAGCCAGGGACAAAGCTCAGGCCCTGAGTTCAAGCCCCAGGACTGGCAAAAACCAAACCAAAACAAAACAAAAAGTAAACTTGCCTTGCTGAGATACTTTTGAGTTGGTGTCCTCATTCCTATTTGACACTCTAACAGTGTGATTTTTGAAGAGATTGCATGACTTCTGTTGAGCCCCCATTTCTACATCTGTAAAATGAGGGTGCCCTTTACTTTGATGGTCAAATAGAAATGGTCAGAGCAGTGCTGTGTAAGATGAGAAGGGTGTGCAAATGTGGAGCTATCTCAGCTTGTCACGCCCTTCCCTCCCTTAAAAAGCCAAGGCAGAATAGGTGCCAGTGGTTCACTACTGTTCCTGGTAACAGGAGTTAGCTCAGGAGGGTGAGATCTGAGATTGTGGTTTAAAGCCAGCCCAGGCAAGAAACTTGGTGAGATTCTCCCACCAATTAACCAGCAAAAAGCTGAAAGTAGAACTGTGGTCCAAGTGCTAGCCTTGAGCAAAAGAGCTAAGGAAAAGTGCCAGGTCCTGAGTTCAACCCTCAGTGCCCACCCCCACAAAATCAGGGCAGCAAATACATGTTAAATGAAATTAAGGAAGGAATTTTCTTTGCCTTCCTCTTCCCTGGGACTTTGGTTTTATTCTTCAAGTGAGAAGATCCATCCATTATTCAGCAACATTTGTGGAGTACCATGTCTGCCTTCCCAGAGGATGGACTTTAGCAGGGCCAACCATCCTAAACATCTTAGAATTCCTCCATATCTTCCCTGCTCCTGAAGTAACAAGGTCTCCTCTGGAAGCTTTCTAATTTGTTCTCTAGGTGACCTAGGACAGGTACAGAGGCAGGAGTCATTTAATTTTTCTTCATCTGATAGACTGGAAGCACTAATCACTTCAACTTTGCAGTGACTTAGCACAATCTTGTTTCAAAACAATGCTCAAAGTCAGATTGGAAAACTTTAGCCAGAGGATCTCATGTCACCAGTGAATGAGTGAATGATGGCCCAATAAGGAGACAAACTCTGAGTTCTGTAACTTGCTGAGGATCTATCAGGATGTCATGTATATTAGGCAAGTGTTCAGCCCTGCTTGTCCATGTTCTGAAGCAACAGTTACAGCTGCCATCATCTGAAGTACCCCATGTGTCCGGCCCTATGCCAGGCCTTGCACACAGATGCACACTCCATCCTCACAACAGCATGACCAGGAAGCCCAGTGTAAGTGATTCCCCTGGCTGGTCCTATAGCTGGCTGTGAGGGGTGGTCTTCCCAGCTCAGGGCTGTTGGGAAAATGGAAGAGAATGGAAAAGGAATAAGCCAGTCTTGATCATCACCAGGGGAGGACTGTTTATTGAGGAACAGCGAGGGGCACAGACCTTCCCGCGGGATTGGAGGTTGTCTGAGAGGGTGAATCTGGGACCAGGCTTATATGGGGTCTGAGCTAGGAGGCAGGTTATTCAAAGTGCCACTAGGTCTAGGAAGTTG
The DNA here is from genome assembly GCF_023159225.1 of Perognathus longimembris pacificus. Classification (NCBI taxonomy): domain Eukaryota; kingdom Metazoa; phylum Chordata; class Mammalia; order Rodentia; family Heteromyidae; genus Perognathus; species Perognathus longimembris. The sequence goes on along the minus strand of NC_063170.1, from coordinate 28,751,220 downwards.
GGTCTTTTCCATTTGGCCCACAAAGGGTTATTTACAGCTGGGTCTAGGTGGGATGTCCTGCCTTCATATGAAAGCAGGTTCCCATAGACGGTTTGCCTGGTGCCTGCATATCAAAGCAGGTTTGCACATTGAGGTTCCTGCCTGGTGTTTGTATGGGCCTGAGGCAATAGGGTAGGGGTCAATGCTTCATATTCCATCTTTGGATACATAGAAGGAATGGGCCTAGAGGGGAGAGGCAAGTCCTTTATATAGGATCTTTGGATACATAAAAAGAATGGGCTGTGAGGGGAGCAACAAGAAACACAAAACATATTCCCATCATTTGAAACCCTGAAGGAGTATAAAAAGTTGAGTCTTTTCTGGCTACTTCCTGCTGACATGGGGGACATCTAGGAGTCACTGGGGCTGGGGTCTTCAAGGTGCCGGTCTGTGCTGGGCAGGGAAGGGCAGTGTCCTGTTCTCTGCAGTGCCTTGATGTGCTCCCAGGTAGTGTCCTGAGTGAGGGCTGTTATCCTGTTAAAGAGAAACTTGAAAAAGGGGGGATCTGGCAAAAGGCTGACAAGGTGGCAGGACTAGTTGATAAGAATGACATAGGAAAACAAACCCTGGGCACATTTGGAGCATAATCCCAGTTTGGCCTATTACCAGGAAGAAGGAATTTCCATATAACTGGGGATATTGTATGGATAGGAAGTAGAAATAGCAGGTAACAAAGGCAAGAATGTAAATTTTTGTCCAGTTAGAAGGTAGACAGGCATGGACATTAGATGGGCAAGCCTCTTATTTCCCTTGTTCTCCTGGCTCTGGTTAATTTTGAAAGGGCAAACACAGAGTGGCTCCATTTAGGATGTGACACCAGGATGTGACCCTCTCTCCATGGTTCCTAGTTATCTGGACTGGCCTGAAGGTCCAGGTGCTTTTTGCTGGGCTGACTCAGTAGACATTTCTTTGAACTCAACCCCTGGGCAGTGTCTCTGAGCACTTCTGCTCAAGGCTAGCACTCTACCACTTTGAGCCACAATGTCACTTCCAGTATTTGGCTGGTTAATTCTCTTGAGCCAAGCTCTTTGCTGGTTAGTTGGGAGATGGATCTCTAGAGGGATTTTTCTGCCCCAGCTGGCTTTGAACTGTAGTCTTTGCCACAAAAAACCCTTTTTGTTCCCAATTAAAGCAACAAGGAGATCAAATAGAAATATAGTTGTTTTTAATTACAAATGATACTTTTAGGATACTAACTGAGGTTAAGACATTGTAGGTGTCACTAAAGCTTTGTGATTACAACAAAGATTGCAGGGGCTGGTGTCCTTTTAGCTCTGTATTTAAGGTAGCTTACATATTAAACAGGAAAAATGACATTTGAGCTAAAAGGTGTTTATTTGAAGACCTTGACATAAACACTTAAGTGAACTTTGGTTTACACAGTTACTTTCATAGATGGGACATAAAGAATGAGATGGTAGTTTTTACTGTAAATCATAGTCAACTTAATTACATACCAACTTTACTGAAGCTCTATCTTTTAAGACATACCCAAACCATCTGCTACATACTTAACCCTTTTGGTGTTTGTCTTAATTCCCACGGAACATGCCTTTAAGACAATTGTTACTTTCCAAATCCTTTCTTATCCAGAGGAAACTATTTCTTGTTTCCTCAATTTCCCTTTCCAAGGCTTTCTTTACTAACCATTTTTTAAAATTTACATTTCTCTTTACTGGTTCTTTTCATCACAGCTGTCTAGAAGAGGAGCTGGGTCTATCCTGCTGCTTCAGGGCAGTGGCTACTTTGTGGGCTAGTGAGTCTGCAAAGTTGTTAAGGAGGGAAATGTAATCCCTGTGTCCTGACAATGAATGATGGCTGCCTGCTCCGGGAGCAGTGCAGAATCCAGGAGGTCCTGGATAAAGGTGGCAATAGGGGATCCTTTTAGAGTTAGAAATCCTCTCTCCGGGCAGCATGGTAGAGGGCGCATGTTAGAGCGACCAGGTCTGCCTGCTGTGAGGTGGTATGGGGGGGGGGGGACAAAGATTTTACTTCTATGTGTACAGGATGGCTGGGTTCCTCTGGGTTACCTTGAAAAATGGCATATCCTGTCATATAGGGAAAGCATCTTAGAGAGCTGCCATCAACAAACTAGTCAGGGGCCCCAGGGATAGGCAGTTCTGGGATGTGGGAGAATGGTTTAGAGAGACACCTAGGGTATCGGGGAAGGAATGTATGAGAGGTTCTGGTTCGTGGGGTGAGGAGGGCAAGAGGGTAGCCGGGTTTAGAGGAGGGCAAGAAGGTAGCCGGGTTTAGAGGGGGAGTTTGTTCAAAGAATAGGGTAGGGTCAGGGAGAAAGGACTGAAGAGTCTGGATTTGGGAGGGAGACAAGGAGAGAAAGGCTTTGTGGCTGAAGAGATCCTTAAGGGAGTGAGAAGTTAGAATGTGGAGTGGGCTGTGAAGGGAAATTTTTGGGGCTGCATATGAGTGCCACAGCTGCTGGAACCTGGAGGCAATGGGGCCACCCCTATGTCACCTTATCCAATTGTTTGGATAGGTACCCTACGAAAGAATCTGTCCCAGCCACCCCAGGGAACCATGCAGAGATAGTCACAGTCAGGAGAAGAGTCATTGGACAGGAGAAGAATGTTTACAAGGAGGTTTATTAGTGGGACCAAATCCCCTATGGCACCTGCACCTTAATCCAGGTGGTAGCTTATATAACCCTGGGGCTAGAGAGGAAATAGGTAGGTCAGAGTGGTGCATGGGAGTGGCCAATTATAGCTCTAGGGCAGGGAGTTCACATATGGGTAGAACTGGGGGCTAGTGGGAAGGGCTGAGTACCTGATGTGGGGGAAATAACACTCTTGGGGGTGAAAGTTGTCTTCTTGCTTTTCACAGATAATAGAAAAGGAAAAAGGGTTGGTTAAGGTCTGGGAGGGAGAGGTTAGAGGCCTTGGACAGAGAGAGCTTAAGTAGGTAGATAGGAGCTGGGGAGTAGATAGGAGCTGATGAGGATAGGAGCTGAAGCAGATAGGAGCTTAGGAGGAGCTGAGGCAGATAGGAACTGAGGAAGATAGACGCTGAGGAGGATAGCAGCTGAGGAGGATGGGGGTACAGGAGGGGCTCATCTAGGGGCCCTTTACTGGCAGAGTACAGAGGTTGGGCTAAAGAGAAAAGTTGGGGGTCCAGATATGGAAATTAAAGAGGTCCAGGAGGACCAAGAAGTCCCGTTTGGATTGAGGCGGGGGATAGTTGAGGAGCCCCTGAACCATATGGGGAGATATGGCTTGTCCCTCTTGGGAAATGGTTAATCCCAAATATATAACTGATCTTTGGCATATCTGGGCTTTGTCTTTGGGGGCCCTATAACCTCAGGAAGCAAGGGAGTTAAGGAGAGTAGAGTGTTTGAGGTGTAGGTCCGCAGAAGGGCTGTAGAGAAGGTCATCTACGTATTGAAGGAGGAGGCTGGGGGAGAGATCTAATGAGGCTAAAATGCAGAGCTTGACCAGAATAATGGGGGCTGTCATGGAACCCTTGGGGAAGCACGGTCCAGGTTAGCTGCTGGGCCTGGAGCGTGTCTGGGTCTTCCCAGGTAAATGCAAAGAGGGGCCTAGAGGTGGGATGTATGGGGTATGGGAGAGTAGGGTGTAGGGATTGGACACAATAGAGCACGCTGGAAAAATTGCCTGGTTAATTTTTCAGAGATATTGAACCAAGCTAGAAGCCATTTGGCTTTTTGACTCCAGGATGGGGGTGTTAAGAGGAGAATGGGGTTGAACAAGTTTGCATACCCACCAACCACTGTACTGAAGTCCCAGACTTTGAAGTCAGGCCCCACTTTACCATGTGAACCCCACCTTACCACGTGAACCTGAGATAAGCAGGCCCTGTGAGCAGACCCAGGACAAGCCCATTAGGGCCCAGTCGGTCTAGAACTCTAACCGCTGGGAATGCTTAACTCTAACCACCCCTAGAATGCCTCAAACCCTGAGCTAATCAGATTTGTACCTGTGTCCTAATCTTGCTTGCTTGAACACCTGATTATTGTAACTTTGTTTTTTGCCTTTATAAGCCCTGTGGAATCGTAGCTCGGGGCTTCCTCCTAACCTCCGCTGTGTCGGTGGGTAGGACGTGGCCCGAGTTGCAGCTCGCTTAAATAAAGCCTTGCCTTGCTTTTTCATTTCGGTTTATTTGTTTTGTTTTTGTTGCCAGTTCTGGGCCTTGGACTCAGGGCCTGAGCACTGTCCCTGGCTTCTTTTTGCTCAAGGCTAGCACTCTACCACTTGAGCCACAGCGCCACTTCTGGCCGTTTTCTACATATGTGGTGCTGAGGAATCGAACCCAGGGTTTCATGTATATGAAGCAAGCACTCTTGCCACTAGGCCATATTCCCAGCCCAGCTTTTGCATTTCGGAATGTCTGCGTCTCGGTGGCCTTCTTGGTGGTCGTTTCGTGACTTGGCACAACAGTATTATATCTGAGTACCCTGGATATTGTCTGATACGAGTAATAGAACTGGAGAAGGGAGAAGAAATACCAAAATCGAGAGACAAAGAACAAAAAGACAAACCATTCAAAAAGCAACACTTAGAAACCATTTGGTGTAAACCAACTGCACAACTCTTTCGGGGAGAGGGGAAGGGGGAGGGGAGAGGGGGGAAATGAGGGAGGAGGTAACAAGTAGAATGAGAAATGTACTCATTGCCTTTCATATGAATCTGTAACCCCTCTGTATCAAACTTTGACGATAAAGAAAAAAAATATGTGGCAAAAAAAAAAAAGAGGAGAATGGATAGGAGTTAGGAGAGAGGCTGAGAGAAGGCAGGAGAATAATAGGCTTTAGCCCTCGGCGGGAAGTGGGAGAAAGCAGATATTGGTTTGGGGTTACAAAAGTAGTGGGGTCTTTAAGAAGGATAAGGACTGATTGGTGGTGGGAGGCCACAGCAAGGTGTGAAGTGTCCCAGAATAGGGGATTTACTTCTATGAGGAGGGCAGGTCAGGGAAGGTGGAGGATTGGGTTTGGGGAGGGGGCTCACCCAGGTCTGTTTTCATCTGGAGGAGGAAAATAGTGGCGGATTTTAGGAGAAGTATATATAAGGAGGTATATATAAGGTATATATCTTACATATATGGTATATAGAAGGAGGTATATATAAGATATATAAGGTATATATAAGTCTAGAAAGCAAGTCTCTAAAGTACCTAAAGGTAGGGGACATTGAGGCATAATTAGAAAGGAATGGCTAGGGGACATTGAGGCATAATTAGAAAGGAACGGCTGGGAGTTAAGTTTTCTGGAATTCCAGCAACAAAATTATTACTATTTTGCCCAATATGATAGAACCACATGGTCATTTTTAGATAAACTGGCAATAAAACAAAATACAAGACAAAACTTAAGATTTTTAGCAAACATCAAACAATTTAACAAAATCTCCATGCTTAAACATTGTTAAGAATGGAAAACCTTTAAAACAACTTTAATGCAAAGGCACATTAACATATGAATTGGGTATTTAAACACCTAGAACAAAGAAAAGTAAGCTTGGAGGAAGAGTGGGGGTTGCAGAAACTCCCCATGAGTCCTTTGTGTCTTTTTAGGTGTCAGTCTCCAAGGCCTGTAAAGAGATTTGGGGAAGGGGGTGTCTGAACAGGTTTTTAAGGAGAGGAGGCAATTGAACAGAGCTATTGGATAGGGTAGAAGTGAGAGGGAGAGATTTTACTCTGCAGCTTTCTAGGATTTTGCCTTGAGGGAGAAATTAAGAATCCGGATTTTGAAGTGAGTAGGCTCAGGAAAGAGAAAAGGAATGGTTTAGGGGCTGGGAATATGGCCTAGAGGCAAGAGTGCTTGCCTTGCATACATGAAGTCCTGGGTTTGATTCCTCAGCCCCACATGTATAGAAAAGGGCTAGAAGTGGTGCTGTGGCTCAAGTGACAGAGAGCTAGCCTTGAGCAAAAAGAAGCCATGGACAGGGCTAAGGCCCTGAGTTCATGGCCCAGGACTGGCCAAAAAAAGCAAGAAAAGGAATGGTTTAGTGTCTGAGTCCCAAAGGCAAAAAGGATAGATTTGTTTTGGGTATGCCATGGGATTCTTGGGGTGAAGGAAAAAGGAGAGAAGAGAGGGAAAAGGTCAACAGGAGAAGTTTGCTTGGAGCAGACAGTTTTTACTTAGAGAATCTAGACCAGCTAAAGAGAAAAGGAAAGTAGTTACAGGAGCCAGGAAGGAGAATAGATTTGAGTTTATGGAATGCTAATCCAGGATGGCTAGCCTTTAAGAGGGAACCTAAAGGGGGTCTCTGGGACCCTGCCTGCATCTCACTCTTAAGGGCATAAGGGCTGTCAGCGGCAATGTTGGTGATGTAATGGTAAATGATCTTGCATCTAGAGGTCTTCAGAGAGAGAGAGAGACAGAGAGAGAGACAGAGAGACAGAGAGAGACAGAGAAACAGAGAGACAGAGACAGAGAGTGAAAGGAGGGAGGAGATGGAGATTGCTACAAGGCAAAGAAAGTTCACTTTCTAGAGGAGAGAGCTAGAAGGACTTGGTGAGCAAGGCAGGAGAGCAGAGGGGATGGACTTCAGCGGAGGTCAGAGAAGGGTTTGGTGAGCAGAATAGGATGAGCAGGGGGGTCTCTGGAGTGGAGGGAGTGGAGGGCTTGGGTGTATACGAGGCAAGCACTCTTGCCACTAGGCCATATCCCCAGCCCGTGGAGAGCTTGGGTGTAGGGGACCCCGGACTCCTTTCGTTGAAGTGTTAAAATGCATGATTCGGAATTTAGGCCAATGGTGGTCATGGTTTACTGAGTCCAGATCCTGGTAGGCAAACGGGTCAGTTTCCTTTGACTGTAAATCAGTCAGCCGAGTGTCTTAAGGTTAGATCACAGGCATGCCAATGGGGTGTCTCTGGGAAACAATGTGGAAAATTTGGTAGGACTATGGAGCCTGAAGGATCCCAATAATTAGGAGAGGGAGTCCCCAAAGGTCCTAATTAAAGGGTGTCTGAGGGTCAGGAACTGATGACTCCTGGAGTCTCTGGGGACCCCACAGACAGGAAAGTGGGAGACTCCTGGAGTTCCCAGGTCTGTGTCGGGCGCCTCTGCCATGGACCCAGCTGGTTACCTCCTCCTGAAGGCTTTTAGGTGTTGGTGGTTGCAGTTGGTCAAACAGCCTCCTGCCTGGAGATCAGAGTCCAGGGGCAGGTGAGGGAGAGATAACAGGGGAAGATGAGGCCTTTTCTGGGTTTATGCAGTGGCCCAATAATACCTCACCTGCACAGTTTACAGAGGCAAAGGACTAGAGGTTGGTTCAGGTGGCTGTTTAGCCCAAAGTAAGCTGAGCGGGCTCCGTGCTCCCAATGGAGAAAGGTCTTGGAAAGAGAAGGAAAAAGGTTCGATGAGAGGTGGCCAGGAGGCGGGACCCAGTTACTCATGGCAATTTTTCCTCTCCCGGGTTTCCTGCACCATATATTGGGGAAATGGAGGAGAACGGAAAAGGAATAGGCCAGACTCGATCAGCATCAGGCAAGGTTGAGGAACAGCGAGGGGCACAGACCCTCCCATGGGATTGGAGGTTGTCTGAGGGGGGTGAATCTGGGACCAGGTTTAAATGGGGTCTGAGCTAGAAGGCAGGTTATTGAAAGTGCCACCAGGTCTAGGAAGTTGGGGCTTTTCCATTTGGCCCACAAAGGGTTGCTTACAGCTGGGCCTGTTATGCCAAGCCGCAAGAAGACCACCAAGAAGGCCACCGAGACTCAGACGTTCCAAAATACAAAAGCAAGGCTTTATTCAGGCGAGCTGCAATTCAGGCCTCGTCCTACCCACCGACACAGCGGAGGTTAGGAGGAAGCCCCGAGCTGCAATTACACAGGGCTTATAAAGGCAAAAACAAAGTTACAGCCATCAGGTGTTCAAGCAAGACAAAAAACAAAGTTACAGCAATCAGGTGTTCAAGCAAGCAAGATTAGGACTCAGGTAAAATCTGATTGGCTCAGGGCTTGAGACATTCTTGGGGCAGTTAGAGTTCTTGACCGGCTGGATCCTAATAAGCTTGTCCTGGGTTTGCTCACAGGGCCTGCTTATCTCAGGTTCACGTGGTGAAGTGGGGCCTGACTTCAAAATGGCTTTAGTCTGGCTCTTCAGGCCTAGGTGAGATGTCCTGCCTTCATATCAAAGCAGGTTCCCATAGAGGTTTTGCCTGGTGCCTGCATATCAAAGCAGGTTTGCACATTGAGGTTCCTGCCTGGTGTCTGTATGGGCCTGAGGCAATAGGGTGGGGGTTAATCCTTCATATTCCATCTTTGGATACATAAAAGGATTGAGTCTAGAGGGGAGAGGGAAGTCCTTCAAGGGCAGGTGCAGGCAATCCTCTCTGCCTTGGTGTCCCTTTGAGCAGTGTTTGGATTCAGGTTGAAGCTTTGTTTGCACTGACCCAGAGGAAGACAAGCCTGGGAGGTAGTGAAGGAAGGTTCTCTTTGTGCAATGAAACAAAATGTCATTGCAGCTAGTCTAGTCTAGCACATTGACCTTTTTTGTCCATGTACTAGAACTAGAGCATGCATACTGATTTTCAGTGGAGAGAACATCTGACATGGTTCTCAGCTGTGGTCTGAATTCATCATCACCAACTTGGTCTTTAGAAAGCCTTTGAAACTGATTGTTTGTCATTTAGAAAGTGTATAGCCACCAACCTACAACTCCAACACAGACATTAACCCTGACTGACTCCTCACACAAATCTTGTCTCATGAAATCTTGAATCATGAAGGCTTCACTTTCTCCAGAAAGGCTCAGTCAGAGTCCTCCCCAGCCCTTCCCTGAGATCCCTGAGGGCCCGCACAGGTAAGCTTTGGAAACTTGGACTTACCCTCCCTCCTGCACTTGACCCCAGGCATGGAAATGGTGCTGAAAGGGGACTCAGCTCATTCACTCTCCCAGACCAGATCCAGGCCAGCCAGTCCCAGTCCAGCGTTCTCCCTCATCACTTCTCAAAGGGAAGAGGAGGAAGGCCTCCTGCCTTGCTACTGGAGTAGCTTAGGATGTGGAGTAGTGTATAGGTGTCAGTGTGACTGATTTTGGTTGTGGGTGTGTTGATATTCACAGACACATGAAAAGAAAAAAATGCTCACAGTGAGCAGAGAGACTGCAGTAAGCTTTAGTTCCTTCATTTCTTACATTTGTGATTTTTTTTTTTTTTTTGGCCAGTCCTGGGGCTTGGACTCAGGGCCTGAGCACTGTCCCTGTCTTCTTTTTGCTCAAGGCTAGCTAGCACTCTGCCACTTGAGCCACAGCGCCACTTCTGGCAATTTTCTGTATGCGTGGTGCTGGGGAATTGAACCCAGGGCCTCATGTACATGAGGCAAGCACTCTTGCTACTAGGCCATATCCCCAGCCCTACATTTGTGGTTTGTATTACCTTAATTTTTTTCAGTTCCTTCATTTCTTACATATATGGTTTATATTACCTTATTTTTAAAGTTTCTTCATTTCTTACATTTGTGGTTGTATTACCCTAATTTTTTTAAGCAATATTGAGGTGTGACCTCAAGATCTCATTCCTGCTAGGCAATTTCTATACTACTTGAGCCACACTTCCAGCCTTCTTTTCAGGTAATGTCTTTCATTCTTTCCCCTCTGGGGTTGGCCTTAGACTGAGATCCTATTATGTATGGTTACCTTATAGCTGGGATTACATATGTGAACCCCCTACACCTGGTTTGTTGGTTGAGATGAGGGTCTCACGAGCTTTTTGTCTGGGCTAGCCTTGAACTGTGATCCTCCTAATTGCTGTCTCTTGAGTAGCTGGGATTACAGGTGTGTACCACTACTTCTTGCCCTTAATTTTTTCCCTAAAGTTTGTCCACAACCCCATAGATAAAATCAAGAGAGTTAGAGAAAGGGAGAAAAGAAGAAAGGAAGGAAGGAAATGCATCAAAAATAAGAAGGAAAGGAGAAAAATCAACCAAGAGAGAATAAAATGAGAAAGAGAGGGTATAGGGGAGGTAGAGAATGAGGAGGTGGCAGTGGTAGAGAGTAGAGATGAGCCCCAAGAGACCTGGGCAGGATCCTCAGAGCCCCATTTCATCAGGCCTGGGAGGCCTGGCATTGATGGGCATTGCAGCTGCTCTAGGGATACTCCAGATGGAAAGCCCTTATTCCACCTCATCTTTTCCATTCCGTGCTGAGGAAAAGGCAGTGAGATGCTGGGTGGACCAGGCCAGGGCAATGGTAAGGATACACTCCTCCACAGCCCACACAGCCAGAGAGTAGTTGCCCCAGGTGGTCTAGCCTAGGAGGCTCTTACAGCACAGATTTAGAAACTAGTGATCGTTTTTCCTTCTGGAGTAAGCAGCAGTCATACCTAGTGCTCATTACAAAATAAGCGGCTCCCCTGAGTTTTGGGGTCCTTTGGCAAGGGTTTATATTACACATGCTTTTCATAGCGTGTTACTCTCTTCTCAGAAACGGAAGTGAAAGTATCTTGGAGGTTAGAGATCAGTCCCTAAAAGGCAACCTGTGTAGGCTCAAATCCCAGCTTTCCTACTGATAAGCATGTGGTTTATAACAAGCTACCTAACACAATACACACCAGGAAAGATCAATCTTGGAGTCAGGTATGATAGCTCAAGTCACAATCCCAGCTACAGGTGAGGCAGAGATCAGGAGGATTTTGGGTCAGGGCCAGTTATGGGGAAGAGTTACTGAGATCCCATCTCAATAAGATGAGCCTTGCATGAGGGTGCACATCTTGTACTCTACTTACACGTGTAGTCATAAGACTCAACCTAACATAAGACTTAACCTGAAAAATAACCTTTAACAAAAAGGTTGAGGTCATGGCTCAAGCAGTAGAATGCTTACCTAGTAACTGTGAGGCAGGCTCTGATTTCAAACTCCTTGTTGTTGTTGTTGTTATTTAAAGGCAACTTCACAGGCAGTGGCTGGAAAGACAGAGGACCTGCTGCGAGCTATCATGTTCTGGGTCCTGAGCTGTGTTCTACTTATTCAAGTGAGGAATGATTTTGTCTTTCCATATGTCAATTATTTTCTAATGAGACATTTAAAACATATAAAGAGATGGTTGCCATAGATTTCTTTAAGTAAAGATAATGAGACTGGGTTGCTTTGGAGCCTGAAAACAGTTGTTTCAGAAAAATCTGTAAGACCATGTCATTTGTCAGTGTTTGGGGATACGGTGTCCTGTAGAAGCAAAAGGAGAGTGCTTTCTTCACCTTGTTGTAAGAGGTTTCATCCAATGACTAAGGGAGACCATTTAAAAGTCTTTCATATGTGTTTTTTGAAGCATATTTAACTGATTTCTATGCACTGAGTATGAAAAATAATTTTTTTCTTTTTTATCATTTTCTTTTTTTTTCCTATTTATTGTCAAAGTGATGTACAGACAGGTTACAGTTTCATATGTTAGGCCTTTGGTACATTTCTTGTACTGTTTGTTACCTCCTCCCTCACTCCCCCCTCCCTCTCCCCCTCCCCCTCCCCCTTTCCCTCTCCCCCCATGAGTTGTTCAGTTGCTTTACAGAAAAATAATTATATTAATAATTGACCAGGCATCAACTTTAGAAAGTTCTTTGATGAGTGAGTTTTTGTGTGTATGTGTATGTTTGTGGGGGTAACATCCTGGTTTGGAGAGCCATAGTGGAATGAAGAGATCATTCAGTCACTCAACATAAGAAGTGAAAATGGGGGCTCATGTTTGTAATTCTAGCTACTCAAGAAGCTGGGATCTGAGGATTATGATTCCAAGCCAGCCCACACAGGCAAGTCTATGGGACGCTTCTCTCCAATTAGCTAGCAAAATACCAGAAGTAGAGCTGTGGCTCAAGCAGTAGACTGTCATCCTTGAGTGTAAAAGTGCCCTGAGTTCAAGCCTTAGTACCAATGCAAAGAAAGAAAAAAAAAAAAAAAAAGAAGCCTAAGCTTTGTGGAGAGGCAGGCAGCGTGGAGTGTTGTGTACCAGATACCCAGGTGGGCTTTGAACCCAGGACATTAGTCACCAGAACTCAGTCAATTGGGCTAGGAGTCTTTATTTAGCTGTGCACAGTGTCTGCTTGCCACCACCAGGATGGTGACAAACAGCCCTGGGCCTCAGTAGGGCTGGGCTTTTAAAGGCAAAAATCACATGTGCCACTCGCAGGTGGTCATTGAAGGGTTAAATTAAAGTGACTCTGTTTTGAGGTGTTAGTCAGTTTGTTGTCTATATCAAAATCTAAATGACCCTGACTATGCTTGAGTTTCAGGAACTGGTTTGTTTGTGCTAAAGCTGTTAAGCTGCAAATTCTTTAACAACCTTAAAGCCAGACTCCCTACAGCACTTGTAAATTCCTAGAACAAAGCTATCTACAAGTTAAAGAAGCTACTGTGTGCTGTGCCTGGCCTTGGGAAAGACTGCACAAAGTACGTGATAAAAGGACAGCTAGGAAACTCCTTTGATAACCTTTGACCGTCCTAGAATGCCCCTAGCCCCAAGCCAATCAGCCTTCAGTCCATACCCAAATTCTGCCCAAACACCTGCTTGCTGTAAATTTCGTAGTTTTTGCCTTTATAAGCCCTGTAAAAATCCAGGTCAGGGCTTCCTCCCTATCTCCACTGCGTTGGTGTAAGGGACGAGGCTCGAGTTGCAGCTCGCCTGATTAAAGCCTTGCTTTTGCATTTCGGAATGTCTGGCTCTTGGTGGGTTTCTCTCGACTTGGGCATTACATTTGGGGGCTCGTCCGGGATACCTCCAGAGACTCCTGAGACCCCAGACCCTGAAGGTAAGAAAACAGCGCTGTTGTTGTCTTGTCTTGTTTGTTTGTTTTGTCTTTTTGTTTTGCTTTTATCTTCTCCTTGAGGACGGCTGATCCGACTTGAAACTCGTAAAAGGATTGTCAAGTGGACGCGCTTGCAATTCTGGAGGGAATGGGGGATGCCCCATACCCTCCATCCTTGAAGGGGGACCCCTGGAACCCCGCCTTGTAGGGCGCAAATCGGTTCGGTTTCAGGCCGGCACCGACCGGGAAGGTCTCCTCACCGAGGCCCAACCCGCCCACCTTGCACTTGGGTCCACTCCTTCTGCACCCTTGCAGGAGGTTGGGGCCAACTTGGGTCCACTCCTTCTGCACCCTTGCAGGAGGTTGGGGGCCAACTTGGGTCCACTCCTTCTGCACCCTTGCAGGAGGTTGGGGGCCAACTTGGGTCCACTCCTTCTGCACCCTTGCAGGAGGTTGGATGCCAACTTGGGTCCACTCCTTCTGCGCCCTTACAGGAGCAACAGGAGGTTGTGGGCCAACTTGGGAGATCTCCAACTCGTACTCATACTAGTAATTTTTCTTTTTCTCAGGCCTGTGTGTTTGGTTCTGTTTGTATTATTGTATTTGTTTTGTTGTTTGTAGCTACTTGGATTGAACATCTGATCAGAGCTATGGGTAACGTTTCATCTGGGGGACCTCCATCTAGCCCCCTAGACTTGACCCTAGTCCACTGGAAGGAAGTTACTTACAATAATAGTGTAGAGATCAAGAAAGGAAAGTGGGTGACTCTCTGCTCTTCTGAGTGGCTCATCTATGGTGGCCACCAGAAGGGACTTTTGACTTGAGTACAATTCTCAAAGTAGAGGACTACGTTTTTAATTCCTTACACAGTCACTTGGAGAGAGTTGGTAGATAACAAATTCTCCGGGCCCCTCTCGTGGGTCCGTCTCTTCTTAACCACCCCCCCCCCCTTGCCAGCGCCTGCAGGGGCAGACACGGGGCCAGCCCAAGCCACCCTCAGGCGGCGGGGGAGTGACCCCACCACTGCGAAGCCCTGTAGTCTGTGTTGTTCGTGAGTCTGACACTCTCTTTTGTATCAAACCTGCATAACCTGTTTTGTTATCTTGTCCTGTGTTTTATAAGTTAGTAGATTATTTATGACATATTTAGTTCCTTTAGGTGTTTGTGGTCTATGTATGTGTCTAACCTCCTCCACACTGGCGGAGAAACTCTTCCTAGGCACGGGGACTGAACTGAAAACATGGCAAACAGAAGACTTCCAGGAGTACTCCTTCTCTTTCTCTTTATGTCCCCAGTGAAATTTTCCTCCCTTGCTTTTCTTAGCAGCGTTGCTTTTCCAGATTTGTCAAAGTGCTTTTACTTTTGCCGCTTTTGCATGTTTGCCTCAGTTTATGTCAAATGCTCTAAGTTGTCTAAATAATGTGGTTAAACTTTGATGTAAAAGAGAAAGTAAACTTAAAAGCCAAAGGGCCTAGGATGAGATTGAGTACTGAGGAGACTAGGTATGATGGTAAATTAAAAAAAAAAAAAAAAAGGAAGTAAATCCAATCGAAAACTAGAAAAAATTATGCTGCAAAAAAAAAATTGCCTGTATTGGTACAGGATTGGTCTTGTTCTTCTCTGTTTTCTCTATCTCCTGACTGTGACGGACGAAATAGGACAGGTTCCTTTAGCCCCCTGGATTTATGTTTAATTTATTGGAAAAATGTACAGGCAACAGCTCACAATCAGAGTGTGAGTGTCCGCAAAAAGAACTCGAGGGGACCCCCCCCCCCCACCTAGCCTTCTTAAGCAGAAAATTATTTGGTATACAAAAATATTTTGTTAAAACTATCAAGCCCTGGAAAATAAAGCTGGAAAATGCTAAAATCATTTGTTAAAAGCTTTGTCTTATAATTTGGGTGTTGCAGGAGTAAGATTGGCAAAAATACCTCTTGCCACTAAAAAATGTACGGCTGATGTTCATTTTGTGTGCTTTAAGATCTTTTAAATATGTATGTATGTATATGTATGTACATGTATAAATGTGAACATATTCATGAGTATGATGTAAAATTAAGTGAGTTTAAGTTTAAATTCAAATGGTCATCAAGTTCGGGCATTACCAAATGTTTTAAAGGAGTATTGCATTGTTATAAAGGAAAACTATAGTTAAAAAAATGTTTCTTTAATTAAAAAAAAATCAGGGTTAAGTGTCAAAAATTTGAGTGTAAAGGTTTATCACTGCTAAAAAAAACAAAACAAAACAAAACAAAAAACACAAAAACTGCTTGGGTTTCTCAGTCAAAAACCAATAGGAAAGGACAGGAAAAACCTAGGACTGGCCTGTGTGCCTATCCACAGGAATGAGGGGTGATCTGGCAAAGGTGCAACTTAGCCAGCCCACACAGTGGCACAGGCCCTAGATGGAATCCATGTGGTGAGTAAAAGAGGACAAGCCGGCACCAGGACAGTTCATCAAGCTCTGAGGAGTGGGATAGAGATAGGCCGTTCAGTAGGACAGGCCAATGGAGGCCTTTCTTTTGTCTCTTTTGTTTTCAGGTGAACTTTAAAAACCTGGTGGTAAAAATAAATGATTTGACTGGAATTTCTAAAACTGCCTTTGAGAGGTACTAAGTTAAAAAGTTTATTTACCTGATGTGATTTGATTCCTGTGCTGTTTTTGCAATTCGGATGTATTAAAAAAAAAAAAAAAGCAAAGATACTGAGACTAAATTTCTTGTGTTTGTATGTTACAAATGTTTTGGGTATTAGTTTAATGATTCAGGTACTAAATTTTATGTGTATGCTGTGATGTAATAAGACTCTTAACTATCTTAAGTTACATATGATCAGGCAAGTATTTTAAAGTATGTAAACTCTCATTAACTCTCTGTATGTAGAAAAAAATGGCAAAACGAGCTTATGTTTCTCACTAGTTTATTGGAAAGCTGAATGGATAAGTATTTCTAATTTTGTAATTGCAATTAACTGTAACTCTTGCATTAAGAAAAAATTGTCTTTTGAGTTTAAAGGTCTTCATGCAGTAGCTGGAACTAAAGAAAAAAAAAATGGCTCTTTTAAAGCAGGCAGCCAGGAGGCTGGATGCCCCCTGGGTTTCAGAGTTTTTGGATGCAAATAAGGTTGAGGAAAAGATTTAAAAGCCTTGACTTTAAAGGCTTTAAATACATTTCTAGATAAAAAAAAAATGTTTTTTAAACAGCCAGAGTGCTAGAAAGTAAATGTTAAAGACTAAATTAAAAAAAAATTAAATTTCTAGATATAAAATTTAAAAATAAAAAATGTCCTAAATGATTGTTGCAAAGTGAAAAAAGAAAAATTTTGGCTACCAAAATAAATGTTTAATTGCCATTCCAGTTTGTTTGTAGGTTTTTTGGTAATAATTTCCATCAGGCCCACAGAGAAGGACGAATGATTCCTACAAGTTTGTCAAGATCTAACATAGGCCCTTAATAAGTTCCAGGTAAGAGCATGCTTAAAAACTACTTCTGTGTGGACCACCTTGTTGCTTTTAATTGGAGTAAAGTGGCCTCTTGTAAGACTCATTGATCTGAATCTGCAATTTGTGGCCAGCCCTGGCAGAGAAATGTCCCGGTGAGAGTTTTCGTGTCCAGTTGGCCAGCAGAAGTGCTGGGAACTGAGTCGTGAGTTGTTTTGAGGCTCAAAGTGGTAGGGTGCTAGTCTTGAGCTGGAGAGCTGAGGGACAGCACTCAGGCCCTGAGTCCAAGTCCAGTGATGGACCAAGAGAAATGCCAAAGGTGCATTTACACCAGAATGAAAAAGTCACTCCTGGGACAAAAGTGATGGAACATCCAGAGGCAGTAAGCCCCTGCTTGGATGGCAGAGATGATGTCAGATCCTAGAGTCACTCCTGTTTGGCCTTTCAAAAGTTAATCAGAGCCGGGAGGTCCTAAAAATATAGTTTGTAAACATGTCTTTCTAATGCCCATGTCTATTACTGGCCAGGAACTTGCCAGCCATCTATAATAGTAAATAGTAGTGATAAGATTGTCTCATGGGGGGGCTGGGGATATAGCCTAGTGGCAAGAGTGCCTGCCTCGGATACACGAGGCCCTAGGTTCAATTCCCCAGCACCACATATACAGAAAACGGCCAGAAGCGGCGCTGTGGCTCAAGTGGCAGAGTGCTAGCCTTGAGCGGGAAGAAGCCAGGGACAGTGCTCAGGCCCTGAGTCCAAGGCCCAGGACTGGCCAAAAAAAAATACAAAAAAAAAAAAAAAAAAGATTGTCTCATGGGCGGGATAGTTTAAAATCCCAAACCCCTACAGCTATTCAAAGTTCTAATTGGCAATGAGAATTCAGAGCTAGCATATTTGTTCAGGAAAGAAAGCTTGTGGATCTAAAATTGTTTTTATTGAGATCTAGGCCTGCAAAGGTAATGTAGACATTTTTTAGACCACCAGAGATCAGTTTCCGAGCCAGTCAGGAAAAAGCTTTTACAAACTAGAATGTTAAAAGGCTACACTGCGGGCTGGGGATATAGCCTAGTGGCAAGAGTGCCTGCCTCGGATACACGAGGCCCTAGGTTCGATTCCCCAGCACCACATATACAGAAAACGGCCAGAAGCGGCGCTGTGGCTCAAGTGGCAGAGTGCTAGCCTTGAGCGGGAAGAAGCCAGGGACAGTGCTCAGGCCCTGAGTCCAAGGCCCAGGACTGGCCAAAAAAAAAAAGGCTACACTGCGGTAGCCAAAAAAAGTCTATATAGTTAAAAGTTAAAAATGTTAAATGTAATTTCCAGTTTGGAGTAAAGCTCCTAATGGACATCTGATCCTGCATCCCCTTGGTACAGTAGACTAAGGTTATAGGTTCCTGGCTTGGTAAGGTCAACGTCCCTGAAAATGGTTACCAGCCAAGCCTTCGATGTTGACTTAAAATAATAATAATAATAATAATAATAATAATAATAATAATAATAATCTTAGCCTTATTAAAATTGCTTGATTACTAAAAGTTATTAAAAAATTATGGCCAAAGGACATTGCTTAAAGCTGTCTTGACATCCAGTAATGTGCCTGCCTACAAAAGCTATTGTGCTTAAAAAATTTGACTAAAGTTAGACTTTAGGTTAACTTAGGTTAGGCTTCTCTAACCAGTCTTTGGAGAAAGTTGCAGGTAACCCAGCAGAAGGTGTGACATTCTACTGGAACCACTGGGAGCCACTGCTGCCTGACACCACCATGGCCCCTGCCCATTGCATTTGAGTGAGGACCAAGGAGAGTCAACAGTCATCTGGTAAAATCTACATCTTCAGATGGGACTCTATCACATGCAGCTGATTTCTGCTGGAAAGTGCTTTGGATCTGCTAAAACTTAAATTTTGGGGGGACATTCTTGAGCTGACTGGAGTTAACTAGCTCTATTAAAAATTGTATATTGTAAGAAATTTTCAAGCAGACTGGCCTGCTGCTAAATTCAAAGCATGTATGACAGGCTGGAGAGTCACTTCCAGGCAATGCCTGGGGTCGGAGGTGTGTCCAAGAGTATTAAAATGTGTCGATGGATTAGGGTGTGACCTCAAAGAAAGAGAGGGAAGTAACTGCCATCAGGGAGAGGGAGGTGTGCCAGGTACCAAGGTAACTGGACAGAGATTTAAACTGCTGGGGGCATTTTCATGGAGCCCTCCTGGGAGTGGATCTTACAGATGCCACTGGCCAACCTTAGGCACTTGGAGGAACTTAAAACTGGACAAATCCACTCTAGAATAGTTGGATCATGATATAGAATATAGATATAAAATAGTTGGCTTATGATAGTTGGCTCTGGTCTGGTTTCTTAGGAGCAGCAGTCCCATTGGACTGTCCGTCGCCCCCTCTTTGTCTTCCCCAACAGCCTGTGGGTGGAGTCACAGTAAATTACCTTGATGTAGTTTAGATAAACCAGAAAATGTAGATAGTTTAAAACTCTAGTAGCAAAGAAGCCCCAGGAAATATAAAGAGGAAGATTAGTATAAAAAGCCTTGGAAAAAGGGATTAAAAAAATAGTTTCCTCTGGATAAAAAGGAGATTAAAAAAAATAAGGATTGTCAATTGTCACAGAATGTTCAAGTAAGTCACTGATGGTATAAAAAATGTTGATATAAATAAAAATATGTTAAGTTTTATAAGACACAGCTTATAAAACTATATAAAAAAAGACTTTTAAAAAACGGGGAAAAAAAGGTTTCCTTTAAATCAAAAGGTTTTGGCATGTTAAAAGTGAAAAAGACAATCCCTAGAAAGTTTGAGTATATAGCAAATGGTATCAGTATGTTTTAAAATTAGAGCTTGTAAATAAAGTTGATATGTAATCAAATTGGCTATAATATAAATAGGGTCAAAATTGGGGCTTTGGTATATTTATCTGTACCTGCATCTGCAGGGCTAAGGGACTTGTGTGATGTCATCTAAATGTTAACCAGAAAAATCTCATGTAAATATCTTTAACTGCTTGATTCCCTCACTGAGATGGTTTTGTAGGTAAAGCCTGGATGTGCTCATGTGTAGCCTTAGGATCAGGTTTGGGATCCCCTCCCATAATTCCTAACTTGCATTCACATTTGTTATGAGCTTTTATCCCCTCTCAGAGCCCTATCGCAGATCCACCAAGAGATCTGGCCCAAGCTAAAGGCTCTTTATGAGATTGGACCTCCTCCTGAGCCACACCCGCTACCAACTGAGTAAAGCACCACCGACAAGGAAACCTGGAACCATGCTGAAAGGGACCTTACATCCTGCTGCTGACAACTCCCACCGCACTTAGGGTGGCCAGAGTTGCAATCTGGATTCTCTTCACCCATGCCATCAATATGACGGGAGCCGGTGGACTCATTCGCAGTGAGAGAGAACATTCTACCCTGGTGGCAGATTAGCCACAACAGAGGCCGTGTACCAAAAGATGGACTTGGCTAACTTTACCTTGCCAGGCCTGCTATACATGCTTTGGTAACTAGGGAGAGACAGCGTAGACTCCCATTATTCCCCCTGGGAACAGAACTTTACTTTCAGTTGTGACCAGACCCTTGTTTGTGATTATACTTGTCCTAATTGTGGGACCCTGTGTTATTAATATGTTTACAGTTTTTGTTAAGGATAGGAAAAACACCATACAACTAATAGTACAGCGAAGCAAGTACATACCTCTCCCAAAAAGAAAACTGCTAGAGCTAAGTTTTGGGCCTGAACCACAGGATTGTGCTTCATGTCCATAAGTTTAGGGGGGAATGAAGGGTTAAATTAAAGTGACTCTGTTTTGAGGTGTTAGTCAGTTTGTTGTCTATATCAAAATCTAAATGACCCTGACTATGCTTAAGTTTCAGGAACTGGTTTGTTTGTGCTAAAGCTGTTAAGCTGCAAATTCTTTAACAACCTTAAAGCCAGACTCCCTACAGCACTTGTAAATTCCTAGAACAAAGCTATCTACAAGTTAAAGAAGCTACTGTGTGCTGTGCCTGGCCTTGGGAAGGACTGCACAAAGTACGTGATAAAAGGACAGCTAGGAAACTCCTTTGATAACCTTTGACCGTCCTAGAATGCCCCTAGCCCCAAGCCAATCAGCCTTCGGTCCATACCCAAATTCTGCCCAAACACCTGCTTGCTGTAAATTTCGTAGTTTTTGCCTTTATAAGCCCTGTAAAAATCCAGCTCAGGGCTTCCTCCCTATCTCCGCTGCGTTGGTGTAAGGGATGAGGCCCGAGTTGCAGCTCGCCTGATTAAAGCCTTGCTTTTGCATTTCGGAATGTCTGGCTCTCGGTGGTCTTCTTGGTGGGTTTTTCTCGACTTGGGCATTACAGTCATGGGGTAAAAATTACAGGGTAAAAATTGTTATGCCCAGATTTTGGGGTCCTCAAAGACCACCAAGGAGCTGAAAGCCGCTGTAATCACATGAGTCTTTATTGCAAGCTAGAACCTGGACTCACAATCATCACCGACGCAGCAGGGTTTTTTTTTTTATATAGGGTTTTGGGGAACATTCCATGTGTCACATCATCACACAGCAAATCATGTCACACTGCGGGAAAGTTATAAAATAATTCTTAAGAATGATTGGCCTAATCAATGGCGGGGATGGGCCTGGTGAAGGTGATTGGCTACCTTATGGGGTTCGAAATGATTGGTTTAGACAAGTGATCTGGGTTGGGTCGTAAGGGTATCACCCAAGTCATTCTTAGCTTGAGGGGGACCCATTAACCATGTTTCAGGAACATAAAACACACTGCCACACCTCAATACATTTCCTTTGTACCACAATGGCTAAAGCATTCTAACTTTAACTGACCTCTGGTCAAATGAAGTCTCTCTGGCTACCTTCATTATTTTAGACTGCATTTTGTTCAGGCTCTTCATACTGACATGTTCTGCAGTTATTCCAGTAAGCTTCAGGACCAAGTCAGGCCCAAGCTACAATATAGAGGTGCTCTGGCTGCTCAGGTTCTTCAGGGGTAGGAGAGTGTTTTCTTAATAGTGAAGTCCTTTTGCACTTTGTGGAGGGCTCTTCCCTGCAGTCCCTCCCCAGCACATGTGCAACCAGGTTGTACAGGGAAGAGGTGCACTGTAGCTAGCTGGAGGTCATGTGCCTAAATCAGTGTGGGAGGCTAAGCTTCATGTTCCTGGTGTAGAGCCAGAGTGAAGGACCAGAGTAACCCCATATTGTACTAAGACCCCATTCTGTACCTGACTGACCTTACTGTAATCCCTAAAGACCATAAAACACCCTGGGACAGGGAGTTCTCAGAAAAACCATAAACAACCATAAGAGTGACCGGCAGAGAAGAAAAACAAGTTTTGGAGTTATGTCAGGACTCCCCCACCCAGGTGTGGTTTCCAGTATCTAATTAAAAACCTGTAGCTGTGCATGTATCTCCCTTGCTACACCCCTATGGCTTAGCCAATCAATTTTAAGTGTGTCAGTCCCTTGATCTGACCAATGGCCCTTCCCAGATTCCTTCCTGCCACCAAATGCGCCAAACATACTTTAGAATTATTGTATAATTTTCCCGCGGTGTGTGTTGATTTGTTAAAAGATGCTATGATGTATGCTAAGTCCCTGCCTTCCCCAAAGAATGTATAAAACAGCTGGAAGCCCTAGCCTCAGGGCCTCTTAGAGTCACCAGTATGCTGAGTGCACTAGCTCGAAATAAACACCTTTTTTGCTGCTTGCATTGGTCTGGTCTCTGGAGGTCTTTTGGGGGATCCGAACTCGAGCATTTCACTGGCAGGATTGAACAGAGACAGCTAGGAACAGATCAGAGATGTGATCCTTCCTATCCTGAATTCAGTCACCCAAGGAATTCCCAGAGGCCAAGCAAGACACCAGGCACACATGAACAGGCTTTACTACATGCCTGTCCAATTGCAGGTTATTCCAATCTGGGCCTGGCTAAGGACAACACACTTGGTATCCAGGGGACAATAGCCACTCACCCTAGGTGGAACATTCCACTCTGAGCCTGTCCAAGGACACCACCCTTGGTATCCAGGGGACAATAGCCCCTTACCCTAGGTGGAGCATTCCACTCTGAGCCTGGCCAAGAACATTGCCATGTCTCCTAAGAGACCATTGATTACTGTAAATATGGCCACTGACTCAGATAAACAGGGCAAGGAGTCTTTATTGCTGTGCAGCTCTACACTCCACTGGTTGGGTATTAGAGTGCAGTGGCGAGCTTTCCTACAGCAGGGTGTTTATGAAGACTGAGGTTTTATGAGGAATGAGCTTTCCCCTCATCCCAAGTTTCTGGGCCTATGGGGCCTACTGGTCCACATTCCAGGTTTCTGGGCTCTTCCTGAGTTTCACTGCTATTTACCAAATTCCAATAACCTTGTCTAGCACCTAATTACTCTATCCCTACAAGGAAGTTCTGCCTTCAATACTTGGCCCTATTCATAATATTCAAGACTTCTGTCTTTTCTCTGATTTTATACCCATAACCTACTTTTTATTCTCTGCTTCCTTGTTAAGCCCTATAACAGCCCACCCCAAAATCCAGTCTTTGGAATAACCTCCAATCCCATGGGAGGGTCTGTGCCCCTTGCTGTTCCTCAATATACAGTCCTCACCTGTTGAGGACCCAGTCCAACCTATTCCTTTTTCATTCTCCTCCATTTTTCTAACAGGGACTTTCCTGCCCTAGCTGGTTTTGAAATGAAATCCTCAGATAACAACCTCTGGAGTGGCTAGGATTACAGGTATGAGCCACCAGTACCTGGCCTTTGTCTTCCTTCTGAGACAAGCTACTTGATTCCATTCAATGTTTTTTAAAAAGCTAAAACCACTTTCATTACCAAGTAATCTATTCTTCTATCTTGATGTGTCTCAGAGCTGGTGATCCACATCCAAGTGGCCCTCGTCCAAGGTGTGTATGGGTGTCAGATGGGCCTCCAGGTGTGGACGATGGACAGCCAGCAGTCAGCCCTGCCCATCTTTTTCCCTCCAACAAAGCCATGTGCAAAACTAATCAGCCTGGCAGCCAGAGTGGGAGAAATTCATTAGCAGATGTGGTTTTGCATAATTAAGTCCTTGGCATTAGGAAATTAAGTTTGTGTGGCTTCCCTTATTGTACTGGCCTTTAGAGAAAACATGAAGAACACTGGCCTGAAATCTCAGTGGTATTCTGAGATGATAATATCACAACAATAAACTGCTAATAGGACTTCATAGTATTTTCTTCCCTTCATATTTACTTGCTTGTTTCCCACAAGCATAGAGGAGGAACCGAGTCTGGATTATTTATCATTGATAGGCAATGAAGCTGAGACCCAGAAGGAGTGGACAATCTGGATGCTTCAGTCCTCTTAGCAAATCCTTATGATAACAATGAAAACAAATATGCTAATATGTGTGGAGCCCTTCCAGCCTCCAGAACCCCTTTACATATGCCTGATCTTAGCAGTCACAGGCAAGTAAAGGCATGCTGAGCTCATGGCAGCTGCCATCAGAGTGGCTTCCTGGTCCCTAGTTATGGTGGATACATCTGCAAGCCCGAGTGGCTCTGCTATTGTTATATGACACATTACATGCCTTAGTCCTCTTGAAAAAGTTGATTGAACCAGGAAAGGGCTGCTGATCCCAGTCTGACTAACCAAAGCCCTTAATTTGGACTTATCAAGCTGGAACCAAGGCAAGAAAGCAATATTCTCCCAGTTATTATTGGTACCATGGCAGAGCCATGTTCTGCAAACATGGGTAAAGCCAGGCTGTAGCATGCAGGCAGATGAAGGGTCAGGGCTGGGAGAGCTAGACAGAACCCTGTGGTCCTTGAGTCTTTTATTATTTCAACACATCAATGATAAACCCCTCAACCCCCTTTTCTTGAACCATTTGAATTTAATCTTGAAATTGTGAGTTAGGAGTGTGTGAGTGTGAGTGTGTGTGTGTGTATATACACACCAGTACTGAGGCTTGAACTTTGGGCCTGAGCACTGCCCAAGCATTAGCTCAAGGCTTATTCTCTATCAACTGCACCACAGCTCCACTTCCATCTTTTTGCTGGTTAATTGGAAATGAAAGTCCGCAGATTTTCCTCTCTGGGCTGGCTTTGAACTTTGATCCTCAGATCTCAGCCTCCTGTGTAACTAGAATTACAGGCGTGAGAAAGAAGTGTCTGGCAGGGGTAGGACTTTTGATAAGCTCCCCCAGGAAGGGCATTGTATGATAGAGACTTGAGTCTTGTTTTCTGTTACTCCATGTTTCTAGGGCCTCCTGGGCCTCTCCTCCCTGGCATGTACAGCAAAGGCAATTCCTCACTTTGTAATTGTCTCCACTGGAGTAGTTGTGCCTCTAAGTCTCATGACTATCCCAGACCCTGACTAGGGATAAGAGTCAACTGAACCACAAATCACCATACTGCTATAATGTAGTATATTCATGCTGTTTCTCAGGCAGTAGGCAGAGAGTGAAGAGCAAGACTAAAGCCATTTTGAAGTCAGGCCCAACTTTACTATGTGAACCTGAGATAAGCAGGCCTTGTGAGCAAACCCAGGCCACCAATTATCCTGGCTAGCAGAACGAGCTTATTAGGGCCCAGCTAGTCAGGAAACTCCCTGCTTAACTCTAATCGCCTGGGAATGCTTAACTCTAACTGCCCCGGAATGTTGCCCCTAGCCCAGAGCCAATCAGATTTTCACCCATATCCTAATCTTGCTTGAACACCTGATTGCTGTAACTTTGTGTTTTTTTTGCCTTTATAAGCCCTGTGAAATTTCAGCTCGAGGCCTTCCTCCTAACCTTTGCTGTGTCGGTGGGTAGGACGAGGCCCGATCTGCAGCTCACCTGAATAAAGCCTTGCTTTTGCATTTTGGAACGTCTGGCTCTAGGTGGTATTCTTGGTGGTCTTCTCACGACTTGGGTATAACAGTTGGGGGCTCATCCGGGATAGCCCCAGAGACCCCTGAGAACCCAGACCCCGAAGGTAAGAACACAGGGCTGTTGATTTGTCTTGTCCTGTCATTTGTCTGTTTGTCTGTTTTCCTTTCATTTTTCCTCTTGAGGACGGCCACTCCGACTCTTATTTCTTGAAGGGGTTGTCAAAGTGGATGCGCTTGCATGACAATCCTGGAGGAACTGGGAGATGTCCCAGATCCTACACCCTTGAAGGGGGACCCTTGGAACCCTGCCTTGATACTTGTAGGGTGCGAGTCAGTTCGTTTTTTGGCCGGCACTGACTGGGAGGGCCTCCTAACCAAGGCTTGACCCACCCACCATGAACTTGGGACTGCTCCTTCTGTTTCTTCACAGAAGCCAGTGGACCAACTTGGGAGATCTCCATCTTGTAAGTCTTTTAAATATCAGGCCTGTGTGTATTGTTTTGTCTGTTGGAATTGTTTTACCTCTTGTTATTTTGTGGACTGAACGACTGACGATACTAATAGCCATGGGTAATGTCCCATCCAGCCCCCTAGACTTGACCCTAGCTCACTGGAAGGAGGTTAAGGAGATAACTCAGAACCAAAGTGTGGCCATTAAGAAGGAAAAGTGGATCACCTTGTGCAAACCAGAATGGCCCACCTTTGAGGGAGCTAATTGGCCACCCAAGGGGAGCTTTGACATAGGTAAGATCAGGACTTTACAATGCCTAATCTACACCCCTCATTTGGGCCATCCAGACCAGGTTCCTTATATAGACACATGGAGGGAACTCGTTGACAGGGACGCTCCAGCTTGGGTTCAGCCTTTCTTACCAACTCTCTCCTCCACTCCTTCCCCTACCCCAATATTCGTTCAAGAAAGAAACCAAGAAGGAAGAGAAGAAATTGTACCCACCTGTCCTCCAGGGAGGAAGCACAGAGGAGGAAATGTTTCCTCCTCCATACTCCCCACCCCAGTTAACTCTACAAGAGGAGGACTCTGAGGAAGATGTTTCAGCTGTGCCCTCCACTCTGGAGGGTCCCGCCCAGTCAACTCGCCAGCGCTGAGGAATTACACCTCTTCATAATTCTGTTGCCCTTCCCCTTCGCCCTATAGGTTCTCTGGATGCAGATGGTCGACAACAATTCCAATACTGGCCATTTGCTACTAGTGGTCTTTACAATTGGCGTACCCCAAATGCCCCCTTTTCTGAGAAACCCCAGGATTTAATTCACTTGCTTGAAACTAGACTTTTCACTCACCAGCCCACTTGGGATGATTGTAGCCAGCTTTTACAGGTCCTTTTCACCACTGAGGAGAGAGATTGTATCTGGGAAGCGGCCCGGAGACTTGTCTCCAGACCCACCGGAGCGCCCATCATGGATCCTGCCTTGACTGCTACCTATTTCCTGAGACCTGACCTGCATGGGACTACAATACGGCTGAAGGTAGGGAGAGACTCCTCGTATATCGCCAGGCTCTGTTGGCAGGTCTCAAGACGGCGGCTCGCCGACCTACCAATATGGCCAAAGCTTATGATATTAGACAGGGAAAAAGTGAAAGTCTGGCAGCCGACCTTGAGTGGCTCATGGAAGCCTTTAGTCAATACACCCTGTATGATCTTGAGGCCCAGAAATCTGCTTAGATGATTATGTTTGCCTACATAAATCAAGTTGCACCGGACATAAAGCGAAAGTTGAAGGCTCTAGACAGGCTTAGTGAAAAATCTATTAGGGATCTAGTAGCAGTGGTGGAAAAGGTTTATAATAAGAGAGAGACAGAAGAACAAAGACAGGAAAGGAAGGACAGAGAATGTGAAATCGAGAGAGAAAAGAGAAACAGAGCTAAGGAAAAGAGTGTGGCTAGAATTTGGGAGCAACAACAGGCACAACACAAGAAGGACCTCAGGGAAATCCTGACCTCCGTGCAGGCAGGAAACTTTAGACAGTCCTCCTCTCCAATTAAGGAGCAGAGGCCCAAACCCCAATCAAGAGTGGGGAAGAATCAGTGTGCCTATTGCAAGAAGGAGGGGCATTGGATCAAAAACTGCCCAGAGCTAGCCAAGAAAAAGGAGAAAAAAACAGAAAGCAGGATCAAGAGTGTTGCCAGCCTTAGAGTTGGCTGAAGACAGTGATTGAGGGAGTCGGGGCTCAGACCCCCTCCCTGAGCCCAGGATAACATTGAAAGTGGAGGGGAATCCAGTCATGTTCATGGTAGATACGGGAGCAGAAAATTCAGTATTACTAGCCCCGAGAGGGTCGATGTCCACTAAAACAATATGGGTCCAAGGTGCGACAGGCACTAAACCCTATAAATGGACTACCCAAAGAACAGTGGACTTGGGAGTGGGCTGGGTAACCCATTCATTTTTAGTCATCCCTGACTGTCCCTCTCCATTGCTTGGACGTGGCCTCTTAGCAAAAATGAAAGCTCAGATACAGTTCACAGGCAGTGGGGCTTCTGTGACAAACTCAAGAGAAAAGCCTGTTAGTATACTGATAACTAGTAAGTTAGAAGAGGAGTGTAGGCTATCCCAGCATCCCAAGCCTGAGTCTCCAGAAAATGAGTGGCTATAGGCGTTTCCCCAAGCATGGGCAGAAACTGGGGGAATGAGACTGGCAAAACATCGTCCTCCAATCTTTGTGGAACTCAAAGCCGGGGCCGACCCAGTAAAAGTTCGCCAGTACCCTATGTCACTAGAAGCAAAGAAAGGGATCACTCCCCACATCAGAAAATTGTTAGATTTAGGAGTCCTGAAGCTCATCCAGTCAGCCTGGAATACTCCACTGTTGCCTGTCAAAAAGCCTAATTCTAATGATTACAGACCAGCACAAGACTTGAGAGAAGTTAACAAGAGAGTAATGGACATTCACCCAACAGTCCCAAACCCGTATACCCTACTGAGCTCTCTGTCACCGAGCCATGTGTAGTATACTGTGTTGGATCTAAAGGATGCCTTCTTCAGCCTGCCTTTAGCCCCACAGAGCCAAAGCTACATTGCATTCACTTGGCATGATCCTGAGATCGAGATAAGTGGTCAATTGACCTGGACCAGGTTGCCTCAAGGATTCAAGAATTCGCCTACCATCTTTGACGAGGCATTACAGGAATACCTAAATGAGTACCGCTCCAAAAATACTGGAATAAGTCTATTGCAATATGCAGATGATTTGTTAATAGCCGCTCCAGACCAAAATAGCTGTCTAAAGGGAACAGGCTCTTAAAGACTCTTGGCAACTTGGGCTATAGGACCTCCACTAAAAAGGCACAAATCTGCAAACCTGAAGTCACCTATCTGGGCTTCATATTAAAAGAGGGCAAGTGTTGGCTGTCGGATGCACGTAAAGAAACCATGCTAAAAATCCCTGTGACTAAGTCAGCCAGACAAGTCAGAGAGTTCCTGGGAACAGTGGGCTTTTGCCGGCTGTGGATACCTGGGTTCGCTGAGATGGCCAAGCCTCTATATGAAGCCACCAAAAACCTCCCAGAGTTTCATTGGACTGAGAAGATGCAAAAAGCCTTTGAGGCAATCAAGAAAAGACTTGTGGAGGCTCCTGCCTTGGGTTTACCTGACGTGAACAAGCCATTCACATTATTCGTGGCTGAAAATAAAGGAATAGCAAAAGGAGTGCTCATTCAGCCTATTGGACCTTGGAAGCGACCAGTTGCCTATTTGTCAAAAAAATTAGACCCTGTCACCTCTGTGTGGCCCCTGTGCTTAAGAATAATAGCTGCAGTAGCTCTCTTAGTAAAAGATGCTGATAAATTGACTCTGGGACAGAACCTGACTGTGGCCAGTCCACATGCCCTAGAGGGGATGCTAAAACAACCACCCGACTGGTGGATGAGCAATGCCCGCATGGTCCATTACCAGACCTTGTTACTTAACCCCGCATGTATCAGCTTCTGCGTACCTACAGCATTAAACCCAGCAACTCTGCTGCCGGATCCGGATCTGGAAGCACCACTGCAAGATTGTGAGCAGATCCTGGCCCAAGCACATAGCCTCAGGCCAGACTTGCTAGATTCGCCGCTATCACATGCCGAGCACACCTGGTTCACCGATGGCAGCAGTTTCATTCGGGATGGAAAAAGGTACGCGGGCATGGCTGTCACCACAGACATTGAGATAATGTGGGCAGAAGCACTCCCCCAGGGAACATCTGCACAAAGAGCAGAACTAGTGGCACTAACAAAAGCCTTACAGATGGGAAAAGGAAAGAGACTAAATATCTATATGGACAGCTGGTATGCTTTTGCCACCGTACACGTCCATGGAGCCATCTACCAAGAGAGGGGGCTACTGACAGCTGAAGGAAAGGCCATTAAAAACAAACAGGAGATTTTAGGCCTCATCTGGGCCCTATGGGAACCAGCAAAAATTGCCATTGTGCACTGTCCTGGTCATCAAAAGGGAGTTGATTCAGTGACTAGAGGGAATAATCTGGCCGGCCAGGCAGCCAAGGAAGCAGCCCTCCAACCCAGAGCAGAAGTATTGACTCTAGTAGACCTGGAGCCATGAGCTTTACCTCCTGTGCCACAGTATTCCCAAGAAGACTTGGAGTGGCCCACAAACCCCTGGACAGAGAAGGAAACAGTTACTGGTGGAAAACTTGTGAAGGGAAATGTTGGGGTTCAGCTTTGGCCTTGAGGGGGAAGGGCAACGGAGAGCACGCCCGAGACGCCGCCCTTCCCCCAGCCCTGGGGGAATGCGGAAGCAGGCCACAATTCTCTGGGTCTGGAACCAGAAGAACTGGCTTTGCAAACAGCCCCCACAACTTTCTCGCCAGCCCATGTGCCCCCCAGTCTCGCGGGCTTTGCCCCTGGGGTGGAGCTATCCAAGTGACGTTAGCTCATGAGGGGGTCCTATGACAAGCTCGCCAGCCTATCACCAGCTCTCTGGTCGATGACCCCTTCTCTCATCACCCTCTACTATATCAGCTGCTAGCCCCTCCCTTATTAAATCAGATTTGCTCTTGAAGCATCTCCGAGATCCGCATACGCCTGGCTTTCTTCACGGGTAAGGAGGGAGGTAAAGCGATCTTGTACGGCCGCATGCACCTGAGGTCTTTCCTGAGCCCCCCACTCCACTCTGGCCTTACCTGCAGGTCGGGTGACCAGGGGAGAGGGTGAGAAAGGGAGCGATTAGAGTGAAGTAGAGCCTGACCCCCCACGCCAGGGGAGGCAACCCGAGCTTGGCAGGGAAACTTATCTTGCCACAAGGGCTGGGTAAGGGGATCCTTAAGAGAATCCACTGAGCTTCTCACATGGGAACCCGAAGAATGCAGGACTTTCTCCGACACTCCAAAGTGAAAATTAGACAATTAGATGAACTTATTGAAGAGATTGTTAAAAACTGCAAGGCCTGTCAGCTCATCAATGCCCCCAATCAATAAGTTACTAAAGGAGCTTGCCTCTGTGGGGATAGGCCAGGTGTGTATTGAGAAGTAGATTTCACAGAAATTAAACCTGGAAAATTTGGATACAAATATTTGCTAGTTATTATAAGGTCCTTTTTGCCTTCTTTTCTTGCTACCCTGGCTAATGTTGATGCTAACCCTCACCAGCCTTTCCAATTATCTTGACAGCTCATTCCAAAGTGGGTAACCCCCTTATTTTAGCAACTTAGGAAGCCCTCTTAGGAACCTGGTGGCCAGACTTAGTAGTAGACTTACGCGACTTGGCCGCAGGATGTGCCAGAAAACCTAGGTGGGCCAGTGTGCCTATCCACAGGAGTAAGGGGTGATCTGGCAAAGGTGCAGCTTGTCCAATCCAAGTGGTGGGACAGCCATAAGGGGGTGTCCATTCATGGTGAAAGAGGACAAGCTGGCACCAGGACAGTTCATCAAGCTCTGAGGAGTAGGATGGAGATAGGCCATTTTGTAGGACAGGCCAATGAAGGCCTTTCTTTTGTCTCTTTTGTTTTCAGGTGAATATTGGAAACCTGGTGGTAAAAGTGAATTTTGAGCTGGTACATCTGTTCAGGAAAGAAAGCTTGTAGACCTGAGATTGTGTCCTTATTGATATCTGTTAAAGGCCTGCAAAGGTGATGTAGGCATTTTTTAGGTCATCAGAGATCATTTCCCCAGCCAGTCAGGAAAATGCTTTTACAAACTAGAATGTTAAAAGGCTACACTGTGATAGCCCAAAAAGATGTAATTTCCAGTTTGAAGTAAAGCTTCTAATTGACATCTGATCCTGGAACCCCTTGGTAAAGTAGACAAAGGTTATAGGTTCCTGGATAGTAGACTAAGGTTATAGGTTCCTGGCTAGATACTGTTCTGGTCTGGTCGGTTTGGAGTTCTAAATGATTCTTGTATCTGTATAGGCCTATCCTTCTGGATATTTGGGAAGTTCTTGGCTAATATTCTGTTAAATAGGTTGCCTATTCCATTAAATTCTTTCTCCAAGTTTTCCTCAATGCCTATTATCCTTAAATTGGGCTTCCTGATCGTGTCTTGGAGCTCCTGGAGTTATCTGTTTTGTCGATTGGATTGGTTTTGTATTGATTTTTTATCTTTCTCCATAGATTCAAGGGAATCTTGAACTCCTGAGATTCGATCCTCTGCTTTTTTTGCTCAAGGCTGGCACTCTGCCACTTGAGCCACAGCGCCACTTCTGACCATTTTGTATATATGTGGTGCTGAGGAATCAAACCCAGGGCTTCATGTATAGGAGGCAAGCACTCTTGCCACTAGGCCATATTCCCAGCCCACATATTTCCTATTTTATTATATATACACAGATGTATATATTTGTACAGGTACCTCATCTTGAGCTCGGGGTCTTCTATTTTCTTTTTTCTATTTTAATTTTTTTTAATTAATTAAAAAAATTTTTGTACACAGTGTTGTGCAAAATGGGTACAGTTACATAATAGGGCAGTGTGTACATTTCTTGTGATATTTTACACCCTGTTTTTCTTTCCCTTCCCTAGATCACGTAGACATATATATATATTACACAGTGTACCAAAAACATATACAGTAGCCACGTGGCCTACACCAAAGTAAACTAACCTAAGACTTTAAATGTAATGTCAACAATAGGGTTTGCTTATCCTTGTCTTATATGAACATGCATACATAGATTTTGAGCTATTGTGATCCACTGAGAGGTCTATTTTTGACCTTTAATGTTGAGTAGTTTGGTTTTAGTTACATAATGTAGGGTCGCTGACCCAAACCTGTGGGAAATACCATTTGACAAGAAGTTTTTGGTTTTGCAGACCTGGTCTCTACTGTCTCACCCTCCCCCCACCTTAATAGTCATATATCAAGGAGATCATGCCACTTTGTTTTCTGTGTTCTAGGCTTGTGTTGCTCACCATTATTTGTTCAAGTTCTGACCATTTCCCTGCAAATACCTTTATTTCCCCATTACTAATCGCCATGTAGTATTCTATTGTGTGTAGGTACCATATTTTTTGGATCCATTCATCTGTAGAGGGGCATCTGGGTTGTTTCCATATTTTGGCTATTGTGAATTATGCAGCGATAAACATGGAAGTGCAGATGTCTTTTTGATATCTTGAGGCCTGTTGTTCAGGATAGATGCCTAGGAGTGGTATGGCTGGGTCATAGGGTAGGTCTATGTTGAGCTTTTTGAGAAACCTCCATACTGTTCTCCAAAGTGGTTGTACTAATTTTCACTCCCACCAACAATGGAGAGGGGTTCCTCTTTCCCCGCAAACCCTCCAGCATTTATTGTTGCCTGAGTTCAGAGTATAGGCCATTCTAACTGCAGTGAGGTGGTGCCAGGCTTAGCTCTATGCCCCCCCATCCACATGGGGGGTCCTGGGCTTGTCTGCCTCTTCCTTGGGTGGTCCATTCTCACTCTCTCATCTCCCCTGGCCAGTAGGGATTAATCGCAGAAGCGGGGACCCCAAGTAGCCTCAGTTCGCGTGTGGATGGGAGACCCCTGTCCCTTCCCCATCTCAAGGAAGACACGGACGTATGGGAGTCCCAGAGAAAACCTCAGGGCATTCTGGTTTATTCAAAGGAGGAGCCAACAACTTATACCCCCAAAGGCGGGCTGAGGAGAGGGGCTACTGGTTGGCTAAAAGGACTGTCCCTCAGGTGATGTCATGGAACTTCCTCTATGGGCGGAGACCACAGCCCCCAAGGACTGGGTTTCTGGGGTCCCTGCCATTGCACACGTGCCTGCCCCCAGGGGCGCGGCCTTCTCTTCCGGTTGAAGCCAGAAAGGTGGGAGGGACGGGCTAAGTGGTCCGCCCCCCTTAAAGGTGCAGCTATCCCCAACAAGGTGGTATCTCAGGATTGTTTTTATTTGCATTTTCTTTACTGCCAGGGATGTTGAACATTTCCTCATATGTTTCTTTGCCATTTTTATATCTTCTCCTGTGAAGTCTCTCTTTAGCTCCTTTGCCCATTTCATAATTGGTTTATTGGGCTTGGAGGGACTTAGTTTTTTGAGTTCTCTGTAGATGACAGATATTAGGCCTTTGTCTGTTGCTGTGCTGGTAAAGATCCTTTCCCATATGGTTGGCTGTCTTTCTGGTTTGGTGACTATGCCTTTAGCTGTGCAGAAACTTTTTATTTTGTAGTAGTCCCATTTGTCGAGTCTTTCCCCTCTCTGTTGTGCCCCTGGAACTATATTCAGGAAGTTTCTTCCTGTGCCTGTAAGTTCTAGAGTCTTTCCTACTCTGTCCTTCAGTAGTTTCAAAGATTCAGGTCTGATATTGAGGTCCTTGATCCTATTTGAGTTGATCTTGGTGCATGGTGATAGGCTTAGGTCTACTTTGAGTTTTCTGCATATGGCTGCCCAGTTTCCAGCACTAGTAGTTGAAGAGGCTATGTTTATTCCATTGTATGTCTTTAGCTCCTTTGTCGAATATCAGCTGACTGTAAGAGTGCGGTTTTATTTCTGGATCTTCAAGTCTATTCCATTGGTCTTCAGGTCTGTTTTTATACCAATACCAGGCTGTTTTTGTTATGATGGCTCTATAATAGAGCTTGAAGTCTGGTATTGTGATACCTCCTGCACTGCTTCTTTTTGCCTAGAATTGCTTTGGCTATTCTAGGTCTTTTGCTGTTCCATATGAATTTATGGGTTGCTTTCTCTATTTCAGTAAAGAATGTAGCTGGGATCTTGATGGGGATTGCATTGAATTTGTATAACAATTTGGGCAATATGGCCATTTTCACTATATTGATTCTGCCTACCCATGAGCATGGGAGGTCTTTCCATCTCCTTGTGGCCTCTTTGATTTCCCTTTTTAGATTTTTATAATTCTCATTAAATAGGTCCTTCACGTCTTTAGTTAGGTTGATCCCTAGGTAATTTATTCTTTATTTAGCTATTGTATATGGTATTATTTCCATAATTTCCTTGTCTGCTTGTACATTGCTGGTGTATAGAAAAGCTGCTGACTTTTGTGGATTGATTTTGTATCCTGCTACTTTGCCAAAGTGGTTTATTAGGTGTAGGAGTTTGGGGACTGAGTTTTTGGGTCCTTCAGATATAAGATCATGTCATCTGCGAACAGGGATAGCTTGATTTCTTCTTTGCTGATGTGGATCCCTTTGATGTCCTCCTCTTGCCTTATTGCTATGGCTAGGGATTCCAGCACTATGTTGAACACAAGTGGGGAGAGTGGGCATCCTTGTCTTCTTCCTGAGTTTAGGGGGAATGATTTTAGTTTCTCTCCATTTAATACAATATAAGTAGTTGGTCTGTTGTATATGGCTTTTATTGTTTTAAGGAGTGTTCCATCTATTCCTGTTCTCTCCAGAGCTTTTAATAAGTATGGATGTTGTATTTTGTCAAAGGCTTTTTGGGCATCGACTGAGATAACAATGTGATTCTTGATTTTAGTTCTGTTTATGTGGTGAATTACGTTGATTGATTTACGGATGTTGAACCATCCTTGTGACTGTGGGATGAAGCCTACTTGATCATGATGTATAATTTTCTTGATCAGTTTCTGGATCCTGTTAGCTAATATTTTATTGAGGAGCTTTGTGTCTGTGTTCATTAGTGATATTGGTCTATAGTTCTCTTTTTTTGTTGGGTCTTTGCCTGGTTTGGGGATGAGTATAAAATTAGCTTCATAGAATGAGTTTGGGATTCCTCCCTCTGTTTCTATTTCACTGAAGAGTTTGAGGAGTATTGGTATTAGCTCCTCACTAAAGGTTTTATAGAACTCATTGGTGAATCCATCTGTGCCTGGGCTTTTCTTTGTAGGGAGGCTCTTGATTACCCCCTGTATCTCACTGTAAGTGATTGGTTTATTTAGTTGATTTATTTCTTCTTGATTCAGTTTGGGCAGTTTGTACTTCTCTAAGAATTGATCTATTTCTGTAAAATTATTGTTTTTTAGTGAGTAGAGTGTTGGACCCGGGAACTGCAACCCTAGTCAGGACACGGCAGATGCAAGGCAAGTGAACCAATGCATACTTTATTTCAGGAGGGCCAGGGTTTATATATCATTATAAATCAACTCACAATTTTTCAGGGCAAAGGTTGACACAACATATTATCCATTATAACTTCAAGAATTTGAGGAATGCCATTTCTGGGAGGAAGGATACTAACATAGAAGTTTATCTACTACAAAATTTTACTGCTTTGAAAAGAGTTTACTTATTTAGGGCTAAACTATTTACTACCTAGCTACTATTTGCTCCGGAACTAGACCAGGGCTCTATGCACCTAAAGAAGACTTCTCTGTTTACTGTGGGAAGAAACTATCCTGATTATTGAGAAGGGAATTTGCGATTTGCTAAGAAGAAGCTATCCTATCTATAATGAGTAACTATCACTAAAGGCAGCTGTGCAAAGCAATTTCCTCAGGGAGACTTTGTATGGGGGAAGAAGATATGCTCCTGACAAAAGGCGGCATCCTTTGGCCCACAGACACAAAGAAACTTCTAACTGGGAATATGTTCCAAGGATGCTGTCAGTATGCTGACGCGGCATTGAAATGACTGTACCAAGGCTAAGTCTTCCTTTGGCCCAACAGACACAAAGAAACTTCTAACTGCGAATATGTTCCCAGGAGCCTGTCAGCATGCTGACGCGGCATTGAAGTGACTGTGCCGAGGCTAAGTCTTCCTCTTAGTCAGAGAAATTAATTCTCCCACAGTAGAGGTTCTGGAAATAGTTACTTATCATTGTTTGAATATCGTGTCTATTTATTGTAATTTTTCCGGTGGAGTCCCCGATTTTACGGATATGAGTCTCTTCTTTTTTTTTTTTTGTAAGTCTTGCGAGGGGCCTGTCAACTTTATTTATTTTCTCAAAGAACCAGCTTTTAGTTTTATTTATTTGTTGAATGGTCTTTCTATTTTCAATCAGATTTATCTCTTCTTTAATCTTTGTGATTTCTCTCCTAGTCATTTTAGATTCGATTATTTCTTGTTTCTCCAGTTGTTTTAGTTTCATCATGAGGTTATTCACCTACTTTTTTCCATTCTTTTAATGTGAGTGCTGAGGGCAATGATCTTGCCCTCAGCTGTATTCCATAGGTTTCTTTGTGATGTATTTTCATTGTCATTGTGGCTTATGAATTCGTTAATTTCATCCTTAATTTGGCCTGTGGCCCAAGTGTTAGATAACAGTGAGGGGTTTAGCTTCCAAATATTTGTATAGCTTCTGTGGTATCCTTTGTTATTGAGGGTTACCTTGATTCCTCTGTGGTCAGATATAATACATAGGATGACGTCAATACTTTTGTATTTGCTGAGGTTCTTTGTGTAGGCTATGACATGATCTATTTTGGAGTATGTTCCATAGGCTGCTGAGAAGAATGTGTATTGGGTCTCTGTAGGGTGAAAGACATTGTACAAATCTATCAGATCCATTTGGAATATGGAGTTACTTAGGTCTTCAGTTCCCTTGCTAATCCTCTGGGTGTTGAATCTGTTTCTTGGAGAGAGTGGAGTATTAAAGTCTCCCACTATGATTGTGTTTGGGTCTATCTTGTTCTGTAGTTCTGTGAGAATTTGCTTGACATATGTAGGGCCTTTTTTGTTTGGTGAGTATAAATTCATCACCGTGATGTCTTGATTCTGGATTTTTCCTTGTATTAAAATGTAGTGCCCTTCTTTGTCTTTTTGAGTTGATTTTAAAGAGAAGTCCAGCTTGTCTGAAATCAGGATGGCTACTCTTGCCGTTTTGGTAGCTGTGTTTGCTTGGAAGATCTTGCTCCAGCCTTTCATTTGTAGCCTATTTTTTTCCCCTTTTTAAAAATTTGTTTATTAATTGAACACAAATTTTTTGACATGGTGTTGTGCAAAAAGGGTACAGTTACATAGTAGGGCAGTGTGTACATTTCTTGTGATATCTTATGCCCTCTTTCTCTATCCCTTCTCTAGGTCAGGTAGACATATATACAATATTCAATGTATCAAGAACATATACAGTAGCCACGTGGCCATGCCCAAGAAAGTTCCCCTAGAGCTTTAAATGTCATGTCGATATTAGACCATATGTCGACAGTAGTCTTATATGAACGTACATACAGAGCTTTTGAGCTATTGTATTCCCCTGAGAGGTCAATTTTTTACCTTTATATGTTGAGTAATTGTTTGGCTTTAGTTACATACTGTTGGGTCGCTGCCCCTATCCTGTGGGGAATACTATTTGACAAGCAGTTTTTGGTTTCACAGACTTGGTCTCTACTGTCTCTCCGTCTCCCTTTGTTAACAGTCATATATCAGGGAGATCATGCCCCTTTGTTTTCTGTGTTCTAGGCTTGTCTCGCTCAACATTATTTATTTGAGTTCTGACCATTTCCCTGCGAATAAAATATTTCACCATTCCTAATCGCTATGTAGTATTCCATTGTGTATAAGTACCATATTTTTTGGATCCATTCGTCTGTGGAGGGGCATCTGGGTTGTTTCCAAATTTTGGCTATTGTGAATTGTGCCGTGATAAACATGGAAGTACAAATGTCTTTTTGATATCTTGGGGTTTGCTGTTTAGGGTAGATGCCTAGGAGTGGTATGGCTGGGTCATAGGGTAGGTCTATATTGAGCTTTTTGAGAAACCTCCATACTGTTCTCCAAAGTGGTTGTACTAATTTTCACTCCCACCAACAATGGAGAAGGGTTCCTCTTACCCCACACCCCCTCCAGCATTTGT
The DNA here is from genome assembly GCF_023159225.1 of Perognathus longimembris pacificus. NCBI lineage: Eukaryota > Metazoa > Chordata > Mammalia > Rodentia > Heteromyidae > Perognathus > Perognathus longimembris. The sequence goes on along the minus strand of NC_063170.1, from coordinate 28,713,021 downwards.
TGTTTCCTGAGTTCAGAGTATAGGCTATTCTAACTGGGGTGAGGTGGTATCCCAGGGTTGTTTTTATTTGCATTTCCTTTACTACCAGGGATGTTGAGCATTTCCTCATGTGTTTCTTTGCCATTTTTATATCTTCTCTTGTGAATTCTCTCTTTAGCTTAGAGCCTGTTTTTTTCCCTTGCTGTAAGATGGCTCTCATGAAGACAAGTGATGGCAACTTTTTGTTTATGGATCCGCTCTGTCAGTGTGCTCCTCTTTATTGAAGCGTTTATACCATGTATATTCCAAGAGATCATGGATAAGTGTGGTTTTTTTTCCCTTCCATTTTCTTGGTAGGCTGTTTTCCTCTCCTTTTTTTCTTGTGCTTATGGAGCTGCTCTTTCTGTTGGTCTCTGGCTATTGTAGTTTCTTTCTGTTTCTGTCTGGGGGTCCTGTACATTTTCTGTTGGGTGGGGTTCCCCTCTTATAATTCGCTGTAAGGCTGTTTTTTTTTATTCACATACTCCTTTTGGTTCTCTTTGCTATGGAAAGATCTGGTTTTTCCCTCAAAGGTGAATTCTAGTTTTGCTGGATATCTAATTCTGGTTTGGCAATTGTTGGCCTGGAGGACTTGGATTGTGTTCTTCCATGCTCTTTGTGCATTGTAGGTTTGTGTGGAGAGGTCTGCTGTGATTCTGATCCTTTTTTTTTTTTATTCTGATCCTTTTTCCATTGTAATATGGCTCTTTCTTCATTTTGGCTGCATTCAAAATTTGCTCATTCTTCTTGAGATCTGAAGTCTTGATTTGTTGGGGTCCATCTTCCCCCCTAGATGGAAGGGGCCTGAGGCACCTCCCCCAGCTGGGGAATGCAGCCCTTCCATCCTCCCTACATTGGAATCTGGAGAAACCGGTCGGCTAGAGAGACCCCCGACTTAGCTGGCAGCCAGCCTGGCGCCTACCAGCCCCGCCCTGGAGGTCGAGTGACGTAGCCCCTTGGAGGTCAAGTGACTAGCCCCTTGGAGGTCAAGTGACCAGCCCCTTGGAGGTCACCTGACAGCTCGCGGCCTATGGGAATCCTGGCCAACCCCCTTCCCCCGGATCATCTACCCTTGCCCCTCTCTCAATAAAGTTAGTTCGCTCTCAGAAGCTGACTCCGTGGTCTATGTCCGTTGCTTCCAGAGTAGGATAGCGGTCACATTACCACGCGGGTCGCGCGCCCGCCAGGACGGAGACATCCCCACGTCTCACCCCGACAAACCTGCAGGCCGAGGGTCGGGGGAGAAGGCGATGCGAGGATAATAAGAGAAAGAAATGAGCACTTGAGCCGGAGCAGAGAAAGCAGTCCCCACATTGATTATTATGGGCTTGGGCGAGGATTTTTTAGGGTCTCGTCTGCCAGGCGTCCTACAGGCTTCGGTAACTTGGGTGAGGTCCCTTGTGATATTGGGGAACTTTTCTGCAATAACTCTATTGAAAATATGTTGTAGCCCTCTGCTCTGGTATTCGGCTCCTTCATCTATTCCAATTATGCACAGATTATATCTCTTGTCTTTGTCCACTAGCTCCTGGATTAGTCTGCCCTGGAGCTGTACCGTTTCTTGGAGTATGGTAAGCTTCCAGTCCTTATCAGCTGCATTGTCATCCAAAATAGAGATTTGGGATTCGATACGATCAATTCTTTGTGATGTGGCTTTGAGTGTGGAGTTTATGGATGTCAGGGAGCTATTTATGGTTGCAAGATCAGCTCTCGTGTTTGAGATTTCTTCCTTTAAAGAGTTGTATTTTAAATCTATTTTTTCATGCATTTTGCTTCTCAGGATGTTAAGATCTTTAACGGAGGAGTGCACTGTATCCATTTTTGCTTCCATTTCTTTCTTGACTTCCTGAAGGTCCTTTGAGACTTCCATTCTAAACTCCTGGAATTGTTTTCTGATTTCGTTCCTGAGGCTTTCCATCATTTCTGCTATCTTAGCCTCAGTTGTTTTTTTTATTCTCCATCTCCTCTTCAGTCGTACTACTTTTTGGAGCTGGCAAGTTGGCTTGACCTTTCTTGAAGTTTGTAATATTTCTTTGTGATTTGCACATCTGGAGATCAGTAGGTGGCTTCCTTTGGTTGGGTTTGTGCTGGTTCCTGCTGGTCCGTCAGTGGAGACTTGTTTGTGTCCTGGCTCTGGGTTTAAGTTTGGCTGTTGAACCTTACTGCCCAATGGGTGAGCATGACTGTCTTGGTTGTTTCCGAAGCAGTTACCATCACTGCACTTGGGGGGTGGGTAGTTTCTGTGCCTTTCTCTGCAGGACTGTGCTCTGCCGCTGTGTTGTGCTGACCCTAGTGTGTCCCTGATGGGGGTTTGCGGGTCGCTGGTTCAGCGTGGCATGGAGACTTTTCTCTTCTTTGATTCTCTTCCCACTAGGTGCCGTGGTCAAAAGAGCTCACCTCTCAGCTTGAGAATTGCCACTGAGGGGTGGCCTGCCCACCTGTGTGGAGTGTGCCTATCAGAGCCGGCGCTGCCACTGGGGGGGCATGCCCACCTGTGTGGAGTGCCCCATCAGAGCGGGCGATGCCGCTGGGGGGCCCTGTCCACCTATGCGGAGTGCGCCTATCAGAGCAGGTGTTGCTGCTGAGGGGACAGCTTGTCCACTTGTGCGCTCCCACGAGAGGTTGGGCAGGAGCTTCTCCTGTTGGGGGGCTAGCACACTGACCCATGCTGGCTCTTTGAGGGGCATGTGCGTGTGCACTCTAGTGCTTCCTTTGGGGGCGTTCTGCCCCGAGTTGTTGGAGGGTGCTTGTGCCCTCTTGCGAGTCTACTGTGGGGGGTGGTATGCGTGGACCCCAGCAGGTTCAAGTATATGGGTGCGGGTTGGTGCCCACAAACTCTGCCCCTCCGCTGTGATGGAGGGGGTGTATACTCGGTTTCAGGTGTCCCTGTTGGGCTGGTATTGCACAATAGCAAGCCTGTGACTGTTGTTCAAATAGTCCGCGTGGACCAGGGTGCCTCAGGTGGCGTTCCAATGCCTACCAGTCCCCTGGTCCCTGCTGGGGGACGGGGCTGGTGTGGACAGGTTCAGGCTCCCCAGCTGGGGCTTTGGGGGATGCTGGTCTAAGGTGTTTCCCGGTCACTTTGTTGAGTGCTACTCCACCTCTGCTAGCTCCCGTGTCCTCCCAGAGGCTGTAGGGTCCTAGAGCCACCAAATATGGGGCTCCTTTGTTCCCTCGGGGTAGGGAAGGGGAGGGAGGGAGCTCTAGCTTCTTTGTAGGGTTTGGGTCTCTGCTAGAGTTGGTCTCCTGTTATGGGGTGGGGGGCAATGGGGAACTTACTGGTCCTAGATTGTGTTTGTGTCCCGTGCTGCTGTGGGCTCTTTGGGGCTGCGGTGCTGGAGTGTGGCGATCAGTTGTTTGGTGGTGGTGTTCCCAGCTCTCCCCGTCTGGCTCTTCCCGTCTGCGCCACCTGGTTCCCCTACTGTTGTTGTCTGTTCCTGGCCTTTCGATCCCGCACCTCCGGTCCCGTGCCACCATCTGTCTCGGACGTTCTGCGCTCCATCTGGGGGCCGTGGCGCTCCTGCTGTCTGGACTCTGCACTTCTGGCGTGACTTTTCGGCTGTTGCTTCTCTGGTCACTAATGGTCTGCAGTCCTGTTTACCGGTGCTAGGTGTCCTTTCCCAGCCTGGCCCTGTTTGGGCTGGGGTCGACCGGGGTGTGGGGTGGGGAGGGGGGATTCCCCGGAGATTTTCCAGCTCCGTGCAGGTTATAGGCTCTTTTTTTTTTCTGTTCTTTTTCATTTCCTGTGTTTCTCTGTTCGGGTTGTTGGGTTTGCTGGTCTCTTGATGTGGTGTTGGGTGTTGGAGTTCCCAGTTCTCTATTTGGTTGGAGCAAGTTGGGGTGCCTACCTATTGTGATGGTGACATCTTCCTCCCTCCTGTATTTTCTTTTCTTTTTTCTTTTTTAGGTCTGAGATTGAGACTCGAACTAGGTACCTGACACTTTCTTTGGCTAGCATTCTACCAATTGAGCCAGGCTTCCAACCTCGAGTGCTTTGTACTCCCTCTTAGCTTGCTTGTGAGGCTGGCACTCTTACCAGTTGAGCCATGCCTCCAGCCCTGGTTATTTTGGAGATGGAATTTGTTGGATTTTTCTGCTTGATTAGTTTCCAACTATGATCTTCCAGATTTCAGCCTCCAGTGCCTGGCTACCACTAATTATTTTTAACATTATTTTTAAATCAATAAAATAAAACAACAGTTTGTTTTTGTAACTCTAGGTATTCAGGAGGCTGAGATCTGAAGATCACAGTTCAAAGTTAATCCCAGCAGGAAAATCTATGAGACTGTTATCTCCAACTAATCACTAAAAAGCTAGAAGAAGAGGTGTGGATCAAGTGGTACAGCACTATCCTTGAGTGAAGAGGCTTAGTGAGAGCATCTAGGCCCTGAATTGAAGCCCCAGTACCAGTACATAAACAAACAATCTGAGAAGAGGTCTTAGGAAAAGTAAAAGAAGAGGCTGTGTGCTGGTGGCTCACACCTATATTCCTCAGAACTCAGAAAGCGGGGATCTGAGCATCTTTGTAATCTGCTTTGAGAATGAGTCCCAAAGTAGACGAGGTCCCAACAGGAGCAAGATGCCGAATCTTGCATGCTGTCTGTTGCTCAGAGAATCTGCAGCAGTATTGTCTTTTATGGTTGACCAACTTATGTGAACCCTCTGTGTTCTCAAAGCACACTCAAATCCCATGTGTCACTGAAACCATCCCTCATACCTGCCAGGTGGGTGGGATGAGCATCACCCACTCCCTTTCTCATGTGAGAGAACAAGGCTCAGAGAAGGAGTCATGACTTTCACATGCTCCCACAGGAGACCAATGACAGCTGCCACAGCTCGTGAGGCTCTTAGGACTGAAGCCCTACAGATGCATAGCTGGAGGCTGAATCCTCTTTGTTACATGTTTGGGAGCTCCAAACATCTGGGTGTACCCATAAGCACTGGCCTGGACTTGAATCATGGTTTCTGAGTTGCACTGTCCTAGTTCCTCCTACCATCCAGAACAGCCTCAGGAAGAGCAGTGGGAAGAGTCCAGAACATCATATGAGATTTCCCCTTTATAGTGAAAGCAGAAAAAGAGCTTGGCTGGGTAATCAGATAAAGCCCCTCCTCTCAGAGGTTTGGCATCCCTTGCCATCACCTTGAGCAGTCCCCTGTGCAGCCCCTAGATCTCACATCATCATCGCTTTAAGCAGGCATGTATATGAGATGCTGGGCCTCACATCATGGTCCGTTGCCACTGGAAGACTTTGCAAGCAAACAATTAGCCGATTGAAGTGGGCACCCAGTCAGAGAGGCTAAAGAACCCATGGAGAGGCAGGTTGCATGGAGCCTCTGATTGGGTGTGAGACCATTATGGCTCTTGGGCTGTCTAATGATCTTGAGAGTCATGTATCTCTTGTCTACACTCACCTTATTAACTTCTGTACAAAGCACCCCACGTTGTGCCCTCCCTTGGGATTCCTTTATCTAGTGGGAATTCTGCTTAACTTTTTCTTCAATAAATCTTTGCCATTTTACTTCTCTCTCTCTCTGTCCAGGGACTCTTTGAGACCACAGACAAAGGATGTGATCCAGCTGTTGTAGCTTTCTAGAATCTATAGGACTACTAGCAGATATTTTAAACCAAGTGCATCCTCCCTGTCCTGGAAGGCACACTTGGCCTCTCTGTGATCCCCACTTTCCTGAGGATCCTCTGACAGACCACTGTGTCTGTTGATATGTTAATTGTCCATCTCTGTCTGCAGCAAGGCAGGGCACCACTGCTTGGTTCAGAGCTAATGTTAATAGTTTGATTTTCAGAAGTCGTTTGGACACCTTCTTCACTCAACGCTCCTCCCTTATCTGGCTAAAGGTACAGAGACTCTTAGCACACAGCCATTGCCTTCCTTGCAGTTGGAAGCCTGCTCTTGGACAACAGCTGTGCTTTTGAGGTCTCCGGATGACCTCTAAAGGTATCTATGACTGGACCCAAGGAAGACTTCAGATAGCATGAAGGAGGTTGCTGGAAGTCAGGGTGCAGCATCTTGGGTTCTGGGCCTCTTGCTGGACAGCATGAAGTCCCAGGATTTTGTGGTCTCTGGGTATTACAGCTGCCACTTTCTTTCATGCCTTACTCCATCTTATGCTTAGTATGGAGGACCGAAGGAGTAAAGTAAGGTCAATATTCATTTGCTGGAAGGATAAAGTGACTGGCTTTCTAGAGGTGCAATTCTACTAGAAGAAGGCATTCTTAGGTCCTTGGAGCTTCTAAAATCTTTTTTTTTTTTTTTTTTTTTTTTTTGCCAGTCCTGGGGCTTGGACTCAGGGCCTGAACACTGTCCCTGGCTTCTTTTTGCTCAAGGCTAGCACTCTGCCACTTGAGCCACAGTGCCACTTCTGGCCGTTTTCTATATATGTGGTGCTGAGGAATCAAATCCAGGGCTTCATGTATACAAGGCAAGTACTCTTGCCACTAGGTCATATTCTCAGCCCCTCTAAAATCTTTTTTGGAGGAACATTATTGGGGTTTTGAACTCAGGGCTATGTGCTTGCTAAACAAGTACTCCAGCCTGCATTTGAGCAGTACCTCCAGCTCTTTGTGCCCTGGCTACTTTTGAGGTAGGTCTTGCTTTTTACCCCAATTGGCCTGGACCATGATCTTCCTGTTTATTATTCCCACCATTGCTGGTAACAGGCAGGAACACCACACCTAGCCTTTCCTGTTTAGATAGGGTCTCATGAACTTTTTGCCTGGGCTGGTCATGAACTGTGATCCATCTGATCTCTGCCTTCTGAATAGGTAGGATTATAGGCATGAAGCACTAGAAACAACTTTAAAGTCTTTTATTGCTGTTTTTGGCAGTACTGGACTTGAACTCAGGGCCTCACAGGTTCTAGACAGGTACTCAACCACTTGGCCCATGTCTCCCATCTTTTTCCCCTTTAGTTAAATTTTAGAAGAGGTCTTGCATTTTTCCCATGCTGGCCTTCACCCTGATCCTCCTAGCTACACCCTCCCATGTGCCTTATTGATTGGGATGGAATCTTGCTACTTTTTTGCTCTAGCTGGCCTTCAAGCCATGATTCTCCTGATTTCTGCTTCCCAAGTAGCTGGGATTATAGATGTGATCTATTGTGACCAGCTTGAAGCTTCCAGCATTTGTTCAAGTATTTGTCCATCTTTTAATAGGTGGGACCTAGGGCAAACAATCTATCCCCTCTGATCCTCAATTGCTTTGTAAACTATGTGGAAAATACCAGAAATTACTCTTCAGAACTGTGGAACAGGCCTTAGTACAGGCCCTACTGCAGAGTCATAGTACAGGCCCTGGTGACTGTAAATAAAAGTGTTGTTTTGAGGGGAGCAGGATGGGTGTAGGCAGTGAACCCAGGACATCATAATTGCTAAGTACATATTTCTGTTACAGTGCAATTACTGGTTGTAACCTAAGCCCTGTCAGCTCTTATTCTTAGGACTTAGCCTCTCCTCTGCACTAGCCCTTCCCATGGTAGTGTAGATGGAGCCTAGGGACTTGCACTGCTAGGCAAATGTTCTACTACTCACCTAAACTTCTAACCCTCTGGAATCTCCCCATGTCCCCCTCTCCCATCTCCTTGTCTCCTTTTGTATCTTGCATACTTACTCCTGCCACAATCTTTGGATGCATAGACATCACTTCCTTGAAGGAAGGAAGTACCTACAAAGTGTTCTGGGAATCTTACTATGGGCATTAGTGTTGGTTTCAGCAGTGATGTCCCAGCCCAGAGAATCACCACTTTCTTCTTTTAATTAGCTGAAATCTCTGCTTTCTGATTTGCTCTTGTCAAGAAAATTGCTCTCAATCACTTATACCTATTTTTCCTTCTAACTAATGCTGGATTCTCAGATTACTGCTCTAATTGTATTGTGGCTTCTGAGAGGGACTGCTAATAAGGGCTGGTGACCTCTGTGTGTGTTTGCTGAATGGGAACCCCAGGACTGTGAGTGGAGTGCCTCTTAAAGCCTGCATTTTACTGGAAGGGTGCAGAGAGGGAGTGGCTCTTCCTAACATCCACATTCCTACCCTATGGCATCCTTGCTCAGCCCCATCAGCCAACCGCAGACACTGGCTGGGCAATGGGCCTAGGGTGAGGAGGAGCTCACTAGATTTGTCTATGAGTGAGCTAGGTGTCCCAGCCTGAAGCCAGCTGGAGGTCATTTCCAGCAACATCTGGAGGCACATGAATGTTGGCAGCAAGACCCCAGGAGATTGGATATTCAAGCACAGACTACAGTGGCCCAACTGGGTCACACAGCAATTTCCTCTCACCTCCTGGCCTTTACTCAGACCTTGCATGGCCAAACTACTGTAGCCTTATCTGAAGTAAAGTCTATGTAGGAGTCACCTCCATCACACCCATCTCCCATCATCACAGCCTGGGGCTGATCGGGTCCTGGTTTCTCTCCCCTCTTACTCCCTTGGGCTCCAGTTTGGAAATCACTTTCTTATAAATGCTCCACAAGATCTAGTCTAGACAAGAAATGCTCTTTTTGTGGTTCAGTCACATCAGGACAGGTCAAAGACTTACTTAAAGTTATTAAAGCTAGGGCTGGGGATATGGCCCAGTGATAAGAGTGCTTGCCTCATATACATGAAGCCATGGGTTCAATTCCCCAGCACCACATATACAGAAAATGGCCAGAAGTGCTGCTGTGGCTCAAGTGGCAGAGTGCTAGCCTTGAGCAAAAAAAAGAAGCCAGGGACAGTGGTCAGGCCCTGAGTCCAAGTCCCAGGACTGGCAAAAAAAAATTATTAAAGCTAAAACTGGAATTTTAAGACTCTAGGCCCAAACTTCAGGAGTTTCACATGTTCTGTCTAGTCACCCACCCTTAGATGCCAAATAAAGAGATGTGGTGAAGGACAGAGAAAGGAGGTTTATTATGCGGCAGCCATGAGAAGACATGACATTACATCTCAAGCCATTTTGGGCTGTCTTTGGGGACAGAGACATTTGCTGTGGCTCTCACTGGACAGGGAGCAGGGTGCTTGATGGCTTGTGCCTATAATCCCAGCTGTAATCCTAGGCTGAGATCTGACGATTGCTATTTGAAAACCAGCCTAGGCAGGAATGTCCTGGAGACTCTTATCTCCAGTTAACCAGGAAAAATCTGGAAGTTGAACTGTGGCACAAGTAGTAGTCTAGCCATGAGTGAAAAAGTAAGAGCTCAAAGATCTGAATTAAAAGCACAGGAAAAAAATCAATCAATCTATCTATCATCTATCTATATCTATTGATTGATCTATCATCTACATGTAGCTGGGGAAGGTGTTGAGAAAGGTATGCATGGCTAAAATATTCCCATTCCCTGTGGGCCTGCTTGACTGGTACTTACTGTTTGTCTCTGTTATCACTTTCTTTTTTTTTTTTTGCAAGTATTGCTTTTGTAGTTATTTCTCTTTTTTACCCTGTGTCTCTCAAATTTGGTATTCCCTTTGAATTTCCTACTTCCAATACTAGTAAACACGGTTTCCAATATACTCAGATAAGATTACAGAGATAGTGTAGGTACAATCATAGGAAGGTGATACAAGAACATCATCAATAATAGAAACTACACATACACATAGGACGTTGAAAGTAGTTACAACTGTGATATATCACTTGTTTCCATAACATGGAGTTCATTTCACTTTCTGTTATCACTTTCTTACTTGAGGGAAACAGGAATAAGTCAGTCACTGTTGCTGGTAGGTGGTCTCTCCTGAGCTTGGCTGTTGTCTTCCTTGAAATCAATTTTACCTTTTACCCCAGGATGATAAGAAGGCACTGCCTGTCAGAGGAGCAGTTTGCATTTTTCACAAGATGCTCATTGGTAGCAAATCCTTTCTTTCCTGGAGGGGATTCCAAAGTAACTGCAGGTGAAAATGGCCCAGATCAAAAGGCACAGATGCAAAAAAAAAGGAGACCTGGTGCTGTGAGAAAAAGCAGTCTTTTCTGTCAGACTAAAATATCTCTAGTCATCCTTGTACACTGATACTTGCTGGTATTGATATTTTCTAGAATTATTTGCTTCTTGACTTCAATTGTACCTGTCATCTGTGTTGTGACCAGCCAGTCATGTCAGGTGTATACATTTTTTTGTCTGTTGTGGGGCTTGAACTCAGAGCCTGAGTGCTATCCCTGAGCTTTGTTGCTCAAGGCTAGAAGTCTACCACTTTGAGCCACAACTCCACTTCTAGTTTTCTGGTGGTTAATTGGAGATAAGAGTCTCATCTACTTTCTTATGTGGGCTGGCTATGAACTGCAATCCTCATATCTCAGCCATCTGAGTAGCTAGGATTACAGGCATGTGTTCAGCTTTTATCTGCTATTAGTTAATTCATGGGTCCAGCAAAAGTATCTTACAAGGCCACATATTTCCTTTCTTTCTCTCTCTCTTTTGTTTTTCTTCCTTTCTTTCTTCTTTGTTTCTTGCCTACCTGCCTGTTCTCTCCTTCTTTCCTTCCTTTCTTCCTTCCTTCCTTGCTTCCGTCCTTGCTTCCTTCTTTCTTCCTTTCTTTCTTTCTTTCTTTCTTTCTTTCTTCCTTCCTTCCTTCCTTCCTTCCTTCCTTCCTTCCTTCCTTCCTTCCTTCCTTCCTTTTCTTTTATCTTTTTCTTTTCTTTCTGCCGGTCCAGGGGCTTGAACTCTTGGGTCTGAGCACTGCTCCTGAGATATATTTTTTTTCCCTCAAGGCTAGCACTCTACCACTTGAGCCATCTCTTCATCTCCTGACTTTTTGGTGCCTAATAAGTTTAGTCTCATGGACTTTCCAGCCCAAGCTGCCTTTGTACAGCAATTATCAGAGCTCAGCCCCTAGAGTAGCTAGTATTACTGGCATGAGCTATTGGCTCCTAGCTGCATTACTTATTTTTGAGATAGGCTGGCCTGGGCTTTGATCTTCATATTTGTGCTTCTCTTTCTTGCTAGAATGACAGGCATGCACTACTGCACCCAGCTTAGAATGACTTGAGCACTGACCTAGACATTGGTTGAGATAGAACTTCTCCAATTTTTATGCTAGCCTAGACCCTCAGTCCCCTGATGTCTGCCTCCCAAATAATGAGGATTACAGGCTTGAGCAACCATGAACAAGTATATGCAGATCTCTCAATATCTGACTACAGATAAAAAATATCTATATCAAAATACAAATACAAGAAATCTGTTTGTATCTTGGCAAGTCAAAGAAAATTGAGGTAGCAATTGGTACCAATTAATGAATCTAGGATTAGATGAATCATTTACAGATGTCCATTCTGTTTTTTTCCTCTTTTAAATGTAGCTTGAAAAACAAGTTCAAAATAAAAGTCAATATGTGTTGGGTATGATGATGCATATCTATAATCATAGATACTGAAGAGGCGGAGAGATGGGAAGATCATAGTCAAAGGCCATACTAGGCAAGGTTATTACAACGTTATTACCCTACATGAAAAAACAAAATAAAAGGCCTGGGGTGTGGCTCAAGTGATAGACAACTTTCCTTGTAATTGCAATGCCCTTTGTTTGGTTTTGTTTTTGTTGCCATTACTGGGGCTTGAACTCAGGGCTTTAGCACTGTCCCTAGCTTCTTTTTGGTCAAGGATAGCACTCTGCCACTTGAGCCACAGCACCACTTCTGGCTTTTTCTATACATGTGGTGCTAAGGAATCGAACCCAGGGCTTCATGTATACGAGGCGAGCACTTTACCACTAGTCCATATTCCCAGCACCTTGCAACACCCTTAGTTTAATCTCTAGTACAGAAAAAGAAAGTGTAATGTTCCTTCATTTTGGTTAAAAAAAACAACAGTAAAAACACCTATTAGTATATAGAAAATGTCCGGGAGGCAAGGGTGTAATAAGCAATACTAGCAATGGCTAAGTGGTTGGAAATATTTCTATATTTGCTTGTCAATGTTTCCTCATTAAAAAAATTCATGGTTTACATCAGTAATAGGATTACTAAAAAACCAGGTGCTGGTGGCTCATGTCTATTAATCCTAGATACTCAGAAAGCTGAGATCTGAAAATCATAATTTGAAGCTACCCCGGGGCAGTAAATCCCTGTGATTCTTATCTCTAGGGTGCCAGTCTTTAAAAAATATTAATTAATTAATTTATTTATTGTCAAAGCAATGTACAGAAGGGTTACAGTTTCATACACAAGGCAATAAGTACATTTCTTATCAAATTTGTTACCTCCTCCCTCATTTTTCTCCCACTTTCCCCCTTCCCCAATACCCTATGTCCCCCGCCCCCGAGTTTCACAGTTGGTTTATAGCATATTGTCTTGTAAGTATTACTGTTGCCAGTCTTGAGCAAAAACAGCCAAGCAATTTGTAATAATGGCAGGAGATGAGACATGTATCCATCTCTATGGTTCAAATCATTTAGAAGAAAGGAGTGGAGAAATGGTACCAGGGCCATGAGGAGACTGAAAGATTAGTCTTCAATAAATAAGGATTTGTCCTCAACAAATAATAAGACTTTATTGACAACTAGATGTAAAATGGCTTTAGTATAAGACCTTGGGCTTAATCCCAGTACTGGCAAAAGTAAATGAATCAGATGGTGCCATGGAAAATGACATGCCACAGGTTATTGTTTCAAAAGACTTTTTAATGATTATAATAGACAGTAAGGATAATAGGAATCATGGTAGAAAGACCTTGAGCTGAAGTTTATATATAATGTTATGTATGAATTTTACAGAAAATACTGAAGCTTCCCTAAGTAAAATATATGTAAGTATATATAAGTACTGGTAAGGTGGACCAATTCTTATGTTTAAAAAATTTTTTTGAATCAGGAAATTCCAAATAATAATTTAGTCTTCTCTGAGTTTTTAAAATTTTCTTTCCAAATATTTGCAATGAAATTAGGCAAAAAATGAATAGAGCACCTCAGAGTTTGAACTGGAGAGAATCACAATGAAAGACTGAATCTTGTTCTTCTAAAGCTACTTGTTAGAAGATATGATTCTTTTTTTTGTTTTTGTGGGAGAAAAATGTATGCTGATTTATGATTACTTTCAGGATTACAGCAGTTAAGTACCTTTAAACAGGTTTGAAAATTATTTTTTGAGACTAATGATTTTGAATTATTTCCATGTTTTCTAAAGACAATATTAAAATTTTATTGAAATGAATTTCTGTCACTAAAACTGATTATAAAGGAGAAGTACTTTTTCTTTTCCTTTTTGTTGTAGTATTGGGGTTTGAATTCAGCTTCTTTTAAAAAAAATAGTCTATTTTATTTTATTATTATTTTTGTGCTGGCCCTGGGGCTTGAACTCAGGGCCTAGGCACTGACTCTCAGCTTTTTGCTCACAGGTCTACCACTTGACCCACAGCTCTACTTCCAGCTTTTTTGGTAAGTTTATTGGAGATCCAATGCAACAGTGATACAAGACAATATGCTGGAAACTAACTGTACAACTTGGGGTGGAGGGAATTGGGGAGGTAAAGTGGGAGAAAAATGAGGGAGGGGTAACAAATATGACAAGAAATGTACTCACTACCGTATGTATGTAACTGTAACCCTTCTGTACATCATCTTGACAATAAAATTAAATTTTTAAAAAAAGAGTCTCATAGACTTTCTTACTGTGGCTGGGTTCCTCAAATCTCAGCCTCCTGAATAACTAGGAGTGAGGCATGTGCCACTGGCACCCAGCCAACTCAGCGCTTCTTACATAGTAGGCAGGTGCTCTACCTATGAGCCATGACTCCAGCTTTTTTTACTCTGGTTATTTTAGAGATAGGGTGCACTTACCTTTTGTCCAGCTTGACTGGACTGAATCCTGTTGTTTATATCTCCTATGTAGCTGGGGTGTCAGATGTGTACAACCATGTTCAATTATTGGTTAAGATGGAGAAATGGCATCTCATTACCAGGCTGGTCTTGAACCACAATCTTGGCCAGCCTATGTAGCTAGAATTACAGGAATAAGACATTCCACTCAGCTATAAAATAATTAATTTAAAGGGAAATCCTGTTTTTCATTGATTTTCATTTTAAAACTTGAAAAAGTTCCATTTTTCAATAGAGTAAGAATTAATTAATGAAAGAATTCAAATATGGAGCAGCTTTTTGAATACTGAAATATACAGAATGTTAGAATTTATGGAAGAGATTTTGTCCTCAATCTTTCTTTCTTTTTTTTTTTTTTTTTGCCAGTCCTGGGGCTTGGACTCAGGGCCTAAGCACTGTCCCTGGCTTCTTCCCGCTCAAGGCTAGCACTCTGCCACTTGAGCCACAGTGCCACTTCTGGCCATTTTCTGTATATGTGGTGCTGGGGAATCGAACCCAGGGCCTCATGTATACGAAGCAGGCACTCTTGCCACTAGGCCATATCCCCAGCCCATCAATCTGTCTTTCTTGTTTGTTCCTAGCAGTAGATCATGAACTGCCTATTATGCAGCTTCTCCGTCAGTCTTTTCATTTTTTTAGAATATTTAAAGTATCTATACATGAATGTTGAAGCCTCCATATTGTGTGTGTGTGTGTGTGTGTGTGTGTGTGTGCACGTGTTCACACATGCGCCAGTACTTTGGCTTGAACATAGGGCCTGGATGCATAGCTTTTTTGTTCAAGGCTGGTGCACTACCACTTGAGCCACAGATCCATTTCTGATTTTTTGCTAGTTCATTAGAGATGAGAATCTCCTGGACTTTCCTGCCTGGGCTGTCTTCAAGCCTTAATCCTCAGATCTCAGCTTCCTGAGTAGCTAGGATTAGCGGTGTGAGCCATCTGTGCCCAATTTTTTGGGGGTGGGGGTATGTTGAACTCATTTTATCAGTAATATTCTAGATCACTGGACAAAAATAATCTCACCAAGCCCCTAAATGCATTTTAACAGTATAAAATGATACTATCTTAAATTTTTGTAAGATTTAGCTCAATAAAGTGACATTTTATTTTATTTTATTTTTTAAAAAACCAAGAGAGAATGGAAGGCCCATTTAGGGCCTTTCATCAAAACCCAGTACCAGACAGGTGCCAGTGCCTCAAACCTGTAATCCTAGCTACTCAGGAGGCTGAGATCTGAGGATCATTGTTCCAAGCCAGCTGGGGCAGAAAAGTCCCCGTGAGACTCTTATCTCTAATAAACTATTCAAAAATGCTGGAAGTGGTGCTGTGACTCAAGTGGTAGAGTGCAAGCCTTGAGCACAAAGAGGTGGGGATAGTGCCCAGGCCTTGAGTTCAAGCCCTAGGACTGGAAAAACAAACAAACAGAACCAGAACACACACACACACACACACACAAAGTTTATTAAAGTTATTAATAAAAAATAAGACTTTCATCTCTGCCTGGAGGGCAGTGGTCTGAGCAAAATCCAAGTCCTCCACTCCAATGACCAGTACTGCTCACATCTCCATCCCGCCATTTCCTCCCTCTGCCCCCACCTCAGGCTAAAGTGGCTGTGACTTAATAAAAAATGTTATCTTTTGTGGTGGTCCTGCAGGTAGTCAGTTGTGCTGGACAAGGCACTTAGAATTCTGTCTCAGGCTGGGGCCATATTCTGTTTTGAATTTCTGTCTGTGTTGGTGTGGAAAACTTATAAGTTCTATCTAAAATTGAAGTTTTCACCTCTATGAGTATCATTGTGTGACTAGTAGTTCTGATATTTTATAAACTCTTTTTTTAAAAAAATTAAACAGATTTTATTCAACTTTTAGGATGAAGAAAACAAATGATATAAAATAAGACTTAAGAAATGTTCTCTTGTATAACTATTTCAAACACTTTGAATGTTCTATAAAATGCTCACACAGCAAATATGAAAAGCTTCAATACACATCCTTTTGTAACTTCTGTTGCAACAAATGCAACATTAACAGCATAAATTTCTCCTGTACCAATTTTAAAAGTTGAAATACTGAATTACATACTAACTTTTGTTATACATATTTTTATTCATAGACTTTAATAAGATCATTGCCAATACATACATTATTTTCCTTTACTTTATTTTTACAATATGCCAGTCTGTCATGCAGCCATCAAAAACCTTACAGAAAATTATACAGGCTTGTAGTCCAATTTAGACTCCAGCTTCTTAGAATCAGCCACTTTTCTGACTGCTTTCATGAAGTCTTCCTGAACTATAAAATCATGATCAGCACGAATCGCAAACATCCCTGCTTCAATACAAACATTTCTCAGGTCTGCTCAATTAAAGCCATCTGAAAGCTTCACAATTGCTTCATAATCTATTTCACCATGCTTTGTAATAGGACCTGCATGGATTTTCAATATATCTAATCTTTCTTGTTCGTTTGGTAGATCAATATGTATTTTTCTATCTAATCGTCCTGGACGCAGCAAAGCAGGATCCAGTGTATCTGGTGTGTTTGTAGCCATGATCATTTTAACTCTTTGCAGAGTATCAAATCCATCCATTTGATTCAGTAACTCCATTAAAGTTCTCTGAATCTCTCTGTCAGCTAAAGTACCCTCAGAAAACCGATGACCACCAATAGCATCAATTTCATCCATAAAAATGATGCATGGCTGATGGTCTCTGGCATAATTGAACATTTCTCTAATCAAATGAGCACTTTCACCAATGTACTTGTCTACAATAGAACTAGATACAACCTTTAGGAAATTGCAGTCCAACTGGCTGGCAACAGCTCATGCCAAGAGTGTTTGTCCTGTGCCCGGTGGTCCATATAACAAATAGCTTTTGGAGGTATTATGCCTACATGCTGGAATAATTCTGGGTTTGTAAGAGGTAATTCTATTACCTCCTTAATTCCCGAATCTGTTCTGAGAGCCCTCCAATCTCAGAATAAGAAACATTTCCAGGATCTTCATGAGACATGTTGCAAACCAATGGATCCACCGCTCTTGGCAAATATCTCATGATAGTTAATGTAGTCATATCCAAAGCAACTCTTGTTCCTGGCTTCAGCTTACTTTTGTCAAGCTGTCAACAACAACCCACAACATATCTTGGTCCATTTGTAGCTTTAACAATAAATTTTTCTTCAGTTAACTGCTTAAGCACTTCACCTACAATCTGCCCGATACTTTGTAGGGCCTTCAGATCATTTTCAGACTTTCCATACTGCTTGGTAAGTTCTTTTAACTGGTCCCTTAACTCCTTGAGACGGCGTCGATTTCCTTGTGTTCCAGCAGCTTCTTGCGGTAGTCCTGAAGAGCCTTATCTCTAGGGTCCACCATGATCTAAACTCTTATTTTAAACCATCTTATCACGCTTTCAATCTGGGAAAAATCTTGGCATGACCCAGTTTTTAGGGAAGGTTATACTTTTTTTTTTATGCTGGGACTGGGGCTTGAACACAGGTCCTAGAGCTCTTGTGTTTTGTTGCTCAAAGCGCTCTACCACTGGATCCACACCTCCATTTCTGGCTTTTAGTGTTTAATTGGAGTTAAGAGTCTCCCATACTTTTCTTACTGAGTTGGCTTTCAACCGTGATCCTCAGGTTTCAGGTCTCAACTCCCCTAGTCCCTAGGAATAGAGGCTGGAGCCACCCGATTCTGGCTCTCCCTTTTAGATTGCCCTGGACATTCTGAATGATAACCTTTCTTGTGAAGCGTCACATACAGGATGAAGTTAGTGATGATGGGACCTGGTCTGACTGGGGTCTGTGCACTGGATGGGGTCTAGGTGGGGCCCAGTGCACTGGGTGGAGCCTAGGGATCCTGTGAACTGGGCCAGGGTCTCAGTGGGAGGCTATTTGCCCAGAGTAGCAGAAGTCCACACAATCTTTTCAGAGTGAGTCACTGTGTCTGGGTCCTGCATGCCAATGAGAGCCAGTGTGAACTCACTCTCCAAACTCCTCTGTTACTGGTGGTCTTCTCTGAGTACCTGACTAACCACATGTTCCTGCTTTTCCAGTTGTTCCATAGAATCCATCAGATTTCTTCTCTTTTTTGTTTTTGAAATAGTCTCGGCATAGGCTACCTTGACATGTATAATTCTCCTGCTTCGGCCTCTTCAGTGCTGGGATTACAGGTGTGTACTACCATGTCCAACTTTGTGTCTTGTTTTGTTGGCCCTGATGCTTGTACTCTGGGCCTGGGTGCTGACCCTGTGCTTCTTTTGTTCAAAGTGAGTGGCTCTACCACTTGAGCCACAGCACCACTTCTGGTTTTCTGATGGTTAATTGGAGATAAGAGTATCACAAAATTCCTGCATGGGCTGGCTTTGAACCATAATCCTGAGATCTCAGCCTCCTGAGTAGCTAGGATTATAGGTGTGTGCCACTGGTGCCAAGCTTCATGTCCAACTTTTATTCCCCCCCCCCCCCCCCCCCGTTTAATAGAAACCTTCATGGTATTTGTTTTTAAGTCATTCAATAATATCAGAAAGCTTTGGCAAAATTTTATTTATTTACTATTTCTAGTCCTTTAAAGGAGACAGAAAGATGTCTCCAGATAAAATGGATAGCATGATTTCAGTGTCTATTCGTTCACCTTACTGAATTAGGAACATCGCATTTGCAGAACAGGTGAATGCTAGTGGTGCGGCTGCCCTCAGACCATGATGGTGCTCCAGCTGACTGGGTGGGCTCAGAGGCAGCCTCACTGAGAGCAGGTCAGCTGCGCTCCATCAGAAGATCCCGGTAGAGGTTGTCAGGCACCCCCTACATGGATCCCCAGTCCAATGGCTAGCAGGTGCAAGATCAGCAGTGACGGAAGGAAACCTTTCAGAAACTAGGCTGAGAAAATGCCTCCTTTCTTCATCATGCCCATGTTCCTCATGTTGCTAGTAGCTGTGTGCTTTGGGTGCTTAGAGGGAATGCTTTAGGGGAGATTTTTCAGGCTGACTGGACTAATCCCATATCCAATTTGAATTTTTCTTCAGGATATTTTCAACTTTTCTCTTCTGTCAGTAATCTTCCTTGGATGGAGTGCTACTTTTTCCTCTAGTGCTGTGTGTCTGCCTCAGAAATTCTGGGGGTGTCCTGTGGTGTGTGCGTGAGGTGGGCTGTCACAGTGAGAGCTTTTGGAGCTATGCCATCCAGATTCAACTGGGCACCAAGAAGTATTTTTTTCAAGTTACCATTATAAATAGAAACTAAGGCTGGTACACTGCTCCTATTACTATTATTGCTACAGTGCAAACCCACCCAGGAGCTCTGCAGGTTCTTTTCCCATAGCTCAGGAGGCTCATTCTGTGACATGCCACCTACTGCAGCTTGGCCTCTGTGGTGGTCACAGGCACACCTGTTTCTGTTGTTTTCTTGATTTAAAAAAATCCTTGTTACATTGTCTTGCTTTGTAGCCCAGGCTGTCAAGTGCTTGGATTACATGTGGGCTCTGACTATGGTCCTAATGGGTAAGTAGCCTCAGCAGGGCTCTGGGTTCCTTGTTTGGTGTGAAGGTAGTAGAAGTATGTGAATGTATATTCCTGTCAAGAAAAAAGTATGTGGCAGGAATGGAGGATAAGATCAAAGCTAAGAGAAGCAGACCACGCAGAGTGGGGCCTAGAAGGGACAGTAAGACGCCTGCCTACCTCAGAACTGCTAAATATGTAGCTTTTCCTAGTATTTCCTTCAGCTATGGGAATAATATGCATTTTCCTTAAAAACAATTATCAAAAAAATAAACCTGAATTGTGTTAGGTTCTTTTTGTTTAGTGTTTGTGTGTGTGTGTGCTGGTTTTCACACTGTAATTGGGTTTGTTTGTTTTTTTTCCCCACTCAAGACCAACACTCTACCACTTGAATCACAGCTCTCCTTTTGGCTTTTTGCTGGTTAGCTGGAGAGTCTCATCGACTTTTCTGCCCAGGCTAGCTTTAAACTGCAATCCTCAGGTCTCAGCCTCCTGAGTAGCTAGGATTGATTATAGATATGATCTACTAATACCTGGCTTGGCTGTTATTTTATTTTATTTTTGTATCAGTCCTGGGGCTTGAACTCAGAGCATGGGCACTGTCCCTAAGCTCTTTTGCTCAAGGCTAGCACTCTACCACTTGAGCCAAAGCCCCATTTCTGAGTGTTTTGGTGATTAATTGGAAATAAGAGTCTTACAGACTTTCCTGCCTGGACTGAATCTTGATCCTCAAATCTTCTGAGTAGCTAAGATTACAAGCATGAGCCAACTGTGCCTGGATAGGCTGCTATTTTTTTTTTCAAGCAAAAAGATGGATTTATTGGGGAAGTAAAAAGTATACTGACTGGCCAGGGCCACAGCCCAGACTCAGGAGCTGGGACTGCGCGCCCCGGGCCGCGCCCTGGGCCACACTCAGGGTCGGGTTATAAAGGCAAACACCACATGGTCAAGCCTGCCACACGCAGGTGGCGATTGAGGTTACAACACTTACAGAGCATGCCAGGTCACACGCAGGTGGCCAATGGGGTTACAGTCTGTCTCACAGTATCTGTTTGACCCAACCTATCATTCTAGTTAGAATTGACGCATGGATTTGGCAGGGCTCACATGATGCAGGTGGATATGCCTACTCATAGGAGGGCACAGGTTAAACCTTGAATGTTCCTTGAAACTCCCATGCTTCAGGTGGTCAAGCAGTTTACACAATCTTATCACAGCAAAGGGAACTTCCCTGGTGTGTGTGTGGGCGGGGGGGGGGAGATCTTAGTGAAGATGGAGTTGGCTTCTGCTCTAATCTGACCTGGAGTCAATCCGACGCCTCTCCACAGTTAATGGTGGCACTGGCCAGATCTGACCTCCCTATTACATTCCCCCATTTTTTTCTTGTACATAAAAATCAAATAATTGATTTCTCTGTTGGAGAGCTTAATCTTGCCTGCACTGTAAAGTGACTCCACCCACAAGCTGCTCGGGAGAGCAAGGATGAGCCCAAAGCCAGTTGGATGGGATTGCTGCTCTTAAGCTTGCACCCAGAAAGAAATAGGTTATATGTGGTCTACCCCCCAAGAGGACTGCAGGTATTCTGACCTGTTTAAATCTCCATCCAGTTGCCTAGGTAACTGGCATACCTCAGTTACATCCCTCCTTTCTCTGAGGTCACACCCTAATCCATCTAGACACACTAGTATACTTGGACACACTTCCCCACCCCAAGCATTGCCTGGGAGTGACTCTCTAGCCTGCCACGTGTGCTTTCCAATTTTCTTAATAGAGCTAGTCAACTTTAGTCAACTCAAAGGAGTGGGAAGGTTATCACACGAAGATTGTCCCCCCCCAAATCTTAGTTTCAGCAGATCCAAAGCAGCTTTCCAGCAGGAATCAGCTGCGTGTGATGGAGTTCCATCTGCTTTTACCACAATAGGGGTGAACAGGATGAAGATGTAGATTCTTCCAGATGACTGTCAGGCCATCCTTGATCTCAACCCAATGGGATGGGCAAAGGATGTGGTGGCAGCAGGCAGCAGTGTCTCCCAGTGGCTCCAATAGAATGTCACACCTTCTGCTGGGCTATCTGCAACTTCCTGCATAGACTGGTTAAAGAAACTGAACCTATGCCTAACTTTAGTGAAACCTAATATTTTCCTGGTTGCCTTTTAAGTACACTGGCTTTTGCAGGCTGGTGCCATATTGAATTTCAAGACAGCCTTAGGCAATAAATGACCCTTGGGTCATTTTGCCAGGGCAATACCTTTAAATAAGATATTTCCAATAAGGCTAGGATTTTCTAGGCCAACATACATAGAAGTCTTGGCCTGTATCCATCTCTCATAAGTGCAGTCTCTACACTGGTTACCTCTGTTTTCCATGCCTCTAGTTTATCTTGCCTCATCTTCCCCAAAACAACTCTGGTCCCTTGATCCTAAAGGGGAGCTGATGGACAAAGATCATCCATCTTCTGTAACTTCTTCAGGCTGACTCAGGGGCGTTGACCTTACCTAGCCAGGAACCTATAACCTTAGTCTACTTTACCAAGGGGCTGCAAGATTAGATGTCCATTAGGAGCTTTACTCCAAACTGGAAATTACATTTAACATTTAACTTTCAACTATAGAGACTTCTTTTGGGGCAACAGCAGTGTAGCCTTTTAACATTCTAGTTTGTAAAGCTTCTTCCTGACTGGCTGGAAAACTGATCTCTGATGACCTAAAAAAATGCCTACATTACCTTTCCAGGCCTTTAACAGATCTCAATAAAGACACAATCTCAGGTCTACAAGCTTTCTTTCCTGAACAGATGTACCAGCTCAAAATTCACTGCCAGTTAGGGCTTTGAGCAGATGCAGAGGGTTGGGATTTTAAACTATCCTCCCACTTGACAAACTT
This sequence comes from Perognathus longimembris pacificus, assembly GCF_023159225.1. Lineage (NCBI taxonomy): Eukaryota > Metazoa > Chordata > Mammalia > Rodentia > Heteromyidae > Perognathus > Perognathus longimembris. The sequence goes on along the minus strand of NC_063170.1, from coordinate 28,690,825 downwards.
ACCCTTACGACCCACTACCACAGATGACCGGCAAGTTCCTGCCCAGTAGACAGACATGGGCATTAGAAAGGCATGCTTACAAACTATTCTTCTAGGACCTCCCAGCGTTAATTAACTTTGTTTTAAATAATTTATTTATTAACTAAACAATTTTTTTGACAAGGTGTTGTGCAAAAGGGGTACAGTTACATAGTAGGGCAGTGTGTACATTTCTTGTGATATCTTACACCCTGTTTTTCTTTCCCTTCCCTAGGTTAGATAGACATATATACAATACACAATTTACCAAGAACATATACAGTAGCCACGTGGCCTATGCCAAAGGAAATTCGCCTAGGGCTTTAAATGTATTGTTGACAATAGACAATATGTCGACAATAGTCTTATATGAACGCACATACATAGCTTTTGAGCTATTGTGAGCCACTGAGAGGTCAAATTTTGAGCTTTATATGTTGAGTAGTTGTTTGGTTTTAGTTACATAATGTAGGGTCGCTGACCCAAACCTGTGGGAAATACCATTTGACAAGAAGCTTTTGGTTTTTTTTTTGTTGTTGTTTATTAATTGAACATAAATTTTTTTACAAGGTGTTGTGCAAAAAGGGTACAGTTACATAGTAGGGCAGTGTGTACATTTCTTGTGATATCTTATGTCCTGTTTTTCTATCCCTTGTCTAAGTCAGGTAGACATATATACAATATACAATGTATCAAGAACATATACAGTATTCACAGACTTGGTCTCTACTGTCTCTCCGTCTCCCTTTGTTAACAGTCATATATCAGGGAGATCATGCCCCTTTGTTTACTGTGTTCTATGCTTGTCTCGCTCCACATTATTTGTTCGAGTTCTGACCATTTCCCTGCGAATAACAATATTTCACCATTCCTAATCGACATGTAGTGTATAAGTACCATATTTTTTGGATCCATTCATCTGTGGAGGAGCATCTGGGTTGTTGCCATATTTTGGCTATTGTGAATTGTGCCACGATAAACATGGAAGTACAAATGTCTTTTTGATATCTTGGGGTTTGCTGTTTAGGGTAGATGCCTAGGAGTGGTATGGCTGGGTCATAGGGTAGGTCTATATTGAGCTTTTTGAGAAACCTCCATACTGTTCTCCAAAGTGGTTGTACTAATTTGCACTCCCACCAACAATGGAGAAGGGTTCCTCTTTCCCCACAGCCCCTCCAGCATTTGTTGTTTCCTGAGTTCAGAGTATAGGCCATTCTAACTGGGGTGAGGTGGTATCTCAGGATTGTTTTTATTTACATTTCCTTTACTAGCAGGGATGTTGAGCATTTCCTCATGTGTTTCTTTGCCATTTTTATATCTTCTCTTGTGAAGTCTCTCTTTAGCTCTTTTGCCCATTTCCTAATAGGTTTATTGGGCTTGGAGGGGCTTAGTTTTTTGAGTTCTCTGTAGATGACAGATATCAGGCCTTTGTCTGTTGCTGTGCTGGTAAATACCCTTTCCCATATCGTTGGCTGTCTTTCTATTTTGGTGGCTATGACCTTAGCTGTTCAGGAACTTTTTAATTTGTAGTAGTCCCATTTGTCGAGTCTTTCCCCTATTTGTTGTGCCCCTGGGACTATATTCAGGAAATTCCTTCCTGTGCCTATAAATTCTAGCGTCTTTCCTATTCTGTCCTTCAGTAGTTTCAAGGATTCAGGTCTGATATTGAGGTCCTTGATCCATTTTGAATTGATCTTGGTGCATGGTGATAGGCTTGGGTCTACTTTGAGTTTTCTGCATATGGCTGCCCAGTTCTCCCAGCACCAGTAGTTGAAGAGGCTATGTTTATTCCATTGTATGTCTTTAGCTCCTTTGTCGAATATCAGTTGGCTGTAAGAGTGCGGTTTTATTTCTGGGTCTTCAATTCTAATCCATTGGCCTTCCGATCTGTTTTTATACCAATACCATGCTGTTTTTGTTATGATGGCCTTGTAGTAAAGCTTGAAGTCTGGTATTGTGATACCTCCTGCACTGCTTTTTTTGCCTAGAATTGCTTTGGCTATTCTAGGTTTTTTGCTGTTCCATATGAATTTATGGATTGGTTTCTCTATTTCAGTGAAGAATGTGGGTGGGATTTTGATAGGTATTGCATTGAATTTGTATAACAATTTGGGCAATATGGCCATTTTCACTATATTGATTCTGCCTACCCATGAGCATGGGAGGTCTTTCCATCTCCTTGTGTCTTCCTTGATTTCCCTTATTAGATTTTTGTAGTTTTCATTGAATAGGTCCCTCACGTCCTTGGTTAAGTTGATCCCTAGGTCCTTTATTCTTTTTTTGGCTACTGTAAATGGAATTGTGTCCATAATTTCCTTTTCTGTTTGTCTATTGCTGGTGTACAGAAAAGCTGCTGACTTTTGTGGATTGATTTTCTATCTTGCTACTTTGCCAAAGTGGTTTATTAGGTGTAGGAGTTTGGGTACTGAGTTTTTTGGGTCCTTCAGATATAAGATCATGTCGTCTGCGAATAGGGATAACTTGATTTCTTCCTTGCGGATGTGGATCCCTTTGATGTCCTCCTCTTGCCTTATTGCTATGGCTAGGGATTCCAGCACTATGTTGAACAGAAGTGGGGAGAGTGGGCATCCTTGTCTTGTTCCTGAGTTTAGGGGGAATGATTTAAGTTTCTCTCCATTTAATATGATATTAGCAGTTGGTCTGTTGTATATGGCTTTTATTGTTTTGAGGAATGTTCCATCTATTCCTGTTCTCTCCAAAGCTTTTAATAGGTATGGATGTTGTATTTTGTCAAAGGCTTTTTGGGCATCGACTGAGATAACAATGTAATTCTTAATTTTAGATCTGTTTATGTGGTGAATTACGTTGATTGATTTACGGATGTTGAACCATCCTTGTGACTGAGGGATGAAGCCTACTTGGTCATGATGTATGATTTCCTGTTAGCTAATATTTTATAGAGGAGCTTTGTGTCTGTGTTCATTAGTGATATTGGTCTGTAGTTCTCTTTTTTTGTTGGGTCTTTGCCTGGTTTTGTAATGAGTATGATATTAGCTTCGTAGAATGAGTTTGGGATTTCTCCCTCTGTTTCTATTTCGCGGAAGAGTTTGAGGAGTATTGGAATTAGCTCCTCACTAAAGGTTTTGTAGAATTCGTTGGTGAATCCATCTGGGGCTGGGCTTTTTTTTAGTAGGGAGGTTCTTGATTACCTCCTGTATCTCACCGTAAGTGATTGGTTTATTTAGTTGATTTATTTCTTCTTGGTTCAGTTTGGGCAGTTTGTACTTCTCTAAGAATTGATCCATTTCTGTAAAATTATTGTTTTTTGCTGAGTAGAGGTTTTGGAAATAGCTCCTTATGATTGTTTGAATATCGTGTGTACTTGTTGTAATTTTTCCGGCGGAGTCCCTGATTTTACGTATATAAGTCTCTTCTCTTCTTTTTTATGTATGTCTTGCAAGGGGTCTGTCAATTTTGTTTATTTTCTCAAAGAACCAGCCTTTAGTCTTACTTATTTGTTGAATGATCTTTCTATTTTCAATCAGATTTATCTCTTCTTTAATCTTTGTGATCTCTCCCCTCCTAGTCGTTTTAGATTCTGTCATTTCTTGTTTCTCCAGTTGTTTTAGTTTCATCGTGAGGGTATTCACCTGCTCTGCTTCCATTCTTTTAATGTGGTGCTGAGTGCAATGATCTTGGCCCTCAGTACTGCCTTAGCTGTGTCCCATAGGTTTCTTTGTGATGTGTTTTCTTTGTCATTGTGGCTTATGAATTCATTGATTTCATCTTTAATTTGGTCTGTGGCCCAAGTGTTGGATAGCAGCGTGGGGTTTAGCCTCCAAGAGTGTGTATAGCCTCTGTGGTATCCTTTGTTGTTGAGGGTTACCTTTAATCCACTGTGATCAGATATAATACATGGGACGACGTCAATACTTTTGTATTTGCTGAGGTTCTTTGTGTGGGCTATGACGTGGTCTATTTTGGAATATGATCCATGGACTGCTGAAAAGAAGGTGTATTGGGTCTCTGTAGGGTGGAATGTTCTATATGGGTCTGTTAGATCCATTTGGGAAATGGTGTTATTTAGGTCCTCAGCTCCCTTACTAATCCTCTGGGTGTTGGATCCGTCTCTTGGAGAGAGAGGAGTATTAAAGTCACCCACTATGATTGTGCTTGCGTCTATCTTGTTCTGTAATTCTGTGAGAATTTGCTTGACATATGTCAGGCCTCCATTGTTCGGTGAGTATACATTCATCACCGTAATGTCTTGATTCTGGATTTTTCCTTGTATTAATATGTAGTGTCCTTCTTTGTCTTTTTGAGTTGACTTTAATGAGAAGTCCAGCTTCTCTGAAATCAGAATGGCTACACCTGCCGTTTTGGTGGGTGCATTTGCTTGGTAGATCTTGCTCCATCCTTTCATTCGAAGCCTGTTTTTGTCCCTTGCTGTAAGGTGGGTCTCTTGTAGACAGCAGATGTCAACTTTTTGTTTGCTAATCCATTCTGCCTGTCTGCTCCTCTTTGTCGGGGAGTTTAAACCATTTATATTTAAAGAGATCAAGGATAAGGGTGTTTTTTCTCCTTCCATTTTCTTGTTGGGCTGTTTTTTCCTCTTTTTTTTTTTTTCTTGTCTTTAGTGAGCTTGTGTTTCTGCTGGACTTTGGCTATTGAAGTTTCTTTCTGATTCTGTCTGTGTGTCTTTTACGATCTCTGTTGGGTGGGGTTCCCCTCTTAAAATTCGCTGTAGAGCTGGTTTTTTATTCACATACTCCTTTAGCTCCTCTTTGGTGTGGAAAGATCTGGTTTTCCCTTAGAATGTGAACTCCAATTTCGCTGGATATTTGATCCGAAGTTGCAAATTGTTATTCTGAAGTACTTGGATGGTGTTCTTCCACTCACTTGAAGCTTGGTAAGTTTGTGTGGATCAGTCGGGTGTTATTTGAATCCTCTTCCCTTTGAAGAAAATGTCTTTCTTCGCTTTGGCTGAATTCAGAATTTGCTCTTTAATCTTGAGGTCTGTAGTCTTGAATACTATGTGCCTTGTGGTGGCTTTCCTGGGGTCTGGCCTGCCAAGTGTCCTATAGGCTTCGGTTACCTGGATGGGGTCCCCTGTGAGATTGGGGAAGTTTTCTGCAATAACTTTATTGAGAACATGATGAAGCCCTCTGCTCTGGTATTCGGCTCCTTCTTCTATTCCAGTTATGCGCAGATTGTATCTCTTGTCTTTGTCCATTAGTTCCTGGATTAGTCTTCCCTGAAGCTTCACCTTTTCTTGGAGTGTGGTCATTTTCTGGTTGTTGTCGGCTGCTTCATCGTCCAGGCGAGAGATTCTGGATTCTATATGGTCCACTCTTTGTGTTATGGTTTCAATTGCCGAGGTTATGGATGTCAGCGAGCTATTTATGGTTGTCATATCAGCTCTGATCGTGGAAATTTCTTCCTTTAAAGAGTTGTATTTTAGGGGCTGGGGATATAGCCTAGGGGCAAGAGTGCCTGCCTCAGATACACGAGGCCCTAGGTTCGATTCCCCAGCACCACATATACAGAAAACGGCCAGAAGCGGCGCTGTGGCTCAAGTATCAGAGTGCTAGCCTTGAGCGGGAAGAAGCCAGGGACAGTGCTCAGGCCCTGAGTCCAAGGCCCAGGACTGGCCAAAAAAAAAAAAAAAGCAAGAGTTGTATTTTAAATCTATTTTTTCATGCATTTCAATTCTCAGGATGTGGAGATTTTCTTTAAAGGAGTCTTGCATTGTATCCATTTTTGCTTCCATTTCTTTAAAGGAGGCTTGCATTGTATCCACTTTTGCTTCCATTTCTTTCTGGCTTCCTGGGTTTCCTTCCAGATTTCCACTCTAAACTTCTGGAATTGTTTTCTGATTTCATTTCTGATGCTTTCGATCATTCCTGTTAACATGGCCTCATTTGCTTTTTTAGTCTCCATCTCCTCTTCAGTCGTGCTGCTTTTTGGAGCTGGCGAGTTGGCTTGCCATTTAATGAACTGAGTTATGTTTCTTTGTGATTTGCGCATCTGGAGATCTGTGCAAGTCTTCCCTCCCTCCTGTGTAGGCGTGTCTAGGGCAGCAGGTGCTGTCGCTGTGGCCCTGCCCACCAGTGCAGGGTACGCCTACCAGAGCGGATGCTGTCGCCGGGGGCCCCGCCCTCCTGTGCGCTGTGCGTCCACTACAACAGGCACTTTAGCAGGATATGCCTCCCAGAGCGAGCCCTGGGTTGTTGGGTTGTGTTTGCGCCCTCCTGCGAGTCCGTTGGCGGCTCGGTATGTGTGGGGCCCAGTGGGATCGGCTGTCCGGGTGTGGGTTAGCACCCTAAGACCTTGTCTCCGCTGCGAGGGGTGGATGTGATCAGGCCCAGGTGTCCCTGCTGGGCTGGTATTGCCCACCAGGGCCTGTGATTTTAGTTGTAAGAGTCTGGGAGGTCCAGGCGCCTAGGGTGGGACTTGCACTGCCGGCCGTCCCCTGGCCCCTGATGGGAAGGGGGCGGGGCTGGTTCTGCCAGTTCAGGAACCTGTGGGGCCTTGGGGCTGCTCTGCCCTTCCCCTGCTAAACTGGCTTCCCAGTGCCTGATGGGAGCTCCCCACCTGATTTGGGGGTTCTTTGTTCCCTCGGGGTGGGGAGGGAGAGGGAGGGAGATCTAGCTTCTTTGTAGGGCTTGGGTCTCTGATAGCTGTTCTCCCGTTGGGGGAGGGGATAATGGGGGACTCACTGTTGCTGCTTTGTGTGTGTGTCCCGCGCAGTCGTTGGTCCTTCAGGGGTTGGCGAAGTGTCCTGGTGGCTTCCCCGGTTCCCTCTTTCTGCCGCGCTGGGTTCCCTTTTCCGAACCCGGTGTGGACCCGAACTTCTCATCGCTGCCGGTGTGTGTCTTGGTTTGCACCTTCCCTTGTGTCCGTGGGGTCTCCCGCTATCTGAATTCTGCACTTCTGGCTGCCTGTCTGCCGATCGCCGGGTTCCCCTTTCCCAGCCTGGCCCTGTTTTGGCCAGGGTCGGCTGGTGGGGGGAGGGTGCCCCGGAGGTTCTCCGGCTCTGTGTAGGTTTTCGGTTCTTCTTTTTTGCTCCTTTTTGTTTTCATGCGTTTCTCCACTACTTCTGGCTGCTGGTTTTGCTGGGTTCTTGATGGGGTGTTAGGTGTTGGAGTTCCCAGCTCGCTATTCAGTTGGAGCGAGTCGGGGTGCCTCCCTATTCTGTCGGCGCCATCTTTCTCCTCCGAAGCTTTTGGTTTCACAGACCTGGTCTCTACTGTCTTCCCCTCCCCACACCTTAACAGTTATATATCAGGGAGATCATGCCCACAGCATGGTGCCAATGGCCTGTAATCCTAGATACTCAGATGGCTAAGATCTGAGGATCACAATTTGAAGCTAGCCAGGGCAGAAAAGTTTGTGAGATTCTTATTTCCAATTAACCAAGAAAAATCCAGAATTGAATCAGTGGCTCAAGTAGTAGAGCACCAGCCTTGAGTGAAAAAGCTAGGATACAACACCCAGGCCCTGAGTTCCAGCCCCAATGCCAGAGCACACACACACACACACACACACACACACACACACACACACACACACACAACCACAGTACTTTCAGCTGGGGGCATGCCACATAGCAATAATTCAACACTTGATTTCTGTTAGGATATATTATATGAAAGACCTTCATTATGACATTTTCATTCATGGAACATATTCACACACCCTATTCCTCTGTTATTTTTATTTTCCTTTACATTCCATTTATCATTAACAAAGGTGTGTGTGTGTTTGGATGTTTGCTTTTGGGAGGCTTTCAGGGCCATACAATTGCTTGGCAGGTGCCCTGCACTTGAGCAATTTTTGCCTTGTTATTTGTCAGGTAGAATCTTGTAATTCTTGTTAAAGCTGACCTGGACTGTGATCCTCTTACTTAGGCCTTCCACACAGCTGATACTATAGGTATCCATATATGGCTTTTAGATTAAAGTAGGGGTCTCAAAAAAGTTCTTTTGTGTGTCTCCTGTGTGTGTGTGTGTGTGTGTGTGTGTGTGTGTGTGTGTGTGTGTGTGTGTTCATGTTTGTGCTGAAAATTGATCTCAGGGCCTTGCACTCTCACTTGGCTTTTTCAATCATGGCTGGTATTCTATTTGAGTCACACCTCCAATTCTAGTTTTCTGTTACTTAAGTGCACATAAGAGTGTCACAAACTTTCCTACCTGGGCTGACTTGGAAACTGAATCTTCAGATGTCAGCCTTCTGTGTAGCTAGGATCACAGGTAACTGCAATCCTGACTGGGTAGAATCCCATGTAACTGCAACCCTGAGGAATTAGGATCACAATAACTGCCATCCTGAGGAGCTAGGATCACATGTAACTGCAACCCTGAGGAGCTAGGATCATATGTAATGCAATCCTGAGTAGGTAATGTAAGCCACTGGCTCTATGGGTCTTTAAAAAAATCTACCTACACTTTTTCCTTATTCCATGTTTTCTTCTTCAGTGTTCCTAAAGTAAACCTAAGAGGCACTGTTCTTGCTTCTCTGTAATGTAAAGTACCCTGGGAGCTGAAAGAAATCAAAGTGTTCACCTAAGAAAAAAAGTGATGGACAGACTGGCCTTGAAAGGCCTCAAGAGCATGAGCTAGAGCATGCTGAGCTCTGTTCTAAGGGAGGAGAGCCAGCTATGGCAGAGGAGTGTACCTCTGGCTGGCAATAAACTGGGAGTTTGTGTGCCTCTGACTAAATGTAACCACCATTTTCCTAGCTGCCACTACAGGTGGGCTTGTGGGACTTAAGGAGACTCACTCAGGAGAGGGGATGGGGAGGGAGAAGATCAGGGAAGGGGAAAGGGAAGAGGAAGAAGATATGAGAGGAAGAAGAAAGGAAGGAAGGAAGGCAGGAAGGAAGGAAAGAAGGAAGGAAGGAAGGAAGGAAGGAAGGAAGGAAGGAAGGAAGGAAGGAAGGAAGGAAGGAAGACAAGGAAAAAGACTAATGATCTAGGAGTAGTATACAGATATTAAATAGTTAATTGTGATTGCTGATAATCTGCCTGCTACTTTCTGACAAACCAGTGCTTCAGGACCCCTCCTCCTGTACTGAGTTGGAGATGAAAGGGAATAGAACAGAAGCCAAGAAAAGCAGAAGAGATGAAAGGACTGGAGCTTCTTCAAACAACTCAAAGACTTGAAACTCTCCAATTCTGATGGATGAAGCAGATGCCACGCATTGCATCCTCAGTGATGAAGCCAGTGCAAGGTGCAACTAAGAAGAGCCTGAAGAGGAAACCACATGGGGCAGGGGTGGGGCGTCCCTTGATTTCCATATGGGGGAGGTGCTTCCTACTTGAGGATAATGTTCTTTCTCATCTAAGACAGAATGAACAAAATTACAAATGAGTAAAACCCACCTTCCTTCCTTTAAATCAGCATTCATATTAGTGGAGACTTTTCTGACTTAAAAATAGCAGCCTAATCAAGCAAGTATTTTAAAGTATATATATATATATATATATATATATATATATACATACATACATATATATGTATGTATATATATAAAACTAATGGGGATAGAAGTAAACTTTCATTAACTCTCTATGTAGGAAGAAATGGCAAAATGGCTAACGTTTCTCCCTAATTTATTGGAAAGCTGAGTGGATAAGTATTTGTAATTTTGTAATTGTAATTCTTGCATTGAGGAAAAATTGTCATTTGGGTTCAAAGGTCTTCATGCCATGCAGTAACTGGGACTGAAGAAAAAAAAAGGCTCTTTTAAAACAGGCAGCCCGACCCTCCCCCCACCAGCCGACCCTGGCCCAAACAGGGCCAGGCTGGGAAAGGGGAACCCAGCGATCAGCAGACAGGCTGCCGGGAGCGCAGAATTCAGACAGCGGGAGACCCCACGGTCACTAGGGAGGTGCAGACCAAGACATATAACGGCAGCAACAAGAAGTTCGGGTCCACACTGGGTTCGGGCAAACAGCGGCTGGGAAACCCACTGCGGCAGAAGGAGGGAACCAGGGACCCCACCATAACACTTCGCCACCCCCTGAAGGACCAACGGCTGCGCAGGACACACACACAATCCAGGACCAGTGAGTCCCCAATTACCCCCTCACCCAATGGGAGACCAGCTATCAGAGACCCAAGCCCTACAAAGAAGCTAGATCTCCCTCCCTCCCCCTCCCCACCCCGAGGGAACAAAGATCCCCCAAATCAGGCGGGAAGCTCCCATCAGGCGCTGGGAAGTCAGTTTAGCAGGGGAAGGGTGGAGCAGCCCCAAGGCCACACAGGTTCCTGAACTGGCTGAATCAGCCCTGTCCCCTTCCCAACAGGAGCCAGGGGACAGCCGGCAGTGCAAGCCCCACCCGAGGTGCCTGGACCTCACAGACTCTTACAACTAAAATCACAGGTGCTGGTGGGCAATACCAGCACAGCAGGGACACCTGGGCCTGATCACACCCCACCTCGCAGCGGAGGCGAGGTCTGAGGGTGCTAACCCACACCCGGTCAGCCGATCCCACTGGGCCCCAAACATACAGCCCCCCCCCCCCAACGGACTCGAGGGAGGGCGCAAACACAACCCAACAACATGGGGCTCGCTCTGGGAGGTGTACCCTGCTAAAGTGGATGGGGCCACAGCGCCAGAGCCTGTTGTAGTGGGTGCACAGTGCACAGGTGGGCAGGGCCCCCTGCGACAGCACCCGCTCCGGTAGGCGTACACCGCACAGGTGGGCGGGGCCACAGCGGCAGCACCTGCTCTGATAGACGCGCCTACACAGGAAGGAGAGCAGAGCTACAAACCAAACCTGTGAAGCCATCCACATATCTCCAGATGCGCAAATCACAAAGAAACATAACACAGTTCATCAAAGAGCAAGCCAACTCGCCAGCTCCAAAAAGCAGCACGACTGAAGAGGAGATGGAGAATAAAAAAGCAAATGAGGCCATGTTAACAGGAATGATGGAAAGCATCAGAAATGAAATCAGAAAACAATTCCAGGAGTTTAGAGCGGAAATCTGGAAGGACACCCAGGAAGCCAAGAAAGAAATGGAAGCAAAAATGGATACAATGCAAGCCTCCATTAAAGAAGACCTTAACATCCTGAGAATTGAAATGCATGAAAAAATAGATTTAAAGTACAACTCTTTAAAGGAAGAAATTTCCACGATCAGAGCTGATCTGACAACCATAAATAGCTCTCTGACATCCATAAACTCCGCAATTGAAACCATAACACAAAGAGTGGACCATATGGAATCCAGAATCTCTCACCTGGACGATGAAGCAGCCGACAACAACCAGAAAATGACCACACTCCAAGAAACGGTGAAGCTTCAGGGCAGACTAATCCAGGAACTAATGGACAAAGACAAGAGATATAATCTGCGCATAATTGGAATAGAAGAAGGAGCTGAATACCAGAGCAGAGGGCTTAAACATGTTCTCAATAAAGTTATTGCAGAAAACTTCCCCAATCTCACAGGGGACCCCACACGATTGGGGCAGCAACCCAACAGTATGTAACTAAAACCAAACAATTACTCAACGTATAAAGGTCAAAAATTGACCTCTCAGGGGAATACAATAGCTCAAAAGCTCTGTATGTACGTTCATATAAGACTACTGTTGACATATGGTCTAATACCGACATGACATTTAAAGCCCTAGGTGAACTTTCTTGGGCGTGGCCACGTGGCTACTGTATATGTTCTTGATACATTTTATATTGTATATATGTCTACCTGACCTAGAGAAGGGATAGGAAAACAGGGCATAAGATATTACAAGAAATGTACACACTGCCCTACTATGTGACTGTACCCTTTTTGCACAACACCTTGTCAAAAATTTGTGTTCAATTAAGAAATAAATTAAATAAAAAAAAAAAAAGAAAATAGACACCAAGAGTATTTCCCCAGGATCATTGAAAGAAAAGAGATCCAAATACCATTCTCTCCCAGACCCAATAAAATTACTGACATCCTCAAAGGCCTGGCAAGGGGGCATCATGGGTGAGAGAGGGCTTTGTTTAATCCTTAAGTTTTTCTATCTGGCCTTGCTGCCTTAACTTTTCACATGCCAGTCTCTTAAAGAAGCTCATTTTGAGTTTCTTTAGAAGATGGTGGTGCTAATATCCAGCTCTTCTGTCTTGTTTGGTTCTTAAAGATATACATGTATTTTGTGATCTGAAGAACTAAGAAACAAAAACAATCCAAAATTCAGTTGCCTTTGGAGGTGTGGTGGAGTCGAGGTAGTTTCATCCATTTTTTGATAACTAGCTGTTAAAATTGTGAGATCAGAGATGCTGTTCATCAATTTCAAAAGAATGTCTTAGAGACCTCGTTCTTATTTTCTTGCTCCTGCTGCTGCTGCTATTTACCTATTCATTTATTTATTTATTTTCAAATTTTTATTATCAAATTGATGTACAGAGAGGTTACAGTTTCATACGTTAGGCAATGGATACATTTCTTGTACTGTTTGTTACCCTGTCCCTCATAACCCCCTCCCTCCTCCCCCTTTCCCTTCCCCCCCCCCCGGAGGTGTTCAGTTCACTTACACCAAACAGTTTTGCATGTATTGCTTTTGTAGTTGTTTGTCTTTTTTAACCCTTTTTCCGTCAAATTTGGTATTCCCTTTCAATTTCCTACTTCCAATACCAGTATACACGGTTTCCAATATACTCAGATAAGATTACAGAGATAGTATAGGTACAACCACAGGAAGGTGATACAAGAACATCATCAATAATAGAAGCTACAGATACACATGGGACGTTGAAAGTAGTTACAACTGTGATATAACAATTGTCTCCATAACATGGAGTTCATTTCACTTAGCATCATCTTATGTGTTCATAAGGGTATAGCTATTGGGCCTTGTGATGCTCTGCTATGACTTGCCTAAACCTGTACTAATTATTCCCAATAAGGGAGACCATAGAGTCCATGTTTCTTTGGGTCTGGCTCACTTCACTTAGTATAATTTTTTCCAAGTCCTTCCATTTCCTTACAAATGGGACAATGTCATTCTTTCTGATAGAGGCATAAAATTCCATTGTGTATATGTACCACATTTTCCTGATCCATTCGTCTACTGAGGGGCATCTGGGTTGGTTCCAGATTCTCGCTATGACAAATTGTGCTGCGATGAACATTGTTGTACTGGTGGCATTACTGTGATTTTGTTTGTGGTCTTTTGGATAGATACCCAAAAGTGGGGCTGCTGGGTCATAGGGGAGTTCTATATTTAGCCTTCTGAGGAATCTCCATACTGCTTGCCAGAGTGGCTGAGCCAGTTTACATTCCCACCAACAATGAAGTAGGGTTCCCTTTTGGCCACATCCCCTCCAACAATTGTTATTGTTAGTTTTCTTGATATATGACATTCTTACTGGGGTGAGATGGAATCTCAATGTTGTTTTGATTTGCATTTCTTTTATGGCCAGTGATTTAGAGCATTTTTTCATATGTCTCTTGGCCATTCTCATTTCCTCATCAGAGAAGTCTCTTTAAGTCTTTAGCCCACTTGTTGAGGGGGCTATTGGTTCTTTTTCGGTTTTGTTTTGGAAGAAGGTAATTTTTTTAGTTCTGCATATATTTTAGAGATGAGGCCTTTGTCTGTTGAATGTCCGGTAAAGATCTTCTTCCAGTCTGTGGGCTTTCTGTTTATCTTGCGCTGCTGCTGCTATTTTAAATCCAATTTCTATTTCCTCCCATAGATGTGTGTGTGTGTGTGTGTGTGTGTGTGTGTGTGTGTGTGTGTGTTTGTGAATGATTGTAGTGGCATTTCTATTTAAGTTCATTAAAGGACATTTGTACAAAACAAAACAAACAAACAAAGACCAACAAGCGGGGTGGGGAAAGTAGCAACATCTTATCTCAGAAAACCAAGTTGTCTACTCCTGTATTTCCAGCTATGCTGGAGGCAGAGGTTAGAATGGTCATGGTCCCAAACTGGCCCTGGCAAAAGAGAAAACCTACCAAAAAAAAATGATAGAGGAAGAAAGGCTAACAAAAACAATTTCTGAAACAAAACAAAGTAAGCCAAACCCAAACTTTCCTGATTCATCTTTTGATCATTTTGGCTGAAGTGAAGCTTCTGTCGCATGCAGGCTTCTCAGAAGAGAAGTTGCGTGCTGTCAGTTCTCATTTGGAGCATGGAGGTTCAGGACAGGAGTGGTTTGAAGGATCTTTCCAGATCTTTCACCTTCTGTCATTGTCATTTGGTCCTTTTCTAAATTGGCTAACCTAACCCTGCAGTCCAGGAAGCTGAGGGCTAACCTGACTGGAAACACACAGGATGCAGGCATGGAATTATGGGAAGGCTTTTTACAGAGTCTTCTTTCCCTCTCTCCCTCCCTCCCTCCCTCCCTCCCTCCCTCCCTCCCTCCCTCCCTCCCTCCTGTCCTTCCTTCTTTCTTTCTTTCTTTCTTTCTTTCTTTCTTTCTTTCTTTCTTTCTTTCTTTCTTCCTCCCTTCCTTCCTTTGTTTCTTTCTTTTTACTCTCCTCCTCCTCCTCCTCCTCCTCCTCCTCCTCCTCCTCCTCCTCCTCCTCCTCCTCCTCTTCCTTTTTCCTCTCTTTCTTTTTGTGCTGTACTGGGGCTTGAACTCAGGACCTGGGCTTGGTCCCTTATCTTTTTGCTCAAGGCTAGTGCTCTATCCTTTGCTCCATAACTCCACTTCTGGTTATTTGGTGAAGCCCAGGCTTGCTACAAACCATAATCCTCAGATCTCAGCCTCCTGAGTAGCTAGGATCACAGGCATGAGCCATCAGCACCAGGCCCTTGATAGAATTTGAATACAACTTTACCTTTCATTCATTTTAGGTTATACTCATTTTATTTTAAGGAGAATTGGTAAGTAACATAAAAGGGACACAAATTAAGAGTTAGGATTTAGTTGTAATTTAATTGCATTTCAGATTCAGAATAATCACATTTCACTGTTTTTTCTATCCTTGAAGGGAAAACTGAATGTTTTTCTTTGTAGCTGGGGGCGATCTGGTAGAGATGCTCAACTCTGCATTGCACTTTTCTGGTGCTGCCAGGCACATGATGAGATGCCCATTTCTGCCAGTGCTGTAAGGTCTTGTACATTTACCACAGGGGTGAAGCTAGGCTGCGCCATCCCTTTCTCTTCTTTCAGCACTGTATTAGTTATCTATGGCCACATAAAAAAATTACACTGAAGCCTAGCAGTTTAAACAATAATTATTAAGTTTATAATTACTGTAATAATTAATCATATATTAATATTATTGATATGCCAACATATTATCAATAGAATAATAATATATAATGTATTGTAATATATAACTATATAAAAGCATATAATATATAAATTTATAAAATATATCATATATTTATTATATTTTATAATATATCATATATTATATACAACATATATAAATTATAAGCATATATGCAATTATTGTGATAACTATACATCATATTATATTAATATATTACTTATATTATTTACAATTCTATAATATGTACTTATTATAGAATTATATATTCTATAATTATATATGCACAATATTATTTATATGATTTATATATATACATAATCTTATAATGCATTATTATATATCATCAATATAAAACGTAATATGTGGGCTGGGAATGTGGCTTAGCGGTAGAATGCTTCCTAGCATGCATGAAGCCCTGGGTTCGATTCCTCAGCACAACATATATAGAAAAGCCCAGAAGTGGCGCTGTGGCTCAAGAGGTAGAATACTAGCCTTGAGCAAAAAGAACCCAGGGACAGTGCCAAGGCCCTGAGTCCAAGGCCCAGAACTGGAAAACAGACAAACAAACAAAACCATAATATGTAACATAATTTATAACATATTTTATAAATACATAGCATAACATATTAGGTATATTGATTATATATTAACACTATATAATAACATATACCAGTCATCATTTAAACTTAGCAGTTTAGGGTCTGGGAATGTGGTTTAGAGTGCTTGTCTAGCATTCATGAAGCCCTGGGTTTGATCCTCAGTACCACCACATAAACAGAAAAGGCTGGAAGTGGTGCTGTGGCTCAAGTGATAGAATGCTAGCCTTGAGCAAAAGAAGAAGCTCGGGGACAGTGCCTAAGCCTTGAGTTTAAGCCCCAGGACTGGTAAAAAAAAAAAAAAAGGCTTAGCAGTTTAAACAAGTTCTTTTTTTACTTTCAGTAATATTGGAGGCAATTCTATTTACTAAAAAGTGAAGTCTGCACCACATTATAAAACAACAGGAATGCATAGTGAAATTTAACAATCTAGATATTTTCCCATTCATTTCAAGATTAAGCAATTACTTGCCATTCAAAACTAAGACACATACATTGCTTAAGTCATTTGCTCACAGGCACAATTCTGCAACTTGTGTCAGAGGTACCTTAGGAAACCTGGCCTGTGTCTTTTAAGGAAATGATAGCACATGAGGTTTGAACAGTGATTATGAGGGTAAAGGTTAACTGTGCAATAAGATGACTCAACTAAATAAAATAGAAGCTCATTTTCTTCTGATGTAATATCCTGTAAATTGGAAGTCAGTCCTGGGCAATTAGGGGCACCCTCTCCATGAAGCTATCTGGAAATGGTCCCAATATTTGATGTGGTGGCTAGGGGAACCAAAATGATAGTTGGGATGAAAACCATCAAGCAAATAATAATTACCCTGAGTTCATAATTGGCGTGTAACCTAAGGTATTGAAGCAGGCTTCAAACACAATGTTGGCTGCTTCCATCCCAAGGCTCCAGTAGTTGAAGGCCTCTTCTGTGGCTGGCAGAACTCAGTTCTCTGCAGATGTTGGAGGGAGGGCTTTACGTTGGTGTCAGCTGCTGCGTGCTGTCTTCCTGTTGTTCTCTTATTGCATGTGTGTCTCTCCAGAGCTTCTCTGAACCTGGCATTTGGCTTCCAGGAGCAGGAAAATTAAGACTGGCCAAGTAGAAGCCAGTTTGTCTTTTCATCTCAGAAGTGTTATCTGTGGTTATTACCACCCCACCCCTCTCTTTTGCTGGTCCTGGGGCTTGAACTCAGGGCTTGAATGCTGTCCCTTAGCTTCTTCTTGCTTGAGGCTAGTGCTCTACCACTTGAGCCACAGCACCACATCAGGCTTTTTCTAAGTAGTTTACTGGAGATTAGAGACTCATGGATTTTCCTGCCTGGACTAGCTTCGAACCTTAATTCTCAGATCTCTGCCTCCCAAGTAGTTAGAGTACAGGCATAAGCCACTGTTGCCTGACTGCCATATCTTCGATATTAGAACCAGGTACTTAGATGCAGTTCACAAACACAGAGGAATACAGAGGAGTGAACATTGTGGGCAGGGGTCACTGGGAGCCTCTTTAGAAGCTGCCTACCACAAATGGTTGTTGGCAGGAAAAGGGAATGTGTAGGATAGACACAGAGGCACAGGCCTGTAATCCCAGATATTCAGGAAGCACAGATCAGGAAGATCTTGGTTCAAGGCCAGACAGAACAAAAAGGAGAAAAAAGTTAGTGAAACATCATCTCAATGGTGGTTGAACACGGTGGTATAAACTTATGATAACAGCTACTTGTGAGGTGTTTGTAGGAGGATGATGGTCAGGTAAAACCTGAAAAATAGCTAAAAGCAAAGAAAGGTTGGGGCAATGACTCAATAGCAAGTGTCAGTACTGAGTTCAAATTCCACACTGAAAAAAAAAGGAAATTAAGATTCTTTAACAGTGCTGTGGGATCAAATAAATAACCTGGGCCTACAGCATGAAGTTCATCAATGATTCCTTGTATTATCGTAGTTAATTGTCTTATGAGATGTTCACATTAGCAGGGTGACAAAATATCCAAGGAGACAGAAAGAACTCTCTTTTCCACATCACACACTACTTTTTGTTCAAACCTGACAATACTTCTCCAAACACCACTCCACACACAATAGGACAATGCTATTGGTGAAAGAATAAAATAAGATTCGAAAAGCACCGCTAGATAGCTGGGGCTCAGATTAAATGCCTCTCACAATCAGGAGCTACTCAGAATATTTCAACAAAAAGCATTTATAGGCTCAGAAGCCTTGTGGCATCAGATATTGTGGAGTATGACAAAGCCTGGAAGATAACACTTTAAATAAAGCCAGTTTCTTGATCCTGAATAACATAACGACCTCTTCCTCTGTAACTGGGTCTGTGTGTGATGAATGTGTCAGGGAATGTTCACCTTTCTGTACTTTCCCCTCAGTACACACCTTTCTTGATGTTGGCTCATTCATTGTGTGTGTGCACGTACGTGTGTGTATGTGTGTGTTTGTGTATGTGTGTGCCAGTATGGGGACTTGAACTGGGCCTGGGCCTTGTCCCTTGGGCTTTTTTGCTTAAGACTGGTGGTACTCTACTTGATTCACAGCACCACTTCTGGGGTTTTGGTGGTTAACTAGAGGGAAGAGTTTCACAGAATTTTCTGCCCAGGTTGACGTCAATCCATCTTCCTCAGATTTCAGCCTCCTGAGTAACTAGGACTATAGATGTGAGCCACTGGTTCTGGCTTCATTGATCTTTTGGAACTTAGTAATAGCCACAGCTGATGTGCCCAGTATCCAGATCTCAAAAGGACAGCTTGGCTGGGCATTCCACTATACGTTCTCACAGGCTGGGTCCTTCAGACAACTTAAAACAAAACCACATCTCTTCTTTCTTCCTTGCTTTCTGTCTTCCTCTTTCCGTTTAAAGTTCATTGTTTCCTGAAGATTAATTTTGAAAAAGTCTAATGGTTCTAAGCATAATATCTCCATGATTATTATCTTTTGTGCCCGTTCTGGGGCATGAATTCTGGACCTGGGCACTAACTGTTTCTGAGCTTCTTTTTGCTTTAGGCTAGCATGCTACCACTTCAGCCAGAGCTCTACTTCTAGATATTTTTTGGTGAGGGGGTAGTATATTGGATTTAAGAGTCTCATGGACTTTCCTGTGTGGGCTAGTTTGAACTGTAATCCTCAGATCTTATCCTCCTGACTAGCTAGGATTAGGCATGAGCCATCGGTTCCCAGCCTGAAGGTTATTATTATTATTATTTTTTGCCAGTCCTGAGGTCTGAACTCAGGGCCTGAGCACTGTCCCTGGATTCTTTTTGCTCAAGGCTAGCACTCTACAACTTGAGCCATAGCTGCACTTCTGGCTTTTTCGATATATGGGGTGCTCAGTAATTAAGCCCAGGGCTTCATGTATGCAAGGCAAGCACTCTACTGCTAGGCCACATTCCCAACCCCCTCAAGGTTATTTTTAAAAATCATAAAAATGGTTATTTTATCTTGGAAGGTAGAAGAGAGAAAATGCTAACTTTGCTCTAGAAAGACAAATTTTGTGGCCCAAAGTGACCTTAATTTGCTACCACAACCAGATTATTTTTCTTATTTATTGTCAAAGTGATGTACAGAAAGGTTATAGTTTCATACATTTGGCATTGGATACATTTCTTGTACTGTTTGTTACCTCCTCCCTCATTCCCCCCTCCCATCCCCTTTTCCCTCTCCCCCCATGAGTTGTTCAGTTGGTTTACACCAAATGGTTTTGCAAGTATTGCTTTTGTAGTCATTTGTCTTTTTACCCTGTGTCTCTCGATTTTGGTATTCCCTTTCACTTTCCTAGTTCTAATACCAGTATATACAGTTTCCAATGTACTTAGATAAGATACAGTGATAGTGCAGGTACAACCACAGAAAGGTGATACAAGAGGATCATCAACAATAGAAGCTAAATTTCACATGGCATGTTGAAAGTAAGTACAACAGTGATATATCACTTCTTTCCATAATATGGAGTTCACTTCACTTAGCATTATCTTGTGCATTCATAGGGGCATAGCTATTAGGCTCTTGTGATCCTCTGCTGTGACTAGCCTAAACCTGTGCCAATTATTCCCTATGAGGGAGACCATAGAGTCCATGTTTCTTTGGGTCTGACTCACTTCACTTAGTATAATTTTTTCCAAGTCCTTTCATTTCCTTACAAATGGGACAATGTCATTCTTTCTGATAGAGGCATAACATTCCATTGTGTATATGTATCACATTTTCCTGATCCATTTGTCTACTGAGGGGCATCTGGGTTGGATCCATATTTTAGCTATGACAAATTGTGCTTCAATGAACATTGTTGTGCTGGTGGCTTTACTGTGATTTTGTTTGTGGTCTTTTGGGTAGATGCCCAAAAGTGGGGCTGCTGGGTCATAGGGGAGCTCTATGTTTAGCCTTCTGAGGAATCTCCATATTGCTTGCCAGAGTGGCTGAGCCAGTTTACATTCCCACCAACAATGAAGTAGGGTTCCCTTTTGGCCACATCCCCTCCAACATTTATTATTGTTAATTTTCTTGATAAAGGACTTTTTTTTACTGGGGTGAGATGGAATCTCAATGTTGTTTTGATTTGCATTTCTTTTATGGCCAGTGATGTGGTGCACTTTTTCATATCTCTTAGCCATTCTCATTTCCTCATCGGAGAAGTCTCTTTGTAAGTCTTTAGCCCACTTGATGAGGGGGCTATTGGTTCTTTGCGGTTTTGTTTTGGAGGAATGTAATTTTTTTTAGCTCTGCATATATTTTAGATATGAGGCCTTTGTCCATTGTATAGCCAGTAAAGATCTTTTCCCAATCTGTGGCCTTTCTGTTTATCTTGTGAGCTATGTCCTTTGCCCTGCAGAAGCTCTGCAGTTTGATGAAGTCTCATTTGTCCATCCTTTCTTTGATTTGTAGCATTTCTGGTCTTTGTTAAGGAAGTTCCATCCTGTGCCTAGGAGCCCAAGTGTTTCTCCTACTCCTTCTTTTAGTGTTTTCAGGGTGTCTGTTTTGATTTCGAGGTCTTTGATCCATTTGGAATTGATTTTGGTGCAGGGTGATATATAAGGATATAGTTTTAGTTTGTTGCAGGTGTTGAACCAGTTTTGCCAGCACCATTTGTTAAAGAGGCTATCTTTCTTCCAGACTATTTTTTTTAGCTCATTTATCAAAGACTAAGTAGGCATAGTTCTGTGGGTTCATTTCTGGGTCTTCAATTCTGTTCCATTGGTCTTCAGGCCTGTTCTGGTGCCAATATCAAGCTGTTTTTATTACTATAGCTTTATAATACAGCTTAAAGTTTGGTATTGTAATTCCTCCAGCACTGTTCTTTCTGCTTAGGATTGTTTTTGCAATTTGGGGTCTTTTATTGTTCCATATGAATTTCTGGATTGCTTCCTCTATTTCATTAAAAAATGGTGTTGGGATATTAATGAGTATTGCATTGAATTTGTAGATAGCCTTTGGCAATATTGCCATTTTGACTATATTAATCCTCCCAATCCAGGAGCATGGGAGGTTTTTCCATTTCCTTAGTTCTGCCTTAATTTCATTTTTCATGTTTTTAAAGTTCTCATCATAGAGGTCTTTCACTTCTTTGGTTAAGATTATTCCTAGGTATTTTATGTTTTTTGAGGCTATTGCAAAAGGAGTTGCTTTCCTGATTTCAGCCTTGGTCTTTGGGTCTTTAGCATGTAGAAAGGCTGTTAATTTTTGAGGGTTTATTTTATATCCTGCAACTTTGCCAAAGTTTTGGATCAGCTCTAGTACTTAGGAGTAGAGTCTATGAAGTTCTTTAGGTATAAGATCATGTCATCTGCAAAGAGAGAAAGTTTAACTTCATCTTTTCCTATTTGGATCCCCTTTATATTTTCTTCTTGCCTAATTGCTCTGGCTAGGAATTCTAGTACTATGTTGAAGAGGAGGGGAGAGAATGGACATCCCTGTCTTGCTCCTGATTTTAAAGGAAATGGCTTTAGCTTTTCACCATTTAGAGTTGTGCTTGCTGTTGGTTTGTCATAAACTGCCTTTATTATATTCAGGAGTGTTCCCTGGAATCCCAATATTTCCAGGGGTTTTATCATAAATGGGTGCTGGATTTTATTGAACACCTTTTCCGCATCTAGAGGTATAAGCATGTGGTTCTTTACCTTGCTCCGGTTGATGTGGTGGATTACATTAATTGACTTGCATATATCGAACCAACTTTGCATCCCTGGGATGAGTCCAGTTTGATCGTGGTGTATGATTTTTTTCATGACCTGTTGAAGTCAATTGGCCAGAAGTTTTTTGTTGAGAATTTTTGCATCTATGTTCATCAGGAAAATCATTTTATAGTTCTCTTTCCGTGATGAGTCCCTGCCTGGTTTTGGGATGAGGGTTATACTGGCTTCATAGAATGTGTTTGGTAGTGAACGTTCTCTTTCAATTTCACTGAAGAGTTTGAGAAATATTAATGTGAGTTCTGTTTTAAAGGTCTTGTAGAATTCTGCTGTGAATCTGTCTGGACCTGGACTTTTCTTGGATGGGAGATGACTTATTGCTATTTCTATTTCAATGCTGGATATGGGTCTGTTTAGAAGCTTTAAATCTTCATCATTGAGTTTGGGGATATGAATTTTTTTCTAGGAAATCGTTCATTTCTTCCAGGTTCTCAAATTTGTTGGCATAAAGGTTTGCAAAATAGTCCCTTATTGTGTTCTGAATTTTGTTTTTTTCTGTGGTGATGTTACCTGTTTCTTCTCTGATTTATTTGGGTGTGCTGCCTTCGTTTTTTGGCCAGGTTTTCTAGGGGGTGTGTCTATCTTGTTAATTTTTTCAAAGAACAAACTCTTGTTGATTCTTTTGATTTTTTTTTGTCTCTAATTCATTTACTTCTGATTTGATTTTAATTATTTGCTTCCGTCTATTGACTTGGGGTTTGGCTTGTTGTTCTATTTTGAGGAGATTAAGGTGCTTCCTTAAGTTGTTGAGTTGCTGTTTCTCCAGTTTGTTGGTGTATGCACTCAGAGATATAAATTTTCGTCTGAGTACTGCCTTTGCTGTGACCCAAAGGAGCTGGTACTTTGTGTCCTTATCTTGGTTGAATTCCATAAACATTTGAATTTATGTTCTAATTTCTTCAATGACCCACTGATGGTTCAGCAGTGTGTTGTTTAGTCTCCATGAATTGTAGGATTTTCTGTGGTGGCTGTTTGAGTTGAGCTCTAATTTTATTCCACTGTGGTCTGAGAAAATGCAGGGAATGATTTTGATACTTCTGAATTTGTACAGATTTTCTTTGTAACCTAAGATGTGATCTATTTTGGAGAATGTTCCATGTACTGCTGAAAAGAATGTGTATTCTGGTGTTGCTGGAAGGAATATTCTGTAGATGTTGGTTAAGTCTAGTTGGTCTATGCAGTTGTTTAGTTCTGTGGTTTCTTTGTTCAGTTTTTGGCATGTTGATCTGTCCAGAGGTGACAGTGGAGTGTTAAAGTTGCCAACTATCACTGTGTTTGGTTCTATGAATGTTTTTTAGAGTCAGTGTTTGTTTGATGAATTTGGGTGCTCCTGTATTTGGGGTGTAGAAATTTAGGATGGTTATATCCTCTTGTAGGAGAGATCCCTTTATTAGTATGTAGTAACCTTCTTTGTCTCTTCTCACCATTTTTAATTTGAAGTCAATTTTATGTGATACTAGGATTGCAACTCCAGCCTTCTTATGGGGGCCGTTTGCTTGGTAGATTTTATTCCAGCCTTTTACTTTTAGAAGATGTTTGCTTTTGCTGGGTAGATGTGTCTCTTGGAGGCAGCAGAAAGATGGATCTTGATTTTTGATCCAACTTATGAGCCTATGTCGTTTGATTGGAGAATTAAGTCCATTAATGTTGAGAGTTAGGGTTGAGAGATGATCATTTGTTCCTTTCATTATAGCTATCTTGTTAAAAGCTGTGTCTTCCCAATTCTTGATCTAATATTCTGGTTTTCTATTTACGGTTCATTTCTCTGTCTGTACTGTGATCTTGATTATTTTCCCTGTATAGTCCATCTTTGAGGATTTTCTGTAAGCTGGTTTGGTGGAGATGTATTGTTTCAGTTTTTCCTTACTGTGGAAGACTTTTATTTGACCTTCGGCTATGAATGAGATTAGCTGGGTATGGTATTCTTGGTTGATAGTTATTTTTCTTTAGGGTTTGGTATACCTCATTCGAGGCTCTCCTTGCTTTCATGGTCTCTACTGAGAAGTCTGGGGTAATTCTGATTGTGTTTCCTTTATATGTGATTATTTTCTTCTCCCTAACAGCTTTAAGGATTCTTTCCTTGGACTCTATTGATCCTGTTTTGATCACAATGTGTAGGTGGGATGTCCTATTCTGGTCTGGTTGGTTTGGGTTTCAAAATGCTTCTTGTATCTGTATAGGCCTATTCTGGATATTTGGGAAGTTCTCGGCTAATACTCTGTTAAATAGGTTGTCTATTCCATTAACTTCTTTCTCTAGGTTTTCCTCAATACTTATTATCCTTAAATTGGGCTTCCTGATTGTGTCTTGGAGCTCCTGGAGTGATCTGTTTTGTCGATTGGATTGGTTTTGTATTGTTTTTTGACCTTTCTCCACAGATTCTAGGGAATCTTCAGCTCCTGAGATTTGATCCTCAGCTTCATCTAGTCGACTGTAGGCTAGCTACTTGATTTCGAATCTCTTTTCCTTCTGACTGGTCTTTCCTGATGATTTCCATGTCTTTGCTATAGTTTTCTCTTAGGTCCCGCATGGACTTTATGTCATTAATTTGGTTTTGAGTGCTGTCTCTCAAATCTTTTAGCTGGGTCGCTATTTTTTCATTTGACTCTTGAAGTTCATTTATCTTTCTATTTGTTGAGGCCATGAAATCGTCTGTTGCTTTATGGACAGATTGATGTATTGCTTCAAACTTTTCATTTAACATTTTTATCAGTAGACTTTGTAGAGCATTTTGAGGGTTCTCGTCTATGTCTTTGATTGACTGCTCTGCTTCCTGCTTGTTTTGAGTGGGAGATGAGACTCCATTGTTTGCCATCATTCTAGTGCTTCTTCTGCCCATTTGGATTGAGAATGCCAATCTACAAGCACCTGTGAGCACCGTTTAAAACCCAAAGTAGACCTTACCAAGCACTGTTGTGTAAATCTTTGAAGTTCACAGATACATTGTTTACCTGTATATAAAATTAGATTTGGTATTCCTAAAGAAAACAATTTCAATATAACAACCAACCCTGAGCCCTGTATTCAGTAGTTACTTATTTACTGTTACAACCCTATGAGCAATTTTTGTTCTTATATTGTTATTTTTGGACTGGCTGGATTTCTCTATGAACCCCTTTGATTCACTTGGATTGAACAGGGATACCCTCTATCCAATAACCAAGTATCAATGGAGTCTGGAGGTCCTGGAAGTAAATCAGGAGGGTAAGTTAGAGGTAGTGAAGAGAATAAAGTAAAATGTATGGGGGGGTGATGATTTTCGTTTAGTTTCAGTAACGTGGAAATGTGGAGAAGAGTAGAATTGGTAAAAAGAACAAGGTTAAAATGATAGACAATGGAGAGTCAGCAGAAAAGAGTGAAGGTATTAGTCATAGGAAAGTAATTTTAAAGAAAGAGCATGTGAAGAGAGAAAGAAAAAATACTGGAAGACAAATGCACAAAACACAAAAAAATTACCAAAAAACTCAGAAAAAAAACGATAAAACAAACAAATAGAAATAGAAAACAAAAAACAAACGACGTCTCAGAAATGAAAAATAGAAAATAAAAAAGTTTAAAAAATGTTTTTAAAAAAATGTACTCTTCCTTGTTTGGGTGGGCTTTCTCCAGTCTCTACTTTCCTTGTGATGGTCTGTAGTCTATTTTCCTGCTGCTTGGCTGGTTTGACTTGCTTTCAGTTTGCAGGGGGTGGACCTGCTTTGACCCTCCTCCCCTGTTAGTGAAATCCTGGGGCTCTGTGGTTCTCACAGCTTGCAGGTAGGACTTGGGTGTCCTCTGTAGCTGGGGGATGTTAACAGTCTTGGGAACTGTGACTCCTTCAGTCTGCTGTGGGACTGCAGCCTTTAAAGCCTGGCTTTGAATAGGCTGTGGACCCAGCAGGGCGGGGCGCCTCTGGCCTGGTTTATCTGGCTGAGAGTCGCTTGCCTGGGGGAGGTTCCTCCCTCCTAGGTGGGGCGGCCTCCTGAGCGGAGCTGGCTATGGAATTCAGCTGTGTTTGTGGCTGGGAATTGGGCTTCCTCTGTGATGGGACCATTTATCCGTCTCAGGAACTGTTCATTCTCCCCATCTGGTTGTTCTGTGCAGCCGGTAGCTGCTCGCTACGTTTGGTTTTGATTTAGAAATTCCGGCAGGCAGGGTGGGGCACCTCTGGCTGAGTTTACTTGAGTGTGTGAGCCTCGGCCTGGGCAGGGCTCGTTCTCCTGGTTGGAGCTGGCTCTCACTGGTCGGTCCCTCAAGCCCTTTTCATAGATGGCCCCTCTGTCCTCGCTTTCCCCAGGCTCGCTTTAGTTCCAGTCTGGTCTGATCCTTTGCCAGTGTCAAAATGGCACTTTGCTCTGGAAGTGGGGGAAGGGCTAGCTTCCAGAAGCTGCTCTGTGGGCGTGAGTGAGAATGTCTTTTGTGGGGTACTCACGCTTTCTCTGCAATTTCGGCCCATCTGTGCTCAGCCTTTGATCTGCGTCTGTCTGCCGCTGTCGGGAGGATTTCTTCCTGGTCGCCACTGTGTGCTTTAGGCGCATGAAATGTTGGGCGCTGTGCCGGCACTGGTGTGGCGTAGGGACGCCGCCTGGAGCTCAAATCTGTGTTTTCAGGCCAGCAAAGTCGATTTTTCTTTCCTGGCCAGAATCCCTGTACTGTTATAACTTACTTGGGCTGTCTTTCTAGGAGTAAAAGTTTCTCTAGAGTGGTAAAACTGCGATGTCAGAGGGAGCTTAACTAGGGCTCTGCTGCTCCTCCTCCATCTTCCTGGAACCCACACTTAGATTTTTTTAAACTATAAACAAGCATGTGAGAATTCTTATATAGCCTGGAAGTTTGTCTGTAATAAAAATCTGCTTTGATAGTTCACACTAATTGCTGGGAATATGGCCTAGTGGCAAGAGTGCTTGCCTTGTATACATGAAGCCCTGGGTTCGATTCCCAAGAACCACATACATAGAAAATGGCCAGAAGTGGCCCTGTGGCTCAAGTGGCAGAGTGTCAGCCTTGAGCAAAAAGAAGCCAGGGACAGTGCTGAGGCCTTCAGTCCAAGGCCCAGGACTGGCAATAATAATAATAATAATAATAATAATAATAATAATAATAATGAAAATAAATAAAAATAAATAAAGTTTATACTAGGTCATACGTATTAAACATGCACCCTCAGTAGTTTCTTGGGCTTTTGTTGTCAATAAACCTATCACATTCATTGTCAATAACATCACATAAATGTACAAAAAAGTTAGGAAAGGAGCAAAAAATTACCAGAGGCAAAAAGCAAAAACAAAAAAGAAACCCAAAACACCAAGTAAGAGATTTTGCATGAGGCTAAATCAACATGTCTTTTTTCGTGGCTCCCACAGAAATCAGTCTCCAAAACTCAAGAGATACAGCATATAAATGTTTAATTTTTTTACAGTATACATTGTTCCTTTTAGCTTTAAAAAGTCACAAAAGCAAAAACATTGAGGTTCTTTCTGTCTGGTACCAAGTAGATGTTAATCAACATTTTTTGACAATTCACAGCAACTGCTTGCAGAGTTGTTTGTAGGAGCCAAGGAGCTGTGGCAACAACACTGTAGAATCACATTGTGTTATATACATTTAAAAAAAAAAGGTGGGACAGAATGTTTGGAAGAAACTTATAAAGTTACATTGTAAGTCAGAATGACTGACACGCTTTACAGACATGGAAGAGCTGGGCTGCAGTTAAAAATGGCTTGACTTAAATTACAGCCAGCAAAAGCAGGGATAGAGCATGAACTCTCTCTCATGGTGGGCATGGAGTTCTGAATCAGGGATATCATTAATTATATAGCCTTGCGTGTGTGTGTGTGTGTGTGTGTGTGTGTGTGTGTGTGTGTGTACTAGGGCTTGAACTCTGGGCCTGGGTGCTGTTCCCTTAGCTTTTTCTCTCAAGGCTGGTGCACCACAGCTCCATTTCCAGCTTTTGGGTGGATAACTGGAAAAGAATCTCATGGGCTTTCCTACCAGGGCTGGCATGAAACTGTGATTCTCAGATCTCAGCCTCCTGAGTAGCTAGGATTGCAGGCATGAGCTATTGATACATGGCATCCTGGATTTAAAATAAAAAAAAGTAAGAAACCAAAGTTGTTTTCAGGTCTAATGTGCGTTTCAGGGATATTACTTTCAGAACTTGTACTAAATACCATATACAATAGAGGAGATGTCATCTTGCAATGACAGTACAATCCCAATTGAGCTTTTTTCCTCCCTAGAGTCACCACTGGTCCCTTCCTACCTTATCTCATCAGGTGACAAGAAACAAAGAAGCATGCTTCTTATCTCAGCAGCAGAAATATAAAAATGTTCACTGGAGGAGGCTCTTTTAATGCTGAGGAATTGTAGGAACCAATACAAACAAACACTGACATACAGCCACTGAGTTAAAGGAGACGTAATTTTTTTGTGTGATGTAAAATGGGAAAATCTTTTGCTTAAGCCTTTAGATTGAATGTCTCTCTCTTCCCTCAAAGTGAAAACTGAACTTTATTCCTATATATTTGAGATGTTGAGAAAGAGGTTTTCGGCAATTTGTGGCCACTTGGGAGTTGCTATCTTGAGTTAAATCTTGGAGGGACACTTACGGTGACAATATCATACAGTTGTACCTAATATTATTCCTAAATTGAACATTCATCCCTTTCAGATTTGCATTTTCTGGTAAAGGATGTTTAACATTGAGCCACTCTGAAGGTTGTTCTAACTTATACAAAATGGCTAAATCTCATACATTCCATTGCTACGTTTTATGGCTTTTAGTTTAGTAAATAACTTATAAAGTTTTCCCAGTGTCCTAAAAGGTTAATAATTATATACATTAGCATTATTCTGGTAATAATTCTAAAATATATTAGCTCTATTCTCTTTTGTTTCTATAGAATACCAAGAAAATGTCTAAGATAAGAGATTTAATGTCCAGCTATAACTCAATGACAGCTTAAAACCTATGGAAGACTAAGCTACTGACCATTTAATTTAGTTCTGTCCCTGAAAATAAACTCATCAGAAATCGTCCCGAGAGGATGTTAACTTAAGATCCTTTACTTAGGAGCTATCATTACAACCTCTTCCTGCATTTTGCATTTTTTAAATTCTGAGGAAGTGTTCTATATAAACTTAGGGCCTCAAATTCCTAGAGGAACTAGCCTTTAGGTGAGATTGTGGTTCTTGTTTTTGGGGTTTTTTCCCTATTCGTGCCAGTACCTGGGCTTGAACTCAGGCCTGGACCTCTTCTTTTTTTTTTTTTTTTGGCCAGTCCTGGGGCTTGGACTCAGGGCCTGAGCACTGTCCCTGGCCTCTTTTTGCTCAAGGCTAGCACTCTGCCACTTGAGCCACAGCGCCACTTCTGGCCATTTTCTGTATATGTGGTGCTGGGGAATTGAACCCAGGGCCTCATGTATACAAGGCAAGCACTCTTGCCACTAGGCCATATCCCCAGCCCCTGGACCTCTTCTTGCATGGCTTTTTCACTTGAGACTAACATCCTACCACTTGAGGCACATCTCCACTTCCAGCTTTTTGATGGTTAATTGGAGGTAAGAGGCTAATGGACTTTTCTGCTCAGGCTAGTTTTGAACTACGATCCTCAGATCTCAGCCTTCTAAACAGCTAGAATTATAGGCATGAACCAACAACACCCAATGAGTTTGTGTTTTCTACTTTGAAAAGGAAGTGCTGTTTGTTTCATTTTAGCAGCTAGAAAATTTAGGACCAGATCACTGTCCAACTAAACTGCATGAAACTATGCATTTATGTTCTGTTTTCATATTTGATGTCTCTTTATTTTGTAGTTCTCTTAGGCCTTTTAAAAATAGGTTATGGGGCTGGGAATATGGCCTAGTTGCAAGAGTGTTTGCCCGTATACATGAAACCCTAGGTTCGATTCCTCAGCACCATATATACAGAAAAGGCCAGAAGTGGTGCTGTGGCTCAAGTTTGCACAGTGCTAGCCTTGAGCAAAAAGAAGCCAGGGACAGTGCTCAGGCCCTGAGTCCAAGCCCCAGAACTGGCAAAAAAAAAAAAAAAAATATATAGGTCACTGATTTCAAAAATAAAAACATAATTATAAGTAACTAGCTGTAATGTAGGTAAGCATTATTTCTACCATAATCTAGATGTTAAAGATGCATAAAAGTTTCTTTTATTACAGATATAATTTTATATATGAAGTATGAGAATGTCCTTTCCATCACAATGAACATTAGGAGAGTAGTTGTTAATGAAGTATTTTCTATGTTGTCCAAATGCTGGACGGCCCAAGTTTTCTAGTAAAATGTTGACTCAATGTAACCACTGAAAAATGTTAAATCTCTCTCCAGTACAAGATCACTGACTACAATATTCATTCAGTCTTTTTAATATTTCCAAGTTATATTTTTAAAACTGGAAATTCTGGTGTCATATAAATTTATATAATGAAAATACTATGAGAATGATTTCCTTGTCACTTGTATATAATCTACTTCTTAAAATACAAAATATGACATAGGAAACAAACTTTGAAGCAGTATTTTCTAAGTGCATGATCATGTATGTGCTTAAGATCACCGTTTTCACTAATCTGAGACAGTGTCTATATAACACTGAACAAAATCTATGAGCTAGATGAGGTGGTGTACACTGTAACCCAGGCATTTAGGGGGCTGGGGCAGGATCATGAATTTGAGGTCAACCTGGGCTATACAGCAAGATACTACCTTAAAACAAACAAACAAAAAAACCCAAAGCACTTAAAATAATTAACCAAAATTCCACAAAATGTCAACTTCTCATTTCACTGAGAATGTAAGATGTAAAAACAAATGTAAAAGATAAAAAATACAAAAATGCAAAAAAAACAAGAATTTACTATTCTAAATGGTAGGTGTATATTGGTTATAATTCAGCAAATGGACTCCTTTCCATACATATCTTAAGATCTCAAATATCAATGCCATAAATAACTCAATGGAAGAATCATGTGACAATGTAGAGTTTAATATGACTTGTGTAGTGATTTAGAGCAATAAATATTACATAGTGAAAAATTTACCACAGACTACAGTAACGAAAGGAAAGCTTATGCACACATGACCTAGGCCTCAGTAATAAGCAACAATGTACAGCCCCCTCAGAGCACATTCATGTACAAAGCTGGTATGTGAGCACTCAGGATATCTGTCTTGTAGGCCATTAATCTTGATTTCATAAAATTTGTACAGTATCAAATAATATCAAAAGTTTAAAAAACACAATGAGTTTTAATATCATGTTTATAAATTATTATCTTATATACCATAAAAATCATAAGGTCAGAAATGCAGCTTAAAAAAAGTTGAAATTGTTATTTTTGGTAAGACTACAAAAATGTACTGTTTCAAGAAAGAAGTAATCCAATACAAGGGTGGTGAAATGACCATATTGCAAAAATAACAGCAATGTGGAGGTGAGAATCACTGCGAATAAACCCAATGACCAGTGACCCAAAGATGCATTAAATACCCTGTGTTCTGGAATGAATGGGGCAGCCACTGTGTAACCAAATATAGGAAACTTCAAAGACTTAATAAAAGCTTTTATCATCTTCCTCAAAGTTTTAGTCATGGCTGATAATTGGTACATACCTTCCTGGATTATGAAATATCCTAGAAAACTAAGACAAAATATGATTTCATGAGAGTAACCATATACTACTTTTCCCATGAAACGGGAACTAAAGATTCAACAATGAGAAGGCAACAGTATATCAACTAGTAGACAGAAATGAAATATAAGTGAGTCTTAAATGGCACTTAGCCCAGTTACCAGCTATATTTTGATGTAAATGGTACACTAACCCATTGGCCTTAGATAGGGCATGGAAATGGCAAATTCTAGGCATATAAAACAACTTAAATTCAGAGAAAAGTAAACCAAAAGTACTATTGAAAAAAGCTTATCTTTAAAGTCTATTGTGTGATCAAAGCTGTATTTGATAGAGCTTTATCACTCAATAGCCTGAGCCTGGGCCTGAACCTGAGCCAGAGCCTAGCTCAGTATTACTCTTCTCTTCAGCTGCTAACTAGTGGTGCTTTGTTCATATGGCATCAAGCAACAGATGATGGTCAATTTCCCCACTAAATACACTAAGTTCCTTGGTTGGTATAACACATATAAACTGCCTGAGATAAAGTCACCATTACAATATGCTAGTGGCAAATGAAGGTCTTCTTAGTTTTGCTAGAACAGGGTTGGCTGCTGAGAGAGACTGGAGCTCTAGGCTGCACACATCCGCTCCTGATTCCTACCACCATCAGTGCGGATTAAAAGTCTATGGATATGGATGCCTGTGCAGAATCATCTCGCCCTCGGACATAAATTTCACAGGGAATCTCCTCCATGACTCTGTCTTCTAGAGCCTGTTCAGGACACTCATGTGCCTGTTTGAAAGTGTAGCTACTCTTTTTGAAGGTGCTATTAAATGTTTTCATTGGCTGTGGTTGTGCAAAATCGTTTTGGAAGGGAAGTTCCATGGCGCTGAGGTTGGTCCTGCCCTGCTTGGCACGGGGCGCTTGTGAGCCGCAGTGATGGTCGTGAATGCACCGGGAGGCTGTGGGGGAGCACCGCAGCTTCTGGAAGTTGTCCAGTTCTTCCGACAAGTCGGCCAGGTCTGCAGAAATCTCTTTGTCCCTCAGTGAAAACAGCTCATAGTGAGGAGGGTCAAACACTTCTTGGAAGCCAGTTTTATTGAAAGCAGTTTTGCAAGCCATGACCTTTTTCCGGGGTTGTTTCACTTGCACCAAGATAGAAATAATGAGAAGAACCAAGACAATCCCCGATGTCACGCCAATAATTGTTCCATGAGTTTTAGTGATTTGTTCAAATAGCCCAGCTTTTTTCTTTTCTGTAGAAAGAGAAATGTTGAGGTTTTCAAAATTTGTTGGTAGAGGTCCCCTGTTCAAACCCATAAGGTCTACTGAAGTAAAGCAGGAAACCAGAGTAAAATATACCACACACAATGCAATTGAAAATAAGGCCTTTGTATATGACTTCTGAGTAAAGTAACTAACCATGACATAGCTAGGTACATAGATTACAGAAGAGATAAAATATTTGGTTTCTTTACTCAACAGTGACCTGAATGCATATGACTTGCAAATCAAATTAAATATATTATAACATAGAAAATGCTAAAATAAGTACTCAGGTTCTATCAGTTTTATATTGCATAGAAAGTTTGGCCAACTGCTAAATATGCACAACAGTTCTACCGATGGCCACGGGAGGACAGAACAAGCATGAGCAGACCCATGAGTTGAGTGGAGTTATCATGTTCCACTGTGCCTGATGATTACCTGAAAACATTCATATCAAATACTTAATACAGCCATCAGATCACATAATTTTCCACAGTAAGATATCGACATAACATTTGGGGAGGACTAAAGATAGATTAACTTTAGTTGTCAGTGATTTAAAAAGCAACTTGCCAATATCCAACTATTAGCATCAGCTATATTTAGCTTTCAGAGTATACAGTGGAAATGTAGCATAGAAGATCTGATAAAATAATTATTAGAATGAGTCTGTTTCATGTGGACTGTTTGTTGTTAAGCAGCATTTTCATATAGCTTTAAAAAAGAACAGTACTTAGGGCATCGTCTACAGTGTTTTGACAACTAGGTAAAGCAGCATTGTAATACAAATGTCAAGTTTCAAAAACAGTAAGAAAATAAGAGCAGACAATAACAATGCACTTTTGAACAACTTAAGGTAAAAACATACTCTGTAAACACAAAGTGATTTTGTTGAGAAGTATTTTTCTATGCTCTGACCACATTGCTGAGGTCTACTCTCCATTTTAATAAGTTATTATATCACTTGTCCTCACTTCTGCTAAAGTGGCTGCTAGCACACTGTAGAGAAGGGCATTTTCAGCCTTCTGTAATAAAAGGCAAGATCCAGTCTTCTCAAAAAAGTTGGCCTTAGCACTGGACTCACCTTTACAATGATTTTCATCCCAAGGGTATGCACAGTTCTGAACACCATTGCACACTAAGGAATTGTTGATGCACATGTTGCTATGGCAGAAAAAAGTGCCGCTTGTGCAAGGAGCTATAGGAAAATGAAAAAAGGACACTGTTGAGAAAGATATACAGATGACAAATCCATCCTGACTTATTTTATATTTCACTTTATAAGAGCAAATTTTTTGCCTCTAAGGCTTATCTATGAACACATTCTTCTACAAAATCAGGAAGACAAGGTCTTTGATGCTGGCTCACACAAACTCCTTTTTGTTTTTTCTGGTAGTGCTGGGGTTTGAATTCAGGGCCTTGATCTTGCTAAACAGGTATTCTACCAGTTGAGTCATGTCTCTGGCCTCATACAAACTTCTCTATGCTGGCCACCAAAAGGTCATTTTAAATACAATGACAACATTAATGTATTTCCTAAAGTTATGAGATTCTATATAGTTTGGCCAATCTTTCAAAACTTTAAAGATGATAGTTAACTACTGAGAGGCTAAGACTTGAAAGACAATGTTTTAAAGTCAGCTTGGGCAGAAAAGTCCACAAGACTCCATCTCCAAAATAACAAGCAGAAGCTGGGCTGAAAGTGTGGCTCAAGTGGTAGAATACCAGCTGAGCAAGCAAGCCAAGTGAACACCTGTGTTCAAGACCAGGAACCAAGAAACAAAAACACTGAAAAAACATTGACTATATAGTGATATAATTTAAAGAACTTAAAAAAATAACGGCTATAAGAATATATGGAATATAGATCACATCCTTCCTTTCTTCCTTTGTTCATCCCTCCCACCTTTCCCTTCTCCCTCCCTCTTCTCTTCCTTTTCTGGGACTTGAACTCAGGGCCTGGGCACTGTTTCTGAGATTTAGTGTTCAAGGCTAGTGCTTTACTACTTGAGCCGCACCTCAATTTGTGGCGTGTGTGGATCTCAGCATCCTGAGTAGCTAGGATTACAGGAGTAAGCTACTAGCACCTGGCACAGACTATAATTTTGAGTTTTAGAAAATGTATGCTTTATCGAGGAAGAAGAATGAAATATTGCTCTCTATTGAACTGACAAACTCAAAATATTTTTCAGATGTATATATATTTAAAGACTATTTTTCAAGATGAAAGAAATTAATTAAACTTTACTGGACTACTAAATAAGTAGGTTTTCCTGCTAAATATCATCTTTTTCTTAATAAACATAAACAGGTCTCTTAAAAATATACTCATGACTTGAGCATTTTCCCTTCTTCAGTAAAGACTCCAGGTTAAAGAATGCATTCTGTTATCATTTTTGCATCCCTTTTTGTTCTTTTTCTCAACTGATTCTGAATGTGGGCTGGAAAAATAAGAATTTATTGGGTGCTAAGAAACTCCAAATATAATTTGATAGATTTAAGTAGTAGAGAATATTCCGAACTGCTTTGCTATTAGATGCAAACATAATTTCTCCTTGAGACAGAGCCCCAGATAACGAGGAGCGGTGGAGCAGAAACATTTGAAAAGTTATAAAGAGCCATGAAAGTATAGTCACATAATGATCTAAGAAAGTCAGAGAGTCAAAGAGCCACCAGAGCTCCATAGCAGCAGGTTCTCAGTCAGTGGTTCCACATTGTGGACTGAGATTTGTTCCTCCCTTGAGTCTAGGCATGCTTGTCTACATATGACTAAACAGTTTTCAATGTTCGCTGCCTATTTAACTACTATAGTTCATTTATAGTAACCCTGAGTGATTTGCAGTCTAAAACAGGTAAGGACTTAACAACATGGAAATCAGCAATGTACAGCAATGTTCTGTCTTACAACTGGGTTATAGGGAGAAGGGGAGGGTGGGAACTCTAAATTTCATAATGTTCAACAATGGCTTTGTCCTTCAACTGAGCTTGCAATGTGACCTGTTTGAAACACACCACTGAACATCCCATATGGATTTACTCTAACAAAAATAGCTCTGCTGCCTGTCTTTTTATTGTTGTTGTGATTCTGGGACTTGAACCGAGGGCTTTGTCCTTGCTAAGATGGTACAGTATGGCTGAGGCATGCCTCTAGCTCTATTTTTCACCCCATCGCCAGGATATAGCCTTGCTTCCCACCTGGGCACCTGAGTTTTCATATATCTACTTTTAGTCATAGTCACTGGGATCACAAAACACCATCACAGCTAGCTTCCCACCTTATAGAGATGAAGTCTTCTGGATGTTTCTTCCCAGGCTTGCCTGGTACCAGGATACTCTGTTTCAGCCTCCCTTTTATGTTGGGATGACGGGCACAGGCCATTGCACTCAGCTATGGGTGGAGCTATAGGTGGTTTCAAGGACATACCTGTCTGGGCTGGCCTTGAAACATAATCCTCCCATTCTCATACTCCCAAGCAGCTGAGATTATAGCCACTGGCATCCAGGTGATAAACTATTTTTAAGACAAAGCAAATGAGGCTAGAAATAGCACTGTGGCTCTTTGACGTTCTGATTTTCTTAGAACTTTGTGACTCTACTTTGATGGCTCTTTATAGCTTCAACTCTTGGTAACTTTATAACTTTTCTGCTCCATGTTTCCTTATCAACTGAACAATGAGAAGAATATATCCTTAATTTTTATTAGAGGTGTGTGTGTGTGTGTGTGTGTGTGTGTGTGTTACTAGGGTTTGAATTCAGGGCCTTGCACTTGTGAGCCAAGACACTTGAACCTCTCCCAGATGTTTTTGCTTTAGGTTATTTTTTTGATAGGACTGGGCTGTTTGCCATAGTCCTGCATTTTTGCCTCCTGAGTACCTAGTATGGTAGGCATGAACCACACCTGGTTTATTACAGATTCTTTATAATTATTCTCATTATTATTAAAAACTATTTAGAAAGCAGCACTGATACTGTCAGATTTGCTTTGTAGAATATTTAGTTATAAAAGTTTTATGGCTTCTCATTGGAGCAGTATAACTGTTTAAAATAAGAATAAAGGTATTAGTTACTGATATGGAATGCTAATAAGAACTGCTTTGGTTCAAAACCCTATTAAATAGCTGAGCTGTAAGTTTTTATGAGTGAGGGACAAATAACAAAAATGATGTCAGTTTTAAACTGCTCTCTACTTCAGTGTGAACATTTTATGTCCTGCCTTACAACTGGGTCATAGGGAGAAGAGGAGGGTGGGAACTCTACATTCCATAAAGTTGAACAATGGCTTTGTCCTTCAACAGAGCTCGCAATGTGACCTGTTTGAAATACAC
The DNA here is from genome assembly GCF_023159225.1 of Perognathus longimembris pacificus. Lineage (NCBI taxonomy): Eukaryota > Metazoa > Chordata > Mammalia > Rodentia > Heteromyidae > Perognathus > Perognathus longimembris. The sequence continues at coordinate 28,653,633 of NC_063170.1, read as the reverse complement.
CACTAAACATCACATATGGATTTGCTCTAACAAAAATAGCTCTGCTGCCTTCACAGTTCTAGTCCTACAAATAATTTTCCTAAAACCTTATCTTTCCTTACAGAGTGAGGTATGTATTAGAGAAGTTAAACAATATCCTACTTGCTTTTCTACATCATCCATTTTATTAGAGTTGTACTATTTAAGCCACAACTCAATCTGATACTAGGTAACATGAAGCTAATCTCTCATGCAAAATTAGCCCATTTATAGAACGTGTTAAATACTGTTTTCAAGTGTAGTTGCATAACTATTATAACTTGTTAACAACAGACAAAGGAAAAAAATCAACAATTTGAATTAATGGTAAGTAAAAATCCATCCTCTTAAACTCTGAAGTGTGTTTATCAAATAGAGATTACCAGGTTGGCCTTTGTTTTATAAAATATTATGAAATCCCCTTATTTTGACTATACTTTCTTGGAGGAGCAATTTTCTTCTTGTTCTTGGTCAATAAAACTAAGTTTGCGATATGAGATGACATCTACTGTAGATTACAATTTAATCTTACATATAATTACTTAATATAAAGATGAGAAAAATCCATCAGTATATGTGTAGAAAATACCATAACAAAAACATATTGGGGGGCTGGGGATATGGCCTAGTGGCAAGAGTGCCTGCCTCATATACATGAGGCCCTGGGTTCGATTCCCCAGCACCACATATACAGAAAATGGCCAGAAGTGGCGCTGTGGCTCAAGTGGCAGAGTGCTAGCCTTGAGCAAAAAGAAGCCAGGGACAGGGCTCAGGCCTTGAGTCCAAGCCCCAGAACTGGCCAAAAAAAAAAAAAAAAAAAAAAAAAAACCATATTGGAAAAGAATTTCTTATAACATTTAGACTAGTGTTGTGCAAAATAAGACATGTTCTAAAAACTGTGAGCAAGGAAAAAGTGAAATCGTTTTACTGGTGTAGTTAATTTAACACAGCACTGTATAGACACATCTGTGCAGACAAGAGCTGACCTGACAGGCCTGCTTCTTGGAAGACTGGCACTTGGCTGGTATCTGCGAATGTGGCTTTTAACCAGATAAAGGTAGTTCATTGTGCTTACTTTTTGTATGAGTAATTCTGTTTATGTGAAACACCTGCTTTATTTCTGGCAGCCAGGAATTTTGGTATATGAAAGGCAAAAGGTGCCTATGTGACTAGATGCTAATGCAAGTGTGGATGCGGAGTCTCTAGTGGATTTCTTTGGCAGAAGCCTTGCATACGTCCCACTGAATAAACAGCAGGTTCAGAGTGTCCTCATGGCTCTCCTTGTGCTCTCACACAAGGAAGCCTGTGTAGATTTTCACCTGGCTGACAGTGTTTTCCCCTTGCTGATCTCATAGTGCATCCCTCTGCTCAACCAGTCTTAGTTATGAATACACATATGTACTGGGATTGCTGGGTTTGTCTGGCAAATCCCCTATTATGTGGGTAGTACTAGGAGCTCTAAAAGAGCATCCAAAATATTCTCATTGTCCTATATAACTAATATGAAGTACCAAAGAGATACCTTACATCCTCTCTTTTTTTCTTCCCTCCTTCTCTCCCTTCCTTTCTTTATTGGGGCTTGAACTCAGGGCCTCACACACACCCTCAGATGATTTTTTGCTCAAGGTTGGTACTCTACCAGTGAGCATGCCTCCAGTTCTGGCTTTTTGCTGGTTAGCTGGAGATAAGAGTGTTTCAGATTTGTCTGCCTGGGCTGGCTGAGAACCTGGATCCTCAGATCTCAGCCTCCTAAGTAACTGAATATAGACATGAGATACCAGCATTCAGCTACTTTACATTCTTTTTTTTTTTTTTTTTTTTTTTTTTTTTTTTTTTTACTTTACATTCTTTATGTCACACTAGCATCTAAAATCCAGGGTGCAGTTTTACAATTACAGAACAATCCATCAGCTTGTGATCACATTACAGGAACTGAGTAGTGGTGTCTGGGTAAGGGTAGTGTAACACCAGGGCACAGGTAGGTATTGAATGAAACTGAAGAGGAGAGCAAGAAGGCAGAGGTTTCTGCTTAGTGAAGTCTTTGTACAAGCACTGAGCTGTAGTTGTCTGAATGCTGAAACAACCTTCTTATGGCTGGCTTTGTTTTTTAAGTTAAAAATAGTTCTCAAATTAAAAATTTTAAAACAATTTAGAAACAAGCTCATGTCATATCCATTAAGAAGCATCAGCAGCACAGTTTATCCATGGCCAGCACCACAGCTGGTGTCTTGACACTTCTGACACCCTGTGAAGCTAAGTCCAAACTAGCTGAACACTTGTCCATTCTCATCTGCTCACTTTTCACTTTCCAAATTAGTCTGACTCAAAGTTGTAGGTTTCTGACTCATTTAACTTCAACTTAATTTTCTAGATCAGTCACCAAATCTTGATGACTCTGTGTCCTTAACTTTTCTCTGTCCTGTCAGTGTTTGGTTCTGACCATGGTTTCCCACCTTGTCTGTGGAAGTAACCTCTTTTTTAAAAACACTTTATCTTATTTTTATTTTTTGCCAGTCCTGGGGCTTGGACTCAAGGCATTAGCACTGTCCCTGGCTTCTTTTTGCTCAAGGCTAGCACTCTGCCACTTGAGCCACAGCACCACTTCTGGCTGTTTTCTGTATATGTGGTGCTGGGGAATTGAACCCAGGGCTTCATGTACAGGAAGCAAGTACTCTTGCCACTAGGCCATATTCCCAGCCCTGGAAGTAACCTCTTAACTGGCCTCCACACTCGATCAAAGGCACAGCTCTGCCAAGTCACTGTGTAATACACAACACCTGGATGCCTAGAAGATAAAGCCTACATTTAGCCTTTGCATTGGGGCTTCCATTCCTTTCCTGGCTTGTTTTCCTCTGCTTTCTACAATTGCTTCCAGGGTCTGAACGAGCTTTCCTTTGATGCCATTGCTCATTCTGTGGCCTTGGGGTAGAATAGCAAACTCAGTTAACATTTCTTCTGAAGTATCTCTTTTCCAGGACCTGTACCCCACAATCAATGCTGTCTTTGTCATAGTTCTATTTCACAGGATCTTACAAGATCCTATAGAACAGACTATTTCATTCACTCTTGTGTCTTCATAGTACTACAAACATTACCTTGTATGATGTTAAATAAATGAGCATCGACAGGTATAAAAGCTGGGTGGGCAAACTGGCTTCAAAATCCAACTTAACAACTGACAACTTAAAATCTTTTTAATATTATAGCTATAACACCATTTGTATATGGTCACAATTAGTCAGGATTTTAATACAGAATAAAGAGAAAAATAATATAATATCTTGAGCTATAAGTAAAGGAAAAATTTAATTTTCAAATTTATCAAGAAAAACATATGATAATACCTTACTGCTACATCTTTATACTTTCAGATTTGGGAGTTGTACAAATTATACAGCTTATGAATCAAGATACAAAGGCTACATTTTTGTTTTGTTCATGAGCACAAAAGATATACCATTGCTTTGTAGACTATACATCTTTGTTACATAAACATTATACTTAGCTATGGCTGGGCAGTATGAATATGTTGTTATATTTTCTTAACACAGGTGATTAATGTGAGTAAAGGGAGTAGTCAGAGAGGCTAAGTGGTCCTGCTCATCTATGAAGGGCAACTTAACATTAAGCAAAAGCCAGGTGAGGTGGCACATGTTTCTAATCCCAGCTAGTTGGGATGCAGAGATAGAAAGAGCATGGTTCAAGGCCAGACCAGGAAACAATTCTCTTAAAAATAGTTTGGCTGGTGGTATATGCCTGTAACCCCAGCTATTCAGGAGCCAGAAGCAGGAGAACTGTGGTCTGGAGCTACTTCAGGCAAAAATGGGAGATGCTATCTGAAAAACACAAAAAGCAGAGGATCAAAAGTGTGGCTTTTGTGCACGTGCACAACAAGCCTGAAGCCCTGAGTTCAATCCTCACTACTGACCAGAAAAAAAAAAAGGCAGTACTTTTGAAAAGCTGATTTGTGTCAAAGATAATATGATAAGATTTGAACTTATGTACAAAAAATGAATATAAGTACTAAAATATTACTTGGATTTTTAGAAGATATCAATATAAGGAAATATAGCAGAACCAACTTTTCCTGGGATTTTCCAGGACTCTAAGGAAATATCTCCTTAGAAATCTTTTTAAAAAAATCTGTCCTTATATCTCCCTGATGAATATAGATGCAAAAATTCTCAACAAAATTCTGGCCAATTGACTTCAACAGGTCATCAAAAAAATCATACACCACGATCAAACTGGATTCATCCCAGGGATGCAAAGTTGGTTTAATATACGCAAGTCAATTAATGTAATCCACCACATCAACCAGAGCAAGCTAAAGAACCACATGGTTTTATCTCTGGATGTGGAAAAAGTGTTCGATAAAATCCAGCACCCATTTATGCTAAAAGCCCTGGAAAAACTGGGATTCCAGGGAACATTCCTGAATATAATAAAGGCAGTTTATGACAAACCAACAGCAAGCATAACTCTAAATGGTGAAAAACTAAAGCCATTCCCTTTAAAATCAGGAACAAGGCAGGGATGTCCACTCTCTCCCTGCTCTTCAACATAGTACTAGAATTCCTAGCCAGAGCAATTAGGCAAGAAGAAAATATAAAGGGGATCCAAATAGGAAAAGATGAAGTTAAACTTTCTCTCTTCACAGATGACATGATCCTATACCTATCCCATAGACTCTACCCCCAAGCTTCTAGAGCTGATCCAAAACTTTGGCAAAGTTGCAGGATATAAAATAAACCTTCAAAAATCAACGGCCTTTCTCTATGCTAACGACCTGAAGACCGAGGCTGAAATCAGGAAAGCAACTCCTTTTGCAATAGCCCCCCAAAACATAAAATACCTAGGAATAACCTTAGCCAAAGAAGTGAAAGACCTCTTGGATGAGAACTTTAAAAGCTTGAAAAACGAAATTAAGTCAGAACTTAAGGAAATGGAAAAACCTCCCATGCTCCTGGATTGGGAGGATTAATATAATCAAAATGGCAATATTGCCAAAGGCTATCTACAAATTCAATGCAATACCCATTAATATCCCAACACCATTTTTTAATGAAATAGAGGAAGCAATCCAGAAATTTATATGGAACAATAAAAGACCTAGAATAGCAAAAACACTCCTAAGCAGAAAGAACAGTGCTGGAGTGTTGGAGAATTAAAGTCTCCAACCAGTGGAAAAATTTAGGCCCGGCACAGTTACTCTGATGCCTCATTAGCACACTAATAGGCCCTTGGGAACACATTCCCAGTAAGGAGTTTCTGGTGTTTGCCGGCCAAAGGAAGCCACTTGTTGTGAGAATCTCCTTTTTCCCCCTGCTTAGCAAGTCTCCTTGAGGAGACTTGCTTGACCGGCTGCCTTTAATGTTAGATTCTCACTATAAACAGGAAAGTCTCCTCACTAGATTCTCACTATAAACAGGAAAGTCTCCTCACTAGATTCTCACTATAAACAGGAAAGTCTCCTCACTGTTATTTTCACAAGTATTTGGAGAAGTCAAGTTTGATGAGATAGTAGCTAGGAGATAATTATAATTCTACCTCAGTTGTATACAGTTCCTTGTTTTGATATCAACAATCTTTGTAGTCACTACCTCCTGTAATTAGAAAGGCATTTGTACCAAGTTCCTGCCCTCACAGTAGGAAATTTCCTCCACTTTTGTATTTGAGACAAATGTCATGCTGTATTGATCTTTTACCCTGTAATTGTAAAATTGGTTTCTAACCCTATATAAACCCTGGCCCTCTTGGAATAAAGTATGCATTGGTTCACTTGCCTTGCATCCCCCGTGTCCTGATTACGACTGCAGTTACCCAGGTTCAACACTGGAGGAATTACAATACCCAACTTCAAGCTGTATTATAAAGCTATAGTAATAAAAACAGCTTGGTATTGGCACCGGAACAGGCCTGAAGACCAATGGAACAGAATTGAAGACCCAGAAATGAACCCACAGAACTACACCTACTTAATCTTTGATAAAGGAGCTAAAACAATAGTTTGGAAGAAAGCCTCTTTAACAAGTGGTGCAGGCAAAACTGGCTCAACACATGCAACAAACTAAAACTAGATCCTTATATATCACCCTGCACCAAAATCAATTCCAAATGGATTAAAGACCTTGAAATCAAAACAGACACCCTGAAAACACTGAAGGAAGGAGTAGGAGAAACACTTGGGCTCCTTGGCGCAGGATGGCACTTCCTTAACAAAGACCCAGAAAGGCTACAAATCAAACTGCAGAGCTTCTGCACGGCAAAGGACATAGCTCGCAAGATAAACAGAAAGCCCACAGAATGGGAGAAGATCTTTACCGGACATTCAACAGACAAAGGCCTCATCTCTAAAATATATGCAGAACTAAAAAAATTACCTTCTTCCAAAACAAAACCACAAAGAACCAATAACCCCCTCATCAAGTGGGCTAAAGACTTACAAAGAGACTTCACTGATGAGGAAATGAGAATGGCCAAGAGACATATGAAAAAATGCTCTAAATCACTGGCCATAAAAGAAATGCAAATCAAAACAACATTGAGATTCCATCTCACCCCAGTAAGAAAGTCCTTTATCAAGAAAATTAACAATAATAAATGTTGAAGGGGATGTGGCCAGAGGGAACCCTACTTCATTGTTGGTGGGAATGTAAACTGGGTCAGCCACTCTGGCAAGCAGTATGGAGATTCCTCAGAAGGCTAAATATAGAACTCCCCTATGACCCAGCAGCCCCACTTTTGGGTATCTATCCAAAAGACCACAAACAAAATCACAGTAATGCCACCAGCACAACAATGTTCATTGCAGCACAATTTGTCATAGCGAGAATCTGGAACCAACCCAGATGCCCCTCAGTAGACGAATGGATCAGGAAAATGTGGTACATATACACAATGGAATTTTATGCCTCTATCAGAAAGAATGAAATTGTCCCATTTGTAAGGAAATGGAAGGACTTGGAAAAAATTATACTAAGTGAAGTGAGCCAGACCCAAAGAAACATGGACTCTATGGTCTCCCTTATTGGGAATAATTAGTACAGGTTTAGGCAAGTCATAGCAGAGCATCACAAGGCCCAATAGCTATACCCTTATGAACACATAAGATGATGCTAAGTGAAATGAACTCCATTTTATGGAAATGATTGTTATATCACAGTTGTAACTACTTTCAACGTCCTATGTGTATATGTAGCTTCTATTATTGATGATGTTCTTGTATCACCTTCCTGTGGTTGTACCTACACTATCTCTGTAATGTTATCTGAGTATATTGGAAACCATGTATACTGGTATTGGAAGTAGGAAATTGAAAGGGAATACCAAATTTGAGAGACACAGGATAATAAAAGACAAACAACTACAAAAGCAATACTTGCAAAACTGTTTGGTGTAAGTGAACTGAACACCTTGGGGGTGGGGGAAGGGAAAGGGGGAGGAGGGAGGGGGGTATGAGGGACAGGGTAACAAACAGTACAAGAAATGTATCCATTGCCTAACGTATGAAACTGTAACCTCTCTGTACATCAGTTTGATAATAAAAATTTGAAAAAAAAAATCTGTCCTTGATCTTTAGACCAAATAATTTCACTTGCAGAGTCTGTTTTGGTGATACATCTCCAACAATATGATAGTATACACATATAAAACATTATTGGTGATAGCACTATTTGTAATTGTAGAATATTGGCAATTAACCGTATGTCCATAAATAAGAAACTGAATAGAGATGCTATATAGTATTCTTGCTCTACAGCTAAAATACTTAAGATCATTTCTGTAAACTGACATGAAGTGATATCCAATACATATTAAGGGAAAATATCCAATATATGTTAGGTGAAAACATACAAAGTGCAAAAAAATTCTGCTTCCTTCATGTAAGAACAAAGAAGACATAAGAACATATAAACACATATGCTCATTTGTACAAAGCAGAATGGATTGGCATAGAATATGGAGAATAAGGGAAGGGCTTGACAGAGAGGAGGGAGGGGCCTGATGCACAGGAGGAAATGTTGCTTTTCAAGTGCATCTCTCTGTGCAGCTCTGACAAGAGTCCTCTAAGTGCCCTCAAACAAAATCAATTTAAAGTAACTGTGATATGGCATGAATACAAAACAAAATATAAAGTCACAAATGACTAAGTACATCACATACCCACAAGAAAAGGAGAGAGAAACACAATTAACCTAAGTAAGAGAAAAATGGTATTTTAACAGCAAGGCTGTTAAAAAAAAAAAGGCTGTCTACAAAAAAAAAGAACTATAGACAAAACAGCATATTGGGGAAGTTCTCAGAGATAGTGGCCAGCGATTTTGAAATGATGTGAACACTAGAATAGATTGGATAAAGTCAGGTTTCTCATAGTAAAAAGAAATATGATTGGCCCCAGGGCTGCAGCAGGCTCAAAAGGCTGTGCCTGGCCCACCCAGTGGAGGTAGGAAAGGGTCAAAGATGGCTGGGCACTGAGGGAACGTGGAAGGCAAACTCAGGAGGCACCCCTGGCCAAAGGTTGGACACCAGTCCACAAAATGTGAGTATTCTAGAGTAATACTAGCTCTACAGTATGACATAATAATAGGATAAAGGCATTTATGGGTGGATATTACTTTAAAAACACTGAATAAATGAGGGGAAAAGACTAGCTTTTCCTCACAGAATTCTAATGAATGTAGAAGGTGCAATGCAAACTGAAGAGCGCCATCAACTCAACACTAAGGGGATGTCTCTTGCAAGTTACAGGCAGACACTATCAATGGATGCTCAAATTAGTGGGTATAGGTTGGAGAAAATGGATTGACAGCACCTTAACAAAGTTAATATCATGGCCAACAAGACATATCCATATTTTTAAGACCCTCCTGTCCTAATATGATGCCCAGAGAAAGCACAGTTATATTCTTGAAGAAATGCATGTTTTCAATAGAACCATATGAAGACATTAGACAAACTCAAATCAATGGACTTTCTACTAAAATCACTGACCAGTACTCTTTCATGGTCAACATCATCAATCACCAAGAAAGACTGAGTAGCTGTCACAGATTGAGGAGACAAGAACATTTGACAACTGAAAGTGTAAGAAACTAGATCCAAAAAGTTGGTAAAAAAAAAAAAAAATCAATGCTATCTGACTTTTCTCCAAGTAGCCACCAAAAAGCAAGAAGTAGACTTGTGGCTCAATTGGTAGAGCAGTAGCCTTCAGCAAAAAGAAATTAAGAGACAACATCCAGGTTTTAAGTTCAAGCTCCAGTGCATGTGTGCCATGCTACAGGAATTGTATACTTACGCTCTATAAAGGATGTGAAAAGCATTCGAAACCTGCTAAGCCGACTGCCTTCATCTGCCCACATACGGACAACCCCAACTCCAGTTTTGAGGGTTACATCATTGGCCACAGTGCTGCAGAACTTGGCCTTCAGATTCTCAATGGCACTGCTCCCATCATAGACAGCAACAAAATTTCTCTTGCATTCATTTGAGTGCTCCATTTGGTAATCTAGGAACCTCAAATAAATCTGAAACAATGAAACACAAAAACACTGCTTTTAAAAATGGTTCATTAATTTAAACTTTTCTATTGCTATTATCTACAGCCAACATGGTAAGACTGAATTATGACAGGTAACAGGAAAACCGAATAGATAAAAGGCTGATACGCAAGCAGTTAAAGGATGTAAGCCTATTGGAACATTTCTTGCTGTGTTAAAATAGAAGCAAACCTTAAGAAATCTAAAAAGAGATTTAGCTTTCTGCCACATGAGGTATCAACTGTCTGACAATTTCATCAGTATAAAGGCAATCTCATGGAAATGACTTAGAAAAAATGAGTCATTCAATTTTATTATTCTAACAATCAGTGTGGTGAAATATTTCTTTCAGTTTTTTTCTGTATGTTCTAAAGTCTAAATATAAGATATACATATCCCTTTTTTTGTAGTAGTATATGGAAAACCTTATCTCCTCTCACTTTATCAACATGTTTATTTATAGAATGTCCTGTCACATCCATTATTTGATTCTTGCACACTTTAGTTTAAATATCCCAGTCCTTAAATGACAAATTGTGCACGTCCAGATACAAACTGTATTGTGAAAAAAAGCACAATCAGCATTTGCTTTTTACAAGTTTTATAGGGAGTTTGTTACTGAGTGCTATTACTTTCTCGGGGGAGTATAAGAACTCGAACTCAGGTTCTCATACTTCCTTAGCTTGTTTGCTCATGGCTGGCACATACCACTTGAGCCACACCTCCAGCCCTGACTTTTGCTTATTTTGGAGATTGGTTTAGGAGCTTGTTCATGGCTGTTCGAAGAGGGATTTGAACCCAGGTTGATATGTGTCCTTCCCACTCCATAAGATGTTTACACATGCATATACACACACGTGCACGCACGCACACACACACACACACTTTTACTCTTCCAGATTTAATTGCTCATGTGACTCTACAATTAAAAATTTAATGAGTGGGGCTGGGGATATAGCCTAGTGGCAAGAGTGCCTGCCTCAGATACATGAGGCCCTAGGTTCGATTCCCCAGCACCACATATACAGAAAAAACGGCCAGAAGCGGCGCTGTGGCTCACGTGGCAGAGTGCTAGCCTTGAGCGGGAAGAAGCCAGGGACAGTGCTCAGGCCCTGAGTCCAAGGCCCAGGACTGGCCAAAAAAAAAAAAAATTTAATGAGTGAATATAGCTTCCTTTGAGCTGCTTTCCTGAGAAATTGGTATACCACTAATTTAAGGGGCTTTATTATTTTATTTAATAAAATATGTCACATAGTTTTGCTCTGTGGATTATCTTGATGGCATGGAACTAAGAACAAATAAAAAGTATTGCTCAAAATCTGACCAAGTAACTCTGGTTTATTTGAAACAACTAGTTTGCCATTTCCATGAGAATGGTAAACAAATGCAATAAAATAGGTTTCCTATTCTGAAACATCACAACATCATCATGCATGTATTTTAATACAAAAAATTATGTTTTCAGTTGGGTGCGGTGGTTCATGGCTGTAATCCTAGATATAAGGGAGCCAGAGGCAGGAAGTTTGCAAGTTTGCGACCTCTGGAGAACCTGGGTTCAACCTCCATACAGGGGAGAAAAAAAGGAATATATTTTTCTTAACCATATCATCAGTTCTCTTTCTCTATTACTTACACTCTAGCATACTACTCATGGTCCTATGGTTGCAATCTCACTCACCTGTCTCCTCCATTTGCTTGTAATCTTCAGATGAGAGGACCATCAGCTAAATCATGTTCAATATAATGCTTGTTCCCAATGAGGAACAAGTAACTAGGTGTGCTTGGGATCTGGCTCAAGTGCCAGGCACAAAGCTCTTGAGTTCAAATCCCAGTACCACCAAAACCAAAACTGTGAACTGGTAAAATTCAGTATCAGCAAAATAATCTTGATGTCTGAAACAGTTACTTCCTGTATTTATTTATATTACACAGAGGTAGGCTTTCATTATTACATTTCTTTTTTTTTAGACCTTTTTAAAATTATGGTGTTACCAAGGCTGCTTTTATTTTATTCAAAGATATACGGTTGTACTCAAGTCTATAGTGAATGCTTTTTAAAGATATAATCTTAAAAGTCTAAGTTAAACTTATATAAAAATATAACACCTTCCTATTGTGAATGTAGTAAAATATCCAAGTTAATCGTTTAGTTAAGGTTCCGAAATGCATTGATAACATGAATCTGACAATACAATATGTGTGTGTGTATGAAATTTCTCTTGCTCTACAGGGCATGAAAAGGGTAGCCTCAACTAATCACTCCTGGACTCTAGCCTCATCCTGTATCTGTTAAAGATGTACAGCCTTATATATAGCTGAGGGCTTCTACAGCAGCTTCTTGAGGAATTTTTTATCAGTAACTTTGTTAAAATGCCTTCCCTGGTTGTCAGGGTGTGTAAAACTAACTTGGGCTTGCTTTGGCTCTCCTCTCACTTCTTAAGAAGTGCAATCTGTGTAGCAGTGCAGCCTTTTCTGTCAGGCTTTTAACTATGAATTCAATTTTGGGATAAATACAGCATGATTCAATTTCTGTATTTCCGGTCGGATGTGTGTAGGTAGTGTATACGTAGCTTTTAAGGAATCTGTCCTCTGATTTGGAGGCACAGATCATTTTCTTCCTTCCTCGCGTCTTTGTGTGTCCATACTGGGGGTTAAACTTGGGGCCTAAACTGTCACTTAGCTTTTTTCACTCAAGGCTGGCATTCTACCACTTTTGGTCTACCACCCCACTTTTGGTCTTTTGGTGGCTAATGTACTTTCCTGCCCAAGCTGGCTTTGAACTCAGATCAGGAGGTCCTCAGCCTCCATGGGTGCCTGGCTTCCATTTTCTTTTTAACAATAATAAAGTGATAGCCTCTCATTCCTTGTATTGGTAAGTGGTTTATATTTAGTGTTTACTGTCTTTTATTCACAAATTTCTACAACTTAAGCATCATTATTCTTTTGTCTAAAGAATTTCTTGTTATTGTTTCTCTTACAAAAGGTCTGAGATAACAAATACCCTCACTCTGCCTTCACCAGTATGTCTTCAGTGTGCCCTTATTCCTGAAAGTTTTTCCAGTATAAGATTCTGAGTTCATCGTTCTTAAAAAAATTCTCCAGTACAATTGGCTATTCTTAGTTTTTATAATTTCTAAAGAAAACCCGCAGTCATTCAAATCATTGCTCTCTTATACAAAAAGCACTACTTTCTCTGGCAGATCTTAAGATCTTGAAGCCTGTGGTTACAAGTGATCAGACTGTGATGTGTGCAGGCCTTTTCTGTTCTTTCTCCTGGCCTGGTGTCATCTGAGTTTCTTAAACCTGCACATTTATGTCTTTTGCTAGACTTTGTATTTTTTTTCTACAATTATTTCTTCAAATATTATTCTGTGCCAAGCTCTGTTGGTTATTAGGCCTTCTGACATTGTTTTACAAGGCTCTGAAGCTCTGTCAATTTGTTTTCATTTTGTTTTGCATTTCAGATTGGATAATTTCCACCAACTTCATCTTTAAATTTCTATCTTCATTCTGATAGAAATTATGTACAGTGAATATTTCTATAAACTTCTTATATTTCTCATCTTTAGTCCTGAAATTTCCAAGTGGTTCTGTATCCTTTGCTTCTCTACTTTCTTATATTTCCTTTTCTTAGGTTTATCCTTCCCTTGAGGAACATGGTTGTTATGTGTTGCTTTAAAGTTTCTGACAATTTTGTTATCTGGATGGAATTTTGTGAGATATCTTTCATTTCAAAATTTAACATAAATTCCAGTTCTCTGTGTACATATCTTTGTCTTATCCTATATTTGGGTATCATATTGACACTGAATTCTGTTAAAAATACCACATGATGCCCCTGATTTTTGCTATTTCTTAGCAGGAAGTCCATCCAGTTAGTCTCAGACTCCAGTTCTGTCTCACTTTTGGGTGGTGGTTCCAGACTGGCTCCATTTCAGAGCTTTTGCCATGTTGTGTAGGCCTGGCATTCCACTCAGACTTGGGTGCTGGCTTGTGCTGTGGCTGGTTCTCAACACCTTGGCCAGTTACCTTGGATTTGTGCATGTAATGCAGTCAGAATAGCAACCCAGAGCCAGTGCTTCTGTTTCTCTACCTGTGTAGTTTCTGTTCTCTAGATGACATTGTCTCAGCTTTCCCCGGTTTCTCTAGACAGAATATACTTTTCCCAATATATACTAATATATCCTAAGTATACTTTTCCTTTAGCCTGATAACCAGTTTTGAGTTCTGAGTGGGAAGGGCATGGAGGGGTATAGGATTCCCTCCATGCCACTGAGATTACTTAACCATTTATTAACATAAAATTGTTATGTAATAGTTGATAATGTTCCCTTTTCTTTTGGGTCTGTGACGGGGACTGGATCTTGGTACCTGCCACTTTTGCACATTTGCTTGCATGCTCCAACTGAGCCGTGCCTCCAACCTCAATGTTCTCTTTTGATAATCTAAAACAAATCCTAGACATTAAATAATTTCATTTGTAAACAGTTCCATATGTACAATCCAAGCCAGACAAATGAGATACTTCTTGCATCAAATATCAGTCAGTATCAAACATACAATTATCTCTTAAAGTCTCTCATTCTCCCATTTATACTTGTTTGAATCAATAAATTTGTGAACTTTCTACATTTCTTAATGTACAGATTCCTGTTATTCTTTTCCATTTTGTCATCAGGTACTCATAGTCCATCTAATAGTTGTTTTTCCCACTACATTTCTATTTAAATTTGTTTCATTGTCATTTTTTTTTTAGAACAGTACTGGATGGTGAGCTCAGTCTTACCCTTGCACGTGCTATCTTGAGCCCAGTTAACTCTTGCACATGCCATCCCACTTGAGCCACACCCAGTCACTTTGATGGTCAAATAAGATCTCTTGCTTTTGCCCAGGTTTGGCCCAAGATCCTCCTACCTCTGCCTCATAAGTAACTGGGATTACAGGCGTGTACCACTGTGCCTGGGTACTTTTTATTTTTCACATACAGAAATTGCACATATTTATGGGAAAGAGTGTGATATTTCAATTTCAGTACAGTGTGTAATGATCAGATCAGAGTGATTAGCATTAGCATCAAGCATATGCCATCATGTAGAAAATAGTTGAAAAGGCCGCTCTACCACCTATGTTGAAATAGTTATTGTCAACCATAAGTTACTCCATCTACTCACTTGCCTCTTTGCTGCCCATTAGCCATCCTCTTTCCCTCTCCTCATCTTCCCTCCTACTTTCCAAACTTTGCTAACCACTATTTTATTTTCCACTATGGGGCCAGATTTTTAGCTTCCATATCTAAGTGAGAACATGTGATACTTATCTTTCTATATGCTGCTTATTTCTCTTGACATAATGTAGTCCAGGCTCAAACATGCTGCTGAAATGAAAGGGTTTCATTATTTTTCATGGATAAATAATATTCTCTTGTGTAATATAACATTTTTGGTCCATTCTTCTGTTGAAGGACACTCAGTCAATTCTAGTTTGGCTAGTGTGACCAGTATTGCAATAAATATGAAAGTGTGCATATCTCTTTGACATATAAATTTCTTTTCCTTTGGATATATTACCAGTATCAATCTCTAGATCATATGGGAAACCTATTTCTAGTTTTTGGAGGAACCTTCACACTGTTTTTCACAGTGGCTGTAACTCAGTTACATTCCCACAGTGTGTGAGTCTGTAAGAGTTCTCCTTTCTCCAAACACAGCCTCTACAGCACTTGTACTTTTTGTGTTCTTGGGAATAGCCATTCTAACTGGGGTGAAAGAGTAACTCACTATGGTCTTGATTTGCATATTTCTGACAGTGATGCTAAGATTTAAAAAAAATACTTTTTACCTATTTATATGTCTTCTTTTGAGAAATGTCTATTCAGATCATTTTCTCACTTGTTGTTTTTCGGTTCTTTTGTACAATAGTTTTTAATTTTTACTGAGGTTGATATATGACCTTTCCCATCTCTAATATTACATGTGGTGTATTTGTTTCCCAGCTCAACCCTGCCAGAGGTCTGCCTAGTGTCACCTTTTAAAGTTTTGTGAAATTTCTGCCTGGGCTGGCTTCAAACTTTGATTCTCCAGATCTCAGTTTCTTTGAATAGCTAGGATTACAAGAATAAGATATCAGCATTCTAGTTGATTTTCTTTTTTATTGATAGGGCTTTAGTATGAATCCCAGGGCATCCTCCAACTTGAGATCTTCCTATGTCAGCTTTCCAAGTAACTAGAATTTTAGGGAAGTGCCACACACCACCCAGCTTTGAGAGATGTGTGTGTGTGTGTGTGTGTGTGTGTGTGTGTGTGTGTGTGTGTGTGTGTGTATTGGAGATAAGGCTCATAAACTTTCCTGCTCTGGCTGGTTTTGAACTGTCATCCTTAGATCTCAGACTACTCAATAGCTAGGAGTACAGCTATGAGCCACTCATGCCTGGCCTAGATTAAAAAAAAAAAATTTCTCTCTCTCTTTTTATATGTGTGGTCCAGGGGTTTAAACCCAGGACTTTGTGCTTGCTAGGCAGGCACTCTACCACTTGAGCCAAACTCTCAGCTCTGCATTTTAAATTTATTTCTGTCTTTGGATTTGTCATTTTTAAACTCTTGATTTGAATCTCAAATTTTAATCTTTTTTTCCTTTAAAGGAAGCACAATAAATGAAAGTTTCTAAATGTCCTCCAAGTACTGTGTGAGCTATAACTCACTAACTTTTTTTTAATGGTACTGGGGTTTGAACTCAGGACCTGGGTGCTGTTCCTGAGCTCTTTTGCTCGTCTGGTGCTCTACCACTTGATCCAAAGCACTACTTCTGCTTTTTGCTCATTAACTGGAGTTAAGTCTCACAGACTTCAAATTTTGATCCTCAGTTCTCAGCCCTTTGAGTAGCTAGGCTAGCAGATATGTACCACCAGCACCCAGCTCAAAACTACTTATTATTGGGAAAAGAAAAAGTTAATCACTGTAACTGGATTTTGTTTTTCCTGGCAATCATCAGTTTTTGATGTCTTTTCATATATATATGTTAAATTCTAATTTTAAGTCTGTTGTATTCCTACAAGTATAAATTAAATGCAAAAAGTGATAGTAGTTAGCAGCCAGCTTCAATCTGTGAAAGTTATTTAAAAACATTCTTCCTTGCAGAACTTTCCAGAGACTCCATGTGATCAGCAAAGGCAGCACAGTAGGAACACAGAATAAGACTCAGCATGTTTGTGCATTACACTTATAGGACAAACCCAGGTTACAAAGTTAGAAGTTAGGGCAGATATTGGAAGATACAGTAATCTCTCCAACCTTATCTTCCTTCCATAAGAAAGGATTTTATGGGTATTTGGTCATATTGATCAAGACTTGCATTCATCAATTAAAAATCCATATATTTTGAATTCAGGGTGCTGTCCTTGAGCATTTCTGCTCAAGGGTAGTGCTCTACCACTTGAGCCATAGCTTCACTTCCATCTTTCTGGTGGTTGATTGGAGATATAGTCTCACAGATCTGCTGCTCAGGCTGGCTCTGAATGGCAATCCTCGGACCTTGGCCTCATGAGCAGCCATTAGTATCTGGCTGATTTTAAGAATCTTAATCTTTTAAAATTAAGGATCTTAATATATAAGTAATGTTTCTGATATTTATATTTTGATTTATAACAATGCTAAAGTCTTAGTGGGTTCCCAAGAAAGGAAAAGACATAAAATTAGCATTTTCAAAAGTTGTTACCAGGAAGTGGCACTGTGGCTCTAGTAGTATAGAGCTAGAGCACTGGCCTTGAGCTGATGAGCTCAGGGACAGCACCCAGGTCCAGAGTTCAAGTCCCATGGCTGACAAAAAAGAAAAAAAAAGTTGTTATCACGTGTAGTGGTGCAGGCCTATAATTCCATATTCAAGAGGCTGAGACAGGAGGATTGTGAGCTGGAGGCCAGCCTGGGGCAACACAGAAAATCTGTGGTATCAGTTTATACCACCAAATATTTATGTAAACTAAAACAACACACTGCACAAATCAGCTATTATTATGTACTTCTCAGAAGTGATTCAACATATAACTGTACCTTTGCTTTTGGAGTGGCTTTAATTGTCCATATGCAATCAACGGCTTGTCCAGGTTTTGTTTTGTCTTCTTGTTCTACCTGACTAGAACGCACTATTCCATCAGCTCCTGAGAGCTCAAACTGGCAATCTAGAAAGAATAAATGAATAATGTTCAAAGGAAAACAAGACTAATAAAATATGCCATGGGTAAAGCAGGTAATATACTAAACCTGGGATGGGATTTAAAATACCTCCTAGGTAAGTAAAGTCTGGATCTGTAACAGAAAAAAGAAGAAAAAGGAAGGTCATTGATACTGGGTTACTTTAGGGTTGACATTTTAGGCTATATCTAAAATGCATTTGATAGCAAGGTTAAGAAAAGCTTTCAATGACACAGACGATGTCTCTATCATTAGTCTCTAACAAGCTTGCTTAAGAAACTGTTTATTTAATGACATGATACTTTTGATCCTATCAAATTTATCATTTATGCTACTTGAAAAGTCATATCAACTATCAAAAGCAGGTGCTAGTTCTCAGACAGATGAACAGATAAGCAAAATGTGCTTAATCTTATTAAAAGTTATTTGTAAAATTTATGGTTAAATGGCAGTGGTGATGGCCACCAGGCACTATAAGTACGGTACTTCCTGCTACTATATTGTGCACTTAGAAGTGTCCAAAGGTGAATTTCATTAATATGTATATTTTACCATAATAAAAGCTAGCAGAGGGGCTGGGAATATGGCCTAGTGGTAAAGTGTTCGTCTCGTATACATGAAGCTCTGGGTTCGATTCCTCAGCACCACATATATAGAAAAAAACGAAAGTGGCTCTGTGGCTCAAGTGGTAGAGTGTTAGCCTTGAGCAAAAAGAAGCCAGGGACACTGCTCAGGTCATGAGTTCAAGCCCCAGGACTGGCAAAAAACCAAACAAAAGCTAGCAGATGGCTAATTAGTTCATAGTCACTCATTCCTGTTCCTAGCTACTCACAAAGCTGAGTTCTGAGGATTCCAGTGTAAAGCCAGCCCTAGCAAGAAAGATTATGAGACTATTATCTCCAATTATATACTAAAAAGCCAGAAGTGGAGCTGTGACTCAAATTGTAGGGCATCAGCCTTGAGCAAAAATGCTGAGGGATGATAGTGCTCAGATCCTGAGAACGTGTATGTACATGCACACGCACTCACGCGCACATACACATACAACTACAGATACTAATGTCTTAAAAAATCATTAAGTTCAGTAGGACCTGTATATACCAAACAGTAGTCTAGAACACTTATTTCATACAGTTACATTGTGTGCTTACTTCTTGTTAACTAATGACAGTTTATAAAAGTCATCAAACTGTGAATTGAAAACAATAATTACCTTAACTTAGACTATAACTCAGAGACTGCTCTTTTTTAATGTAAATTCAATCTTGCTAAACAAGAGCTGTAGACACTATAGTTCTTTCACAGAGAAGAGTTCAAGAGAAATTTAAATCTTAAACAGCACTGGGAGAAAGCCAGAGGAGCTAGCTATCTGGCAAACTGATCAATTTTTTCATATGTAGGCAGGAATTTTCAGATGTCATTATTATATTAACATTTCTCCCTGGAAGTAACCCAATTAATCTCTACAAATTAAAAAATCACTAATTTCTCACAATTGTTAATATTTCTTCCAGATTCACCACTCCCTTAGACAAAGTTTGTTTTAGAAACATGACTTTAAATATCAATTTTAGCAAAAATTTCACTGCCTATTTGTTTTGATATGAGTTCTTTTCCCCCTTCTTTTAGTGATACAACTACAGAATATTCAAAATACTAATACTGAAGTTTGAGCTCAGGATCTGGCACTCTCTTAAGCCAGCCATACTTCCAGATTTTTGCTGGTTAACTGAAGCTAAAGTCTCACAGGCTGGTTTTGAAGCTCAACCTCAAATTTCAGCCTCCTGAATAGCTAGGATTACAGGCATGAGCTACTGCACCTGGCTCTCATTTACATGGCCAAACAGAAGTTGCATATAGAACTGGAATCTGATCCTAGATTTGTCATTATGTAAGAAAGTCAATCTCTAAGCTTCCTCACAAAATCCTTGGTTGTTACTATCATTAGCATAAAATTAAATAAAATGAATTTAGAAAGTGAAGCATTATAAAGTACAAGTTATAGATCTTGAAAATCTGTATAACTTGGGGCTGGGAATATGGCCTAGTGGTAAAGTGCTCGCCTTGTGTACATGAAGCCCTGGGTTTGATTCCTCAGCACCATATATATAGAAAAAGCCAGAAGTGGCACTGTGGCTCAAGTGGTAGAGTGCTAGCATTGAGCAAAAAGAAGCCAGGGACAGTGCTCAGCCGCTGAGTTCAAGCCCCAGTACTGGCAAAAAACAAAAACAAAAAACGAAAATTTGTGTACCTTGTTATATAGCTTAACTATAAATCACATAAAACTTTCTTATGGGGGCTGGGGATATGGCCTAGTGGCAAGAGTGCTTGCCTTGTATACATGAGGCCCTGGGTTCGATTCCCCAGCACCACATATACAGAAAACGGCCAGAAGTGGCGCTGTGGCTCAAGTGGCAGAGTGCTAGCCTTGAGCAGGAAGAAGCCAGGGACAGTGCTCAGGCCCTGAGTTCAAGGCCCAGGACTGGCCAAAAAAAAAAACCAAAAAACTTTCTTATGATATGTAAGAGGAAAAAGAATTACTTAGGTCCAAACTACCTTTCCACATTAAGTTGTAAGGTATTTCAACTATTTAAAATTATTTAAATCAGTCTACTCTTTTGTTGTCTTTTTCTTTTAGCCTCCTGAGTAGCTAGGATTACAGATGTGAGCCACCAGCACCTGGCCTCAAATTTTTTTGAGATAGGATCATGCAACTAAATAACCCAGACTGTTTTCAAACCTAGAGATGAAATCTTGCTGTCAAATAACCCAGGATGGCCTCAAATTTGCAACCTCCCTGCAGTAGATTCTTGAGTAGCTAAGATCACTGTTCACCTCTATTTCTGGTACATTTTTTGACGGTGCAACTGAAAGTTTGTTCCTATTAAATACCAATTCTTGTTCTTTCTTCCCTGGTTTCTGCCAACCATTCTACTTCCTGTTCCTATGATTTTTCTTTATGACTCCTTTAGATGTAAGCAGATTCATAAAATATTTGCAATTTTCATTTCTGTCTACCTTTATTTAGCATGTACCTTCTACATTCATCCATAACATATTATAACTTATCCAAATCAGTTAACTTATATCCTTATCAAAGCGTGTGCATAGATGTTTACAGCAGCTTTATTCATAATTTTGACTTGGAAGTTACCAAGATCTTTCAGTAAGATGAGTAAATTATAGTATAATCAGATAATAAAGGATTATTTAATGCTAAGAAAAGGAACTATGAAATGACATAAAGAACCATACATGCATATAGCTGAAAGAAGCCAATGTGAAAAGGCTGATACTGTGTGATTCCAAATATATGAAACTTTGAAAGAGTATAACTGTGAATTTTCTCTTACTCCAGAGGATGCCTAAGTCAGGGTGACGGAAAAATGAATAAGTGGAGCACAGGGGATATTTAGGGCAGAAAAACTGTTCTGTCTGATACTGTAATAATGGACACATGTCATCATACATTTGTCAATCCATGGTGGTCAAGGTTGATCTCTAATACTTGATCTCTCAAGGGTAATCTCTAGTGTAAACCATGCATTATTACTGATAGTGGTGTGTGAATACTGATTGGTTCATGACGGTTACAAATGTACCATTCTGATGGCAATCTGTGGATGGGGTGGGGGAAGGTAGGAGGTATATGACAGCTATACTTCTGCTCAGTTTTACTTAATACAACTCTGGTGGGAGTTTTTTGTAGATATGTGTCTTGGAGATTTCTTGGAAGTCTCAATTTGATTAGCCTGATCAAATCTTTTCTAAGCTTAAGTTTCTAAAATCAAAGTGAAATATTCAACAACTGAAAGAAAGAAAGAAAGGTAACTTATTCTTTACCCGGAATAAATGAGTATTTTGCTCGAAATCCCAGACCTTCAAGTTCTTCATCAGAACTAAATTTAATCCACATGAATCTCCCTGTTGACCTAATTAATGGAGGGCTTTTCATGCCACAGTAACGATCTATAAGAGGAGAGAAACCAAATGGCCCATCTCGAACTTCCAAGTGATCAAATCGACATTCAAATGATGGTTCTATATAATAATGTTCATCAAAGGTCAACTCTATTCTTTGACGTGGAGCAGCTATAAAATAAAAGTAAGCAAATCAGGGCAGTATGAACAGGAAAGATACAGATGTATGGACACAATGAGTAAAGCATATCACTCTGTTAATATTTTATAGATGATGGTCATAGTAAATATAATAAGCCATAATAAATATCCTACTTCATATAAATAGAACTCGAATAACATTTCTCTTTGGTATATGCTCTTAGTTTTAACAAATTTATATGTAAATAGAGTCGGTTGATTAAAACTGATATTTCCTAGATGATATATAGAATAAAAGGACATACTAATATAGACATAAATTTATATAATACCCAATAAGAAATGCTAGTAATAACTTTCTTACCAAAGAGGAAGTTTGTCATATATACTGTTGTACCTAGTTAAATTATACTTTAGTAGATTCCAAATTCCCATAAACTTTTAGGTTTTGGGTTTTTTTTTTTGCCAGTCCTAGGGCTTGAACTCAGGGCCTGGGCACTGTCTCTGAGCTTCTTTTGCTCAAGGCTAGGACTGTACCATTTGAGCCATATTGCCACTTCCGACTTTTTCTGTTTATGTGGTACTGAAGAATTGAACCTAGGGCTTCATGCATGCTAGGCAAGCATTTTACCACTAAGCCACATTCCCAGACCCCCATAAACTTTTAATTACCACTTGTTAACGTATTAAATATTACAATATTTATTTTTACCAGAGTTCAGTATAATCTGTACTGAGTTTATACAGAATTCAGTATAAAATATAAAATTCATTCACATTGGTTTAAACAAGGCATTTTGCTAATGTTTAGTTTTACAATAAGAAGTAACTATCCAATTAAAGACAGAAATTGGATGAATACCTTCCAAAATGTAGATGCACTCCTTGTTTGGTGGATAGGAATTGGGATAATTTGGTGAAGCAAAATGACCTCCATTGCTGGTTCTAACCCAAATGCCACACTGAGTTGGGGGACTGTGCTTGATTCCAATGTTTTGTCCATCTTTAGGAAAAGCAGAATGTTAGACATTATCCCAGCAAAAGACAATAGCATTCTTCTAACAATTGCCCACTCCAGTGCATAGATAGATATAGATATAGATATAGATCCCTAAGAGCCAACCATCAAACTTAGCACAACAAATTGAGTACAAAAGGGAGGTAAGATTTCTGTATGCTGTGTTTGTTGGAAGTACTTGCTGCTGAAGAAGTTGGCTATGGAAGACAAGAAGGAAATAAAATGCTTACATTTGACAAGGCAAAAACATGTGGGAGAATCTAATCAATTGATAACATTTAGTAAAATTCAGTCTGATATAAAAATAAAACGATCACTGGAATTATCTGATATAGTATCTTTATACTTATTTTAACAAAAGTCAAATAAAATTCAAAGATTACAGAGGGATTCTAGTTAAAGATTGTCACTGAATCATGCATTTACTTTTACATCCTCCTCAAATTCCACTTTTTTTGCCAGTACTAGAATCTAACAGTTTTCTCTCCCTCTTTCTTTCTTTTCTTTTTTCTTACCCTGAAGTATGGATAAGTAGACACAACAGTAACAACTGGCAGTAGAAGCAAGTGGTGTGAACTGGGCTGGTTTACAAGGAAGAGGCTGGTTAAGTCTTCTGAGAAGCACTTGGATTGTATATACCCTTCCCTTCTCCACATAGGCAGTTGCTATTCTAGCACATTAAAGCATTGGGGATGATTTCTCCAGAAGGTCAAACAGGATTGATGGAATCGGGGACATCAGATACAGCTAACAGTCAAAAGGTCAACTTGAAAACAAAATTAGTTTGCATAATGAACCAGTGGCTTCTTAGAGGAATGCTCTGAATTCAGAGCCACTAAACAGGAAATGGAAAGACTTCTCTGGGGAATCTAACCCACACTGAGAAAAGACTCAACCATGTAGATTCATGGGCTCCAGAAGGCCAGGTCAGTCCATGGTGAGGGCCACAGTACACATCTTTACCTCTACCTGTAGACAACTAATCACCACTTTTTCCATGCTCCACTTAAATGTGAAAAAATATGCAAAGATAACCAGACACTGGAGGAAAACCTCCGGTAGGAAACACAGAAAAAAGCAACTTCAAAGAAACAGAATAATGTAAGAAATATATATTTAAAACATAGTAAAAAAAAAAAAAACCAACCTTCCTTTAATCTACAGAGATAGAAAAGCAAGTATATACACAGGGCATATCAACAAGGATATTCAAAGCAAAGCATATTCAGAAAACAAAGGAAAGCTTCCATTCACAGGAGAAAGGAAACCATGAGCAAAGTTTAGAGCTCAAAGCCAAGTCTGCTTGCTGCCAGTAGCTACACTGAAGCTTCACTGACACACCCACACCCATCACTGGCCTTTATACTGGCCTATGAACAACAGAAGAGCTGAGCAGCTTCCTCTAGGCAGTATGGCCTGCAAAGACTTAAATACTTAACATCTGAACTTTTTCAGAAAGTTTTCTAATTCCTAGTTTTAAGGATAAAGTTAAGTAAATCTCCCAGAATGTGGCCCAGAGGGAGAGATGAGAGGTTGAGATAGGAGGACAGTAAATTCAAGGTCAGCCTAGGCTATATAGCTTAGAATTTAAAAAAGAAAGAAAGAAAGAAAGAAAAAGGCCTGGCACTGCAGAAGAAGGAGAACCTCAAGTCATAAACAAGATCCTGTTTCAAACAAAACAATATAACCTCCACCTTCCAAAAACAACCAAAAGGAATTTCTGAAAAGACAGAACACATAAAATGAAAAAGCAATTTTAAAAATTAAACAGAAACAAAATTCTCTTAAACCTAAAAACAAAATTCATAGTAAAAAAAACATTGTAAATCCCAATGCTGGTATAACTAGAATTGTGCTAAGCTATATTGAGAAGGCTGATATAAAAGAGAAAGCTGGAGAATACTTTCTGAGAGACATTTGCAACTTTGTCCTCTTAGCTGAGAATAAGCAATACTCCCTGTGGGCTGAGTGGGCAGAAAGTGTGTGAAAGAGTTAAATTCTTATCTTCCATGGTGAGAAATAAGTAATGTCTAAAATAGAAATAATCAAGAAACACCACCATAGCATGTTGCTTAAAGATAAAAAAAAATGCCAAAAGAACAATCTTAAACTAGTTACTTCCATGGGGCAGGAAGTGAGACGTATAGAATGGGAAAATGTTTTTTCCTAGTTGTTTAGTATGTTATGATTTTTATCACATGTATGCATAACTTTGATGAAAAGCAAATTGGATCATACAGGAAATGCACCAAACTGGCTTAAAAATTGTAATAGCTAGCTAAAATTCTTTCATATATCAGGACAATGAGAATAGGACCAAAGAGCTTTGAATACTATTTTGATAGAAAGGCTTAACTTGTTTACATTAAAAAAGGGGATTTAAAAATTTCTCCTTTATGATAAAGTACAAATACACATTGTACATAAATCATGGTGTTTGAGGAGCTACTAGTGGTGCTGTTTTTTTTTTTTTCAACTTATTTAGGAAGACTTATGTCAACACTTCACTCTACCTGCAGCAAAGTCCAGTTAAACTGAGGCTTACTGGCTGACAGAAAGACTTAGGCCATGAATTATCCCCAAATACTTAGGGAAATAGTATTCAAAAGTTGCGATCCTTTCCTTCTGTCCTGAACATGCAATGAGTTATCATTATATATTACCTTGAGTCTTTTGGGCCACAGCGATCCCTTCTACCACAAGTATTGTTATTAACAGCACTAGAATAACAGAAAAGAAAAGTTAAAAAATTGACTATATCCTACATTTTACTAAGTCTATAAGGAAGATTTGATGACAATACTAGAATCATTATTTCTTACCAATATTCACTCTCAAGTGTGTGTGTTTGTGTGTGTGTGTGTGTGTGTGTGTGTGTGTGTGCATGTGTTGATATTAGGGCTTGAACTCAGGGCCTGGGTGCTGATCTTGGGACTTAAACACAGAAGCTCTTCTTCTGGATATTTGGTGGTTAGAGATAAGAGTCTTATGGACTTTCCTTTCCAAGCTGGCTTTGAACTTTGATCCTCAGATCTCAGCCTCCGAAATAGGTAGAATTATAGGCATGGGCCACTGACACCTAGCCACTCTTCAGATTTTTAAGCATTAAAAACTATCTCATGATTTACTATCTGACCCCAAAGAACTGAAGAAAAGATATGGCTGATTTTAAACACATTTGGGACATTCTTTTTTATTGTTCAAATTGTTGTACAAAGAGATTTTGATAACATGTCCATTTATGTGCACAGTGCATAAGTGATAAGTCAACTCCTTCTATAACTCACCCCATCCCATTTATCCCACTCCCTCTGATCTCAAGTTTTCTAATTCAGTTTTCATGTATGTACATTGAGTATTATCACTATTCCTCTTTCCATTCATCTTTCCCCTTCTTTTCAGCATGAACCCTTTTGGTCAAGATATGTTGTAGATTCTTGGTATTCATTTTGTTAAACTGCCTGTTAATTGCTCAAAGAGGATACAGCATGGGATCTCACTCCTGCATATGCTATCCTTTAGTCAGTTTGATCACATACATATGTATTTGGCCTCATGTTTTGAAATGTTTATACTTCAGGTCTAACTTCCATATATGACAGAAAACATATACCCTTTGCCTCTCTGAGCCTGGCTTACTTAATTCAATATGCATTTTTTTCCAGGTCCATCCATTTCCCTGTAATTAGCATAATATTATTCTTCCTGATAGATGGAGGAGCTTACATTATATATCACATTTTTCATTTTCTTGACCCATTTGTCAGTTGTAGGGTATTTGGTCTGTTTCTATAACTTGGCTATTATAAATACAACTGCAATGAACATTGATGTGCAGGCATTTTGCTTGCTTCTTTAAACTGTATTCTAAGTCACAATCTTTTGGATAAATGCCCAAGAGTGGCATCACTGGATCACAGGATACTTCTACCTTTTTTTTTGGTTGGTCATGGGGCTTGAACTCTGGGTCTGAGTGCTGTCCCTGAGCTCTTCAGCTCAAGGCAAGTGCTCCTCCACTTTGAGCCATAGCACCACTTCTAGTTTTCAGGTGGTTAATTGGAGATAAGAGTGTCACAGACTTTCCTGCCCAGGCTGGCTATGAACCGTGATCCTCAGATCTTAGCCTCTTGAGTGGCTAGGATTACAGGCATGAGGCACCAGCGTCTGGCTATTTTTAGTTTTTTGAGGAACCTCCATAGGAAATCAGTGGTTACACTAATTTACACTGATACCATCAGTGTTATATGATCCCTCTTTCCATTTGTTGTTGTGTATATTCTAACCATTCTAAGTGGAGTGATATAAAATCTCAATAGTTTTGTTTTGTCTGTGTGTGTGATAATTCTGGGGCTTGAACTCAGGGTCTGGGTGCTGTCTCAGCATTTGTGTTCTATCACTTAAGCCACAGATCTACTTCTGCTTGCTTACTCACTTTCTTTCTTCCTTTGTTTCATTCCTTCCTTCCTTCCTTTCCTTCTTTCTTTTTTCCTCCCTTCCTACTTTCTTCTGGCTAATTGGAGATAAGAGTCTCATAAACTTTTATGCTCAGGATGGTCTTGAATTGTGATTCTCAGCTCCCAGGCTCCTGAGTAGCTAGGATTTTCAGGCTTGAGCCATTGGTGCCGGGCTCAGTGTTGTTTTGACTTGTATTTACTTTAAAGCCAGGGATGTTAAGCATTTATTCATGTGTTTATTGGTATTCTGTATTTCTTCTTTTAGGAAGTGTCTATTTACCTCCTTTGCCCACTTATTAACAGGGTTATTAACACTTTGGGCATTTAGTTTTGAGACCTTGTGTATTGTTTATTAGGCCCTTGTCAGACATACAGCTGGTAAAGATCTCCCATTCTGTAAGCTGTCTTTTTAGCTTAAGTGACTATGTCCTTCACTGGCATGTGCCAGTGCTTTTGAGCTTCATGCAATTTCAATTATCTTTCTTGTCTGCAGAGACCCTAGAATTCTACTCAGAAAAGTCCTGCCTATGCCAATAAGTTTTCCCTCTTTCCTATAGTAGTTTCAAGGGCTCAGAATTTAGACTGAGGTCTTTGGTCTCTTCTGAATTGATATTAATAAAATGTGAGAGATGACAATCTAATTGAAGTCTTTTTGCATATGCATATCCAGTCTTCCCTGCACTAATTATTTTTTTTTTTTTGATTTTTTTTTCTTTTTTTTTTTTTTTTGGCCAGTTCTGGGCCTTGGACTCAGGGCCTGAGCACTGTCCCTGGCTTCTTCCCGCTCAAGGCTAGCACTCTGCCACTTGAGCCACAGCGCCGCTTCCGGCCGTTTTCTGTATATGTGGTGCTGGGGAATCGAACCTAGAGCCTCGTGTATCCGAGGCAGGCACTCTTGCCACTAGGCTATATCCCCAGCCCCCCTGCACTAATTATTGAAGAGTACTTTCTTCCATACATTGTTAGCTCTTTTGTCAAAAATCAGGTGGCTATAGGTGTGTAGGTTCATTTCTGGGTCTTCTCGTCTGTACTGTTGGTCTTAGATGTTTTTGTGCCAGTACTAACCTGTTTGTTACTAGGGCTCTGAGGTATAGTTTGAAGCCTGGGAGCATGATATCTATAGTGTTGCTTTTCTTGTTCAAGATTGCTTTGGCTATTTGGGGTCTTTTGTGTTTCAATATGAAGTATTTATTGAATTGTCTTCTCCATCTCTACAAATAATGACTGGGATTTAGAGTACATTGGATTTGTAAATAGCCTTTGGCTATATGGCCATTTTCACAGAATGGTAATTCTACCAATTCCTCAACATGAGTGTCTTTCCCCCTTCCTGGTATCTTCTTAAGGTTTAAAATTTTTTTTATGCCAGTTCTGGTGCTCAAACTCAGTCCCTGGGCTTTTTTTATTCACGGCTCAACCACTTCAGCTACAAATCCACTTCTTTCCTTTTGGTGATTGGAGGTAAGAGTCTTCCTACCCTGGCTGACTTTGAACCATGATCTTTCTTAAGTAGCTTAGATATTACAGGCATGAGCCACCAGTGCCCCACACAAGTTTTACAGTTTTTATTCTAGAAGTCCTTCACCCCTTTGGAGTTATTTCTAGTTTTTAAAAAATATACTTTTGAGTCTATTGTTTTGTTCTCTTAATTTTCCTTTCCATAAATTCATTGTTTATCAAAATGCTGAGTTTTTTTCTTTTCAAGAAAATTTTTTTTTTTTTTTTGGCCAGTCCTGGGGCTTGGATTCAGGGCCTGAGCACTGTCCCTGGCTTCTTTTTGCTCACGGCTAACACTCTACCACTTGAGCCACACAGCACCACTTCCAGCTTTTTCCACTTATGTGGTGATGAGAAATGGAACCCAGGGCTTCATGCATGCAAGGTAAGCACAGTACCACTAGGCCACATTCCTAGCCCCAGCTACTGAGTTTTGTGCATTGATTTTATAACTCAATATTTTACCGAAGGTGCTTAACAGCCCAAGTAGTTTTGGAATGGAGTGTTTAGGGTCCTTTAGACATGGGGTCATATTATCTGCAAATAAGAGTTTTACTTCTTTCCCTGTTTGGATTTCTTATAAAAATCTTTATATTCCCTTATAAAATATGTGTAATCTTTCTACTGCCCTTTTGCTTTGGCTAGGACTTCCAGACTATATAGAGTAAGGGTGGACATCCTATTTTGTTCCTGATTTTAGAAAAAAACTTGTTTTAGGTTTTTACCAATTAGTATGATGTTGACTGTGGGTTATATATCTATACACATACATATGTATATATACATATAACACAGTTTTAAGGTGTCCTATTTTTTCAATTATTTTATTGTTATCATAAAGGTGATGTATAGAGGAGTTAAAGTTACATATAAGTCAGGTAAAGAGTTCATTTCTTTTTGGACAATGTCACCCCTTCCTTTGCTCTCTCTCAGTATTTCTAACTTCTTTAAGGCACCTTTCTCTCTTTCTCTGTCTCTCTCTTGTGCTGGTCCTAGGGCTTGAACTTTGGGCCTTAGCACTGTCCTGGAGCTTTTGTATTCAAGGCTAGTGCCTTACCATTTGGATCACAGCGACACTTCCAGCTTTTTTTTTTTTTTTTGGTAGTTAATTGGAGATAACAGTCTCAGACTTTCCGGCCCAGGCTACCTTCAAACCAGACCCTCAGATGTTAGCCTCCTGAGTAGCTAGGATTACAGGTACGAGTTGTCAGTGCCCAATAAGGCACTTTGTTTTGTTGAATGGAAACTATACTACTAACCCCACCCACTACTGTGTGATCTGCTCCTGAAGAGCAGGCCCAAGGGGTACACAGTAGAGAAATTAAAAAATGGTTAAGTGGACTTCAGGATGCAGGTGAGTCTGGGGCTGGGATTCAAGTTTTGCCTTGTTTCAGCTGTGAGTTCTTTGTTAGCTGATTACAGCACCAACCACACAAGTTTGTTGTGAAAATTAAATGAGAAATGCATAACACATATTACATACTAGGAATTGCCTAAATAAACATTAGATATTAGGACAACTGATATCTGTAAGCAATCTATTATCAAAGACCACCAACAATATAAGTTGGAAAGAGGTTCATCAGGAAGCACAGAGAACATATAATGGAAGCACAGGGGTAGGGGAAACCCACTCATTCTGATGGGGCTTGAGGGGGATAGTGAGGAAATCTTCACACAAAAAATGTGTATTATGAACCTAGGAACAGAACTCTAAAAACAAGGAGGCACGAACTCTAATGTGTAGCATGTTTCAGGGAGCTCTGAGTAGTACAGTAGGCTTGGTATGTGGAAGGAAATGGTTATAGGACATGTTGGAGATCTTGTAAAACATCTCACATGTGTGAACTTTTGAATACAGAGATGAATCTACATTCATTCAGTTGCAACTAGTAACTTACAGGAGGTTAGGGATGAGGGAAATGGACGTATTGACCTTTCCAAGTGACTGGAGATAGTTACATCTTTGTTCATTCCGTTGTTGGTATTTCCTAACCAAGGTTATCAATGTACAAAGATACAGTTCTTGCCATTTAGTTTACAACTTAAAATGTATTTGTCCTCCATCTTTGGTTTTACATCCTTGTTGACCTTAGTCTTTTCTCAACACCTTTGTCTTTCTCTTGCTTTGAGTACTGTTAGTGAAGATCTCATGTTATATAGGAACACTGTTCCCTTCAAATTCCTCATATCTTTACACTGAAACTATGGAGAGGAATGTACTTTTTAAAAAAACAAGATACTGACAAACAGAAACCAGGAAAGCAATATACAACCATGACAAAAAGATGAATCATGCTTGAAAAACTGAATACATGATGCTTAACTAAAGTATGTCTTTATAAAAAAATTGATGTATGAACTTCATACAAAAGATAATCATAATGAAAATAAAGTTGCAAGGGAAAACAAACCTGTTGTTATTTTCTTCCTTGAGGTCTGCTCACAATTAGTAGTCTGTTTACAATTATCTTTTTTCTCAAGTAATTACTATTCACAACTCAACCAACCAGATGGGCTTTGTCAGTGAGTAGAAAAGTGACATATAAAGAATAGAGAAAATTTGCACTGTAATTTATTTATTTATTTATTTATTTTTGGCCAGTCCTGGGCCTTGAACTCAGGGCCTGAGCACTGTCCCTGGCTTCTTTTTTGCTCAAGGCTAGCACTCTGCCACTTGAGCCACAGCGCCACTTCTGGCCATTTTCTGTATATGTGGTGCTGAGGAATCGAACCCAGGGTCTCATGTATACGAGGCAAGCACTCTTGCCACTAGGCCATATTCCCAGCCCCTGCACTGTAATTTAGGATAGAAATATTTACAAATATGATTTTGGAGCTATAGTAGTGACATTCAGTTATTCTAAATTCCACATGATAATAAACCTTCCAAATTTGTATAGTAGAATCTTTGTACATCACTGGAATCAGGTTGATATTAAAACAAATTCCATTAATGCCAAACACGTAATTATTTAGGACATCAAACAGTGCTTTGTTCTGTCTATAAGCTTGATCTATGTCCCAGTATCCCCTCTTTCTCTTACCAAAAGGATCAAAATCTCTTACAATGTATTCAGTAAGTCACAGATTCTTTGAGGTTCTTTGAGATTCTTTCACACCAAAGTAAAATTTCTGAACTCTGTAACCATATAACTTGATCACATTAAGCACAAATCATCAAGGCTACTTCCTTTATTCCCTTTTTACCCTGAATGTGTTGTTTTAGCTCTAAGCAGAGAGCCTTGTCTCTAGGCTTCTCAGTTTAAAGGTCTGACTTTCCACTGTAGGAAAATTAAGTCACATTTTTCTTCCTTTTCACTGTTAATTAGTAGAGACAACTCTGACCAATGCATAAATACTGTAAAGATAAAATTACTACTTAGAATGTTATTTGAAACCTAGAAAGTCCTGGAGAATTATTTGGACAGTTATATTTATTAAGGAAAGAAAGGAAGATTATAAGGGAATTGAATATGAAAAAAGGTAACATGTTACTGGGTAAAAGTAATACTTGTCTAATGAGTATCCATTGATTCATAATTATTATGAACACCTGAATTTTAATTGAGGTACTGAATGGACATGACTAGCTTCAGTGTTGGAATGGTTCCAAAGGCTCTTCCTGGAATTCCTAAAATGCAGGACGGGTAGGACTGAGTCTGATAGGTAGATGGGAATACCTGGCAAGGACCTTAAATGCTCAGGACTTTCTGGTGGGTTTATAGTATTGTTTCTTTCTTTTGGGGCAAAGACATACATGGGCTTCATACACTTGCAAAAAACCTCTCCCTCATGTAAGGGGACTGATGAGATGAATGAACAATGACTTCCTGAGAGAGGGCCTAAATGGGAAGAAAATGGTATGGAAAAGGTCTGAGAACAATCATAGGTTGGGTAGCAACTCCAATAATATGGAGAAACTCAGGATTTGAGGAAGGGCCATAAAAGTGTTTAGGTTAGTGACAGACAGCCTACTCTAGATATCAACCAGAAATTGAACTAGTTTTGCTTGTTACTTGTTTGTTGTGACAAACACCAGAGAAAAACAAATTTGTCTCATAGCTTTAGAGGTTTGCCTCATGGTCTATGGCTCCACTCTGGTCTAAGGCAAGGCAGAACATCGTGGTAGAGGGTGGAGCGAAGTAGAGTTGTTCCCTTAATGGCAATCAGGAAACCAAGAACCAGAGGAGGGGGCAGGGCAAGGTGTACCTTTAGTGACATACTTCCTTCAACCTAACAGCCCAAGCATCCATGAGTATCCATGAATTAAACAACAGGCTAGCTGATTATGTTAGCTCCCTTATGATTCAGTCACTTCTCCATAGTGCCATCATCTGGGACCAAGTCTTTAACACATGCCTTTTGGGAGAGACTTCATTTCAAATATAGTTCATTCCCAGTTTTAATATTAAATATTTAATATTTAATTCCTTGGATTGGTTAGTTTAAGTGTTCTGAAACACCCACAGTTTGAAGGGGAGGGGGTACACTAGCTTCATAAGGGTTTAACTATTTCTATTTGAGGCAACTCAAGAAACAGCCAGTGTATTTACAAAGAGCAAACAACAAAATAACTAGGCCATCTGATTGAGATGTAGGAGCTGCTGGGGTGTTGTCCTTTAGTTGTTCTAACTGGAGGGTCACCAATTTCTCCCAGCAATCTAAGGTGTGAGTGACTCCAGTCTTTATTCTTTCCCATGTATTTTTTGCTAACTAAAGGCTATTACATGGGAATATTTTTCTGAACAATTGATACCTTTTTTTTTTTTTTTTTTTGCCAGTCCTGGGCCTTGGACTCAGGGCCTGAGCACTGTCCCTTGCTTCTTTTTGCTCAAGGCTAGCACTCTGCCACTGGAGCCACAGTGCCACTTACGGCCATTTTCTATATATGTGGTGCTGGGGAATCGAACCCAGGGCTTCATGTATTCAAGGCAAGTTCTGTTGCCACTAGGCCATATTCCCAGCCCCAATGGATACCTTATTGATTGCTTAGGTGCTAAGGGTTTCAGAGTCTCCAGCCAGAGATCAAGGTAAGCAAGCTGAGTCTCACTGTAGTTCCTTAATTTCTCGGTTCTGCCAAAAAGTTTGTTCAGATCTGTAAACATAGGTTCACCTTTCTTAGGCTACAGCACTGTAAGGCTGTAGGCCAGAGACAGTCTTAAATTAAGAATGGTTTTCAGTGTATGTTTCTTGGTGCCTCAATAAATCTTAGGCCTCCAGGTCAGATTCATTCCTACAAGCATGTGAGTAAGGTAATGAAAATGTGAAAAATCTGGGTTTTTAGGTTAACGATAAGGCTAAGATGTTTGAGTTCAAGAGAACAGGTTTTGGGAAATCCTTCACAATGGCTAAACATTCCAATTTACTGCAAGGCAATTTGTCCATTTCCAGTCGTTAAGTCTTACTGGGTGCTATTTGGGAAGAGTCTAGTACTGGGAGCAAGGAGCAGGGATGTCAGGGAAATGGAAAGGAAAAGAGGGGCGCTTGGTGAATATGGAGAAGGACAAATTGGGGAGTGGAGGGCAGTAGGAGGTGGGCAGAAAGGAGCAGATGGCCTGTAAGGAGATAGGGGTGGCAGCATTGTGCAGAAGCACTGGTGTGTTTAGCTTTTTACTTTGCAAGTATCTTTTTATAATTATTTATCTAATTATCCTTTTTGAGAGAAGTAACATTCAAATCTTAGGCCTGTTTAGAAGCTTTCAGATACCAATTAAAGAATGTGTCTCATACTATTATTATATACTAATAATTTTTTTTATTAAAAAGAGAATGCTTCTTAATGCCTTTGAGAGGGCTGGTGTTTTATCTGCTCTAATTGTACAAGTTTTAGAATTCAACAGCTTCATTTTTGGCCAGCCAAGTTTTAAACCATCCTGGGTTTACTTAGGTCTGAGACCTAAACAATTACTTTGGGGAACCTAGTTTTTAGTCAAGAAAGAAGCTGAGTGTTGGGAAGTGATGGACCAACAGAGGGCTTGGAACCTGAGTTACTCATTTTTTCTTCATCTCATGAAAAAGTTCCTTCCTGTGCAACTTAGAATAATCTTAACCTTTATGTACTGAGACCCAATAATATGAGTGAAGAAGTGCAGTCTTAACTTGAAATAAAGTGTTCATTCAAGTCTACCTGGAGCACAGGAGCCTTTATCTGAGAGGACTAGCTCAACATGCTTGGTACCACCAGAGAGAAGGTCCCAGTGTTGCTCCAGGCTCAAGATGACATTGAGAAGAATGGGAAGGGCCTTTGGTTTCAGCTTCAGACACCAAGAAATAACAGGCTAGTACTCTACCACTTGAGCCACAGTTGCTTTTGTTTTTTGGAAGTTAATTAGAGTCTCACAAGCTTTCCTGTCCTGGTTGGCTTTGAATTGGGATCCTCAGATCTCAGCTTCCTGAATTGCAAGGATTATGAACAAGTGTGAGTAACTGGCACCTGGCATCTCTAGGAAAGATTTTAAGACTAAAAAATAGCTTTATTTCAGGAAGCAGTTTGTACAAAAGCATGATAGGAAAGAACAAGGAGGGAGCAGCTTTATACGACAAAATTCCTTAAATAAGTGCTGTATTAAGGTACAGGAAGTACTCAGTCCTCACTGGTTGGCATCTAAATTTGATGACAGGCACTGCTCATGCATCCAGTCTGTGTGGCAAAATGGGAGTTTTCAGAGGGTGTTTTTCTTGGGAATTGGAAAAACTGTACCTGCCTAGGCCAGGCCAGTAAATTCATTTGAAACATACTCCCACCCTCCTCAGCAGCAAACCAGTTAACAGACTCCATTTTGAGTCTCGGGACTCTTCTTGCGATTCAGCTTTTCTTCAAGTTTACACTAGTTGCTCATAATATAGGAATGGGCACATTTAAATTCTGCAGTTGGATTGTAACTTTTTGGAGGATAATCTGGCAACAAGTAATAGGCTTAAAGATATGTAGTAATTCTAGGGGCTGGGAATATGGCCTCATAGCAAGAGTGCTTGCCTCACATACATGACGCCCTGGGTTCGATTCCCCAGCACCACATATATAGAAAAACAGCCAGAAGTGGTGCTGTAGCTCAAGTGGCAGAGTGCTAGCCTTGAGCAAAGAAGAAGCCAGGGACAGTGCTCAGGCCCTGAGTCCAAGGCCTACGACTGGCAAAAATAAATAAATAAATAAAATATATATATATGTAGTAATTCTAACTCCAGGTTTGGTGAGGAATCAATAGGAAAGTGGTTTCAGAACTTGAGTGTGTTTAATAATTACCCATACACTTGGGAAAGGGGCATGTTTCCTTTCAGGGTATATAGGTCTAAGGGATTTGCATTTTATCCTAGTTATGATAAAACTGCTGGGCCTGGGGCTTTGAGGACTTCCGCAATAGATAATGACAGTTTATTGAGTGGAACAGGAAGGTTGCCTTTTCCCCCCTTTGCTAGTGGCAAAGACAAGTGGATGGTACAGAGCAGGGATGGGCAAAATGCAACTAGTTTTAGAAATGTTGATCATGGGATGAACTGTTCTACCTATTCCTTCCTGTGCTCCTACAAATATTTCTTGTGTCCAGCCATCTGCATTTGCCATGGACTTCTTTTAGTATCCAGAAAGTTATCCTTATACTGTTGACAGCCTACTTTCTTTAGGAAGTTTTTGATCTATGTAAGTAGACAACATTTAGATTTTCCACTTGTTACTATTCACCAACTCTTTTTATGTATGCTTTTGTTACTTTCACTACTGATATTAGGACTGTTAAGAGTAACAGAAAAGCCATATACCACAGTATATTTCTCTGACATGTGAACAAACTAGGGAGAAGCAGTCAAAGGGCCAGAGTGAAGGCCGTATCCTTAACAGGGGTCTAAGCTCCTTCAATCTATATATCTGTGTGTGACTTTTATTCTCTAGTTCATTTTCTGATTCAGTATGGATGTTGGAGTTCCAACTCTTACAACTTTGTTTACTTACCATGTCTGCATCCCAATTAGCAAGTATGAAGACATGATATAAGCCATTCCTGTAAAACCACTTGTCTAGGACTGTGGGCATACATGTCTTAAATGATTTCACATTTGGCCCTGAGTTCAATCCCTAATACCATCAAAACAAAACAAACCCCCAACACTTGTACTTTGAGATCTACAATGATCTCAAAGAAAACATGTTAAATAACAGAGTATGTTTCCCAAAAGTACACACATTCTTAAATATTTATTACCTAGCTGGGTAGACAGTCATCCTGAGTCTGCGAACAGTCTTATTTTGGACAATCATGTACTGAACTCAAATCCACAGAACTACTAGAAAGGGTAAAACAGTATTTGGTGATTTGCAGTTCATATCATAGGTCCCCTCTGGCTACGTACAAAATAGTAATCTTTTCAAAATATAAAGGGATCACATCAAAGCCTTTCATAAAATCTTCTAGTATTGTTTTCTTATATTTAGCATAAATCCATTCTTACTCTGGTGGTGGAGGTGCTGTGTGATCCGGCCCTGATTACCTTTCTGATCTCCCGATTGTTAACAATAGCTACACAGGCCTTCTTTGCATCACTTCAATACATCAAGCTAGTTCTTGCCTTAGGGACAAAGCTGCATCTTCAGCCTGGAATTAATCTCCAAATGGCTGATCTTTCCTTCATTCAAGTCTTGTGATGTTTTCCCAAATTCAAACACACTCTGCATTTTTACCTTCATGCTTTTTTCATTAATATTTACATTATCTGCTGAGAAAAATGCTTATTGTCTGTCTCATCTTACTAGAAAGAGGGTCTCATCTTCTTTCCTAACATATAGCCATTGTCTGGCTCACAATAGCATTCTGTGCAAATTAGATGATTACATAAAGTGACCAAGCATCATCCTGATTACATACTATACAGACAGCCCTGCACTTATTAATAAGCATACATCTCCAGCTAAGCAGTCACTTATAAACTCTTTTTTGGTAAGATACTGAGGACTAATCTCATGACCATCTGAGCTATGATTCTAGTCCTTTTGTTTGTACGTACCTGTTTTTTTTTTTTCTTTTTGTTAGTTATAAGGTGCAAATTTGGGGCCTGGGTACTATCCCTGAACTCTTCTGGCTAGCACTCTACCACTTTGAGCCACAGCTCTACTTCTGGTTTTCTTGGTGTCTAACTGAAGATAAGAGTTTCACAGACTTTCCTGCCCAGGCTGGCTTTAAACCTTGAGCCTCAGATCTCAGGCTCCTGAGTGGCTAGGATTACAAGTGTGAGCCATCAGTGCCTGGCCCATATACTTGTTTGTGAGTTGAGGTTTCACTAACTTTGTCTGGAATTTTTATAGGCACGAGCCACCACCTCTACCTACAACCCCGCTTTTCATCTGAACATATATCAGAGGATGAGAACGAAACAGAGATATATTTTTCTTTTCTTCAGATATCCAGTCCATACTCTTTAAGTTTTTCATCAAACTCTTCAAGTTAACTTTGGTGGTAACAAACATGGCTCTTCCTATGCTTTACAGTTGTAAGCATCTAAGCAGGATACAGGGTGGTTAAATCTAACACAGGATGCTAGAGTGTAACTGCCACCTCACTGGTCCACCCCCCCCCCCCCCGCGCCCGACACCCCCCCTCCAAGTGCTCTCCTCTACTATTTTAGCCAAAGATCCACTTCTGTTTTTTGTTTTTGCAGTTAACTGAAGAGTTTCACAGACTTTCTTTCCTGCTCTGGATGGTTTCAAAATGAGACTCTCAGATCTCAACCCCCTGGAGCAGCTAGGAGTACAGGAGTGAGCCACCAGTGCCTGATAGTATTTTCTATAATGAAAACAAAATGGAGTGTAGAAGCCATATACCACTTGACACTGCAGAAACTTGTTTCTGATAAACTGTTTTAACAAATAGAAAAGCACCCAGATTACTGGAACTCAATCCTACTGTGTTAGGATGGATGGTGACCCTTAGGATCTCTCCAGCCTGTGCATGCTCAGCACAGTGCCAGAATAGCAGAAATGTTTTCTCAATTTTCCATTCTGTGACAACTATTAGTCAAATCACTCTGACATGGCAGTTTCATATTCTCCATTTTGATTAAAGGAGTCCTCTCTGACACCACAGCAACTGTCATCAAATTTTAACATGATTAGGTCACAACTGAAAAGACTATCTGCCATCTATTAGTGCTATAATTTCCAATGTATTGCTCTAGGCATATTGGAACCAACTCATTTTAATGTCATTTTGATCAGCAAAAACCCCTGAACTTTCACATTAGTAAACTTTCTTTATAATTCTATAAACAATATACCAAATATGTTGAAAAAAGTCAATTCTCTGATGGTTTGCCCAGATGTTCAAGGTAATGGAGAGAGCAAAACTTCCCATCAGCCACAGCAATCTTGCTTGTATCTATTGCTCATTTTGTTACACATATTTCCTCAGGCATGCCTCTGAGGGAGTTCTGTTATTGGCAAGCCTGGCACACCCTGGACTAGAGGATCTTCCTTCCCATTTCAAAGTTCAGAAATATTTTTAACATCAGTAATAATTCTGTAGTAGCCTAAACAGAAAATAGGAGACTGTGGTGAATGTGTATGCCTCCACCCCCCCTCCCGAAAAAAAACAATATGTGGATTGTTTTAAAATTTGAGATGAGGGCTAGTAGAGTAGCTCAAGTGGAAGAGCACTTGCCCAGCTATCCTGAGGCTCTGATTTCAAACCCTAGTACTGCCAAAAAATAACAAACTTTTAGATATGAGATTTATAATCTACTATTTCCCTATCTTATTCAAAAAGGATAAAAAAGTGGGTTTGATCTAAACTCATTCATTTGTAATACACATACGTTTTTCCCCAAAAGGAAAGTTTGGATTCAAAATCAAAACTGGCTTCTAGTTGAGGACACACTATAATGAATATGTTGTTTAAGGAAACGTCTGACAGTGTCCAAACATTTTCCAGCCTGGGGAGAGGAAAAGAAAAAAGGAAAAAAATGTCTTGCAGTATTGCCAATTAAACTCATGGCCTCGAGCTTGCTAGGGAAAATCTCCAGAACACATGCCACACCCCAGTCCTTCGGCCTGCATTTCAAGTAGGGTCTTGCACTTTTACCTGGGCTGACCTTGGGCAAGGGGCCTACTACCAACTCTGGAGTAGCTGAGATTACAAGCATGCAGACCGGGCCAAGACTATTCTTATTTCTATGAAGTTCGTGTATGAAGTTAGTGCATGTTCTTGGATGAGGTTTAAGATGAAAGAACAGAAACTAAGATTTTGACAAGCTTTAAAAATATATAGGGCCAAGGGAAAGTTTTGCTGTTACTTCATTAATTTAACCACAGTTTGTATAGCTTTAAATCTTATTGAGTCTAGAGGATCTCCTGAAGAAGGTGTGCCGCTGAAGAGAAAACACCTAGTTTATAATCCTAGTGTTGTATTTTCATTGGCCTATATTGCTTAGATAACTTGACAGAAGGTTATCTTTAATTTTTTAAGACCTGGAGTGGTAATAAATTACTGGAAGTACCTTAGTGGAAGATTTCAACAAAACAGAGGTTATGCTTTTGTCTTCACTGCTCAAAGTAAAACAAATAGAAGCAGTGACGGCATAAAAACTAATTTACTTTCTACTTAAATCTCAGCGATTTTGGCTGTTTTAAACAGAAAGGGACCATGATATTCCAAACAAGACTGTGGTAGATACATCTACAATTGTGCAGATACTCAGTAACTGTGTCAGATGACCTGTTGCTATGGAAACTGTTCATCCTGTAAAATACTCCAGGAGTATTTTTTCATGACTTGGGACACATAATGAATAGCAGCATTCAGAAAGGCCAACTTCTTAAAAGTAAAATTTAAAACCTAAAAATATTAATTTTTATACAGGCAATACATGTATTTGGTTAAAAAATTAAGGAGGACTGGGAATGTGGCTTAGTGGTAGAATGCTTGCCTGGCATGCACGAAGCCCTGGGTTCAATTCCTTAGTACCACATAAACAGAAAAAGCCGGAAGTGGTGCTGTGGCTCAAGTGGTAGAGTCCTAGCCTTGAGCCCAGAGAGGCTCAGGGACAGAGCCCAGGCCCTGAGTTCAAGCCCCAAGACCAGCAAAAATAAATAAATACATACATACATACTGCAAATGGTTATGTGGTAAAAATCAAATTTCCCTTCCTTCCTGTTGGTCTGTACCTCTGAGATTTCTCTGTCAGAATCAACTATTGTTAAGGATTTTGTGTGTATGTGTGTGTTTACATTTCCAGACCCATTTCTGGTATCTCCATGTACATACCACAAAGAGACTTAAAATAGAATGCTCTTATTAAATAAGCTTTACCACCACAAGAGCAAACACAATTCAGCTTGAGCTGTAAAAATAGTGTAGGCTGAGTAACATAATTTTAAAAAGCACCCAGATACTATATTGTTTTCCCCATGGCAGTGCCACCACCACTGTGGAATCTTCCAGCAAAGGGAACATGCTTCATTTTGGCCAGAGAGGGCAGTGCATACCAACTGCAAAGGCACCAGCAAAGAGCTGTGACTGAGTCCTGTCATGCTGGAGAAGTGCCAC
This sequence comes from Perognathus longimembris pacificus, assembly GCF_023159225.1. Lineage (NCBI taxonomy): Eukaryota > Metazoa > Chordata > Mammalia > Rodentia > Heteromyidae > Perognathus > Perognathus longimembris. Next base: position 28,612,332 of record NC_063170.1, on the reverse strand, counting down.
TGCCCAGGCAAGCTGTGCTGCCAAGTTCTGCAGATAAAGCAGTGTAACAGGGCCAAGTGATTCTTCCTGGGCTGCTCTGATACCCTGGCATGGGTGCAGTCAGGACAAGGGAAGAAATCTTGCTAAGCGGCATTGCCAGAAATCCTACTGACATGTGGGTTACCACACAAATCAGGACTTACTGATAACTCAGAATTGTATATATTCATTTTAATCATTCTAGTTTACATTAGGGTTCATTCAGAAACAGTTTATATAATAAAGAAGTCAGTAGGATTTTGTGGATTGACTGAAAGTCACCAGGTAGAAAGTCCTAGGTTATTTTAAGCTGAATATATAGGTCGATACTATCGTTAGGTTAAGCTTGTAAATGGTTGAAATCTCAGTTACGGTTTTAGGAATGTTTGGCAAAACATGTTCGTACAAAATGTAGCTCGTTCAATTACAAGTAAAATTACACACAGGACTTTCTAATAAAACAGACTAGAAAGAGGTGTTAACATGGAGGGAATACACTAGACTTTGTTTCTGGACAAACATTAAGATACAGTAAATAAGTATGCCAACGCTAAGAGAATATTGTTCCTCGTTCACATAAAAAGAATGTTTTCTAACACAAGTATTCAGATGCTCAATTTCCAATTAAATCTCGAGACAAAAAAGGAAAGTCCCTTTTCCTTGGGGGTGGGGGGGAGTTGTTTTCCCTGAAAACTGACCAAAGGGTTTATTCAAGTCCGTGCTTCAGTAGCAACTTTCCTAAATGATCTAAGTTCACAAATTTATCTGGAATAATGCACACCGGCAAATGCAAACCGTCTGTGTACGCAGCTGCCTTGCGCGTGCCTGGCACGCCGACTGCTTTCCATTTCCGCACAGGTAAGACTCACGCCCGGCGCGAGGTGCTGGGGCCGCAGGAAGCAGCACGCGGAGAGCCGGCCGGGTGGCCCCCTGTCCTGGGAAGCGCCCGGGACGCAGCCCGCTCGGAGCGGCCGAGCGCGGTCCGCGGCGCCCGCGCGCTGCTCCTGGAGCCCGCAGTGGTGCCGCAGCCGCCGCGGCCGCAGCAGGTGGGAACCCGAGGCCAGGAAGGCCTCGCGGTGCGGGGCCGCGGGGCTTCTCCAACGCCGCCCTGCGATGTCCCGGCTGGGGCTCTGCTTGCGGGGAATTACTTTTTGATATGGCATTTGCAGCGGGACCGGCCTTCGCCCCAACAACGCGGATCCGCAACTTTGCAAAGCGAGGTGCGGACGGCTCTGGGAGGCACGAAGGCGCCGACCGAGGGCCCTCTGGGCCGCCGCGGCCCGAGGGTGCGCCGCCTCCCGCCAAGAGCCCGCACGAGCCAGCCAGACCCACAAGGGCCCGGGGAGTAGCACTCCGACAGCCGGAGGACCGGGCCGGACAAGAGCGCTCCGCCAGACAAAGGGGCGCGTCGGGGCCGGCGCGGGAGCCCAGGGACCGGCGCGGAGGCCCTCGGCCCGCAGGGGGCGCCGTCTGCGCCCGCGCCGCTTACCTTTGAGGACCGAGCAGATCTGCTCCAAGGCCATGTTCCCCAGCGGCCGAGGTTCCGTGCGCGGCACTCACGGCCCGGCGCGGCAGCAGCCCCCCTCCGTCTCCATCGCCGGCCGCGGGCTACCTCCCCGCGGCGGGTCCCTACGCTGGGCCAGACTCCCTTCCCTCGACGGGCGCTGCCTCGACCGCCCGAGAGCCGAGCAGGGCTGACGCGCAGCACCGGCCGCCGCGCCGGCCTCTGCCACGGCGGGGCTCCACTGAAGTGGCGAACAGAGGGAGCCCAGCCTCATTTAAGCGGGGAGCGCGGGCGCCGCGTGCCGGCCGTGCCTCCGGTGCGCATGTGCAGCCCCCGCCCGGCTCCCTCCCTGCCAGCCAGCGGCTCCGCCTCCCGCCCGCGCGCTCCATCCCCCCTGCCCGCACTCTCCGCCTCCCCCCTCCCGCGCCCGCCTCCTCCCGCCCCCCGCCCACCCCTCCCTCGCCCCTCCTCCGTCCCTCCCGCTCGCCCCCCCCCCCACCCTGCGCCCGAGCGCCTCCACTCCCCTGGCCCTCCCGCGCGCTCCCAGTACGGGACTGGCGTCGCCCGCCCGTGGTGACCGTTAGGTGTATGTGTGGGGCCCAGGCGTCGGGCTGGGAGGCAGGTGTCGCGCTCCGGGCCTGTGAGCACGCGGGTGACCCCCCCGCCCCCATCCGTGTCCCCCTCTTCTGCCCCAGGACTGCCAGTCAAGGTGAAAACTTTGCCAGCTCAGCCCAGCGCAGTCACCTGCCATTCAGGGCCCGGTGAGCTCACCTGCCCGACCGTGACGGCTCCCGCGTGGGGGGCAGAGGAGGACGGCTCCCGCGTGGGGGGTAGAGGAGGACGGCTCCCGCGGGGGGGGACAGAGGAAGATCGGATCCCGCGGGGGGGGGGACAGAGGAGGAGGGCTCCCGCAGGCTCTTGAGGTGGCTACACTGCACCGAGTCTCCGCCGAGCCGCGGTCCCCGAAGGGGATGGGTGCGGGCAGGGCGGCGAGCCCCGCACAGCCCTGGCCTCTAGTCCACGCGGATGCCGCCCCGGGCCGCTGACTCCCGCCGTCGGCTGTGGCCCTGGGCTGTTTCCTGCGTTGGACTTGGACTGTGAACTCACACCTTACACTCTCCCTCCTCCCTGTTGAAAGAGATAGGGGTTCCAGGCCGGGAGCCACGCTTGTCTCTGCACTCACACACTGCTGGGTAGCATGGATGCGCGTTAAGTATGGTCACTGAAAGCCCACAAGAACAGAGCTGGCACACATTAGGAACTTAAGTGTTTGTCTCCCAAATACAGCTAAGGAGCATGTTAGGCAACAACAACAACAAAATATCCTATGGGTGTCAGGCTCTCTCTTTCTCTATGTCCCTCCAAGAAAGGCACAGTAGTGTAATTTGTCAGTATGCAAATGACAAAACATTTAACACCAGTGAATATGAAAGTGTTCTGACCTTTATATTGATGTGTACATGGGGCGAGGTTATAAAAGATATGTGAGTTTGGGTTTCTAAGGACAAGCATCTACAATTAACTTTAAAATTGCACACAGAAAAAATAAATAAAATATTTGAGAATCTTTCACAGAAACATAATAGGTTGGCCTACTGATAAACTAGGACAGTAGGAATAGATTATTAAGTCCTAGTCATAGACAACAGTGGTAGAACAACAACAAACCGGGAGAAAGGAGCCACTTGCTTGTGGAACAATAATAGGTTTCTAATGTACAGTTGCTAACTTCCAGAAAATCAGCGTGTATGATGCCATCAGAGCATGGGCTACAAAGAAAGGTTATATAAAATGGAAAAGCATCAGAAAGATGTGGGGAAGAGTCTTGAATTTGTGGTGTTAGTTTTTGGAAGTAAAGATAAGGTTGAATACAGCAAGCTTTGGTTATGGAGATAGAGTAGTTACTGAATGGGGAGCTGTGAGTCCAGAACCCCTCTTTTCCCTCCTCCCCACAGATAGCAAAATCTGGGGATACTCAGGTTCTTCACAAAAGTGATGGAGCATTTTTATCTAACGTACACTCACTCCTTTATACTTTATACACCTTTATACTTCAGATCATCTCTAGATTACCACACAGATTTGTGTTAATAGTTATTTATACTGTATTGGTTAGGGAATAATTACAAGGGGAAAAGAAAAGCCTGTTCATGTTCAGTACGACACTATTTTATTATCTATCTATGCTGGTACTGGGGCTTGAACTCAGTGCTTGAGTGATGACCCTTAACATTTTCTGCTCAAGGTTGGCACTCTAAACACTTGAGCCATAGGTTTATTTCTGGCCTTTTGGTGGTTAGTTGGAGATATGTGTTTCACAGATTTTCCTTCCCAGACTGGCTGCAAACCCTCATCTTCAGGTCTCAGCCTCCTGAGATTACAGGTGTGATTACAGAAATCTAATCCTTAGGATTACCTGTGTGAGCCACCAGCATCTGGCCCTCCCTCTCTCCCTTTCTCCCTCCCTTCCTTCATTCCTTCCTTTCTTTTTGGTTGATGGGGCCTGGGCTCTGTCCTTGAGCTTTTTGCTCAAGGCTAGTGCGTTACCACTTTGAGCTACAGTGCCACTTTTGGTTTTTTAGTGGTTAATTGAAGATAATAGTCTCAAGGACTTTCCTACCCAAGGTGGCTTTGAACTACAATCCTCAGATTTTAGCTTCTTGAGTACAGAGGATTACAGACATGAGTCACCAGTGCCTGGCTTTTTTTTTTTTTTAAGTATGTTTGATGAACTAATGGTTGAATTCTTGAATGTAGACCCCTCTAGATTTAGAGGACTGACTGTACTTGTCTGACTGCTAAGTAGAAGAGTTTGTACTTCATTCACAGGTCAGAATAGTTTTTAATTGTGAAGTGATGGAGCTCTGGGAAGAATAATTTGCAGTTGACTTGAGGATGTGTGAGAACCAAGTAAAAGTGTAGCTCCCAGAGCTCCTAGAAACAATAGGGCTTGTAAAATTTCACTTTCTTAGAGTTTACTCTTAGCTTTTATAACTCCATTTTGGAGACAACATGCTAGAGGGCTGCTATAGAGTGCATAGCTTTTACCTTTAAAAACCCAACCCTGCAGTGGCTCACTGCTGTTCTTTGCCATCCCGATGTTGAAGAGCAGACACAGTGCACAGCTAAATAAAGACTCCTAGCCCGATTGACGGGTGCTGGTGACTTTCTTGTCGAGGGTTCGAGTCCTGGGTGACCAGGATACTGCAGATGTAGTAATTTAAGAAGTAGATATATAATATAGTATTTCTTCATTTTATTAGTAGTTTTTACTGGTAGGATCATTTTGATAAAATCTAAAAAGCCTTTTTTTCTTGCAGTACATTGGCCTGGAAGTAGATTTCAACTGGGAATGTTCTGTGGCTCCCTTTTCAAACACCAACCTTAAGATGTATGGGTGTAATCATCTCTAGGGGGTGTTTGGAGGAACATAGTAAAGCACAGTAGTCTCTCAGAGCTGAGACTACTGTGTGGCCATATGTTAGCTGAATCAAAAGGAAAGCAGTTTACATATTTCTCTGCTGGAGAGTTCTGTGTTTGAATTATTATTTTCCCAGAAGACCACCTAGTAGCACCCAGTCTGTTCCCACATTACCTGCCAGCTTTCAGGTGATTAAGGATTCTCCTTTCATTTCATCCTGCCTAATCTACCAAGTACTGATGTAGCTCTGCTTGCTTCTCACAGAATCATTCCTGTAGTTCCTGTAGTTGATTTTTTCTTAGTCCTATGTAGTACTTGAAAGGTGGTGTATAACATTGACTTACCATTGGAATGAATCATCAGATAATGAGCTATATGTAGTGGGCATGCTTATAATCCAGCTCTTAGGAGGCTGAGATAGAAGGAACCTTAGTTTAAGGCTACATAGTCTTATCATATAGCTCCAAAGGTTATATAGTATGTTTCTGTCAAAGATAGGGGAGGAGGAGGAGGCAGGGGAGAGGGGGAGGAGGAGTGACAGCAACAGCAGCAGAATTTTATCTTAATGTTTATGAACTTTGGTTATATGGCTTTTTGGGTGAAGTATGGGAATGTTGATATTTATTTATTTTTTTTTTGTTTTTTTTTTTTTCCTCAAATTTTTATTATCAAACTGACGTACAGAGAGGTTACAGTATCATACGTTGGGCATTGGATACATTTCTTGTACTGTTTGTTGCCTTGTCCCTCATGCCCCCCTCCCTCCCGCAATGTTGATATTTATTAAAGGAGAGTCTACACATGCAGACTGCTGCTGTGTTTAGAGGTTGTTAGGGACTGAATGTGCTCCTCCAGAGTTCATCTTTTGAAGCCCTAATCTGGAGTGTGGCTGTGTTTGAGGGTGGGGCCCCTAAGCAAGTGATTAGGGTTAATTGAGGTCATGACGTAGAGCCCTGGCCTGATGGAATTAGTGTCCTAATAAGAGAGCTTTTTCTCTTTCTCCACATGTAGAGGCACCAAGGAAAAGTGTGCGTGAGAATATAAGGATAAGATAGCCATCTGCAAGCCAGGAAGAGAACCCTCACCACAAGACTGGCCCTTGAAGATCTGGGCCCTCTAGACTTCAGAGATGTGAAAAAATCCAACCTGTCATTTAAGCTACCTAGCCTCTGGTATTTTATTATGGTAACAAATGAACTTACAAACAACCAAACTCTGAACATGAAGAGAATCTTTTTGTATGAAATATGTTTGTCTCGCACTGTTGTATTTAGTGTGGCAATATGGTGCCTCCTAGTGTTCCTTCCTCTTCCTCCTGCTCCTCCTCTTCCTTCTTTTTGTTGTCCTCCTCCATTTCCTCCTCTTCTTCCTCCTTCTCCTTTTCTTTGGCTGATTTGAACCCAGGGCTTTACAATTTCCCAGTTCTCCTTTTCCCCCCCATCACAACAAGCTTAAAATTTTCTTTTCAATGGGCTGGGGATATGGCCTAGTGGCAAGAGTGCTTGCCTTGTATACATGAGGCTGGCCTCAAACAGGTCTTATCCTTTGGAGTAGCTATGATTGTAGGCATGAATCACAAGCTTGAAACCTATTTCTTGAGGGATCCTTGAAAAAATGTTGACTTTTATACAGTTTTTAGTGCTGTGGTTTTCCAAGTCTTCCATGTGTCTCTACTGATAATCTCTCAGTTTGTTAGAGTTCATAGCTGCTCTTTGATCATTTCCTACCTTCTCTATATTTTCTTACCTTCAAAATCATCCTTAATGGGCTGGGGATATGGCCTAGTGGCAAGAGTGCTTGCCTCATACCCATGAAGCCCTGGGTTTGATTCCCCAGCACCACATATATAGAAAATGGCCAGAAGTGGCGCTGTGGCTCAAGTGGCAGAGTGCTAGCCTTGAGCAAAAGGAAGCCAGGGACAGTGCTCAGGCCCTGAGTCCAAGGCCCAGGACTCGCAAAAAAAAAAAAAAAAATCATCCTTAAAACTGTGCTTAAAGTCAGGCTCTGGTGTCTCACACTTGTAATCCTAGCTAGTTGGAAGGCCGAGATCTGAACACTGTGGTTTGAAGCCAGCCCGGGTAGGAAAGTCTGTGAGACTCTTATCTCCAGTTAACTACCACAAAAAGCCAGAAGTGGGGAAAAAAAAAAAAAAGCTCAGTGGTAGTGCCCCGACCCTGAGTTCAAGACCCAGGACCAGCACACACAGTGTTTGGTAGGTTTCATTATGTTGTTTGCATATAGAAAATGAAACTTTGATTCTCTACATCTTTCAGTATCCTTTCCTTTCTTCTCCTTCAGATCTGTCAGACCATTCACCTTTACATTCATCTCTCATCATATTGTCATGCCTAATCAATCATCTTTGGTCTCCTAAAAAACATGTGATACTTGGCTTTTTGAGCTTGGCTTTTTTTTGGCCAGTCCTGGGCCTTGGACTCAGGGCCTGAGCACTGCCCCTGGCTTCTTCCCGCTCAAGGCTAGCACTCTGCCACCTGAGCCACAGTGCCCCTTCTGGCCATTTTCCATATATGTGGTGCTGGGGAATCGAACCCAGAGCTTCATATGTAGGAGGCAGGCACTCTTGCCACTAGGCCATATTCCCAGCCGCTTTTCTTACTCTATATGATTTTCTCCAATGTCATCCATTTTCTTGCAAGTTACCATAATTTAATTTTTCTTTGTTGTTGAGTAATTCTCTCTGGTGTGTGTGTGTGTGTGTGTGTGTGTGTGTGTGTGTGTGTGTGTACATATATACATGCCATCATATACCATCTTTGCTTTATGCATTAATTGCTTGTTGGACACTTTTGCTGATTCCATTCCTTGATTATTGTGAACAGAATTGAAATAAACCGTGGGTATGTGAGTATCTTGTATACTGATTTCTACGTGTAATATATGCTAAGGTTGTTATGGCAGGATCATGGAAAAGGTCTATTTTTAGTTTTTAGAGGAGCCTCCATATTGACTTCCATGGAGGTTGCAGTTTTTTAGATTCTCAATGAACAATATATAAGGGTTCATCCCACCCCACCACATTCTAATCATTTCCATTTGTTACTGGTTTTTTCTATCTTTCTTTCTTTCTTTCTTTCTTTCTTTCTTTCTTTCTTTCTTTCTTTCTTTCTTTCTTTCTTTCTTTCTTTCTTTGGTATTGCCATTCTGAGTAGAGTTAGATAAAACCTTAATGTAGTTTTTCTGTGTTTTTTTTTTTGTTTGTTTGTTTGTTTTGCCAGTCCTGGAGCTTGGACTCAGGGCCTGACCACTGTCCCTGGCTTCTTTTTGCTCAAGGCTAGCACTCTCTCTACCTCTTGAGTCATAGCACAATTTCCTGCTTTTTCTGTATATGTGGTGCTGAGGAATCGAACCCAGGGCTTTGTGCATGCTAGGCAAGAACTCCTACCACCAAGCCACATGCCAAGCCATTAATATAGTTTTGATTTGCATTTTTTATGTATCAGGATTTGAACAACTCCTCCTCCTCCTCTTCCTCCTCCTCCTCCTCCTCTTTCTCCTTCTTCCCTTCTCTTCCTTTCTTTTTTGTGCTAGTACCGGGTCTCTAACTTAGTGCCTTAGAGAGCTCAACTTATTCTACTCATGGGTACTCTACAACTTAAGTCATACTTCCAGTTCTCTATTAGCTTTTTGTATTTTTTTCTTTTTTTGTGGGTTTTTAAAAAAAATTATTTATTAATTAATTTTTTGACAAGGTGTTGTGCAAAAGGGGTACAGTTACATAATAGGGCAGTGTGTATATTTCCTGTGATATCTTACAACCTGTTTTTCTTTCCCTTCCCTAGATCAGGTAGACATATATACAATACACAGTGTACCAAAAACATATACAGTAGCCACGTGGCCTACACCAAAGGAAATTCATCTAGGACTTTAAATATAACGTCAACAATAGAGTTTGCTTATTCTTGTCTTATATGATCATACATACATAGCTTTTGAGCTATTGTGAACCACAGAGAGGTCTATTTTTGACCTTTATATGTTGAGTAGATGTTTGGTTTTAGTTACATAATGTAAGATCGCTGACCCAAACCTGTGGGAAATACCATTTGACAAGAAGTTTTTGGTTTCACAGACCTGGTCTCTACTGTCTCCGCCTCACCCCACCTTAACAGTCATATATCAAGGAGATCAAGCCCCTTTGTTTTCTGTGTTCTAGGCTTGTGTTGCTCAACATTATTTGTTCAAGTTCTGACCATTTCCCTGCAAATTCCAATATTTCCCCATTTTTAATTGCTACCTAGTATTCCATTGTGTATAGGAACCATACTTTTGGATCCATTCATCTGTAGAGGGGCATCTGGGTTGTTTCCATATTTTGGCTATTGTGAATTGTGCAATGATAAACATGGAAGTGCAGATGTCTTTTTGATATCCTGAGACCTGTTGTTCAGGATAGATGCCTAGGAGTGGTATGGCTGGGTCATAGGGTATGTCTATGCAGAGCTTTTTGAGGAACCTCCATACTGTTCTTCAAAGTGGTTGTACTAATTTGCCCTCCCACCAACAGTGGAGAAGGGTTCCTTTTTCCCCCGCACGCCCGCCAGCATTTTTGTTGGCTGAGTGCAGAGTATAGGCCATTCTAACTGGAGTGAGGTGGTATCTCAGGGTTGTTTTTATTTGCATTTCCTTTACTGCCAGGGATTTTGAACATTTCCTCATATGTTTCTTTGCCATTTTTATCTCTTCTCCTGTGCAGTCTCTCTTTAGCTCCTTTGCCCATTTCCTAATTGGTTTATTGGGCTTGGTGGGGCTTAGTTTTTTGAGTTCTCTGTAGATGACAGATATTAGGCCTTTGTCTGTTGCTGTGCTCATAAAGATCCTTTCCCATATGGTTGGCTGTCTTTCTGTTTTGGTGGCTATGTCCTTAGCTGTGCAGAAACTTTTTAATTTGTAGTAGTCCCATTTGTCGAGTCTCTCCCCTCTCTGTTGTGCCCCTGGGACTCTATTCAGGAAGTTCCTTCCTGTGCCTATAAGTTCTAGCGTCTTTCCTACTCTGTCCTTCAGTAGTTTCAAGGATTCAGGTCTGATGTTGAGGTCCTTGATCCATTTTGAGTTGATCTTGGTGCATGGTGATAGGCTAGGGTCTACTTTGAGTTTTCTACAAGTGGCTACTCAGTTTCCCAGCACCAGTAATTGAAGAGGCTATGTTTTTTCCATTGTATGTCTTTAGCTCCTTTGTCAAATATCAGCTGACTGTAAGGGTGTGGTTTTATTTCTGGGTCTTCAAGTCTATTCCATTGGTCTTCAGGTCTGTTTTTATACCAATACCAGGCTGTTTTTGTTATGATGGCTCTATAATAGAGCTTGAAGTCTGGTATTTTGATACCTCCTGCACTGCTTTTTTTGCCTAGAATTGCTTTGGCTATTCTAGGTCTTTTGCTGCTCCATATGAATTTATGGGTTGCTTTCTCTATTTCAGTGAAGTATGTAGCTGGGAACTTGATGGTGGTTGCATTGAATTTGTACAATTTGGGCAATATGGCCGTTTTCACTATGTTGATTCTGCCTACCCATGAGCATGAGAGGTCTTTCCATCTCCTTGTGTCCCCTTTGATTTCCCTTATTAGATTTTTATAGTTTTCATTAAATAGGTCCTTCACGTCTTTAGTTAGGTTGATCCCTAGGTAATTTATTCTTTATTTAGCTATTGTAAATGGTATTATTTCCATAATTTCCTTTTCTGCGTGTACATTGCTGGTGTACTGAAAAGCTGCTGACTTTTGTGGACTGATTTTGTATCCTGCTACTTTGCCAAAGTGGTTTATTAGGTGTAGGAGTTTGGGGACTGAGTTTTTTGGGTCCTTCAGATATAAGATAATGTCATCTGCAAATAGGGATAGTTTGATTTCTTCTTTGCCAATGTGGATCCCTTTGATGTCCTCCTCTTGCCTTATTGCTATGGCTAGGGATTCCAGCACTATGTTGAAAAGCAGTGGGGAGAGTGGGCATCCTTGTCTTCTTCCTGAGTTTAGGGGGAATGATTTTAGTTTCTCTGCATTTAATACAATATAAGCAGTTGGTCTGTTGTATATGGCTTTTATTGTTTTAAGGAATGTTCCATCTATTCCTGTTCTCTCCAGGGCTTTTAATAAGTATGGGTGGTGTATTTTGTCAAAGGCTTTTTGGGAATCCACTGAGATAACAATGTGATTCTTGATTTTAGTTCTGGTTATGTGGTGAATTACATTGATTGATTTATGGATGTTGAAATTTCCTTGTGTCTTTGGGATGAAGCCTACTTGGTCATGATGTATAATTTTCTTGATCAGTTTCTGGATCCTGTTAGATAATATTTTATTGAGGAGTTTTGTGTCTGTGTTCATTAATGATATTGGTCTGTAGTTCTCTTTTTCTGTTGGGTCTTTGCCTGGTTTGGGGATGAGTATAATATTAGCTTCATAGAATGAGTTTGGGATGAGGAGTATTGGTATTAGCTCCTCACTAAAGGTTTTATAGACTTCATTGGTGAATCCATCTGTGCCTGGGCTTTTCTTTGTTGGGAGGCTCTTGATTACCTCCTGTATCTCGCTGTCAGTTATTGGCTTATTTAGTTGATTCATTTCTTCTTGATTCAGTTTGGGCAGTTTGTACTTCTCTAAGAATTGATCCATTTCTGTAAAATTATCATTCTTTAGTGAGTAGAGGTTCTGGAAATAGTTTCTTATGATTGTTTGAATATCCTGTGTATTTGTTGTAATTTTTCCAGTGGAGTCCCTGATCTTACGGATATGAGTCTCGTCTCTTCTCTTTTTTTGTAAGTCTTGTGAGGGGTCTGTCAATTTTATTTATTTTCTCAAAGAACCAGCTTTTAGTTTTATTTATTTGTTGAATGGTCTTTCTATTTTAAATCAGATTTATCTCTTCTTTAATCTTTGTGATCTCTCTCCTAGTCATTTTAGATTTGATCATTTCTTGTGTCTCCAGATGTTTTAGTTTCATCGTGAGGTTATTCACCTGCTCTGCTTCCATTCTTTTAATGTGAGTTCTGAGGGCAATGATCTTGCCCCTCAGCACTGCCTTAGCTGTATCCCATAGGTTTCTTTGTGATGTATTTTCATTGTCGTTGTGGCTTATGAATTCATTAATTTCATCCTTAATTTGGTCTGTGACCCAAGTGTTAGATAACAGTGAGGGGTTTAGCCTTCAAGTATTTGTATAGCCTCTGTGGTATCCTTTGTTATTGAGGGTTACCTTGATTCCACTGTGATCAGATAAGATACATGGGATAACATGAATACTTTTGTATTTTGAGGTTCTTTGTGTGGGCTATGATGTGATCTATTTTGGAGTATGTTCCATGGGCTGCTGAGAAGAATGTGTATTGGGTCTCTGTAGGGTGAAAGACTCTGTACAGATCTATCAGATCCATTTGGGATATGGTGTTACTTAGTTCTTCAGCTCCCTTGCTAATCCTCTGGGTGTTGGATCTGTTTCTTGGAGAGAGTGAGTATTAAAGTCACCCACTATGATTGTGTTTCAGTCTATCTTGTTCTGTAGTTTCGTGAGAATTTGCTTGACATATGTAGGGCTTCTTTTGTTTGGTGACTATAAATTTATCACCATGATGTCTTGATTCTGGATTTTTTCTTGTATTAAAATGTAGTGCCCTTCTTTGTCTTTTTGAGTTGATTTTAATGAGAAGTCCAACAGTTTGAAATCCACATGGCTACTCCTGCCGCTTTGGTAGATGCGTCTGCTTGGAAGATCTTGCTCCATCCTTTCATTTGGAGCCTGTTTTTGTCCCTTGCTGTAAGATGGGTCTCTTGAAGACAACAGATAGCAACTTTTTTTTTACAGATCCACTCTGTCAGTCTGCTCCTCTTTATCGGAGAGTTTATACCATTTATATTCAAAGAGATCATGGATAAGTGTGGTTTTTTTTCCCTTCAATTTTCCTGTTAGGCTGTTTTTCCTCTCCCTTTTTTCTTGTCTTTATTGAGCTGCTCTTCCTGTTGGGCTCTGGCTATTGCAGTTTCTTTCTGTTTCTGTCTGGGTGTCCTGTACATTTTCTGTTGGGTGGGGTTCCCCTCTTAGAATTCGCTGTAAGGCTGGTTTTTATTCACATACTCCTTTAAATCCTCTTTGCTATGGAAAGATCTGGTTTTGCCCTCAAAGGTGAATTCTAGTTTTGCTGGATATCTAATTCTGGGTTGGCAATTGTTGGCCTGGAGGACTTGGATTGTGTTCTTCCATGCTCTTCATGCGTTGTAGGTTTGTGTGGAGTGGTCTTCTATGATTCTGATCTTTTTCCATTCTAATATAGTTCTTTCTTCATTTTGGCTGATTTCAGAATTTGCCCTTTATTCTTGAGATCGGAGGTCTAGATAGTTATGTGCCTTGGCGAGGATTTTCTAGGATTTGGTCACTTGTGAGATTGGGGAAGTTCTCTGCAAAAACTCTATTGAAAATATGTTGTAGCCCTCTGCTCTGGTACTTTGCTCCTTCATCTATTCCAGTTATACGCAGATTATATCTCTTGTCCTTGTCCACTAGCTCCTGGATTCTTCTGCCCTGGAGTTTGACAGATTCTTGGAGTGTAGTAATCTTCTGGTCCTTATCAGCTGTATCGTTATCCAAAAGAGAGATTTGGGATTCGATATGATCAATTCTTTGTGATGTGGCTTTCATTGTGGTGTTTATAGATGCCAGTGAGCTGTTTATGGTTGCCGGATCAGCTCTCATCATGGTGAATTCCTCTTTCAAAGAGTTGTGTTTTGTATCCATTTTTTCATGCATTTTGTTTCTCAGGATGTTGAGGACTTCTTTAACGGAGGAGTACACTGTATCCATTTTTGCTTCCACTTCTTTCTTGATTTCCAGTAGATTTTTCGAGACTTCCATTCTATGCTCCTGTATCTGTTCTCTGAATTTGGCCCTGAGGCTTCAATAATTTCTTCTATCTTAGTCTCATTCGTTGTTTTATTCTCCATCTCCTCTTCGCTCGTACTACTTTTTGGAGCTGGCGAGTTGGCTTGACCTTTCATGAAATTTGTAAATTTCTCTGTGATTTGGCATCTGGAGATCTGTAGGTGCCGACCTTGGCTTGGCTTTGTGCTGGTTTCCCCTGGTCCATCAGTGGAGACTTGTTTGTGTCCTGGCTGTGGGTTTGAGTTTGGCTGTTGAACCTTACTGCCCAACGGGTGAGCGTGACCGTCTCAGTTGTTGCCGAGGCGGTCACCCTGACTGCACTTGGGGGTGGGTAGGTTCTGTGTTTTCTTTGCAGGACTGTGCTCTGCCGCTGTGTTGTGCTGATCCTTGTGTGTCCCTGATGGGGGTTTGTGGGTAGCTGATTCAGTGTGGCATGGAGACTTTTCTCTTCTTTGATTCTTTTTCCACTAGCTGCTGTGGTCAAAAGAGCTCACCTCTCAGATTGAGAATTGCCACTGAGGGGCGGCTCGCCCACCTGTGCAGAGTGCTCCTGTCAGTGGATGTGTTGCTGTTGAGGGGTGGCCCGCACACCTGTGTGGAGTGCGCCTATCAGAGCGGGCGCTGCTTCTCGGGAGCCCTGCCCACCTGTGCGGAGTGACCCATCAGAGCGGGCGCTGCCACTGGGAGGCCCTGCACACCTGTGTGGAGTGTGCCTATCAGAGTGGGTGTTGCTGTTGAGGGGACAGCTTGCCCACTTGTGCGCTCCCGCTAGGGGTTGGACAGGAGCTTCTCCTGCTGGGGGGCTAGCATGCTGACCCATGCTGGCCCTCTGGGGGGCACGTGCGTGTGCACTCTAGTGCTTCCTTTGGGGGCATGCTGCTGGAGGGTGCTTGTGCCCTCTCGCAAGTCTACTGTGGGGGGTGGTATGCGTGGACCCCAGCAGGTTCAAGTATATTGGTGCGGGTTGGTGCCCACGAACACTGTCCCTCCACTGTAATGGGGGGGGGGGGGGCTTATGCTCGGGTCCAGGTGTCCCTGCTGGGCTGGTATTGAACACCAGCAAGCCTGTGACTGTTGTTCAAGTAGTCCGCATGGACCAGGGCGCCTCAGGTGGCGTTCCAATGCCTACCAGTCCCCGGGTCCGTGCTGGGGGGCGCGGGTTGGCTGGTGCAGACAGGTTCAGGCTCCCCAGCTGGGGCTTTGGGGGATGCTGGTCTAAGGTGTTTCCCAGTCACTTTGTTGAGTGCTGCTCCACCTCTGCTAGCTCCCGTGTCCTCCCAGAGGCTGTAGGGTCCTAGAGCCTCCAGATATGGGGTTCTTTTGTTCCCTTGGGGTAGGGAGGGGGAGGGAGGGAGCTCTAGCTTCTTTGTAGGGTTTGGGTCTCTGCTAGAGTTGGTCTCCTGTTATGGGGTGGGGGGCAATGGGGAACTTACTGGTCCTGGATTGTGTTTGTGTCCCGCGCTGCTGTGGGCTCTTTGGGGCTGTGGTGCTGGGGTGTGGCGATCAGTTGTTTGGTGGTGGCGTTCCCAGCTCTCCCCGTCTGGCTCTTCCAGTCTGCGCCACCTGGTTCCCCTACTGTTGTTGTCTGTTCCTGGCCTTTCGATCCCGCACCTCCGGTCCCGTGCCACCATCTGTCTCGGTCGGTCTGCGCTCCGTCTGGGGGCCGTGGAGCTCCTGCTGTCTGGACTCTGCACTCCTGGTGTGACTTTTTGGCTGTTGCTTCTCTGGTCGCTGACGGTCTGCGGTCCCATTTACCAGTACCGGTTCCCCTTTCCCAGCCTGGCCCTGTTCAGTGTATTTTTTTCTTCAGAAGTGTCTGTTGAATGCATTTTCTCACTTTTTTTTCTGTTTAGCTTTTTGAGCTTTTTGCATATTCAATATATTAATCCTTTATCTGTTGAATAGATGTTGGTAAAGAGTTTCTTTCTTTCCGTGACTTGTCTTTTACGTCTACTTTTTTTCTTTGATATGCAAAATCTTTAATTTGATTTAGTCCTGTTTGTCAATTCTTGCTCTCATTTTTGGATAATCGGAGTCCAATTCAGAAAATAATTGCCTATGCAAATATCTTCTAGATCTTCCCTTACATTTTCTTGTGGCAGTTTTAAAGCTTCAGGTCTTAAGATCTTTGGTCCATTTGGACTTCATTTTTACACAGGATGAGAATTAGGGGTATAGCTTAAGTTTTCTACATGTAGATATCCAATTTTCCCAGTACCATTTGTTGAAGAGGCCATCTTTTCTCTAATGTAGGTTTTTGGCTCCTTAAAGAAAGGCAGATGGCTGTAGTGTGTAGGTTTATTTTGGGGTTTCATGTCTTTTGTTTAATTATTTTTGTGTGTATGCTTTTGTGATAGTATACTGTTCTTATGACTGTAGGTTTGTATTAGAATTTGAAGTACAGTTTTTATGCTTCCATATGAATTTAAGCATTGAGTTAAAAATGGCATTAGGACTTTAATGGACATTGCATCAAATCTGGACATTGCTTTTGGTAGTATAACCATATTATTTCTGCCAATGCATCCATTAATTTTGTTTATCTGTTTTATGGTATTTCCTATTTCCTTCTTAAAGGTTGTATAGTTTCATTATAGAGATCTTTCACATTCTGGCTCAAGTTTGTACCTGGGTATTTAATTTTATTTGAGGCTATTGTGAATTTTAATGTTTTTCTGATTTCTTTCTCAGCATGTTCATTGTTGGTTTATAGAAATGCTAATGATTTTTGTATGTTTTTTAAATATTGTACTACATTGCCAAAAGTGTTTATCAGATCTGGAAGTTTATTTTTTGTTAATTAAAATTGGGAGGGAAGAAGTAGGAAACAGTGAAGGAACAGGAGACATTGTACAAAAGGAAATGTAGTGGGAGAAAAATAAGGGAGGAGGTAACAAGTTGTACAAGAAATGTACTCACTGCCTTATCCATGAAACTGTAGCGCCTTTGTACATCATTTTGACAATAAATTTTTAAAAAAGGAAATGTACTCATTACCTGACCCATGTAACTGTAATCCTTCTGTGTATCACCTATATAATAACAGTAGATTAATGATTAAAAATTAGAGTCTTTGGGGTCTTTTTACCATAGAATCAAAGCATTTATTAATAGGGATATTTTGACTTCTTTCTTCCCTATTTGAATCTTTTTTATCCTCTTGCCTAATTGCTTTGGCTAGGAATTCCAATACAATCTATAGTAAGAGTGAAGGTGAGAGTGACACCCTTGCCTTTTCCTGAATGTTAGGGGAAATGGTTTCAATTATCTCCTTGCTGTTTCCTGTAGGTTTGTTTTGTTGAGATATCGTCCTTCTATTCTTAGGTTACTCAGAGTTCATAATCACAAAAGGATGCTATATTTTCTCAATGTCTTTTTGTGCTTCAATTGAGATTATCATATGACTTTGGTTCTTGATCGGTTTATTGCTATATTGCATTTGTTGCATCCCAGAAATGAAAGCAACTTGGACATGGTGTGTCATCTTTCTAGTACAATGGAAAATTCAGTATGCAAATAGTTTATTGAGAGTTTTTGTGTCTAATTTCATCAAAAAGATTGGTCTGTAATTTTTTCTTTGTTATGTCCTTTTTTGGTTTAGTGTGAGTGAAATATTGATGTCATAGAAGAGCTTGAGGAGCGGTGCTGTTAGTTTTTTAAAGGTCTGTTATAATTCAGCAGTGAATCTACCAGGTCCTAGGCTTTTCATTTTTGGAGACTATTCGTTCATTATAGTTTGGTTTAAGTGGTTTCTATCCTTTTGGTTTAATTTTTCTGGTTAAATATATGTGGAAATGTATCCATTTCTTATAGACTTTCCAGTTTATTTGACTGTAGGTTTTCAAATTCTCTCACACACATAAGGATTTTCGTTGATAGTTGTGATATTCCCCCTTCACCTCTAATTTTCTTATGTTGGGTCTTAGCCCTTCTTTTGGCTAGATAGGCTAAGAGGTTTATCAAATACATTTATCTTTTCAAGGAGTCAACTTTTTGTTTCATTGATTACATAATGGTTTTTTTTTGTCTCTAGTAACTTCTGTATTAAGATGGAATCTTAATGCAATTTAGATTTGCCTTTTATGTCTCAGGATGTTGAGCATTTCTTCATGTATCAGCCATTTGTATTTTTTCTTCTGAGAGTTTCTTGTTCAATTTGCTTGCTGGTTGTAAGTTATAATTACCTACATTATTCTAACTGAAGTAATTTTAATGTTCAAATATGACTGTAGTTGAGGTGTTGTTTCTTAATACCAGGAATGTGGCCTGGTAACTAGGCCTTCTCCCAGTACTCAGGGAACCAGGCTAAAATCCTATACCGCTGAGACAGAGGTTGGTTGCCCACTTCTGAGCTGTGATCATTTGTTTATGTGCTGGGGGCTGTTGTTGCCTATACAGTATGTTCCAGGCAGGTTCCCACTTGTTCTACACAGCCTCTGCTTTGTGCTTCAAGAGACCTTCTGAAGGAAACAGAGTGGGAGGGGTAGAGTGACCTGAGCACCGAGCTTTATGTCTGTCAGCACACTGCAGTGCCACCATGGGTACCTCTCTCTGCTTCTGATGGTGCCCCCTACCCTGCTGCCGGCACCCAGTGGTGGTGTCATGAGTATCCAAAGTCTTCAGGGTCCTATTAGAAACTTTCCTTTTGCTTAACTCCCACTTTTAGGTATTTCCCATCTCTGTGATGGCCAGAATATGTCAGTCCCAAACAATCTGCCAAGATGGCATCTTGCCCTCTGAGATAATGGGAGTGATAGCATGTCCTTCATCCGCAGTGTCACTGTTTATCATATCTCTGGCCTGGTTTTGAGGCTGGCTTGATGTATGGACTTACCTTGTAACCAGCATTGGTAGTCTTCCATTGGATCATCTGCTTGACTTTGTAATGGGGTCTCCAGCTTCCTTCCTGCCCCTCTGCCCCCACATTCCTGCCAGGGAGGGCTTTGGAACCCCCCTTTGCTTTTTGTTTCTCATTGCTTGATTACTTTGTGGTTTTCTGCCTTCTGATGACCTTTTGGGTAACTCTGGATGCAGCTGTTGTTTTTCTTCAGAATGTAGTTTCTCTTCTAAGTTACTAGACACTTCTCTTTTGTGGAGTAGAAAAGATAGATGCTTCTAGGCCACCCTACCTCCCCCCCAATGTATTTTTTTTGGTCTTGCTTTTTGGCTTAGATTTTGAGAGTAGTTTATGTTATATGAAGTTAGAACTAATTAAATATGATGGATTATAGTATTTTGTTCCATAAAAATCCATGCAGAACAGACATTTAGATAATTTGTAGTATTGGCTATTATGAGTGCTGCTACCAAGAACACTTTATACCTATGTCCTAGGTACATGTGCAAGAATAGCTGAAGGGTATTGTGGTTTGTGGATTATTAGGATGTAGGCTTGTGAATTATTAGTATATATATATATATATATCTTCAACTTTCATAAATAAAAGCAACTATGTTTCATTAAGTGAGATATTATAAAGTCCACTTAAGTATGATGAGTATGTTTGATAAGATGTTCCATAACATTTGGTTATTGTCAGCAGTAAATTATTGGTCAATATTTTTTCCCAGTGTTTTATTTGACCATCATGGGCCATCATGGCTGGATTATATTTTTTCCTTTTAAAACATTTTTTAGAATCATCTTCAATTTGGACAATTGTCAGTTACAGGTATTGAGAATATTTTCTTTTATTTTGTGGCTTGTTTCTTCATTTATTTTATAGTTTTATAGAATAAAGAGTTTTATAGAAATGAACAGAGGTTTGTTTATTTATTTTTACAGTACAGGGAATTTAACCCACAGCTTTAGGCAAGCTACCATTTGAGCCATACCTTTAGTCTTTTGTTTTGTTTTTGAGATTGGACTATTATTTTTCCTAGTGGAATCAATCTGGAGATTCTTTTGTTTTCATATACTGCATAGTTGGGATTAGAGGTGGTGTCAGTATTCCTGGCTAATTAATTTTAATGCATGCTAATAATTTTTTTCTTTGTAAATTAATGTTTTATTTTGATTTAAATAGGAAATACATCCTCTAGGATCATGAAGTTATTTACTTATATTAAATACTAATAGCTTATAAATTTACGTTTTATACTTAACCTCAATCCTCCCAAATTGATTTTTCTGTGTTAGAGGTACAATTAACTTTTATCTTCCATGTGACTGTACTCAGCCTTATATTGTTAAAAGGTTGTTTCAATTTACTATTTTGCTATATCTTTCTTGAATAAAACAAGACTGTGTACTACCTTTGCATTTTCTTTTTTTCTTTTTTTTTTTTTTGCCAGTCCTGGGCCTTGGACTCAGGGCCTGAGCACTGTCCCTGGCTTCTTTTTGCTCAAGGCTAGCACTCTGCCACTTGAGCCACAGCGCCACTTCTGGCCATTTTCTGTACATGTGGTGCTGGGGAATTGAACCGAGGACTTCATGTATATGAGGCAAGCGCTCTTGCCACTAGGCCATATCCCCAGCCCCATACCTTTGCATTTTCTAAATTGTTATATTGGCTCATTTGTCTCCTCATCAATACGATACTTTAATAATTGTTACAACTTTATATTAAAAGGTTTTTTTAGGGGGTTGAAATCAGTGTCATACTTGCTTTGCAGGTATTCTATAATTAGAGACATAATCCCTATCCTCCCCTCTTTTTTTGCTTTATTGTTCTAGATAAGGTTACCTTTGTTTTGTCTGCAGCCATGTATACATCCCATGTAGCTTTGATTACAGATGTATACCACCAAGCCCATGCTGAGTTGGGAGGTTTCAATGGTTTTGTCAGGGCCCAGCCATGAACCATATTCCTCCTGATCTCTACCTCTGGAGTAGCTGGGATTGTGGGGGGGCTTTACCCCCAGCCCCCCAGTCTGCTCTTGACCAGCGGGAGAAATGGAAGAAACACTCCCCGAACGGACAAGCCAAGAAAGTTGACTTCCTCTTTCTGATGTAACGTATCCGGGCAAGTCCCACATGGGATTATAGGTATGAGCTATTATGTTTGGCCTATATATTTTATTATTTAAAAATTTAAAAATAATTTGTAGTTTTATTAGTTCATCACCCCTATATTTATTTTTGATATCTGATAGGGCAAATCTTTTTTATTCTTTTGCCAACTTTTGGCCTTCTGCATTTCTATAAATATCGTAGAAGCAGTTTATCAAGCTTAGCAATAGGGTTAATAACAACCCACTGGGATACTGAGTGATGTTTTCTGGGAATGAACATCTTTATAATTTTGAGTCTTCACTTCCATGAACTTGCTACAGATGTGGGTTTGTTGAAGGTTTCTTTAATGTTTATCAGAAAAGTGTTTAAACATATTCCACAGAGATAGAACGAAAGTTACATTTTTGATACAATTATGTTACCTGTTTCAAATTCCATTTTGTACAGAAGTATGGATTTTAGAAGTTTCCAAATTGTTCTCCAGCATGGCTTTGCCATTTTACATTCCTCTAGCAGGGTTTGAAAATCCAGTTACTCTTCATCCTTAGTGTTTAGTTATTATAACAGGTGCATAGTGGATCCCTATGGCTTTAAAGTACAATTTCTTAATTGCTAATGATGAGGAGCATCTATCTTTTCATTGCTTAAATGCCAACCACATGGCTTCTGAGTGTTGAAGTGTCATTAATTTCTTACCCATTTTTAAGTTTGGTTTTGTATTGTTGACTTGTGAAAGTTCTTGCCATGCTTTTGGATTCAAGTGCCTTCCTGGAAATGTAAGTGGAAACTGTTTAGCTTGTTTATTCATTCTCTCAATAGTATCACTAGCAAAGCAAGCATTTTTAAATTCAGATAATTGTTTTCTTTGATGGATCATACTTTGGTTTTTATTTCTAAGAAGGCTTCCCAGCATCCATTCATGAAGATATTCTCTGAGGTTTTCTTCTAAGAGTTTCATACCTTTACATTTTTGAAGTCTTCAACTATTTCGCGTCAATTCTTACATAAGATGTGAGGCATGGTTCTTTAATTCCCTTTTCCCTCGTTCCTACTCTATTTGCTGAACATCTTTTCCACTGGATCATTTTTACTTACACCTTTATCAAAGGTCAAGTAACTGTATCTGTGTGGCTTGAGTTTATTTCTGGATTCTGTTGACTCCATGTATCTCTCTGGCAGGATAAACTACTTTGAAGAGAAAGCTTTTTTTTTTTTTTTTAATAATGATTATTTATTGTCAAAGTGATGTACAGAGGGGTTACAGTGCTGGGGATATAGCCTAGTGGCAAGAGCGCTTGCCTCATATACATGAAGCCCTGGGTTCGATTCCCCAGCACCACATATACAGAAAATGGCCAGAAGTGGCGCTGTGACTCAAGTGCCAGAGTGCTAGCCTTGAGCAAAAAGAAGCCAGGGTCAGTGCTCAGGCCCTGAGTCCAAGGCCCAAGACTGGCGGAAAAAAAAAAAAGTCCAAAGCGTCAGAGGGGTTACAGTTTTGTACGTTAGACCATGGGTACATTTCTTGTACTATTTGCTACCTCCTCCCTCATTTCCCCCACCCCTTCCCCTTTTCCCTCTCCCCCCATGAGTTGTTCAGTTGGTTTACACCAAATGGTTTTGCGAATATTGCTTTTGGAGTCGTTTGTCTTTTTATCCTTTGCCTCTGATTTTGATATTCCCTTTCACTTCCCTAGTTCTAATACCAGTATATACAGTATCCAGGGTACTCAGATGGGATATAGTGATAGCATGGGGACAACCATAGGAAGGGTATACAGTATAGAGGATCATCAAGGAAAGGAGCTTTGGTTTCACATGGCATGTTAAAAGTAATTCCAACAGTGATATAACACTCTTTTCCATAACATGGAGTTCATTTCACTTATGTGTTCGTAAGGGCATAGCTATTGGGCTCTTGTGATCCTCTGTTGTATCTAGCCTAAACCTGTGCTAATTATTCCCTATGAGGGAAACCATAGAGTCCATGTTTCTTTGGGTCTGGCTCACTTCACTTAGTATAATTTTTTCCAAGTTCTTCCATTTCCTTATGAATGGAGCAATGTCATTCTTTCTGATAGAGGCATAAAATTCCATTGTGTATATGTGTAAGCTTCTTTTAAAAAAAAATAAAAGTTTTGTTTTCTGTTTTAGTACCGGGGCTTGAACTTGGCCTTCATCCTGTTGCTTGGCTTTTTGTGTGTGTGTGTGTGTGTGATTCATGGGGCTTGAATCAGGGCCTCAGTGCTATCCCTGAGCTCTTTTGCTCAAGGCTAGTCTACAACTTTGAGTCACAATAACACTTCAGTTAACATTGGTTAATTGGAGATAACCATCTCCAATTTTTTTGTGGTGGTTAATTGGAGAGAAGAGTCTCACTGACTTTCCTGCCTGGGCTGGTTTTGAACTGTGATCCCCAGATCTCAGTCTCCTGAGTAGCTAGGATTATAGGCATGAGCCACCAGCTCCCAGCTTTGTTTGGCTTTTTTTTGCTCAAGGTTAGTGCTCTACCAGTTGAGCCACAGTTCCACTTCTGGCTTTTTGCTGGAGATAAGTGTCATAGACTGTTCTGCCTGGGCTGGCATTAAATCGTGATCCTCAGATTCAGCCTACTGAGGAATTATGATTGTAAATGTGAGACAACAGTGTCAGGTTTCATTCTAAAAGTTTTAAAGTCAGGTAGTTTAATTTCTTCCACTGTCTTCTCTTTCTAATTCATGTAAAGCTATTTTTTCTCATATAAATTGAATAAAAATCTTGACTCTGTTGACAAAAGCACTCTGTGATTTTGATAGGTATGGGATGCAATGCAGAAATCATGTTGGAGCTAATGGATGTCTTCACTGAATTGGTCTCCCAATCTGTGAGTACAGTGCCTTTCTTGACTTCTCTCATCATTCTTAGTTTGTGTTCTCAGCATATTGGTCCTTTGTGTGCTTTGCGATTTTTTTACCTGTGAATTTCTATCTTGGGATCTTTTTATTTTATGTGCAGGGCCTTGTTTCTTCCTCAGCTTTTTGGTGGTTAGAGAAAAGAGCCTCAAAGACATTCCTGCCCTGGCTGGCTTTGAACTGTGATCCTCAAATCTTAGAGTATAGGCATGAACTAGTGCGCAGCTTTATTTTGGATCTTGAAGTTATATATATATATATTTTTTTTTTGGCCAGTCCTGGGCCTTGAACTCAGGTCCTGAGCACTGTCCCTGGCTTCTTTCTGCTCAAGGCTAGCACTCTGCCACTTGAGCCACAGCGCCCCTTCTGGCCGTTTTCTGTATACGTGGTGCTGGGGAATCGAACCTAGGGCCTCGTGTATCCGAGGCAGGCACTCTTGCCACTAGGCTATATCCCCAGCCCCCTGAAGTTATATTTTGAACAATGTCAAATTTCAATTACCTGTTCTCATCTTATATAAATAGGACTTTTGAATTGTCCTTGTATCCTTCAACCAGTCCTAATGTGTGTGTATATATTCCTTAAAAGGTTTTCTATGTAGACAGTCATATCATTTGCTAATAGGAGCATTAAAGAATGTATATTTCTGGATATTATTTTCTAATGTTGAGAAATTTTGTGTCTGTGTTATAAAGGATAATACAGAGCCCTGGCTGGCTTTGAACTGTGATCCTAAGATCTTGGTCTCCTGAGTAGCTCAGACTATATGCATGAGCCACTGGTGCCTGCATAAATATTCTATTCTTGATGGTGGACATCACATCTCAGCATCTTCAGGTAGTGACATATTTTTTTTCTTCTCTTTTTTTAGTTTGTTTTGGTGATATTTTCCTCTGAGGTCACTTTTGTATAAGCTTGCAGATATATTGGTAGAAGATTATTTTAGCTAAGTGTCAGTGGTACATACTTATAGCTACTTGGAAGGCTGAAATGGACTATGGTTCGAGGCTAGTCTGGCCAGAAAAGTCCGAGACCCCTTCTCAAATGAGAGCTGGGCCTGGGGATGTGTAGCTGTTTTCCTTAGCTAATATAGGAAGTTTAACATGGCCTAATATAGCCTAACATGGATCATGCCTAGGGCTTGTGCCCAGGAAGAGAGAACCTATTTCCAAATACATAGCAAAAAACGGCTGGAGGCATGACTCAGTGCTGAGTACACGTCTGGAAAGTGTGAGGCCCTGAGGTCAAACCTCAGCACCTCCAAAACATACATTGTCTGTAGTTATGCCATTTTCACTTTTGGTATCATGTGTTTATTTTCTTTTTCTTGGTATAAATGAGTTTGGGGGAGGGGTGATAAAGACCCAGCCTTCTTGCTTTATATTGGAACAGAGCAGGAGAGGAGAAAAGCCCTATCAACTCAGAACCCAGTGTAGGACTGTCAGGATACTCAGTCCTTTACTTTAATCTCATGTTCCATACACATTAACCTATGTGGTCACTTCATGCTGCAAAATAATGATTTAAAAAAGCACCACGACACTGTTCCAGTAGAGAATATTTATTGACATACTAACATGCTTACATTCAATGTAAACTAAACACATGCCAATCAGTGAAATATAAGAAATATAAAGAAAAACATGACATTTTCATATTTTAGAAGCCAGTACATGTTCAAATAGAAAATCATTAACCTTGATATGTAAACATTTTTCTCAGTCTTAAGACTTAAGATCTCTTAAAGTACAGTTTTGCATGTGGATTTGCACTGAAGTCTGAATGTAACTGACTTTGGAATCTCCAGCTGTGAGAATGGTGGAGAGCTGGCAGAGTGCCTTCCTGTGTTAGGACACCACTACACTTCCAGTGGAATGGAATGCTCTTCATGAGCCACACAGGTAAGAAGTAGTTTTCCAACTTCTAGCTAATATGTAACTTTTAGCAGCTACTGAAAATTTCAGGTTTTCAAAGAATATGATAATTAGTTGCAGATGTTGAATAAAATCACTTAAAATAGTAATAGTGATAGCTCACTATTTGTGAGCTAATAGTGAGTAATAGTACTAACAGAGCTAATTAGCTAATAGAGCTAATTTGTGAGTAATAGTGATAGCTCACAAAGTGCTCACACTTTGTGTGCTGGGCACCAAACTAAACTGTTTGCACATGTGTAAATCAAGTCTGTTTTCCTGTGATGCCAAAGCTAGAGCAGTGAAACACTGTTATGCCATCCACAAGACCTGGCTCTACTGTTGGAAGGTGACTGCTTAGAATGTGATCTGTGGTTCATTTACCAAAGTATAATTTACATTGTTAGAATAAGAAGCAAGAGTGACTCAAGTGGAACAAAACCCATTGTTCATTTAAATATTTTATTTACAAGTCTTTTCCATCATGATTACTCTAATAAGATAATAAATACACAGACCTCATGTATTCATGCAACACATTTCACAAAGGAACAAAAACACAGTACTATTCAATCAAGAACCCAAATGACTGTATACAAAGTGCTTTAAACAAAGGACCTTGTAAGACATTCAGACATGTTTATTTTAATACATTCTAATAATTTCCAAGGGCTGAATCATTTATAAATAACATTTAACCCCCCTATTTCTCTTTAGCAGTGAAAATTAATATTTGAGTTAATCAGAGTAGCAGGAGTTCCATCATTTATTGCCAGGTCACATGGCATCAAAATGAAACCGATGGGCTTCTTGTCTCTTTTCTCTATCATCTGCTTTCTGAAAAAGAATTTTATAGTAGTTTATAAGTGAAAAATATTTGGAAGACACATTTGTGAAATACAAGTGAATAATTTTAAAAACCCTCAATAATTAATAGACAATAGGTTTGAATTTTGTGATACTGGGCTTTGAACTCAGGGCCCTGTACTTACTAAGCTGGTGCTCTACCAAGTCAGTCATATTTCCAGCCTGTTTTACTCAGTTTTTGCTTACCAAGAAGCTAGGTCTGGGCTGGGGATATAGCCTAGTGGCAAAAGTGCCTGCCTCGGATACACGAGGCCCTAGGTTCGATTCCCCGGCACCACATATACAGAAAACGGCCAGAAGTGGCGCTGTGGCTCAAGTGGCAGAGTGCTAGCCTTGAGCGGGAAGAAGCCAGGGACAGTGCTCAGGCCCTGAGTCCAAGGCCCAGGACTGGCCAAAAAAAAAAAAAAAAGAAGCTAGGTCTACAGGCACTAATGACTGACACCGGCTAATAGGGGTTATCTTATAACACAATGATCTTATAAAATATTTTTGTTTATAATAGCTATTTTGTAATTGTTTTTAATCAACAAGAAATGTTCATTAGATAATTAGCTTGTAATCATTTATGATTCTATAAGGATAGAATCAGTGATTGCATTTGCTGCCCAACCTTAACACTGATACTAATGATCCTAAACAATTATATCAGCATTTATTAATTATTCTTTCGTTAATGTATTGATCTTGCAGATACTCATAAAAATCCTGTTTTATATTTTATTCTAGGAATGTAAAGACTAGAAGGAAGAAAAGTGAAACATCCTGTATTGTACTTCAGGATATAAAATGAAAAAAGTTTCTTCTAGCTTTGGGTGTGGAAAAGAGCACTGGAAACGGTGGTGGGACACTCATTCCAAGTGGAAGAAAAACGTGAGCGATGTGGAGAGAGTGGGAAAGCATGGTATCAGAGACCAGGAAGGAAACACGGATGGCCTGAGTCTGCCAAGGAGATTCTTGCTGAGGCAATAATCAGAAGGGCAGCTGATTAATCTTATGGGTAAGAAAGAGGAGATAGGAGGCTTTACAATACTGTTTTGAAGTGCTTGCAAGGAGTCTGTAGAGACAGAAATGAGAAAGAAATGAGAGAGAGAGAGGGAGATATGAAGTTACATTTTGGCAAAATAGTTGGAGGCATGCTTTAGATGAAGTTGGAAGGACAGTATGAAAGAAGGAAGTAAAGGCCTAGAGCAGATGCTTGGGAGGAGGGCAGAAACCCACAGACTGCCTCAGAGGAGCCACAGCTCCACAAGGTGCTACATCATGCCCTACCTTGCAGTGTCATGCTACGCAGTGCCACTGTGTACAAGGTGAAGTATAGACTTGCATTCAAACTTCTATTTTTAGCCACTGTTTCATACTTGTTCTAAGCCCCAAGTATTTAGGCTGTTTTCCGATTCTTTGCAAAATGATAAAATTAATTTCCTTATTTTCATAGAGGAAGAGCTTTGGAAAATATCAGACTATGTTCTAATACTTCTGGACACAGTATGTGAAGTCTTCCTTCAACTTACCTTTCAAGCAATTTTAGAGTTAACTGAATATAAACATTATGTTATTGTTTTGGCAATGTGAGTGACTGGAAATATATTGGCATAATTAACATGTTCCCTTTCCCATAAAGGACCAGATAGGATTAAATATGGTGATTAGAGTTAGCAAAAAATGTTTATGATGATATGAAAAGCCAAAGAGAGTAGATAGAATCAAAGAAAATACCTCTTTTTGGGTGCAAAAAGCCTTTTTGGGGGGCATTGTTGGAACTTGCTCATCAAGTATTCAGTATTGTTTTCTTTCTTTAGTAATGCTAAGGATCAAAGGCATGGCCTCACACATGGTAGGCCATGCCTAGCATTTTTTTTTTTTTTTTTTTTGCCAGTGCTGGGGCTTGGAACTCAGGGCCTGAGCACTGTCCCTGACTTCTTTTTGCTCAAGGCTAGCACTCTACCACTTGAGCCACAGTGCCTTCTGACTTTTTCTATATATGTAGTGTTGAGGAATTGAATCCAGGGCTTCATGTATAAGAGGCAAGCACTCTACCACTAGGCCATATTCCCAGCGCCACCCATAACTCTTCAATACTATTTTTAAAGAGCAACACATGAGCCAAAGCTAATGCATTTAAATAAACAAACCTTTTCTTGCCAATGGAGAATGCCAATGATTGCCAAGATGAAAACACAGACCCCAACAAGAGCTATAGCCGTGAGTAGAACAATGTTACTTGGTGTCAGATATAGTTTGGCACTCCAGCTGTAGGTAACAAAACACTGCAATTATGAAATGCAATTTAATAACAAGCTTAAGTTGAGATGAAACCCTCAAATACTTTATTAATGAAAATTCCATTCACTAAATCATTTACCTTCTAGCCAATCATTAGAAGTGAAATAGTTAGATCGCATTTCTATGGTGCTAATAAGATGGTGGTGTAGCTATTCATTAGAAGTAGAACAAGTTGGATTACATTTCTATGGTGCTAACAAGATGGTGGTGCAGTAGTGCTTGGGTTTTCCTTAGCACTGAAGTAAGATTTTCTTTTTTGTGTGTGGTGCTGGGGATCACGCTAGGGAAAGCAGAGTTTTTGAAGAGATATTTTGGTATTTTCTTTTTTTGGAGTTTGATCCTCTGAAATTATTATTCAATAAACCTATCATTTCTTCTTTATAGTAAACTTTGGACAACCAAAGAAATAATTTTTGCATTCTGATCTACTGAATCCTAAGTAAATGAAACCATGATCTTGGAAGCCGTTAGCCGCATCTGACTTTCTCACCCTGGTCACACATGTAATGTGACCAACTAAAACAACCCTATGTCTGAGTGTATACAGATGTACAACTTCTACCATTTCCATGTCACCTTGGAGGGTGGTGACAGATGAATCTTCATTGTCACCTTGTCTGGATTAAATGAGAAGCATGGAATTAGTAATGTACACTTCTGTACTTTCTGTGTATGTTGGTGACGATATTTCCATAGAGGACTAGATCATAAGGCTCTGACCCAAAGAATGTGCTAGTCCCTAATGTGATGGTATTGTCCCAAGGGGGGATGAAAGGTAGGATATGGGGCCTAGCTGGAAGAAGTACGTCACTGAGCATGGCCCTTGGGGGCTATACCTTGCTGTCGCCTCTTCCTTTTTCTGCTTCCTGTCTGCTGTGAAGTCAAGAACCTCTTCCAACACACTCTTGCTGGCATGATTTTGCTCAAGTGCTTAGGGCCAAGAAACCATGGCTTAAACTCTCTGAAACTGTGAGCAAAAAATCCTTCCTCCTATAAACTTCTATCAGTGGCCACAGTGATAGGGAAAGTAATAGAGAAGATTTACATTTTGTATTGATCTTTATGTTAAAACCTACAGAAATGACTTTAGTACTTCATTGTTTATGGTAGTATGAAGACTAAAGGCTATAAGTATAAACAGAACTAGCTCTTCTCTCCTAAAACAGTACAACTTGCAAATTCTGAAAAAAACCTAAGACATTGCAAGTGGTTATACACATAGATTCCTTTTCTTTTCCCTGGGACTAGAAAATGGCTATATTTTCATTTACAAAATTTAAAAAGGTAAGCTCATTCTGATGAATTGCAAATAGCAATTGATTTATTTTGGGATAATTAAAATTTATTGATACATAAGTTAGCTTCTAGTCAGTCTCAAAATACACCTCAAAGTAAAATCAATTTGGGTTTTATTATGTACATAAATTTGAAAAGTACACTTTAGAAAGAGTAAAAGGAACAGGAACAATGTTGAGTTTATAGAAGAAAGCGATTTGCAGAATGTTTCAGAAATTCAGAAGGCTAAACTTTAAGAAAACAAATATTACTAATTGTAAGAGTTATTCAATTGGGTAGCCAATAAAGGAGAACACCACACAATATTCAGGCAAGAGAGAGAAGCTTATTCCTGAACTGCTGGCCTGCTGTCAAGTCCACAGGCAAGAGAGTGAGTCACCCCTGGGCGATGCCTTTTCCTGGGCCTGGGGCTGGGAGGTGTGGCCCGGTGGATTAGGGTGTGACCTCAGGGAAGGGGGAGGTAACTGCCTCCAGGTGTGTCAGTTACCTGAGTAACTGGGAGGAGACTACAACAGGTTGGGGCATCTGCACGGAGCCCTCCCAGGGGTAGACCTTACACTAACTAGTTGATGTAAGCTACTCCAGAGTACCATACTCACAGTTCTCAACTACCAGTCCCTTTTCCTTCTTCCTTCCCTGTGCTATCTTTCTCCTCTCCACTCTCTATCTTAGACATCATGCCACTATGTGGCTGTCTCAGTCTTTTGATGCTGGGACTGTGCATGTATACATATACACTTGGCTTCAAACTAGTTTTTTCATGACATTTTTTTTTTAAAAAGAGTACTATTTTTTAAATAACCTAGAAACTAGGACTATAAACATTTTAGTAAAAAGAAAGTAGGACAAGAAAGCCAGTATTTAGTTGTCTTCTTGAAGGCAGTTACACATCAATTTCTTGCATATCTTTCAGAAATAACACATGTATGGATGTATGCATATATATTTTCTTAAAAAATTGCACTGTCACTTATTTGACGTATTTTTCTGCATTTTTTTCTTTTGGTGCTTGCTATTCCATATTAAGACACTGTGACTTCCCCAAAGAAACAGAAAAAAAAATGCATGAACTGATTCTAGTTATCACTGACATTGCCCACTCTAACTTTTCACAAAGAGCAGGGTTGAGAACAGAGTTCAGCAGCAGAGCGCTTGCTTGGCTTGGTGCAGGCCCTGAAACCACTTACTGGCACTGTGAGAAAAAAACTCCCAGATATTAGAATTTGTAACCAGTAAAACCAAAGACTAATTTATTTAATCAGAACATGTAGAAATCTGCAATTAATTAGCATGCTTTAATTAATTCATTCATTTTTGCCAGTACTGGGGCTTGAACTCACAGCCTCATGCTCTTGTTAGGCTTTTTTGAACACGATTGGTACTTCTACCACTTGAGCTACACCTCTAGTCCTAGCATTTTACTGGTTAATTGGAGATAAGAGTTTCATGATTTGTCTGCCTTGTTGGCTTCAAACCTCAATCCTCAGCTCTCACCCTCCTCAGTAGCAAGTATTATAGTTTTGACAAACCAATACTGGAAATCTGCTTTTTTTTTCCAAGTAGGAATGAATTTGTTCTCCATGAAACATGTCAGGTACCTTTTGTTAGGTGTGGTTAGTCATTTAAAATTTGCTACAATCAAATTAAGTGACAGGCTCTCATGAGAAGAGAATGAGAATAAGATAGTTGGTGAAAGTCCTGGTTGTATGTGCAGTTCAGAGGTGACAGCTTTGCGTTTGTTTTAAGCAAGGCCATTACCTTCGAGGGGTGTTGTGTGGATACGGAATGACAATCAGCTGGGAATTTGGAATGATTGCTGTCCACTCTTGTTTTCTCACTGACTGGAAAAAATTAAAAAAAAATGAACACCTAGAACATTTAAGACACAAAATTATTCTCTTACATAAGGAAACAACCTCAATTGCTTTAAGAAGCTGAGATCTTGGGTATGGATTATGATAGGTGCATATTTATTTATATATGAATTTGGGGGAAAATAGGGCTCTATGTAAAATTTTCTGATCTTTTCAGGGCAGGATTGTTTTGCATCTTCTTAATTCATTCACTCAGTAAATATTTCTTAGACACATATAGCAGGCATTATTTAAAGTGATAAGAATATCTTTTACTTAAGTTGAGAGGAGAATGACAAAGGGCACATTATTCTATATTCTACATTATTCTACATTCTATATTTGTGTTTAGCACATACACATATAAGGGCATATTAAAAGTCTTTTAGTTATGTTAGTAAAATATTCTCTATACTT
This sequence comes from Perognathus longimembris pacificus, assembly GCF_023159225.1. Taxonomy (NCBI): domain Eukaryota; kingdom Metazoa; phylum Chordata; class Mammalia; order Rodentia; family Heteromyidae; genus Perognathus; species Perognathus longimembris. The sequence goes on along the minus strand of NC_063170.1, from coordinate 28,580,028 downwards.
GTTAAGTGATGAAAAATGTAGAAAAGCAGGAAGAGATGGTAGAAAGTTGTGAAGTGTAAGGGCAAAGAAATGAAAAAACTATTTACTATCTTCAAACATGATATGCCTATAAAAGATAGGCTAAATAAGTCAGTGCCAATCAATACTCTTATTCTTTAAAGATATTAAAGATACTTGGATTATCTGAATTCAAATTTAATTGATTTCAAATTATTGAATGCAAATATTTATAAAGTATTAAAATAGAGTAATTATAAACAAACTAAGTTCTTACTTACCTTCTCCCCAGATGGGCGAGGAATGCCAACAAGAAGATGGTCAAGAAAATTTGCACTTCGACCTAAGCCAAGCACGCTGTATGGAAGCTGAAGAGCTAAGTGTGCCGACTGGCTGAGCTGTGCCGCTGGGGTCATGCAAACAAAGTAACACAAAAACCATTGCTGGAAACATGGCCCCCATCAAACATTACAGTGATGAAATGTTCAGAATTCAGGTAATACAACTTATTCTTAAAGGCAAACATTGACTTCATTAATATTAATAATTCACATTTATAAAATGAAGCACCTTTGAGATTTAATTCGCATTCATTAAACATTACCCATTTAAAAGAGTACACTTAAGTATTTTGAGTGAATCCGAAGAGTTTAGCCTGACATACCATAATAAAAATATTACACTTGGCTTACAAAAGAAACTCCACACTAGCAGTGTGAACTTGTGTCCAGCCACCACTTTTAGGTGTAAGGAAACTGCTTCCTGTCTCTGCAGACTTCACACACAGCTGTCCTCATACATTCTAAGGTCTGTTTTAAATTGGCACCTGGCTTAATGGTCTCATGATTCAGTCATGCTTTAACACCTCATTGTTTAACTTCCAGGTAATATTCCATAATAATAAGTATACTACATTTTGTTTTGTGAAATAATTTGATTGACAGATATTTGAATAATTTCTACTTTTTTGCTACTATAAATAATATTAATGTGGAATTAAGATACTTTTTTGTATCTGTTGGTTTTCCTTTTGATTACAGACTTAAGAGTGTTTAATATTGGTGGCAATACTCAATCTGAGAGGTGAGCTCTCTTGACCCACAGCAACTAGCAGGGAAAGAATCAAAGAAAAGTCTCCACTCCACGCTGAATCAGCGACCCGCGAACCCCCAACAGGGGCCCACAAGGGTCAGCACAACACAGCAGCAGAGCACAGTCCTGCAGAGAAAGACACAGAAACTACCCACCCCTAGCTGCAGTGAGGGTAACCGCCTCGGCAACAACCGAGACGATCATGCTCACTCATAGGACCGTAAGGTTCAAGAGCCAAACTCAAACCCGGAGCCATGATATAAACAAGTCCCCACTGATGGACCAGCGGGAACCAGCACAAAGCTAAGCCAAGGCCCCTGAAAGTGCAAAAACTCCAGATGTGTAAATCACAAAGAAATAATACAAATTTCATGAAAGGTCAAGCCAACTAGTCAGCTCGAAAAAGTAGCACGACCAAGGAGGAGATGGAGAATAAAAAAAAAAACTGAGGCTAAGATAGAAGAAATGATCGAAAGCCTCAGGAACGAATTCAGAAAACAATTCCAGGAGTTTAGAATGGAAGTCTCGAAGGAACTTCAGGAAGTCAAGAAAGAAATGGAAGCAAAAATAGATACAGTCTACTCCTCTGTTAAAGAACACCTGAACATCCGCAGAAACAAAATGCATGAACAAAATTGATTCAAAACACACTCATTAAAAGAAGAAATTAGGGGCTGGGGATATAGCCTAGTGGCAAGAGTGCCTGCCTCGGATACACGAGGCCCTAGGTTCGATTCCCCAGCACCACATATACAGAAAACGGCCAGAAGCGGCGCTGTGGCTCAAGTGGCAGAGTGCTAGCCTTGAGCGGGAAGAAGCCAGGGACAGTGCTCAGGCCCTGAGTCCAAGGCCCAGGACTGGCCAAAAAAAAAAAAAAAAAAGAAGAAGAAATTACCAAAATGAGAGCTGATCTGGCAAACATAAACACCTCACTCGCCTCGATGAAAACAACACTCAAAGACACATCACAAAGAATTGATCATCTTGAATCTCGAGTCTCACTTTTGGACAACGGAGTCGGCTGATAAGGACCAGATTACTGCACTCCAAGAAACTGTCAAACCCCAGGGCAGACTAATCCAGGAGATAGTGGACAGGGAGAAGAGATATAATCTACATATAATCGGAATAGATGAAGGAGAGGAGTACCAGAGCAGAGGTACACAACACATATTCAATAGAGTTATTACAGAGAACTTCCCCAATCTCACAAGGGATAACCTCACCAAAAAACAGAAACATATAGATCACCTGACAGACCAGACCCTAGAAAATCCTCGCCTAGGCACATAATTATCAAGGCCTCAGATCTCAAGAATAAAGAGCAAATTTTGAACACAGCCAAAATGAAGAAAGAACGATATTACAATGGAAAAAAGATCAGAATCACGGTAGACCTCTCCACACAAACTTAGAACACAAGAATAGCCTGGAAGAACACAATCCAAGTCCTCCAGGCCAACAACTGCCAACCTACCCAGCAAAATTAGAATTCACCTTCGAGGGAAAAACCAGATCTTTCCATAACCAGGAGGAAGTAAAGAATTATGTGAATAAAAAAACAGCCGTACAGTGAATTCTAAGAGAGGAACCCCACCCAACAGAAAATATACAGGACCCCCAGACAAACAGAAAGAAACTGCAATAGCCAGAGCCCAACAGGAAGAGCAGCTCAATAAAGACAAGAAAAAAAGGAGAGGAAAAACAGCCTAACAGGAAAATGGAAGGGAAAAAAACCACACTTATCCATGATCTCTTTGAATATAAATGGTATAAACTCTCCGATAAAGAGGAGCAGACTGACAGAGTGGATCTGTAAACAAAAAGTTGCTATCTGTTGTCTTCAAGAGACCCATCTTACAGCAAGGGACAAAAACAGGCTCCAAATGAAAGGATGGAGCAAGATCTTCCAAGCAGACGCACCTACCAAAACGGCAGGAGTAGCCATGCGGATTTCAAACAAGCTGGACTTCTCATTAAAATCAGTTCAAAAAGATAAAGAAGGGCACTACATTTTTTTTTTTTTTGGCCAGTCCTGGGCCTTGGACTCAGGGCCTGAGCACTGTCCCTGGCTTCTTCCCGCTCAAGGCTAGCACTCTGCCACTTGAGCCACAGCACCGCTTCTGGCCGTTTTCTGTATATGTGGTGCTGGGGAATCGAACCTAGGGCCTCGTGTATCCGAGGCAGGCACTCTTGCCACTAGGCTATATCCCCAGCCCCGGCACTACATTTTAATACAACGAAAAATCCAGAATCAAGACATCATGGTGATAAATTTATACTCACCGAACAAAAGAGGCCCTAAATATGTCAAACAAATTCTCTCAGAACTATAGACCAAGATAGACCGAAACAAATCATAGTGGGAGACTTTAATACTCACTCTCTCCAAGAGACAGATCCAACACACAGAGGATTAGCAAGTGAGCCGAAGATCTAAGTAACACCATATTCCACATGGATCTGACAGATCTGTACAGAGTTTTTCACCCTACAGAGACCGAATACACATTCTCCTCAGCAGCCCATGGAACATACTCCAAAATAGTTCATGTCATAGTCCACACAAAGAACCTCAGCAAATATGAGTATTGATGTTATCCCATGTATCTTATCTGATCACAGTGGAATCAAGGTAACCCTCAATAACAAAGGATACCATAGAGGCTATACAAATACTTGGAGGTTAAACCCTTCACTGTTATCAAACACTTGGTTTACAGAGCAAATTAAGGATGAAATTAACGAATTCATAGCCACAAGGACAATGAAAATACATCACAAAGAAACCTATGGGATCCAGCTAAGGCAGTGCTGAGGGGGCAAGATCATTGCCCTCAGCACACACATTAAAATAATAGAATCAGATCAGGTGAATAACCTCATGATGCAGCTAAAACATCTGGAGAAACAAGAAAAAATTGAATCTAAAATGACTAGGAGGAGAGAGATCACAAAGATTAAAGAAGAGATAAATCTGATTTAAAATAGAAAGACCATTCAACAAATAAATAAAACTAAAAGCTGGTTCTTTGAGAAAATAAATAAAATTGACAGACCCCTCGGCAAGACTTACAAAAAAAAAGAAGAGAAGAGACTCATATCCGTAAGATCAGGGACTCCACTGGAAAATTTACAACAAATACACAGGATATTCAAACAATAATAAGAAACTATTTCCAGAACCTCTACTCACTAAAGAATGATAATTTTACAGAAATGGATCAATTCTTAGAGAAGTAAAAACTGCCCAAACTGAATCAAGAAGAAATAAATCAACTAAATAAACCAATAACTTACAGCGAGATACAGGAGGTAATCAAGAGCCTCCCAACAAAGAAAAGCCCAGGCACAGATGGATTCACCAATGAATTCTACAAAACGTTTAGTGATGAGCTAATACCAATACTCCTCAAACTCTTTCGCAAAATAGAAACAGAGGGAGAAATCCCAAACTCATTCTATGAAGCTAATATTATACTCATCCCCAAACCAGGCAAAGACCCAACAGAAAAAGAGAACTACAGACCAATATCACTAATGAACACAGACGCAAAGCTCAACAAAATACTAGCTAACAGGATCCAGAAACTGAACAAGAAAATTATACATCATTATCAAGTAGGCTTCATCCCACAGACACAAGGATGGTTCAACATCTGTAAATCAATAAATGTAATTCACCACATTAACAGAACTAAGACCAAGAACCATATCATCATCTAAGCCGATGCCCAAAAAGCCTTTGACAAAATACAACACCCATACATGTTAAAATCCCTGGAGAGAGCAGGAATAGAGGGAAAATTCTTTAAAACAATAAAAGCCATATACAACAGACCAACTGCTAATATCATATTAAACGGGGAGAAACTAAAATCATTCCCCCTAAAGTCAGGAACAAGACAAGAATGCCCACTCTCCCCACTTCTTTTCAACACAGTGCTGGAATCCCTAGCCATAGCAAAGAAGATATCAAACTATCCCTATTTGCAGATGACATGATCTTATATCTGAAGGACCCAAAAAATGCAGTCCCCAAACTCCTAGACCTAATAAAACATTTTGGCAAAGTAGCAGGATACAAAATCAACCCACAAAAGTCAGCAGCTTTTCAGTACACCAGCAATGTACAAACAGAAAAGGAAATTATGGAAATAATACCATTTACAATAGCTAAAAAAGAACAAATTACCTAGGAATCAACCTAACTAAAAATGTGGATGACCTATTTAATGAGTACTATAAAAATCTAAAAAGGGAAATCAAAGAGGACACAAGGAGATGGAAAGACCTCCCCTATCTTTAGGAACTACAGATCTGTTTTCTAAACTAGCTATAGCATAACTTGATGGGAGAAATAACAACTGGTCAAGTATGATTGATAGCAATTAATTGTATATTTCAAAATAGCTACCACATAGACTTTGAATGTTCCCAACACAAAGAAATGGTATGAAGTGGTGGATATGGGAAATAACATGATTTGATCATTTACACATTGTATACTATACTGAAATGTCACACTGCACTCACACAAATATGTACAATTGCTTTGTGTTAAATAACAAGGTGGCATCATTTCATGTTCCTACCAGCAATGTATGAAGAAGCTTCCAATTTCTTCACATCTGTACTGGCACTTTTTTGTTGTTGTTGGTCATGGGGCTTGAACTCACGGCTCTTCAGTGCAAGCCACCATTTAAGCCACAACACTACTTATTGTTTTCTGGTGATTAATTGGAGATAAGTGTCTCATGGCCTTTCCTGCCCAGGCTGGCTTTGAACTGGGATCCTCAGATCTCAGCCTCCTGAGAAGCTAGGATCACAGGCTTGAGCCACTGGTGCCCGGCTTGTACTGGCACTTCTTATTGTCTTTTGGGTTACAGTACCACTATAACTGTTGTGAAATAATAGCCCATTACACACTTTATTTGAATTTCTGTAATTACTAATGATGTTGTTTCTTCTTATGCACGTATTGGTCATTTGTCTCACTATATTCCTTTTTATTTCTGTAAGGTTAGTGGTCTTTTTCATTCTGGATTTTAGTAATTAGAATCTTCTCTTTTTCCGATGTCTAACTAAAGGCCTATTAACTTGTTAATAATAGTTTTTTTTTTCTTTAATGAAGGTATCTTGAAATCAGAGTCTCATGCTCTCATTTGACTTTCTTGTTCATAGTTGATCCTCTATTGCTTGACCATACCTCCACTCTTGTTAATTGGAGATAGAATCTCTGACTTTTTGTCCAGGCTAACTTTGAAGTACAGTCTCTAGATATCAGCCTTTCGGGTAGCTAGGATTATAAGTGTGAGCCACTGTTGTTTGGTTAATTTGTTAATACTTAAAGATTCTTTGGTTTAATTGTTTTTATTATCTGCATTGCTGATTTCAATTATTTCCTGCCTCCTGTTTATTTTGGTTTTTCTTTTCCAATGATAATTCAGTGATGTCAATATCATTAGGAGAATATTTTGGAAATTCATAAATATGTGGAAGTAAAAAAAAAAAACCAAAGTAAACAATGGGACGAACAAAAAAAAGTCACGAGAAATTAGACATATATGTAAAAAAGTGCAACACACCAAAATCCATAGAGTACAGCTAAGACAATTTTTTCTCTTTTTGAAAATTCTTGTCATGGGGCTTGAACCCAGGGCCAGGGCACTATCCTTGAGTTTTTGTGCTCAAGACTAGTGCTTTACTTTGAGTCACAGCTCCAATTCCAATATTCTGGTGGTTAATTGGAGATAAAGAGTCTCACGGAATTTTCCTGCCTGGGCTGGCTTCTAACCTTGATCCTCAGATCTCACCTTCCTGAGTAGCTAGGACTACAGGTGTGAGCCACCAGTACCTTGCTGCTACAACAGTTTTAACAGGGAAAGTTATTACTTGGAAATGCCTATTAAACATAGTAACAGCCTGAAACAAGTTGCCAGATCTTCTTCCTTTCTTTCCTTTTCCTTCTTTCCTTTCTCTTCCTTCCCTTTTCCTCTCCATTACCTCCCCTCCCACTTTCCCTCTCTTCTCGCCTCACCTCACATCTTTCCTTGAGGTCTCACTGTGTTGCCTAGGCTGATTAAAACTCCTTCAGCACCTGACCCTCCACTTCAGCCTCCTGAGTAGTTGGGACTACAGGGGCGCGCCTCCATATCTGGCACCAACCAATTATTTAGTATTAAGTCATCTATTTCTCATTTTAATCTTTGCAGCACTTTGGGGCTCTATTGTTAAGTGCATAGATAGGGTTATTATTTTCCTTTATTCATTCTGACTTTCATTTGTGTTTGCTTCATTTACATTCAGTGTAATTATTGCAAGGCAGTATTTTATGTCTACTATTTGCTACTTACTTCATGTATCTTATGTTTAGAAAATTATTTCTCCATTGGTGTTTTGTTTCATTCTTTTTTTCCATGTGGATCTCACTATATAGCCTGGCCTGACTTTGAGCTCTTCATTCTCCCTTTGAGCTCTCTTCCTGAGTGTTGCGATTACAGGTGCACACTATCACCACACCTGTTTTTTAAACCAGACAGATTATACATAAGAAAGATACATTTATACTAGCTTACCTACTATGCCAACAGTTAACATTGTCAGTGATAGTTACTGACTTGTGTGGCTTCAAGTTACTGCCTTGTGTCCCTCAGGCCAGCTTGAAGGGCTCCCTACAGTTTTCAGATATTTGCTAGTGATAAATTCTATCTTTGATTAACAAGGAATGTCTAAGAAACTTCATTTTTGAAGGATACTTTTGTCAGATATAGAACCCTTGGTTGATTGTATTATTTTCTCCTTTCAATGCCTCTGGCCTTTATAGATGATGAACTGTCAACTGCTAACCTTAGTGAAGACATCTCAAATTTGATGAATTAGTTTTCTTCTTACTTCCAAGAAGCTGTTTCTTTGTAGTTTGACTATGATGTGTGTGTGAGTACAGATAGGTGAGTTTATTCTGCTTGGCGTTTGCTGAGCTTCTCAGATATGCCAATTCGGCATAAAGTTTGTGTGGATTCACTCATTATTTCTTCAGTTAGTCTTTCTTCCACTTTCTCTCTCTTTCTTTTATTTTTCTTCTTCATCTTAAAATTTCTGTTACAAATACTGGTATGCCTGGTGGTGCCTTCCTTGGTCTTTGAGACTTATTTCCGTATAATTCAAACTGCATTCTTGCAATTGATGCACATATGTTTAAAGATACTTTTGCTAACTCAAATCTGGTGCTGAGGGCTCTACTCAATTTTTTGTTACTTTACTTTTTTTTTTTTTTTTTGCCAGTCCTGGGCCTTAGACTCAGGGCCTGAGCACTGTCCCTGGCTTCTTTTTGCTCAAGGCTAGCACTCTGCCACTTGAGCCACAGCGCCACTTCTGGCCGTTTTCTATATATGTGGTGCTCGGGAATCGAACCCAGGGCTTCACGTATATGAGGCAAGCACTCTTGCCACTAGGCCATATTCCCAGCCCACTGTTACTTTACTTTTTAACTACATAATTTCGATTTTTCTTTTCAAGTAGAGTGACTGAGGATTGAATACCTCATGTGTTAGGAAAGTGCTAAGTACTCTGCCACTGAAATACACTCCCACCTCTATTTGACTTAAAAATTATTTCTATTTACCTTTTCTATGGACACAGTTATACCTCTCTAATTACTTTATACAATTTTTCTATAAGGCATTTAATTAAATAGACAGTTGATTTATTCTGCTACCTGTCATGACTTTGAAGTCTTGTTGATAACTGGAGTTACTATCTGTGGTATTATCCATCTATCCCAAGAGTTTTTGTTTTTTTGTAGCTTATGTATATTCAGTGATGCTTTCCTGGCTTTTCCGATTCTGTAGATCCAATAAATTCTTTGTCATTTCTATTTTAAGAGATCTTGTCTTAAGTCTAGCACCCTAGAGGGATAAATAAAATTGGCTCAATAAAATTTAGTGGCCAATGATTAGTCATAAGATTTCCTTAAATACATGGCCTCTATGTTTTCTACCCTTTGTCCAGAAGACTTGAATGTGAAATCTTACTTTCATGGTTCACACAGCTCAAAGGACATCCTTAACTTTCATTTCTTGCCTAAGCATGGTCTCAAGGTCAGGTAGAATGATTCTATTTAACAAGATGTTCTACACATATATTCATTTTTTTTTAGATCCTTAAGAATATGTTGTAATCTTTTCAGTTATAGTACTTTGAATAGTTTTCTAGGATTTCCCTTTTATAATTTAGCCTTTTTCCCCCTTTTTTTGGGGGGGGGGTGTATGGTACTGGATTTTGTGTTTTGTGTTACTTTGAAGACAAAAATAATTATAAGTATTTGTTAATCTCAAATTGACAATATATCAACATCGTTTATAATCAAGGAAAGAATACTAAAAGAGGTCAAAATATAAAAAATTAAACAAAATACAATCTCTATGTAATAGTAAAAAAAATTAAGATACTGAATGCTTGCAATATGCCAAAACTGTGGCAAGTGTTTTCTGGTGTATTAGCTTAGTATGTCTTCATAATGATAGTGAGAACACTACTCATACATTAGGAGGTTACACAATTTGATTAAAATAAAACCCCACATAACAGTAGTTATAACTTAGTAGTAATGGAGCTTGGATCTAATTTCAGCAGCCTGATTCCAAATCACACACCCTTCATCATCACTTGAGCTCCTATCTGAAGGTGCAAAGGAAGTGTGATATTTGTCTTACTGTTCTATAAAAAGGACTTCTTATGACAGGACATAACATACCCTTTCCCAGTGATTCTTGTCTTTTTTTTATTTTTAAATTTTCCTACTTGCCTCTGTAGTGTATATGATGTTTTAGATGTGATCTGGGCACCTATACCATTTTATACCTAGCCAAGGATTCCAGTAAATATGGCATTTGTTGATTCTTATAAATCAGGCCAGTGTTCCATACTTCATTGTGGTGGTATTTCAGCTCACTTGGGCTTGTGATGTTCCTTTCGTACACCCAAAGCCTGGGCTTTTGAAGCAAGCCTCCTGCAAAACCAGTGTGCTGAAAGAGTGTTTTGAATATGGACTGGCTTTTGTCCTACATTAGGAAATGGGCAGATGTTACACCTTAATTTAGGTGGCTTAAAAGGGCTATATTTGGCAATGAAAATTTCAGGACTAGTCTCCTTGCTTGTATGGTGGATGCTAAGGGAAGTATCTTATTTCTGTTCCATGTGGTGTAATTTCTGAATTACACTTTTCATATGAGAAAACAATAGGTAGGAGACAATGGTTCTCCATAGGAAGACTGTAATTTAAAAATGGAAAACTAGATGAATGGAAAAATAGATGACAGAGGTTAAGAAAAATGAAGCTAAGACTTTGAAAGGAAAATATTCCATTCAGATAGCTTTGATATAAAAAATACTCATTACACATACATATGATTTGTCCAGTATTGGTTCCTCTTATTAATGGACATGACACATTCCTTTCATGGCCTGTTTCATAAAGCAGACAACAGACACACTATGTGTAAAGGAACACTTTACTCTGTGATGAAATTACAAATCTAAGACCTGTGTTGATTTAATGTTATATAGTCACTCCTAGTTTTTAAACAGTTTAGTGATCATCTTAAAAACAATAAAGATGTCTTTAAATAAACATGTAATCCATGAAGAGAAAATTGGTTAATACTTTTATTTTCTTGGGGAAGTACTGGGGTTTGAACTCAGGGCTTTGTGATTGCTAGGAAGATGTTCTACCTCTTCAGCCACACCTTTTTGCTCTGATTATCTTGTAGATAAGGTTTCACATTTGCCTGGGCCATCTTGAACTACAATCTTATTTATACTTCCTACTGATAACTGGGATGATAGATGCTTGACCCTGATCTTTCTATTGAGATGAGGTCTCATGAACTTTTTGCCTGGGCTGGCCTTGAACTATGATCCTCTGATCTTTGTATCTCAAGTAGCTAGGATTACAGGTGTGAGCCACTGGAGCCTGTCATGCTTCATGTCTGTGTCTGAATAAGAGTTCACGGCATAGATAATACCACATATGGCTTACCCATTAGTTAAAAGACATTCGATTTACCTCTACTTTTTGGCTATTATTAGTAATGCTACTATAAACATTTGTGTATAGGTTTTTATGTAGACATGATCCTACTTCACTTGGGAATATAGCTAGGAATGGGATTAATGAGTCATGTACTATACACATAGGTTATTGAAGAGTTGGGTAGTTTGATTTTCACAATTTCTTTTTCTAAAAAAAATTTATTGTAAAGGTGATTTACAGAGGGGTTACAGTTGAGTATATTTCTTTATGAACAGTGTTACTCCCTCCTTCATTTTTCCCACTCTTCCCCCACTCCCTCTAGATAATTTCTTCACATAATCATATAATGATAGAATTTTAAAAAACTATTGATTATGCATGTGAACACTGTAAGGGGGAACATTACAAGAAATTCCCAGCTCTTAGAAAAACAGACTGCATTAAGTATTATTGCCTCTGGCATTCCTAAAATTTAAGGGTCAGCATTATTTTTGAGCTGTATTAGTGACGTAAACTTTTCTCTAATTAAGAAAAAAAAATCCCTCTGGTTTCTGAAGTGGTCACAGTCTTATAAATGAGTGAAATAGGAAAGCTTTGCTTATGCCTCAGTGCACTGTACTTTACATGCCGAATACCTACACTGCTATGAAAGGCAAAGCACTGGTCATTTTGCTATTTTAGAAGCAACAACAAAACACGTAGAAGAGTTAAACTGATGGGGATAAAATAGATGTCTAAGAATTTACCAACCAAAGGTGAAAGGAGTTTTAATTTCACACTGCAGATTAGGTTTACTGACACATGTGATTTTGAAATTTTCATTAGACCAGAAAGCTGTTTCATGTTACTCAACTTGGAGAGACTAGACCTAAGACATAAAAATACTTCAGAAGTGCTTGTTTCTGCAAGGCCATTTCTTTCATCTGCACCTATTTGTACATGGCTAAGTTGTGACTGTGTAAGTATGTTCTTTTAAGCCCCCAAGTCCTCCTCCTATTGTGCTGTATGTCTCCCCCTTTCCTTTCCCACAAGACTCCACTGCCCCTTTTGAGACTTTGGATAATGATGATACTTTCATCTTTATAAATTCTTTCATATTTATCTCTTTAGCAAAGCACAATCTTCCTCATAATTATTTATTGTTGGATAACATGAATCTAAAATTTAGTGTATTTTGGCTACAAACGTTGTTTCTCATGATTTAGTGAGCTGGCTGGTTTTTGACTAGGCTCACTCATGTGGCTATGTTTCCTTGGTAGGCTACAGGGTGCATGCCTGGGTGGGCCTCTCTATTTTCTTTCATCCTCTAGGACACTAGACTGAGCTTCTCTACACAAAAGCTCAGGGCAGCATGCCTCAAAGGGTTAAGATCTTGGCCACACACATGAATGGGGGAGGGAGCCAAGTACGGTATGGATACTGGGGAGGAGGCATTAGTGTAGCAATTTATACTTAAATATTAAGGCAAAACTTTCTAAAAAAAATATCTTTTTGAGACAGTGGCTTGCAATGTTGCCCAAGCTGGCCTCAAACTCTTAGACTCAAGTAGTTCTCCTACCTCTTCCTCTTGAGTAGCTGGGACTATAGGTAGTTATTACTCTACTTGGTTAAAACTTGTATTCAATTTTTTTCTCTTTGCCTTTTCTGTTTGGAAAGTTTAAATTGACATATCTATCTTCAAGATCACTGATAATTCCTTGGCCATATCCAGTCTGCTGATGAGTTCATCAAAGACATTAATTTCTATTACACTTTTGATTTCTGGCATTTTTTTCTAATACAGTCCTTTGCATATTAACCATAGTTATTTTTACATTTCTAGCCTTATAATTCTAACTTCCCTGCAATATTTGAGTCTTTCTGTTTCTTACGTTGTGTAGATTTTCTTGTTTTGCTTTTTAGAATACATTGTAATTTTTTAATAAGAGATGTATATGATGGACTGTTAAAATAAATAAGTAGACTTTTTTTTTTTTTCTTTTTGGTACTGGGGATTAAACTCAGGGTCTTCTAAGAGGTCAGTTAGGCTGAGTCCCTACTCCTTTTCATTTTAGTTTGTTTCCAGGGTCTTAGCTTTTGCTTGGGCTGGCCCTGGACTACAATTCTACCTATATCTCCTCAATAGCTAGGTTTGCAGGTATATACCACAATCGCTAGCTGGTTTTTGAGATAGGGCCTCACTAACTTTTCTCCCAGGTTGGTTTCAAACCATGATCCTATCTCTATCTCTTAAATAGCTGAGATTATATGTATGGGCTACTATGGCTTACCCTAGTATGAAGCTTTAGGTTCAACTATGAGTTTGCATTTATGGGTTTCTATGGCTGGGTGTTCAAGAGAATAAAATGTTCTCTAGTGCTTGATTTTATCTTCTCTGTAGCCTTTATGTTTCCCTTAGAGATAAATTTTTAAGTGGGGATGGAAAGAGACTAGGAGTGTAGCTTGCTAGAATGTACATGCTAGAGTGCTTGCCCAGCACAGGGGGAGGGCATGGCTTCTATACTCCTACAATCAGGTCTCAGTTTTGTCCCTCAAACACTACCTGAGACAGAAAGGCTAGAGTGGGGCTGAAGTTGAGTGTTTTATGTCTCTGAAGTGAATTTGATTCTGCTTAAAGACGTTGGGCTTTGGTAAGAAGTTTTCCTAGAGGGCAAGCTTTTGTTAATGAGAATAGTAGCTCTGGGAGCTCACTTAACATTTATCCTTTCCTATCCCCCCACAGATGTAGGAGATTATATCTCAAACAGTGACTTGGGACTCTGTTGTGGGTGCTACTGGAGGTAAGACTCATGAAGATGTTGTCCCTATGGTTGGGCTTCCAGTTTTAGTCTCCTAAACTAGTTGCAAGCTCTCCAACAATCAATCACTCTTTTGTCATCCTGTGCGTCTAGCTATGGCTTCTGCTCCCAGTAAAATGTGACTTTTTATTGGCTTTTCCAGTCTTGACAGTAGTGATTGGCCATGTATTATTTTCTGCTGTGTGGAAGAGTTGCTGGTTTTCAGTTTGTTCATCTCCATTTTCTCCTTTCCTTTCCTCTATGTAAACTAGAAATATCCTTATTGAATTCATTTTTGTATCTAATCAGTATTCTTATATTTGACTGATGGAAAAACAACACAAAGAGCCAATAATCAAATGAAGACTAGTGAAGATTTAAGTCACTAAATAAAGTTCACTAAATTTAGTTTATATGGATGTTCCATATGTGTCACCATATAACTACTCAATATTTTTTGACATTTCTAAATTATACACAAATCTCAATAGTAATTGCACTAGCTGTTTAGGAAAAAAGCTGACTTTGTATTGTTTAGTTTTGTACCAAGATGTTTGGCATAATATTCTGAATATACACTTAGTAATAAAAATATGCTATGCAAATTATAGTTATTTTAGGGTTTCCAAAGTTATCCTTTAATGTTTAGTGCTTTTGGTGGCGATATTTCTTATAAGGCACTATTGGATTATAATATTTTTATACTTTTTATATTTAGGATTGCTGTGTTTATGGCATAGTTCACTTTTCAGCCACTATGCTAAAAGATCACAATAAGATTACCTAAAATTCACACACTAAGAGCTTGAACTCAGGGCCTGGGTGCTGTTCCTTAGTTGTTTTTTTTTTTTTTTTTTTTTTTTCAAGTCCTGGGCCTTGGACTCAGGGTCAGAGCACTGTCCCTGGCTTCTTTTTGCTCATGGCTAGCACTCTGCCACTTGTGTCACAGCGCCACTTCTGGCCATTTTCTGTATATGTGGTGCTGGGGAATTGAACCCAGGGCTTCATGTATGTGAGGCAAGCGCTCTTGCCACTAGGCTATATCCCCAGCCCAGTTGTTTTTTTTTTTTTATCTTCAACAATTTCATTTATTTTTAGCAGGCACTTCAGGTATTGAATGAAGAATGACACAGAAGATAAGAAAATATGAAATAACACATTACCTATCACAACTCAGACATTTAGAAATTACACTCTGGTCAAATTTCCAGCCATCTTTCCAAAACTTTCCAACTTTTCCAAAAACTGCCCTAGAATCCTACCTATCTATGGATTGGAAAGTCATTCCTTATTAGTAGGGTTCTGCACTGCTATCTGACCCATTAGTCTAATCAGGGGCAGACACTAGACTCAAACGAAGTCAGAGACAGACTTGCTCAAAGACATAGTGGCTGAAATCAGATGGTATTATATGCAAGGTTATATAGATTTATCCATCCAATAGTGTGGCCGCCCCAAGCCATGTGTCAGCCCATGCTCTGAGGGAGAGGCAGAGATGCAAAATAGTCCAACAAAAGGCAAATGTAAATAGGAAATATGAAACAGGGTAAAGATAGGTTAGGAACCCAATCAGAGATGAGAGTTCAGTTTTTATACTCAAGGCTGACATTCTGCCACTTGAGCCACTTGTGACTTTTTTTTTCCCCTCTGGAGTCTTATGGACTTTACTGCCAAGGCTGGTTTTGAACCATGATCCTGAGATCTCAGATTCCTGAGTAGCCAGGGATTGCAAGCATGAACCACTGATGCCTGGTTCTGTTTTCTTTAGATTATTCTGTTGGGCAAGTGTACTCTTATTTTGATCTTGGTTTTTGTTTCCCTCAATGATTAGTGATATTTCATGTCCTTCTATCTGCCTTTTTTTCTTTTTTTGCCATTTGTATGTCTTCTTTGGAGAAATTGCTGTTCAAGTCCCATACGCATTTCAAAATTTTGCTTTATTGATGAACATTCCTATCATTTTGTACCTAAATTGCCTATTTGTATTTCCTTTTTAAAATATTTATAACTCCCCAGTAGTGTTTCAAACCTGCATGTGCACACTCACTCATTCCCAGGGTACATATGATAGCGAACAATAATGAATTTTGATTAGGGCACTTAGTATAGGGGTGGTGAATATTTTAAAAACTAAAAGAAACTTTTCAAGTTTTATCTGTATTGCTCCTGTTTCTAGAGTAAGCCTGAAGCCTGAATTTGCCAGTGCTGTGTGATGCTGCTCTTTAAGGGTAAGACATTCTTCAGACCACTCTGTGTTCTTTCCTAAGTTACCTGAGGATCATGAGTGCAATCTTCCTACTAAATCTCTTAATCATAAACACTTACCCCATCTCATCTATAATTAAATAAAATAATAAAATATTTACTGACTACAGAATGAATGCTTCCTATTACTATTGCAATATAAAAGAATATCATCATGTTGGGCTGGAAGTTCTATTTGGTTTCTAGCAGTCAATTTGTTACTACAACATTTTCTAACCTGCAAATATAAGAAGTGTTATTTGTTTTGTTCAATAAAGCTTCCAGTAATGTATGACTGAAAAGCTCTTTTAAAGGTAGTTGTGTTTTTATGGAAAAGGTTTAAATGTATGAAAGTAAGCTACTCAGTCAAAACGATACACTTAATAAAAGCAATTTATCTACATATTTTGTGAATATGGCCATTTGATGTAAATGACAGAATTTAAAGTTGAATGGTTGAAAATGTAACTTCTCTGGACCTGAATGCTAGAAATAAAAGAAAGGTAAATATGTTATTTTTCCAGACTGTATTAGGAAAATGGAAATCTACCTTTGTTAAGTAAGTCCAGGATTTTTTAATGACTTGTAATTACTATTCAGACACTATTTCTCCTTTCTTACACTATTCTACATTGTTTTAAAAGAGCTATGTATTTTTATTTGAAAAATGTATGTACTACATACCTCCGCAGACAGTCTCTAAGTTAGTACTATGATATGAGAACATTAAAGTGCTAAGTATAGTTAGTGTTCAGTATCAAAATAAGTACAAATCAGTATTATCCATTATTATTACTACATAGAAGTAGCCCCAAGTCCTAGGTCATAAAAGATGGTATCAGGTATACACCAGCAATCCATTACAACTGGGTTGGTAGGGTAGATGCTCTTAAGTAAAGTAGGGTCAGCTGCCCCTCTGAAATCTAAGAATGTGTAACCATTACATAAAGACTATGTCAGAAATCATTATGAAATAAAATGATCCAAGAAATGCTAAATAATAAGGTCTATATCAGTAAGAAACAGGCAGATCATAAAACAACAGTTTGCTAAATTGTAGGCATCATTTTACTTTACACAGTTACCATTGTTTAAAAGGAAATAAAATAAAGATTATTAGGAACAATTTTCTCTTTTAAGATACCCCAAGTCTTTTGCAAGGTCGACATTTAAAAATACTGATAGTCTTAAGAATGCGCAGGTTTTGAAGATAGTTGAGAATTCAGCGATTGTAGTTCAAGCTAAGAGGCTTTCATGACCTCCATTTTCACAGGTACAGAGGAGATAAGAAGAGCTACATGCAGGAATCCTGCACAAGGCAGCGAGGTAGCACTATTATTATAACACAACAAATACCCAAAGTCCATTGACTTATATTCAGTTGTGTTTATTTTTTAGAGGTAGCAGACTGAGATAAAATCTCAGTATGTGTCTGGGCTGGCTTCAAACTCATGATTCTCCTTCCTCAGCCCCCAGAGGCTGGGAATATAGGTATGAACCACTATGTCTGGCTTTACATTCAGTTTTTATTTTTGTTTTTTTTTGCCAGTCCTGGAGCTTGAACTCATGGCCTGAGCATTGTCCGTGGCTTCTTTTTGCTCAAGGCTAGCACTCTACCACTTGAGCCACAGTGCCACTTCTGGCTTTTTCTATGTATGTGGTGCTGAGAAATCGAACCCAGGGCTTCAGGCATGCTAGGCAAGCACTCTACTACTAAGCCACATTCCCAGCCCTACATTCAGTTTTTATGAACAATGTTCAGCATTTTATATTACTTTAATAAAATCTGCTTATAATTGGAAATAAATTATAAGTATGATCAATTTTAGTGAAGCACTGTTTTCCCATATTTTTAAAAAATGGAACTCTTGTAGAAACAAAAAAATAAGCTTAAAAATATAACCCAAAGTATTCAATATTAAAAAAAATTCTTTGTACCTTACTATTCTAGGACATCCAAAACAAAATTCCATGCAAAACCAGATCTAAAGGAGTCTTATCTCAAGGGACATAAAACAGAGATAACTATTGATACACAAGGTATTTTTCTCTGCCTGTGAGTACGGGTCACAAGAGAGGTATATGATACAAAGTCGTATTGCCATCTGATAAGAGTTCATTTGGTTTGGGGATGGAAGCTAGTAAAAGATGGATGTGACAGTGTTATTATTGTCACATTCAGATGTGCTGAGGTATAGACATGAGGATGAGGTGAGGGCTTAAAGCATGGAGGTGGAAAGCAGACTGGATCTGCATAGCACACATTAAGGGCGGAGACACAAAGGATGGTAAATTTAGGCCTAACTGCTTAAGTCATTGATTACACCAGGTATTAAAACTGAACTGTTTTAGAAAGTTAATTTGTATAACTAAATTTCTTAGTGAATTCTGCATTCCTGATGACTAATCTCTGGTATCACTGAGATTAAAGTGGTAGATTTTACAACTAGGTCAGAGACTAAGGAAATATGAGTAATAATGATGCACAGATTTAAGTCTTTGTGAGTAAAATGAGAAGCTAGCTGAATAGGCATGCTATGTGAGTCTATTCCATGATATGTGTGTGTGTGTGTGTGTGTGTGTGTGTGTGTGTGTGTGTGTGTGTGTGATTTGTGATTCTGTGGTTTTCTTTGGTCTGGATAGTGCTCGGTCTTTCAGCACTAGGATCTATATTGACTATAAATACTATTCTAGGAATTAGTTTGTAACTGGAATCCCATAAAATAGTTGTTTTTGTTTGCATTACAGTTTCTGATTACCTTTCTTTTGATTTTCGAGAATGACTGCTTCATTTACTTCTGCAAAGATGGGACTACTTAAATAGCTGGATATTAAATATCTTTCAGTTTTTAAGAATTACTGTATTTCCTGTAATTCATTCATCGATGCATTTGTTCTTTCAACCACTTAGGTCTTGTAATTATATCAAAAGAATCTGTCAGTTGTTGCTTAGAGCATTGCAATATCAGAGTATCACCCACCCATGAGCAGCAACATACACCTAATTCCTATCTCAGCCAACTTGACTGTTTTTGCCAATCTGTAGCTTGTGAGATTTAGGTATGGAAATGGTTCTCTTCACAAGAGTTCATTTCTTTCATAGGAAAAAGATGTGATAACATTTCCTTCCAACTTCTTTACTTACACATTAAAAAAATATGCCCAACAATTAAGTCTTGTTTAGGCTAAGATTTTTGGCTGAACTATATGTATGACAGTTTAAAATGTGTTAAGTGGCTAAAAAAAATTAAATTCAGACTAAAATAATTTTTTCATGGAGTAATACAGGATAAACAGTACATGACTTTTTTCTAGAAGATAATTTCAGAAAATATATGTGAGAAATGAACATTAGGAATCAATTGTTTTTCTTTGATATTGGAATAAGTAGTTGACAATAATTGATTATCATGGAGATATTTGAATGTTTTTAATTAAAGTTATATCAAGACAATTAGCTCAAAGCAGACAATTTGTTACAACTGAAGTGATGAAAATAATCTGTTGCTATGCTAGCTTTCAACAACAAAGTATTGCTAATACTGTTATGTATCGTTCAATGTAAAACTTTTCTGAAGCTGGCCCTTGCTGTAAAGTTATGTAGTTGCATTTACCCAACTTGTTTGGAACTTGTTTTGCTCTGTATTGACCACACCTGTAATCCTCCCACCCCCCTCTGAGAGTTTCATCCTGTTTTGCCACTTGATGGTTAGATGATTTCCAGTGAAGGTCAAGATGCCTGACCTGTTTGTTGTGACTGATGCTTCTTGGAAGTAAGGAGCCACTATAGTTCAGCTAAAGGGAAAATTCCTGTCGTTTTGGGTTTATAAGCAGTTTTCTGAGAGCACCTCGGGCTGCATCATGAAATCCTGACCTGCAATCCTAGCATGCCAGTACTTTCTCGTTCAATAAAATTTTTAAAAAGTTTTTGTAATCTGAGTATCTCATTGCCTGTCGATCTGTGGACCCCACAACACAACAAATCAAGTTCCATAATAATCGTTTTACTATCAGTTTGAATTCTTGTGATATTTAATTCAAATGTTTATATGTCTTTAAGACATGCTATTAAGTCTCCAATATATTTTAACTGCTTCCATATTTGAAGCATGCGTGATTCTGTAAAAAAGTATAGCTGTGTGTTATGGTGTTAGAGGCAAAGGCAGGAGTTCCAAGCTGGCTATCCTAGGCATGTAGATACTACCAAAAGATCAAATTAATAACCAAGGGGCAAGGTCCTGCCTTTAAGCTCTAACACTGCACAACTGCCTCCTATACAAAGATCCACAAAAAAACTACCCCAAACTAAAAAGCAACCCGCCAAACCAAAGTTAAGGGGTAAAAGAGGATGGGGAAAGGAAAGAGAAAGACTGAGGTGAATAATTTTGAAATGCATTGCAAACATATATGAAAAAAAAAAGACAAAACAAAAAAACCCCCTAAAATAAAGCAAAAAAAGAAAAAGCAAACTGAACTAGGAATATATGTTGGTAGAGTGTGCTAACACACACACACACACACACACACTCACACACATGTAAAACATGTAAATATGCTAATATGTATTCACATACACATTGTTTCCACTACAGTGCTAAGTGCCTTTCAAAAACAAACAAACAAACAAACAAACAAACAAACATGTTATGGGGCTTGAACTCAGGGTCTAGGTGCTGTCCCTGAGTTCTTTTTTATCAAGGCTAGCTTTCTCACACTTTGTATTCTACTTTATTGTATTTTAATGAGATAACTTTAGTCTAGGGACTCCTGGATAGTCTGGAGTGGGGGTTGGTTGTCAAGGGATAAAGTTAGAGTTGATTACCAATGACCAATGATCCATCAATTATGCCTATTTAATAAAGCTTCCATAAAATCCCATAGAAGGATTTGGCAATCTTCCGGCCTGCTGACCAAATCAACATGCTGGGAATGGAGAGTATTTACAACCCATCCAAACATCCACCTACTTATTAATCCTCTTTTCATCTATCTGTATTCTTTCAATAAACCAGCAAAGGCCAGCATTTTCTTAAGTTCTGTGAACCTTGTAGCATTGTATAATTGTAGTACCTGTATAATTAGGCCTGTATCTAGTATCAGAAGTACAGGATTGAGTCCTTGACCTGTGTGGTAGGACTCTGTGTAGACAGTGTCAGAACTGACTTGTAGGACACCTGTTAGAGACTTGGTTGGTGGGGGAAAAACAATTCCACATCCATCCTGTTAGGTATACAGAGTATATAGCCAAAGAAGCAGTTGGTTTTTCTGTATCACTGTAGGTGATTGTTTCACTCCACCTGTTATATCATTTTACTGTTTTTCCAGACAGAGTCTAACTAAGCAGCCCAGGCTGGCCTTGCCCTTGTGATCTTTCTGGATGCTAGGATTACTCAGAGTAGCAGGTGGGGGGAATATTTTTCTCTAGGTTTAAATAGCAAGGCCAAATAAGAAATATAAGGAAGAGAGAAATAATCTTTGATTTAATGATGTTATCATTATTATATTTATAATAATTATGAATAAATGAGCAATACCTACAGGTCCACAACATTTTGCAAGTATACTAAAGTCCTGATTATTAAATACTGGTTATGGAATTAGGGATCCCATTGCAAATCTCTGGTAATTTTTAAAGAATAGATATCAAGTCATATATTCAAAACCAAACCAGTTTAGCTCCTAACATGTTCATAGTTTAATTTTAAGCCAAGCTTTTTACATTAATGCATGCTGGTATCTCTCGCTGGCAATGGCTTTCAGTTCTCTTGATTACAGCCTGTAATAAAAACTTGATTTTGTGTTATCACTAAGTATTAGAAACCCCTATTCCCCCCCCATCCCCGCACATGTGTTCCTACCTAAATTTAAAAATAATGCTTAATTTTTGCCTAGTGTACTAGTATACTGTCTAGTGTTCTCTTGTAAGCTACTAAGTTAATTTAATTAAACAGTAATGGCTGGTGATACAGGCTTTGCTGTTTCTGTAATGAATGTGACATCTTCTTTGTATAGGGAATACTGTGAGAGTTTCTGGTGTGATGGGCAGTATGGTTCAACTAGGTAATGTTTCACTAGAACATTTATATTAGGAATCTTCTTTTTTTTTTCTTTTCTTTTTGCTGATAGTGAGGCTTGAACTCATGGCCTGGGTACTGTCCCTTAGCCTTTTCTCTCAAGGGTGGTCCTCTACAGTTTCATTTTCAGCTTTTTAGTGGTTAATAGGAAATAAGTCTTAGATTTTTTTGCCCAGGTTAGCTCTGAACTATGATCCTCGGATCTCAACTTGAGGAGCAAGGATTACAGGTGTGATTGATTTTTTTTAAAGTGTTTACTTAAATTAAAAAGCAATATGTGTTCAATGTAAACTGAATTGCAAGCAAAATTCTATGGCCAAGAGATAAGCGGGAAACATTTCTGTTCTTTTGGTAGTATGAGGGGTGGCATTCAGGGTTGTGTGCCTGCTTGGCAGGTGCTTTAACACTTGAGTCTAGCCCCTTTACTCTAATTTTTGAATAAGGTTTTGTGTTTTTGCCTGACTTAGACCTCCATCCTCTTATTTATGTTTTCTGTATAGCTGGGTTGAAAGAGACATAGCAATACACTTAGCTATTGTTTGAAAATACATTCATTACTTTTGTTTAGAATTGCACCAAATATTTGACTTTAAGGCCAATGGATTACTATTATCATAAAAAAAGTTTAAAAAGCTAGGAGTCTTGTGAATGTTTTGTTCGAAGTTAGAATCAAATGTGGTAATTTCTGACGACAGCTTACTTGATGGGTATAGTGAATACAGGAGCTTCTATGCATGGTGGACTTGTGCCTGGTCTTACCTGATGGGTATAGTGAATGCAGGGGTTTCTGTGCATGAGGGACCTGTGCGTGCTCTTACCTGAGCCATTTTTTAGGTATCCATTTGCATCTACAGTTGTATACATGATATAGGGTCCAGGCTGATTTACTCCGAATGGCTGTAGTAAGAAAGGACATAGTTAGCCTTAGAAAGTAAGTGAATGATTAGAAATTTTAGGAAAGCTATTACAAATAAAACAAGAAATCCTTATTTATAATTCTTACATAATTGATAATTACTTAGCGAACACTTCTCTAAACATATAATACATGAAAACAGAACCTGATTAGAAAATTCTTAACATATGTATTTGACTTGACAGTGGCATTTATATGACTCATTATTTTAAATGGGCATTTCTACAATTTAGTATTGTTGCTTCCCTCCAAGAGTTAATACTCAGCAAAATGTTCTGTATTATTTTTGGTTTCTCCTAACCATGATTTTATCGTACATCAGATGTGGAGCCAGGACGTGGCTTAGTGATAGAATACTTGCAATGCTGTGAGTCTGAATCCTAGCATTGTTACAGTTTGCAGTATTTTTGTGGAAGGTGCTTTTTCCTTCAGGGATGGATTGGACACAGTTTGTTTTCCCACAAAAATGTCAAAATAAAATTGACCTCACTAACATCATTCAAGTAAAAAATATTGATGACTAGTTGTATCACACTAAGTCCTCTGACATTTAGAGTAAAATTTCCCAGTTAAGAATATCTGACAGATTGACAGAGTCTAGTCACAATGAAAAAGTTAATCTTCATTGTTTCCTATTTCTCAGGACATTTTGAATAAAATGATTTATTTCTTCAAGAGTAATTACTATTAAATATAAGTATAAATGGTTATACTTTAAGAATAATTAAATGTGGGACATAGAAATCAGTGATTGCAATGAACATTGTATGAAAATACTAAAACATGGTTCAGAAATGCCTTAAAATATGTTTCTTGGAACTAGGGGAGGGAAGGAGAACATCAAAATGGAGAAACAAATGGTAAAAGGCAAACCAATGCAACAGCAATATTTACAAAACTATACACCGTAATCTAACTGTACAACTCATGGGGTGGAGGAGGAAATCGGGGAGGGGGAAAGGAGGGAGAAAAATGAGATGAGGGAGGAGGTAACATTTGGATAAGAAATGTACTCACTGCCTTACCTATGAAACTGTAACCCCTCTGTACATCATTTTGCCAATAAATTTTTAAAAATGCCTTAAACTCGTTACTTATCTCAGAAATGAAACTCTACTAATTTCTACAGTAAAGCAGGGAAAAATTAATGACATTTAGATAGTCTATTGATTCTCTGAAAATGATTTTCCTCCAAGATACTAAAAGAATACCTAAATTCATGGATACTACAAATGCATCCTTGTTTATTTTCATTTTTGGTGGTACTTGGATTTTAATGTTCTTGCTAGGTAGATAGGCATTTACTTGAGCCATATTCTCAGCCATTTTTGCTTTAGTTAATTTTTGGCAGGATGTTGTGCTTTTTGCCTGGAGTTAAGCTTCATACCATGGTTCTCCTCCTACTGTTTCTTTTGTAACTGGGATATGAGCTACTGTGTATGTCTGTTTAGATGGGGTCTCACAAACTTTTGCCTGGGCTGGCTTTAAACTTCAATTTTCCTTATTTCTGCCTCCTGACTAGCTTGAATTACAAGTACGAGCCACTATGGTAGGCAACCCAACTGATATTTAAAGAACCTTGTTACACAAATACTAAAAATAAGCTTGCTAATGAAGTTTCTTTTTTCTGTTTGAGGGCTTGAACTCAAGGCCTTATGCTTACTAGGCAAAACCTCTAACACTGGGCCCTGCCTCTAACCTTGTTTTGTGCTGGTTATTTCTGAGATAAAAATTATGGGACATACACATCTTTAATTCCTACCTTACCTGAAGTGATGAATACATTGTTTTATTTTTATAGGTCTGTTTATGTGGAAGAGAGGGTGCTCTCTTGTACTTCCTGGTTTCATCAATGTAATGTGGGAAGTGATGTTACTTTATTACTTAATATCACTCTACACATTGTAACTGGTATTTTGGTTAAAACCAAAATTCTTTTTTAAAAAAATAATTATTTATTGTCAAAGTTATGTACAGAGGGGTTTCATATGTAAGGCAGTGAATACATTTCTTGTTCAACTTGTTACCTCCTCCCTCATTTTTCCCCTACCTCCTCCTCCCCCTTCCCATGAGTTGTACAGTTGGTTTACCCCGAATAGTTTTATAAGTATTGCTTTTGGAATTGTTTGTCTTTTTATCCTTTGTCTCTCCCTTTCCCTTCCCTAGTTCTAATACACGTGTATACAGTATACGGGTACTCAGATGAGATACAGTGATAGCAAGGGTACAACCACAGGAAGGGAATACCAGAGAAACAAAAAAGCTACAGTTTCACACGGCATATTGAAAATAGTTACAGCAATGATATAACACTTGTTTCCATAACATGGAGCTCATTTCACTTAGCATCATCTTATGTGTTCATAAGGGGATAATTATTGGGCTAATGTGATCTTTTCCTATGAGTAGCCTAAACCTGTACTAATAATTCCCTATGAGGGAAACCAGAGTCCATGTTTCTTTGGGTCTGACTCACTTCACTTAGTATAATTTTTTCCAAGTTCTTCCATTTCCTTATGAGTGGGGCAATGCCATTCTTTCTGATAGAGGCATAAAATTCCATTGTGTATATGTGCCACATTTTCCTGATCCATTGACTACTGAGGGGCATCTGGGTTGGTTTTATATTTTAGCTATGACAAATTGTGTTGCAATGAACATTGCTGTGCTGGTTGCTTTAGTGTGTTCTTGCTTGTAATCTTTTGGGTAGATGTCCAAAAGTGAGGCTGCTGGGTTTTAGGGGAGCTCTATGTTTAGCGTTCTGAGGAATCTCCATACTGCTTTCCAGAGTGACTAATCAAGTTTACATTCCCACCAACAATGTAGTAGGGTTCCCTTTTGACCATATCCCCTCCAGCATTTTTTATTGTTAATCTTCCTGATAATGGACATTCTTACTGGGGTGAGGTGGAATCTCAATGTTGTTTTAATTTGCATCTTTTATGGGGAGTGATGAAGAGCACTTCATGTGTCTCTTGGCCATTTTCATTTCCTCTTCAGAGAAGTCTCTTTTTAGGTCTTTAGCCCACTTGCTGAGGGGGCTGTTGGTTCTTTGAGGATTTGTTCTGGGGAATTTAATTTTTTGAATTCTGCGTATATTTTGGATGTGAGGCCTTTCTCTGTTGTGCGGCTGGTAAAGATCTCTCAATCTGTGGGCTTTCTGTTTATCTTGCAAGCTATGTCCTCTGCCCTGCAGAAGCTTTGCAGTTTGATGCAGTCCCATTTGTCCAACCTTTCTTTGATTTCTTGCATTTCTGTGCCTTTATTAAGGAAGTTTCGTCCTGTGCCAAGGAGCCCAAGTGTTTCTCCTATCCTTCTTGTAGTGTTTTCAGGGTATCTGATTTTACTTTGAGGTCTTTGATCCATTTAAAACCACAAATTATTTTCTGTAAAAGTCCCAATTGTATTCTTGGATATTTATTGAAATTCACTTGGGATAGTTTTTATTATTACCAAACCCAAAGCTAGAATTTACCTCCCAACAATGGCCAATCACTTTGATGTTTAATAAAGACAAGGTTTGGAGATTCAGATTTGAACTTTCTATACAGTGGTTCTCAAAATGAGGTTTATGGACCCTGAGGTTTTCATAACATTTCTAGAAAGTCAAATGAGGTAAAAACTACTTTCATAGCAAGTGCCCATGGCTCTTAACTGTAACTCTAGTTGCTCAGGAGGTTGAAACCTAGAAAATAGGTATCTGAAGCTAGCCTGGGTGGAAAAGTGGGAGATTTCATCTCCAATTAACCAGGAAGCAAGCCAAGCAGTTTGAGGCCCTGAGTTCAAGCCTCAGTCCTGGAAAAACAAAAGTACTTTCATGATTATACTAAGTTATCATTTATATTTTAAATTGTTTTAGTATTTTTACTAATGGTGGATAATTAGCAGTGGCACCAAAAACTAGGCATTCAGATTTGGGTATTTGAGCACTATTTTAAATTAGACAAAATGAGTTTAAATTTTAAGAAAACGATTACAGTATTTGTTGCTACTGGTAACTGAAACATAACCTCAATTTCTCATGGTACAAAAACTCATTGGAGGGGCTGGAAATATGGCCTAGTGGCAAGAGTGCTTGCCTCGTATACATGAAGCCCTGGGTTCAATTCCTCAGCACCACATATATAGAAAACGGCCAGAACTGGCACTGTGGCTCAAGTGCTAGCCTTGAGAAAAAAGGAAAAAAAAAAAGCAAGAGACCATGCTCAGGCAGGCCCTGAGTTTAAGGCCCAGGCCTGGTTAAAAAAAAAAAAAAATCCATTGGAAGACGGTTGGTAAATTCCTAAAAAAAGTAAACATAGAACTACCCCATTCCCTAGTATATCCCTCTTGGGCATCTATCCAGATTATTACAAGTCAGGATGCTATGCACATTGCTCCATTATTGATGATAGCCAAGTTATGGAACAGCTTACACACATGCTCTACAATGGATGAATGGATCAAGAAAACGTGATCTCTCTCTCTTTGTGTCTAATAAACATATATGAAAACATATACAGGGTCATATGCATAAACAAACAAAAATTAACTTAAGTATGGTATTCAGGAGAGGATTCCAATGGTGTAACTCTTCTGTACAACTAATTTAACAAAATGAATACTAGAATACCAGGAAGTTGAACATGCTTTATCAATGGAGGTGGACTTCAGGGAAGGCAGATGAATGGAGAAAGGAAGAATGGGAGAAGGGATTTTTTTTACATTCAAAATAAAATGGAAAATAAATGGAACCAGATACTTTGAGGGTATGGATGGGATTGGGAAACGAGGAAGAATAATGGAAGGAGTGACAGTGATCAAGATGCATTGTACTCATAAGCCAACCTTTTGAAATAAAACCCTTTGTACCATTAATTAAAGATAAAAAAATAGGTTAAAATATCCATTCAAAATGGATCAAATCTTTTAATGTAAAGACTGAAATATGAAACTATTGCAATACTAAAGAAAGATACAGGAATAGGCAGCAACTTTTGAAATATGACTACAATTGCCCAGGAAGTAAGTACAAGAATTCACCAATGGAATTTAGAGATGTGAAAATGATTTAGGTAGTTAATATGCACATATGAAAACCTATGAAATCCATGTAACTGTAACCCCTCTGTACTCCACCTTTACAATAATTGAAAAAAACAACAACAACAAATTAAATATCCCAAATGGCAAAGGGATAAGGAAAAAAAGGGTTAGGAAAATCCAATGTTCAGATACTTTTTATGTGAAAAAAAGTCCACAACATACTGAATAATCATAACAGATAGTAAAACCACAGCAATAAACATACTAAAAAGTTTAAAAAAAAAAGACAAAGCCAGGTGTTGGTAGTTCCACTATTTAGGAAGGGAAGAAAAAGAAAGTAGGATTGCCAAGTTCAGTGTCAACTTGGGTTAAATAGTGAGTGAATTTAGGGCTAAGGTAGGCTATATAATGTGACCTTGCCTCAAAAATAAAAAAAAAAGAGGCAATAATAGCTGCAACAGTCCAAACAATGAAATATATTAATCTGCATATCTACAAGGCACAACACAGACAGGTCAGGATAAAGTCACAAATCCACATGAATAAATATCATAGGTGAACTCTATCAGTCATATCAATTGGATTTTCTTTCCAGTACCAGAGGTTTTATCTGTTTAAATTTTTACTTTTTTGCCTGTCCCTGGCTTCTTTTTGCTCAAGCCTAGCACTCTGCCACTTGAGCCACAGTGCCATTTCTGGCCTTTTCTATATATGTGTGCTGAGGAATTGAACCCAGGGCTTCATGCATGCTAGGTAAGCACTCTACCACTAGGCCACACTCCCAGCCCCTACCAGTACCAGACTTTGAACTCAAGACCTCACACTTGCTGAACTCATTGAGCACTCTACCATATGAGCCACACCTCCATGTTTATTCTTTGCAGATTAAACACAGTCTCCATGATAGACAGTTATCCATTACGGAGCCACTCAGCCCTCAATAAGAGACTGAGAGCCAACAGTTAAGAGCAGGGCTGTATCATGCATAAGGAATCTTTAGTAAGATTAACAGCTGATTACTTATTAGAAATCCAGAAGGTAGGATAATATCCAAAGTGTGAAAGATAAAGACTATGGCCAAAAGATCTAAAATGTGGCAAAATTGTCATTCAAAAATGAAGGAGAGGGCTGGGGATATGGCCTAGTGGCAAGAGCGCTTGCCTCCTATACATGAGGCCCTGGGTTCAATTTCCCCAGCACCACATATACAGAAAATGGCCAGAAGTGGCGCTGTGGCTCAAGCGGCAGAGTGCTAGCCTTGAGCAAAAAGAAGCCTGGGACAGTGTTCAGGCCCTGAGTCCAAGCCCCAGGACTGGCCAAAAAAAAAGAATACACTGAAGATTGAGGACAGTACTTGTTATTAGCACACCTGACTTACAGAAAATAATAAGGGGAATTCTGGATGATCCACAAAGATATCAG
Organism: Perognathus longimembris pacificus; assembly: GCF_023159225.1. Classification (NCBI taxonomy): domain Eukaryota; kingdom Metazoa; phylum Chordata; class Mammalia; order Rodentia; family Heteromyidae; genus Perognathus; species Perognathus longimembris. The sequence continues at coordinate 28,550,448 of NC_063170.1, read as the reverse complement.
ACAGTAACATGAAACCATATAAATTAAGAGTAGTGGTAAAGGAAATTATAGATAAAGATAACAGTAAAAACAAACTTTTGTTTGTAACTCTTTTCTCATATATTAAAGACTTGTATAAAGCAATAATTATAAAGTCAAGTTATTGAGCTCATAATACTTGATGTAATTTATTTGACAATAATAGCACAAAGATTGGGGGAGTAAACCAAAATAATTCAAAATGAAGATTTTGTAGGTAATTGAAATTAATGTGAAATTAATGTGAACTATATTATTTCTAAGTAAAATTGCTAGCTATAACCCTAAGGGCAACTAAGAAAAATCAGAGTAAAATAAACAACGAGGGAATTAAAAACATTCTAGAAAATATGCTTACATAAAAAGGTAGTAATGGTGGAATTCAGGAACAAAAATTGATAGGTATACATCTTTATCTGTAATTATATTACATGTAAGTGGATCAAATATTTCAATCAAAAGGCAAAGATAAACAATCTGCCAGGACAATGTGATACAACTACATGCTATCTACAAAAGATGTACTTTTTGAATTGGTGATTGTGTCTTCAGCCCATGACAAAAGCTGGTCAAAGAAGCAAGCAAGCTAGGCAAACTTCCTCTGTAACTTGTTTCAGCACTGAAGGCACTGTATAGTCCCACCCGGTAGGTAGACTTAAGTACAGCTACCCATATGAAAATTTTGGGTGAAGTGCACTGATTAAAAATATCCTCGGGGCTGGGAACATGGCCTAGTGGCAAGAGTGCTTGCCTCATATACATGAAGCCCTGGGTTCAATTCCTCAGCACCCCATATATAGAAAATGGCCATAAGTGATGCTGTGGCTCAAGGGGCAGAGTGCTAGCCTTGGGCAAAAAGAAGCCAGGGACAGTGCTCAGGTGCTGAGTTCAAGGCCCAGGACTGGCTAAAAATATAAATAAAATAAAATAAAATAAAAATATCCTCAAATCTGGCTCCAATTTGGTGGGTGGGTAAAGCCATTTAACCACAGGTGTCCAGCCAAAGACAATGGATAGGTACGTGTACTAGTGAGCCAGCAAGTGAAAGCCCTAAACCACCCAACCCAGGACCACCACCACCACCACACACACACACACACACACACACACACACACACACACACACGTGCGCACTCAACAAGAGCTACTTGAAACATAAACTAGAACACTATGTAGAAAAGGGAAAAGTTTGCCAAGGACAAGACAGTGAGTCTGCCATAGGCTTGTCAGTAGGCAAGAAGTGGTCTTTGAGAATGGCAGAGTGCTTTCTACTATCTACCTATGCTCAGAGATTCCAGCACCTACTTCAGTTGTTACTCATAAGCCTAAAACTGCCTTACCCCACCAGAAGGAGAGCCCCTGGGAATTGTTGCTACATCTACTATCTGTGCTGTGCATCACTACAGCAGCTATCCAAGGCCCATATCTCCACTAGCCATGGAACACTGCACCTACACAGCACCTGTAAAGCCATGGCTTAGAGAAGATATTTGAGTAAACATAACAAGAAAACTGAAGGTAGAAAGCTGAGGACTAGAAATTGGAGGATGGAATCCACTTTAAAATAAATTTAAAGTTTTATCTTTATATTGTTATTTGTTTTGCATATTCCATTTCTCCTTTACTAATGTTTCTACTGATGGTTCATTGTACTTCCTTTTAAATTTATTCTTTCCTATCTTTGGCAGTTCTTGATTGTACCAATCCTTCTGTGTAATAACTAAACTATATTTCTGAACACTACCATTTTGTTTATATACAGTCCATATATACTTCACTCCAATTCCCCACCCTCTTTATGTCTTCCCTTATACACTTTTACTACCTATTTTCAAGCTTACTTGTAAATATTTTCTCTAACCCCTTACCATATCATATAAGAAGAGTAGTCACTTCCACACATAACATGATTGGTTACATAGATGTTATCAGTGGCTTTTCACTTCATGCATTAAGTTGGTAAATTTATAATTGCTCATTTATAACACTGGCTAATGGTGAAAACTGGGACATCAACCTAGTCACACTTACTCCTCTCAGAGCAAAGAATAATTAAAAGAATTTTGCTAATTAAACTTCTAAGCAATAATTTCTGATGAACAAATCTCAACACAGAAACACAAGAAATATGAAAAAAGGAAACAAGACACCTCAAAAAGTCAGCAATCACACAACAAAAGATATGAATGACACTTCAAATTTTGAGTTCCAACGATAAGGACATTAAAGATGAAAGAGGACATGTTTAAAAACCTCAGTGAGATTAAAGCTGATATATAAACAGCTAAATGAACTCAGGATACAAATAAGACAAAACATGAAAGGGAAATTTAGTAAAGATAAATGGAAATGACAAGATAAATCTTGAGAAAGTAATGCTTATCCAGGTACTTGAGGCCTTTAGGAGTAGAAACAGAAAAGACCAGAAAATAACTTCTTTGCATAATACAGCACATAAATAGAATGCGGTACAAAAAGAAACAACATCATTAAATAATAAGGAAAAGGCTGTGAAGGACTCTGCATTCTTTCATGACAAATCCTTGACGAAAATACAAATAGAAGGAATAGACCTCAACATAGAAAAGGCTATATATAATAAACCTATAGCTAACATCATCCTAAGTGGGGGAAAACCTGAAATCATTTTCTCTAAAGTCAGAAATGAGAGAATTGTGTCCAATTGTGTCTCAATACAGTGCTGGCTGAAAATCCTCTTAGATTCACCTAACATTTTAAGCCAAGTTTCATGATACAAAACCAACATTAAAAAAGCAGTAGCTTTTCTGTGTACTAATAATTAAGATTGAGAAAGAAATAATCTCATTCTCAATAATCTAAAAAAACCCTAAAATAATAATGTAGGAATAATCCTATCTAAGGAAGTGAAAGACTTCATATTGAAAACTATGAAGATGAAAAGATCTCCATTTTTGTGGCTTGGCAAAATTATTATAAAAATGATTAGACTACTGACAGTAATCTACAGATTGAATGAAATCCCCATTCAAATACCAAGATTATTATTTATAGAAATATACATGTCAATCCTAAAATTGGAAGCATAAAAGCTCTCAAATAACCAAAAGCAATTTTAAGGAAAAATAGCAGTGTGGGAGTTATCACAATACCTGACTTCAAATTACACTATACCATAATAACAAAAGCAGCAAAAGAAAACCCATAGCACAAAACAGATACCAGCCCACACAGCTATAGCCACGTGATTTTTGACCAAGGAGCCTAAAACTTATTGTGGATAAAAGGCAGCCCCTTCACCAAATGGTGCAGGGAAAACTGACATACAAATGTACGAGAGTAAAAGTAGGTTACTTCTCATCTTACACACAAATCAATTCAAAATCTATAGCAATCTTAATATAAGGCCTAAACTTTAAAACTGCTAGAGAAAAACAGGGAAACACCTGAAGATATAGGCACAGATAATACTTACTTGAATAGAACCCAAATGCTGAAAAATAATGAGTGATTGAAAAGTAGGCTTGCATTGAATAAAAAACTTCTCAACAGCAATGAAAACCATTTCCAGAATAAAAAGAATACTTCCAAAAGAACCTCACATCTGCCAGTGTATAAAATATTAGCATCTAGAATATAAAAAGAACTCCTAAGGAATAAATAGCCAAACTAGTAAGTGGGTAAATGAATAGTTTTCAAAAGAAATACAAATGGCAAAGCAACACATGAAGAAATGTTCAAAATTCTTAGGCACAAAGAACATACAAATCAAAACACCACTTCAACCCAGAATGCCTATTATCAAGAAAGCAAACAACAACAAATGTTGGTGAGGATGTGGGAATGAAAAAACCGGAACCCTTATTCACTGGTGGTAAGAATGTAAATGGAAATCAGTATGGAGGTTTAAAACTAGGTAGAACTACCACATGGTCCTGATATACTACTCCCATTCATATATCCAAAAGAAAACAAGTCAGAAGTGTTTATAGCAGCACTATTCACACTAGAAAATATGGAATTAGCCTAGATTGTGGTGAATATGAATAAAATATAGTATATAGAACAGTATTATTCAGTATATGTAGTATTATTCAGTATATACAGTATTATTCAGAATAGTATTATTCAGCCACAAAGAATGAAATTATGTTATTTGCAAAAAAAATGGATGGCAGTACAGATCATGTTATGCTAAATGAGCCAGACTTGAGAGAGACAAACATTGTTTTCTCTCATATGTAGACCTTATAAACGAATGATAGAGTTAGGTAGCTATGGCTCACACCTGTAAAGCTATCTATTCAGGAGGCTGAGGTCTGTAGGATTGTGGTTTGAAGCCAGCCTGGGCAAAAAAATCTGCAAGATTCAATCTCCAAAATAACCAGCAAAAAGTGAGACTGGAGGTATGGCTCAAATGGTAGAATGCCCACTGAGTTCAGCAAGTGTGAGGTCTTGAGTTCAAACCCTGGTACTGGAAAAAAATCTAAATGACAGGAATGGAAAACAGGCTCTGTTTGGGAACAGCTAAACAGCAAGGGGTTGGGCAAGAGGGGAGGGAGGGATATACTAGGTATATAATGGGTATAATAGTCTATACTTACATGTGAACATAGAGCAATAAATCTTGTGAATTTGTTCCAAGAAATTGGGATAAATTGGTTCCAAGATATTGGCTGGAAATGGCAGAAGGTGACAGAGGAGATGAGTATGATTTGGGTATGCCTGGACAGAAATGTAATGGTGAAACAAACCCCTTTGTAGCACTAACATATGCTAATGAAAATGGGGAGAAAAGGAGACACTTTCAATTGAAAGACAATACATACTATAAGGTAAAAGCATGAAAGTTAGCATACCAACATAAAAAAATGAGAATTGAAGGTCTTCCTTAGATCAGATGAGCTTTTACACCTTAATTTTTATTAGATATGAATAACTGGTATTAAAGATAAATAAATAGCATCAACTGTCAAGAACACAGAGCTCTTCATATATTCCAAACTATATGAAGAAATAGAGAAATAAGCAATTCAACAATAAATAACTGGAAATTTTAATACTGCGCTTTCAAAATGGTTTGAACAACTTTCTTTAGGAGGAAAAAAACCACAAAATAAAAACTATAACAGATTAGAAGCATTAATAGTGTAGAAAGGCTATCTTTCACAAGAATGGAATTAAATTACAAATCATTAATGGAAGAAAATATAAAGTTTAGATGAAATCATGAAGGTGAAGCCTTCATGATAGGATTAGTGCTCTCATAAGAAAATACTAGAATTGACTCTATATGTCCACAGAGCAATTTGCAAGCCAGCGAGAAAAAGTCCTCACTACAACCTAACCATGTGATCTTGGACTCAAAACCTCTAAAACTGTGGTACTTTTTATTTTCTTTTAGTCACCCAATCTGCCTCTAAAACTGTAATAATTTTTTTATGGTCACCCAATCTACGGTATGTTGCAACAGACTGAGATGAACAAAATCTATTAATTGAATGTCTGTGAGTTTACTATATATATTTCACATCCTGGGAATAGTTTTAGTGTTTCTAAATTCTGAAAATAAGTCAGACTTTCTGGGTTCAAATGTCTTCAATTCCATATATTTTTCTGTGTAACCTTGAGAAAGTTATTTATTTATTTTTGTCGGTCATGGGACTTGAACTCAGAGCTTGGGTGCTGTCCCTGATTTTTTTTTTTTTTTTTTTTTTTTTTTTTTTTTTTTTGCTGAAGGCCATCTCTCTACCACTTTGAGCCACAGCTCCACTTCTGGTTTTTCAGGAGGTTAACTGGAGATAAGAGTCTCATGGACTTTCCTGCCTGGCCTGGCTTTGAGCTACAATCCTCAGGTTTCAGCCTTCTGAATATCTAGGATTACACATGTGAGCCATCAGTACTCAATTTATTTTATTTTAAAAATACTTTTATTATCTATAAGCAGTTGTATACAGGAGTTGCCATTCAACAAAGAAGGTTATGAATACAATGCATCTTTGACTGGTATCACCCCTTTCCACATTATCAACTATCCTTCTCAACCCACCTCCTTCCTCTCACAATTCTTAATTTTGTATAACATATATTGAATTTTGATTGCATTCTGCCTCCTACCTCTTGTCTTCATTTGTTTATCCCCTCCTCTTGACCCCATTACACCCCTTTCAAGCATCCATTCCCTAGTGTTTATTTTGTTGAACAATTATTTTGCCGTTCTAAGGAATTACACTGTTTGAGTTATCCCCTGAATCTACTGTATTTCAGTTAATACATCTGTACACTTGTATAGGACCCAAAGTACTTATTTACATATTTATAAACTAATTTTAACTTCTACATGAGATAAGACATTTAACCTTTGCTTCTCTGGGCATAAGTTCACTTAATGTAATTTATTCCAGGTCCTCCTATTTCTTTTCTTTTCGTTCTTTCTTTTTTTTTTTTTTTTTGCCAGTCCTGGGCCTTGGTCTTATGGCCTGAGCACTGTCCCTGGCTTCTTTTTGCTCAAGGCTAGCACTCTGTCGCTTGAGTCACAGCACCACTTCCGGCCATTTTCTGTATATGTGGTGCTGAGGAATCAAACCCAGGGCTTCAAGTATACGAGGCAAGTGCTCTTGCCACTAGGCCATATCCCCAGCCCCCTCCTATTTCTTTGCAAACCATGCAATATCATTTTTTCTAATTGTTGAGTAAATTGATTATATGGACCATATTTTCTCAATCCATTCTTCCACTGTGAACAAATTATTTTTTATTTCTCTGAGTTTTGATTTCCTCTTCTTAAAACAGAGATAATCAAGGTATTGATTTCATAGGGCTGCAGTGAGAACTTAGCAAATCTGTGAATGATATAGTATTCTAGTCTTATCCTCAGCAGAGTGGTTCACAGACCTTGAAGAGAAGTTCAACTGTCAGTGGACGCCTGAAGTCATGGGTAATACACGAGCTATATATGCTGTTTTTTCTTATATATTACATATCTATGTTAAAGTCTCATTTATAAATTAAGTATAGTAAAATGAATAACAATAACTAATCAAATGAACTGTAACAATATTTCACATTACAAGTTCCTCTTTCTCAAAACCTGTAATTTGTTTTTAGAGAACATGGGTCCTTTGTTCTACATACTGTACTTGGCTTTCTCATATACCCTGCAGTTAATCTTTCCTTCTGTGTTTTAGGCCCTAGTGCCTACTTTGCATTTACAAATGTTGGCTTTACTGGACATCTTCTAGAAAAACCTAGTTTCATCAGGGTATCATCCAAAGCACCCCAAGGTGCTGGAAATAGGGCAGCAGCTTCTACCTTGGCAGATTCAGCCTCTCCAGTTCTCACTGATTTTGTTTTGAATTTTTTCCTGGACCGGTAACCACCTCCTACTTGTAGTAGATGCTCTGGTGTCTGTGAATGATGTAAGAACCCATTGTCCCAATCTTCCCTTCAAAACTAAGATGCATATTCCCTTGGGTATTACATGAACATTTTTTCTCTATTAATGGGGGCTGTCTCATATAAATTATAGATTTTTCCTGAGAATTGTCTGAATACAATATGTGAGTGGTACAGGATTACAAAGGCTTGGCTTTCCTGCTTCAGTTGCTATGTTGGGAGGACCACCCCTAGAGTACTCCATGCAATGAAGACTAACCCTCCTCTTTCTGCCAGTCCTGCTTTCCTAAGTACTTCAGAGCTGCAAGTTGAATTTTAGGATCTGTTTGGTCCAGAAACAAAAGGACAGTATTAGAAAATTCTTTTAAACTAGTATTTCAAAAATCCTTATGAAGCTGTTAGGATGGTGCTGCTTTTGTATACTGTATAGTTGAGCTAATTAACATTAACATTATACCATATCTATCAGAAGGTACCCCTTCGTATGATTTTAAATATAGAAAGTTCTGTCTACATGTAAAACATTGGTGATATAGTGCATTAGGGGGATAGTCACAATACGAACCTATGATCCAAACACCTAATATTTTAACACCTAGTTTTGCAATTCTTCTACTTAATAGCTCTGTAACCAGGTAATTTACCTACTAACCTCAGTTTCTATCCTTTAAATGATGAGTAATTTTTTATGAAACAAAGTATCAGATCCTCATGCTTTCAAATATAATGTAATATTCTAATTACACTTTACATGAACATCCTGGTGATTTTTACATTGTTATTTTACTGAACCCTTCTATTAGATGGAAAACTAATACTGACACTATAAAACAGTCATTAATTGTCAAGTATGAGTTGATTTGTGCTATGTACTAGGTACAGAAAGATGAACATGTTTCTTGACTGCAGCGGTTTACAGTACAGAGATGCATCTAATCTACAAAAGTAAGTGAAATCAAATATTATAAGTGCCAAAATGTTCAGAAACAATAAGAGAGTATTACAAAGAACATTCATGTATTGGATAACCTTTATAGTAAGAAAATTTTTAGCAAAATTAATTTCAGCAGTTTTCCAGAGTAATGAAGGGTACTTTAGTAACCGCTACACACTAATGATAATTTTGACTTTAATCTATAAGATATATATGTGTATATACACACACACACACACAATCAGTTGTGGGGCTTGAACTCTGGGCCTGGGCGCTGTCCCTAAGCTCCTCAGCTCAAGACTAGTGCTCTATCACTTTGAGCCACAGTGTCACTTCTAGTTTTCTGGAGGTTTATTGTAGGTAAGTCTCACAGACTTCCTTGCTTGTGCTGGGTTTGAACCATAGTCCTCAGCTCTCAGCCTCCTGAGTAGCTAGGATTACAGACATGAGCCATCAGCGCCTGACTATAACATATTTTATGTGTATCTATATCATACACAGGATTTTCATAGTAATATTTATAACTAAGAGTTATGTTTACTTACTGTTATCTTACGAGGACAATCATTAGAACACAGACCACTAAGAACTGTGGAAAAATAAAGAACAGGTTATTATTACTATTAAACTATAAGCTTATATTTAAAGTAAGGTCTAGTTTCTTCCAAGAGCAATTAATATACTCATTGACTTGTAACAATGAGCAGAAATCACTTAAAATTCTTTAGGTATGAGAAAATTAAAGTTCTGTTCACTTTATACCAATATTTCAAAAATTCCTTACTAAGGGGTCAGGATGATGTTATTTTGGGTATTACATAGGTGAGATAATTAATTATGGTTATATTTACCATAAGTACTGTTGGTTTCTAGTTGCTTGGGTAAATTGGAGGGATGGATTAGAATCTGCCAGAGTGCCCAATACAACTCAATTAAAATGTATACTGAGAAATACAAATGGAGCATTTAGCACTTAATATCTCACAGTAGTCTTTTCCCATTTATCCCATTAAGATTCTGGGTCAAAGAATTTGAGTACCCCTAATAACTATTATCCCATCAAAGGTTCTAGGTCAAGGATTCTGAGCACTCTTAATAACTATTATGGAGAATATACCCTAGTGATTCTGTAATAACCAAAGAAATAAAAGACTAGATGATCAGAAAAATATTTATGTAAGTATCGTGAGTTTGAAACATAACTATGACTACTTATGATTTTCCTAGTGAAGTGATACCTTTGTAAGAAAGCCATTATTATATGCTATGAGTGGAATATTCTGTACATTATAAGTGAAAAAGACAACTGATAGTTCTCCTCATTAGTCACAAATTATTTCAATAAATGATAAATACTTGTTAGTGGATTAAAATATACCAGCAGGACAATACTTTCTTATGTTCATTCACATTTATGACTGTGAAATGACAATCATAATACAAGTGCTGTAGTTAGGCAAGGTCTGAAGTCTAAGTGTTGGTGTCTTCCAAATTTACATGTTAGAACCCAGTGACCATATGTTAAGATTAAGAGGTGAGGCTTTGCCAGTATTGAAGTCAAGGAGACTGTACTCTTATGAACAGAACGACTGTTCTTATAAAAGAGCTTGAGCAAATTCTTTGCTGGTTCTGTCATGTGAGGACACAGCAACAGGGCACCATCCTGAAAGTGGAGTGAGCCCTTAGTAGACACCAGCCTTCTAGTGACTTCACCTTGGACTCTGAGTTTCTAGAATTTAAACAACAGTTTTCTGCTGTCTATAAGTTACTTTGTTGAAGGTATTTTGTTATAGTAGCCCAAACAAATCAGAATACAGAGTTTGTAAAGTACAAAGGCATCAGATGAGCATAAGCAATTTTATCACAAAGACAGATGTTTATTCATTCCCTACTGTACATTACAACCCGAGAAAACAGTGAAGTAAGTATTTTCCACTGCAAACTATTTTCAGTGTTTAAGTTTCCTAGCTAATCACAGTGTCTGGTCCCCACTATTTATTCTGAGTTTCCATGCCCTACCCATCCCCCTCCTTTTCTTCCCTCAACTATCTATAGGTAGACACTGGTACTTTTGAACTGTTCTGAAAAGTAATTTTCAAGAAACTTCATTTAAACAATTATCTTGTTGGACAGTACTTATTTACTTAGCAATCTGTTTTATACCTCATATGTAGATTAGATGATTATGCTAAGCTGGTCCTTGTGATACTAACCTTTAATTATTTTTTTCTTTTTTTAAATTAAGAATTATTTATTGTCAAAGTGATGTACAGAAGGGTTACAGTTACATATGTTAGACCATGGGCACATTTCTTGTACTGTTTGTTACCTCCTCCCTCATTCCCCCTTCCCCCCTCCCCTTTTCCCTTTCCCCCCACGAGTTGTTCAGTTGATTTACACTAAATGGTTTTGCAAATATTGCTTTTGGAGTCGTTTGTCTTTTTATCCTTTGCCTCTTGATTTTGATATTCCCTTTCACTTCCCTAGTTCTAATACCAGTATCCAGGGTACTCAGATGAGATACAGTGATAGCGTGGGGACAACCACAGGAAGGGGATTCAAGAGGATCATCAAGAAAAGAAGCTACAGTTTCACATGGCATATTGAAAGTAATTATAGCAGTGATATAACACTTGTTTCCATAACATGGAGTTCATTTCACTTAGCATCATCTTATGTGTTCGTAAGGGCATAGCTATTGGGCTCTTGTGATCCTCTGTTGTAACTAGCCTAAACCTGTGCTAATTATTCCCTATGAGGGAAACCATAAAGTTCATGTTTCTTTGGGTCTGACTCACTTCACTTAGTATAATTTTTTCCAAGTTCTTCCATTTCCTTATGAGCGGGGCAATGCCATTCTTTCTGATAGAGGCATAAAATTCCATTGTGTATATGTGCCACATTTTCCTGATCCATTGTCTACTGAGGGGCATCTGGGATGGTTTTATATTTTAGCTATGACAAATTGTGCTGCGAAGAACACTGTTGTGCTGGTGGCTTTAGTGTGTTCTTGTTTGTGGTCTTTGGGTAGATGCCCAAAAGTGGGGCTGCTGGATGACCTTTAATTATTAACACCTATTCTTTACTCTGATATCTTCTTTGTAAATCTTTGATGAAGAATTTGGATAGCAAATATAATGGTTCATTTTATATCAACTAGGCTGGGCCAGAATGTGTCCAGATATCTGGCTGTTTATGTTATGGATTTGTAGGCTGAGTTTAACATTTAAATTGGTGAAGTAAGAAAAGTAGACTGCTCTCCAACCAGTGGGTCTCATCTAGTCAGTTGAGGGCCTTAATAGAACAAAAGGGTGACCTTGCCTGGAGTAAGAGAATCACCTTGACTGAGACATAATCTCTTCAGATTTTAGACTTGCCAGCTTTTACATGCATTAGCCTTTTTTTTTTTTTTAAATAGTAAGTCTCTTTACACGCACACTTTCATTAAAATTACCTTTGTGTGTGTGTTTGTGTGTGTATGTGCACGTGTGCACTGATCTTGGGGCTTAACTGAGGGCCTGGTGCTGTTCCTGAGGCCTTTTCAAGTCAGGTGCTCTACCACAAGAGCTACTTTTGGCTTTTTGGTGGTTAACTGGAGGTAAGTATCCAAGAGTTTTCTGTCTGGGCTGACTTCAAATCATGATTCTCAGCTCTCAGCCTCCTGAGTAGTTAGAGTAACAGGTCAAACCACCAGTGCCCAGCTTCAAATTATCTCTTTACATGAATACCTTCATTCAAATTATCTTGCTGAAAATTATTTGATTGAGCAAATTGGTCAATGTCAAGAAAGAAGCTTTTATGAAACACTTATGTATAGGCAGTCACTTAGAAATAGAGGTTACAAACTGGGACTAATAGTTGGCATCTAAAGTGGAAAGCAGTCCTGTAATACGAATCTGACATCTGCATGTAGACAATAGCAGAATCAACTGTTTAGTATATATGGGGGATTTCCAACACATCTTATTAACCAGGGGTGAAGTGGTCTGGGTTGCAGACTATGTAAAATAGAGGGGAAAAAGTGTTGTTGTTGTTTTTCCCCTATTATATATACTACCAGATTGCTATGAACTGAATGTGTCCTTTCCAAATTCAGATGTTAAATTCTTTACTCCCAGTGTGGCAATATGAACGTCAGGCTAAGTGAAGTCATGGGTCTGATAAAAGATTGGTGTTTCCTAATAAGAGGTACGGAAGCTTACGATGAGGTCATGTGAGCACACAATGAGATGCCACAAGCTTCCAGAAGAAACCTGAGAAGAAAAATCTATCTTGGCATCCCCTTGTGTTTGGACTTCCAACCTCCAGAACTGTGAGAAAAAAATTACTGTTGTTAAACCACCCAGTGTGTATTTTGTAATGGGAGCTGGAATGGGCCAATAGATACAAAGCTTAAAATACTATATAAATGAAATCACAGCAGACTCTATTTTGTATTTTTTTAGGAGGAGTAGTTAATTAGCCTCAGATTTGTCCCATAATTTTGCATAGAATGCCATTGTGTATGTGCCATTCATCTTTATAAGAATATTTATGTTCTTTCTTATGTACCAACTTTTTCTCTAATGAACATCATGTTAAACTCCTAGTACTTTTATGCACAGATCACTGGCCACCTTTCTGACATTTTTATTGGAAAAAATTAACAGAAATAAGCTAGGTGTGGTGCACATGTATGATCCTAGCAACTCCAAGGCTGAGGAAGGCAGATTCTAAGTTTGAAGCTAGCCTGGGTAATTTAGGAAGATCCTGTCTCAAAAAAGGTCTGAATATCTAGGTGTGGTGGATGTTGCCTGTCATTCCAGCTATGTGAGAGTCTGAGGATGGAGGATGGGAACATTATTCTGGGCCAATCTGCGCCAAAAAGTCCATGAAAGTCCATATAAATGGAAAGAAGCTGGTTTAGTGGCATGTACCTGCCATTCCAGCTATGTCAGGAACCCCCAAATAGCTTCCTGTGGTCCAGGTGTATACCAGAGTATGAAGCATGGCTATCTCAAAATCAACTTGGCAAAAAACGAGTGGAGGCATAGTAGTAGCACTTCCAGTTAGCAAGTGTGAGGCCCTGAGTTCAAATGCTAGTGCTGGGAAAACAAAATCACAGAAACAGAGTAACTGTGCCTAATATTCAAATTTTTTAAAAATGTAGATGGCAAAATTATCCCCCAACAGGTTATCAAAGATCTTTAGAAAGCATTCACAGGTCTTCTGAAAAGTGGCACGGTCAGATGAATTCACATTAGAAATGTAAGTGTGTGTGTGTGTGTGTGTGTGTGTGTGTGTGTGTGTGAGCGTGCCAGTCCTGGGGCTTGAACTCAGAGCCTGGGTACTATCCCTCAACTTTTGTGCTAAATGGTAGTGCTAGAGCCACAGCTCTGTTTCCAGAATTTTGGTGATTAATTTGGGGTAAGAGTCTCATGGACTTTTCTGCCTAGGATGGCTTTGAACTCTGATTCTCAGTTCTCAGCCTCCTTGAGTAGCTGGGATTACAAGCATGAGCCACTGGCACCTGGGTAGAAATAAAATTCTCTAATTCTTTTATGGAACTGTGAAATACATCTGTTTCCAAGAGGAAACTGAAGTTTTAGGTCCTTACATTACTTACAGTCACAAAATAAAGGGAAGTCTTTGCAAGATGATGAAGCTACCACCTTTAACAATGAACTAACTCATTTAAAGAATCCATTACCCTATTATTAGAGACAGCAAACCAATGAATAGCTAAATTATTGTATTTTCTGTATTTTTGCTTGTCTTGTTTAGCATGCTTGAGGGTATTTACGCAAAATTACATAATTGTCTCTTTTATTTTGTATATAGTAAACTAAAATTTTGGCTTCTTATTTTCATTTTTTATCAGGCTTCCTGTGGAAATCTAAGTTTCACATTATTACAGACAAGATCTAAATGTTAATAAATAATATTAATGTTAGAACTTTTCTCTAAAGAACTTTATATAAGGCCAAAGTAGAAACTATTATTAACAGTTTATAGAGATGTATACAGAATTCAGAGAAAGTATTCATATCTGTGTTTTTGGCAACTGCAGATTCAAAAGTTATAATACCAGGCCATAAGCTTAATAATCATGCTATTAGTATTGTTTAACTAGAAATTCTGAATTTCCCATTATCATCATAAAGGCTCTAAGTTTGAAATGACTGTTTCACATGTAGCACAGTTTCACCTTTCAGTGGCTATTGCAGCAGGTAAGGCAGACTTTTCCCACACTGTCTCTGGCCTCTATTAGCTGTGTAAATTTCAATTTTCACCAAAAAAAAAAAAAGAAAAAAAAAGTCATTAGCTTCTTCCAGTAGTTATCCTACTATTTTTGCTAAGAAATACTACAGAAGAGTTTACTTTTAGCTTTGGCCTTATCACTAAAACCCTTTGTGACTCACCCTAGTGTGTTTCTATTAGACAGAAAGGCACACATGTGTTTGCATCCATATTCCTTCCTTCCTTCTCTTCATGAATTAATAAGATTAAAAAAATGTCTGAAAAAAGCTGGTGCTGATGTCTCATGCCTGCAATCTCAACCACTCAGTAGCCTGAGATCTGAGGATTGCAGTTCGAAACCACCCTTGTCAGAAAAGTCACGAGACTATTGTCTCCAATTAACTACCAAAAGGCTGGAAATAGAACTCTGGCTCAAGTAGTAGAGAGCTAGCCTTGAAAACAAAGGTCAAAGTCAGAGCCTATTCCGAGTTCAAGCTCCAGAAACAGCACTAAAAAAGAAAAAGTTTGAAAAGCATTAGGTTTCTTGATGTTTATAGGCCCTAAAAATGACATGTGAATTCTCATTTCTCCCTTATTTTCAGTATATTAATATGTAGATTCAATCATCCAGGAATAAATAATAAAATTAGATAGAAGTTCCTCTAAAAAGAAAACTGAGTTACATCCTGCTGGAAAATGAAATACAATATGCTATATACACACACACACATATACATATACATATACATATATACACACACACATATATACATACATCTACTATTATGAATAGGTTTTTCCTTCTTTGTTTCTATTTATACCATATGAATATATATTCTCAGTTCCTGAGTAAGAATGAATCCTAAAGTGACTATTTGATATAAACAATGGTAGAAACCAGAAGCTCTGCTCCTTCAGGGCATCTTATTCATGCAGTACAGGAAAATCTCATCAAGTTAGGGCTGCTTCTTGCTGCATTTGCTAACTCAATGTGTAGTCATGAGCAAATCATTTTACTTTGCTTTCTTCTGTGGTTTTAGAAAAAGCTTTGACGTAATATAGTTGGACAAAATAATTTGTAAGGTTTATAAAATATTTCCAAATTCTATGACAGCAAAATTTGCTCTACATTTATTGCTATGAGGTTAATTTCAAGGTCTTAATATTTTGCCCTAGCACAAAGAAAAGTGGTCTGAATAAAAAGCCCTGTATATAAAAAGAATAAAAAGCCCTTGTAAGGTTTAATGTTACTCACATGTTAATGACAGGAGTTAAGTCAAGGAATGAGGCTGGATCATGGGAGATAGGTTCTCTCCAAAGAAAAACATGTGAATAACTAGGAAGGTAAGTTATTTTTGTTAAAGCTAATTTTCTGCTTTCTCTGTTTCCTTACATAATACATAACATTATAGTACTTAAAGTACTATAATTTAATAATTGATAATGGAGTAATTTAAATTTTAATAACCATCCTATAGGGCATGACTGAAGTAGACTGCTTCCTTAGTAAGTACAAGGCCCTTAGTTCAAACCCTACAGACCATATATATATATATATATATATATATATATATATACACACACACACACACACACTTATATGCACACACATATAAATGTATATACAGTTTATAAACAATTGTATGTATTATGAACAATATAGTTGCATTTTTTAAAACAAAGGATTGTACAAGTCTGGATTTCCAGATTTAAAAGTATCAGCTCTTCTTGCTGTAGCTTCTCTGAGTGAACTTGAAACTTTAGAAGTCAGCAGAAGCCAAGTGGAGAATGCACCACACTGTAGTAGCTGTCTAATTACCAAATGGCAGAGTACAACTTTTAAGTGTTTAGGTTTTCCAAGTTTTTTTTATAACAGACTTATTCTTATCATAAAAAATAAAATAAATTCCAAACTAAAACCTTATCAATAAAAAATGCTTACATGTTCTGTTGCATAATAAGGTAGACTCTATAGCATTTCTACAATGTCATCTTGAAATTTTAATTTTAGGACTTTAAATAAGTACAAGAATATAATTTCCCCAGTGATAATGGAATAAAATTTCCATCATTTGTGCTTTAGTCAGGGGAAAAAAAGACCCCTAAATGTGCCAAGTCTGAATTTACTATTAAAGCAAGCCTACTTTTCTAAAATAGGACACTTAAATGTCTGATCTAAAAGTGTATGGTAAGTAAAACTGATTTTTGTTCAGTAACTATAATATCAACTGAGAAGGTTAAACTGAAATAGGAAAATTGCTCATTCTAGTAAAGGAAACTTGAATAGGAAGGATACTGCATTTAACTCCAGCCTCCTATAATTTGTTGTGTTGAATATTCTGAGGTTGTTAAAGGCAAAGACTGCTTTGTTTGATTTTTTTTTATGTATTTCTCTACACTCTTCCTTCAAGTGTCACTAAATGTTTACTGAGTAGGTGAACTTGGATAAAACTTACTCTAAGAAGTTTGAAGATTTTTAGCTATTTCATAAACATTTGTAATTATATATTGTTGTTTATATTATAAAATATAGGCGTATAACTACATTTTATAATATCGTGTGTGTGTGTGTGTGTGTGTGTGTGTGTGTGTGTACCTATCCTGGGGCTTGAGCTCAGGGACTAGGCACCATCCCTGATCTTTTGTACTCAAGACTGGCACTTCACCACTTAAGCCATAGCTCCACTTCTGGCTTTTTTGGTAGCTGATTGGAGATAAAAGTCTCTGATCTGCTTTACTGGCCATACAACGGACAAAGGCCTCATATCTAAAATATATGCAGAACTAAAAAAATTACATTCCTCCAAAACAAAACTGCAAAGAACCAATAGCCCCATCAAAAAGTGGGCTAAAGACTTAAAAAGAGACTTCTCTGATGAGGAAATGAGAATGGCCAAGAGACATATGAAAAAGTGCTCTACATCACTGGCCATAAAAGAAATGCAAATCAAAACAACATTGAGATTCCATCTCACCCCAGTAAGAATGTCCAATAGTGTCCAATTCCTGTTTCTTTTAAAATACCAATGCTTGGGATTCCATCATTTCACATTAAGCCACACTGAATGCAATTGTCTATGTATGAGAAAAGAAAATTCTAACATAAAAAATTGTATTCTTGCTCTGTAATTCAGTGTAAATTAGCTTCTTTACACAAATGACAAATGAACCCAAAATATAGCCATATTCATACATAAATACTAAAAACCATGGGCAACATTACTTTAGACATCCATGGATATATTTTTCCTATTATTTTCTTCCTCCCTCCCTTGATCTCTCCTTTCCTTCTTTTACTGCCCTTCTCCCAAGACATGGACTCTGTAGCATTCCTTGCTAGTTATCCCCGGAGGAGGGGTTTACAGCTGATATGAAATGAACTTGCCTATTATTTCAATAAAACCTGGAGTCAGGCAGAAAAATGAAAAAAAATTAAAATGAAAGGTGTTACCTTGTTTGGTAAGTAAAAGTGAAGATACTTTATAATTTGAAAGACCCTGGGGAAAATATAAAGTATATATATTTGTTAGCTAGTTGGGGTTTGGAATCTGAAAATGTAGCTGATAGCAATAGGAAAAAAATTAAAGCCAGGACTTAGTCTTGATTCAGGTGACTGAGTCCCATGATTTGGAAATACATAGGGCTCTACATCTTCCCACAAATGCTGTGATTCTGAACAGCCGGGCCAGGTGTCAGTTTGCTACTAGGAGCCAGTCTAGAAGCTTAATACTCAAATCTTCCTAATTGAAAAAAGATGACATTTAGCATAGGCTGGTTGGAGCATTAGAATAACAATAACTTTAGAGCACAATAAGCTCTGGACATGGCTTTGAAAGAGCAATTACATACTCATAACTTTCTGACTTAAGGCAAACAACTAATCAAAGGAAAGCGTAGAAGGGAAATGATTAAAAAGTTATTTTTCCTTGAAATGATTGCTTTAAGTTGATATCTTATTTCCTGTGACCTTTCTATAAAATATGTTTCTGGTATTTATGTTAATATCCTTGATGCAAAATTATCCTGTTTTATAAAACTAAAGCCTCCTGTACCCAAATGGAGACTCTTCTAGATTATTATTACTCAGAAGTACTAACCAGTGGTATCTCTGCTGACTTAGTCTCTAGTATTACTTTTTTTTTTTTTTTTTTTGCTCAGGATTGTTTGACTACTTAGGGCCTTTTGTGCTTCCACACACATTTTTTTTTTTTTATTGTATTCTCCATCTCTGTGAAGATTGACTTTGGAATTTTAATGGGTATTGCACTGAATTTCTATGTTTTCTTTGGCCATTTTTTTTTATAGTATTAGTTCTGCCAATCTCTGCATATGGAAGTCTTTGCACACCCAGACATCTTTGAGTTCTTTCTAAAAAGTTTTATAGTTTCTGCTCTAAAGGTTCTAAAGGTTCTCATTGTTTACACTTATTTCCAGTTTTTCTGTTTTTGTTTGGCTATTGTTCTGAATTCTCTTTCAATCTATTCACAGGTGGTATAGAGAAAAGCTACTGATGTGGTATGACTTTATAATGCAGTACTTTGCTAAACATGGTTATCAGCTCTAAGGGTTTTGGAGTAGAGTTTTTAGGGTTATTAGATATAGGATTATTATCTGTAAATGTGGATAGTTGGACTTCTTCCTTCCCTATTTGGATCCATTTGATATTCCTTCTTTCTTTTTTTTTTTTTTTTGGCCAGTCCTGGGCCTTGGACTCAGGGCCTGAGCACTGTCCCTGGCTTCTTCCCGCTCAAGGCTAGCACTCTGCCACTTGAGCCACAGCGCCGCTTCTGGCCGTTTTCTGTATATGTGGTGCTGGGGAATCGAACCTAGGGCCTCGTGTATCCGAGGCAGGCACTCTTGCCACTAGGCTATATCCCCAGCCCTGATATTCCTTATTTCTTGCCTTCTTTTTCTGTTTAGAAATTTCAGTAGGCAATAGAAATCCTTGATTTCAATTTTTCATCATTTAGCATGAAATTTATGCTCAGCTTTTTCTGCGCAGGGTGTCTCATGAATATTTTGCCTGGATTTTCTCAATCCTAGCCTTCCAGGTAGCTGAGCCACCACATCTTGGCATTTACTACCTAGGTAGAAAAAAAGTTGATATTGTTCTGAGCAATGAGATGATGTATATAAAAGTACTGTGTTATTAAAGATTTAGAATCTGCTTTTAAAGATTAAAAAAATCAATAATTTTATTAGGACTAATTATACTTTTATTTATCTAATACTAAAGAAGGACCAATAATGTAAAAACAGGATCAACTGATAGACGTAGTTAAGGAAAAACCTTATGATTTGTGGTAGAATAAGTTTTTAAACAAATCAATGGACTCATAAAAGAAGTCTTTGTTATTTTGCATTTTGGAGAATTCTCAGAGTTTACCGTGAGGTATTTAGAAATAGACATGGACATGAACAGGATGCTTTCTGATGCCTTTCTTATCTCCAGAATCCTTTGATTTATTTATTTTTAACTTTAAAAAGCAAAAATGAGTAAATTCAGGATTCTAAATTAAATGAATGCAATTTTCCACATGGGAAATTTCCAAAATCATAAAAAAAAAGTTGTACCATTTTCTGCTTCACATTGAAAACTACATTCTTTGGTTGGTATATTAGTTACAACACAGAAGCTGAACCTCTTTATCACTGCTAGGCCAATTCCATGAATCTGTGTCATATAGGTTAAAGGACAGAAAGCAATGACATCATGTGCCCTTGGTAGCAAATTGTTCACAAGAATAGAAGATGCAGTCTTTACAAAGAACAGAAGACCTGTTCTTTACTGAGAACAGAGAATAGAGTCTTTACTATAGATTGGCTGTAAGGCTGAACAGAATAGCTTGCTAAATGTGGTTAGAGCTTGGTTTGCCCTACAATAAAAAATTAATATCATCTGCATTTGAAATTGTCTTATTTGCCATTGACCACCATCTGCTCTGGAAAGCATAAATCTTCAACTTTTTTTTTGGTGCCAGTCTTGGGGTTTGAACTCAGGGCCTGAGTGCTGCTTACTCTGAGGTTTAAAACCCACACTTCTGGCTTTTTTTTATTTTTTTTATTTTTGGTGGTAAATTTGAGATAAGAGTCTCATGGATTTTTCTGCCCAGTCTGGCTTTGAACTGTGACCTTCAGATCTTAGTCTCCTGAGTAGCTAGGATTAAAGGTATGAGCCACAGATACCTTCAAGTTTTTGAGACAAGGACCTGTTTTGTAGAATAGGTCAGTCTGGAACTATATAGTTTAGGCTGGCCTTGAATTTGTCATGCCTCAGTTCTGCCCACACCCCTATCTTCCTCCAGTGCTGTGATTACCCATTCCTAGATTAATTTAATATATATTCTTGAGGCAAATAAAATTTATTCTAGGTTGGAATGAAAAGGTATTTTTATACCATTCCAATAAGGTAAAGGGAAGGAAATACCCTTGTTACTCATTTTACTCTATGCTTTTTGTACATTTTTGGTGTAACCCTGAAAATCAAGTTGGTTTCTAGGTCACTGAGAAGCTGAAAAGGTGAGCAGACATTAAGGCAAGATGAGGTAACTTACTTAGTAAGGCACTCTTTCTTATTTCAAGGAATGAACTAGTAGCCAGCTGTGGCTCTAGTTTTGGAAAATGGGGAAAGTTAGGAATTTGTCCTTGAATCGGTATGTTTTGGAAGACTGCCTGTATGTGTTCAGACCCTGTGTTAGGCTTGGAGGAATCATAAAGATAGTAAAACATACTACTAGGAGAGATGCTAATAAAAATGGCACAAATACCCCAGATTTCAGAGTGGTTCTCAAATATCTTAGAGAAGATATTAAAATAAATGGAGAGTAACAAAGTGTTTTCCTCCATGAAGGATTGTTTTACTAATCCAAAACTAAGACAGTGTGTGTGTGTGTGTGTGTGTGTGTGTGTGTGTGTGTGTATGTGTGTGTATGCGTTGGCCTGGGGCTTCAACTAAGGGCCTGGGTACTGCCCCTGAACTTTTGTGGTCAGGGCTAGCACTCTGTCACTTGGGTCACAGCTCTACTTCTGGCTTTTCAGTGGTAAATTTCAGATAAGAGTCTCATGGACTTTACTGCCTGGGTTGGCTTTGAACGGTGATCCTCAGATCTCAGCACCCTAAGTAGCTAGGCTTACAGGCATGAGCCACAAGCTCCCAATAAAGATGGGCTTTTCTTTTTTCTTTTTTTTTTCTTTTTTGAAAGAGGTGACATCTGTTGAATCTATCTTTGGTAGCTAAAGTTTGCCTCTGTAAAAGGTTGTACTGAATTTAGTGATCATCCTTAAGGGATTGAATCCCAAACCCTACCTTCAGCATTTCTGTATTCCTATTAACTGAACCAGGTTACCGTATTTAAACTACACATGTAAGTACAGTGAGCAAATGCTTTAAAGAGTCATTGTACTACTATCTCAAGGTTTAAAATTGAAAAGGAAATTGAGAAAAAACTGTTCACACTGTGTACTTTGGCATAGTATGCAGACAGCACACCAATATTTAAAAGTTTGTTTAACTTTAAAATATTGTTTTGAAAGTAGAAAAGGAGAGGAGATGCTCAAATGAGTAACAAAAATATATAATAGCTAAACTAATGTATCAATACTTTGGGGCTACAGCAATAATGAAGGCTCGAGCCACTCAGTAAGAGAGAATCAGCCTAGTAAGAAAGAATCTGCTGCTTAGAAAGGGAGTTCCAGCCTTTCAACTCTCACCAATTACTTGGCTGCTTTTCTGTGTTTAGCTATTTATGCTAAACTTAATAAATAGTTCTACAAGGGAAATGTGACATTTCATTAACAATCTGTGGATGACTTGATTTTGACCATAACAACAGCAACTTAAAAACAGTTATCTTCCAACACTAATTCATGATAAAACGCTAATAAACTAGGAAACTGTGAGTCTACAAATTTAATACAGAAATGAGCACTTACAAAACAGAAACTCTACTGTTAGTATACTTTATTGTAAATAGTGGATTCTTCCTTCTATGGTTGGAAACAAGACAAAGGTATTTATTCTTACCATGCTTTCCAGCCAAATGTTCAAGTGTTCATGTGTGCACACATAGGCATGTGCGTGAATGCATGCACATACACATAGACACAAACAAAATAAAAGGCATTGATCTTAGAAAAAATAAATAAAACTGCCCTTTGCAGATGATGGGTGCTTATACAGAAAATCTCAAAGAATCAATGAGTGATTTGAGTAAGGTTGTATATTTCCATGTACTAGAAATCAACATGTGAAAACCAAACTTAAAAACACAATAGCAGTTGGTTTACACCATATAGTTTTGTAAGTATTGCTGTTGCATTGGTTTGTGTTTTTGTCCTTTGTCTCTCAATTTTGGTATTCCCTTTCCATTCCCTAGTTCCAATAAATGTATATACAATATCCAGGGTACTAAAAGCAGGGGTAAAACCATGGGAAGGGAATATGAAAAAGAAAAAAAAAAAAGAAGGGCACAGTTTCACATGGCATGTTGAAAATAGCAACAACAGTGATATACCATTTGTTTCCATCATTTCATGGGGGAGGAGGGAGGCAGGGGGAAAAAGTGGGAGGAGATAATAAGTTGGATAAGAAATGTACTCACTGCCTTACATATGAAACTATAACCCCTCTGTATTTCACTTTGACAATAAAGAAAAAATAGTTTAAAAATACAATAGCATAAATGCTATATAGTCTTTGAAAAGAAATGAAATACTTTGGTACATGCTTAATAAAATGTCAGGTTTTCATGATAATCACAGATTAAGTGGAGGGGATACTTGCTGGTTGTGAAGTAGTTACAGTGAATGAGTAGAATACTGAGGAATACTGAGGAAAATGAGAATTCCAATTCCTATTTCTAGAGAAGATTCCTATATGCACAGAAGTGGTCGGAGAACACCCTGAAGTACTATGTTGGATTCCATGTGAAAGAGCTGCTATAAAATTCAGGGTTATACATATAGATGTGAAGTTGTGGTAGAAAGGCATATTTATGTGCATGTATGTGAAGCCACACTAGTATTTCCTTGGATTGGTTCACATGGAATCTGGAAAAAAATAACCTACCATTAAAAACAGCCAGAGCCTATCTTTGATGATTGTTTATATACTTATATGTTTATTAACATTTCAAGACAAGTCTCAGATTAGCTAATCAGAGGTCAGTATTATAACCCACACTGACCTCCAATTCATGATCTGCTTGCTTTAATATCCCCAAGGATTAGAGGAGAATGCCACAGTGCCTAGTAGAGCCTGCCCTTTAAATACTATCTTCTACCAAAAGGAACCAAAATTCTTTTGAGAAATGTCTGATTCAAAAATTGGGGTAAGGAAATGGGCTGGGATGTAGCTCAGTGGCAAAGCTCTTGCCTAGCAAGTGCAACGTCCTGGGTTCGATCCCCAGTACTAAAAAAGAAAAGACAAAAAAAAAAAGAAGACCTGATATCATTGTAACTGATTTTAATACCCTGGATATTGTATATACGTGTGTTGGAACTAGGGAAGGGAAAGGGAATATAAAAATTGAGAAACAAAGGATAAAAAGACAAACCAATGTAACAGCAATACTTACAAAACTATATGGTATAAACCAAGTGTACAACTCAAGGTGTGGTGGGAAGTGGGGAGAAGGGAAGGTGGGGGGAAAATGAGGGAGGAGGTAACAAGTTGGATCAGAAATGTACTCACTGCTTTATGTATGAAACTGTAATCCCTCTGTACATCACTTTAACAATTAAGAAATGAAAAAAGAAAAGAATTGGGGTAAGAAAGTACAAGATGAACAGTACAGTGCCAACTCATAAATGTTCCAGAAATGATACATAATAGTGAAAAACTATTTGACAAATATAGAAGTTTGATTCAGGAAGTTGCTTTCACTATAATGATAGTAGGTAAAAGTTTGGAACAAAAAATGGATATAAGTAATATTAGAACACTTTCCTACCAAATAGGAAAACAATTTTAATTAAAAGAGGGTAACTGAGTTTTGCCTGTTTGAAACTGGTCATTAGCTTGAGCAGGTGAGCTACATGTGTTGACATCATAGTGGTGGCTCAGGTAAACATGACATGCTTCTTGACTTGATGCTGAGATGTGAAAAGCCTGAGTTCTCCACTAGGTAATGAGAAACAGGGTCCTCTTAACAGAACACAAGGCTGTATTCCTTAAGACAGGTTAGGACATAAAGATGATAGAAAAAGACTACTTTGAAGAAATCTAAAAAGATATGACAAATACAACAAATATTCTGGACAAAACTTTTGTTGAGATGTGATAACATTTGTATGGGGCCTATGTACAGATATTCAGTACAACAGGTGATGTACTGAAGTTAATTTCCTGATGTGGAGGACTGTACGTATATGAGAGTATGTTACTGCTCTTTGAAATATATGGAGAAAGAGAAAAAGATGGAAGGAAATGAAACTGTTAATACTTAAAATACTCACCAATGACTTTAACAAAATAAGCATCTGCTTCAAAGTTATTTTTTAGTGTATGAATGGCAAAATCATTCTTTGTATATCCTTTACTTAATATTATTATGTCCAAAATTCCCTGAAAAACAGAATAACAATACAAAGTGGTTAAGAGTCAGTTATTAATAATGATCAGTAAAATGTATAGCTTGTGTTAGTTTGGATGAATTTCCATCAAAGGCAATGTGTTTAAGGGTTGGTTGCCAGCTGGTGGCACTCATTGGAGCTGGTAGACTTTTAGGAGGTAGAGCCTTGTGTGAGAGGAAGTTAGGTTATGAGGTATAGTGTCTTTGAAGGAGATATGGCCCTAGCTGTTCCTGCCTCTCTTTATTTCCTAGCTGCCATAAAGTGAACAGCTTCTTCTCCCATGGGCTCCTGCCATACACACAAAGTGACTGAAAAAAAGAACTAAGAATAGATTAAGACCAGAATGAAACTTTTATTTTTTTAAGTTGATTATGTTGGGCATTTTGTCATAGTGACAGAAAGCTAACAGCATACTTACCATTTAAGAATAAATCTAATCTGAAGAGGAAATGAGAATGGCCAAGAGTCACATGAAAAAGTGCTCTACATCACTGGCCATAAAAGAAATGCAAATCAACACAACATTGAGATTCCACCTCACCCCAGTAAAAATGTCCATTATCAGGAAATCCAACAAAAACAAATGCTGGAGAGGATGTGGCCAAAAGGGAACCCTGCTACACTGTTGGTGGGAATGCAAGCTTGTTCAACCCCTCTGGAAAGCAGTGTGGAGATTCTTAAGAAGGCAAAACATAGAGTGCACCTATGACCCAGCAGCCCCACTTTTGGGCATCTACCCAAAAGATTACAAGCAAGACCACACTAAAGCCACCAGTACAACTATGCTCACTGCAGCACAATTTGTCATTGCTAAAACATGGAACCAACCTTAGATGCCCCTCAGTAGACGACTGGATCAGGAAAATGTGGTACATATACACAATGGAATTGTATGCCTCCATCAGATGGAATGACACTGCCCCATTTGTAAAGAAATGGAAGGACTTTGGAAAAAATCATATTAAGTGAAGTGACCCAGACCCAAAGAAGCATAAACCCTATGGTGTCCCTCACAGGGAATAGCTAGTACAAGATTAGGCTAGTCATGGTAGAAGATCAAAATACCCAACAGCTGCACCCATATGATCACATAAGATGATGCCAAGTGAAATGAGCTCCACATTACGGAGACAAGAGTTATACCCATGTGAAACCATATCTTTTGTATTTTATTATTATTTTTTCCTTGTCTGTTTGTTTGTTCGATTATTTTGTTCAGTTTTGTTTCTCTTGTATTCCCTTCCTGTGGTTGTACCCCCGCTACTACTATATATTCATCCGAATACCCTGGATACTGTTTATACAGGTATTAGAACTGGGGAAGGGAAACGGAACACCAAAACTGAGAGACAAAGGACAAAAAGACAAACCATTCCAAAAACAATACCTACAAAACCATTTGGTGTAAATCAACTGCACAACTCGGGGGAGAGAGGGTAAGGTGGAGGGGTGAAACAATGAGGGAGGAGGTAACAAGTTGAACAAGAAATGTACTCACTGCCTTACATATGAATCTGTAACCCCTCTGTACCACACTTAGACAATAAAGAAAAAAGTTTAATTTAAAAAAAGAATAAATCTTATTTATTTAAGATGATGTTTAAATAAAACTATTGAAAAATATGTGCGTATATATGACTCTGAATAATAAAATATAAACAAAATGAAAAACAATCAATTTTAGTTTTAATTAATAGTATTTAAATATATTTCATTTTGGTTAGATTTGCATTTAAATTTTTAAAGGACTCTTATAGGAACCAGAGTCCTTTAAAATCAAAAGAGGTAAGTATCTTTTAATCTGCCCTTGTTAGTCCTGAATGTGACCCTGCCCACCCTCCCTGCCTCCGCAGCCAACAGTACAAGAAATGTATCCAATGCCTAATGTATGAAACTGTAACCTCTCTGTATATCAGTTTGATAATAAAAATTGGAAAAAAATAAATAAAATGGCAAAAAGCTAATTTTATTGAAGAAAACTTTTTGTTCATTGTAAGTAACACTCCTGGCAAGTAATTTCTCCTATTTTTTGTATGCTAGCAATGTGGGCTTTCCCAGTATATTAACTATGCTCTACTTTTCAAGCGATATTTTGGTGACACACTAGTTTAAATAAACTTTTTGTTTATTTGGCAGATTTAAAAACAATTTTAAGTCTCACTTGTGATGCCTGTGATATACAGTCATAAAACTATGATATACAAGTCAATTGTCTTGACATTTTTCTCCTGTGATATTTCTGTCAATTAGTTTTATATTTGAAAATTTCTAATGAGAAAAGTGAGATGAGATTCAGTGGCAGCAAAACCAGAAAGGAGGAAGGAAGCACCTCAACAACTTATCGAATTGAGGATAAGTTACAGCCAAAATAAATGGAAGTTCAGAAACAGGGTTAGTGGAGGCACAAATGTCCTGATGTCCATTTAATATTTTAAAATAAATTATCTTGCAATGAAGAACACACTTGGTATATTAGTTCTGGAATTACCATGTTTGTTTTTTTTTTTTTTGTTTCTCCCAAATTTGTCATTTTTGGAGAGGTAAACTTTTTTTCTGTTTAGAAAGGAGAAATCAGGAGCCTGGACAGCCTTTTATCAGATCACCTTGCATCCAAGATAGGAATCTGCAAGTATAGGTCCTTAGGGTACCCAAGGATAAAACATGCTTAATGCTTTCTTCTGCCATTGAGAGCATGTCTTCAGTATCTACCTCTGCTTTTTGCTGCAGCAGTGCAGATTTGCCAGTCTCAAAACTATTTTTTAAATTTTAATCTTTTTATTTATTGTAAGAGTAATGAACGAGGGGTTAGTTACATAAGTAAGATAATGAGTACATTTCTTTTTAAACACTGTTACCCCCGTCTCTCATTTCTCCTGCTTACTTACCTCACTAACTTTCCCCACTCCCCTCACCCCCAAATGAAAACCTAATTTTTTAAGAATTCATAAATTGAGATAATGTTAGTTTCTTATTTCACTGTACTGGTCAGCCATTGTATGAATAACTTTGTTACCTTTGTTATTTAACATCAAAAGAAGCTTTCTTTTTTTTTTTCTTTCAAATTTTTATTATCAAACTGATGTACAGAAAGGTTACAGTTTTATACGTTAGGCATTGGATACATTTCTTGTACTGTTTGTAATTAAAGAGCATAATTTGCTTTCATTATGTCTTCTACATGTCTTAGTCAAATGGGGAAGCTACAGAAAGATGAAGCAGATGGCATCAAACCACACATACACACACACACACACACACACACACACACACAACCTAGAGCTCTGAACTTACATCTTCATAAATGTCAAAAAAGGTGGCAACCATGGCATCTCTGATTAAATTTAAGTCTGTCAGCTCCCAGTAGACTTTGAACATCCGGTGCACCTCCTCACAGCTTACATTATTGCAGGGTACATTCTCCAGTAAGAAGGCCTGTTGATTGCTGTAGGACACACAAAGGCATTTAGTTAATATAACACAGTGCTCTGAAGCATTGTGTGGGATTTCTGAGAATCAAGGAGATATTAACTGGCATATGGTGAAATTACATTGAATATTTCACACCCAACTGGTATTGTACTAATATTGTTGTAAGAAGACTAAAAGGCTCTCTTTTGTAAGATTTTGGCAAAAATCCTCCTCCTCCTCCTCCTTTTTTTTTCTTGAGACAAGTAAGTTGCTGGCCTCTCTTCTTTACATGGATTTCTAAATTCATCCCTCCTTCCTCTATTCTTAACTCCGCAGTCATTGACCCTATGTTCCATTACTAGTTTCTGGTCTAAGTCATTATCCACACATTTAGACATTTTACTGCTCAATGAATATCTGGATTATAACTAGTGACCCCCTGAAATTCTAAGTTATGTAAACCTGAAGTAGTGAACTTCAGCAGCCCTTCCAGGCAGCAGGTGGACTGCTGTCTTCTCAGGTAACAGAAGGAATACACTTGGCAGTTATTGGGTTTTCTCTCTGGTATATGCTCCACAAGTTATCAGTTTAGATTCTGCAGCCTAATTATTGGATTCAAATGTTCGTTCTCTTACTTGGAAGATCTGTACCCTAGAGCAAATCATTTAACTTTACTCTGAGACTCAGATATTTATTTGTAATTATAATAAAACGTCTTATAGCATGAGATCATTGTGAAGTTGAAATTAAATCTGAATGATAAGTATTTTGGAGAATTTCTGGTAACCAGTCAGTACTCAGTATTACCTTTATTCTTATTAAGATGTGCAACACAATGCCATGTTTATATTTAATCCTTCTTAGATATAAAAGTCTGTTGTGTAAACTGTGACTTTATGGAATAGATTCTCTGTGTAGGCATACTGTGTATATATCTGTGTGGGTATATATGTGTAGCATATGTGTTTCTTCATTTCCTTATGTGCTCATAGACTACTGCATGCCATAGACTGCTACAGCTGATTATGGTATAACTTTTATTATTTCTTCTAATAAATGAAATCTATAAAGACAGCTTTTTTCAATATGAAAATATTATTTTGGGGCTGAGAATGTGGCTGAGTGGTAGAGTGCTTGCCTAGCATGTACGAAGCCCTGGGTTTGATTCCTCAGTACCACATAAAGCCAGTGGTAGAGTGCTATAGCACTTGAACACAGAGCGGATCAGAGACATAGTACAGGCCCTGAGTTCAAGCCCCAGGGCTAGCAAAAAGAAAAAAAAGAAAAGAAAAAATTATATATTACTTTGAGGTCAAGTGCTAATGGCTCACACAAGTAATTATGGCTATTTGAGAGGCAGATACAGGGAAGGAAAAATTTTCAAGTCCAGCCCAGGTGAAAAAGATGGATGTGGTAGCATGAGCCTGTTACCTCAGCTATGTGGGAGATTTAAGAATGATCACAGTCATACCATGTGAAATTATGCCTTTTTCTTTTGTCTTTCTTCTCCATGGTTTTTACCCCTGATGTCGCTGTAACTGATTTTGATACCTTGGGTATTGTATATACGTTTATTGGAACTAGGGAAGGGAAGGGGAGCATCAAAATGGAGAGACAAAGGATAAAAGATGAACCAATGCAACAGCAATACTTACAAAACTATAAGCTGTAAACCAGCCGTACAACTCATGGGGAGAAGGGAAGGTGGGAGAAAAATGAGGGAGTTGGTAACAAGTTGGATAAGAAATGTACTCACTGCCTTACCTATGAAACTGTAACCCCTCTGTACATCACTTTGACAATAAATAAAGAATACACACACACACACACACACACACACACACACACACACACACACACACACACACACACACACAATGATCACTGTACTAGGCCAGCCTAGACAGAAAAGTTTGTGAGATACCTATACCAACAGAGATGGCTATGGTAGTACATGCTATTCCAGCTATGGTGGGAAGCTAAAATAGAAGGACCATTTGTGAGGCTTGCCTGGACAAATATTGAGACACTATTTAAAAAATAACCAGGGAAGAAGGGCTGGAGGCAGGACTATAGCAGTAGAAAGCCTGCCTAATAAGCACAAAGCCCAGAATTGTTGATTTGGAAAATCTAAACTGGATCAGTTGTAAGAAATAAAAAGTTGTGTTTAATATGGGTTGGGAGCCTATACTAATAAAGATTAGTATAAGGATTGTCCAAATAAAAGATTTCAGCAGTTTACTAGAACAGTTCTCTAGCTAATGAGATAAGAACTCTTGAGTTGTTACATTTACTTGGAAAATTGTGGGGTGATCATGCTCCACACCTAACACATAGAAAGAATAAATGATTTCCTCTTTGTTACTTTCTGCTATAGTCTATAATCAATGTACCATACTGTCCAATCCTTGGGTGGTAGCATGCTCTACTTCTTTTTTCAAGGCTATTTCATGGATTTAATTATTTACTATTATGTTCAGGCTATGTTTTTTAAATATACAACAAAACCTTAATTGTATTTTCACAGTTTAAAAGGTTATTCCAAATTTTTGGTATGTATTATGTGTTTGGGAAAATGATAACTGGCTTAAGAGTTCATGTAAATTAAGTGTAAAACTAAGGACCTGCAAAAGTTCAGTTGTTTTAAATCTACTGAATTCTATAAGGCTAAGGCCAACATTTTACCTGTGAAAATACAGTGATTTGGCTGGGAGGAAAAAAACCTGGATCTATTTGATTTTGACACTTGGGGAGAATGATGATATTTTCAAATCAAATTCTCAAACCTATTACAAAGTTATTGTAAGGAATACAGCCATTAAAAATAAAAATTCTTACTTTCCAAGGTTAAACACTGTTAATGAATTGGTATTAATCTTTTCAAACTTCACTCTCCTTCCAGTCACATAAAAATATGGTATTATATATACCCTTAGAACAAGCTAAAATAATCAAATCCAGTTGGGCTAAGGATCAAAATGTTGCTGACTGTTCTGCATAAAAAAAAACCACACTTACATAGAGGTACACACACACACATTATTGTTCCTTGGGCACTTGTATGAGGATTGCCAGTAATGTCATCTGGCCAAAGATGTATATTTTAAATGTCAACAGGTAAATTAAAATGGCCCTCTAAAAGGTGCTAGTCTATATTTCCAACAGTGTATGAGTGTCTCTTTTATATCTTTTCAATTATTAGCAGTATTGCATCTTATTCTTGCCAACTGAATAGCTTTAAATGACCTAATTTTTTGATTATGAGAAGCTGTCTTTTATGTTTTTCAGCTATTCATTTTTCTATGAAATCACTCTTTTTTGTATTGAATTTCAGACCTCTGATTGCTTTGGGACACTAGCCCATTCCCTGTTTTTCTTATATCTTGTTTATGAAGTAGGAATAATAAAAATAGTATTACTTCATATGGTTGTCAACGATTAAATGAGAACATATAGGACAGTGTTTAGTTCCTGCCTATACAAAGCTCAACACATTAACTGTATTATTATTGTGTTCATATTACTGTTAGTTTGATAAACATATCTTCTCAATCCTTTGTTTTATTAAATTTATGTTGACTGTGTTCTGAGGTAAAATATTACAATATTCAGGTAGTCATTTTTGTGCCAATTGTTTCATTTCCTCCCCTTTCCTCTAGTGGCATTTTCCTTGCTTGAAATGTGCTCTGCCATTTATGCCATGCCTATACCCTTTTCTGCTTTAGTCATTTGTCAGGTAGGTTATCATGTTTTATGGCTCAGGGCCAGTCTCACACCATATTTCTCTTACTCCTGCCTCCAAGGTGATTAGATTACAGGCCTAAAACACTATACCCAACTTGTTGGTTGTGAGAGTCCCATACTTTTTGGCTAGGCTGGCTTCTAACTGAGATAGTCTCAATCTTTGTCTCTTGAGTATTTGGGATTACAGGCGTGAGCTGCCATGCCTGTCCTCAATATTTCTTCTACATTGAAGTTTAAAAAAATGTTAAAGGAAGTTCATCATGAAGATGGAAAATGACAATCTAAATTTATACAAAAGAAAGAGCATTGGCTTTACATAATTTCAAAAATGTAGGCAAATATACAATGGGTTTTGTTCAAATCTCTTTAAAGAGAATTAAAATTAAACAAATAAAACTCACATAATATGGTATTAACAAATGCAAGTAAACAGATAAAAGATGTGTGATAAAAATAGCACCAACCCAGAAAAGAGAAATAAATATATTGCTTCAAGGTTCTAAAGTTATAAGTGAGATGGTATAACAGCATCTAAGGATAGATGGTAAATCCTAAGATTTACCGGTAAGATACATAGTAAATATAACAACAAAAAGGTAAAATGTAATATCAAAAAAACATTTCAAATGAGAGCAGAAACAGAACAACAAAATAATATGGTAGACCGAAACTAGCTATAGCAATATTATGATGAAATATAAAGTTAAAGTACAAACTGAAAGGCATAGATTCTCAAAGTTGAATTAATAACCTAATGCTTAACTAATTCCACTTATAAGAAATCTACCTTATGAAAAACTAAAGCCATTCCCTTTAAAATCAGGAACAAGGCAGGGATGTCCACTCTCTCCCCTGCTCTTCAACATAGTACTAGAATTCCTAGCCAGAGCAATCAGGCAAGAAGAAAATATAAAGGGGATCCAAGTAGGTAAAGATGAAGTTAAACTCTCTCTCTTCGCAGATGACATGATCCTATACCTAAAGAATCCCATAGACTCTACCCCCAAGCTACTAGAGCTAATCCAAAACTTTGGCAAAGTTGCAGGATATAAAATAAACCTTCAAAAATAAACGGCCTTTCTCTATGCTAACGACCCAAAGACCGAGGCTGATATCAGGAAAGCAACACCCTTTGCAATAGCCCCCAAAAACATAAAATACCTAGGAATAACCTTAACCAAAGAAGTGAAAGACTTCTTTGAGGAGAACTTTAAAAGCTTGAAAAACGAAATTAAGTCAGAACTAAGGAAATGGAAAAACCTCCCATGCTCCTGGATTGGGAGGATTAATATAATCAAAATGGCAATATTGCCAAAGGCTATCTACAAATTCAATGCAATACCCATTAATATCCCAACACCATTTTTTGATGAAATAGAGGAAGCAATTGGGAAATTCATATGGAATAATAAAAGACCTAGAATAGCAAAAACAATCCTAAGCAGAAAGAACAGTGCTGGGGGAATTACAATACCCAACTTCAAGCTGTACTATAAAGCTATAGTAATAAAAACAGCTTGGTATTGGCACCAGAACAGGCCTGAAGACCATGGAACAGAATTGAAGACCCGGGAATGAACCCACAGAACTACGCCTACTTAATATTTGATAAAGGGGCTAAAACAATAGTTTGGAAGAAAGATAGCCTCTTTAACAAATTGTGCTGGAAAAACTGGCTCAACACATGCAACAAACTAAAACTAGATCCTTATATATCACCCTGCACCAAAATCAATTCCAAATGGATTAAAGACCTTGAAATCAAAACCGACACCCTGAAAACACTAAAGGAAGAAGTTGGAGAAACACTTGGGCGCCTTGGCACAGGACGGAACTTCCTTAACAAAGACCCTGAAAGGTTACAAATCAAAGAAAGGTTGGACAAATGGGACTGCATCAAACTGCAGAGCTTCTGCATGGCAAAGGACATAGCTTGCAAGATAAACAGAAAGCCCACAGACTGGGAGAAGATCTTTACCGGCCATTCAACAGACAAAGGCCTCATATCTAAAATATATGCAGAACTAAAAAAATTATCTTCCTCCAAAACAAAACCACAAAGAACTAACAGCCCACTCATCAAGTGGGCTAAAGACCTACAAAGAGACTTCTCTGATGAGGAAATGAGAATGGCCAAGAGACATATGAAAAAGTGCTCTACATCACTGGCCATAAAAGAAATGCAAATCAAAACAACATTGAGATTCCATCTCACCCCAGTAAGAATGTCATATATCAAGAAAACTAACAATAACAGTTGTTGCAGGGGATGTGGCCAAAAGGGAATCCTACTTCATTGTTGGTGGGAATGTAAACTGGTTCAGCCACTCTGGAAAGCAGTATGGAGATTCCTCAGAAGGCTAAATGTAGAACTCCCCTATGACCCAGCAACCCCACTTTTGGGTATTTATCCAAAAAACCACAAACAAAATCACAGTAAAGCCACCAGCACAACAATGTTCATTGCAGCGCAATTTGTCATAGCGAGAATCTGGAACCAACCCAGATGCACCTCCGTAGACGAATGGATCAGGAAAATGTGGTACATATACACAATGGAATTTTATGCCTCTATCAGAAAGAATGACATTGTTCCATTTGTAAGGAAATGGAAGGACTTGGAAAAAATTATACTAAGTGAAGTGAGCCAGACCCAAAGAAACATGGACTCTATGGTCTCCCTTATTGGGAATAATTAGCACAGGATTAGGCAAGCCACAGCAGAGGATCACAAGAGCCCAATAGCAATACCCTTATGATCACATAAGATGATGCTAAGTGAAATGAACTCCATTTTATAGAAATGATTGTTATATCACAGTTGTAACTACTTTCAACATCCCATGTGTATCTGTAGTTTATACTGTTGATAATGTTCTTGTATCACCTTCTTGGACTGTATCTACACTATCTCTGTAATCTTGTCTGAGTATATTGGAAACCGTGTATACTGGTACTAGAATTAGGAAATTGAGAGGGAATACCAAAATTGAGAGACAAAGGGTAAATTAAGAGAAACAACAACAAAAGCAATACTTGCAAAACTGTATGGTGTAAGTGAACTGAACACCTCCGGGGGGAAAGGGGGAGGGGGGAGGGGGGTATGAGGGACAAGGTAACAAACAGTACAAGAAATGTATCCAATGCCTAATGTATGAAACTGTAACCTCTCTGTACATCAGTTTTATAATAAAAACTTAAAAAAAAGAAATCTACCTTAAATATAAGCACATAAACAGGGTGAAAATTAAGAGATAAGACAAACTAGTCATACAGAAAGCAAAATGACAACCTACAGAATATAAACACCTGCAAATCATATCTAAAAGCGTTGGGGATGTTGCTTAGTGTTAAATAATTTTCTAGTATATGTAAGTCCCCAGTTTCAATATCTAGTACTATAAGGAAACAAAAAGGAGATATAAGAGATATATATGGACCATGTTCATGGATATATGGCTCAGTATTAGTTAATGTAAATTATTCCCAAACTGTTACACAGACTCAATGGAATTAAAATCAAACACTCAGCAGATTTTCCCCTTATTTTTGCAGAAATTGACAAGTGGATCCTAAAATTTGTAGAAAGGGCTAAGGACCTACAATGGACAAAACTATGTCAGAAAATAATTGTAAAGTTGAAAGACTAATACTATCTGACTTCTTATTTAAAGCAGTAAACAGAATAGAACAAAAGAGAATAGAATAAAGAAGTAAACCTACATTGAAAGGGAATACCAAATTTGAGAGACACAGGGTAAAAAAAGACAAACAACTACAAAAGCAATACTTGCAAAGCTGTTTGGTGTAAGTGAACTGAACACCTCCGTGGGGGGGGGGGAAGGGAAAGGGGGAGGTGGGGAATGAGGGACAAGGTAACAAACTGTACAAGAAATGTATCCAGTGACTAACGTATGAAACTGTAACCTTTCTGTACATCAGTTTGATAATAAAAATTTGAAAAAAAATAAAATAATATCAGTTGATTTTCATTAAAAAGCAAAGCCGATCAAAAAGAAAGTCTTTTCAACAAATGATTTATGAAAAAATGAACTTAGATGCATACTATGTGTCATATGTAAGCATTAAAACAAAATGTATCATAAACATAATGGAAAATCTAGGACTATATATCTGGGACAAAACATAGGAGTAAATCTGTGTTAGGTAAAAATTTCTTAGCAGTGATACTAAAGCAACAATCAACAAAAGGAAAATTTTTCAAAATTAAGTGCTTCTGTACTTTGAAAGGCATTGTTCAGAGAATAAAAAATCAAAAGACTTAAAATATTTGAAAGCAACATATATAATAACAAAGGCATATGTATCTCATATATATAAAGTACTCTTCACACTTATTAAAGTATGAGCAAAAGACTTGAAAGGCACTTCACCAAAGAGTTTAAGTGAGATGTAAATAAGCATAAGAAAAGATAGTCAATAATAATTTATGAGAAGTAAAAATTCAAAATATA
The DNA here is from genome assembly GCF_023159225.1 of Perognathus longimembris pacificus. Taxonomy (NCBI): domain Eukaryota; kingdom Metazoa; phylum Chordata; class Mammalia; order Rodentia; family Heteromyidae; genus Perognathus; species Perognathus longimembris. The sequence goes on along the minus strand of NC_063170.1, from coordinate 28,513,704 downwards.
AAATCAAAATAGGACTGACAAAAGAGAAACCCTGTTTTGGGGAGAATGTAGATATACTAGACTGGTTTAGTATTTACTGAAGGAGTTAAATGTGTATTTTTCCTTCTTTTTTTTCTTTTCTTTTTGCGAGTCCTGGGGGCTTGAACTCAGGGCCTAGCACTGTCCATGCCTTCTTTTTGCTCAAGGCTAGCATTCTACCACTTGAGCCACAGTGCCACTTCTGGCTTTTTCTGTGTATGTGGTACTGAGGAATGGAACCCAGGGCTGCATGCATGCTAGGTAAGCATTCTACTTGTAGGCCACATTTTTAGCCCCTAAATATGTATTTAAGAAATGATCCAGCTCCGCCATTCTCTAATCCTTATCTAACACAAATGCAAGCCTAGTCTAAACAGTGACTTACATAGGAGATTTTATATGGGCCTTTGCAATAGGTGTATCTGATTTAAAAACAAAATATCCATCTTCATGTACATATAACAAGCAAATTTGTTTATAGTCACATAACCAAATACTTCATAGTAGTAAACAATAAACTAAACATACATATGAAATCAAAGATGACTCTCAGTATTATGCTGAGTGATCTAGACAGGAGATCACATGTCACACATAGTATGGCCCCATTTATATAAAACATTAAGCAATAATATAATGCTACAGTGACAGTAAGCAAATCAGTGATGATCTGTTGGAAAAAAGAAAGTTTACAATGGGTTAAAAGGATATTCATGGGTGGTAAGTTTGCTTGTTATTTTGAATAAGTCAGTATTTTATAGGTGCACATATGAATCAAATTACACAGTGTAGATCAATTAAATCTCAAGGCATTCTAACAAAAAATACAAGTAACAAAGGAGAAATAAACTAAATATCACAATGAAAGATGGTGTGCTTCAAAGGACAACCTGAAGAAAGTAAAAAGAAGCACAGACCTATAACAGCACAAGAAGGCTGAAACAGGAGGGTTTCAAGCTCAGTGGGAGGTTGGGCTCCACAGTGAGAATCTATCACCTAAGAAAAATAAAAGAAAAAGGTAGCCCTTTAACATATACAATTTTTATGTTTTTCTATACCAGCTAACTTTTTCTCCCACATATTAAGTCATGAGACTTGTACCTAGAATATACAAAGAACTATTTCAATTATAACAAAAGAAAATCCAGTCTAAAAAGGGGGCAAAGGAACTAAATAGAGTTTTCCCAAAAGGGTATAGAAATGTCCGATAAACACACAAAAGAATGTAAAAATTATTTGCCAGAGAGCTGCCACTGTTACAAACTTATTTTTTTACACTCCAGATGGGAATGTAAGATGGCGCAGTTGCTCTGGAAAACAATTTTGGAGTTCTTCAAATGGTATATTGGAAGAGAAACAAAATACCAAATATTGTATATTGTATAACTGTATTTATATGAAATATGCAGACTAGGAAATGTCTAGACATGGAAAGTAGACCATTGGTTTTCTAGGACTGTTGGAAGTGAGGAACAATGGGGGAGTGGAATGTGATGAGCTAAAATGAGTAGTTCTTTACAGAATAATGAAATGTTCTATAATCAGTTGTGATACTGAATATATAACTGGGTCAATATGAATTGTACATGGCAGATGAGTTATATGGTGTATGAATTATTATCTCAACAGTTAAATTTGAAAAGCAATTGCAGAAAATGTTAACACATTAGTATGGTAAGTTCTTAAGTCACCAAGCATGTAAAATGCACAAATACCACTTCTCTGTATATGTTATTTATACATCTAGTTTACAATCTTTTGAGACTGGTCTTAATTTCTCTTCTAAGTTCATAAGATTGTTGTTGCTTCTCAATACAATACCACTTGATGAAGTGTGTTATTCTACTTCTTAATGTGCTATGTGCAAATGTCTTATTTCTCATTAAGAAAGGTAGCTGATGGACCATTTAACTTAAAAGTTTGATTTTCTCCCTGGCTGCTCTTAGAGCTTGTGTGTCCATTTGAATCATTTCTACCTCCAATAAGTTCTGTTCTTTTAGATTCTTCTTAATTCTCTTCCTCCTAATTCCCCAATTTCATTATCAGCCTAGGTTTGTATAGAAGGAAAATGGGCTTCAGTTTTGGAGTGTGTCTACCATCTCAGGTAAACTTTAGGAAATGCAGTTTTATAATGTGGAAAAAAAATTAAGAGGAAACATATATTGCATTAGGAATCACCTAAAGATAAAACTTTTAAAGATTCTGCTGCCCTGAAGCCCATGTTGCCTGCTACTGGTTAGCAGTGGTAACCAGTATCAGCTAACCTAATGTAAAACTTATACTGTGAAATACTAAAAAATTATTAAAGTTTTCTTGAATAAGGTTCACTTGTACTCTGGGAAAAAAAATCAATAAATTTATTCCTCAGGCAACAAGGATAAAAAAGTCAGTGATTAGGTAGTAAATGTTTCTTAAATGGAAAAAGAAAAAGAGTATCTTTTGTAGAGCAAGGCAAAGGGCAAAAGGCAAAGGAAAATGTAGTGGAATGTGAGTTGGATTGCTGAAAGTTTATTTCAAGCAAATGAGCAGAAGGGTTCTCTCAGGTTTTATCTTTATTTGGAGACCTTTATGTTAGCTGATCTTATAGCCAATGCAAGATTTTCTTCCCAGTAATGTTTTGTTATATAAAATGAAATATACTGCCCATTTTTTCAGTAGGGTATTCAGGTAAGCATTTTTTTTTTTTTTGCAAGGCTGGGGATCCAAACCAGGATCTCTACAGAGTAGGTAAATGTTCTACCACTGATTGTCTACATAAATTTCTGGACATACTACAAATTATAAAGTGCAAGGTAGAAAGAAAAAAAATACTGGTTGGGAAATTATAATTCTCCTTATTTGGTTGGTAACTTTACAGGAGGCAATGTTGGGAGGGAGAAGGGGAAAGAGACAGAGAGTTAAAGACACAGGGAAAGGATTTTCATCGTAGGGGTAACCTAATAAAAGCAGTTACACCAAAAGCAGGTTTAGGAGAGAGAATATACTTCAAGGATTCCTAGGCTGTAACACCCAGGGGGAAAGTATAGTAGGCAGTTTGATGAAGAACAATAGACAGAGAATTAGCACAGAAACTGTGTCCACAAAGGATTTTCAGAAGAGAAGGTAGAGGAACGGTTGGATATGACAGCCATAACCATGTGAATTTCAGAAGAAAGTAACTGCTAACCTAATGTTGGCAAGAATCTAATAACATAAAGATTTCTACTGGGTTTGTCACTTAGAAGTCATGGGGGCAGAAAGAGCTTTAGAGACTGCAATTGGCTGGAGGTGGAAGTTGTAAAGAAAGAAATATTTACTATGAATTAAATTTAATGGCGTTTCCTTGCTGATGAGCAAGGAAGCAGCAATGAGTCAGGCAGCCCTCAGTGGTAGAGGTGGTCAGAAGCTCTGCTTTGCAGCAGACAGCTCTTACAGACAAAACAGTGAAAAGCTGAGACAGCTGGCTGGAGATAAAAGTATAGAGAAAGCCAATTGCCAACTTAGTTTAATTTAGCACAGGTAGTAGAGGCAGCAGTATCAATTCTCCAAAACTTTTTTTTTTTTAATTGGGAAGACGGATACACATTTAAAGAAGGTCTGGGGTAAGAGAACAGAATGAAATTATTTTTAAGGCAATGGAGAGTGATTACTAATGTAGCAAGATCTAGAGGGAAGAGGCAAAACTGGATGGAGAAGGAATCAATCAGAAAAGTAAGTGAGAAAGTTGTTACAGGTAATTCTGGGTAAGGAATATCAACTTGGCTTAGAGAGGAAGCAGTACAAATGGAAAAGAAAAGATACCTGACCGTCATCCTTCTACAGAGAGCCCTATCTACTTGGTAGATGAGAGTGAAATGTAATTAAATTTTTCTGTGTCATGGCATCTTTGTGGCAAACAGAGAATTTTTAAGAATAAGTGAGTTAGAAAGGAAGGGAGAAATACATGATCAACTATGGATTTAGACACACTTGGAAAAGAAGGTCTGAGATCTGCTACAAATCTGCTACAGATCTGCTACAAATCTGTATGAGGTAGCTGAGGGAAGTGTGATATGGGAGAAAATTCAACTCTACTTTGTTCTTAAGGGCAGACAAAGGATAACACAAAGCAAAACAACACAACCCACAAGTATAAATATATAAAAATATACTTAGTGATAGATCAAAGCTTACATCAACAACATGGAAATGCACTTGATCTAAATATGACACCTCATGTGATTTGTTCAAGTTATAGTATGTGATATTCCAGGTATTCAATAACTGAACACTGGCTAAATCAATTGAATGAAAGATTTAGCAATTATTAAAATATTACTTACATGTAAAATAGTTAATATGTTAAGTAAAAATCTAGGTACAAACAGTATTAATGGTCAAATCTTGTTTCATAAAGTGAAAAAAAAACACACATGAAAACATACATACTCCTGAGACAATGAAGTAGAGCAGTAATGCATACTTATGATACACTTGTCTCTTGGTGGGTAGGATTTTAGGCATATTTTATTTTATTCACGTCTGCATTTGTATTGCTATAAGCAGTAGCTACCAGTCCCTCTCTCGAACTGTCTACTTCAATAACCTGCAAGATTTTAGAACTTTACTATAGCATCCTATAATGTTGCTTACTGTCTGTCTCTCCAGCTTGATTCAGAATTGTCTATCCAGCATCTATAATTGTGTTTCAAAAGAATAGGCACTCAAAATATTAATATTTTTGATGCCATTCCTGGTGCTTAAATCAAGGCCTGGGCATTGTCCTTGATGCTTTTGTGCTCAAGGCTATCATTCTACAGCTCATTGAACTACAGCTCCATTTCAGCTCTTTTGGTAGTTAATTGGAGATAAGAGTCTCATGGAGTTCCTGAGTGGGCAGGATTAAAGGCATGGGACAATGAAACCCAGTATATATGCAGAAAAGCTAACAGAGGCCAGGAGCTGAAGATTCTTGCCAGGAATACTAGCTACACAGAGTTAACAGGTAACCTTTCTGCAATAAGAAATTTAATAAAATCTTTATTTATTTTTAAGTACTGTCACATTTTCCTTCAACTCCGTTTTTTGTGAATCTGAGCATGGATAAACATTTCTTTGGATGCTTAATGAATCCACAAGGCCCAGAGAAGCCTTGGACTGCCACAGAAGAGAACAATGAATATGATGAGCAGGTATTAGTAACTTTCTTACTTTTTGGTGCTGGTACTGCAGCTTGAACTCAGACTAGGTGCTGTCCCTGAAGGTTTTCTTTCTTTTTCTTTTTATTTTTTGGTTTGTCATGGGGCTTGAACTCTGGGCCTGGGTGCTGTCCCCAAACTGCAGCTCAAGGCTAGCGCTCTACCACTCTGAGCTTAGCCCTGAGTTTTTGTGCACAAAGCTAGTGTGCTCTACCACTTTGAGTCTCAGTGCCATTTCCAGCTTTTTTTTTTTTGTAGTTAATTGGAGATGGGAGTCTCACAGACTTTCCTGCCAAGGATGGCTTTGTACTGCAATCTTCAGCCTTTAGGATTACAGGCATGAACCAGTGATGCCTGGCTTTGATGTTAATAATTCTCTCTCTCACCAGCTTCCCATCCCTGAATGTAAGCACTTTGCAGATCTTGATTACAGTGTCACTGCTCACATTATGTGAGATTCTTCTTTGAGGATATCTTGAGAAATTGTTTATTTTTAAGTGATGGTACCCCTTTAATCTAAGCAGCAAATGTGAGCTGAATTGTTATGGTTAAGGTCTGTAAATAAATTGTGTTTAAATAATTGGGGAGCTAATAGGTGGAGACAGCTTCAGAGCCCTGGCTCTCTGACTTAAGCAAATAGAAACTCAATTCAGTGTTACAGGTAAAATAGAATTTCAGTCTACCTAACAACAATAGAACAACTATCCTCTAACAAGGAACCTTTCCACTGGAATGGTCCAAATAAGGGTATTGCTTACTTTAACCAATCACACATTTTCTTTCCTTGTCTTTCTCCTCTTATGCTATCACTAAAGCTCACAATGCCTGTAGTCTGGAGTTGCCCAATTCATGAACTGTGCTTGCTCAGATACACTCTTTAAAAATTTAATGTTTAAGTTTACCTTTAAACAGATGGTTAGTATATTATTTGTACACACTATATATTTGTACACACATGAGATTTATGTGACTCTGACTTTTTGATTTTTATTAGAATATAATTCACGGGCTGGGGATATAGCCTAGTGGCAAGAGTGCCTGCCTCGGATACACGAGGCCCTAGGTTCGATTCCCCAGCATCACATATACAGAAAATGGCCTGAAGCGGCGCTGTGGCTCAAGTGGCAGAGTGCTAGCCTTGAGCGGGAAGAAGCCAGGGACAGTGCTCAGGCCCTGAGTCCAAGGCCCAGGACTGGCCAAAAAAAAAAAAAAAAAAAAGAATATAATTCACATCACAAATATATCACAAATTGTCATGTTTGGGTATATTTACCACCACTATTAATTCATTTCAGAACATTTAATCATTTCCACATAGAATACTACTCAATTGCAGTCACTCCATATATAAGGAATTTCTAAAATGTTTTAAACATTATTAGAGAAGACATGTTAGCTCATGTCTATAATCCCAACTATTGGAGAGGTAGAGATTAGGAGGATTATGGTTTGAGGCTAGCCCAGGCCCCCCCCCCCAAAAAAATAATAAAGCTAGCAGGAGCCCACTTCAACAAATCACAAGCATAGTGGTACATGTCTATAAAACCAGCTATGAAGCATACATAGATAGGTAGGAGCATCATGATTATGCTACACTCTATCTAAAAAGTAAGTAAAGGGAAAAGGGGCTGGAGTGTGTGGCTCAAGGGAAAGAGAACCTGTCTAGCAACTGCAAGGCCTGGAGTTCAAACTCTGTATCATCCTCTCTCCCAAAGTATCTATTTTGCCCAAGTAAATTCTCTGAAGGACAACTGATTCATCACATAGATTATTTTTAGATAAACCAGTTACATTCATCTAAGTGCAGGATCCCAATGAAATTCAATAAAAAACAAAGTGGCTTTTTTGTTATTAATCATGTTTTGTGATTATATTCTATTTCAAAACCAACTTCTATGAAATGTCCATTACTTCATGAGGGGTAAGAAATCTATGTACCTTAATACCTGTGAGACATAAGAGCTAACCACATTTAAGATTCAATCTTATGTTCCTGGGAAAACCCTGTAACATGCAGAGTTAAGATAATTATGTACCTTAAAAAAAGGCATTAGACCACCAATGAAAATGCATTAAAATAACATTAAACCAGGAATATACATAATTACCTATTAAACTCTTTATTAAGCAGAGGACAAAACATTTAGACAATTAGCTAAAGCTTGAGCTGAAAGAAAAAGCAGATGTAACACAGCCCTGCACAATACTGAAAAAGTTTCCCGTCATCAAGAATGTCTTGATCTTGGGTGACCCTCAAATGATTCTACTTCAGATTTAAGTTCAGTATGCTAAATTACTTTTCTTAAAAAAAAACAGCTACACTTATTACAAATTAAAATATTTTTTTCCTGAATAAAATAATAATCTGTGAACATGAGCACATCAATAATGTCAGACAATATCATTACGACTCAACACTGGGATCAAAGTCTTAACCAATGCAACAAGATTTAAAAAAGTCTTGATTCATCTGATTTTGTTTCAGTGTTATTCAATTCTTGAATCTATACTATAGTCTTCTTTGTGCATGCTTTGGGAAACACCAATTTCCTAGGATGATAGTGAGAAATAAATTAAATTCCGCATGTAAAGCTCTTAGCAAATCACTACATCATATCCTTAGGGCTAAGCAAATATTATCAATTATTTTAAGAAACTATACTGAAACAAAACTTGGGGTAAACAAGATAGTGACTACCCAAAGATGGTTCTATGCTATTTCCAAGAATTTGTGAAAGTGCTAGCTTAGGTGGAAAGTGGAACTTCTCAGAGGTGAAGTTAATGATACTGATATTACTAAAATAAATTTGTATGTATTATGACACAAAGCAATAGAAAATTAATATATAGTTACAGTAGCAACAGAAGATAAATATATAGAGAGAAAATGAATATATAAGATGGTGTGCTGCTATAAAATGATCACAAATACATCTGCAATAATTATATTTGAAGGTAAAAGTGGCATTGTAATTTATTAATGGATAAAGGCTGGAATTATTTTGAGATGTCTGATAGAAAAAGCCTAGATTGCCACGAAAAGGCAATTACTTGTACAAATATGGATGTTGACGTCTGACAGTGAAGACTCAACAGGATATAGAAAACATGATAAGAAGCTGCATATTTTCTTAAAGAATTCTTAAGTCATCATAAACAAACAACAGTGTTTACACACTTAGCCATTCATAGATGCATTTGGGGGACACCTCTAGACTTGGGGCATTGACTGCTACTGGGGATAACAAACTGGAGCTGCCAGTGGAGCTAGTAGAAAAGCAGCAGGGCCAGAGGCTGTAAAGTTCACTGAGACTACACAAAGAACAATACTTAGCAAGTGGATGTAGCCCTGAAGCTAACAACTGACCCATGATTATTTCTGCCTTCACCCCCAATACAGCACAGACCTGTATACTAGGAATTAAAAGAGATTCTAGTTAGTTTTCTTCTTACTCTGTGGTGCACAAGAACAGGCACAATGCCCTAAGCAAAATGGGCAAATGTTTGGCTACTAAGTTATACCATCAGTCCAATAGTGAGAACAAATCTTGGACCTGGCCACTATCTAGTCTTGCCTGAATACCGAGAACACTTCACCTGGAAGAAGAGTTTATTAAAACCTCCAACTAATCTAAAGAAAACGAAAGGACATAAACACCTGACTGGTCTCAATGAGGATATAGGGCTGGGAATGTGGCTTAGTGGTAGAGTGCTTGCCTAGCATGCACATTAGCCCTGGGTTCGATTCCTTAGGACCACATAAGCAGAAAAAAACTGGAAGTGGTGCTGTGGCTCAAGAGGTAGAGTGCTCAGGCCCTGAGTCCAAGCCCCATGACTGGCCCGCCCCCCAAAAAAAGTCAAAGAGGATATAAATACATAGCTGATTGAAATAAGGAAGGCAATGCAGGAAATTAAAATAATATAAGATAAAGAAACTAAATTGGAATTCTGAAATGAAAAGCTCAATAAGTCAAAGGAAAAACACAGCAGAAAGTCTAACTAGAATACTGACTGAATTAAATGACTGAATTAAAATAAAGACAGAACATCAGGGCTGTAATTCAATGCAGATGAATTAGAACTTTCAGAAAATACTAATAAAAAATAAGAAAGCATAAACAGAACATACAAGAGTTGTGGGACATAATTAAAATACCAAATTAGAAAATCTTGATAGAAAAACAACAGGAATAAACTTAAGACATAAAAAACACATTTAAATAAAATAACAGCCAAAAATTCCCCCAATTTTGGAAGATGATCATCCAGATTATGGTTTACTTTTGGATATAAAGCAGATAAGAACCAAAAAAAACCTCTGTCCATTTCATACCACAGTTAATGTACTGAATACACAAAATAAAGAATATGGAAGCTGAATGAAAGCAGTGTCAAGAAACATAAAGATAAACCCATCCGATTTCTCCACAGAAACTAAGACAACAGATTTCTCCATGGAAACTAGGACAAAAGGAACCTGGAAACAGTGGTATACAACAGTTGAGTTCTACTCAATCATTAAGAAGAATGAAATTATTTTATCTGCTGGAAAATGGACAAAACTGGAGATCATGTTAAATGTTTTCTCTTATTTGTGAAAAGAAAGTAAATAGCAGAGAATGAAATAGATAATTTAAAGTCATGGAAGTAACAAGGAAATTTCTAGGGGGTAATTAAAGGGAGGTAGAAGGGAAATAAAAATGGGAGATTGCAGAGGGTAAGGTAAGAAAGAATAACAGTGTGGGTGAATATATCAAAATAGATCACATTATGTAGTTTTGCAGAAAAATGAATGGAGTTGGCTATAATCATTTTGACATTAAGCCATACTCAAAAAGATATATATCAGTATTTTCTCTCATTTGTAGAATCTAGATTAAAAATAAAAAACAATATGGACATGAATATAAAATGTGTGACTGTTTGGGGGAGAAGGCAGCAGGAGGGAGGAAGTGAGAAAAGAGGTTGATAAGGGGAAATATGACTGAAGCACATTATACTCTTGTATAAAAACAACATACTAAAACACATTAAAACTGTACAAAAACATGGTAGGAAGGGGAGAATAAAATTAAAATGCATTATATTAACATTGGAAATATCACAATAAGTCCCATTGTAGAATTTAAAAGAATCTTAAAATATTATAAAAGGAAAAAAGATATTCTACAAGCAAGATAAAAAACAACTCAGAAGTATATGCTATCTTTCATAGCAAAAGGCCTGATGACTGCATTGATTTGTGGTAGACCTACTAGATTGAGTTGAAGGCCACAGAGGTACCAAGTCCTCATGAAGTACACATGGCTGCATTTGGAAATGGCTTAACACTGTAATCTCTTTCTCCCGTTAAATGATATCTCTTCCCACTGAAATGATAAGGGTTATCATCCCATGTTTGTTTACTATAATTCTGGGAATAGGTAATGTATATACTAGGTTCACAGGCTCACATCACAGATGAGAAGAACTGTGACCCAAGAAAGAATGTAACACTGAAATTCTCCTCATACTAATGACTTACCAGTGCCCAATTTGGAAAATTTTTATAAGATTTGAGGCTTCTGGGGTGAGGGAGCTGGTATGATATTCTGAACTTCACTTGATTTGATTGATCCAATTGAGAAGTTGAGCTAGAAAAGACATCCTTCCTTTTTGTTTTTCTTTGGACAGGGTTTCAATAGACATCCCAGGCTGGCCTTGAACTTGTAGTATTTCTCTATTATTCTCCCCAATTCTGGATTTACAGGTAAAGGCTACCATGTTTGGTAAGCAGACATATTTTGCATACAGATCAAGTCTGGACTCTTTGGAAAGTCAAGAGTGAGTGGTCAATTGTTTATGCTGACTAATATTCCCCCAGAGATGACAGGGGTTCTTAGAAAAAGAAGTACAGGGATAAGAGAAAAGTAGAGGACAGGGGCTGGGGATATAGCCTAGTGGCAAGAGTGCCTGCCTCGGATACACGAGGCCCTAGGTTCGATTCCCCAGCACCACATATACAGAAAACGGCCAGAAGCGGCGCTGTGGCTCAAGTGGCAGAGTGCTAGCCTTGGGCGGGAAGAAGCCAGGGACAGTGCTCAGGCCCTGAGTCCAAGGCCCAGGACTGGCCAAAAAAAAAAAAAAAAGAAAAGAAAAAAGAAAAGTAGAGGACAGAAGGAAAGACTGATCTGACTGCGTCATGGAGTGCCCAGACAGTTGGACAAGCATTGTCCTGGGTGTGTCAGTGACTGCTGTGTCTTTGGATGAGATTAAGGAAAGACAGAGTAAAGTAGATTGCCTAGCTATACCTATTGCCAATGGCTCCATTCAATCAGTTAAAGAGATGAACAGAAAAAGGGGCTGAGAGGGAACTCTGGCCTGACTTCTAGAGCTGGGACACTGATTGCTGGTGATATTCAGAAAAACATCTGAAAGTTTGGCTTTTCTGTGATGGAAAGTCTTCAGGGTTTCGAACTAGAACTCAGCCCGCCTGCTCTCCACATTCTCCAACTTTTGGACTTGGACTGAAACTATACACCAACTCTTTTGGGACTTTAGCTTCCTGATTTTTAAGTTCAAGGACTACTGAGCCTCTATAATAATGTGTAACAATTATTTATAACAAATTTCTCTCTGTCCTTTCTACTAGTTCTATTACTGGAAAACATCAAATAATGCAAACTGTTACATTGTTAGCTCTGAGGATGGAAAAATGGGTCATAAGTCAAGTCAGTGTTGAAGAGCTTGACAAAGTGAGAGAATAGATTCTGTTCTTTATTTTATTTTATTTTTTTTTGGCCAGTCCTGAGCTTGGTTGGACTCAGGGCCTGAGCACTGTGCTTGGCTTCTCTCTGCTCAAGGCTAACACTCTGCCACTTGAGCCACAGTGCCACTTCTGGCCATTTTCTATATATGTGGTGCTGGGGAATTGAACCCACGGCTTCATGTATAGGAGGCAAGCACTCTTGCCACTAGGCCATATTCCCAGCCCGATTCTGTTCTTTAGTACCTAGCAAAATCAGCAGTGCTAACATTTTAATTTTAGCCAATGGAAATTGATTTCAGATCTCTGATTTCCAGATTGAAACAGAATAAATTTATACTTTAAAAAAGATACTGTTGGTGGCAATCTGTCACTAGTATATTAGGAAACAAAATTCAGTCATGTTCTTCCTACCATTGTACAATATTGTGCTAGTCAACATTTGAAACTCACAAATGAATGAGTATACCCAGTGCTTTGGAAGATTACTTGAAGAATGTATCCTGTATTATGGGTAAACACTGACAATGCTAAGTGAAAGAAGCTAATCACAGAGGATCACCTATTATTATATTCTTAATTTATACAAAATGGCTAGAATAGGTAAACATAAAATTAGAAAACTGGTTACCAGGAATAAGGGACATTTGCACAATACAGTATCATTTTGGGGTCACATAGAATTATCAATATAGACATATGGCTGTGGGCAGCTGGCAAAACACAATCAGGAAGGACATGACAGTTGGGTGCCAGTGGTTCATGTCTGTAATCCTAGCTACTGAGGTGGCTAAGATCTGAGGATCCTGGTTTGAAGTCAGCATGGGCAGAAAAGTCCATGAGATTCTTATCTCTAATTAGCCATTAGAAAACCAGAAATGGTGCTGTGACTCAAAGTGGTAGAGCACTAGCTTTGAGTGCAAAAGCTCAGGAACAGGGCCCAGGCCCTGAGTTCAAGCTTCATGACTGGCAGAAATACAGGACATGATTAGTAGACCTCATATGGCTTGAAGATGAGATGTTCCCCACCCCTGGGAGATAGAGGGTTTCTTTTTGGGGCAATGGAAATGTTCTTAAATTGAGAGTTGTAATGGATGCAAAAGTACAGACATTCAAAAGCCATTACATTTGTCATTTTCAATGTGTACATTTTGTGGTATGCATATTTTATGTATATGACATTTATAAAAAGATTAATACATGAAAATTATTGAAAAATCACAGTAATGAGAGCAGCAATAAGATGTTTCCTAATCATGAGTATATGCAACTTATTTAAGCAGACACTGTACTTAACTACGCAGTAATAGAAAATACCTTCCTCACACTCAAGATTTCTAATGCTAACAGATAAAATGCAATTTAATTGCACTAATGTTTAATAGTTGCAGTACTTAAACTGTTCCCTGAGATCCCTAGAGATTCAAGAGAAGAATGAAGGTGCTATTTTTGGTACACCTTTGACAAATTTCATGTGGTTGGTATAAATCTACAGAAAGACAATTTTGTTTGTGAGTCTATGGAGCTATTTTAGCTTCTCACCAGTATGAAAAGTATCTTCAATAAAGCACTTTTAATTTCACACATACAAAGACTGCATAAAATTTTTTTGAATCATGATTATTTTCACTAAAGTTTATATAGTGCACAATTTATTCTGGAGGAATAGGTATTACAAATTGTTTGACTATATGAGAAAGAAACTTACAAAAAAGCTAAAATTGACCTACAAATATTTTACAAGAGTCATAGGAAACAATGGTAGCCAGTTCATAGTATTTTAGACACATGTTATATTACGTATTACAATTTTCTTTCATGCATCCTCTGTCTCAGATGTTTTCTCTCTCAATATGTTGTTCCACCTTTCTCACTGTGAGGTTATTCTAATTCCCTTGAGATTCAGTTTAAATACCAGCATCTCTCAAGTCTTTTTTGACATTCTACCTCACATAATTGGTTACAAGAGGAAATCAGCCATGCAATTTCACATGTCAGTCTCAAGTCTTGAGGATGATGTTCAGTATTACTTGCTACATGTTGGGCTCCTGAGAAGGAGACTGAAGTTGGAGATTATAGAATATCTGTGGGAAAGCCAAGGCAGTAGTTCAGGTAGAGGGAGAATTCTCACTGCTATGTAGTTTTACCAAAGGCTTTCCTCTACCCCACAGCCATGGCCTTTCTGAGTTGTTGTCTATTAAAATACAGAGGCTCTGTCTTTCACTAACCAGTCACTGAGTGCAGAGGAAGCATATCATTAGATGAGGTAGTTTTCTTTAGTAAAAAACAAACATTTAGTTGCTTCCCTTTTTTTTGTGTGTGTGTATGTGTGTGCCAGTACTGGGGCTAGAACTTGGGGTCTGAGCACTGTCCCTGAGCTCTTTTTGCTCAAGACTAAAACTCTACTACTTGAGCCACAGAGCCACTTCTGGCTTTTTCTGTGGTTAATTGGAGATAGCAGTCTCATGGACTTTCCTGTCCATGCTGGCTTTGAACCACAATCCTCATATCTTAGCTTCCTAAATAGTAGCTAGGATTACAGGAATGAGCAATCTTACTGTAGAAAAAAATTAATCTCCATAAGTTTAGCCACTGAAGCTGGAATTGGTTGGTGAGTGAAGGTTAGCTAACAGTATGAACTTTTCATTGATGAGACAGAATGAGTACTTTATTCAGAATAAAATTTCCAAACATATAGTAGCTCTATATTTTGTCATGCCATGTTGGATTGGTTTAATATCCTCCCTAACTTGAAGTACAGAAACTATTGGACAAGATATTACAATTAGAAATCATAAAAACAATGGAAGTAAAAAGCCTGATACCTTAACTTGGACTGGTGGGTGGGGGAGTGGCTCAAGTGATAGAGTACTTTGCTACCAAGTTTAAGGACCTGAGTTGAATTCTTAGTACTGATACACACAGAAAATTATACCATGTAACATGTAAAACTGATTTTTAAAAGTTACACATTAGATTATTTCTGCTTAAGAGGCAAGGCAATAAAGAATTTTTGGTGCCAGTACTATTGATTGAATTCAAAGCACTTGTGCTTTCACTTGGTTAACCTGCTCATGCTGCTACTCTTATCACTTAACCATACCTCCAGTCCCTTTTCTGCTGGTTAATTGGAGATAAGAGTCACAAGGACTTTTTATTTTTGCCTGAGCTGATTTCTATTCTTTTTTTTTTTTTTTTTTTTTTGCCAGTCCTGGGCCTTGGACTCAGGGCCTGAGCACTGTCCCTGGCTTCTTCTCGCTCAAGGCTAGCACTCTGCCGCTTGAGCCACAGCACCGCTTCTGGCGGTTTTCTGTATATGTGGTGCTGGGGAATCGAACCTAGGGCCTCGTGTATCTGAGGCAGGCACTCTTGCCACTAGGCCATATCCCCAGCCCCTGATTTCTATTCTTAATCCTCTGGATTTCTGCTTCCTGAGGGTTAAAATTTAGTAAATCCAAGAAATGGTACTATGTTTACTAAAGAAATAAGTGACCTGATTAATAAAATCAAGTGATTTAAAATATGAATAAGATATACTCTAATTTTTTAAAATAAAATTTGTATAAAACTGCCTTACATGTACTTACACTATTATCAGAAATCAGTACCTGAGTACTGTCAGTATAAGGTCCCAAGTACACCCGAGTTTGCAAGGTTATATGAATTTTGCTGTGTTTCTATTATTTTTCCTTGATATGATGTCATACTTTCAATTAAAAAATTTAGGAGACCAAATTTATAAATTTGTCAGCATTTGGGCTAATTATGAGTTGAATTATATTAGTAAAATTATTGGTATTTCTTTAAATAGTCTTCAAAAATCACTAGTAATAGAAATAGACTTATATTTTATATATACAGATATTAATAATCATGTCCATTTCCAATACTATTATGAAATGCAACAATAAGTAATGTAACTTTATAGAAAGTAACATCAGTGTTTTCAGATCATCTTACTGTAGCAGTAAGTTATAGTAACAGTAACTGGTTCAGTTACTTTTAGCTTACTTATGCCAGAGGTAAGACTATTAAACTCATTTTAACTTACTAGACTTTAGGTGATCTGTTTAAGGTCATATAGACAGTGTTAGACTGAGACTCATGAGTTGGGGTCAGCACTTAACCACCACTGTCTTCAGTATCAGACTGTTATAGGCCATTTGTTTATTAAAAATCTTCACCTTTGCAAGAATAACTTTTGTTGAATGAAAAAAAATCACTTTTTATTTCAGATCTGTTCAGTTTTGTTCCACACAAGATAAATCTGTGATAAGGAACAAGCTTCTGAGTGGTGGAATGAGGTCAGACATGAAATGAGGTAGGATCTGAGCTCATTAGTATGTTTCTTACCTAAGGGATTAGTCCATCTTTAGGTGTCAGCCAACTACAAATCACCACAATTAAGACATTTCAAAAGTATTTCCCACTTGACTTAATCTCTGTACCTCCCAGATGTATTCTTCAGTATGGCAAGAGCGTCAGGATAGCCATCCATGTTGTAGTCTCCAATGTGAAGTGTAATTGGAATGGGTATTGCTGCTGGCTGTTCTTCCTGTACAAAGGGCACAAAGCCCCAGAGTGTGCCCCTATTGTGGAAATCTTGCAGGACTGGAACCCACTGCGGGGTGGGAGAAAACAGAGAGACTTCATGTTTATTTTAGAAAAACATTCAGCATTTGTGAAAAAACGATCCATTAAAAGTTCTCAAGACAAATATAGTTTTACTCCAAAATATAGAACAAGTTATTTTGATGAATGTGTGAGTAATACTTTGGGAAAAATATTTTTTCTTAGAATGTATCAGCAGTCATCCTTGCTATAATTGGCATACAGAACAGAAAGGTTTCCATGAAAGCATAAAAACTTAGTAGGAATGAACTGATCTTAATACTCCTTTAGTTGAATCACCCAACTTAATTTATGTCAAGTAGAAATATATTCTCAGATGAATACTTGAAAGAACTAGAGTGAACTCGATGTTGCTAATACTGATGTCCGTTCAGGGACATTAGGAAGAAAGAACAGGATGAGTTTCCCTTTTCTTCTGTTGTGCTGACTGGTCCAAAGCCAAGCAACTTCTGTGGATTTCCAAACACCAGGCCTGAAAAGCTACAATCTCAACTGACAGGCACTTACCAGACGCAACAGGTATGCTCTGACACCAAAGTAGTAAGAAACTAAACTATTAATTAGTTCCTTTATTTTTATATTGATTACCAGGGAGAGAACAGGCTGAAAAATGAGTTTCTGGCAGTCACTTCTCTTCGGATCATACAAATTTTCATTGATAAATTCATATAAAACAGAAGATCTGAAGATTGGAAATCACACTATTAAAATTACAGTTGTGTTCACAATTAGTAGGAGTTCAGATCTTGGTATATAACCTGAAGATGTCTGAGCAGAAGCATGAATTGCTAACTTGTAATGACAGGAGGCCAGAAATGACAACAGATATATTTTGCTTTAATCATAAGAACTAGGGCTATAAGTTAACTGTATTAGTAGTTTCTTGTAAAAAGTTTATCAAACAGGGTACCTCTAGTATTTCATAAGTTTTCTAAAAAATGTAGCATTCACTGAAAAAGGAAATGAAAACAATTATAGAGATACCTATAGAAAATGAGTTTTTTTCAAGTCTTTATCTTAATTTTTTCAGTCACTTTTCATTTGAAAAACTATTATTTTATATTTCATTGATTTTTAAAAGTATAATTTTATTGTTATTATTAAGGTGTTGTACAGAGGGGTTACCATTTTATTAGTCAGATAATGAATATATATCATTTTTAGACCATGTCACCCCTATCTTTGTTTCTCTCTTCTCCTCCCCAAAAGAAAAAAAATCATAAAAGCAAAAACAAATACCACCTCTACCAACAGCAGCCAAAACAACAACAAAAACCATGTTTCCATTTCCTGGAATTTGTTTTGATAAACAGTATTTCAAATGTTCAAGAGGGATTGTACCTCTGGGTTTCTTCCCTTAGTTGACTGTGTATAAATGCCTAGAGTCCTATAGAAATCATCACATGTATTTTATTAATGTTTCTTAATGAGAGTACATAATTAGTGGACAAAGTATTTCCATTAAGGTAATTGTATTCAAGTAGAAAAAGATTTTTTTCACTTAATGCGACATCCATAATAGTCACCAAAGAACTGTGACATTTACCCTCTTGGAAGAAAAATGACCATAGAGCTTGAAAATATTCTTATTATAGTCTGGCAATTGAAGACAGGCTATAATTACCAAGTTTACTTATACAGAAATCAATGTGAGAGTGTTAAAAAATAGTTCAAGTTAATAAAACTTGTGGGTATAATAGTTGAATGCTTTTAGAATTTGGACTGTATTAAGATTTTTTTCCTTACTGTTTGAGTATAAAATGTGAGGTTTCCCATCCTTAAGGGCTATGAAAGTCAACAATTTACTCTTTTATTGCTCCTGAAAGTACAGCTGATTAACTACACTAACGCCTATTATAACCTATCATTTTTATGTTAATTTTTCATTGTGATTAAGCTTCTAAATTGTTTCCCCACAAACTACAGGTTAAAAAGTCTCTAAGGGGAAGTAAAATACATCTAGATACTACAAATAAAAGAACTAGTTCTGAAAATAGGTATAATATTCTTTTTCAAACCTCTTTATTATTATGTGTTTTACCACATTTTAGACAAATAAAATGTTCCTACCTCATTTAATTATAGGATCCAGAAGAATGGTGTTCTTTCTACCAGAAAAAACTACAACAGTATTTTTTTGCTTCATAAATGAATAAAAAAATAAATTTAACTGAATTTTATTAATTTAAAAAAGAAATCAATAACTTAATTTTGGATTATCTATCTTAATTCTTCAGATGTATTTTTTAACCTCCGAGGACTTTTTTTCAAACATATAGCCTGTTTATATTTTAAAAGCAAATGTACCTGTTTTGTTTTGGATCTCATTAAATATATGGTGCTTTTCTGGCAGTTTTTATCCTCACAGCCCGGCAGTAAGTGATCCATGTATCCATCTCCATCTGCAAAAGAAACTTAAAGAGTTCATTGAGAGCCACAAGACAAGGTGTTGGTATGGAGTAGATTAAACAGTTATTTGCTCAAAGACTCAATCAATCTGGATAAAATGGAAATAATTCACATGTGGCTTTTTTTTTTTTAAGATTTAATTTTTTTTTGTCAGCCCTGTGGCTTGAACTCTGGGCCTTTTATGCTTGAGCTTGTGTTCAAAGCTAGTGTCCTACCACTCTGAGCCACAGCTCTACTCCTGGTTTTTGGGTGGTTAAGTGGAGATAACAGTCTTATGGACTTTTCTTCCCAGGCTAGTTTTGAACTATAATCCTAAAATCTCAGCCTCCTGAGTAGCTAGGATTACAGGCATGAGATACCAGTGCCTGACTTTACATAAAGTTTTATAATAAATGTGACTCAATTAAAAATGAAACCATTCTGGCCCTTGTTACTATCTGGATTGTGTCTTGCTTTAAATTGCAAAAATCTGTGGCTCTATATTCAATGTTGGAGGAGGATATTATTTCAGGCTCCAGTGTGAAAATAATCAATGTGTATGTGTCATTGAAGATTGAATACAAGGTCTAAAATGGACAGAAAGAACAACAAATGAACAGTAAATATATGAAAAATGCTCAACATTCATGGTCATAATGGAAATGAAAATCAAAACAACATTGAGATTTTATATCACTTCATTCTGAATGGCCATCAACAAGAACACAAACATACAAACCACAACAAATGTTGGTGAGAATGTTATATACTGTTGATGGGAATGTAAGTATAGCATAGTACTAAAACCAGAACTACCATGCAACAATACCATTTACAATAACTGAGCTATGGAAACAGTCCACATGCCCTACAACTGATGTCCTAGAATTCTCTCTCTCTATCTCTCTCTCCCTCTCCCCACCTCTCTCTCTTTCTCCCTCTCCCCACCTCTCTCTCTCTTTCTCTCTCTCTCTCTCACACACACACGAGTATTAATCAACCATAAAGAAGAGTGAAATTATGTCATTTTCAGGGAAATGGATGGATCTAGAAATAATCATAGTAAGTGAAGTAATAAGCAAGGTTCAGAATGACAAAGGTCGTGTTTTCTTTCATACATGAACATTGAACTTAAAAGACAAAACATAAATAAAACATAAACCCATACAGGATCATAGCTATCTGAATATATGTCTGATCAACCTGATTAAGGTATATGCATGTGCGAAGACACTTTGAACAGCTAATCTGTACTTTAACAAAATGTATCCTGTCTGAAGAGTGAGTGTTACAAACAGAAGGGGTTAAGGAAAGAAAATATAATAAAAATACTTTATATACACAAGTGAAAGCAGAAAAGACCTTTACCTAAAAGATTTCTTTTTAAAAATTTTTTATTGTCAAACTGATATACAGAGCGGTTACTGTTTCATACGTTAGTCACTGGATACATTTCTTGTACTGTTTGTTACCTCCTCCCTCATTCCCCCCTCCCTCCTCCTCCTCCTTTCCCTTTCCCCCCATGAGTTGTTCAATAAATTTACACTAAACAGAAAAAAAAAAAAAAGCTTTCTGAGAATAGTCTGGGAATGGAGAGGGGGGAGAAAGGGAGAATGATGGGGAAGATGTCTGATTAAAATGCACTGTATACATAAATGCATTTAAAAAACCTTGTACAACTAATAGATCCTAATCAACAAAAATAATGTGGCTTTTGCTCACATAATTATCACTGCTGATATAGGAGAAAAAAAGAAGTGTATCAATAGTAACATATTTGACAGCCTATTTTAAATGTTAGACAAATCTTTATGCTATTTTTAGGAACTTTGAAAAATATTTTATTTTTTACAAGTAGTTGTACAAAGAAGTTGCCAGTCAACTAAGCAGTTTATGAATATAATGCTAGTTATATTTAACTTGTTTAATAAATAATTTTAAATGAAAAAAGTGAATATAATGTATCATGACCAATGTCAGCATTTTCAAGATGGGGGGGGTTGGGCACTGTCTGTAAGCTTTTTTGATCAAAGCTGGCACTCCATCATGTGATTTTTCTTGGTGATTAGTTTTACCCTTAGCTTTCAGCCTCCTGAGTAGCTAGGAATTACTGGCTATGACAAAAGAGTAGTGGAGGTGCCACCCATTCTGGCTGCAGCAGTGACTGACAAGGTCAGCAGGCAGTTGAGCTGCAGTAATTGTGTAATCTTGAAATTACAAAATCTAAAGTGTAAAACCGCACTGCAAAAAATCAATACAGGTTTTAAAAAAAACCTAGTTTATTTCCAGGTTGTTCTGAGTGGGAACCTAGGTACTAGGTATCGGCAAATTTTACAAATTTAAGTTTCACCTCAGCCCTGACTCCCCTACCTGTCCCCAACATGCAGATTCTAAGTTGCAGACACTTCTTACCTGGGAACCAAGGAGCCCTACCTGCTGGTGCTGCCTAATCTAGGCTGGGAAGAGTGCTACCTCCATTTTTGAAGTGCAGATTATCCTCTGGAGATTAGAGAATTCATCTTTCTCACTGACTTACAATCTATGGACAGGCCTTAAAAACCTAGTTTATTTCCCTGTTGTTCTGAGAGTGGAAATTGAGGTACCAGCCACACTCTGATATTCCTTGGGCTTCAGAACTCAAGTACACCCCCAGCCCTGACTGCACTTAAGCAGTGCAGAAGTCAGGCTACAGCCACCAGAGATCCCTCCTACCTGTGAATTAAAGGTGGCTCCATCCCCTGGTGCTGCCCAGATCTTGCAGATCTCAGCAGGCAACTAAAGCAGGGACTCCAGTATGATAGTGCATTGAGCACTTTGGAAGACACAAGAACTCCCAAACAAACTGAAGAACTCATTTTTTTTTTTTTTTGTCTTTGATTTGTATTCTACACAGTTCCTTAGCTTTTTTCTTAGTTGTGTGTGTTTCTATTTCTGGTTATATTTTTGATTTTTCAATATTATCCTTTTCTGTTTTTTTCCTTTTGTTTGTCTGTTTGGTTGTTTGTTGGTTCCTGTTACCTTTTTAGTTTGGTTTGCCTTCACACTAACACACTGGACTAATAAGGTCTCTCTCCCTCATCTGTCTCCTCCTCTGCATCCATTAACTAGCCTCCTTTTCTTCCTTCATCTGACTCTATAGTATCAGACTTCTCTTATCCATAGTTCTCTCTGAAAAACTACTCTTATCCAAACCTCCCCTCCCTAAAAACCTCATTTTTTTTCAACTGAAAGAAAAGTGTCAAACAGTGTCTCACCATGACTAAACCCTAATCATACACTTAATGTTCTCAACAATTACTGACCTCAGTTAAAGAAATCCGAACAGAATATCAAGCCATTAATGGGCTAATCAACCAAAAATGCACAGAACAAGGTATTAGGAAGAATATACCCCCCCCCCCCACCATTGAAAGCCAAGTATTTCCAAATGGGTAGAACAAACCATGGAAACAGAAGACAGACTCTCAGGGATTGAAGACAGAATAGATATAACAAAAAGGAGACAATTATCCAAACAAGTCCAAGAAACAAGAAAGCAGCTTGCAAGAATTTCTGGCTTCAACTCTGAATTTAGCCACTTGTGTATTTTGGTCTGTTATTAGATTTTTGGAAAGGTTAAGGTTTCCCATATCTGCTGTAGCATAAAATACTGTGATATATTGATATAATGTCTAATTATTATGTATATGGTAAGAATTAGAATCTAATTACTGTATGAAAGGAATATGAAAACTAAAATATTTAACATGCCATGTAGGCTGTAAAGATTTATCTCTCTAATACTGCCACATTTGGAGAACTTATTTTTAATTGTTAATTGATTAAAATATTTTTCAAATATACACTAAAACTTTTTAAGCGTTTTGTTTGGCTTGGTAACATGAGTCACAACTTGGTCTTTTACAATGATGACTTGCATGGATTGTGGAATGCACTTTCATAAAGACTTAACTAGCAGGAAAAAAAAAGATCCTTCTAAAACTAGTATATTCTAAACCAAAAGGATGGAATACTATGGTTATGATAATTTTGAAATTTGTATGAGAACATTACATGGTACATAATCAAGTAGCTAAGTAGCATGCTTTTCTTAATAGATAATCGTTTAAAAGTCCCTTTACAATTGTAGGACAGTTTTAATTTCCACATGTAGCTATTTAGATCCTTCAAGAAACAATAAAATGCACAATCTTTTGAAATGCCTAATAAACCACTATGACATCAATTCTTAGGTGTCAGCCATCTTTAAGAAGTTCTTTTGAGCTGGGTGCCGGTGGCTCACACCTGTAATCCTAGCTACTCAGAGGGCTGAGATCTGAGGATAATGGTTCAAAGCCATCCCAGGCAGGAAAGTCTGTGGACTCTTATTTTCAATTATCTACCAGAAAACCAGAAATGGCACTGTCAAAGAGCTAGCCTTGAGCTGAAGCGCTCATGGATAGTGCCCAGGCCCAGAGTTCAAGCCCCACAACCAAAAATAAAATAAAATAAAATAAAATAAAAACAAAAAAAATCAAGAAGTTCCTTTGCAATACTGTAGCCTTTAAATAGTTCTGGCTAAATTCTTTTTTACTGATGGGCTGTGTACTTTTTGTTATAAAAATTAGGATTGATGGAACAGCTGATAATAATGATACAGATGCAAAAATATCCTAGTCTTACAAGAGATTCAAGATTAAAACAGTACAGGAGGTGTGGTTTAAGTGGTAGAATTCCAACTTTTAGCAATAAAAGCTGGGCCAGAGCACAAGGCCCTGGTTTCAAGTGCCAACACTGGCACAAAAAAACAAAACAGAAAAAACCAATCAAGATGAAAAACTTGTCCTTTTCAAAGGATAAAGGGGAAATCCAATCTTATGAAGATGCTCAATTCATTACCAAGGTACCCAAAGAGTTATTTTACAATTGTTTTTTAAATTAAATTTTATTGACAAGGTGATATACAGAGGGGGTACAGTTACATAATAAGGTAGTGAATACATTTCTTGTCATATTTATTACACCCTCCCTCATTTTTCTTTCCTTTCCCTAGTTCAGGTAACCATATATACAATATCCAGTATAACAAAATCATATACAGTAACTACATGGGGTATGCCAAAGGAAGTTCACCTAGTACATTAAACATAATGATAACAATAAAATCCTCCTGTTTCCTTCTCTTGGAGTTCATTTTGCTTAGCCTCATCTTATATAATCATATGTACATAGCTTTATTTTGCAATTGCATCCCTACATTTCATAGCCACTAAAAATAAAATGTTCTAATTAATAAGAAGCATAGACACTTTCTAAAACTGGTATTCTATATACATATTCTCCCTGATATGATTCCTCTATTGCCCTCCTCCTTCCCCACTTTTTCCTCCTTTTTTGTGATGATGTGGATTGGTCCTAGGGCCTTGCACATGACAGGGAAGTGCTCTGCTACTAAGACAGACACATCACTAGCCTCCTCATTGTGAAACAATCAGTAGACTACAGCAGATAGCCTTCATTAGATAATTCCTCACTGATTTCAAATTACACAATGCAAGAATTTTAAAGCAACTATAAGGGTAATAGGAATCATCTATTTCATTTTACAAAGCAGAAAACTGAATCCCAGGAAGCTTAAACCATTTTTTGAGGCTCACATAAAGAGGGAGAGTGAAGACTTTAGCCACATATTCATTCAGCCATGCAAGCTCTATTTAAGGATGGCCAGAACTAGGTAATTATACAATTACTCAGGTATAAGTTACTGCACATTTAAATTATTGATGTCACACTTTCCACCTATCTTCTACTTTAGATCTGGAGTTAATAGGCTATTCATCTGTGAAATAATTGAAACATCATTTACTGCCATATTTAAGTGTAAATGTTTGTAAGCCCTGAATTAATCACCAAAGAAAACATCTAGATGCACAGTTTCATCTAGATGTTTTTCCTGGATTAGAAGTACATAAAGTAGCCAGCGGCCAGTGGCTCACACTTGTCATCAGAAGACTGAGATCTGAAGATCACAGTTGAAGCCAACTCAGGCAAGAAAGTCTTTGAGACTCTTCCATCCAATGAACTAGGAAAAAGCCTGTAAGTGGAGCTGTGGCACAAGTGGTAGAACACTTGCCTTGAGCACAAAAGCTCAGAGACAGTGCCCGGGCTGTGAATTCAAACCCCATAAACACACTCACACACACACACACACACACACGCATGCCAGACATGAATTAAAAGAATAAAATAGTCTTCAAGCATGTCCTTATACTTATACTGAGTTGGTCAGTTGTATAGAAGTAAATATGCTATATATATATATAGTTATATATATAGTTATATATATATAGTCATATGCTGTGTTTTTGTGTGTGTATAGTCACATGTTCATTCAATCATGTAAACGCTACTAATGGATGGTGAAATCTAGGTCATCAACTACTCAGGTCTAAGTCACTGAACAATATTAAGACGATTGGTGCCAGACTTTCCAATTTTGTTCTAAAAATTTTCAGTTAGTGAAGTATGTTAATACTTTATTAATAATAATATGAAATAGCCAAGTAGTTTTCATTAGTTCATGAAGTTAGTAAAATGTATAGCTAGCTGGCTGGTATAGCTATACTGAAATCTGGATTCAGGACTGTTGATAAATTGCTGTAATTCAATAACCCACAAAATTATAAAGATGGACATGAGACTTCCTTCTTTTTTTTTTTTTTTTGGCCAGTCCCGGGCCTTGGACTCAGGGCCTGAGCACTGTCCCTGGCTTCTTCCCGCTCAAGGCTAGCACTCTGCCACTTGAGCCACAGCACCGCTTCTGGCCGTTTTCTGTATATGTGGTGCTGGGGAATCGAACCTAGGGCCTCGTGTATCCGAGGCAGGCACTCTTGCCACTAGGCTATATCCCCAGCCCGAGACTTCCTTCTTGCTTAAGTACTTGTCTCTCTTTCCCTAACTCTCCAGCAGGAAAATAACATTGCTCACCAGAAATGTACTAAATAATAGTAACATTTGAAAAATAAAATGGTCTGAATTGAGGTTTTTAAAGTTCAGGAAACTGTAACACATTTGCATGACTTCATCATACATTATAGCTTACTAAATTAAATATCCACGAGAGCATTTAAGAGATATCATGCTCAAATAAAACATACAACTTAAAAGTAAATACTTCCCAAAATTCAACCCAGAAGGGAAAGTAGGTCAGGGATCAGCTCCTTCATCTCACTATTCTTAACTTCTCATAAATTCAGAGTGGAAAAGAAATAAGCTGTCCTTCTACAAAGGAAATGGAAAGACAAACTAAGAAATATTGAGTGATGTACATTCTATTTATTCTTATAGTAGCCATTGAGGTGATGTTGTTGACCAATTTGACTTCTGCTGTACATGATCATTTTTCCCTGAGGGGTCTCTGTTATGCTTCATCCCTCTGGAGCTTCTCAGACCCCCACCCCATATTGTTTTTCTTTCTTATTTTGTTCCCTTGTTCTTTCCTCCATTCCTCCTTCTTCTTTTAGAAATTAACGCTTCTAGATCTAGTTTTGTTTTAGTGAGTGCATGCATGTGCGTGCGTGCGTGTGCGTGCATGCGTGTGTGTGTGTGTGTGTGTATAGGTACTAGGGAATGAAGGGCCTGGGGCACTGTAACTTAGTATTTTTGGTGAAGGTTGGTGCTCTGCCACTTGATCCACAGCTCTACTTCCAGCTTTTTTAGTGGTTAACTGGATAAGAGGCCCATGGACTTACGTGTCTGAGCTGGCTAAGATTATAGGCATGAAGCATGGGCTCATCTGTTTTTCTTTTACATTTACCATAAACATAGTTTTAACATTCTCAGGTATAAATGATGAAATCATTGTTTAGGGAATTTCAGTACTCAGACTTTGATTTGGGTCTGTGTGAATCTAAAGCATAGGGCAAATCAGCACTCATTACCCACTATAGTTAATTGACAGTACACTTAAAATAAAAAATATAATCTAAAATAAAAATAAACACTATATCACTTTAAGTTATGACTTATTTCAGCTTTTTCCTCTCCTTCCTCCGTGCTGAGGATCTAATACAGGGTCTGGTGTTGCTAGGCAAGTGCTACAGCCACAGTCCTTCATAGTGTCTTAAGTATGAGCTAATGAATTCCTATCCTGTCATCTTTACTTACCATCATAAATTATATTATTGTTTTAATACCAGAAGCTTATGTTGCAAAAATTCTAAAATCTGTGAGAAGTGAGATGTTTAATTAACATATAGGATGGAAATAAGCTGATCCTTCAAATGCAGACTCCTAGATCCAAGGAGAAAATTAGAAAAATAAATAATCGATAGATTGTCAATTAAGAAAATTTTGATTTAGGATATATGAGCTGGGAGAGGACATAAAGAATGTTTGCACATTCATAACTGTTTAAAACAGTGTGTATTTGAAGGAACAGCTATCTTGGCTCCATATACTGAACTCCAATTTAGAATAGAGTCATATTCTCTAAACTTGACTGAAAAAAATATTGAGAAGTGGCTGTGTAGCAATAAACAACTCAACTGAGGAGGAATTAAAATTCAGATGTAAATGAGGGAGCTTATTTCTAGGAAACACCCTTACACATGTACTTACAAACTTAACAGTAAAATAAATATTCTGAAAAGGTTGGTCTGAGTCCAGGATAAAACAATATTTTACTAAATTTTATATCAGAATTACTAAAGGTTGCTTTTGATTTTTTTCACTATATCTATATGCACTATCTATTCTAGAATTACAGATACTGTTGTAAGGGAACTCAATCATGAGAAACAAAGAAGCCACCACTTACAAGGCTGAACTGGGAGGCTCCAATGTAGCTAGCACAAAGCTTTATATAGGCCCAAACCACATGAAGTGTGAGGAATTTATAATAACAAAAGTGTTACATATGCAAAGAAAACCAAAGGAGGACACTTAAACATAACAAAGGTGTAAAATATAAGCAAAATAAATCAGATGAGGACACACATATAATCCAAAGAAGACCTGTGTGGAAAGCCCCCTCTACCCAGCAAGGCACCAAGTTGGCTCTAAGAACAAGGCATATTGCTTCGGGTATATTGTTTAGACCTACCTAGTCGCCTTACTTCTACACAAAACATTATATATTTTGTGATGAATGATCACTCAAGAGTATGGTAACACAGTATAATAATTTGAAAAATAATGGGAAAAGCCATCAGAAAATGCAAGGAAAGAAACAAAAGATTCACTATCTAAGTAGTATAATATTATGTAGTTAAACACACACACACGAAGATAGGCTACTGTTGGTTATCAATGAGAATAGTCCCTCATTTTAAGAACTAAAATACAAGCACAGTTAATGCATAATCTTTAATAACAGTTTGTTGAGATAGAGACAAATATAATTTACCAGCTCAGCCACTTTCCCAGTTCTGTGACCTTGTGCTAAGTTTCTTACCTTCTCTAAACCTTTGTTACACTATTGTATTATGAGGACAAATAATAACATTCAGAGGTGTTTGAAATGATTATCTATAACAAATGTAATTATTATTAGTTTTTCTTTTTAGAGAGTGTAGGTGGCAGAGGAATGTGGTCATGTTTTGTTACCCAGGTTAGTTTTGAATTCCTTACCTAAAATGATTCTCCCATCTCACTTAGTGTGGGGCACGCCCTGTATCATTAAGAGGCATGCCCCTGTATCATTAAGAGGCAATCAGCTGGCCCCGCCTGTTTTCCCATTCCTGGGGCCCTGTGGCTGTTATGCAGGAACCCAGAAGGGGTGGTTAGTCCTGCCTGCCTTCCAGGTTCCCCAGAATCAGAATGGCGGTTCTAGCTGGCCCCGCCTCCCAGCCTTGGGACCACTTGTAGCCAAGATAGATAGCACCTGGTGGTGAACCCTGAGGTGGTCCTATGGGCTGAGACTAGAATTAGGCCGCCTCTTAGGGTTGGTCCCTCCGCTCTCCACCCTTGACAGACAGCTCAGGCCGCCCCTCATAGCCCCTAGCTAGGTGCGCTACACCCCTCCCCTTCCTGCCGCTCTCTGACCCTTTTAAGAGTGACTCCTCCCTGAATAAACTGAGATTTTGAGACCTCTCTCCCAGGCTGTCTGATTGTCCTCCAGCTAAGGGGGGCTGGGTGCGGGCAGTTCCTCGACCTTTCACCTTTTCTTGGCTCAGCTCTGTCGGGTGTGCTTACCGCCTCTCCTGCTGGCCAGGAGAGTGCTGGGGGCAAAGGACCCCGACAACTTAGCTAAGTAAAATATTTCTTAAAAAATAGTTCTTGGGGGGTATTGTTAAGTAATATGTAAAAGTAAACATTTGTAATACACTCAATTTCTAAATCATTTCTATTTGTATGATGACAGGAAAGAGCAAGCTAAGTACAGATAATGCCCATTTGTCTTTATGTGTAACAGAATAAATGGGAGCTGCCTTGGCACTGTGGATTACAACAGGAAAATGGGATAACTCTGTGAGAGTTCCTAAGGGAATGGGCTGGTCTGGACAAAAGGAACACAGTGGACAGCATGATCATCCATCAATCTATCCTCCCTCCATTCATGTGAACCACCACCTATTGATCTAATTCATCACTTAGGCCTCAAGTAGGTAAATGTTCCACACAGAAGAACTGTGTATCTACCAAGGTCCAAGAAGAACATTTGTGATTTTCTTATCAATGGACAGGTGTTTATACAATGAAAAATGTAGAGTTACAAATGGAAAAGTAGAAACAGAAATGGATAGAGCTGTTTGAAAATAGGGTACAATACTTAGAAGAGGGATGGAATGAGTGTTCATAAAGTATTTTCAGACTTCCATACTATCCTTATAGAAAACACAGAATTCCTCTTCATATGTAGTATGTCAGGAAGGAATTCCATATACACATACGTAAATTTGTTGGGTATAAGAATAAGAGGTATCCTTAATAATTACTTTCACAGTACTGTGGTAATCAAAAAATTAAGAGATGTGCACAACAAAGTTTCCAAGACAGTTTTATGGGTTCTACTTCATCACAGATTCATTCGACTCATTGGTGTAGACTTAAGAGTGACAAATGTCCCAATTAAGTTTTGAGTTACGTTAGGAAGTAGTAGAGATATCATCCATTACATTTCAAAATAGTAACGTGCAACAATATAAATATAATATCATAGAGAGTTTTAAATATATCCAGGGACAATTATGTATTCTTACCATGCATCACTTTGAAATTAAATATATATTAGTTTCAAGTTAATTATGCCAGATATATAACTTAAAATCTATTCTTATCTTCATGACTCACCAAGATAAGACTCAGGGCATAATCACTTCTGCTATGAAAAAAAGACATTGGAATTGTGAAATGGGCTTTCCATAAGCTTATAAAATTTATAATTTTTTTGGTTGTTTTTTTTGTCTTTTTCTTTTTTGGTACTGGAGATTGAACCCAGGACACTATACTTGCTAAGGAAGTGCTTTGCCACTGAGCTACATCCCAGCACTAACATTTTTAATTCTTGTTCTTCATATTTTCATTTTTCTAATTCTAGAATTCTTATTATTTTTAATTTAATTTATTTATTAATTGAACACATTTTTTTTGACAAGGTGTTGTGCAAAAAGGGTACAGTTACATAGTAGGGCAGTGTGTACATTTCTTGTGATATCTTACGCCCTGTTTTTCTTTCCCTTCTCTAGGTCAGGTAGACATACATACAATACACAATGTATCAAGAACATATACAGTAGCCACATGGCCAAGCCCAAGAAAATTCGCCTAGGGCTTTAAATGTAATGTCGATATTAGACAATATGTCGACAGTAGTCTTATATGAACGTAGATACATAGCTTTTGAGCTAATGTATTCCACTGAGAGGTCGATTTTTGACCTTTATATGTTGAGTAGTTGTTTGGTTTTAGTTACATACTGTTGGGTCACTGCCCCAATCCTGTGGGAAGTACCATTTGACAAGCAGTTTTTGGTTTCACAGACCTGGTCTCTACTGTCTCTCCATCTCCCTTTCTTAACAGTCACATATCAGGGAGATCATGCCCCTTTGTTTTCTGTGTTCTAGGCTTGTCTCGCTCAACATTATTTGTTTGAGTTCTGACCATTTCCCTGCGAGTAACAATATTTCACCATTCCTAATCGCTATGTAGTTGGAATTCTTATTATTGAATGACATGCGTTACCTACATTATTTAACATTTTATACAAATACTGTATAAATGTTATTTCAGTGTTTACATAGCTTTTCAATATTTTCATTTTTAAATTTTTAATTGTTATTGTAAAGGTGATGTACAGAGGGGTTATAGTTATATAAGTCAGGTAAAGAGTACATTTCTTTTTGAATAGTGTCATCTCTCCTTCATTTTCTCCCAGTTTCCCACCCCCCCCCCCAAGGTGTGTAGCTCATTTCTAACATAGTGTCTAGTGAGTATCACTGCTGAATTAGTTCACCTTTTGTCCTATTGTTTCTGTGAATTATTTTTATATCTTTGTAGTGTCAATTTTCTTTCACATAGGCAAAGGAAAGGAAACCAGTTTAAACATTTTTCCTTTTACCCCATCAAAGAAAGTCATTATGGTAAATTTTTTGATAAAATTGAAATATTTTATGTGTACACATTACCATACACCATGTAAAGATGTTAAATATTCTTGAGAGTATCTGACCATGGCAGTACTCTTTCAAACAAATAACAAATGAAAGCACTGTGTCAAATGTGAAATTCAACAAGTTACTTATAATAGTCCTTACTAACATTAGCTCCTTGTTTCATTTCCTGAAAGATCTTCCTCTATTTTGGAAAAGCCCTAGTAATTTTCTTATTTTAGTCCTTTTTCTCTGAAGAGAATTTAAATTTCCTGGAAACATGGTTCTTGTATGCTTTGTTCATGGCTACATGCTAAACATCTAAAATACAACTAGTTAAAAAACAGGCACTTAGGACTGGGGATATGGCCTAGTGGCAAGAGCGCTTGCCTCGTATACTTGAAGCCCTGGGTTCGATTCCCCAGCACCACATATACAGAAAATGGCCAGAAGTGGCACTGTGACTCAAGTGGCAGAGTGCTAGCCTTGAGCGGGAAGAAGCCAGGGACAGTGCTCAGGCCCTGAGTCCAAGTCCCAGGACTGGCAAAAAAAAAACAAACAAAAAACAAAACAGGCACTTAAAATTATTTTAATAGATTAATCAACATTTTGTTTCATTACAAAACAAGAAGAAAACTAAATGGAAGAAAAACTAACTGCAAAGCTAGGTGCCGCTGGCTCATGCCTGTAATCCTACATACTCAGAAGCTGAGATCACGGTTCAAAGTCAACCCAGGCAGGAAAGTCTGTAACACTCTTATCTCCAATAAACTACCAAAATCTGTAAGTGGAGCTGTGTTTCAGGTGGTAAAGCACTAACCTTGAATCCAAAAGCTCAGGACCATGCCCAGGCCCAGAGGTTAAAGCGCCAGGACTGGCAAAACACACACACACACACACACACACACACACACACACACACACACACACACACACACACACACTGAACTGATGTTTGTAACATACAAATTATTCAAAGAAAAAAACCATTACATTTCAGATTCCTTGAATCCAACACTTACATAGTTATGCACATACATACACAAATTCATAGTATATATACTTCGAACATACATACTTTTATTTATATTACTTTGTAATACAATACAGAACATTTAAAACTTAATCGTTTTCCTATTTGATAATTCTCAGCTGGAGTTCACTTTCTTTTTTAACAACAAAAGCAAAAACAAGGCTGGGAATTTGGCTTAGCGGTAGTGTGCTTGCCTTGAATGCATGAAGCCCTGGGTTCAATTCCTCAGCACCACATAAACAGAAAAATCCGGAAGTGGTGCTGTGGCTCAAGTGGTAGAGTGTTAGCCTTGACCAAAAAGGAAGCCAGGGGCAGTGGTCAGGCCTTTAGTTCAAGCTCCAGGACTAGCAATAAAAAAAAAAAAGCAAAAGCAAAACCAAAAACATAAGGAAACTGAAAAAAGCATCAATTTTCAACAAAAAAATAAGTGAATAAACAAGTCATTATTTAGATATAAATTTGAAATAAAACAAACTTAAAGTGATTCACATAATAGTGCCAAGCCCAGAATTCTTAACACCCAGAACTTTCTTCTACACAACTTCAATTATGATATAATTATCACATGTCTATTAGAAGGTATTTAATTTTCAAAATCCTTTTGTAGGAGAAAATATGAACATTTTGTGACCAATAATATACAGACTAGAAGTTTGTACAAAAAATGTTTAACATCTCTGCCATAAATCAAATGTAAATAAAAACAACACCGAGATTCTATTTCACCCTTATTAGAATGGCCATTATAAAGAAAACAAATAATAACAGATGCTGATGAGGATAATGCCAAAAGGAAATCATTAATACACTGTCGGTGGAAATGTAAATTTGTTCAACCATTATGGAAAGTTCTGTGTAAGTTTCTGAAAAAAATTTAACATAGAATTATCCCATGATCCAGCAATTCCACTCATGGGCATTTACCCAAAAGATTACAAACCAGGATACAATAAAGCCAACAGCACAACCATGTTTATTGAAGCACTATTTTATCATTGCCATGGTATGAAATCAGCCCAGATGCCCCATAAAGGACGAATAGATCAAGAAAATGTGATAAAGATACACAATGGAATTTTACTCAACAATTAGAACGAATGATACTGTACTATTTGTAAAGAAATGGAAAGACCTGGAAAAATTATGTTAAATGAAGCAAGTGAGGCCCAGAGACACAAAAGATGGATATGTTCTCATATATATGGAAGCTAGATTTAGCTTATAAACTTATACATAAATATGTTGGGTGGTATGCACATGGTTACAAATGTATTAACTAAAATAGATTCAAGGAAGAACTCAAATAGTGTAATTTCTTAGAAAGGCAAAGTCAAAGTTCAGAGAGTAGGTATTCAAAAGGGGTAGGGTCAAGGGGAAAAGGGTGGACAAATGAAGAGGAGGAGAAGGGGGAAAATACAAGGAAGATTCCAATGTATATTCTACAAAATTAAGAAGAGTAAGGGAAGGGATGAGTAGGAGAAAGAAGGGTGATAATGTTGAAATGACTGGCTTTGATCAAGGTATATTGTATTCGTAAGCCAAGTTATTAAATGGCAACTCTTTTGTAAAACTTCTTAGAGATAATTTTAAAAAAGTAGAAAAAGGCTTTTTTCCTATTTTTTTCAGTTTTGTAGCTTCTTGTTGATTCCCACTACACAATATATATAAAATTTATTTTCTTTTGACACAAAATGTACCTTATTTCTATTGAATTTTTATTGTTCATTAGTTAATAAAGAGCCTTTTGTTTGAAATTATGGAATCTGATGTTTTCAGCCCACTCCCTTAATGACTATATAACTAAGAGAGGCATTTATAACTTCTAGATCTTTTAAGCACGAGGCCAGGGCGCACGAGGCCAGGGCACAACACTACACCTAGTGACTACAAGAAACCAGCTACTTACTGGGTAAATTCTATAGCCTAAAGATTGTTGTGAGTTTTAAAATGAAAACCTTGGTAACATTAATGTCCTGTTAAACTAAAAATCGAAAGAACTTTTCTTGTTCATCCTCTTATATTACATTTCAGTATTTGTCAACGGTTTCTGACCATCTTTTAGCACTCCTTCCATCCTAAGGTTTTAAAACCTTCATTTACCCCTTTGGAGAGCTCATTTAGGTCTTTTGGAGGACTCTTCTATCTGCTTTTGTTTTATTCTTCAATTTAGATTTGTTGAATGTCCCACCTTTGTTGTCTTATGATCAACGTAGTGAGTTTAAAGTATTGTAATATTTAAATTAGCTTTCTCTCCTCAATGCAGTTTTCTCTCATCTGTCTTTATAAATACAATCATAATTCTTTAAGTCATTCAGAGTCAATTTTTTTTATTATTTACCCTTCCCAGTGTCTAGCCAATTGTCAAATTTACTGATACTTTCTTTGCAAGTTTCTTATTCCTGTCCCTCCATTGATTGATGTGGCTGTCGCTCTAGGTCTGATGACCTCATGTCAATTGTAGACTCATTTCCATCTCTAGACAATAAAGCATCCTAAAACCATTTAAATCTGTCTTACCTTTGATATAAAATCTCAACCTCCTCAGAGAGTCAAATAAATCTTCCTGGAACTTGATTCTATGCTGGAGAACATTGCCTATGTGCATCTTACAAGATGAAATGATTTTTATTCAACTTTATCTCCCAAAGTTAATAAAAAAGGTATTAACAAAGAGCTGTTCAAAATTGTTTTACTTGGCATTATATTCACAGAATAAATTTACAGTGACCTGTAATTCACTTGATAATCATTTCTATTTCTATATTTTCAAAAGCCTGTCTATTCAAGCCTAACTAGTTTATTTAACTAATCACTAACCATGCTATTTTCATGCCTCCACAAAATTTTAGGCAAGGAGAACTACATCTAATTCAAAATCATTGTTCTATGAAGTTTTCTCAGCATTTAGAAAGAGTTGTACTCTAGGAATAGTGCGCTTGTGTATGTGCATGCGTGTACACACATACACACACAGAGCTCAAAACATTACTTTTTTTTTTCCAAATTTTTATTATCAAACTGATGTACAGAGAGGTTACAGTTTCACACTTTAGGCATTGGATACATTTCTTGTACTGTTTGTTACCTTGTCCCTCATACCCCTCTCCCTCCTCCCCCTTTCCCTCCCCCCCGCCCCCCCCCCCTGGTGTTCAGTTCACTTTCACCAAACAGTTTTGCAAGTATTGCTTTTGTAGTTGATTGTCTTTTTTTTTAACCATGTGTCTCTCAATTTTGGTATTCCCTTTCAATTTCCTACTTCTAATATGAGTATACATGGTTTCCAATATACTCAGATAAGATTACAGAGATAGTGTAGGTACAACC
Source organism: Perognathus longimembris pacificus (assembly GCF_023159225.1). Classification (NCBI taxonomy): domain Eukaryota; kingdom Metazoa; phylum Chordata; class Mammalia; order Rodentia; family Heteromyidae; genus Perognathus; species Perognathus longimembris. The sequence goes on along the minus strand of NC_063170.1, from coordinate 28,477,839 downwards.
ACTGGAAGATGATACAAGAACATCATCAATAATAGAAGCTACAGATACAGATGGGATGTTGAAAGTAGTTACAAATGTGATATAACAATCATTTCCATAACATGGAGTTCATTTCACTTATCATCATCTTATGTGTTCATAAGGGTATAGCTATTGGGCTCTTGTGATCCTCTGCTATGACTTGCCTAAACCTGTACTAATTATTCCCAATAAGGGAGACCATAGAGTCCATGTTTCTTTGGGTCTGGCTCACTTCACTTAGTATAATTTTTTCCAAGTCTTTCCATTTCCTTACAAATGGGGCAATGTCATTCTTTCTGATAGAGGCATAAAATTCCTTTGTGTATATGTACCACATTTTCCTGATCCATTCGTCTACTGAGTGGCATCTGGGTTGGTTCCATATTCTAGCTATGACAAATTGTGCTGCGATGAACATTGTTGTGCTGGTGGCATTACTATGATTTTGTTTGTGGTCTTTTGGATAGATACCCAAAAGTTGGGCTGCTGGGTCATAGGGGAGTTCTATATTTAGCCTTCTGAGGAATCTCCATACTGCTTTCCAGAGTGGCTGAACCAGTTTACATTCCCACCAAAAATGAAGTAGGGTTCCCTTTTGGCCACATCCCCTCCAACAATTGTTATTGTTAGTTTTCTTGACATATGACATTCTTACTGGGGTGAGGTGGAATCTCAATGTTCTTTTGATTTGCATTTCTTTTATAGCCAGTGATGTAGAGCACTTTTTCATATGTCTCTTGGCCATTCTCATTTCAATGCAATACCCATTAATATCCCAACACCATTTTTTAATGAAATAGAGGAAGCAATCCAGAAGTTCATATGGAACAATAAAAGACCCAGAATAGCAAAAACAATCCTAAGCAGAAAGAACAGTGCTGGAGGAATTACAATACCCAACTTCAAGCTGTAATATAAAGCTATAGTAATAAAAACAGCTTGGTAATGGCACCGGAACAGGCCTGAAGACCAATGGAACAGAATTGAAGACCCAGAAATGAACCCACAGAACTACGCCTACTTAATCTTTGATAAAGGAGCTAAAACAATAGTTTGGAAGAAAGATAGCCTCTTTAACAAATGGTGCTGGCAAAACTGGCTCAACACATGCAACAAACTAAAACTAGATCCTTATATATCACCCTGCACCGAAATCAATTCCAAATGGATTAAAGACCTCGAAATCAAAACAGACACCCTGAAAACACTAAAGGAAGGAGTAGGAGAAACACTTGGGCTCCTAGGCGCAGGACAGAACTTCCTTAACAATGATCCAGAAAGGCTACAAATCAAAGAAAGGTTGGACAAGTGGGACTGCATCAAACTGCAGAGCTTCTGTAGGGCAAAGGACATAGCTCGCAAGATAAACAGAAAGCCCACAGACTGGGAGAAGATCTTTACTGGCCATTCAATGGACAAAGGCCTCATCTCTAAAATATATGCAGAACTAAAAATATTACCTTCTTCCAAAACAAAACTGCAAAGTACCAATATCCCCCTCATCAAGTGGGCTAAAAGACTTACAAAGAGACTTCTCTGATCAAAACGTTACTTTGATATATTTTTGTTTAACTTGGGTGGTGTTATTTTTAGAAAACGTCATGAGCTAACAGTCATTTAAAAACTCTTATTTGCTATGGCCTTCTCCCAGTCACCATATAATTTATTGAAACATGTGCTTCTTTACTAACTAGATGGCAAATTTTTAAAGCTGTGCTGACTTTCTTGCTGTCAGTCACTCTCTTGCCTTGGTTCAGAGAGAGTGGGTGGAGTGGAAGAGGGTAGAATGCAATTCACAGATATATTCAAATGTATACTGTTCCTAGGAAAACATATATTTTGGATTTATTAATATTTACCATCTTATTCAATGCCATCTGCTTTTTTGGACTTTTTAGCTGTCTTGTTTCTTGGCGATATACAACTAAAGTATACAAACTTTTTAAAAGACATTAAGAGATAAGATATTAAAATTTATAATACACAAAAGAAATTTAATGATTAAACTATCTAAAGTTGCTTTATAAAGGGGGAACATTTGTATTTCTTAATTTAACTAATTTATAGTCTGCATTCTAAAACATCAATAGATAAATGTTTATATTTATAAAGGGTAAAACTTAAAATCCCTCCCCTCAACCCCAGTTATGGAGCCTGAACTGAGGGTCTGGGCACTATCCTAGAGCTCTTTCACTCAAACTTCAATGCAAGCTCTCTTTCACTTTAAGATACAATACCACTTCTGGTTTTCTGGTGGTTATTTGGAGATAGTCTCATGCGGACTTTCTTGCCCAGGCTGGCTTTGAACTGTGATCCTCAGAGTTCAGTCTCTTGCATAGCTAGGATTACAGGCATGAGGCACCATTGATGGGCTTAAAAACCTTTTAAGTAATGGCACTAGTAATTTTGCTAAGAGCAGAGCCAAGAGCTAAGTCTAGAGCACAGCACTTTAAGATATAAAATACACAAAAATAAAGAGTATAACTTTGACTTTGAGGTTCTTAAACAGAGGCCAAGAAGACCAGGGAGATACACAAAACTCCAGAGGATTATTCAGTATATATATATATATATATATATATATATATATATATATATATATATATGTTTAGATACTTCAATATCTATCTATCTATCTGTATATATCTATTTAGATATCTAGATATATGCTTTCTTCTTCTTCCTTTTTTTTTTTTTTTTTGGTAAGGAGACACAAAGGGATTTGCTACGACTCCAACAACTAAATCAATCAGCAAGCTTCAAAATATAATTTCATGCATTCTGCTACTTGACTAGTAAAACCTATAAACCACATAAGAGAATTTACTGAAAATGAAAGTAGTATTCAGGGTAATCAAGCAGTGCAACACAGGAATTCATGTTATAATTTTCATTACATAACACTGTCCACCCCTGTTCAGCTGCCTTGGAATGTACTGCCCTGACACAGAACAATGTGTTCATTTAGTCAACTGAGCAGTTAAAACAAAAGAACCACAAATCCAATGAAAAAACTCAAATGACAACAAGTGCATTATTAACATTGTATTATTCATCATTGTTTTCTGAGGTTGATATTGTTATCAACTCAGCTTATAAATGAGGAAACTAAGATCCCTGGAGATGTTGATATGTCAGACACATCTCTGAAGAACAGGTTGAGGCAGGACAAGGAATAGTAGGTGGGAGTGAGTTTTGAATCTGTTTTAGATGGTGCTCATCTAAATCATTTATCTAATATAAAAGTCCTAATGCCTTGACAAAAAATGAAAAGAGCCATGTTTTTGAGGTTCTTAACCTTCATTAACAGCATAGAATCCTAGGAATAAACAATGTTCACAGTAGACTGTTTCTCTTTGGAGGGTTAAAATGTAAATAATAATAGCTTCTTTTTTTGTTGGAGGTTTCAACCTGGGGCCTTACACTTGTTAGGCAAGCAATCTACCACTTGCACCATGCCTCTAGACCTCTTGGCTTTTGATATTTTCCAGAGGGTCTTGAATTTCTTGTTAAGGCTGGTCTGGACTACATTCATTTTACTTAAGCATCATGTGGAACAGGGATTACTGGAGTGATTACCATCCCTTTATTTGTTTCTTTGTTTAGATAGGGTTTCCGAACATTTTACATGGGTTAGCTTCAGTAATGTGATCCCCCAATCTCTGTCTTCTGTGTAGCTGAGCCTAAACTGCCATGCCAGTCTCCTAAGTGACTTAGTATTCAAGTTTTGAGAGCTCAGATTAAATCTTTTGGTTCTATTTGTTCCATATGCCAGTTATACTTACTGAATATTTATAACCTGTAAATTTGCAAATCTTTGTTAATAAGATGCCATAGCGTGAGGGGGGCGGTGGGTAGAGGATGGGAAAGTGGCCTAGTGGTAGAGTTCCTGACTCACATACATGAAGCCCTGGGTTAGATTCCTCTGCACCATATATATAGATAAAGCCAAAAGTGGTGCTGTGGCACAAGTGTAGAGTGCTAGTCTTGAGCAAAAAGACATCAGGAACAATGCTCAGGTCTTGAGTTCAAGCCCTAGGACTGGCAAAAAAACCAAACCAAAACAAACCAAAACAAAAATACCACAGTGGAAAATTCCATCCAGGACATGCATTAAAAATGCATGGTGTAGGGGCTGGGGATATAGCCTAGTGGCAAGAGTGCCTGCCTTGGATACACGAGGCCCTAGGTTCGATTCCCCAGCACCACATATACAGAAAACGGCCAGAAGCGGCGCTGTGGCTCAAGTGGCAGAGTGCTAGCCTTGAGCGGGAAGAAGCCAGGGACAGTGCTCAGGCCCTGAGTCCAAGGCCCAGGACTGGCAAAAAAAAAAAAAAAAAAAATGCATGGTGTATGTTTATACACATATGTTTATGTGTGTAAGAGTACATATATGTGGTATACATAAATTACAGTACATTTCGTGTTTAGACATGAACATAATTATAACTAAGATACCTCATTATTTATATTCAAATATTTTAAAATTTGACTCAGCATTTTCCAATAAGGGATCCACATCTTGTACATGAGAAAATCATAATAATTACTACTTGGTACTCTCTATAAATGTCCCAGGACTATATTTTTGCATATTATTCCCAGATAAAAGTTTAAATTCGGGAGAGAGTAGGGGGGAAGGAGAGACGGGGAGAAAATGAGGGAGGAGGTAACAAGTTGAACAAGAAATGTACTTACTGCCTTACATATGAATCTGTAACCCCTCTGTACCACACTTTGACAATAAAGAAAAAAGTTTAATTAAAAAAAGTTTAAGTTCAACCAATTTTTAAATGTCACAATTTCTTCCTACTTTAATAGTGGACTGACCAAATACTGTAACAAAATAGACATCTTTTAAATTTCTAATAGTTCTGAAAACACTGGGTATAGTTCTCAAACAATAGGGCAAAAGCAGAAGAAGGAAGGGGTTTGAAAGACAAAATAATCTTACCAAAGTCTGCAAAAGCTGACTGTCCAACCAACATCAAATTTTTAGGCGTTTCAAGGGTATTACACTGAGAGAAGTTTCCATCCTGTTGAAGTCAATAGGACTTTGAATTAAAACTCATCACATACCCATTTATCAAATGTAAAACAGCATTTTAACTGAAGCAGAGAAATAAACAATGTAAGTCTTTTGTTGTATTAACGTCACTACAATGTCTTATGAGCTTTGAAGAAATTTGAATTTGAATTTACAATGAAATTTGAATTTACAATGAAATTTACAAAGAAATTTGAATTTACAATGCTTTTTATGGGTTCCATTTCTAGAACTTAGACTCCAGACTTGGGCATTGTCATTGAGCTTTTATATGCAAGGATAGCATTCTACAACTTGATCCATAGCACCACTTCCAGCTTTTGGGGAAGCTTAATTGGAGATGAGTCTCATGGGCTTTCCTACCCAGGCTTGCTTCAAACCATGAACCTCAGATCTCAGTCTCCTGAGCAGCTAGATTTATAGGCATGAGCCATCAGAACCTGGCTAATTTAGAAGCTTTCTTTCTGCCAATTCTGGTATGGCTTTTTCCCAATCATCATCATCATCATCATCATCATTTCAGACATCATTGGCATCTTTTCATGTAGAAAGCCTTGAAAATATAAAAATCTACTCATAGTAAGTTTAGATAATAAGACAAATAAAAGATTGAACTCAGAATTTTGATGTAAATAAAAAATTGCTATTGACTTTGATACCTACATATCTTATATAAGGTATCTATGTACTTCAAAGGTTTCCCTTTGTTCCTTTAAAGCTACTACAAATTTTCAAGTTATTCCTTAAGGAAGTGACTCCTGATGCTCTCAGAGAAGGCACTGCTACAATGAAAGTACAAAAACTGCCTGGGAAATATGCATGCGTGAATGAGAGCTGTCTGTAACAGGCAATTTTCTAACCATTTTGCACTCCATTATCCATAGACAGAAATGTTTCCCCTACTATTATTAAAATATCTGATATACTTTTTTTTTTTTTTTTGCCTGTCCTGGGGCTTAGACTAAGGGCCTGAGCACTGTCTCTGGCTTCTTTTTGTTCAAGGCTAGCACTCTACCACTTGAGTCACAGCACTACTTCTGGCTTTTTCTGTTTATGTGTTGCTAAGGAATGGAATCCAGGGCTTTATGCATGCAAGGGAAGCACTCTACTGCTAAGCCACATTCCCAGCCCTGATGTACTTTTCAAATACTTTTTGTATCTATGTATTATTTGTACAAATGTATTAAACCTTGGTGTTCATTTTCCACTATTGCTAGAACCTGCAATTGCACTGGAGCTGTTGTGTCAAAGTTGCCACTTCTGACTATAGTGTTAAAAGTTATATTTTGTTTTAAAAGATTATTGTATACTGAGTATACATGATGTTTTTTGAAAAAAAAGAGAAATAACTCTTTTAATAGAACATATTAGTTCTATCATGTGAGATAAAGTTGATAATAAAGCTAGTAAACTGACTCAAGTGGATGAAGCTACACAATGAAAGTATGAACTTTGGTTAGCATGTCTAGAAAAATCTCTACATATAAAATCATGATTTATCCCCATTCAGAAACAACGAGCCTTTCCAGCTAATAGCCTCCCACATGTTAAAAGCCACATTTGCTAGAATGCTTGCAACTATGAAAATGGTTGAAATTATTTCGTGAAGCTTGAAGTTTGGAAAGGGAGAGAGTCACAGAAGGAGTGAGACTGATTGGAACACATTATAAATGTATGGAAATATAATCATGAAATCCTCCTTTTTATAACTAAGGTAAGCGAATAAAAATACAATAAAAAGCATCACATTCTCAGCGAGTATTAATAAAAGAGAATGTATCCTTGGCAAAGTGGCTATGTGTGGAACCATTGTATAGATGACATAGCTGGGAAAAAGATACTTCACTCAAATTTCCCACATTATTATTACTTGTTATTTATTCTGCCTGGTAATACAAACGACATAAGCTAAGTTCCATTTAGAGTAATGTCATTTATATACTTTTTCTTTGATGACAATGATCTAATAAATGTTTTCATCAATATCATTCCTCTCATTACATATGTTTTAAAGTAAGACAAAAGTATGCTTTAAAAAAAATGAAACTAGTTAACTTAGGAAGACCACAAGCAAGACATCAATATTGCTCTGTATTCTGACTCTATAGAGAAAGTACTAAATGTAGGTTTAAATTATACAAATTCTAGGGCTGTTTAATAATCTGGGTTTCACTTTAGTTCTTCACTGTCAGATTGGGATACATGTGCTATTTAAAAATAGGTTTAGAAAGATACTGGTGGCTCACATCTACAATTCTACTTAACAGTTTAAACTCAACCTGGCCGAAAGGTCTGAAATACTCCATTTCCAATTAAACAGCAAGATGTCAGGCTGGAGGTGTGCTTCAAGTGGTAGTGTGTTGGTCATGAGTGGTAAAAACTAAGCAAGAGCATAAGACTCTGAGTTCATGCCCTGGTACCAGGAAAAAAAAAATCAGTCTCAAGTAGGATTCTAAAGACAGTCCAATAGAGTGACAGATAAGGAAGTGTTTTGCAAGATGTATTGTTAAAAGGTATTTTTACAGTGGCAGTCCTGTCCTTATGATGTGTAAATTATTTTGTCACGTACTCATCTACTCCATAGTCTTTTTTTTTTTGGCCAGTCCTGGGCCTTGGACTCAGGGCCTGAGCACTGTCCCTGGCTTCTTCCCGCTCAAGGCTAGCACTCTGCCACTTGAGCCACAGCGCCGCTTCTGGCCGTTTTCTGTATATGTGGTGCTGGGGAATCGAACCTAGGGCCTCGTGTATCCGAGGCAGGCACTCTTGCCACTAGGCTACATCCCCAGTCCCCCATAGTCTTAATAACCTTTATTAATTTCCTGTAGTCCAGGAAACTGGGCCAATTAATAAGGGCTATACCTATGTCCTTGTCTCTTCTATTGTCTAGCTCATTTCTGAAATTACTATGCAATGACTTCAGGATAGAAGTTTTAGACAAATCCTGGCAGCACTGTTACTAGGTTTGAGGTCTAAAGTTAGTTCTTTAAGATCAGTTGACTTGTCTCTAAAATGTATTTTTTTCTCTGTGTGTATATTCTAGATATAATTTTATGATTTATCTCCATTCCCAAACAATGATACTTCTAAGGTAACAGTCTCTCAAATATAAAAAGCCACATAGACTAGACTTCAACTAAGAAACTGTTGAAATTGTCTTGGGAAGTGGGGTAGGCTGGAAGGGGAGAAGGGAGAGTATGAAGGTTAGTGAGATGATAAAAATAAAGTGCCTAACACACAATATACATTTAGTTAACATTCAGTGTTGTCATTAGGAATATTAGTAGCAATACTATTATTGGTCCACTACTGAATTATCTAACCATCACTGCTGAGGAAAGAGCCATTTTTCCCATAGTGCTATGTTGTATCAAGTACCTTTCTTGGGCCACTCTAAATGCACTAGCCTGACATTTTTATGTGGAAGTTGAATCTAGGTCCTCTAGCAAGAGCTAAAACCCTAGCCTTTCCATTTTGTTTTTGACATGGGGATCTCCCTAATATTGCATAGCATGGTCTCAAACTAGGAATACTCCAGTCTCGACTTGTTGAGTATCTTGAATAACAGGTGTGTATCATAATACTCAACTGAGTATTTTAAACTTTAATGCTAAAACTACTCTATTCATTATGTTAAAAATGGTCTGGAAGCAATATGTGATAATTATTGTGCATCTTCACTTAGACTCATGTAAAGTAGTGAATGTCAATTAATTTTATCCCCTTTAGATTTGGCAAAATCTGAAGACATTTTTGATTGTCACAGTGAGTAGGGGACAGAGATATTACTTTTGTTTTGTAATGGAGATAAGAGCCTCACAGTCTGTTCTGCCTAGGCTAGTTTTGAAGGGCAATAATCAGATCTCCATTTTTTTTTTTCCTTTGCCAGTCCTGGGCCTTGAACTCAGGGCCTGAGCACTAACCCTGGCCTCTTTTTGCTTAAGGCTAGTGCTCTGCCACTTGAGCCACAGCGCCACTTCTGGCCATATTCTATATATGTGATGCTGAGGAATTGAACCTAGGGCTTCATGTACACGAGGCAAGCACTCTTGACAGTAGGCCATATTCCCAGCACCAGGATAGAGATATTACTATATAATCTACAACACTCAGGAAAGCTCTCTACTACAAAATGTCAGGGTTGAAAATTCTGACAGCCTGTCCAAGGATCTGACTTTGTCACTCTTCTGGGTCTTTTCCGAGACATTTTTTACTTGAATTCCAGTTCTATATTTCTAACTAGTTCCTTGACATGTTGCTAACATAATTTTTCCTACCTCAAATTAGATACTTCTTTTTAGTTATTTTTGGTGGTGGTGGTGGTGGTGTGTGTGTGTGTGTGTGACTGCCCCAATACTAGGGCTTGAACTCTGGTTGTCATGTTCTTGTTCAATTTTCTTGCTCACAATCGGTGCTCTACTACTTGAGCAGCACCAGCATGGAATTTTGCTGTTTAATTAGAGATGGAGTCTCATAGGCTTTTCTGGTTGGGCTGCTTTGAACTGCATTCCTCAGAACTCAGCCTCCATAACAGCCAGAATAACAGTAGTGATCAAAAACACCTTTCTTCTTTCATCTTTGCACATTCTGCTATAAATCACAATTTGCCATTGTGTTAATGGCCATCCTCCTTTATACTCCTTTTCTATCCCAGAATACTATTCTTTAAATCACTTACCTCTTTCCCACGTGACTGAGAACTCCACCTACATTATTTTACCTCCTGTAGTTTTCCACATTAATATATCTGATGTGGAACAGCAAGGTTAACTGCAATATGAACCTTCTCTTCATCTCACTCTCACAGTTCTAAATCATAGAATAGCTTCTCAACAGAGTTTTAGAAAATCAAATTAGTTAGCTGAGAAGTCAAACATCTTTTATCATCTTGTCTAAACCAATTTTTCGAATCTTAACTTCCAAGGTCCCATTTATGTTCTGGTCCAAACCAGCTACCTTCTTCTCTTTGAAAATATCTTTTGTTATCTGTAGAGTTCTTCTATTTTAATGGTACTGGGGTTTGAGTTCAGGGTCTCAAACTGGCTAGACATGTGCTATACTGCTGAGTCATATATTCAGCCCATTTTTACACTTCTTGCCTGACTCTTTCTCTACCTTTCTCATTTTCCAACACTAAAATCTGACTTATCTATACTAGGCATGCAAGTACCACATCTTTTTTTGAAGCCTTACTGATAAATCTAGGTGGGTCAGGGAGAAGCAAATGCTCTTTGACTCTGATCATACCAGCCAGAGAGTTATCTATACTGGCTTCTCAGTATGATTTCCTCCTGTCCTACCCTTGTACATCTTCCAGACACTATTATGGACTGGAACAGGCAAATGACACTTTCAAGCCACTACATTTCAAAGTGACATAGTTTTATAAGTTTGTTACTATAAAATGTTTGACTATTCTTTGAATACAGTCATCTACTTTACAAATACTATATTTTATCTGAATTTGTTAATTGTTTTAAAAAAGCGATATGAGGGTTTAAACTCCAGGCCTTATAGTGAGTAGACAGGTGTGTCACCACTTGGGCCACATACCCAGCCCTTTTTCATTTACTTAATTTTTTCACATTAGGCTTTCTTGTTTTTGCCCAGGGTAAGCCTCAGTCAGTGTTATCCCTACTTATATCCTCCTGTATAGCTGGGACCATAGATGTATACTATCATACCTCGCTTACTAATTGAGACAGGGTCTTGTTATCTTTTTTCTCTGGCTACCTTGAACCTCAAGCCTCTCTATCTCTACCTACTGAGTAGCTGGGATTGATTAAAGTCATGTGCCCCTACTTTGAGCCCTTCAACTAGCTAATTTTGAGTCTATATTCTCCATAACTTATATTATTGATTTACGTATTTGCATCTAGGTACAAACTTAGATTCTTGCTTTGACCAAACTTTCGTCAGACTCTTTTAAGACCCCATTCAGTCCAAACTGAGAGTTCAATTTTAGGAGGAATGAAGGCAGAGCTTAAGAATTATGCTACCCTCTTAGTAATCGCTGATCCACTGACCCACCTTGCTCCTTGGCTATACATAATGTCATTTTTCTGTGTTGTATGTATAGTTGAGCCTAACTTCTTCCTTGCTTCAAGCTCTTCCTTATCATCTTAAACAAGTTTATGAGTAATTTTTTTAAATAGTTATTCACTGATATCTTTAATACAAAACAACTTTTAGTCCTTATTAGCCAATAGCCAATTTATTAATTTTCTTTAAAGAAAACAATATCAGGTCTGGGAATATGGCCTAGTGGCAAGGGTGCTTGCCTCCTATACATAAAGCCCTGGGCTGGATTCCCCAGCACCACATATATAGATAAATGGCCAGAAGTGGCGCTGTGGCTCAAGTGGCAGAGTGCTGCTAGCCTTGAACAAAAAGAGAAGCCAGGGACAGTGCTCAGGCCCTGAGTCCAAGACCCAGGTTTGGCAAAAACAAACAAACAAAAAAAATATCAAAGATACAATATCAAAGATAAAAAGACTCCAATAAAATCCACATGAAGATTATTTTTACTATTGAGTTACTTTATCACCTTTAAAACCAAAGATAGAGGATGCCATATATTTAAAAGTGTTTTCATAATTTTATATACATCTACTTATTTTTATTGAGGCTCTTTTCCACAATGTACAAAATAATTAAATAGATCTTTCACAAGGTTCAGCTGAGGCAGGAATGAAAACTAAATGCAAAAAAAGTATCCCTCAACAGTGGAATTTGTTATATATAACAATCATAAAGAATATGACAACTATATCTCTAGCATTAGAAATACAATTATATTTTTAAGTCTTTGGTTTAGATGTCTTTCTTTCCTTTTTATAAACTTTGCAATTCTTAAGAATACTAAAGTGGTGTAGCTTAGAAGCTTTTAGAAGCCCTGGTGATGTCTAAAGAGAGCTGCTTAGTTCCCCAGTTTCTGTGTGTGAGTCTCATCCAACACCATTGTCTGTTAGACAATGGCCAACAATGAATGAATTTGGCCACCACCACTTTGAACTTTACATTAGTTAGAACTCACAGTTTTTCATTAGCATTTTCATAAAACCTGTAAGAGGCTAATGGGTTTAATTTGATAAAAGATAATTTGGAGTAATTAGGTGGAAAAATCAAGAGATCTAAAACTTAAATTTTGTGTCTTCTATATTGCAGGCACTTTACACACAGTTAATTTAATGTTCCTCAATATTCTAGGAAACAGACTCTTATACCCATTCTCTATATGTAGAAAGTGACATTTCACACTTGACTAACGTGACAAATGTTCTGAGGCCCATGTTATTGGTCTTAAATCTAATCAAATATTATGCAACTACTTTGAGTGGGTTAACCTTATTATTTTTCATAGAATATGTGTCAAATTAAAGATAACATAAATCATGAAAGTAATTGTTTGATTAACAATTACAAAAAGAAAGCCTATTGGGAAAGACTTCTTAATCCTGGTCACTTGGCAGTCAATTTAGTGTCTGTTGTTTCTATTTCTTTTTGTAAGCCTGAAGGCAGAGAAGAAAAATTAGCTTTTTAAAAAAGAGTTTTCTTCATAAAGCATCACAGTGGCAAATTATATGACAGTAACCTTTCTCAACAGCTGAAAGCCTAGTCAACATGCTATATTAAAGCAAGCTGGTCAGCACCTATGCCTGGAAACTGGCAAAGGGAGGGCTGCTGGCTGAATGGTTCCTCAGCATTGTTCAGCAATTTGAATACAACACAACCAAAAGCTCTTATAGTTTCTATTTATTATGGAAATCAACCAATTCAAATGATTATTTTAATTTCATTTTCTAAATCATGTGCCTTTACTGAAAGCCATCATTTAAAAATGCTCTAAAGAAAAGATTTCTTACCAAATTTTCACATATCTCAAACTGGAAAGTATTAGATTCAGACAATGTTGTGAGGAATAAATCTAGAAGGAAAAGAATGGAAATGTAAATTTTTGTAGTTATATTTAAAAGAATGAAGAGTTGCAATGCATGAAATTATAGAATTCTACCTAAATACATTTTGAATTATATTTTTAACAGGTTTGATCATATACGTGTGTGTGTGTGCTATCTTTTTATTTTTTTGGGGGGGAGGGGTCAGGCATGGAGCTGGAATTCAGGACCTGGATGTAGTCCCTAAACATTTCTGCTCAAGACTGGTGCTCCACCACTTCTGAGCCACAGCTCTACTTCCAATCCTAGCTTCATTTGTTTTTTGTTTTGGCAGTACAAGGGATTGAACTCAGGGCCTCAATCTCTCCAGGCACACACTCTACCACTTATGCTACACTCTAGCCCTTTTTACTATTTTTTTAAATTAAACTTTGTTGACAAGGTATTGTGCAAAAGGTACAGTTACATAATAGGGCAGTGAGTACATACCTTGTGATATCTTACACCCTCGTTTTTCTTTCCCTTCCCTAGATCACGTAGGCATGTATACAATACCCAGTGTACCAAAATCATATACAGTAGCCATGTGGCGTACGCCAAAGGAAATTCACCTATAACTTTAAATATAATGTCAACAATAGAGTTTGCTTATCCTTGTCTTATATGATCATATGTACATAGCTGTTGAGTTATTGTGAACCACTGATAGTTCTATTTTAGACCTTTTTATGTTTAGTAGTTGTTTGGTTTTAGATACATAATGTAAGGTCGCTGACCCAAACCTGTGGAAATACCATTTGACAAGAAGCTTTTTGTTTTGCAGACCTGGTCTCTCCTTTTTTTTTTTTTTTTTTTTTTAAGGCAAATGAAGTTACTCAGGAGGCTGAGATCTGAGGAAGCCAGACTAGGCAAGAAAGTCTCTGAGATGCTTATCTTCAATTAACCATCAAAGAGGCGGAATGGAGCTGTGGATCAAGTGGTACAGTGCTAGTCTTGAGCACAAAACCTCAGGGACAATGCCCAGACTTTGAGTTCAAGCCCCAAGACAGGCAGGAGCGCGCGCACACATGCACACACACGCATGCACAGGGACCAATGAAGTTGTATTAGTGCAATTAAGAAAAAATGTATCCAAAAGGTACATCTGATACTACTCCTTCAAAACCTTTATTTTGAAGGTGAGTGTTTGTGTGTATGATACTAACATTTGAACCCAGGCTCTCAAGCTTGGTAGTCAGGTACTATGCCAGCTGAGCTATGTCCCTAGCTATCCCTTTTTGCTATAGGAATTTTGCAGGTTTCATGGGATTTTTTTGCCCAAACTGACAAGGACAGCCATCTTCCTACTTAAACATTTTTTACAGCTGAGATGATGAGTTTGTGCCACTAACTCCAAAATTTCTAAGATGGAGTTTCCTGCTAACTTTTTGCCTAGGCTAGCTTCAAACGACAATCATCCTAGTCTCTACTTCCAAGTAAACTGGCATTACATGCTTAAGCCACTCAAAAAATTCTCTCAGAAAACTCTTCACTTTCAAGAACAATTACTTGCAGCACTTTTTTTCTTCTCGTTTTTTATTTTTTCTTTTCTTTTGTGTGTGTGGTGTTAGGGATGGAGCCTAGAGTCTTTTGCATATCAAATAAGCACCACACCAATGAGATATACCCCAAGCAATATTTTTCCTAACTTTTATACCTTAAATCTTTCTTATTCCAATGTGCAAGGTATATTCTGATAATCACATTTTGTATTCCACTATTCTTAGGCAGTTGTTAGCATTATTTTAAATCACAGATTTGTTTGAAGTGAACATGTCATTTTTCAAATTTTGAGTAACAGATGAATTGCTTTCATAAATTCAAACAAGAAAAAATTTAATACTATTTCTTAGCAAAACAACACTCTCACTACCTTGTAATAAAAAGGTCAGTTAGCTGTATGGACATCTATTGTAACTGTGTAATTTAGAATGTTTTCATAACGGTAGTTTTACTTACTGACTATAAAGGTTTGAAACTTGGGAGATAACTCATTGGAATATGAAAGTAGCATTCTTTTATGCTTTAACAAGGTGATTACTCAGTGATACAACGATCATAACTATTTTATAGAAAAATCCTTTCATATGCAGAAAATTATCACCACTCATACTTTCACATTTTGTTATGGGGTTCGAGGGAGGGTATTTCCTGTCTCTCCAAGAGTCCACCATTTAGAGACAGTCTCAAGCAAAAAGATGAATTTATTGGGGAAACAAAAAGTGAACTGACCGCCCAGGGATGCAGCACAGACTCGGGAGCTGAACTGTGACAGTGAAAAGCGGGCTGACCAGCCAGGGACACAGTGCAGACTTGGGAGCTAACACTGTGATCCCAAGCTGTCCTTAAGTTGGGGTTACAAAGGCAAATACCACATGGTCAAGCCTGGCCACACACAGGTGGCCAATGGGGTTACAACACTGACAGAGAAACTGCATAGTCATGCCAGGCCACATGCAGGTGGCCAATGGAGTTACAACCTGCCACATAGTATCTGTTTGAACTAACCTATCATTGTGGTCCAAATTGTCACTCATCTCAGGTGTTTGGTGAACAGGTGTTTGCAGGGTCCCCTCACAAAGCAAGTGAATCTGAGCCGAATTGTTAAGCCTAGGCTATTGTCCTTATTCACAGCGGGTATGTGGGGGGGGGGGGGGAATTAGGCCTCTCCTCCCTGTTTAACCTTGCACATTCCACAACGAAGGTGGTCAAGCAGTTTACACAATCTTATCACAGAGAAGGGGACCTTCCCTGGATTGGGGCATATGGGGCACACATCTCCCAACCCTGAAGCTCAGGGGCAGGGAGATCTTAGTGAAGATGGAATCAGTTTCTGCTCTCTTTAACTAATCTGAGATGGAGTCAGTCTGATTCCCCTCAACAGTTTTGTGTAAAATTTCCTAAGAATTCATGAAGTTAATGTATATAATAATAATAATAATAAAATAGTAATGAAGATTTTCATAGAATCCTCAGAAAGTTGAGTAATTTATTTACTTTTATAATTAGATGAACTGAAGATTCCTGATTCCAGGGAGGATCATTTGTATGTAAGTTCATGTATCAAACACTTCTGCATGTACTTTCACTTCCCTGCAGATGCTTTGCCTTTGGATACAGCGGTATGTACATTTCTTTAGTTTTGAACTCAAGACTTTGAATTTTCTGTTGTTTTGTTTTGTTTTGCCAGTCCTGGGGCTTGAACTCAGGGCTTGAGCACTGTCCCTGGCTTCTTTTTGCTCAAGGTTAGCACTCTAACACTGGAGCCACAGTGCCCCTTCTGGCCTTTTCTATATATGTGGTGCTGAGGAATCGAACCCAGGGCTTCATGTATACTAGGCCATATTCCCAGCCCAAGACCTTGAATTTCCTATGCAGACTCACTACCATCTGAGCCGCACCTCAAGCTCTTTTTGTTTTCATTATCTTTTGAATATGTTTTCACATTTTGCTCTAAACAACTGGGACCATGATCTTCCCATTTAGTCTCTTTGTGTAGCTGGGATGACAGCTGTGTACCACTCCACCAAGGATTTTATTGACTGTAATGAGGTCTTTTGAGATTTTTGTCTGGGTTGGTCTCAAACACGGATCTATCTACCCTGTAACTAAGATTGTAGATGTATCCAGCATTCCTATCAAATTCTGAAGATCAGTTTTAATATTCATTGATATTTCTTGGATGAATTAATTACTACTCTAATGGTTGCTTTTATTGGTTGAGTTAGAATCTTACAGGCTGGATTCAAACCATAATCCTGTGTATCATAGCTTACTAAGCAGCTAGGATTAAAGACATGAGCCAGCACATCAAAGTTATATAGTATTTTTTTTTTTTTGGTTGGCTAATACTATATTAGACACAATACTTCCAATGACGTATTTACTTTCATAGTTACCTTGGGAAAATATCAAAACTTTCCAAGATTTGTGTGACCATATCAATGTCATCAATCTCTTCTAATCTTCCACACTACCTCTGGGATGACTAAAAACAAAAATATAAATTTGATCTCATTCTTTTCCCTTACGCTGTACAACCAATTCTCATCTATCATGTTATCTGCCTTTCCAGTCATTCCTCTTACTCTCACATAAGAAGGATAAACTCCAGGCAAAGAAAAGTTGTCTTTAGATTTTATAATAGTCTTTCCCATATTATTTGTCTCAGCACCTGCAATTCTTTCTCTCCATACTGTTATTCTACTATAGAGCCATCTGCTGAATTAATTCTTCAAAATTGGCTCATATATCTTCTTTCTTCAGATATTTCTTCTCCTTGAACATAGCTTTCTCCTGTTAGTATTCTACAGTGATCTCCATCCTGGTGGTGGTTATTATAAGTATATGATGACATTCTAGTTTCACATGTCTTTCTGAATCTTGCTGAGGGTAAGAGTCTTAGCTGACTTTCATATCTCTGTGATTATATGTGCTTGAAAAGTGTGTGCATTCCAATAATTACTGAATAACTAAGGAACACTATATTACATGCATTTTGTGGATCATATGAATTTTCTTGAACTGCTTAAAACTGTTACTTTGCTACATCTTTAAATGGAAAATTCTTGGGGAAAAAAGGAGTATCTTGCATTAAAAATTCTGATTAAGTTTGACTCATCTCAGTGACTACCCTAACATGGCTATTTGAAAGCTATTAAATTCATGAGCTATCTGGAAATGTACATAATCAGCATAAGAAAGTGATTGAGCATCAATAACCACAGAGAATTTTTACAAATGACCAAGAAAAAAATGCCAATACAAGTTCTGAGGCACTTAAATGTCAGTCATGCTCTTACATACTAGCTTACACAGGTTATAATGGTACAAATGGAATACATCAAACTTCTGAACTCAAATAGTTTAAGTCTAAATGAAGTGGTATAGCTCAATAAGGAACCAAAGTCTCAGTGTCCTGCCTGTAAGGCAGCTAACTGTATGGCTTAGAACTGTCTGTCACACAGGGATAATTAGAAGGAGTGATGAATTACTAGCAAACTGCTTACATTCCTAAAACATAAATCATAAATAAAACATAAATCCATTTTTCCTATTGGTGTTGCATTTGTTTCAATATAATATTTCAAGAAAGGTCATAAATTATGAGCTTCTTCTGCCATGTATACTTAGAAAATTTAAGAACCAGAACATAAAATGCTATTTTCATAGTTTCAATACCATTTATTAATTCTATGAAAAACAGTAAAACCAGATGAAGGATTGGAAATATTTTGTAGATTAAAAAAATCCTCATTGGCTGGGAATATGGCCTAGTGGCAAGAGTGCTTGCCTCATATACATGAAGCCCTGGGTTCGATTCCCCAGCACCACATATATAGAAAATGGCCAGAAGTGGCACTGTGGCTCAAGTGGCAGAGTGCTAGCAAAAAGAAGCCAGAGACAGTGCTCAGGCCCTGAGTCCAAGCCCAGTACTGGCAAAACAACAACAACAACAAAAAACCTCATTGTACTATTCAGTTAGGTAAGAGGGTTATGAAAAAATAAATGAAGTTGGGTGCTGGTGGCTCGCGCCTATAATTTTAGCTACTCAGGAGGCTGAATTCTGAGGATGGTGTTTTGAAGCCAGCCCCGACAGGAAAGTTGGTGAGACTCTTATCTCCAATTAATTACAGAAAAAGTCAGAAGTGGTGCTCAACTGGTAGAGTGCTAGCTTTGTTCAAAAGAAGCTTAGGACAGTGTTCAGGCCCAGAGTTCAAGGCCCCAAGATCAAAGGAACAAGAAAGAAAACCCAAGAATAAAATCACACATAGCTACAGCCATCTGATTTTTTAACAAAGGAGCCACTACATGGGGAAAAAAAAAAAGCTAGTATCTTCAATAAATGGAATTAGGAAAACTGGTTATCCACTTGCTACACACTTGCTACACTCTTATCTCTCACCTTATACAATAAATCAACTCCAAATGGATCAAAGAACTCAAAGTAAGATTTGAAAATAAATTACTTCAGGAAATATAGGAAAAATCTTAGAAGTAATAAGCCTATGGAATTATTGTCTCAATAGGGCTCTAATTGCAGAGAAAACAAAAACACAAATGACACATGGAATTACATCAAACTAAAAATTCTGGACAGCAAAAAACCCCCCAATGATCAGAACCAAAGCACAATCGTAGAATGGGAAAAAAATACATGCTACCTAATCAACAGAAGAATGACTAATATCTACAAAGAGCTCACACTACCCAAAAGGACTTAAAGCAGCCCCATTTACTTATTTAGGTTTCAAATTCTTGATTAGAATTTCGCTTTTTTAAAATTAAACTTAGTTACATAATAAGGTAGTGAGTATCTCCCTTGTCATATGTTACACCCTCCCTCATTTTTCTCTCACCTTCCCTCCCTCCCAGCCTGCTAGTTGTACAGTTCCTTTCCAGCATATTGTCTTATGAGTATCACTATTGCATTGGTTCACTCTTGATTCTTTGTCTCACCATTCTGATGTTCCCATTCCCTTCCCTAATTCAGATAAACATATATACAATACCCAGTATATCAACAATCATATACAGTAACAACAGGGGATAAGCCATAGGAGAATCACATAGTACATTAAAATAACTACAACAATAAAATCCTCATTTCCATATCTTGGAGTTCATTTTGCTTGGCCTCATCATATGTACATATGTACATCATATCATATGTACATAGCTGTTGAGCTATTATCATCCTCTGCTAGGACTATCCTAGACATTTTTATGTTTATTTAGTAATTGTTTGGTTTTAGATACATGATGTAAAACCACTGACCAAACCATGTAAAAATACCATTTGAAAAGATGTTTGATATTTTACAGACACGTTCTCTGATTTTTAATTTTTCCCCCCAACATCCATGTATCAGGGAGACCATGTACTTTTGTTCTCTGTGTTCTAGGCTTGTCTCGCTCAACACTATTTGTTCAAGATCTGTCCATTTCCCTGTGAATGCCATTATTTTATCATTTTTGATAGCTGTGTAGAATTCCATTGTGTACAGGTACCACATTTTTTTGATCCATTCATCTGTAGTGGGGCATCCGAGTTGTTTCCATATCTTGGCTATTGTGAATTGTGCAGTGATAAACATGGAGGTGCAGGTATCCTTGTGGTATCTTGGATCCTGTTGTTCTGGATATATGCCTAGGAGTGGTATGGCTGGGTCAAGGGTATGTCTATGCTGAGTTTTTTGAGGAACCTCCATAATGTTCTCCAGAGTGGTTGTACTAGTTTACATTCCCACCAGCAGTGCAGAAGGGTTCCTCTTTCTCCACATCCCCTCCAGAATTTGTTGTTGCCTGAGTTCAGAGTATAGGCCATTCTAATTGGGGTGAGGTGGTATCTCAGGGTTGTTTTTATTTGCATTTCCTTTACTGCCAGGGATGTGAACATTTCTTCATGTTTCTTTGCCATTTTTATTTCTTCTGTGAAGTCTCTCCTTAGCTCCCTTGCCCATTTAATAATTGGTTTACTGGGTTTGGAGGGGGTTAGTTTCTTGAGTTCTCTGTAGATGACGGATATTAGGTGCTGTGCTGGTGAAGATCTTTTCCCATATGGTTAGCTGTCTTTCTAGTTTAGTCAGTATGTTTTTAGCTGTGCTGAAACTTCCTATTTTGTAGTAGTCCCATTTGTGGAGTCTCTCCCCTATCTGTTGTGTTGACTCTATTCAGGAAGTTTCTGCCTATGCCTATAAGTTCTAGTGTCCCTCCTACTTTGTCCTTCAGTAGTTTCAGGATTTTAGGTCTTTAACGTCTTTAATCCATTTTGAGTTGATCTTAGTGCATGGTGATAGGCTAGGGTCCACTTTGAGTTTTCTGCATATGGCTGTCCAGTTGTCCCAGCACCAATAGTTGAAGAGGCTATGTTTTTTCCATTGTATATAATACAGCCCCATTTAAATATTAATGACTTTTTCACAAAAGTAGAAAAAACAATTTTGAAATTCATATGGAATTACAAAGCACCCTGAAGAGCCAAGGTAATCATGAACCAAAGGAACAAAGCTGATGACTTTTGTTACATAATCTCAAGACAAACTGCAGTTATGTAGTAATAAGACAGCACAGTACTGACATGAAACAAAAGACTGGCTGAACAGAATGAGAACCTACAGTAAATCCATACATATTCTGCCAGTTAGAGACATGGTTTACATTAGACTCCTCTCATCATGGAAAATGAAAAAAAATCATTTTCTAGCAATCGACATATATTCTGGATATTCTTTCCTGCCTTGAAAAATTAGGGCAATTGACACTATCAGTGTTGACTTGAAATACTCCATAACAAATGATCACATCACAATTTGGTAAAAAGTTCAGAATATAAACCCAATTAAGTATTTTTTCATTAAATTCATCTAACAAAAAGTAAAAATATTGAATCACATGCATATTCTCCAGACACTGACATACTGAAAGGAGGTAAATTATTAAATTTTAACATTGGCCCAGTATAACAGTTTCTCTTCAAATGAAGAGCCTGCTGGTTAAAGTTGCCAAGGTGGGGCCAAAGGGAGAGAGGTAGACAAATAACAAGGGAAAGAAAAAGAATGCAGTCAAGAATTCATTGCATATACCAGAAAATTAAGAATAGCAAGAGAAAAGGTGAGATGAAGGGAGGTGAGAATATAGAAAGGGATGCCACTGATTGAGAAGCATTGCATTCATAACCTTTGTTAAATGGCACCTCCTTTGTACAGACACTTAAAAATAATTAAACAACAACAACCACCAGGAAATGGCCAAGTGTGGTGGCCCATATCTGTAATGTTAGCTTCCAAGGAGGATCGCAATCTAAGGTCAGCTGTGAGTAAAAGCTTAGGATGCTATCCTAAAAATAAACTAAAGCAATAATGGCTTGAGATAAGGCTCAAGTGTTAAGAGTGATAAGTCCAAGGCCCTAAGTTTAAATCCCAGTACTGAAAAAAAATAGGGGTAGCTTTGGTTTAGATATGGTTTGAGTGAATCCCTGAAAGTTTCATATGATAGAAGCTTGGTCCCAGTGGGTACCAAGTGGAAGGTAAGGAGGAAGCAAAAAGATAACTGGCCTCACTCAACTCCTTTCTCTACATTTCCTTCCTCCTTTTTCCTCCCCCACCTCATCCCTTCCCTCCTTGTCTCTCCTCTCTTTAAGGTTTCACCAGCCCACGTTTGCTTTGAACTCATGATCCTATTGCCTTGATTTCACAAGTGTTGAAATGATAGGCCTGGGCTACCACACTCACCTTAAATCTTTTAAAATCATAGAGTAAGACAAAAAATAAGCCTTAGAAACTTCAACTACAAATTAAATAAGTGAATTAAATAATGTTGGGTATATTCAAAATAAAGACTAGTGATTAGCACACCAAACTGTAACCTCCTCCCTTTTATTTTGTTGTTGTTGTTGCTCATGCTCTATCACTTGAGCCTGCCTCCAGCTAAGCCTGCTGGTTATTTTGGAGATAGAATCTTGTGGACTTTTCTGACCAGGATGGCTTTGAACTGTGATTCTCCAGATCTCAGCCTCTTGAGTAGCTAGAAGTACAGGTATATGCCAGTGACACTCAGCCCATAATATTTTTTTGATATACTATGCTATAAAGGAAGAAAAGTTATGATAATCTGGTAGTGTAGCATTTTGACATTTTATCAAAAATACTAAAATGAAAAGGTTTCAAAATAATTCATAATATAATTTAGAATTGACTGATGAAATTCTCCTCAGAAGATAATAAAATATATTTCCATAGAAGTATTATTGTGGTTCATTTTGGAAGAAATACAGTAAACAAATCATTGATACCATTTTCTGGAAGCTTCAGACATTTTCACAAAGAGCCTATAATTGATGAAATCACTAAGAACTCTCTCAATAGCAATAGTTAAAAGAACATTTTGTAGCTCAGAGGCCATCAACTTAAAAGCTGCCATGTATAAGACCCAAACTTGGGGCTGGGAATATGGCCTAGTGGTAAGAGTGCTTGCCTGTATACATGAAACTCTAGGTTCAATTCCTCAGCACCACATACACAGAAAAAGCCAGAAGTGGGTGCTGTGGCTTAAGTTGGCAGAGTGCTAGCCTTGAGCAAAACGAAACCAGGGACAGTGCTCAGGCCCTGAATTCAAGCCCCAGGACTGGAAAGAAAAAAGGCCCAAACTTAAGTAACTTATGAGGTATTGGGATAAACGAGGTGATCAGGACACATGAACTGACAGAGTATAAGAGAAAACAGGAAGCTTATTCTTGGATAAAGAAACTCATTATTGACTGGAAAGAATGGAAGCTGATTAGCTTCAGTCATGTGTTGTTATAGAAATACAATTTTGTAAATATGAAAAATTATACTTTTATATACTATAATCTCAATGATCATAAGTACTGTAGGTTTAAAAAAAATTAAAATATGCCTGAGGAATGACATTGGTCCGCAAGCACAAATCTAAAGCCTATGAGATTATGTTATGTTTGCAGAAAACAAATTTGTTCTCTATAATTTGTTGTATCAAACAATTCTGCTAGAAAACATTCTGTACAGATATACTAATTTAGTAAGCATAGATACAGAATCTGTTAGAATGCATCCTCAGTCACAAACTACCAGTCTTAGGACAAATCCTCAGTTTCTAGAAATCACTTAAATTGTGGATCCTTTAAGTCCATAATCTTCTGTTGTAGATTTTACCTGTCTGTTTTTTATCCTAACACATGTGATCCCAAAAGAAGATTCACCATACTTAGCAGACAGCTCTGACTATCTCTAATTTAACACACAGTATGTATATTCAAGTCAGACAGGCTTAGATGCTATAATATGCAATACAGGCAAACATCCTAAAACTAAAAGTCATTAATGCTGGATGAGCAATAAATATACTTCTGCCTGCTTTCCCTCTCTATTGAAATCATCAGAAGTACTTTTGTTCTAATGGGAGAAAAGATTGGACTTTATTTCTGATTGTACATCAACAGGAAAATCTTGGGAGGAAAAAGCAATGAACTTTAAGCAGCAAGATGCTGGCAGAAAATAATAATAGAATCTATTAATTTCCAGAAATAGATATATTTAAAATAGGATAATTTTACTTTGATGATGGTTACTAAAAAGTGAGCAATGGATAACATAAATACCACATGTATTATCATAGAAAATTTATTTTTCATAACTTTTTGTTGGTGGTTGGAAGTATAATTAAAGTAATTATGGCAACTTACTATAATGATCTCCAAAGACAGAAATATTCTGAATTCTACTGCTACATGTAGCTCTCAACTAAAGTTACATATTTCCTCTGCCACTGTGAAGTCATGATGTTAAGGAATTTGGAAGAGCTTTTGCAGTTGTAGTATTTTCCTTAGAATATTTCTATGTGTTTATGATATTAAATTAAAAAAATCCATCTGAGGCTCTCCCAATGAGGGAGGGAATTGGAGAACAGACTCTTGAAATCAACAATCACTAAGATTTCCTGACTTTCTATCAACTCTTATGTGTGAAGTAAAATTGTTAAAATATAAATTGTTATACACAATGGAATTTTATGCCTCTGTCAGAAAGAATGGCCTTGTCCCATTTGTAAAGAAATAGAAGGACTTGGAAAACATTATGCTAAGTGAAGTGAGCCAGTCCCAAAGAAACATGGACTCTATGGTCTCCCTCATAGGGAATAATTGGCACAGGTTTAGGCTAGTCACAGCAGAGGATCACAAGAGCCTAATAGCTATGCCCTTATGAATGCATAAGATAATGCTAAATGAAATGAACTCCATGTTATGGAAACGACTGTTATATTACTTGTAATTACTTTCAACGGGCCATGTGAAACCACAGCTTCTATTGTTGATGATCCTCTTGTATCCCCTTCCTGTGATTGTACCAGCATTATCACTGTATCTAATCTGAGTACAGTGAAACTGTATGTACTGGTATTATAACTAGGAAAGTGAAAGGAAATATTAAAATCGAGAGACAAAAGACAAACGATTACAAAAGCAATACTTGCCAAACTGTTTGGTGTAAACCAACTGAACAACTCGTGGGGACAACTCATGGGGGGGAGAGGGAAACAGGGAGGGGGGAGGGGGAATGAGGGAGGAGGTAACAAACAGTACAAGAAATGTACCCAAGGCCTAATGTATGAAACTGTAACCTCTCTGTACATCACTTTGACAATAAATAAGAAAAAAAAAGAGAGAAAGAGAAAAAAAAAAGAAAGAAACAAAAAAGAATTTCATTTGGCCTTTGTTTTTTTCTTTGAGCAATTAAGCAAGCCTGCAAGCACTTGGATTATACACTATGGGAAATGCACTTCTAATAGTCCCTTTCATTACCTACAGATTCTTACTGAGTTCACCTCTGCCTCATTTACAAAGTTATAAAAACTACTGTTAATTGATTTCCAGCTGTTGATGCACCACTACTATCCAGAAATGTTTTTACAAGCTGTTGGATTTCTAAATTCTTATTTCCCTAATAAAGAGATTATTTTCAGTCTAAATTGATGATGTCCTACAAAAATTCATTTTCAAATTTTCTGTCTTTTAAGAGTTATTTGCTTTTCATAGAATCCTAAATTTAACTACATGCTAGGTTTCTACATTTGTGTTACATTTAGAAAACCAACCAACCAACCAATGTATTTTAATTGCTCACAAACATTGGGGAGATATTTAAATTCAATCTCAGAATAATTTACATCTAAGGTAGTCAATTTAATCAAGGGAATAAATGCTCCAAATTTTATGAGTAGAAGTGATTGGTCTCTTGAATAACTGGTATCAGAATGAAAAGTAGAATGATCAGCTGAGGTTAGCAGTTTATTCCTCTTATAAACTGCATAACAGGGTAGTTAAATATAAAATGAATTATTAAAAATGGGCAGGTAGAAAAGGTGAAAAAGCTTGGAAACTCTTTATGCATGTATGAATGTGCATGTGTACATTGCTCCATTGTGTGAAAATGAAACAAGAAGTTTGTTGAGAATGGTTCAGGAAGGGGAATAAGGGAGAGTGACATACATGGTTAGTCTGATCAAGGTAAGTTGTATATATACATGGGAATGTCAAACCCAAACCATCCTTGTAGAAGTTAATAATAAAACTTTCCACCATTACTGCTACAAAATACTACAAAAGCAAAACCCTAGCTAAGCTCCATTGATGGTGGAAATTCTTGATTTATAAATCAACCATTTAACTATTGTCAGTTCCCTTTCTGTATTTTTCCATTATCACTACTATAACATCTAGCTAAGCTCCATTGAATGTACCTCCACTTGATTTGTAAACCAACTTCTTAACTGTTTTTGGTTCCTTACACCACAGAAAAACTTTCCATCATTACTAGTAGAACATACTAGCAGGGATATTTTGCTAAATCTAAACCTGTCTTATAATAAAATACTTGAGATATATGTAATACATACTGATAATTTGGAAAAAGTGAATACTGGAAAAGTATGTATCTTTAAAAATTTTTTTAAAAAATTTTTATTGAACTCTGGGCCTGGGGTGCTGACCCTAAGCAATTTGGCTCAAGGATAGTGCTCTACCACTTTGAGCCACAGCAGTGCCTCTTGTAGTTTTCTTTCTTTCTTTTCTTCTTCTTCTTCTTTTTTTTTTTTTTTTGGCCAGTCCTGGGCCTTGGACTCAGGGCCTGAGCACTATCCCTGGCTTCTTTTTGCTCAAGGATAGCACTCTACCACTTGAACCACAGAGCCACTTCTGGCCATTTTCTATATATGTGGTGCTGGGGAATCGAACCCAGGGCTTCATGTATACAAGGCAAGCACTCTTGCCACTAGGCCATATTCCAGCCCCAAAGTATGTATCTTTTAAGGCTCCACTTGAAGACTATAAAATGATGTTGTTAAATTAAATAATTTTTTATTTTTTTTTTGCTTATTGTAGCCATCCATTCAAGCAACATCTTCTAAGCACCTCCTATATGTTTGGCACAGTATCAGAGAGAGAAACAAATGAAGCGTGTTCTTTGCTTTTCGTACTATGGGGACATGTAGAAACAGAAAATTTATTATGGCAGTGGCTATATTAGTTTTATTAACAGGTACCATGTAAAAATACTGCAGGGATGAAATTAGGGAGGGTATCAATGAAACAGTAGCATTTATATTAGTTAAAATTAGGAATTTAGTTGTAGAAGTGATGTACTCACATTAGTGAAATGGTAACACCACCAACATATGATTATTTTATAAGTCATAAAGCTTTTTATATGCAGAATAAGCTAAAACAAAATTATCAGATTGTGAATACATTTCAGGTTTGAGCTTAGCTTATTTACATATGTATGTAGTAAGTATACTTGACAACTTGATTTAAGCAGTCCATGCATCTCTCAAGTGAAATTATATTTCTTGAAAGAGAAACAAATATAATAGTGATTAAAATTAAATCTATAGTAAATGTATTAAAACTTCTTTTCAAACATGAAGTTATTTGAGTAACTCAAAGGCATATTTTTAACGATATGTAGAGTTGTAATGCAAATTGTAAAACCTTAAGAGTGACTAATCATCATTAATTTTCTTTCCCTTAGTCTTTCTGTTACAATAGCAGAATGTAATGTATAGGTCATGCTAGAGTTACCAGCACAACTATGTTCATCGCAGCACAATTTATCATCAGATGGTACCAACTCAGATGCCTCAGTAGTGACTGGATCAAGGAAATGTAGTACATATACACAATGGAATTGTATGTTTCTATCAGAAAGAATGACATTGCCCCATTCATAAGGAAAAGGAAAGACTTGGAAAAAAATCATAGTAACTGAAGTGAGCCAGACCCAAAAGAAACACAGACTCTATGGTTTCCTTCATTGTGAATAATTAGTATATGTCTAGGATAGTCCTAGCAGCAGATCACAATAATTCAATAGAAAGCTATGTACATATGAACACATAAGATGATGCTAAGCGAAATGAACTACAAATTATGTAAATAAGTGGTTTATCATTGTTGCTATTTTCAAGGTACCATGTGAAATTATGCCTTTTTCTTTCCCATGGTATTACCTCTGATGTCACTGTAACTGATTTTGGTATCCTGGGTATTGTATGCATGTTTATTGGAACTAGAGAAGGAAAGGGGAACATCAAAATGGAGCGATAAAGGGTAAAAGGTGAATCAATGCAACAGCAATATTTACATGACAACATGCTGTAAACCAACTGTACATCTCAAGGGGGAGAGAGAATCTGGGAGGGGGGAAGGTGGGAGAAAAATGAGGGAGGTGACAAGTTAGATATGAAATGTATTCATTGCTCTATGAAACTGTAACCCCTCTATATATCAGGTTGACAAGAAATTAGTTAATATAAAAGAAAGCTTACTTCAATAATAGAAGATTTAACTTTTCTTTTTTAATGTCAAAGGATCTTTTAAATGAGAACTGGAGGGCTGGGGATATCGCCTAGTGGCAAGAGTGCCTGCCTCGGATACACGAGGCACTAGGTTCGATTCCCCAGCACCACATATACAGAAAACGGCCAGAAGCGACGCTGTGGCTCAAGTGGCAGAGTGCTAACCTTGAGCGGGAAGAAGCCAGGGACAGTGCTCAGGCCCTGAGTCCAAGGCCCAGGACTGGCCAAAAAATAAATAAATAAATAAATAAATAAATAAATAAGAACTGGAATATGTAACGTTTAAAATTGAAAACTTGGGCTGGGAATATGGCCTAGTGGTAAAGTGCTCACCTTGTATACATGAAGCCCTGGGTTCGATTCCTCAGCACTACATATATAGAAAAAGCCGGAAATGGTGCTGTGGCTCAAGTGGTAGAGTGCTATCCTTGAGCAAAAAGAAGCCAGGGACAGTGCTCATACCCTGAATTCAAGCCCCAGGACTGGCAAAACAAAACAAAACAAAAACTGAAAACTTAATTAAAACACTATACCAAAAAAAAAAAAAGATTGGTTTGATATGTCAGATAGGGAAGTTCTAATGCTGCAGTATAAATTTATTATACTTGATTTGTAGAATAATCTGTAACATGGCAGAACCATCTCATAGAGAGAACATTCATTATAAAACCTTCAACATGAAAAAGCTGTATTAGTGAACAATCATGCAGAGTGAATAACAACAAAAGGAATGGAAAAACAAAGTAGAAGTCCTCTGAATTAATGATCCTAGACCATTACAGGCTTATATCCTTGTGTTCCTAACTATAATGAGAAAAGTTATTAGTATCCTAAACTTCTATAAGCAATGGAAATAACTAGATTATTTTATTAGTTACTAAACTGTTCAAAATTTAAAATTTGAAAATTCTGTCTTTGTCACTATAGATTTGATACTTTGAGTATCTGAAGTCTGGCCCACAGAGAATGGCTCTTACAAGTATTTATTTGTCAATCTGAGCAAGTCATCCAAAATAAATGGATTCTAAGCAAGTGCTTTCTAGGAGCTATTCCTACTAATTGCTCAGTTGTCTAAATTTTTCCTAAAAAGAGACTTACTAGAATAGCCCTTCACTTGACCTCACCTGCCATCCTACTTCCATGTGGGACAGACTAATTTGGGTATTTTATTCTAGAAACAAGGAAAAAAAATCAACTGGGACATCTCATCCTAGCAATGGGATAATGAAACAAAGCTTATTCTGGCAGTGAAGGACTATAGAGACATAAATAGTTCCAAAAACAACTACAAAGAGGAGCGGATGTTTTCAGAATCCAAATAGTCATTTGTGCCTTCCCTTTCAAAAGTAACTAAAAATGACATTAAATTTAGCAGTGGCATCATTAGAATATCTAGAGATTATCTAAGGGCTTTAAATACTATTTTAGAATGGAACTTTTAATCTAGAATTCAATTAATGATGGAAATATTTGATTTCAAAATGTCAAAAAATTCAGTTTAAGAATGTCCATTCATTTGTATAGAAAAATAAAGCAATATTGCCTTGTTTCTTTCATCAGCAGTATGCAATCCTGGATATCAGATTAAGAACACATCTATATTCAGAATGCAAGATGAAGAAATATCAAACCATGCAACACAATCTGCAACTAAATGTCATATCAGTCTCTTGGTAAAGAAGACAGCCTAATGTTTTAAACATCTAATCACACAATTCAGTTATTCAAAGAATGTATGTACTTCAACTATACTTTGTAGTAGTAGAAAACACTCAACGGTCCCTTTGCATTTTCTTAAGAATATTGGGGGTGGGGGTAGTTCAGAAGAAATCTGACTCTGTAGGTACTCAAAGCAAATACATTGCTGAATGCCAAAATGGAGTAAGTACAGCTGTTAGCTATTGCCAAAATGTGTACTGATTTTTGCTCCAAGGGTGGAAGAAAGCAAGACTAAAGTTCTGAAACACTATAAAAAAAGAGGAGATTATAGTTGAGAGTGTTGCTCATGGAGTTAGTTTATAAGGTAAGAGCAAAAGTGCTGAAGAGTGATCCTCAAGCTCAGGAATGTGTAAGGTAGGGGAAGATTGACCTTACTGTGCAGGAAACACCATGCTAATAAGACAGGAGATGGGCAAGCAAAGAGAAAACAGTAATAAATCTGAGAAGAAACAAGAGTTGAGATAAAGATTGAGAACAAGTATGGCACAGAGATTGATAGTTCACCTGGTAAAGCAATTGTTCTTAACCAGGGGCTATTCTATCTTTTAGGAGACATTGGGCAATATCTAGAGACAGTTTGGCTGCTACTGATATTTAGAAGGCAGAGGCAGACAGTGAGCCAGAAGAATGCAGGAAAGCTTGCCCAGCTGGTAACAAAAAAGAACTGAAAAATGTTCTTTATCAGGTATTTAGGAGAAAAAAAAAGAAAAGAACAAAAACACAACAATAAGGGCTGGGGATATAGCCTAGTGGCAAGAGTGCCTGCCTCGGATACACGAGGCCCTAGGTTCGATTCCCCAGCACCACATATACAGAAAACGGCCAGAAGCGGCGCTGTGGCTCAAGTGGCAGAGTGCTAGCCTTGAGCGGGAAGAAGCCAGGGACAGTGCTCAGGCCCTGAGTCCAAGGCCCAGGACTGGCCAAAAAAAAAACAAAAAAAACCAAAAAAACCAAAAAAACCCACAACAATAAAAACTATACACTGTTAAGCAAGCAAAGAAAATTAAAACAAATAAAAATAACAACAAAGACAGATAAAATAACAAAGACTTATACAATACAAAGTATGTGTTTTAGATAGATATAAATAGGTAAATAGCCAGTTGGCCAGCCAGCCAACTCTGCATGGTGCAGGAAGCACTGTTCACAACAGCCGAACAATGGAATTGGCCAAGGTGCCAAACCACAGATGAATAAAAAAGAAGTGGTATATATGTACATGCTATGAAATTACACAGCCATGGAGAAAAATGAAAACATGTCATTTGTGGGAAAATGGATGTAACTGGAGGACAGTATATAGAGACAAGTTCAAAAAAAGAAGATATCATGGTTCACTTAAAATGGGAGCTAGATCTAAAAGCGATACCTGCCCATGGACATATACATATGGGTAAATATCCTTATATATAATGATATATATATATAGAGAGAGAGAGAGAGAGAGAGATTAAAAAATCACGAATTGAGCTAGGGGATTATTTAGCAGGAGAAAAGGGAATGAAAAAAGAGTGAATAATTTTGAAACATATCACAAGTATGTATGAAAATAGTCTGTTGATAGACAAGTGGGGGGAGGGGGTGAGGAAAAAGAAATGGTTGAGGAAGGATTACTAGCCTCTGTTGTTTGGCTAACAAAGAGGATGAAAGAAAATGAATATGGTCAAGGTAGACAACAATGAAACCTGTTGAAACTGTCTTGGGAAGTGTGTGAGGAGAGTGAATAGGGGGTGGGGTTGATTCAAATATATTCTAAACATGAGTGGGAATGCTAATGAAATCTCTCTGTATAAACTAACGTAAAAAGGCAGAGACTAGAGTTGGTAAATGGTAAGCATTTTACAATGCACAGGGCATCTCCCCACTACAAAGAATTATACAACTCAAAATGTCAATAGAGAGACATTTTAAAAATTCTGATGCAGAGGAAACAGCAAAGGCAGAGAAATAAGAAAATTCAAGTCTATGGAAAAGGTGCAGTTTGATTCAAAGGAAGTATTGGATGCCAGCAAAGGAATATGAAAGATAGTTCTGGAAAGATCTGTGAATGCAGTAAAAAAGGGGGAAAAACAACAACAGGATAAAGAGATCCTTGAAAAACAAACATCATTAAGTAAATGTTGCATATATAGACTTTACATATGACTGGAGCCTACTGGTCATTTGTCATTTTACAAGCACTTTTAAGCATAACCTTCATCACACTTCAATGCTTTATTCAAGTCTCATTTACTTAGTTGAACAGTAAGGCTGTGAACGAGAAATCACTAACCAGTCCCACATAGTAGGCTGGACTGAAATTCAGGTTTTAAGCTAGACCACTTAAAAAAATAAATTTTATTGTTTGCACTTGAGGACTAACATGATGATATGACACACACACACACACACACACACACACACACACACACACACAACATATGAACATATCCATCATCGTCAATTCCTCCCCATGGTACAAGTGATAAAAATCTCCTTCTAACTATAGACTAGATGTTACACATTTGATTTTTCAATTTGTTCATTATATATATATATATATATATATGGATTATTTTGTATTCTTTGACACATATTTCCTGGTTTCCTCTGGTAACCACTGTTTTATCTTAATCTTGCTGGATATTTTACTTTCTTTGGAATCTCACATATAGGTCAGGTGAACTATTTTTATTTTTTTGCATCTTGCTTATTTCATTCCATATAATGGTTTTCTCAGTTCATCTGGCAAATGACAATATCCTCTTTTTTGACATTTGAAAAAGACAGTTGGATATATGTAGTATAATTTCTCTCATCATTCACTTGTTGATATATCTTGAAATATATCTTGTGAATGATGTTATGATGAACTCAAAGGGTGTAGATATCTTTATCAGGTGGTTATTCACTTCTTCATTGTTATATACCCTCTGGAGGAATGGCTGCAAGATACTACAATTGTATCCCTCGTCTCCCCATCTGCTCTTTAAAGTGAGCCTCCATACTGTTTTCTATCATGATTGCATCAATCTACATTCCTACGAATAGTGTAAAATAACTTCTTTGGTTTCACTCTTAATAACACCTGTCCATAGTAGCTATCATAATAGGTGTAAGGAAGTATCTCACAGTAGTTTTGGTGCCAAAGTATCATTTATTCCTTTTCCAGGATACCTGGTGTGACACTGAAGAACGAATATTCCACCTTTCTGTCTATATGCCGGGAAAGCTTTTTATTTGTTTGTTTGTTTTGGCCAGTCCTGGGGCTTGGACTCAGGGCCTGAGCACTGTCCCTGGCTTCTTTTTGCTCAAGGCTAGCACTCTGCCACTTGAGCCACAGCGCCACTTCTGGCCATTTTCTGTATATGTGGTGCTGGGGAATTGAACCCAGGGCCTCATGTATAGGAGGCAAGCACTCTTGCCACTAGACCACATCCCCAGCCCCTTGAGGGGGGTAGGAAGGGGCTTTTTTGACAGACAATGTTTCAGTGAATTCTCCAAACCATATGCATGGCTTAGGCTACATAAAACCCACAAATGGGAAAATCTTCCACAACATGATGGGAAGAGGAAGCCGTCCTGAGCTTAACTGGTTCAGAAAAGTGCTCTCCTCCCTTTGTAAATCACAGTTGGAGAATTAAGTGTACTCAGTCAGAATGAATAAGAGTAAAAATATGCGACCAAGGTGCAAGTAAATTAATTGCTATCATCTATTAATAGATAATAAATTCAGTGAAAATGAGAAAAACAGCTAAATGGAGCAGTAACATTAAATTCATTTTAACAGAAATTTACAGTTTACTTCCCTTCTTTAAGAATACATGAAGCGGGCTGGGGATATAGCCTAGTGGCAAGAGTGCCTGCCTCGGATACATGAGGCCCTAGGTTCGATTCCCCAGCACTACATATACAGAAAACAGCCAGAAGCGGCGCTGTGGCTCAAGTGGCAGAGTGCTAGCCTTGAGTGAGCGGGAAGAAGCCAGGGACAGTGCTCAGGCCCTGAGTCCAAGGCCCAGGACTGGCCAAAAAAAAAAAGAATACATGAAGCAAGGCATGCATAGTGATGAATGTTTAGTCCCAGCTACAGTATTGCAGTACAAAGTTAGACAGATCAAAGTTACCTAGTCTCTGTCTCACAAACATGGTAGTTAGAGAGTAAGCTCATCTCCTTTGTTGCTACAACAGGACACAGCTTTCAGGAAGAAATCTTGGAAACAGCAACTGGATCTAGCCAACGAACAAACCTGTAAGCCCTTGACAGTGGAGTTCCCAGAACTGAGAAATGGGATTTGTTTCTCTATCATCTACCCAATCTTTCACATTGTTTTACATTCTCATAAAATTGCTTTCTGTGCTACCTAACATTTATATTTCTTTCATATGATATAAAACAAAACAAAAAATCAAGTTGTGCACAGTGGTTCACATTTGTGAACCCAGCTACTAGGGAGACTGAAATAGGAGTGTCTTAGTGTGGAAAAATGTGACAGCCTGTCTGAAAAGATGATAAACACAAAACAAGAATGGATGTGGTATATTTGGTAGCAAGTGCAAGATCCTGAGTTCAAGCCCCAGTACTAAAACCAACTTGAAACATTTGACATGTTGACATATACCTGTAATTCTTCTAGGAGATGAAAGCGGAGAATTATACATTAAAAGACAGCCTAGGCTACATAGCAAGATCACTTCTCAACCTTACACTTGTTTATCTGCTCTGATAAAAGGACACTTGACGAGCCATACCTTAAGAAATGTCAGTTTCGGGCTGGGGCCTAGTGGCAAGAGTGCTTGCCTTATACACATGAGGCCCTGGGTTCTATTCCCCAGCACCATATATACAGAAAATGGCCAGAAGTGGCACTGTGGCTCAAGTGGCAGAGTGCTATGCTAGCCTTGAGCAAAAAGAAGCCATGGACAGTGCTCAGGCCCTGAGTCCAAGCCCCAGGTCTGGCAAAAAAAAAAAACAAAAACCAGAAATGTCAGTTTCCATAATCTGTTTTCAACTATAATAAACTCTCCCATTTAATGAAGTATTTATTTATAAGGTACATTTTCAAATATACTACAGTTGGCCCTATAGCAAGTAAATATTTTTTTTATCTCATGTAAGAATTAAACTTTTGTCTCACTGGGAAATCAGTCAATTTTTTTCTATTATTTTCAGGAATTGAGGCACAATATACCTTGGACCTCTAGATAGTAATTAAGCAATTTTTGTCAGTAGGTTCATATATTCCTATATGCTTGCTTTTACTGTCAAAAACAGAAACTGAATTATTTTTCATCCTATGTGTTCATGAAGCAGTACAGAATTAAATGATAGCTAATCTTTATTATATACTTATCATGCTTCTAGCAATACCCTTGATACTTTGCCAGGGATCTCTTCAATCTCCTTTCTATGCCTATCTCGGTCTCTGTCTCTCTCCCCTCTTGCCCCTCCTCTCCATCCTCCTGTCTCTGTCTTGGTAGTGTATGGGTTTGAATTCAGAGCCTTCTACTTGCTAGGCAAGCATTCTACCACTTGAGCCACATTCCCTGATTTAAGTATACTCTCACTTGATTCCTTATAACATCTGATTCTTTATTAACATCCCCATTTTTATAGATGAAATGCTTGATGCAGAGACCAAACATGTGTTCATCTAGTAACAAAACTAAGATTGGATTCCAGATCCAGTGGACTTGGAGCTTACATTCTTAATCATATGGCAATACTCTCTTCTCTCACTCCCTACCTCTTCTCCATTTTTTCCCTGCCCATCTCTCTTTTCTCTCTCACTGTTATGCCCACCCTTCATATATATATATATATATGGATAGATATCTATACCACATATATACGTGCATATATAGTACGCTATATAGTATAGTATATATAGTATACTATATACTATATAGTATATATAGTATACTATATATACTACATATAGTACGCTATATAGTATAGTATATAGCGTATATATAGTACGCTATATAGTATAGTATATATAGTATAGTATATATAGTATACTATATACTATAGTATACTATATATACTATACTATATAGCGTACTATATATACACGTATATATGTGGTATAGATATCTATCTATACACATATACATATAGTATACTATATACACACACATATATAGTATAGATACTATACGTATCTATATAATATAGATATATACTATATATAGTATAGATATACTATATAGGTCTCTCTCTCTCTCTTTCTCTCTCACCAGGCTTCTGTAATTAGGAACTCTAAAGATTGTAATTATAGCTAAATGGTGAATAGAGCGGGCAGAGTCTCTTTCTCTAGGAGCAGACATTGTACTAGAGTACAAAGACAAAAACTTAAGCAAGTATAAGCAGAGAATTCGCCATTGCACACTGTGAGTAAAGTGGCCTTCCCAGAAAACAGGTACTAGTTCAGACCTAACCACATACAGAAGCCAGGTGAAAGCAAGCAGGGGAGCCAAATGTCTAGGGTAGAGGAAATAGCATGTCAGCTGTGTGTGCCAAGAGCACAGAGAAGAGATGGAAATAGAGAGAGTTAAGAACTGGAGAACAGCTAGGCAGAGAATAAACCAAGAAGGGCCCTGTGCATCATGAAAAGGCACATGGACTTCTTTCTGCTGTTTAGAAGCAAGAGTGTAACAAGATCAGATCTGAGATTAGGATAATATCTGCAGGCAGAACTAGAGGAGAAGATGAAGGTTGCAACCAGTTAGGAGATGATACTAAAGTAAATAAGATGTATTTGTGGTATATACAGTGGTAGTTGCAATGGAACGCACAGTGATGGTTTCAAACATGGTTTTATGAGATGGGATTCCTAAAGATCTGAATTGATTAGATATGGTAAGCCAAACAAAAGTGGATAAAGAATAACACCAGAAAATGGCTTGAGAATTGAAAAAATGATCACCAAAACCACTTAGATAGGAAACAAAGAAAGATGAAGCTTGGAGGGGGAAATAATATGATTTATTTTTCATGTTAAGTGGAAATGCCTATGGCTTCCAAGAGTACTAAAATTCATCTGAAATAGCCCATGTAAATTTGGGAGTTGGTGGTATAATATTGTAACTAATGTAAATATTCACAGAGTGTTTAGGGTAAAAGATGAAGAGGGCTGAATAGAAAATCGTGAGGTTTATTCACAGGAGAGATAAGGAGCTCACGGAGGATCCTGATAAGAAAACCAGAGTTTGCAGTGGTCAAATAAAGCAAGTAATATGAGGACATTAAATGACGACATTAAAAAAAAAAGAGTCAGGGCTGGGGATATGGCCTAACGGCAAGAGTGCCTCCCTCATATACATGAGGCCCTGGGTTCGATTCCCCAGCACCACATATACAGAAAATGGCCAGAAGTGGTGCTGTGGCTCAAGTGGCAGAGTGCTATCCTTGAGCAAAACGGGGCCAGGGACAGTGCTCAGGCCCTGAGTCCAAGGCCCAGGACTGGCAAAAAAAAAAAAAAAAAAAAAAAAAAAAAAAGGCAAATGAGCTAAAAAGGAAGAACCAGGACAGACGTTGTGATCAGGAGTTTTGGGAGCTAAGGATTAGCCCTGTTCATGGGACTGGGTGCCTGAAAAGAGGTGAAGGTGATAAACCATTGAAACAATAGTTAAGTGGAACAGTTAAAGATTAAAATTATTTGGGAAAATGATCAATAGAAAGTATTATAATTAGTCCAATAAACATGATTGATAAAAAGCATTATAATTAGTTCAATAAACAAAACTTAAGTGACCCACAGCTATTTTAGAGCTACTTTGACATGCAGAAACTCTTCAGTTTGATGCAATCCCATTTATCCAGTCTTTCTTTTTAATTTGCTGTGATTCTGGATCTTAGAAATTTCAACCTGTTCCTATAAGTCATAGTGTTTCCCCTGCTCCTTTTTCCTATAACATTTTCATGGCATCTGGCCTTATATTGAGGTCTCTGATCCACTTTGAATTGATTTTGGTGTGAGATTCCACCTCACTCCAGTTAGAATGGCCATTTTTAAGAAAACTAACAATAACAAATGCTGGCACAGATGTGACTAAAAGGAAACTCTATTACTAGATAATTTCAAAATATAGGACATTCTAGGCTGAAGTAGCCTGATCTCTTAAAATATTATATATCATGGGCTGGGAATATGGCTTAGCAGCCCTGGGTTTGATTCTTCAGTACCATATAAACAGAAAAAGCTGAAAGTGGTACAGTGGCTCAAGTGGTAGAGTGTTAGCCTTGAGCAAAAAGAAGCCAGGGAGAGTACACAGGCCCTAAGTACAAGCCCCAAGACTGGCAAGAAAAAAAAAGAAAAGAAAAAAAAGAAAAAAAAGAAAAAAGAAAAAAATTGTATATCATTACAAAGATGACAAAAAAAAAACACCTCGCGTGGTAGCTCTAATCCTGTAATTTTAGCTATTTGGGAGGCAAAGGTTAGGGGAATCATGGTTAAAAGTCCAGACATAAAAGTTTATGAGACTTCATCTTAACCAGTGGCTGGACATAGTGGCAAGTACCTGTTATCCCACCTACAGGAGAAGCACAAGCAGGTTCACTGCAACCCAAACTGGTATATATAATGTTATTATATAAAGTAAGTAAAACATAAATCAATGTAAATGTAAACAGGGAACAGAGAAGTGGTTCAAGCAGTATTGTACCTGGAAAGTATTGTGCCTGGAAAGTTCATGGTCCTGAGTTCAATCCTCAGTACTGTCAAAGGAACAAATAACACCCCCCACCAAAAAAAAAAAAAAAATCAATAAAAAATAGCAGGAAATGTTATATTTAGATTGAGAGGCTATATAAAAATAACCACTAACTGAATATATAAACTTGGAATGCATTCTAAAGAGGGAAGAAAGCAATTATAAATGATAAAATTTAGGATAACTAGGAGCATGATATTACATGATATTAAGAAATTACATTTAGATGTAATACTGGTATTATGGTTACATAGGAGTACATGCTTATTAGTTGGAAATGCATGCTTAGGTGTTTATAAGGTGTCAGAGTAACCCCAACCCAATTGGCAATACTTCAGGGTGAAAAAAAATTGATTTTGATCTCTCGCTTTGCATGTTCTCTTTCTCTTTGATGGACGTTTTACATTTTTGTATAGTGCTTACATTTATGATCACAAAGACTATGATAGTTACATAAAAAGTACAGTAAATGGAACTTATAGAGACAGACTTTCATGATGTAACTTTGGGGAAGACACTAATATCTGTAAGTCATCTTGACCATACACATACATACACACACACGTGTAATAGATAAACATACTATATAAGGCTGTTATGAGGAATAAGTGAATGAATAGGGTCAGGATTATCTAAATATTCCAATCGCTATTGTCACTTACTCCTGACTTGTACTTTAGATAAAGATTAAAACATAGTAACAAATTCAATGTTTTGTTGGTCTTTTGGGGAGGGGAGGTAGACAACCCTCAGGCTTTCAATTCTCACATTCTTTAGTTCTCACATCTATGAAGTAAGCAAGAACAGAGTAGTATTTCTGTTCCTTTCCAAAGTGTTTCATAATAAATGTGTGAGCATTAGGAAGTTGTGGCAACAAAACATTTTCTTTTACTTTGTTTCCCATATTGGTCCATTCCTGTCAGAGAACCTAAGTGATAATATCAGAAACAAATGCAGTTCTTAGTAAACAGGTCTGTTCATCTTGGCTGATAAACATCAGCTATTACTTAGAATAGAATTTGAATCATTTCAAACTGAATCCATATAGAAATGATTTATAAGATAACCTTATGATATTTTAAGTTTAGGGTGCTTTAATTTGTATTTTTAGAAAAATGAAGGCAAGTCTTCAAAAAGTCTTTCTATATATGTGGTTAGATAAGATTCTCAGAGATTTTTACAAAGCTTGTAAACCTTGTATTTATTTCTGAGAAGTGTCTCCTGAAATTTCTAAAAGATACCTCAATTATATATGTTTCATCTTGATTTGTCAAGAATTTTCTTCATTAGCCATTAAATCTTTAGCTGAAAGTGATGTACCAACTGGGGACAATATGAGCATGTAAATATAGATTAGCCTAGCTTATGGTCAGTTTATGGTCTTCATGGTGGAATAAAGCCTGGGTGGAAAAGTCTGTGACATTCTTATCTCCAATTAATTACCAAAAAGCCAGATGCAGAGCTATGGCTCAAGTGAAAAAGCTAAGGAACAATGTTTAAGTGTAATGAATTTCACATATCAATGATTAATGATTAGGACCTTTCTTTTTTTTTTTTTTTTGGCCAGTCCTGGGCCTTGGACTCAGGGCCTGAGGACTGTCCCTGGCTTCTTCCCGCTCAAGGCTAGCACTCTGCCTCTTGAGCCACAGCGCCGCTTCTGGCCGTTTTCTGTATATGTGGTGCTGGGGAATCGAACCTAGGGCCTTGTGTATCCGAGGCAGGCGCTCTTGCCACTAGGCTATATCCCCAGCCCCAGGACCTTTCTTTTTGTTTATGGTAACCCAGTCTCCCAGAACCTACCTGGGTTGGGAGAATCTCTGTCTGAGGTTAGCCTTGGGCTTTACATTTTTTGCCCAGGATGGGATCAGACCACAATGTTACTCATGACTATCCATGGCTAGATCAGAGATGCTTCTTCCTATTGTCCTCACTGCAGTCTTGTTTACTTTTTGCCTAGGCTGGCCTCAAATCAATCTCTGCCTCCAGAGTAGTTTAAGTTTTCAGATTCTAATGTTGCTAAGTTAAAAGCAACTAAGTTTCTAAAATTTCATAAGACAAGTTTTATCTAAAAAAAAAAATGATTTTGTGTATATGGCGAGCCCAGATGGTGGAGGAAAGGAGTAGAGAAGGAAATGTGGGGAGGGAAAGAGGGAGAGAGGGAGAGAGGAAGAGAGGGAGAGAGACAGTGGGGGGGGGGCGAGAAAGAGAACGAAAACAAAGGAGAGAGATGTGGAGCTTCATATAACTTAATATATTTGGTAAGCTACACTCAAAATAACCTGTGCTTTTGCTTCTTAAATTCCTAAATATACACCAAAAATCTAACGATGTCAAATTATAAAAAAATTACTGGGATAAGGGCTGGTTTTGGATTATATTTATAACATCCAGAGTATGTTTGAATTTTCAAATTTTGTCAACTTTACCTTTTTAAAAATTAAAAAAAAACACCTAAATTGTGTTAGGCTTTGAACTCAGGGCCTTCTACTTGTATACAGGTGCTTTACATTTGAAATCATGTCTAAGGACTCTCGATTTAGTTATTTTTCAGCTAGAGCCATGCGTTTTCTTTCGGGGCTAGCCATGAACCTCCATCCTCTTACCTATGCATTCTATATAACTGAGATTGTGGAAGAATATTACCATGCTAAGTTTATTAAGTGAGCTGGGGTCATGCTTATTTTTTGCCTGGGTTGATCTCAAACTATGATTCGCCTGATCTTCATCTCCCAAATAGCTGGGATTGCAGATATAAGCTACCATGCTCAGCTGCAAAATGTATCTTAATGAAAAATACACTAGCAAATTCACAGTCCAATCCAGAGCTAATATAGAGACTTAAATTACATAATCTTATTTGTGCTGTTTCTCAAATAAAAATTATGTGTTTCATCAAGGAATACTTTAAAACTAAGTCTTATTACATTTATCAGCCACCAGACTTGCTTTACTTATTCACAATTAGTTTACTAAACCAAAACGTTATATATATGTATAATCAGACCACAAGTCTTTGAAACTGATTTAAGAATGGTAGGAATAGTGAAAAAAAAAAGTTTTCTTTTGACAGCCAAAAATCTCAAATCTATCTCTTGTTAACTAAAGAGATGATGATCCTTTATTTAAAGATAGGAAATTTCAACTAATAACATACACAGAAAAGTGAAAGATTTAATGTTACACATTTTGGAATTTCTGCTGAAATGAAGGTTTGACAATGACCATCAAAGCTGCTAAAACAATTAGTAGATAGTGGATGATCCAAAGGCAGGAAAACTACTGATGTACCAATCAATTTTAACATAAAGAGTAAGGCAAATAGACTCTGTTCTTTTTTTTCTTTATTTAAATTTTTTCCTGAATAATTATTTATTGTCAAAGTGATGTACAGAGGGGCTACAGTTTCATATGTAAAGCAGTGGGTACATTTCTGGTACAATTTGTTGCCACCTCCCTCATTTGCCCCTTCCCAGCTCCCCCTTTCCCTCTCCCCCATGAGTTGTTCAGTTGGTTTACACCAAATCGTTTTGTAAGTATTGCTTTTGGAGTTGTTTGTCTTTTCATCCTTTGTCTCTCGATTTTGATATTCCCTTTCACTTTCTTTCTTGCCTGGGCTGGCTTTGAACAGTGATCCTTGGATCTCAGCCTCCCGAGTAGCTATTATTACAGGGGCAAGTCATGGGCGCCCGGCCTGTCTGTTATTTATTGTCAAAGTGATGTACAGAGGGGTTACAGTTTCATATATAAGGCAGTGGGTACATTTCTTGTATAATTTGTTACTTCCTCCCTCATTTCCCCCTCCCCCTTTCCCTCCCACCCATGAGTTTCTCAGTTGGCTTATGCCAAATGGTTTTGTAAGTATTGCTTTTGGAGTAGTTTGTCTTTTTATCCTTTGTCTCTCGATTTTGATATTCCTGTTCCCTTTGCCTGTGTTCTCAATAAGGTAAAAGACAGATACTCTTGCTTAATGCTGGTGTGTTTAAACTGTTTTACATGCATTTAATATATAAAATAATATAAATATATTTACTAATATTTATACCATTCACTAATTATATATATATATGCCATTTACTAACAAAAACTCACAACAAAACATTAGATAACATGCACAAAATATTATAAATTCATAAAAATGAGAATTCAGGGGCTGGGAATATGGCCTAGTGGCAAGAATGCTTGCCTTCAATACATGAAGCCCTGGGTTCGATTCCCCAGCACCACATATATAGAAAATGGCCAGAAGTGGCACCATGGCTCAAGTGGCAGAGTACTAGCCTTGAACAAAAAG
This sequence comes from Perognathus longimembris pacificus, assembly GCF_023159225.1. Classification (NCBI taxonomy): domain Eukaryota; kingdom Metazoa; phylum Chordata; class Mammalia; order Rodentia; family Heteromyidae; genus Perognathus; species Perognathus longimembris. The sequence continues at coordinate 28,434,764 of NC_063170.1, read as the reverse complement.
AAGCCAGGGACAGTGCTCTGGCTCTGAGTCCAAGGCCCAGGATTGGCAAATAATAATAATAATAATAATAATAATAATAATAATAATAATGAGAATTCAAATTTAGAAGTAGTAAATCAGTAACAAAAACTAAAGATGCATTTACATTCAGTACTTTTCCATGCTTCCACTATCATTGATCTTTTATTATACTGTATATGTTATAATACTATAATCATTTAAATTTGATCCTAAAATATTAAGTTATTTAACAAATAAATATTAACAACAAGAATTCACAAATGAGATTGCACCAAATTAAAAACCTTCTGCACATAAGGGGAAATAATTAGGATAATTAAATAGCCTACAGAATAAGTGAAAACCTTCACAAGCTGTTCATCTAATAAGTGATTAATATTCACTTTATTTGTTTGTTTTTTGCCAGTCCTGGTGCTTGGACTCAGGGCCTGAGCACGGTCCCTTGCTTCTTTTTGCTCAAGGCTAGCACTCTGCCACTTGAGCCACAGCGCCACTTCTGGCCTTTTCTATATATGTGGTTCTGAGGAATCGAACCCAGGGCTTCATGTATACGAGGCAAGCACTCTTGCCACTAGGCCATATTCCCAGCCCAAGTGATTAATATTCAGAATACAGAAAGAACATGGAAAAGTAAACTCTAAAAGAATCAATTAATTAATTAATGGGTAAATGAACTACATAGTTTCCAAAGAAGAAATACATAGGGACAATAAATATAGGAAGAAATGTTCAACATTGTTAGCCATAAAAAAAAAAAAATCAAACCAACACTGACATTCTATCTCACTCCCATCAAAATAATTATCATCAAAAAAGTAAGCAAAAAACACTGGTGAGGATATGAGTATAAAGTGACCCTTTTCCATTGTTGATGGAAATATAAATTAGTGCAGTCAATATGAAAATCAGTAAAACTAAACACATGAAAATCATGAAACACACACACACGCACACACATATGACTCTACAACCCTGGCCCAAGACATATATCTAAAGGAACAAAGTCAGAAAAATTAACAATAACAGTTGTGGAATCAGCATGTGCATTAGTCAACTAATGAATAGATAAGGAAAACATGGCCTATATATACTATGGAGTATTAGTCAGCCATACATAAGAATGAAATGTCACTTGCAGAAAAATGGATGAGATTGGAGATCATTATATAACTGAAATAATACAGATTCAAAGCCAATTACATTTGCTAAAATAATTATATTTACTCTCATATGCAGAATCTAGATCCATATATACAAACAAGTTGCCAGTGCCAGTAACTCATCCTTGTAATCCTAGCTATTCAGGAGGCTGAGATCTCAGGATGGTGGTTTGAAGCCAACCTGGGCAGAAAAGTCCCCATGAGACTTATCTCCAAATAACCACTCAAAAACCAGAAGTAGTACTGTGACGCAAGTGGTAGATCACTAGCCTTGAGCACAAAGAGGCTCCAGGACACTGCCCCGGTCCTGAGTTCAAGCTCCACACTGACAAAAAAAAAAAAAGTATTTAGGAGGAAGAGATATGGTAGGGAAAAGGCCAACAGATTTTGATCAGGATGGTGGTGACTATATTATATAAATATGTGGCAGAGAAAAGCACCAAATAGTAAGACCCAAGTACCTCTTCACACGTACATAAAATAATTTATAGTCTGAAAAGAACCCCAAAGATAAGGAAACAAAGGACCTCTTCTGAAATTATCTTGTTATTTTTAGATGACTCTATTCTTTACCTCACATATGGTGTATACACATGTATACACATCTGAGACAAGCTAGGAGGAGGACACAGAATGAGTGGAAAGCAGGTGAAAACATACAGCAGAGGGGTCCATCAGCTGCACTGGACACTGTTGAACGTGAACTAAGCAACTCAAGGCCGGTGATGGGAAGGAGGGAATGAGAGAGAAAGAGGGAATGGATGATACTAAACAAAAGGAAAGAAATGTACATATCACCTGATCTGGAAGAAATGGTTTTGTTGTTAAAGTTCATAGAGTTCATAAGCTTTGTAGATCAGAATGATGATTTTCATTACAATGAATGTTAAAATGTAAATTGAGAAATATATGTAGTTACTTAATCTCAATAAAATGCAAAATGTTAATAATAAGATTCATAAATTTGTATGACAATTTTAAAGTCAATAAAATTTGATGATTCTTAGGCAGATCAAGCAAATATTTCACATATGGGCAACTCACCTGCTGTAAAATCTTCATTCAGATCAATAAATGCATGAGAATGTGGAACTCGCATTCTACTTTTAGTAGTCAATGCAGGATGCCATGATAAATTTCTAAAATATTAAAAATACTTTGGGTAAATATAAAGTACATATTGTTATGAAATATAAAAATATCTGCATATAAAGTATTTTAAAATTATCCTCATTAAGATACATTTCATAAACCATAAAATTCCATTTTAGTGTATGGAATTCAATGGGTTTTTGTACATTCACAGTGTATATCCATCATCACTATTGAAGTCCAAAACATTTTTATCACCTCCAAAACGAAACTCATTAGAACTCATTTTCTTCCTTCTAGCTTTTAGCCATTAGTACGATGCTATTCCTACAGTTTCCTATTGAGGACATTTCATCTAAATGGACTCATACAACACGTAGCATTTTATGTCTGATACCTCTTATTTAGAATGTTTTCAAGTTTATCCATGTCAGCAGGTGTCAGTGCTTCATTCTTTATATCCTAGAATAATATATGGTTTTGTGTGACAATTCATTGTTTGCCAGTTGACAGACTTTATCTTGTTTCCACTTTGAGATTGCCATGGACACTTTTTTTCTTTCCTGTGCCAGTCACGGGGCTTGAACACAGGGCCTTGGCAATGTTCCTGAATTTTTTTTCTCAAGAATAATGCTCTACTACTTGAACAACAGCTCCATTTCTGACTTTTTGGTGAGATAAGAGTCTCTTGGACTTTTCTACCTGATTTGGTTTCAAACATTGATCCTCAGATCTCAGCTTCCTGAATAGTTTGAAAGGATTACAGGTGGGAGCAACTGGTGCCGGCTATTTTTAATTTCTATTTATATAGATCTAGGAGTGAAACTGTGGGTTCATAGGCAACTATATTTTTATCTTTTTGGTGAATTATTAAGCTGTTTTCCACAGTGTTTCCATCATCTTATATACTTTCCAGCAAGGCATGCTGGTTCCAATATTTTCATATCTTTATCAATATTTATTATTGTATATTTGTGTTAATATAGTTATGACAAAGGGTTTGATTTGTATTTTCCTGAATACTTGTGATAATGAGTGTGTTGTCATATGTTTCTTACTCATTGTATATCTTCACTGCAGAAATGTCTTCTCAAATCCTTTGCTCCCTTTGAGATTTGTGTATTTATTTTTTATTCTTTTTCCTTTATTTTCTAGTCATGGGGCTTGAACACAGGGCCTACATGTTGTCCTGGAGTTGTGCTCAAAGCAAGCACTCTACCATTTGAGCTACTTCTCCACTTCTGATTTTAATTGGGTATTAAAAGTCGCTGGACTTTGTTGGCAAGGCTAGCTTCAAACAGTGATGCTCAGATCTGAACCTCATGAGTAATTAGGATTACAAGTGTGAGCCACCAGCACACAGCTTGTTTTATTTTTGAATTAAGAGCTAATGTACTCATTCCCCTACTTAAGTAACTGTAATTCCCCTGTTGATCATCTTTACAATACTTTTTTAAAAAACATCAATAACCAAAAGAAATTAAAAAAGAGTTAAGTATTTTCTTCCACTTTGGGTTGTTTTTTTCATTGCATTTTTTGATGGTAAATGTTAAAAATGAGCTTTTAAAGTGCAATTTATTTATTTTTTGTTTTATCACTTGTTATTTCAGTATTGTAGTCAATGATTAATTACTTAATGCAAGGTTATTAAGATTTACCTGCTCTCTTCTGGAATGCTATTTCTTATTTGTCTTTGAAGGATTTAAACAATAACAAGCAAATCGAAACTATACATGTGTTAGCCTGTAGAGAATGACAGTGACTTTTTAAAAATAAAAACACAATTTTAATTGAACAAAGGAAACATGGCTATTAAATGATTAAGCACAGAATGCAGTATGACACAATTTTATGTATCTTATTCTTATATTTCAGTAAGTGATCCTCTTTATTAAACATAAATTCCAGTGTTTTGGACCAAAAAATGGATTTAGACCCATACTTCACTAAATGTCAAAAATATTAAATAAAAATAAATCAGAAAGCTAAACCCATAAAATTACTAGAAGCAAGTGTAGGATTATTTGAATTGATAATAGATTCTTAGATCTGTCTCTCTTTTTCTCAGATAAATGGGGCCAATTAGAATGATTAACTTTTGTAGCTATAAACCTGGCTCAGCAGAAGAGTAACTGTCTGGCAAATCGAAGGCACTGAAGTCAAGCCCTGGTACTACTTCAGAAAAACAAAATTGAAAACTCTTGCATATGAAAGGACATTATTAAGAAAATGAAAAGATTATTCACAGAATGGAAGAAAGTATTTTCACAACATGTCTCCGATAAGGGTCTAATGTTCAAACCGTAGAAAGAATTGTTACAACTCAAGAACAAAAAGATGTACATTAAAACCAGGCAAAGCACTAGACATTTCTCTGAAGATTTACAGCTGGCAAGTGTTCAGATCAAACACTGCTCAAAATCATCAGTCATTAGGGAGACGCAGGTCAGAACAACAATGAGAATCTACTTCACAAATATCAGGATAGCAACAATTAAAAAACAAACAAACCAGAAAACAAGACGTTAAAATTAGAAACGTGAAGAAACTGAATCATACATTGCTGATACGAGCATAAAAGAGTTCTGAAAAGCTTCAGAAATTTGTTAGTAAATTATGGCATGATCTTGCATTTTTACACTGAAGTATACATTCAAAAGAAGAGAAAGCAAACATTTGTATAAGAATTGTTCCTATAAAAGTTTGGAAAAAAAATTGTTCTTAGCAGTACTATTAACAATAGCCAAAAGATGAATGTCACAAACGTCTACCACTACATAAATGGATATAAGTAAAAAATGTGTACCTACTGACAGTGAAGGAACAGATTCTTTAACTTATTTCATCTCATTGTCTCTTTTCATGTCCAAAGGATTCCTTTTTTTTTTTTTGGCCTGTCCTGGGGCTTGGATTCAGGGCGTGAGCACTGTCCCTGGCTTCTTTTTGCTCAAGGCTAGCACTCTGCTACTTGAGCCACAGCGCCACTTCTGGCCTTTTTTATATATGTGGTGCTGAGGAATCTAACCCAGGGCTTCATGCATACAAGGAAAGCACTCTACCACTAGGCCATATTCCCAGCCAAGGTTTCCAATTTTGATTAGCTCAGTTTACCTAGTTTTCCTTTATTTCTTGATGTCTCTCTCTCTTGTGATTATATGTGTGATATCTAAAAATCCATTGCCAACTAAGATTAAGATTTTCCCCTACAGTTACTGCTGGGAGTCTTACAGTTTTAGATTTCTCAACTATTTTGAGTAAAATTTTCTTTTTAGTAATATAAAATATTAATGACTAGTCATTTTATGGATAGACAATTGATATTTTGGAACTGACCCTCTGAATCTGTGGCTCCCACATCCTTAAACTGGATCTATTGCAGACTGGAAATACTGGGAAAATAAATTGTATCTGTTCTGAAAAATCACAGATTTTTATTTTGTCACTATTCTGTAGATAATACTGCATAACAACATTTACAAAGAATTTAAAGTAAATCAGTCCTTGTCATGGTCTGAGGGTAAGGAGCAAAGAAGACTAGCTGCCTAATGGGTATATAGGGTTTCCCAATGGAGAGAAAATGTATTGGGACTCGTTAGAGTACCAAATAACAATTACACACATTATCTCTATTATAACCAAAGAGTCATTAACAAACAAAATGGAGAGTTCTATATTGTGACCTTTATCACATTAATAATATTTTGCCAACTATGTATCTATTATTCAATTTCTTCTAATGCTAACATTAAATGTAAGAATATAACATTATGGTAAGTAGAACATAACACAGGGAGATTACTACCAACTAAAGAGAATTCAACAAGTTGAAATCATTCCACTGTAATTCCTCATCAGTTAAGAACACTTCAGTGACAAAAGAAATTCTGACCTATTTGCAAAAGGTTTTCTATTCTCTTTTACCACTACACTTTTCTGAACAGCAGTTTAGTTTGCATTATAGTTAAATGAAGATGTAGCAAAGCTTCTCCAGAAACCCAGACTCAGATATTTGTATTAACCAGGACCTAGCAACTATGAGGCAGTAAGCAAATAACTGAGATTTTCTTTTTTATACTTTAGTTAGAATTCACAACTTTTTTTCATAATGCTATGTTCCCTTCCAATATGGAAAGATACATAGGCCATTATGAGGTGAAACTGGAGACTACTGAAGCTCGTTATTTGCCAATACAGTTAACTTAGTGGATAATAAACAAGGTTTTATTTGTGGATTTAATTTTGATGTCTTTAGAAAGCAAGATCTAAAATGAGCTAATTTTTCTCAGAAGGGATCTAGGGAAAATAATATATACTCATTGAGAGAAAATTTCCTTTACACAGAGTACCAGTGTTTTACAAACAGTAACCATTTCCCCCAAATCTAAACACTCAGTTTAGAATATATTTGGCTTAAATGCACTTTAATCTAGATGAAACGTTAAAATTAACACCAACCGCTATACACACAATTCATTTTAAACAAAATTCCATAAGGTAGGAGTAAGTAGAAAATATTAAAATAAACAAAAATTACATTAGCATAATATAACTCATGCCAGAGAACTTGCTTGATTATTCTTCTTTCAATATTATATAAGATGTGACATCTTTAATGCAATTCTAATTAATTCCAACTTAATAGTGGCTAATGTACTTCATTTCAGGTTATTCATTGGTCCTAGAATTTTTTCACTGCTAGCAGGTAATAAAAACTTTTTTTTGACAAGTTTAACCCAAACTTATTAATTATTATTATTATTTTGCCAGTCCTGGGGCTTGGATTCAGGGCCTGAGCACTGTCCCTGGCTTCTTTTTGCTTAAAGCTAGTACTCTATCACTCAAGCCACAGTACCACGTCTGGCTTTTTCTGTGTATATGGTGCTGAGGAATCAAACCCAGGGCTTTGTTCATGCTAGGCAAGCACTCTACCACTAAGCCACATTCCCAGATCCTCCAAACTTATTTTTAAAGACTAGCTATTGGGAAGGCTGAGATCTGAGGACATAGAGGTTCAAAGATAACCAAAGCTGAGAGGCTCTTATATTGAGTTAATCAGCAAAAATTCAGAACTGAAGTAGATGGAGTGACAGAGTGTTATTAGCTGTGAGTAAAGAAGTTGAGAGAACAAGAGACCCTGAGTTCAAGATCCAGTATTGGCACAAACCAAACCAAAGAGCCACCGGCTTTTATGGAGCTGAACTCATTGAGGTTGGTCATACAGCTCTGTTACCACTGGAGTACTTATCAATCTCATTCTCTATAAAAAGTTTAACAAGCTTACGCTGAAATAAGTTATATAGCTAGAATGTCTTTAAAATGAACTAAGTTATGAGTTTTATAAATTATTTAAATGTATATTCAAGAAAAAATTACTGTTTATGAAACAGTAATACAGAAAAAAGTAATAAAGTGACAGCAATGATCCAAATTTAGAAAAAAATATTTATTTTATTTGGCCCATACATTCCTTTAAGAATCCCGATGAAAAAGTTATCAGATTTCACATAAAAGTGGATTTCTAGCCAGGTATCTGTGGCTTCCACCAGTAATCCTAGCTGCTCAGGAGGTTGAGATCCATGGTTCGAAGCCAGGCTAGGCCCAGTGCAGGAACATCTCTGAGATTCTTATCTCATGAATCACCAAAAGGCCAAGAAGTATAGATTTCGCTCAAGTGGTAGAACACTAGCTTTGAGAAAAAAGCTCAGAGACTTCTCCCAGGAAGGACCAGCACACATGCATGCACATACATAGATACACAGACACACACAGTGGATTTCCAGCTTTCTTGAAGTATCAGAATGTCTGGTGACCCACTGGCCCTTATCAGACACACTTAGTGACTATAGGAAGCTGAGATCCAATCTTTCTAAATTGCTTTACTCACTGTATTCTTCCTAGTTCCCGTTTATATTTGAATTTTATTTCTCCCAAATACTAATTGTATTCTTTAATATTCGAAATCAATGTTCACATTGTGCATAGTACTTAAGTTTTCTACTTGGTACCTATGTACTGCTACCACTTATAAGGTAGCTGACAGTTTATTTTACATACAATGCTCATTTACCATTCTGATGCTTTACAAAGGTGAGGACAGAAAGAAAATGCTGTTTTTTTGGTAGTGTTTTGTTTTTTTTAAACAAGGCCACAAACCGTGTATGTGTGTATAAACACACATACACATGGACATACACACAGGCACACACAATTATCAATCACAGTTAAATCTCTTAAACTTATAGCTGAAAGGACAATTTCCTTCTTTATCCTTGTACCTTTGAGATTGCTCTTTGTACATATCACAGTTTTGTTTATTATTAACAGATACCATATTTTTTACATAAGTGAGCTCACATAAACTGTTATCTTCTCTTTGTTGCAGTCTTTTTTTTTTTTTTTTTGGCCAGTCCTGGGCCTTGGACTCAGGGCCTGAGCACTGTCCCTGGCTTCTTTCCGCTCAAGGCTAGCACTCTGCCATTTGAGCCACAGCGCCGCTTCTGGCCGTTTTCTGTATATGTGGTGCTGGGGAATCGAACCTAGGGCCTCATGTATCCGAGGCAGGCACTCTTGCCACTAGGCTATATCCCCAGCCCCTTTGTTGCAGTCTTGATGACTGAGCTCACAAATATAAACTGCTCTATTGCAATGGAAGTATCAGCAGAGATGGAAAAATGGACAGTTCTAAGCTGTATTAAATATATTCATTAACAGTTTCTGACCTTTATCGAAAATTTCAATTAGCTTTTCCCACACAGAAAACATAGATATGTCAAGGTGTTCAAATTTGTAGGCGAAATCATCCTAATGCCAAACAGTAGCATTTATCAAAGGATGAATTTAAATGTAATTAATGTCAACTAATTTAGCTTTTGGTTGCCTATCATAACTGCTATTTGAAATAACTGCTAATATACTCACTTTTCAATGATAACCTTAAGCTGAATTATAACTGTTAAGACATTCAGTTAAGGGCTGGGGATATGCCTAGTGGCAAGAGTGCTTGCCTTGTATACATGAAGCCCTGGGTTCAATTCCCCAGCACCACATATATAGAAAACGGCCAGAAGTGGCGCTGTGGCTCAAGTGGCAGAGTGCTAGCCTTGAGCAAAAGGAAGCCAGGGACAGTGCTCAGGCCTTGAGTCCAAGCCCCAGGAATGGCCAAAAAAGACATTTAGTTAAAAGCAGATAAAAGGAGGTAGGTTTGGAATGAATTTGCCTCTAGTTTAGCAATCTTCAACAATTTTGCTCAGATATACTATAAAAGTTTTTGAAAAATGATCCATCTTTTAACACATTTAAGTCAACTTCCAAGAAAACCTACACGTATTCATCATTTTAAATTGCTACAAAATATTCAAACTTTGACTCAATTAAACTTATTTAACTTTTAAAATAAAGTGATTACTTTTAAAAACATATTGCATGATATTTTTGGAGGGACCATTATGTAGCCATTGCCATTCACAAAAAAATCCAAATAAACTCTTAAAATGAATGGAAAAAGTCTTTATGTTGGGAAATTACATCTTTCTAGTACATAAGTTTGTACTTACATTCATTTTTTTTCTTTGAGAACTTTGCCATGATGTAAAACTTTTTAAAAAATATAAAGTCTTCTTAGTAATTACTCTAGCATAATTTTGCAAAGAGTGATATGTCTATGAGGAGGTCCAGAACTTGAAATTATTATTTAACTTCATTTTGTTTGTGGATCTCAGGATTTGATAAAAATCTCTAAGATTCAATTTTAATTACTGTTATATCATAGATGATAATCACATATTACATAATTTAATAACTTATTAAGTCAGAGGAAAAACTTTAAAATATTTTTAGCTTTATTTACCTACCAAAAGATGTCATTGCTAGAGTGAGATAGAATTTGGCATAATGACACCTACTTTTCATGTGAATAGCTGTATTTTAAAAAGAGCTTAAGAAAGCTCTTCATATAAATAGGCAGATTGGTATGAAAGAGCTCTTATTAATACAATCACTCAATTCTTGAACCTCCTGATAGTCGTATGTCCAAAATATTTTAGCTACTACCAAAAACAATCGCTACTGCTCTACCCACTAGGTTTTCCATTAAGGTACTGAGTGCAAATAACTAGAGAGGTTTTGACTTGTAAAATGGTGTCATTTAATTTTTCAATTTCTAAGAAGCATACTAAAGGCATTACCAAGACTTATCAGGTCACTCTGAAATATACCAATCATTCTTCACTTAGTTTAGAGGCACGTCACATGACCTCATATACTAAGAATTAGTAGAGGAAAACAATTTATTGCATATTTTCCATTATTATATAATTAATATAAAATATTCATTTCTTATATCTGTTTTCAATACATTTTCAGTAATGGGAGTATAAGCATAGAAAAATAGAAGAAAAAGATGTAGGTAAAACATTAACTGGCCATAAATAGTTAACTGGTAAGTCTCGGTGACAGATATATGCCATTTCATTTTCTCTGCTCTGATTAAATGTTTGAAATTTTCATAATAAAAAGATTAAAAGAAAAACAAATTCAGAGCTCCAGACACAGCTCAGTCAATGTTTTGGGGGGTGGGGGTAGGAACCTACCATATAACTCAATTAGAAAAGCAAAACTCGATTATCAAATCAATCTCCAAATGAAAGTTTTTATTTTGCCAGAAAGAAATCTCATTTCTCCCATTCAAATATTTGCTGAGAACATTATAAAACTGCTCAGAAATTATGAAATATATTTTGTAGGACAGATTACTGGAAGCAGTGAAGAATAAAACAATGAAGTTCTCACAAAATTGACTTATCCATTTTTAATAAAATAGGTTATACAACAGGTATAAAACACTATGTCAATGATTATTTGTTAACTTTCAGCAATGCAATGTAGCTAAAATATTTTATGTTACAAGAAATATGATAAAAGACATAGTAGATGTCCAAAAACGCCTCTGTATATTGAACTCTGAGATCTAGCCTACAGAGTAGAGTAGGTTAAAAGTATAAATATTGGATATAACACAATTTTTCAAAATTTTATTGAACACAAGACTTTCCTAAAATTTTAACGAAAGGAAAGTATATATTGTAAAAAAAAAATTTGGCTCCATAAGATACAGAAATTAGTAAATATAACCTTTCCTAAGGTAGAATAAGGTGCTTACTTTAATGGTATTTCTGAGATGATTTGATAAGACATAATGCTATTTTAATTTAAAATGGCTATCAAATAGTAAAGAAATTATGTACAATTTTATTTATATGGGTTTGATAGTCATATAGAAGTACCCAATCACATCAGAAACAATGTGTTCTAGGGAATTGAGTGCTAAGAGTAGCTGAAAGATACACTTTTTGGTATCAGTGTTTCTTTGTTCTCTCAAGGCTCTCTCTCAACAATAATGAATTCTTTGACAATAGTCAAGGATGAAAGAGGCAATGTCATTAAAACAAAAACTGCCATTACCATTACAACCCCACTTTTCCACCTCTGAACTCAGCGAATCTCAGTGTGGACCAAAATGCCTACCTTTGCAGCTAAGCTTTATCGTTTAAGAAATACACATGAGAAAAAGAAGAACTGAAAGTTCTATTAGTTTAGAATGTAAATGTATGTATGACACTAGATAACTCTTAAGGACTTCTTAGCAATAACGTTATATGTTCATAAGAAAAAATGTAGAGATTATTTCAGTCATATCTTTTATTTGTCCCCATATTCCTACTCCACAGGATATGCAACTAGTATATCAGTACACTAGTGCCTAGCAAAACTGGATTTCAGGGAAAGCAGAAACAATAGAAAAAGTCAGTGTGAAAAGATAAGTATGTGCCACATAGTTGAACTCACAGCTCCTCTTAGGACTCAATCTGAGAAACTAGAACTAAGCATACACCTCCAGAACCTCAAAAATCAAGTATCAGAAAGGCATTCTCAATATCACATCAATTTTTAAAAATGCAATAGGGTCGAAATACAGTGGCCTACTGTTAAAATTCTACCTAGCTGAGAGGCAGAGGTCAGGAGGATCATAGTTAAAGAAAAACCTGGGCAAAAATTTGGTAAGATTCCAGTTCAACTGATAAAAACACTGTACAGTAGGTGGCACAAATGATGTTATTAAAAAATAATGAAAGCAACCCATGTTGAGGCATGCATAACTTTGGTGGTATCTACCTAGCAAGTACCATGGCTTGAGTTCATCAAGATGTTAGAAATGCAATAAATATAATGCCAGAGGATTGTGCTTTTAAAAATTATACAGAATTCTGACTCTGATGCATTTTTTTTCCTGGTTTTTTTTTTATTAATTGGACATAATTTTTTTTTTACAAGGTGTTGTGTAAAGAGGGTGCAGTTACATAGTAGGGCAGTGTGTACATTTCTTGTGATATCTTACGACCTGCTTTTCTATCCCTTGTCTAGGTCAGCTTGACATATATGCAATATACAATGTATCAAGAACATATACAGTATTCACAGACTTGGTCTCTACTGTCTCTCCGTCTCCCTTTATTAACAGTCATATATCAGGGAGATCATGCCCCTTTGTTTTCTGTGTTCTAGGCTTGTCTCACTCAACATTATTTGTTCGAGTTCTGACCATTTCCCTGCGAATAACAGTATTTCACCATTCCTAATTGCTATGTAGTAATCTTGAAATTCTTTTTTTTTTGAGACTTGCTGTTGCTATGTTGTTTAGTCAAACTGTTAGGCTAAAGTAATAACCCTGCCTTGCAAAGTATCCTAATCTTACTCAAAGATTGCTGTACATAAATCAAAACAACACTGAGATTCCACCTCACCCCAGTAAGAGTGGCCATTATCAAGACAACTAATAACAACAGATGCTGGCAGGGATGTGGCCTAAAGGGAACCATTCTACAGTGTTGGTGGGAGTGTAAACTTGTTCAACCAGTTTGAAAGCAGTGTGGAGGTTCCTTAAGGCTAAACACAGAGCTCCCCTATGACCTAGCAACCCCACTTTGGGGCATTTACCTAAAGGATTACAAGCAAGACCACACTAATGCTACCAGTACAACTATGCTCATCGCAGCACAATTTACCATTGCTAAAATACAGAACCAACCTAGATGCCCCTCAGTAGATGAATGGATCAAGAAATTGTGGTACATATGCACAATGGAATTCGATGTTCCCATCAGAAAGAATGACATTGCCCCATTTGTAAAGAAAGACTTGGAAAAAATCATGCTAATTGATATGAGCCAGATCCAAAGAAATATGGATGATTCTATGGTTTCCCTTATTGGTAATAATTAGTAAATGTCTGGGATAGTTGTAGCAGATGATCACAATAGCTCAATAGCTATGTATATATGAACACATAAGATGATGCTAATTGAAATGAACTCCAAGTTATGGAATTTAGTTGTTTATCATTATTGTTGTTATTTTCAATGTACCATATGATATTATGACTTTCTTTTGTCTTTCTTCTCCAATGGTTTAACCCTTGATGTCACTGTAACTGATTCTGGTACTGTGCATATTGTATATACATTTATTGGAACTAGGGAAAGGAAGGGGAATATCAAAGTGGAGAGACAAAGGGTAAAAGGCAAACCAATGCACAGCAATATTTCAGGACAATATGCTGTAAGCCAACTGTACAACTTGGAGGGGAAGAAGATGGGGAGGGGGGAAAGTGGGAGAAAAATGAGGGAGGAGGTAAGAAGTTTGATAAGAAATGTACTCACTGCCATATGTATGAAACTGTAACTGCTCTGTACATCACTTTAACACTAAATAAATAAATTTTAAAAAGGGTTGCTGCATATGTGGTTCTTAGAACTGTAATTGCTTGGTTTTTTTTCTTTTTGAAGTTCCATCTCCTTACCTAGTTGGGGCTATCCTTGAACTTTCCTCAGATTAGGCAGTAGAGTAGTTAGGATTACAAGATTGGGCCATTATGTTATAATAATTTTAAAATGACTTTGTTCAGTATGTAAAGTATAATGAAAGAAATGACACAATATGGTTTCCTTGTGGGAATAAGCATTAATATGTTATTAAAATAATAAAAATACATTTAGGTAATATGTTGTTGAGTTTTCCATCCCAATGAAGAACCAGAGGTAATTATCCAGTCAATATCATATCACATGTCTAGGATTAAATGTGAAATCAAAACTTTTTGAGAAACCTTATATGTTGACCAAATGTTTTTCGAAAATTTTTTAAAAATAAGAATTTCCAAAAGCTCTTTTTTTCTCTAATAGATAAACCAATCCTAGAGACACACTGTCCCTGCAGCAGCAACAATACATACAATTACATGATTAGCATCACATTTACTCACCCTCCTAACAGTATCTGTGGCTGGCTGGATTCATTAGTGATACCAAACACATCAGGAATTAGATCACCATTAAAGCTGAAAAGAAAGCATTCAAAATATTTAGTAGACATTCTATTAAAGCATCATTTATAACTTATCTTAAAAAGAAAAAAAATTGAGGAAGTGTGGCAAATGTCACAAGGCTCATCAGAATCTATTTATAGTCAAGGAAATGGCAGCAGAAATGACATGTCACTTCCAGGACAAATAATTTATTTTTGTCACTGGACTTACCAGCCCTCACTAAGCCTGTTGCACCAATGGTAAGAACATGGAATCTGGGATGGCTATATTCTACAAAGGCAGCAGTTTCTGACAGCCTGACTTCATGGGCAACAGAATTAAGCAAAGCCTGCTGCTGTACCAGCACTAAATAGAACACACTGAGGAGACAACAAGGAATAAATTTTTATTTCAAGGTTATAAGACTGTTTGTAACCTCTGTATAATCTAGCTAACTATGAAGGTTAAGGAGATGGCAGTAATTCCTATAAACTTAATTTAGAGAGAAATAACTGAGGAAAATAATTCCTTACTGCTATAACTATGAAAGAAACTAAGCTGAACATCTGCAAGACTAATCTATGAATTTATTTTTTTAGTGGCTAGTGACCTATTGATATATGACTGATTTTAGTATCAGTAAGAAAGGCATTATTAGAAACAAGAATGTGACCAACCATACTTTGTTTGCTTGAGTTCCAAGAATAATCTCTATGTCATTACCAAAATACCTTATCCAAAGTTTGCACTGGATTATGAGGAAACAAATGATAACACACTTTTGAAAAGACACATTTCTCTTTAATAAAGAAATCTTATAGATTTATGGAAAAATTTACTTGTATAATGATATGGCTAATATCTCCACAGATCCATAATGGCCACATTTGAATCTAATAGAAAAAAAACCAAAGTATTTCCTAGTTTTTCAAAATAAATATTTTTTTTTCTTTCCTCCACTATGGAGTAAAAGTCACTTTCATCTTTAAGGAGTAAAGTTCATGTCGATATCTAGCAAAGGAGCTTCCTATGTAGACGATTTTAGGTTTGCAAGTTTAAAATCATTCCAAGGAAATCAAGTACACACTTACTCCATAATTAGTGGTTGATCTTGGAAAGTCCTATTGAGTATAGTCATATTGTTAGAATCTGTTAAGAGAGAAGAAATAAATAAATAAATAAATATATATATATACATATAGTAAATATATATATTAGCAAGGTTTTACATTAATTTTGGTTTATGGCCTTCAGGAAAATAATTCTTTTATTCTTTATAAGATTCATCTCTGGTTTATTTTAACTGTTATATCAGGACACAGTAAGTCTAATGTTAATACTGGTAGAATTTTTTTCAATGAAGAACAGCATGTAAAGATCTTTTTGAAGTTTCTAGTAATTTCTTAAATTGAATCTTCTTTATATAAATTTTGTTATTAGAGTAGTTAACACTAGCAAGGTTTTGGTGTAGACAAAGTAGTAAACTTTGTAAAACTATTGGGCTCTGCATGCCCATATTTACATACAAGCAATGTTTTGCACACAGTACTCTTTAAAACACGTATTGGCAGATTGGCTATAAAATGTTGAGATTACTTCCTATATTCCCAAATTTACCAGAAAACACAGCTAACTGCATTTGTCTTCCTTCTATGTCTGGCTCCACAAATAAAGTTGTCTAGGTAACATTAATCGGTCTTTAAGATAACATTTGAAAGTTCATGGTAAAATATGGAAGACAGATTCTCAACCTCCATCTTGTTTTTTAGTTTTTCTATATGGGGAAGACTAGAAACCAAAAAGATATTCCTGTATCTGAGATGCTGAATGAAAATCAAGCCTTGCCAATCAGATCCATAGACTTCTGAAGGCATGGAAAGCTGATGATCTATTAGTAGCTAGATCCATGTCTGTTCAATGAATTTGGAAGCACTAAATAGTCAGGTAAACAATCCATTTTTCTGATGAGAATTCTTGTAGGGGGGAGCCTCCAACTGGCAGTTATTGACAAAGTGGCTACTTTAGAGAACTAAAAGATACAGTAGTGTTCTTGATAGCATGAGGGATTGATCTTGAAAGTTTCACCTAGAGTTCATTCTTTAATCAACCCTACAATCTGAAAAGCCAGGAAAACATTAATAATTCTTCCTGTTTAAACGTTAACAAAGAGTAGATATTGTTATGTAGAATTGATCTTAGACTAGTTCTAGGCTTGAGAAGGAAAATCAGAAAATGTCTTTTCAGAAAGTTTATACAATGACAGAAAACTAAAACAGAATTCTGAACTAATTTCAGACATTATTTTGTCATGCTTTTCTAAGAATATCAGTTATATATTTCCCACAATTAATGATAAATATTAAAAAGTCTTAAACACTTCACCTAATGTTTGATTTCGTCCCCAGAATATAACAGCTCCTAATTCATTGTTGGCATGATTTTTGGGAAGATATGTTAGAAGAACATCCATTTGTGAATCTCCATCATAATCCCCAGGAACAACACTTGTTATCAATGTACTGTAAGTCCTACAGAAATAACATTTACAAATATTAGACAATCCATTAAGAAAAAGTACATCTCCATATTTTAATCACAGAAAACATTTTCAATGCAAAATTTAAATTCTCATAGAATTGACAAATATTTCTTTCCTTAAATATTATCATCATTCAGGTATGTATATTTCTCTGGTCCATAAAATAGCTTAGGATAAGTACAGAATAATGATAAATCTGAAATACATCAAGAGAAAACTTATATATGTTGAAGCAGTTATCAATATAGTTGTCTCAGTACTTCTGTCAACATGTCGAGAGAGGGTCATAAATAAGTGCTAAAATATAAGATTATCATCTCGATTTTATTAAAATACATTATTCATAAAATATTTAATTTGGTTATTAATGTAGATTCAAAATTGTATACTTCTAACATTCTAAAACTATCACTTCTAATCAGTCATTTCTTAAATATAATATTTACCCCTTTCTGTTGCTCCCTTACTCCAAAAATTGCTGACACAGAATAGTATGCTAAAAATATTTATCTGCGTACCATGTTTTATTTTTTGTGCTGGTAACAGGCCTTGAACTCAGGGCTTTGAGGATCTGTTCACTTATACTTGGTGCTTTAGCATTGAAGCTGCATTTCCAGTTGATATTTTACTGGTTAACTGAAGACAAGAGTCTTAGGGACTTTTCTGCTTGGGCTGGTTTTTGAATTGAGATAATCAGATCTTACTCGGATCTCAACTCCTTTGGTGGTGCTGGAAAATAAACCTAAAATCTTACCTATCTTATCTTGGGCTATGACTCTAGTCTTGGTTTGTATTTATTTTGCTATTTTACTGTATGGAAATTGTAACCAGGATGGTGCACATGCTACACAAGGTTCTTCCACTTGAGTTATGCCCTGAACATCAACTTTTTTTTTTTTTTTTTTTTTTTTGTCAGTCCTGGGCCTTGGACTCAGGGCCTGTCCCTGGCTTCTTTTTGCTCAAGGCTAGCACTCTGCCACTTGAGCCACAGCACCACTTCTGGCCATTTTCTATATATGTTGTGTTGGGGAATTGAATCCAGGACTTCATGCATATGAGGCGAGCACTTTACCACTAGGCCATATCCCCAGCCCTCAACTTATTTTTTACCTTCTTTTTTTAAAACAGATTCAAACCCAGCATTGTCTGGGCTGGCTTTGAATGGAGATCCTTCTGCCTTCATCTTCTGAGTTGCCTGGAAACAAGTGCTAGCCACCATGCCTGTTCTAGTTTAATGTCAATTTTTAACATGTATTTTTGTTCCACAATACCGATGTATTTGAACCCTCATTATCTCACGTATGGATTAAAAAAATAAAGTTTCCTAAGTAGTCCCTGATCTACATAGCAATTCACCATGTATACAGTTGACAAGTAAATCAGCTTATAACCTGACTTAAGTATCCCTTCTTTATAAGAACTTGTAGTGATTTCCCTCTCGGGACTGAACTCACAGGATTGAGTGTAAATGCTTTATAATATTTAGGAAAGGTCCTAGTCTTTCCTAATTCCCTCTTCTGAGAACCCATAACTATCCCAAGTGTAGCTCCCTTTTCTGTCAGATAAATCTTTCCACTCTTCTCTTTACATCATGCTATTCTTATTGGCCTATCTGGAAATGCTGTCTCCATATTTGAAGCCTCTTACCTAAAGTTTACTTATACTATGGCCAAATTCTAGTCTACTACTTTGGCTTGCACTGGTGGCTCAGCCTCAAATTTTAGCTATTCAGGTGGCTCAGACCTGAGAAGCCTTGAGCTTAAGAGCCAGTACCCGCAGCAAGAAAAAAAAGAAACAATTAAAACCACTGACACATTGATCTAAAAAAGAAAAATGAAACAAAAATAAAGACAGAGCCAATGACTTTTCCCTATTGCAGACACATTCTCCTGTCACATGCTTAACATGTGTACACTCAGTATGAGAGACACTTCTTAACAGTCAACTTAGCATAATAGACTGTAAAAAAACAAATGGTGTTTGAAAAACATATCTTAATCTACTCATATTCATTTATTTAAAATATTTTTAAACACTGACATTTTTACTACTTTCCCTAACAACATACTTACTACTCCAATTTCATAACTAGGAAGTTCATGTCACACCACCACAGATTTGTTAAGACTGATTTCAAAACAATACACCTATTTTAAATCCCTATTAGGCTAATAAGTATTGTTTTATAAAAATAAATATTTGCACTTACTTTAAGGATAACTGTACTTTAGGTTTAAAATAAGGTGCATTCTGGTCTGCCAAAAAGATCATTAACTCATTTCCTAAAAGAAGCAAATAAAGAATATTAGAAAAATGTTTTCTGGTAAAATATCTAATTGGTGGTTGTGTTTTCTGTGAACTGTCTTCAACAAGAAAGCTTTTATTTTAAGATAGTTTATCTACTCTCTCAAGGATAGTCAGGCTAATCCAATGGAATGGAGCCTACAAGTATAGCATAAATTCAATGTTCAAAGCAGAAGAGAAAGAATAACCTTGGAAAAACCTGATCAAGATAAACAAGTATTTTGCCAAGTCAGATTAACTGACTAAAATAGCTACATAAAAATGCACCTTATACACAATGGAATTCTATGTTTTTAACAGAAAGAATGACATTGCCCCATTCATAAGGAAATGGAAAGACTTGGAAAAAAAACTCATACTAAGTGAAGTGAGCCAGATCCAAAGAAACATAGACTCTATGGTTTCCCTCATTGGCAATAATTAGTATATGTCTAGGACAGTCCTATCTGATGATCACACTAGCTCAATAGATAAGTACATATGTTCATATAAGATGATGCTAAGCAAAATGAACTCCAAGTTATGGAAATAAGTGGTTTACCATTGTTGTTGTTATTTTCAACGTACTATGTGAAATTATGCCTCCTTTTTCTTCTCTATGGTTTACCTCTGATGTCACTGTATATGATTTTGGTGCCCTGAGTATTGTATATACATTTATCGGAATTAGGGAAGAGGGACATCGAAATGGTAAGACACAGGGTAAAAGGCGAACCAATGTACAGCAATACATATAAGACAATATGCTGTAAACTAATTGTACAACTGCAGGGAGAGTGGAGGGACTTGGGGAGAAGGGAAAGTAGGAGAAAAATGAGGGAGGAAGTAACATGTTTGATAAGAAGTGAACTCACTGTGTTATGTATGAAACTGTAAACCCTCTGTACATCACTTTGACAATAAAAATGCACCTTAAAACTATAATATCCTCTAGCAAGTATGAAGCCCTGAGTTTGATCCTCAGCACCACAAAAAATAAGTCCTATATTATTCTGTACTGTATAACCAGTCTTGTAATACCCAAATCCAACCATTTTGTCCATAAATCCTTATTGTTTATCATACAGATGCCTCACACTAAGGATTCAGGAACTCCCTCTGTAGGTATCTGGCAAGTAACAAGGACATGATTAAAAATATAAGCAATAGGGGCTGGGAATATGGCCTAGTGGCAGAGTGCTTGCTCGCATATATGAAGCCCTGGGTTTGATTCCTTGGCACCACATATACAGAAAAAGCCGGAAGCGGCACTATAGCTCAAGAGGTAGAGTGCTAGCCTTGAGCAAAGAGAAGCCAGGGACAGTGCTCAGGCCTTGAGTTCCAAGCCCCAGGACTGGCAAAAATAAAAAAAAATATTAAAAAAATGTAAGCAATAAAGCTCAATTGTCTACAACCTCCTTCTATGGCTTTCATGAACTATCTCTCAGGTGGATGCATTCTTGGAGTTCAATTAACACCGAGTTGGACAGCTTTAATATTATTTAACCAAATATAAGCTGCCTTTATTATAAAGTCAAGGCTCCCCAGTACCGTTTGGATAGTGAATTAGGTTTAGCAGTATGCACCATTCTTGCAATATGGGGGATCATTCAAAGATAGAACGTCCGTGGTCCATAAGGTCCTGGAAAAGGCACCCAAAAGTTTGGATCAGGACTCTTTCAAGGTTTGAATCAGCTCTCAACTTCCTCAAGGCACTGAACTTTAAACAACATTTGCTATTGTGGGTACTCCAGAATGCCAAAATTAACCCCTTTAATTTTCACTGTCAGCACCAAGATTTATGAAAAAAGTAGTAATAATGGTTCAAGCAAGGAACATCCAAGAATCAAAAGCTGTCAAACAATGCAAAGATCTGGAACAACATTGTACTTATCTATGTGAGGAAGGGCCAAGTGTACATCAAAGACTAGATCAAGCTAGGGATGGGAAGTATTTCAAGTTCGTACATTGGTTCGTACATCCCTGCAAAATGCTTAGGTGAGCTGTGAAATGTTTGAGTTCTCCGGAAAATGCAGCTTCAAAGAAAACTGGCATCTTGACCAAGGAAGGGTGGATGAATTAAATTAGGTAAATAGGCAGGGAAGGAGAAATTTCCTGAGACAAAATGCAACTTGCATGTTTTCCTGCTCATTAAAGGGGAAGGAAGATTGAAGTAAAGCAGAAAGCAACTGAAAGGGACCTCGGGAGAGAATGCAAGTGCCACCTACAAAGACTCCTGGGGAACTGGAAGGACTTTGGGAGGCAGGTGATTAGACCAGGCTAAGTGGTAGTGAAAGCCACAGATCCTGGGACGGGAAAGCCAGGTGTTGTGAGGGCTCTGGGGGAGACTAGTGAAACCTTGGGGTGGTCAGGTCAGAACCTGAGGCCGGAAAATGGGGTGGACAAGCTGTCAAGGATGCTGGAGAGAAAGGAAAGGCCCGAGGGCTATAAAGATGGCATTGGGACGCAGAGTGTGGGGTGCATGGGAGGGGCACACGGAGAGTGGGCAGAGGTGTGTGGGTGCATGGGAGGGGCACGCGGAGAGTGGACAGTGGAGTGTGGGTGCACGGTCGGAGCACACGAAGAGTGGAGAGTGGACAGGGCAGTGTGGGCGCCCCGGGAGGGGCACGCAGAGAGTGGACAGGGGAGGGTGGGTGTACGGGAGGGGCACGCGGAGAGTGGACAGGGGAGAGTGGGTGCACGAGAGGGGTACACGGAGAGTGGACAGGGGAGTGTGGGTGCACGGGAGGGGCACGCAGAGAGTGGACAGGGGAGGGCCCGGCAAGCACTGACTTTCCCGCAGCACGAAGAGGTCCGTCTGCTTGTCGGAGTTGAGGTCCCCGAAGGCCGCCAGTGTGCCCCAGGCCTCGGCTCCAAAGAGCTCGGCCGTGACGTTGTGGAGCGCTCGGGCCGGAGTAGGCCCGACCCCGACCAGCGCGAGCCCAGCGAAGAGCAGCGCCCATAGGGCCCCGGAGCTTCGTCGCCGGATACCAGCCGCCATGGCAGCCCCTCGGCCTCCGCCCACCGCCCGGAGTCGCGCTTGACGGCTGCCGCAAAGCACCGTCGGGCGGGGGAGCAGGGAAGCCCTCGACCTGGAAGCCAGCCTCCCTTCCCTCGGCGCGGGAGGGCGCGGAAAGGGCGCCGGCAGGGGCGTAGGGGAGGTAGCCTTCAGCCCGCAGGAAGGCCGGGCACCGAGAGGCCGCCTGGCCCGCGCCCACTTCCGGCCGCTCGCTTCACGACAGTGTCGCGAGCCGGTGGGCGGGCCGGAGGTGCTGACAGGCAGCCTGGGCGCTGGCTGAGGCCGCAGCCCAAGCACTATGGCCGAATTGAGCTGGAAGGTTCTGGAGCGGAGAGCGCGGGCCAAGCGCTCAGGTTTGGCTGGTGGGGTGCCGTCCAGTGGGTGGTGCTTCCCCCCCCAGCCGCTGGGGTCGCTGCAGGCGGGGGTCGTGAGAATGAACCCGTGACCCCGGAGTCCGGCCTCGAGCCTGGCGTCCCCACTGGGACGCATCCAGACCACCGGACAGTGGCCCAACGTCATTGCCCGGGTCCGCGTTCGGGAAAGTGGCGGCCCTTGATATAGGGCTGCGGCACGTCGGGGGGAAAAGGGCTTTCCTGAAAGTTCTTTCCCCCGCAAAGCCCCAGTGTTCCCCGCTAGGCTTGCCTTCCCGGCTGGAAGCCAGCAGCCATCCAGCCACCTCATTCCCATCATTCAGTAGCCCTTGTGCCCGGGCCCCCGGGGTCTGTGGCCCTGATTGCCCTGTCCTAAGGCGCCCACCGCCCGTGGCCTGGGCTGATGGTGCGGGCCGGGTGTGATCAGGGACAGAAAGTGTGCCCCTTCACAGGAGGAAGGCAGGACGGCTTGCTTCAACCGAGGACCTTATCCAAAAAAGTCACTGGGAGCCGTGGAAAACGTGGAGAGTGAACCCTGCACGGGTAGTAAGAGGCGTTCTCCCTCTCCCCAACTCGTAGGCTTGGGTTTGTTTAGCTTACAGAGTTGGACAGCGTTGGGCCTTTTCAGCTTTGTACAGAATATCTTATTTCATAAACCACATTTAGTTTGTTGCCAATTTCGTTCGGCTTTCAGACCTGAAAATTATCTGCTTATTTACTTAGGTTACAGTAAAACCTACCACCTAAAGAATGTAAGAGATTTTTTCAAAAACTAGTTCATTTTGGAGTCGTTACGGTTATTTGAAATAGTTGGCCGGTAACTAGTTATCTGCACTTTAAAAATATTATTGGGTTATGTTCAGAGAATAACCAATCTGGTTTTTGCAGGAAACTGAGCACTGCACCAACAATTTTCTTTCCTTTTAGTAAACTCAATTTTAGGGTTTATTTCCTTCTCCAGTTTTGTTTTCATGTATGTTCCAACAGTAAGCCTCGAAAACCTTACATTTTCTTCAGAAAAACTAAACCTGTTGAATCATTTAAATCCAGCGTAATATGAGAAATATTAGTGGATAGTATCAATCTTTTAATGTTCTTATAAATTTACCTAGTAGTAGTTAAAAAATGATAGCAGTTTTGAAGCCAATATTGTAAATTAGTTTCTCTTAACTTTAAAGTATAGCTGAGAAAGTTTCTTGATTAAATCATTTTACTTCCTGTGTCATTCAAAGAATTAACTGCCTCCAGACTGATGGAAGAATATATAGAAGAGCTTTGGAATTTGAACTGACCTGCCTTGGGGGTGCACTCACTGCAGAGTTCTAAACATTGTTACATAGTAGCATAATTACTTCAGCATGAAGGGTTCTACTATGTAATGTTTAATAAGTGATTTCATTTCCTTCCTCATTTATAGAAGCAAATATAATTTACCAAACAAAGGAAATCAAATTTTCAACTCTTAAAAGAAAATTAAATTACGTAATGATCCTCAATTATTATCTTCTGTTGCATACTGCATCATGTTAATAACTGCTCATGCTGCTTTCAATTAATCTAATGCTGATTGCTTCTAACCTTCACTAAACAATTTTAAAATTGCTGTAGTTTAACCTGTGATGCTCATGATTAGACACAACAATTTGAAATGGCCAAGTCACCTGATGCAGTCGTCTCCTCTCTGCCTGCTTTCTTAAGGTCTGGTAAGTGTGTAGACCCCCCCAAAGGGTCAACCTGTAATTTTAAATACCTTTGATTCTGAAGGTTGATGTCACCGTATGATACTTTATTTTCATTTCCTTTTCTTTTATTTCAGGTTCAAACATGAATGCCATGTTAGCTAATGTTAGCATGATTTCCATTATATTTTGCATGTGCCCTGCCTTTGTGTTTGCGCGCGCTCTGTGATATGAGAAGGGTAGAGCCTGGTACTTGTAAGCAAGCTATTTGACTGGAGATAGTTCTTTAGTGCCTGGGACCCTCAATTGTCAAATAAGTTTGTAGTATAGGAAACTTTACTAAATTAGGATTTGGGGTCAACATCACACTTATTTTATTCCCTTTGAAGTAGGTATTATCATTTCATACACATTCTCATAGACAGGAAATGATTTGCTCCACGTTCTTAGACTTATTTTAAAGCTGTGTGATTTGCACTCTTATACCATGGCTTCTTGGGCATAAAGTAGGAGATATTAAGTAGTTCTTTGACTGTTTGTTGTGTTGATGTGCCATTGAAGAGCTATGTGAAAGCTGTCCACATGATTTTGAAAGCAATTTCAAGGTAGTTTAGGGTTCTAGGAACCAACATATATGGATTCTTAATAGGAACACAAGCCTGAGGATGTATTCATTCTCATGTCAAGAAACAGGTTTTGTTAAATGTTCATATAGCTGAAACAAATACTGAAACCCCTAAGTACCCTTTTCTGTAGATTGTGCCCTACCTTGGACCATTTAAAAATCTGCTGTTTTGAACACTCTGGGAGAAGCCTTTAGGGCAGAAACTTATTACCAAGTAAATGGGAGACTAATTTCCAACATCTTGAAACACTTTCTTTTAGGGTATTCATAGGTATTCAGTTGTTCCCTTTTCATTTCCATTTATACTGAAAGTTTTATTTTGCAAAGTTAGAGGAGGAAATTATACTAAAGATGATGTATCCAGCAGGAGAAAACAGTTTTCACTTGATCAATGAAAATGAGCCATGTTTTTAGCAGATTTCTGCAAGTTGGTGAAATATTATAACAGGGTCAGTTGGATTTTTATTTTTATCTTTGAACTTAAAGAGTTGCAGAGGATGTATCTGTGCACTGTATTTTTTTCTAAGTACTTACTTGGCTTTCCAAGTACAAGTAAGGTTTACAGTCCTAGCAAACTCATTCATCAGTAAGAGGAAATTGGCGTGCTAAGGATTTCCTTTTATGCATTTATAGTATTAGCAATTTCAAAATCCAAGAATTAATGCATTGGCATTACTTAGAGTGTATGATGTCAGCGTACAGAAAGCTTTTCTGATTCCAGTTACTAAATTGAAATAGAGTGCACTAAGAAAATAAAACAAGAAAATACCAGATTGTATTATAATCCATTATAAAGAATTCTTTAAGAATTATCAGTATTTACATTTTGAGGGATTCCTCCCCCCATAACTCATTAAGAGTATAAAGAAGTACTAAAACCTTGTATCTGTTAAAATAAATATTTCGAGTGGTTTGTATGTATAACTTACTTATTAATTTAGGAATACTGCATTTATATTGGAAATCATTTCTATGATAGTTCTTGGGCATTATGATTTGTAGGCAAGAATTTTATTGCATGTGTTAATTTATTAAGCATTTAAAATATATCTTGGTGTTATAACTAAGCTTATTACTGGTACTAGAAAGAAACCACTCAGTGAAAGCCAGAATCTTGATTTTAGAAAATCAGTTTGTAATGTTCCTGATAATTTATGTATTTTAGTCCTTCATATTCCTCATGATCATTTCTGTTTCCATTTTCTTTGTTGTTTCTACTTTTTATTATGTTTAGTGTGAACCTTGTATTTTTATTTCTATGTGTACATACTTAAGTTATATTCTAATTTGTTTTAACTATTAAATGAGAGATCTTGTTACTCAGATTTTTCTTGAAAGAATCTTTTTTATTTTATTTTTTTAATTTTTATTTTTTTGGCCAGTCCTGGGGCTTGGACTCAGGGCCTGAGCACTGTCCCTGGCTTCTTTTTGCTCAAGGCTAGCACTCTGCCACTTGAGCCACAGCGCCACTTCTGGCCATTTTCTGTGTATGTGGTGCTGGGGAATTGAACCCAGGGCCTCATGTATATGAGGCAAGCACTCTTTTATTTTTATTTATTTATTTTTTGGCCAGTCCTGGGCCTTGGACTCAGGGCCTGAGCACTGTCCCTGGCTTCTTCCCGCTCAAGGCTAGCACTCTGCCACGTGAGCCACAGCGCCGCTTCTGACCGTTTTTTCTGTATATGTGGTGCTGGGGAATCGAACCTAGGGCCTCGTGTATCCGAGGCAGGCACTCTTGCCACTAGGCTATATCCCCAGCCCCGAGGCAAGCACTCTTACCACTAGGCCATATCCCCAGCCCTCTTGAAAGAATCTTGATGGGGAAGGGGTGGAGAATTTAGGAGCAAAATGTACAGAACATTTAGTTTTTTCCAAAAGTTTAGCAACCAAAAAGACATGAAATTATTTTAGAGAAGAAAACAGTAGCTCAGATTGCTTCCATTTTCTTTTGGGGCCACTACAATGTAATGTATATTGGGTGAGCTGAGCTGGTCGGTCAGCTTTAGCAACCACATTGCGATTTACTTCAGTTTTTGAGATGTTTATAATACATGATGAGAAAAGAAATGGCTTAATATTTTCATTTATTCTTCACTGATAAATCTCTCTTCCTTAAATCCTTATCTTGGCTCCTAAGTATTAGAAGGTTTCAACATACTATTTGAAATTTTTTCCTTTATGTATTTCTCCATTCATTACTTATTTAGGTATTTGATTTGATGGATATATCAGTTTAATTTTACACATCTGATGCCCTTCCTAAATGTTGACTATGTTTTCATACTAATTTTAATGATCAAACAGGTTCTTGTGGCTTGAAGTGACTATAGGCCACAGGCTCCTGAGCCATCATAGGTTGTGGCCCTAAGTCCCTCGTTAACTACGATATTAACATTGGTATACATGCATAATTAACATTGATATTCATCTATTCGTAGAACCTAATTCTTGCTCTATGTTTTCTTCTACCTATTTGATCTTGAGCAAATTGTTTAGATTTTATTTGTCAGTCAGAGGGCTTGAACTCAGGGCCTCTACACTGTCCCAGAGCTTTTCTGTTCAAGGATAACACTCTTCTACTTTGAGCCCCACAGCTCTACTTCCAGTTTTTCTGGTGGTTAATTGGAGATGAGTCTCACAGAGGACTGTCCTGCCCTGGTTGGCTGTAAACCATGATCGCCATATCTCAGCCTCCTTAGTAGCTAGGGTTACAGGCATGAGTCACTAGTGCCTGGCTTACTTTTTTGAGAGTTAATGTCTATGAAAATGAGAGTAGTAAAATCTACATAGAGGGATTTTTGTATGGATTAAATAACCTTTTTTTTTTTTACATTGAATAGTTGATACTGGTAGCTGCTCAAAGCATTCTAGCTTTTGTTTTTCCTAAATATGTGTCTCTTACAATATTGCTTTTATTTATTAAAGAGTAAGAACTTCTATGTCCAGACATGTTTGCATATCAGTCTCTTATTTCCATATTTACTCTCAAATTAGCCATTTGATTAAGAAAATGTTATGATAAATTATTTTGACTCTATCCAGAATCTAATTACAGAAATGTGCTATATAATGGAATATTCTACTTTGTATTTTGTCTTCATTTTACTGTAAGTTGAATTCATCTCATTTGTCAATTATGACACCTCTAAAATATTTCTCACAGTTTATATAGTGTTTCTGATGTATTTCAGGCAGTTCATTATTTTACATGTAGTTGGAAGGCATTTTTTCCAATACTGACTATTCAGTGGACTCCTTTCTTGTAGGATAGAATTTTTATCTTAGTAGGAGCTCTGATTTTTTCTTACTAGGTCTTGCCCTGTAATCTGTTAAGATTTAGGAAGTAGGAACTGTGATGATATCATTTAGCTCCCTTGACTTGAATCTCATTGACCTTAAAGTATCATGTTCAGCAAAGATGATTCCTCAGTATTGTGCTCAGAAAAGATGATTCTTCAGATTTCATAAGGGGAATGATTTCATGAAGAGAAACAGTTTGTTTCACTGATACAGATTGCTATCAAATACTCGTATTGTACATTCTAAAAGCTATCTCTTGCTGTTTTCAGTCCATGCTGACATCAGAGAAAGAGAGAAGTTCCAGAATTCTTGATTCTGATCCAGGTGCTCATTAAGCATTTCCAATTTGGTTAGTGCTGAGCATATCAACTACACTCTGACCAAAATAGAACTCTTATTTTCTCTCCAATTCCTTTCTTGGACATATTTCTCCTTAAATATTCTCCCAGTACTAAAGCTTCTAAAGCTAAAAATATAGCAAGTGTTTCTCTCTTTACACGTACGTGTGTGTGTGTGTGTTACAAGGGGTTTGAACTCAGGACCTGCTTCCTAAGGTTACACTCTTACTGCTGACCAAATATTCACCCTTTATTTTGCTAGTTTTTTGTTTCTTTTTTTTTCTTTTTCAGTTAGGTTCTTGCTTCCTGTCCTGGTGCATGCATAAGTGTGATTCAACCATATTGGTTTCCCCATTGCTGGGAAAACAGGTCGCTTGAACAAATCAGTCTGTTCTGGCTTCAAACCATGTTCTCAACAATATCAGCCTCCAAAGTACTTAGAATTACAGTCAAAAGCCACCAGTGTCTGCCTGTTGTCACTATTTAATTCTGTAAATCTTTTTCTACTCCACCTCTAAAATGTGTACCAAATCTTTTGTGTTTTTTGTTTGTTTGTTTGTTTTTTTTAGTTTAAAGCTATTATCCAGTCTCCCTCATCCAAACTACTTTCCTCTCTGGTTTAGGCTTTGGCAATATCCTGGCTCCCCATCTCCACATTCTTGTCTCCCTGTACTCTATTCTCCATTCAGCAAGGAGCAGGATATTAAAACTATGTGTCAGATAATATCATTTTCCTTCTTAGGATCTTCTCATTAGATCCATTATTACCTTAAAGTCCACAGTCCCCTCCTTTGGCTAACAGATTCCATCTGACCTGTCTTTCCTCTTCAACTACCTCAGAAAAAGCTCCTTTCCATCGTAGTGGCTTCTTAGACATGCTTAATTATTGTGTTGATGACCACTTTGTCAGTCATATAAATTGCTTGGCTGAGGAGGACCTGCGACTCACTGCTTCTGACCATCATTGTGAGTATGTATGGTAATGTCATTAGCCTGGGAAAAGACTGAATTCAAAATCTGAAATGCATGATTGCTACTGTATATGTGCACACCTGCATACCAGTCCTCGTGCTGTCCCTAAAGTGCCCTCCCCACCCCCAAGGCTATCACTCTACCACTTGAGTCATAGCTCCACTTCTGGCCTTAATTGCTTAATTAGAGATGACACTTTCTTGCTTGGGCTGGCTTCAAACTGTGATCCTCAGATATCAGCCTTCTAAGTAGATAGGATTGCAGGCATGAGCCACCAGATCCTAGGAACCTTTTGATTTTTGTACTATCATAAAGTGAAAAATCATTGAGGTAGAGATTAGATTGTCTGTACAAAATATTGGTCTTAGAGAGCTCGTAGCCTGATGGAACCTTAGGCAGTGCTCAATGTAGCCCATACTTTTTGGAATTCTTTTTAAATTGAGAATTTAAGAATTATAGATATATGTAGAGTACTATATTCAATATGTTTATACAACATGTAATGATCAAATAAGAATAACTATCTCTCCTTAAGTATTCATCATAGTTTCAAACCCCTATCATTTTTTTTGGTAAAAAAGACAATACATTTTATGGACTGTAATCCATTTAACATATAATGTGCTGTAAAACTTCTGGACTTACATCTCCTATTTTGGCAGCCATTCTTCAGCCTCCCTTCCTCTTACCCCCCGCCCCCACTCCCCTTCCGACTAGCCTCTGGTGACTAATATTATTTTACTCTCTACTTCTATAAAATCAACTTTTTTATTGTTTTGGTTTTTTTTTTGCCAGTCCTGGGCCTTGAACTCAGGGCCTGAGCACTGTCCCTGGCTTCTTTTTGCTCAAGGCTAGCACTCTGCCACTTGAGCTACAACGCCACTTTTGGCCGTTTTCTATATATGTGGTGCTGAAATTGAGCCCAGGGCTTCATGTATACAAGGCAAGCACTCAACCACTAGGCCATATTCCCAGCCCCCTGGAATCAACTTTTTTAGCTTCCATATATGAATGAATGCATATGCCTTATGTTTTACTTAAAATGATGTTTTTAGGTCTTCCCATGTTGCTGCAAATGACAGGATTTCATTCTTTTCTTAGTTGAATAATATCCCATCATGTACATAAGTCAGTTTTGCGGTTTAAGGATACCTAAGTTAATTAAATATCTGAGCTGTTAGGAAGAGTGCTTATCGAATATGCATTGAGAATGCAGGTATCTCTTTGAAATACTGATTTCATTTACTCTGTATGGTTACCTGGTAGTGAGATTTCTGGATTATATGGTAATTCTTTTTGTAGCTTTTGATAATGAGTGCGCTAACGTATGTTCCTACTAACAGTGTATATATGTTCCCCTGTTTCTAATACTCATCAGCATTTGTTATTTATTGTCTTTCTGATTATAGCTATTCTGGGGTAAGATCATATCTCATTGTGGTTTTGATTCTATATTTCTCATAAGTATGTTTTATATTCTTATTGACTATTGTGTATATTCTTTGGAGAATTGTCTGTTCAGATCAAATTGCCTAATTCTTTTAAAATTAAAACTTTACTTTGTTGCTATTGAATTGTGTTTCTTGTATATCTTGGATGATAGTTCCTATTGTAAGAATCATTTGCAAGAATGTTTATCCTATTCTGTAGGTTATCTACAGAAGTGTTAAGACTCTTGTTTCCTTTGCTATGCACAAGTTTATTTAATAGAATCCAACTTTTCCTTCCTATTTGCATTTTGTCCTTGTCTAGTTTTTGTATCATCACTGTGCTGGCTTTGTAGACTGAATTTGGAAGTGTTTCCTTCCTTTCAATTTTTTTTGGAATAATTTGGGAATTTTTGTTCTTCCTTAAAACTTTGGTACAATTCAACAAGGAAAGCATCTGGTGCAGAGCTTTCCTTTTGGGGAAGCATATTTTTATTTATTCAAATTTTCTGATTTCATGGTTTACCTTTGTTCAGTTGTATGTGTCCAGAAATTCATTCTGTTTTTATAGGCTTTCCATTTTTTTTTTTTTTTTTTTTTTTGGCCAGTCTTAGGCCTTGATCTCAGGGTGGGACCACTGTCTCTGGCTTCTTTTTGCTCAAGGCTAGCTAGCACTCTGGCACTTGAGCCACAGCGCCACTTCTGGCCGTTTTCTATATATGTGGTGCTGAGGAATCGAACCTAGGGCTTCATATATCCTAGACAAGCACTCTTGCCACTAAGCCATATTCCCAGCTTTCCCTAGGCTTTCCAATTTGTTTAATTTAGTTCTTCATAATTGTCTTAATGGTACTTTGTATTTCTATGGTATCTGTTGTCCTCCCCCCACCCCACAGCTCCAAACCTGGGTCCTTTCTGTTTTGTCGTCTTGTCAGTTTTCTCTGAAAAAACAACAACAGAAAAATAACCTCTTCATTTGTTGATTTTTGTGTGTGTTCTTTAGACTATTTTGTCATTTCTATTAGGATCTCTGTTACTTCTTTTTTAATACTTCTGGGTTTACTTTGTTCTTGCTTTTCCAGTTTGAGATATATTATTTGAGATATTGAGTGATAGAACATTAATAATTATAATTTGAAGGAACAATAAAATGACTTAAGTTTTAGAATTTTGCAATGGACTCTATTTCAGTGTTTGATACTAATGATTGTATCTTAAGATCTAGATCAAACTTAAGCCTTTTAGGTCTTTTTATTTTACTTTTTGAATATTTCTTGAATATCTTCTCCCATCTTCATTCTAATGTTATCTTTTTCAAGACCCTGTAATAATAATTTTAACTGAAATTGGACTCTCATAGCTAGGGCTCATCCCCTTCACCCCCTTTCTGGCAGACCTATATTATCAACACTTATCTTTCTAAAATTTGGATCATATGACACCCCAGTGGCATTCCATTATCTACAGTGTGAAATGCAAACTAGAATCAGCTGTTTAGCACCTTCAGTTCTCAGGCTCTGGATAGGGTTTCTAGCTTCTACTTCTGTTACGTTTTATGCTGCAGTATTAGTAATCTACTTGCATCTCCCACATAGGTCTCTCTTTTTCTGACGTCTGCACTCTTATATGGTTTACTAGGTACTAAATAGCCTTTTCCTGTAACTTTGGTACACTCTATGATCATTTACTATTTCCAGTGATTTCTTGTCAAGTATTTTCTGACAACTTTTTCCTCTTATACCCTAGATTACAATCAGTTGCTCTACTGATTCCCATGAGACTTTTTACATACTTCTGGCTTTGACATCACTGTATTTCTGTTAGATAGATAAATATTTCCTTATGTGGGCTATTGAATTCTGAGATTAGGGTCTAGCTCTGTTTCCTTTCTGTATTAATAGCAACTGATATAGGGCTTGGTACAAGGGACTGAAAAGTTGAGTAGGAGTGTATCTGTCTTAAAAAGTAATAGAATTTTGATACAGAATGAACTTTGCCACTTTGTTACCTATTTCACTTTTTTTTTCACTTCTTTTATTTGGCCAATTTATTTTCCTTCATCTTTTAAATTATAGCCTCTTCAGAGTAAAATTTATTTTCAAGTTCAAAACAAATACAAGCCATGTACTAGTGGCTCACGCCTATAATCCTAGCTATTCAGGTGGCTGAGATCATAGGATCATGGCTCAGAGCCATCCCTGGCAGAGAAGTCCTTGTGAAACTCTTATCTCTAATAAACTATTCAAGGAAAAAAAGCTAGAAGTGGCACTATGGTTCAAGTGGTAGAGCACTAGCCTTGAGCACAAAGAGGCCCAGGGACAGCTCCCAGGCCCTGAGTTCAAGCTCCAGGACCGGCAAAAACCAAAACCAAATAAACAAAATTACAATAAAGAAGCAAAATAGTGATATGAGTGTGTGAAAACTGTCACTTGTTAAAAACACTTTTCATTTGTTCACTTAAACTGTGGGTAGCATCTCACAGGACAAACTGTTTGCTTTAATGTCTCACATAAGCCCTTAACAATTACTGTACCGAGTTTTTTTTATGTAGGAGAAAATGGGTTAATCACAAAGAATTGTTATTTGAATATAAGTTATTGATAGTTTGTTCTTTGTTTATTAAAAGAAAAATACAATTTCATCTAGTAGACATCCTCTATCTCAGCATAGACTTTACCTAATATAAGGTTCACCCCCAGGAGGGCTCCATGCAGATGCCCCCCACTTAAGAATGTGCTTAGTACCTGTGCTACCTAGGTAACTAGCACACCTGGAGGCAGTTACCTCCTCCTTCTCTGAGGTCACATCCAATCCACCTAGCCACATCTCCCACCTTTTCCTATATAATCCGGCTCAACATGGTCCCTGCTCTCTTTCCCTTTCTCTCTTATTCTCTCTTTACTTTTCTCTCTTGCTCTTTTCTCTTTTTCCCTTCTTCCTTCCCCTCTGTCTCTCCACATCTCTTGTATGGGTTGGCAGTTTGCTTTCCCCCCAGTACTCCTTTCTGCTTGAACCATGTGGCGAGTTTCCTTTCCAGAGAACCTTACATCTGGTGCCATGACTCGGGAGGGGACAGAGTCAGGACTTGCTGGATCCCCTCCCTCCTCTGCTCTTTTGAGGGCTAATCCACCTCCTTGACCACCACCCCTCAGACCAAACTGCCAAAAGCCGGAGGAAACTCACCTCGGACTTCCCACATTTACCATTGCTGGCTATGCATCCACCACACCATCTCCTCTACACTTGCTGAGTGACTCCCTTCTACAGGTGCTCTATTTGTCTGACCACTCCAGAGGCACACCTTATGCCTTTTTGGCCAGTCTGTTCTCATTTCAGGGATGCCTGAATTGAGAATTTGACTATGTCCTTGCAGACATCCTATGTCCTTGTGGACCCCCATCTACGCGTCCTTATGGATTTCTATGTCCTCATCAGACTACTCCATAAAGTCAGAATCCCTCATAGGCTAGAAAATCAGTCTCAATCATCCGACCTTTTGGCTTGTTCCCTGGAGAGTATGACGCAGACTGGGTTCCAGGGACCCTCTTCTACATTCCCGCTCAAAGGCTAACTATTCTGGGTTTGACCTACTCTACAAGCCAAAGGAAAAAGCGGGCACTCTTAGAAAAATAACTGACAAGTATTTGTGGTCAATTCCTAATAATTTACAGCCCCTGCCTTATGAGACATCTTCCAGGCTTCATTCACGGACTGGCATCTACTGTCAAGGGACAGCTCCTGCTTGCCTTCTCCCAGAGGAGTCACAGCTCCACCTTTTGCCCCTAATGTCGACATCCCTTGCTAGCAGAAAGTAGCCAGAGAGAGTCAGCGCCCTTTTTCATAATTATTAAAAGGCTGGAATAGGTCCACCCTGGGAGGGATCCATGCAGATGTCCCCCACCTGTTTAAGTCTGTGCCCAGTACCTGTTACCTAGGTAACTGGCACGCCTGGAGGCAGTTACTTCCTCCTCCTCTAAGGTCACATCCAATCCACTTGGCCATATCTCCCACCTTTTCCTCTATAATCCAGCTCAACATGGTCCCCGCTCCCTTTCTCTCATTCTCTCTTTCCCTTTTTCTCTTATTTTCTCTTTCCTTTTCTCTCTTTCTCTTTTCCCTCCTTTTCCCTTCTTCCTTTCCCTCTGTCTCCCCATGCCGCCATCTTGTATGGGCTGGCAGTTTGCTTTCCCCCCAGTAAAAACTGCCTGAACCATATGATGGATTTCCTTTCTGGTGAACCTTATGCCTAAAATACCAATGAATTTGAAATTTAGATTTAAATATTAGGAATCTTGCTAATGATATGATGTAAATGAGTTGGAGAGAATTAATGTTCTAAATCATAATGTATAGAATAAGGTCAATTTTTTTTTCAGAATGAGATATGATATAAAATCTATTTCTGGAAAAGCCTTAAGCACAATGCTCGAAGAAAATAATTTGTGATTTCATGTTAGACCTCTCCATATTAGAGTTTGAAATTACTCTGTATTTAACTTAAAAAATAGATCTCTTTCGATTCATGTGCATTTATTTCTAAAATGGAGATAAAAGGGACTGAAATCTTAGTTATATTAACTAACAAGAGAAAACCAGAACAGCTCATTTTTACATGGCTAACATGGACAAAGTATAGGGATAAATATCAGAATTGCTTAGAAAGCACAATAGTATTTTGGAGAAATTATCATTCCACCATATACCTCGTTTAGGTATAAACATGGAAATGAGTTATCTATTGCTAGAAATTTGTGTAATAAATGAATATTTTAGGAAAAGGCCTGAAATAGGTCATTTTTATTTCTTGATTTGTCTGAAACAAAGTATGTTTCAATGTTTCAGTTGCTAGCAGTGTGACCATGGATAAGTCACTACTCACATTAAAAAAAAACTTTAAAATAGGAATAATTATAGTATTTGGAAGTGTCATGAAAGTTAAACAAAATGATTATGGAACTCAGTACAAGAGTTTACACATGGTAAAGGATTAAATATTTCAGTTATGACTATTTTATTTTTGAGCTCTCTGGTTAAAATTCTGCTTATGTGTTTATATTCACTGTACATACTGCATATTGATAGCTGCCACTAACCATGGCAATTCTTGGTATAACAGTGAATTACAACAGCATAAAGTAAAGGACTATGGCCAGGACAAAGAGACCTGAATAATTAATATAAATTTTAAACATATATCAGACTCATAAATAGGGAATCTAGGGATCTTATAATTTTGGTTCTTCTCTTAACTAGCTCCAGATTTTTAAATTCTGTTTATCTTCCTTCAAACAGTGGACATAGGCCAGATATTTGTTAATATCTTTTTCAGCTTTAAAATATGGTACTCAGTCATCAGAGTCGGGAGAGATTACGGTTATGATATTATAAATTGCGTGAACTTAAGGTCATGCACCTTGAAGAACTTTTTGTGATTACTTAGAATTGAGTTGATATAGTAGTAGCTTTGGTTTTTGTCAATACCAAGTTTTTATAGCAAATTTTCATGAACGGTATATTAGTCTTGATATTTAAACTGTTTCCATTAGTTTATTGTCTTGTTTTCTTGTTAGATTCTTCTAAGTAAACTAAGCTGCTATTTGACTTTTGATCTTTAGCTTTTTTGACATGTCCTCTCTTCTTCCCTCCTCTGCTTGTTTGCTTGCTTGCTTTTTTCTTGTCTTCTTCCTTACCTCTCCTTCCTTTTTTTTTTTTTTTTTTTTAAACAGAGTAGAAATGGTACCTCTATAAAGTCTTGAGTTTCCTTGAATGCAGATTGTGGTTCAGCAGATAGGATCCGAAAGTACAATTGTACAAGTTGCTAGGCAAAGTCTTTGCTATTGGTTGATGGCTTGCACTTTAAGAAGCATAAATCCATCTATACCACTGTATTTGTTGACCAGCATTTCTTTGTAGCATACTTCTACCTTCTCTCTCTTATAATTTAAATCTTGAACCCTGAAGTATCAGTCACATTCCCAATCCTGAGTCTTGTGTGTTGATAAGCATATCACTATTTGCATCCTTTCCCCCACTCCCTTCATTGTATACCACCACAGACAAATGGCTGTTTCTGTAGCTGGTTTTCACCACTTCTACCTGTTAGCTGGTCTACTCCAGAGTCTGACTTCTGGCCTGGATTTTCCTTGTCCGGATCCTTTTACTCAACAGAGTCTCATGTAGGATTTGTATTTTTAGGCTATTGGTATACATTAATAACGTTGAATTTCCCACAGATGCTATTGGAAAGGACTTTATCCCTGTGTAATTTCCTTATACATGATAATGACAATCATATTTGGTTATCTCTTCTCTGTCCAAGAGGATCATATAGTTCCATGGAAATGGGATGCAATGTCTGCTTTCTCTTCCAGGGAGTTGCCTAGGCACATTGAATGGAAATGAGAGGCGTAATTGGTCAGTACTAGAAATTAAGCCAATTCTCCTCTCCCTAGTCTACTTTATTTTTCCATAAACATTTCTTTGAGAAACTGAAGTGGATTTCTTGGAGACTTGTCATTTGGAGTATCTTGGTGGTGGGGGTAGTTCCTTTCAGCCTCTGCATATCTGATCCAACTTTTAAAGCAACATGATACCAGTAAACACTGACTTTCAAAATTTTTTTTTCAAGATATTCTTGTAAGGGTTTTCACATTTTACAATGAAAGTAAAAAAAAAAATCAGGAATGCAGTAATTTTCTTTGACAAGTAAAAGAAATAGCAAGCAGTCTTAAATCAACTACAAATATCTAACAAGATCGAGAGTGATTTCCATTATAGTTTCATGTTCCAGAAGTAGTATTATTTCATATGCAGTAGTAGACGCTGAATACCTTGTATATCCATTGTCATGACTAATTTGCACCTGAGTTTCTTTGCTAAAATAAGTCCTCAAGACTGAATTACAATGCAAGTTAAAGTACATCAGGTATTAATAGCCTTAGTGTTCATCCAGTCACATTCCTTTAGTTTTATATCACATAAAATAATCATCCATAAAAATATAATGATGGTAAGCTACTCTTAGAATAAATATGAAGCACTTTAAGCCAAAGTAGCTAGTTTGAATAGTGTATCAAGTGATGAATT
Source organism: Perognathus longimembris pacificus (assembly GCF_023159225.1). Classification (NCBI taxonomy): domain Eukaryota; kingdom Metazoa; phylum Chordata; class Mammalia; order Rodentia; family Heteromyidae; genus Perognathus; species Perognathus longimembris. The sequence goes on along the minus strand of NC_063170.1, from coordinate 28,396,494 downwards.
AGGAGTTAAAGAATATACATATTCCAAATCTTTAATTTTAAATGTATTGAAATGGATTAATTTACATTTGAGTATCTTCATTATACACTATTTATTTTAGCATTATTATTTAATTGTTCATGTTTCTGGGGCATAGTGTGATAAGTTGATATTTGTGTATACAATGTGAGAATATATTAGGGTAAAAATTCTCTTGTTAAGCTTTTATAATTAAAAAATAACTATTTTGTGTTTGTACTGGGGCCAGGGAGCCATCCTTTAGCATTTTTCCTCAATGCTGGCAGTCAACTACTTGAATTACAGCTCTACTCTGGCTTTTTGCTGGTATATTGGAGGTCAGAGTGTCATAGACTTTTCTGTCCAAACTGGCTTGGAAATTCAGTCCACAGGTATCAGCCTCCTAAATTGCTAGTATTATACTTGAGCCACCACTCCCAGCTGTAACTTTTTAAAATTTTAAATGCTTTGAAAGTGTATATAATGTTTTAAGACATAAAAATTATGTATATTAATGTATGTGTTTTTGGTTTATTTTGTGATGTTTGATTCTATACTTTCTACTTCTGGTATTTTTATTTTAAAACAGGTTCTCAGCCAAGGATGGCCTCAAATTTACAGTGTTTTATACCTTTTTTTTTTTTTTTTGGTTGTTCGTGGGGCATGAACTCAAGGCCTTGGTGCTTGTCCCTGACCCTTTCCCTCAAGGCTAGCATTCTATCACTTTGAGCCATAGCACCACTTCTGGTTTTCTAGTGTTTAATTAGAGATAAGAGTCTCAAGTCTCAAGGCCTTTCTTGCCCTGGCTAGGTTCAAAGAGGGAACAGTGGTCCCTCAGATCTCAACTTTCTGAGTTGCAGGGATTTAGGTGTGAGTCAGTGGTGCCCAGGAGATGTTACACTTTTTAATGAGAGATTTTATTTCACTCTCCAAAGTCTTGAGTTTAATTTATTTTATGCCCAGACAGCATGGCCTGTGGGAACAAGATGGGGTTTTCTTGGGTTTCATGGCCCTGTCCCCCACCTCCACCCCCCAGTAGAGCCTGTCTCAGCTGCCATTGTCTGCCACAAATAAACCATCTACCCAGGGATGTCCAGCTTTCCCTGACACTGTTTCCTTTCCACCCTAAGTAATGCTTCTTCTAACATCATTGTTAGAGGAAGTGAGGGTGCTGGTTTTCTGTAGCTCCTGTGCAAGGGCACTGAAAACTCCCTGTAATAACAAGAGGTAGCTTCAGTAGCTCATTTCTTCTACTCAGTTATCTTTTTCTTAAAAATTACCATTTATTTAATGTGCTGATTTAAAAATCAGTATACCCATATACCCATCACTGTGTAAGTCCTTAAACAAAAAGATTCTGAAGTAAATTTGACAAAGCTACTTAATGAAGAATTTATAGATTTCTTATTTTGTGTGTAGTTCCCTTCTAACATCCAGGAGTCATGATAGAGTTTAACATGAGAAATGGAAGAGAATTGGTGTTTAATAAGCACCCCGTTATTTGCTCTACTTAAATTTTTATTTACCTCTCACAGTACTCTGTGAGATTATATCATTTTCCCCATTTTTCAAATGAGAAAGGTGAATTCAGTGGGAGCAGAATGACTTGGCTATAATCGTAGCCCATTTCTTCCTGTTTTTAAAATCCATGTTATTTTCAGAGCTCTTACTTATTAAGTCAGTCTTCCTTGCTGAGTGACTGGGATACATACCTATAGTCCTCCTTACACAGGGAAAGAGACATCATAGTTCCCAGATCTGGGCAAAAAAATTGCACAAGACTCTATCCCAGGGGCTGGGGATATGGCCTAGTGGCAAGAACTTGCCTCCTATACATGAAGCCCTGGGTTCAATTCCCTAGCACCACATATGCAGAAAATGGCCAGAAGTGTCACTGTGGCTCAAGTGGTAGAGTGCTAGCCTTGAGCAAAAAGAAGCCAGGAACAGTGTTCAGGCCCTGAGTCCAAGCCCAGGACTGGCAAAAAAAAAAAAAAAAAAAAAAAACACACACAAAAAAAACAACCAAAAAACTCTATCCCAACCAAAACCCAAAAATGCTAGGTGTGATGGTTTGCACTGCACATGTCATCCAACTTTGCTGGAACATAATAGGACAGTCACAGTGCACGCTGGCAACAATGAGACCTCAAAGGGCTGCAGACATGGCTTAAGCAATGGAGCAACTGACTAGCAAGCATGAGCTTTGAGTATCCCCTCCTTCAATAAAAGACCATTTTTCTCCAATAGTTGGTTGATACTTTGGGGGTCAGGGTAGGGAGTGCGTAGGTGACCTCTCATTTACTTTGTTGAACTTTGGACTCCATCCTATTCACGTGCGAGTGAAAATTAGCTTGTATAAGGTACAGTTTGGCTTTTATTCAAGAAAGTTTGAGTAGTTATGGTATTGAAGATGTGTCTTGAAGTTCCTCATCAAGTTACTAAACTCAAATGGTGCAATAGAAGTAAAGTGATATTAGGACAGTTTTTAATTATTAATATTATTCATGTTAAATGCAGTATTGAATTTTATCAAAATTGGAATATAGAATAGTCTTCATCAAAGTGTTAGGAATGTTTTCTGTGCTTATAACAAAATATCAGCATATGAAGGAGTAAGGTTTATTTTGCATTTAACTTTCAGAGATTTTAATCCACACTTGCATGGCGTGTTAGTTAGGGCTTGTGGGGATACATAACAGAGGATGTTTGTTCATTTTACAGTGGCCAGGAAACCAAAACAGAGTAAGATACTGGAATCCTAGTACCTCTTTCAATAGTACACCCTTAATCACTCAGCTTTTTCCCAATAGGCCCTACCTTCTAAACAAAGATTACTCTTGATCTCAATAGTTGCATAGGTCAGAAACCAAGCCTTTAACAGTTGGTCCTTTGGAGTTACTGTACAGATCCAGGCTATAGCAGTAAGTAGTGAAGGCTAGTTAATGTTGTTCTATCAAACTGTAGTGAAGTTTAGAATATTGCCTAAGTATAACAGAGACAAGGCAATATTAATCTTTCCAAACAAAATACTGTTTCTTTTTCCCAAAAGGATATATAGTTCTGTTTGGGTTATCAGTATTTTCTCTTTCATTTTATTTTTTATTATTATCATTAAGTAGTTGTACAAAGGGATTATACCTCCATAAACCAGATTATGGTTATAATGCTTCTGGTGAGGGGCTATACCTCCATAAATCAGATTATTAGTATAATGCTTCTGGTCAAGATCATCCCTTCCTTCGTTCTTCCCCATTTTCCCCTTTCCATCCCTACCCCCAAGTTACATAGTTCATTTTTTACATAAGGTACATTGAACATACTGACTACATTTGCTCACCCTTCTTTCTTCTATGCCTGTCCCCCTCCTCCTTTTCCCAACCCCCAAAACAAGTTTTCACTTCCTGGTATTTGTTTTGGTAAGCAGTACTTTAGCTGTTAAGAGGAATTATACATTTAGATTCCTCCCCTAAGTATACCCTCCATTAGTCAGTTTGTGTGTAAATGCACTGAGCACTATATATGTTATGCAAAGTTGTATGTAGATCCAACTTCCACATATGAGAGAAAACATGCACAGTTTTTCTCGCTGAGCCCCACTTCACTTAATGATTTGTTATAAGTGTGTCCATTTCCCTGAAAATGTTATAATATTATTCTTCCTGATAGATGAGTAAAATTCCATTGGATATGTGTACCACATTTCCATCATAATGCATCATACTGTTTCCATAACTTGGCTGTTGTGGATAGTGTAGCATTGAACATGCATATGCCAGTATCTTTACAGAATTCTGACTTGCAGTGCTCTGGATAGATGCCTGAGGGTGGTTGGTTACTGTTGGTTATTTAGTTTTTTTGACAAATATTCAAACCTCCTTCCACAGTGGTTGTACTAGTGTACATTCCCACCCACACTGTAATAGGGTTCCTTTTTCCTCACATGTTTATCAGCATTTGCTACTGTTTGAATTCTGTCCAGTCTTAGTGAGGTGAAATGGAATCCAATGGTGTGTGTGTGTGTGTGTGTGTGTGTGTGTGTGTGTGTGTCCTGGAGCTTGAAATCAGGGTCTGGGTGCTGTCCCTGAGCTTTTGTGCCCAAAGTTAGAGCTCTACTACTTGGACCACAGTTCCCTTTCCAGGTTTTTGGTCATTAATTAGAGATAAGAATCTCACAGACTTTCCTGCCCGTGCTGGCTTTGAACTGTGTTCCTCTGATATCAGCCTGTTGAGAAGCTAGGATTACAAGTCTGAGCCACCAGTGCCCAGCTTCAATTTTGTTTTGACTTGCATTTCCTTTATAGACAAGAATGTTGAACACTTTCTCTATATGTATTGGCCATTCTTCTTCTGAGAAGTCTCCATTTAGTTCTTTCATCCCTTTATTGGTTGTTAGCTTCTTGAGTTCCATATATATTTTGGACGTTATGCCCTTGTTGAATGTATAATTGATGAAGATCTTCTCCCATTCTGTTGGGTGCCCTTTTAATTTAGTAACAGTATCATTTCTTGTGCAGAAACTTTTTTAGTTTGACATAATCCTGTTTATCAAGTGTCTCTCTTATTTTCTGTGCCCCTGGGACTCTCTTCATAAAGTTCATGCCTTTCCTGATAAGTTCTAATGTTTCTCCTATTAAGCTACTGCAGTTGAAACTAAACTATGAGACAGACATGGTGGTGCATACTTGTAATCCAGAAAAGAGGAGGGAGGGAAGGAAGGAGGATGGCAGGCAGGAAGGCAGGCAGGCAATGTAGAAAGAAAAAAATTAAAACTTTTATATTTTATTTTGATTTTTTATTAGTATTCAATACTTCTTCTATTCAAATCTTTATCAGGATATTAGAACTAATAACATAAATAGTAACTACACTGCTGACTTTTCCCAAGACTAGAATGTTGATTCATCAAAGTGAAAATGGTAAGTAGATATGGCTCAAATCCGTATTTTCAGTGTTGAAAGTATTTTTTCCCCACCAGGTCTGGGGCTTGAACGCAGGGCCTGGGTACTATGTAAGAGCTTAATTTGATCACAGCTAGTGTTCTACCACTTGTGCCACAGCTCCACTTTGAGATTTTTTGGTAGTTTACTGACTTTACAGGCCAGGCTGGCTTTGAATCATGATCCTCACAATCTTAGCCTCCTGAGTAGCTAAGGATTACAGGTGAGCCACTGGTACCCAGCTTAAAAATAGTTTTGTACAGTAACATATGACATAACAAAATGACTCCTGTTATATTTTATTACAACACTAATAGGACACATAATAAAATAAAATATGTTTGGTTAAGATTGAGAATGCTATATAGGGAACTAATTTTCATCTTTATGTGGTTTGTTAATGGTTAGAAGCTTAGAATTAGAAAATTTCACTAAAATAATTCCCCTAGTTTGTCTTGAGAAATAGCCTATATTCTGATTAGTAGTAGTCTTTAGAAAGTGATCCACAAAACAGAGCAAATGTAAATATTTTAGAGGCACAGTTTGTGTTATTGATTTATAAATTTTACTTAACTTCATATGCCTGAATTACTGTAGACATTGTACCTGATTCTGAGTAACTCTCTTCGTAAAGTTTGGAAATCAAAGAATAGCAACTATTTGTTCAATAATATCTATCTAGTTCACACTGTGTCAAGTACCATTGGCAATAGAGTTACAGCAATGAATAAAACAACCACTCTTGACCCAGGTACTCAGGACTCTTACCTGCAATCTTAGCTGTAAGGGAGTCTGAGATCTGGACAATTATGGTCTGAAGCAAACCTTGAGAGAAAAGTCCATGAGTCTCTCCAATCTAACCAGTAAAAAGTAGGGCTGGTGGTGTGCCTTAAGTGGTAGAGTGCCTGTTGCATGCAAGCTGAGTCAATGTGAGGCCCTGAGGTCAAATCCTAGTACCAGAAACCACTATTGGAAACATTAAACAATTTGTCCTTTAAATGCATTTTTCCCTATAAAGGAATTCTAACACCTTTATAGAGAAAGGATTAGGATTATCTTGATACAGCTCAGATCTCACAGATATCACACAAAATCATAATACATTATGTACTCTAATGGAATATAAATAAGATTATTTAAAAAGATAATTGAGGGCTAGGGATATGGCCTATTGGCAAGAGTGCCTGCCTCATATACATGAGGCCCTGGGTTCGATTCCCCAGCACCACATATACAGAAATTGGCCCGAAGTGGCGCTGTGGCTCAAGTGGCAGAGTGCTAGCCTTGAGCAAAAAGAAGCCAGGGACAGTGCTCAGGCCCTGAGTCCAAGCCCCAGGACTGGCCAAAAAAAAAGATAATTGAGTAATTGATATTCATAAGGTCAACACATGAAACATCAACCAGACTGAATGCCTTAAATAGATTTTATGTGCCATGCTCCTTCTCTAAAGGTCACTGGAAGAACCTAATACCTTTTTTATTAAAAATAAAATAGAAATAGTGGAATGGCCTTTTCACATTTTATATGGCCAAGTTAAATGGGTAAATGTGACTTCATTTTTTATAAAACTATGTTATTCATATTTACCAGTTTGTATTTTGTTAAAATACATTTTTTTCTTTTTTAAAACATTTAGTGGTCATTCTAGGGTAGAAGATAGCCTCCTTTTATTAGCTTTTATTAGGGCAACGAGTTGTTTCATGTGTGACTACTGAACTATTGACAACTCAGATGTCTTTCAGGACAGGATTTGTGACTTTTAGCCAAAGTGGAGTTTGATATTGGAACCCCCCCGCCCCAAACTTATGCAAGGTATCCAGATCCTTCAAACCCAAGTCTAGAACAATAAACACTGTAACACTGCTAACTCTTTAATAGTATGAAATCATGATATTGATTTGGGTGAAATTTGTGGTACTCAATTTCTTTATCATCAAATTTCATAATACTTAATATAAAGCAATGCTTGATTATGGACCAAGATATGATTACTTGTCTTGTTTCCAGGAGGTAAGAATAATGGGGTCTTGGGACGGAGGGCAAAAATTTCCCAAGTTTGGAAGCAGTGAGGTAATTGTAGAGGGGATTGTGAGGATCTGTGTATGGAGAAAGAAATGTTCTCTGGGAGTATCTTCATGAGTTTCTTATACTATTAGACTTCGCTTTTGTTTTTGTGCTGATTCTGGGGCTTGAACTCAGGGACTGGGTATTGTCCCTATGCTTCTTTTGCTAAAGGCTATCATTCTGCCACTTGAGCCACAGCATCACTTCTGGCTTTTTCTGAATAGTTTATTGGAGATAAGAGTCTTATAGACTTTCCTGCCCTGACTAGCTTTGAACTGTGATCCTCAGGTACTCTCCTGAGTAGCTATGATTACCACCCGTGCTTGGCTACATCTAGTGTTTTATAAACTTTGTTCTGTTGATAGTAGGGGTTGGGAGTAAGGTGCCAAGCCTGAATCTGAGATCTTGCTCAGGATAATTTGGAAGTGGGTAGAGATGGGTGGTAAACAGGTTCTGAGAAAGCCATTAAAGAAGTTTGGAAATGAGGTTATATAATAAAGACTGAACTGGTGGTAGAACTGGGTCCTAGAAAATGGCTGGTTAAATCTAGGTGGGGCTGGGGATATGGCCTAGTGGCAAGAGTGCTTGCCTCATATACATGAAGCCCTGGGTTCGATTCCTCAGCACGACATATATAGAAAACGGCCAGAAGTGGCGCTGTGGCTCAAGTGCCAGAGTACTAGCCTTGAGCAAAAAGAAGCCAGGGACAGTGCTCAAGCCCTGAGTTCAAGCCCCACGACTGGCAAAGCAAAAAAAAAAAACACAAAAAACCCCCAAAACCTAGGGGTGGGAACAAAGCATGAGACAACTTACTTGAATGGAGAATTGCTACAGAAGAGTAAATGCTGATAACTGGGAAATGCCTTGTAGATTTTGTAAACGGGATTGGTTAGGGTTCTGGGAGAATTTACAGCTGGAGGTTAGATTACAGTGGGAGGAAATGGAGGTGAGTGCTTTTTAAGCTGCTCCAAAAATGTGTCAAGGAGAAAAGAGAGTTTCCAGTTTTCATTCAGACACCTTCCTTTCTCTAGTTTTGGAAGATCTGGGTTTTGAATGAGGGACTTAAAGGTCATATGAAGGGAATTGGATATGATGATATCAAACTACTCGTAAAGGGGATGAGTTCAGGCCACTAATTGATGAGGGGACAGTGCAGACACTTTTTTTTTTCTGTCAGTCATGGGGCTTGAACTCTTGGCCTGTGCACTGTCCCTTAGATCTTCACCTCAGGGTTAGTGCTCTACCACTTGAGTCACAGTGCCACTTCTGGTTTTCTGGTGGTTAATTGGAGATAAGAGTCTCATGGAGTTTCTTCCCCAGGCTGGCTTTGAACTCAGATCTCAGCCTCCTGAGTAGATAGGATTGCAGGGTGCGCCCTTAAAATACATTTCTTATTCAGCTTACTATCAACCATGGAGAAGTACAGAGTTAAAAATAATAAATGAAGTCATTATATCGAACACACATTATACAAAAATTAAACTATATTAACTTGAAGATAGGTATAGGAGGGGAAAAATGGGTGAGAATGAGGTATAACATTAAGATGCATTGTACTCATAACTTGACTTATGGAATTGTACAACTACTTAAAATTTTAAAAAAAGAAGATTCATGGCAACTGGCCTTTCGCCCTATCTCAAAAATAACCAGGAGAAAAATGAGGCTAGAGGTGTGTTGCGTGAAGCTCTTGGTTCAAATCCAGTACTGCCAAGGAAAAACTCTTTGGAGATTCAAATGAGCTCTAATAATAGAGAAAAGTAAATACAAAAGGTCTACATATACATGTAGTTTTGGATCAGTCTACTATTTAAGGCAGAAAAAGAAAACAAAGATTAAGGGCATTTAGCTCTTCTTAGGAAAGCTCTTTGTTTTGGTGACAGTTTATGGCATAAAGGGGAAGAACACACACACACTTCTTCTTCAGAGAGATTTAAGTTCAAATTTGTACTGACTTTTTTTTTAGCCTGGGTGGGGGGTGGGGAGGAGAAGGGCTGACCACCTTGTGCTCAAGGCTAGTGCCCTACCACTTGAGCCACAGCACCATTTCCTGCTCTTTTGGAGTGGTTTATTTCAGATAACAGCATCATGGACTTTTCTGCCAAGGCTGGCTTTAAACTGCAATCCTCAGATCTCAGTTTCCTGAGTAGCTAGGATTATAGGCATGAGCCACCAGAGCCCGACTATACTAACATTTGATAACTTCTGGTATATACCTCAACTTAATATCAACCTCATAGCCTTGTCAAGACTTGGAAATTGGGTAATTTATTTAAACTGACTTATATCTTATATAGTGCCTAGACATTCCTTTTTCAATTTAAAAACTACTTAAGTAGTAAACACCTTTTTACATAATATTTAGACAGATATATGGAGTAAAAACCATGTTCCTTTCTTCAGCAACAGTTTTGTGTACATTTGCAAACAGTACATATATGGTTATTAGGCTTAGTTTTGCAGCATGTAGGATCCTACTGTTCGTTTCTTGCTCTGTGACATTATGTTGTCCTTTTCTTATATTACAAATAGGTATACTGAATTCCTTTAAGATCTCCCAAGGCACTTCACTTAATGAAAGTGTCGAATATATGTATTCATTCTCATATTGAGAGGACATTTATTCCTTAAATGTTTTAAATTTTGTGCATGATGAAACTAAATAGAAAAAAAATCAATTTTAGCTTCTGTGTTTCCCAGGAATGTATCAGTGATCTTGAAGATGCTGTAAGTATTGTGTCATTTAAAAATTATAAACTTTTAAGGTCTTAAATGTCATTTTTTGTTAGACTGCCATTTCTTTAAATATTCTTCTGAGAATTTGCAAGGTTTTACTTTTTTGTTGTGTTTTAGGGGGAGATTAAAATTTTCATTAGCATATCTTAGCTATGCAAAAGGATTTCATTGTGAGATTTACAAACATGAGTGTATTATACTTTTTTCAAATTCAGTTCCTCTATTTTTTTCATCATCCCTCTCATCAATTAAAATAATTTTAACACACTTCATTCTTTTGTATTTTTTTCAATTTTTTATTGTTACTATAAAGGTGATAGACCGCGTAGTTATAGTTAAGTCAGGTAATAAGTACATTTCTTTTTGCAGTGTCACACCTGTACTTGCTGTTTCCCAGTTTATTCTACTTTCCTACATATGTATAAAAATACTTTGACTTTATGCAACCTCCTTCACTGTCCTTTCCCCCTTTCTCTTCCAACTCATGCCTGTTTATAAAAACATTTTATAAACCTAAAATATATACATAAATTTTATCTAAAACGTATTTATAAAGTACATATTTTACATTCCTGTCTGTCATTCATTTATAAGGATTAAACTACATATGATAGAACATGTGATGTTTATCTTTCTTAGACTACATATGAAAGAGAACATGCGATGTTTGTTTGTCTTTCTTAGTATGGCTTTTTGTGTTTAATATGATAGTGCCTACATCCATCAATTTTCCTGAGAAAAATGTAACACTTTATGGCTGTATAAGACTCCATATAGATAAGTACAACATTTCTTTATCCTTTTATTGGTTGATGGACACCAAAACTGATTCCTTATTTTGAATTTTGTAATTAGTGCTACTGTCAACTTTGGCAGTTGTTTCCGGTGCTGTATAGGATCTTTTTAATGTGATGTGGTCCCACTTTTCAATTCTTTCTTTTTTGTGTGTGTGATTAAGTAACTACATATATTTCACAGTACACATTTTAACCTTCGCAGTGATGAAAAAAAACTTTCAACAATAAAACCTTTCTTCCAACCACAAACAAAATCACACTAAAGCCACCAGCACAACAATGTTCATCGCAGCACAATTTGTCATAGCTAGAATACGGAACCAACTCAGATGCCACTCAGTAGACGAATGGATCAGGAAAATGTGGTACATATACACAATGGAATTTTATGCCTCTATCAGAAAGAATGACATTGCCCCATTTGTAAGGAAATGGAAGGACTTGGAAAAAATTATACTAAGTGAAGTGAGCCAGACCCAAAGAAACATGGACTCTATGGTCTCCCTTATAGGGAATAATTAGCACAGGGTTAGGCAAGTCACAGCAGAGGATCACAAGAGCCCAATAGCTATACCCTTATGAACACATAAGATGATGCTAAGTGAAATGAACTCCATGTTATGGAAACGATTGTTATATCACTGTTGTTAACTACTTTCAACGTGCTATGTGTAACTATAACTTCTATTATTGATGATCTTCTTGTATCCCCTTCCTGTGGTTGTATCTACACTATCTCTGTATCTTATCTGAGTATATTGGAAACTGTGTATACTGGTATTAGAACTAGGAAATTGAAAGGGAATACCAAAATCGAGAGACAACAGGGTAAAAAAAGACAAACAACTACAAAAGCAATACTTGCAAAACCGTTTGGTGTAAATGAACTGAACAATTCATGGGGGGGGGAAGGGAAAGGGGGAGGAACGAGGGGGGAATGAGGGATGAGATAACAAACAGTACAAGAAATGTATCCAATGCCTAACGTATGAAACTGTAACCTCTCTGTACATCAGTTTGATAATAAAAATTTTAAAAAAACACACCTTTCTTCCAGATTAGGTGATATGTACATTTCTTTCCTTTTGTTTAGTAACATCTGTTCCCTCTTTCTTTCTCATTCCCTCCCTCCCCCATCACCTGCCCTTGAATTGCTTAGTTCACTTTCATCAATGTCCAGTGCAGCTTATGGGTCCCTCTGCTGTATCTTTTCACCTGCTTTCCACTTGTTCTGTGTCCTCCCAACTTCCCTCAGATGTGTATACATGTGTATACACCATATATGAGGTAAAGAAATGGACTCGTCTAAAAATAAGACAATTTCAGAAGAGATCCTTTGTTTCATTTTCAGTCTGTAAATCATTTTATGTACATGTGAAGTGGTGCTTTTCACCCAGGACTGTCGCCTTTTGGTCTCACTGTATATTAGTATCTTGAGTCCTGTTTACTTTGTCATGTGTCATTGCGTTTTAAATTTAACAGACATGTCAGGGAGACCATGTGTCATCTGTCTCTCTGTTCTTGGCTTACCTCACTCAACATGATTTGTTCTAGTTCCATCCATTTCCCTGCAAATGCCACTATTTTATCATTTCTAATGGCTGTGTAGAATTCCTTGTATATAGGTACCACATTTTTTTTGATCCATTCTTCTGTATTGGAGCATCTGGGTTGTTTACATATCTTGGCTATTGTGAACAGTGCAGCAGTGAACATGGAAGTACAGGTGTCCTTGTATCCTGATTCCTGTTGCTCAGGGTAGATGCCTAGGAGTGGTATGGCTGGGTTGTAGAGCATGTCTGTGTTTAGTTGAGGAAACTCCAGGCTGCTTTGCAGAGTGGTTGTACTAGTTCGCATTCTCACTATCAGTGCAGTAGGATTCCTCTTTCTCTTCATCTCCTCCAGCATTTGTTGTTGCCTGAGTTCAGAGTATAGGCCATTCTGACTGGGGTAAGGCGGTATCTCAGGGTTGTTATTTGCACTTCCTTTACAGCCAAGGATGGTGAGCATTTCTTCATGTGATTTTTTAGCATCTTGACTTTAGCTTCCTTGCCCATTTAGTGGTTTATTAGATTTGGGAGGGATTAGTTTCTTGAGCTCCCTGTATATAATGGATTTTAGGCCTTTGTCTATTGCATTGCTGATAAATATCTTTTCCCAATTGGTTGCTTGTCTTTTTACTTTAGTAGTTATGTCTTGAGCTTTTCAGAAACTTTTATTTATTTTTTATTTATTTATTTATTTATTTTGGCCAGTCCTGGGCCTTGGACTCAGGGCCTGAGCACTGTCCCTGGCTTCTTCCCGCTCAAGGCTAGCACTCTGCCACTTGAGCCACAGCGCCGCTTCTGGCCGTTTTCTGTATATGTGGTGCTGGGGAATCGAACCTAGGGCCTCGTGTATCCGAGGCAGGCACTCTTGCCACTAGGCTATATCCCCAGCCCCAGAAACTTTTATTTTAATGTAGTCCCATTTGTCTAGTCTCTTTCCAATCTGTTGTGTCCTGGGACTCTGTTCAGGAAGTTTCTGACTGTGCCTTTTGTTAGGTTTTTAAAGTAGGTAGCCGGTAAAGGAGAACGCCACGTGGTATTCAGGCAGGAGAGAAAGTTTATTACCGAACTGCTGGCCTGTGGCCAAGGTGATCCATGGCCGGAGAGAAGGGAGAGAGAGAGAGACCCCCCACCCAGCCCTGCTTTATATAGGGCAGGGGCAAGGGGTGTGGCCAGGTGGATTAGGAAAGGGGAGGTAACTGCCTCCAGGTCTGCAGGTTACCCAGGTAACTGGGTGGAGACTTAATGAGGTGGGGGCATCTACATGGAGCCCTCAGGGAGAGGACGTAACACCTACGAGTTCTAGTGTCTCTCCTACTCTGTCCTGCAGTAGTTTCAGAGTTTGAGGTCTGATGTTGAGGTCTTTAATCCATTTTGAGTTGATGTTAGTGCATGGTGACAGGCTGGGATCTACTTTCAGTTTTCTCGTGTGGCTGCCCAGTTTTCCTAGCACCAATAATTGAAGAGGCTATGTTTTTTCCATTGTATGTCTATGGTTCCTTTGTGGAAAATCAGCTGACTGTAAGCATATGGTTTTATTTCTGGGTCTTCTAATCAATTCCATTGTTCTTCGGGTCTTTTTTGGTGCCAATACCAAGCTGTTTTTGTTATTATGACTGTAGTAAAGCTTGAAATATGGTACTGTGATACCTCCCACTTTTTAATTCTTTTTCTTATTATTATAGCAATTGCAATTCTGGTCAGATAAGTTTTACTAGCAATTTTGAAATTTCAGATTGTATAGTAAGATCTTTGATCCATTTTGAATTGATTTTTTTGTACAGGATGAGAAGAGACTTGTAGCAATCACTCTTGTACATGTAGTTATGCAGCTTTCCCATCACTGTTTGTTGAAGTAAGTGTTTCTTTTCCAGTGTGGATTTTTGGTGTCTGTCAAATTGGACAGCTGTAGCTATATGGGTATATATCCAGTTGTTCTACCTACTCAAATTGGTCATTGTGATGTTTTATACCAGTACCGTGCTGTGTTTGTTGTTGTAGCTTTGTAATGTAATTTGAAGTTACATATTGTGGTATTTTATGCATCACTGTGTTTTGCAGAGGATTGTTTTGGCAATGGGAGTCTGCTACATTTCCAAAAGAATTTTAGGATTGATCCTTCTATGTCAATGAAGAATACTATTGGGCTCTTGATGGGAATTACGTTAAATCTATGGATTGTTTTCAATGGCATAGCCATTTTCATAATATTCTCATGCATAGTGTTTCTTTCATCTAGCATCTTTAGTTTTCTTTAGTGCCAGTTGAATGCCAGAAGGCAAAAGACTGAAATGGGAGGATGATGCCAGGAGTCATAATGATATTTCAGTTCTCAGATCTTTCCATTTTTACTATAGGACTATTCTACTTGGTGGTGTTATGAAGAGACTTTTCTGAGTCTTCACCCAGAACACATTGTTGCCTGTTCCATACTTTTTATCCGTAAAGCCAAAGAAGATAATGGGATTTTTGTCTGAATGTATAGGTTCTTCTTGTTATTTTCTTTTTTTTTTTTGGCCAGTCCTGGGCCTTGGACTCAGGGCCCGAGCACCGTCCCTGGCTTCTTCCCGCTCAAGGCTAGCACTCTGCCACTTGAGCCACAGCGCTGCTTCTGGCCGTTTTCTGTATATGTGGTGCTGGGGAATCGAACCTAGGGCCTCGTGTATCTGAGGCAGGCACTCTTGCCACTAGGCTATATCCCCAGCCCCTTGTTATTTTCTTTATACTGTTTATTGTATGCCTAAACTTAAGAGGATTCTCAGTATCTTGGTTTTAAGCCCACATACTAGACATAGCAATTTTTTTTTTTTTTTTTTTTTTGCTTGTCCATCATGGGGCTTGAAGTCTGGGCCTGCAGCTCTTCAGCTCAAGGCTAGTGCTCTACCACTTGAGCCACATTGCCACTCCTGGTTTTCTGGTAGCTAATTGGAGATAAGAGTTTCAGAACAGGGAGAAAAAAAACCTTTCCTGTCCAGGCTAGCTTTGACCAGTAATGCTCAGATCTCATCCTCTTGAATAGCTAGGATTATAGGCATGAGCTACCTATGCCCAGCTTATACATAGCAGTTTCATGAATATAAATGCCTTTTCCTCGAACTCATAATCTTAATACATGTCTACACAATTTATCTCTCTCTCCTCCAAGATAAATTATAGATTCATTTTTGTGCTATTTCATTATACTATCTGGTATATATTACCTAAAGCCAGAGATGGATTAATTTGACCCTGAGACATTAAGAATTTCTCAGTGCTTTTAATGAAAATTAGAGACAGTACTTAGTCTAATGGTTAAACATTCAAACATTTTTCTTGTACTAGTTTAGTAAGTACAGCAGTCAAGTGACCAATTTTCTGTATCCATTCTGTGGCATATTGTCATGAATATTTAGTGCCTTGTAGCTTTTAATCTCTCTGCTCTGCTAATACCTTTGAGTAGTTTTCATATTGAGTAGGAGGTTTGACTTCTGTTTACAATCCAGATACGAAGTCAGGAAAAGTGGAGACAAATATTTCAGTATGAAACTAACTGAATTTTTATGGACTGTATCAATTTGGAACATGTGAAAATCATCCTTTTTCTTTGGGGTTTTAGTATGTAAGCAATTGACAGAATGTTACTATCTGGTGAAGCATTAGCATAAAAAGTATGGTTTGGATTTAAGGAACAATAATGAAATATTCTTCTTAGTAATGAGAAGTTACCCTGTGACTACCACAGGAGTATTAGTGATAGTTGTGTTGGGCCAACATATACACTAGATAGTTGGATCAAATGCTGGTTGTGAGGTAGGAATGCCCTGGGACAGAGTTCCTCTCTGCTTATTTTCACAGATGCCTTTTTTCTCCTTCCCTCAAAGTTTTGGCAGTAGTAAAACTTGGTAGCTCAGATATGAAAATGCATTTAGTGTGCTAAGTAGTGCTTCTTTGTTTCAAATCTTTCTCTGTTTATCTAGGTGAAGATGACTGAATTTAATTTCTTTTAATTTTTCTTGTAGGCTCGGTTTATGAACCGCTCAAAAGCATTAATCTTCCAAGATCTAATAATGAAACTCTGTGGGATAAGTTGGATCATTATTATAGAATTGGTAAGCAAAGTCTGATGTTGTAGCATTCACGATGCCCTAGTTACAGTGTTATGTGGGTGATGGTATTCTGTCATTTGGATGTTGGGATGGTTTCAGTGTTTATTCCAAATGTATATCTATACTGTAACTATGAAGGAATCCCACAAACATTCTGGCTTGTGAATAATTTTATAAATATATACACATGTATGTGTGTATATATGTATATATATGAATAAGTTAAATATTAATGTGTGTTAACAAACATCCTCAAGTTCTCAAATCTGGTAATGCTTAAAAAGGAAAACATAGAAAGTATAGGTATACGTCTTTCTCCATACATATACATACCCCAGACTCACCAAAGGAGATATTAAAGAAATCATACATAGCAAAGAAGTAGATAAACACAATCAGGAAAATGATAGGAAAAAATAAACATTTCACTAAATGAGTACTTCAGCTGATTAGGAATAGGAAAATAATATACATCACAAAACAACAAAATGAAAAGTAACACTATAGATCTTTCAATATTAACACTGAATATCGATTTCTTTAATTCTCCAGTTAAAGGACATAGAATGGCAAGTAGGATTTAAAAGCAAGACTAGAGCTTTTTTTTGACAGCGAATGTATTTCGCTGACAAAGACGAACATTGGCTTAGGGTAACAGGATAGAAAAAGACCTTCCAAGCAAATGGACCCAGAAAACAGCCAGGACTCACTGTAGTATTATTTGATAAACTCAACTTCAACATTAGAAGAGATATAGGTCATTTCATAGTAATAAATGATATAGTTCATTGAGGCAAAACTTACATGCACAAAGTATGACCAACTTTATTAAACTAAAAATCACAGATAGATGCCCAACAGAATAATAGTTGGGAGCTTTAGTATCCAGTTCTCTACAATAATAAATATTTCAGAAAGCTCAGGATTAAAAGACTATATGTACCAACTGGACATAATAGACATCAATATAGATTTCATCCAACTGCTGCACAATGGACTTTCTTCTCAGCAGCCCATGGAATTTTCTCCAAAATAGATTGTATTTTAGGACATAAAGCCAGTATTACCAAATATAAGGACATTGGAACAGTCCTTATATTTTGTCAAACTATTGTGAAGTAAAGCCAGAAGTCCACAACAAAAGAGACTACAGAAACTATTCAGTTAGATGGATATCAAACAACACACTGTTTTGAATCATGAGTGTGCCATAGAAGAAATAAAAAAATAAAAAAGTTCTTACAATATGATGAAAAAACACAGACCTCTAGAACTTTTAGGATAACACAACAGCAGTGCTCAGAGGGCAATGTATAGCTATGAACATCAAAACAGAAACTTCAAATTGTATAATGTCGCACCTGTATCATGATTATCTATCTGTCTAGTTATCTATCTAAAATGATATAGTACACCCACATCATATATCCTAATGATGCACTTCAGTGTTTGAGAGAAATAGAATAAACGACTATAAATTAAGCAGACAGAAATAATAAAGATTTGGTCACATGCACATAGATGTAGAGCCACAGTGGTCTTCTCCTAGGAATATACTCCTTTGGTCTCACTGTGTGAATGTTTAGAGTCTTGCTTAATTTATCATGCTCAAGTGTAATTTTTTGTCCTTTACCATCCATTGTGTTTACTTGTAGATTTATAGGCACATTCTTATGACTACAAATGAGGGAAACCATGCAACCTGTGTTTCTTTGGGCCTGACTTACTTTGGTTAATATAATTTTTCCAAGTCTTGCTTACTCCCCTCCTTTGTTGCTGTTTTTGATTTCTGTATCTTTTGTATGTAAATTTATATTTGGGGGGAGGTAAGCATGGTCAAGAAGGAAAAATAAGGGAAAAATGAGGGAAGAGGTGGCACCGTTCAAAAAGAAAAGTACATATCACCAAACTTATGGAATTGTAACCCCTCTGTGAATCACCTTTACAATAAAAATAAAAATAATTAAAAAGATTGTCTCAGAAATTCATGAAATGGAGACTAACAAATTTATATAAGGAAGCAATAAAAGGTAGTTGCTTTGAAAAGAAAATTTCTAAACTCTTAACTGGTTTGACTCAAATGTGGAGGAAAAGACCCACATTAATAAAATTAGAAATAAAAATGGAATATCACAAAAAATTCCAATGAAATCCAGACTCATGAAGGAATCAAAAACACATTTGAAGAAGGTGGTATATCTAGAAATAATAGATACATTTCTAGATGCATTTGACCTACCTTAATTGAATCAAAAGTGTATAATCCACTTAAATCTATAGCAAGCAATGCAATTGAAACTAAGAGAAAAGTCCAGGATCCATTAGGTTCATTACTGAATGATATCAGACGTTCAGAGAAGAACTAACATCAATACTACTCAAGCTTTTCTACAAGACAAGCAAAAAGAATATATGTTACATCCATGGCATATCTAGACATTGCCATAACAAGAAAGACTTATAGACCACAATGTCTTAGAACATAGTTGCAAAAATTATCAATCAAGCACCTGCAAACTGAATGAAATAACTCATTGAAAAGATTATATACCATGATCAAGTTTTAATTCCAATGATGCAATGATGGTTTAACATACATAAATCAGTAAATGCAATACCCTACATATATTGAATCAGCCAAAATTTTATACCATCCCATTTGACACAGAAAAAACGTTTGACAAAATTCAATACCCTTTTTAAAATAAATATTTTTAAAATAATTACTTATTGTCAAAGTGATGTACAGAGGGGTTACAGTTTCATAGGTAAGGCAGTGGTTATATTTCTTGTACAATTTGTTACCTTCTCCCTCATTTCCCCCTCCCCCCTCCCCTCAATACCCTTTTTTGATAAAAAGAAGAAACTAGGAATGGAAGGAATGTACCTCATCATAATAAAGAGGAATAAATAATAAATTCTACATACCAACCAATAGTCAACATTATATGAAGCTGAAAAAAGCTGAAGTCATTTCTGTTAAAATCACAATCCTCTAGTCTCAGCCTTCTAGCTAGGATTACAGACAGGTGTGAACCACCAATGTTCAACATCTTTCTGTTCTTATTCAAAATAGTGCTGGAATTCCTAGGTAAAACAATAAGGCAAGAGGGGATAAAAGGGATTCAGATAAGATGGGAGGCATTCCATGAGCCTTGCTTGTAGCTGCTGTATGTCAAAGATACTAAAGATTTCATGAATAAAAGCAGATATAAAGTTGTATATATAATATGTGAGTGTATATATGCATATGTCTGTATATATACAAGCAAACATGCATACATATATAATATGCATAAATATATATGTGTATATTCTTATGTATTAGTCATCAGAAAATACTGAATTCTGTCCTGTTCTCTATTTTTTTCTAATCCTTCCTATTTTGTGAATAACTTACACATACCATTGAATTGACCTTCATCATTTAGCAAATGCATAGTATCCTTTGATATATAAATGTTTTAGCTATTTTTAATATACTGACTGTTTTGAGAATATTATGCTCAGTGTTTTTACTAACCATTTCCTCCCCTAATGCCTGAGGTTGTCTTAATAATTTGAATCATACCACATTAACCAGGATATGCTAAAGACTTTACAATTTCTAATTATCTAAATTGTTACTCAAGACTATGAAGACCTCATTGTGCAGAGTGACACATGGGCTAGAGTTCTTGAAGTGATTTAATAGCTTCAAAAGTTTTTGCTAAGAGCTAAGTTTAGAAACAACAGAATTTTCAGAAATGGAATGTGAAAGCACCCAAGATGAATGGCTTATTGTACAAATCATTTTTTGTCTGTCTTCCATTGTAGTTAAGTCAACATTGTTGCTCTATCAAAGTCCAACCACAGGGCTCTTTCCAACTAAAACATGTGGTGATGATCAAAAGGCCAAGATACAGGACAGTCTGTACTGTGCTGCTGGAGCCTGGGCTTTGGCTCTAGCATACAGGTGAGCTGTAACTCTAAGACTAGAGAATGGAGTTTTGTGACACCAAGAGAAATTAAGCAGCTATCTTTCTGCTTAGTTCCTTATTTACTGTGTGAGCGTTGGCTGCTCATATTCTCTTTGGACCTCTAAACCATTTCACTCTATAAGGGTATAAGGGTTTACTTGAGAATACTTCTACTATTCTCTGTTTCTGTCTGTGTCTGTCTCTCTCTCTCTCTCTCTCTCTGTTTCTCTTTCTCTCTCTCTCTCTTTGCCAGTAGTACTTAGACTTGAACTTAGCTTTTTCACTCAAGGCTGGCGCTCTACTGTTTGAGCAACACCTCCACTCTGGCTTTTTGCTGGTTAATTGGAAATAAGAGTCTCTTAAATTTGTCTTCCAGGGCTAGTTTCAAACTACAATCTTTAGCTCTAAGTTTCTTGAGTAGTTAGGATTACAGGCATGTGCCACCAGTGCCCAGCCTTATTTTATGATTTCATATAAAAATGGTTTTGCCTGTAGCTTTCTTAATTCCACTTTAGTTTTTTTAGCAGAATGAAATCTATAATGATGCCCATTGAGTTGGTTGCTTTTAATCACAGAAAGCATTGAGGATGTTGCATTCTACTGATGATAAAACTGGAGCAAGAGTAACCAGACTTGTTCATGTTATATAGCTAATGATAGTACCAGGACCAGGATTCATTTCTTATTCTTTTTGATTTAGAGTTTTACTTAAAACAATTCATTGAGATTTCAGTTGTTAAATTTGATGGTAGGTTTAAATATTACTTTACAAAATTAAAGCCAAAAAATTCACACTACTGAATTTCTCCTTGTTTTATTGTACATAGAAAGAACTGAATCCTGATGCACAGTAATACAGTTTAGTCATAATTAAGATTATGAAGTATCTCTACATTTAGTTTAGGAAAGGGACCTATGAGTTTATTTCTGATTTGAAGGTCCTATCTTCTACATGAACATCATTCATAAATTATTATTATGTTGGATTTTTAAAAAATAAAATTGAATATTGAGGTACCATGAGGTACCATCTTTAGCACACTGCTGTGGTAATGTTTTTAAAAATATTTTCTTACATATCTTATGTAAATGCAATACTACTTGATTAAATGTAAAGTGAGGTGAAGAAACATGCCTTATTCATTGTAGCTGTTGTTTAACTTTTTGTACATTAAAATTTTTTTAAATTAAATATTAGGAGAAAATTGCTTTAAGTGATATAGAACAGGCACCATATGGACAAAAGTCAGACATTAGTCTTTTCCCAGAAGACTTCAAACATCTAATAGAAAATTTAAAACTGTTACTTCACTCAACACAGTGTCTGTGTAAAATTTTACCCCAAACCTCTTTTGTCTTTTGTCAGAGAGGGAATTGGAATACTGGGCACATTTATGCTTATTTTACTGTAGTGCCTACATTAAAAAGAAGAAATAGGGCTGGGAATATAGCCTAGTGGCAAGAGTGCTTGTGCCTCCTATACATGAAGCCCTGGGTTCAATTCCCCAGCACCACGTATATAGAAAACAGCCAGAAGTGGTGCTGTGGCTCAAGTGGCAGAGTGCTAGCCTTGAGCAAAAAGAAGCCAGGGACAGTACTCAGGCCCTGAGTCCAAGGCCCAGGACTGGCAAAAAAAAAAAAAAAATTATGCAAAAATATGTCACAGATTATACTGGATCTGTATTAGGTTGAGAACATCCTTGACTCTGGCTAACATGCCTCACCTGGCAGTATTGAAAACATGGCAGATCAAAGAAGGCATGTACCTTCCTTAAATTGTGCTTCTTTAAATCCCAGTGGCTACGGTATAACTTAGAAGGACATATCTTAAAATTTTCCTCTAGTTTGTAACTGTTCATTTCAATAACCTGGTGGTAGGGTTGTTTTCTGACATGAATCCCTTAAAGTTTCAGTCATTGTAGAAAATACTATATACTGTTTTTACATAGTGTTTTTAAAAGAATTGGCTTTCTTTCTGAAACAAGGGGGAAAACTGCACAAGTTTCATTGTAGAATTTCTTTTTTGGTAACATTTCTAAGTCTGATGGGCAAATTGCCTTTCACTGTGACAGAATTAGTAGACTTCACTAGAACACAGGATTAGTCAGATAGTTAATGCTTAATTATCAAAAGCTCTGCTTCCTTTTCAAATGCATTTCCAATTTGTTTCATGAGTTATCTCTCTCACCCAGGCGCATTGATGATGACAGGGGAAGGACCCATGAGCTGGAGCACTCTGCTATAAAATGTATGAGAGGAATTCTCTACTGTTATATGCGTCAGGCTGATAAGGTAAAACATTGTGATGTGGACTAAAATTCTCACAACGTTCTTCAGGATTAATTTAACCAGTGTTGCAATAGCATATATGTTCTTTGCGAAGGTAATGCCACATCCTAGGTCAGTGTAGATAGGTTAAAACAGCCTTTACCTTCTCAGTTCGGGGTTTTAAAATTTTGAAATGGAAAGAACACTTTCAGTGATAGGTGATTGAGAATTGCCCTTTAGACATGAATTTGTTTGTCTTGTATCTGGTGTTTCCTTGTAGAAACCTAATTTTTCAAGAGACACACCAATATTATAATTGTAACCAATATTATATTATTTAAAGAAAAATCTTTGTCAGAATTACTTTTCAATATGTGAATTTCTCTGGATAAATTGAATTTACTATATAATATTTCATTCATTTACCTGTAAAGAGGCTAGTAATTATAGGCTTAGAAAATTGAGTTTTACTGTTATGCAGAAATTAAAGGACATAAAATATGCTTAACATCATTTGTAAACTGTAAAGCTCTATGCAAATACAATGTGCTTCCACTTCCCTACTACCTCTGCTTCCTACATCTCTGTGTCCCCTAAGTGGCCCTATTTGTTCATCAGTGTTCATGAATCTCTAAGACCTTGTCCGTCTGGCCTGCCTTCCTTCCTTCCTTCCTTCCTTCCTTCCTTCCCTCCTTCCCTCCCTCCCTTCCTCCCTCCCTCCCTCCCTGCTTGATTGCTTGCTTTTAAAATTTCGATCTTTAAGTAGTTACTACAAAGGAGTTCCTATTTAAGAAAGCAGTTTATGATTACAGTGCACCTTGGTCAATGTCACCCTTTCTGATGATTCTTTACAGGACTCATAGAGTCAGTAGTAGTGACTGTGGTTTAATACAACAAAAGGAGATAAAGAGGCAAAGCAAAATCTGCAAGTAAAAAGGTGCTTGGGGCACAATCTGGAGGAAACAAAATGCTAGCTTCAGAGTGATTTATTTTTGCCACCAACTTATCTTGTCAACACATGTAAAATGTTGTCTACCAAGAAAGATCATTACAGCTCATTCATTTGCTGTTTGGGTTTATTAGGACTCAAAGTTTTTATTGCTCAAGGTTTTTATTGGTGGCTTGTTGGGTATGTAGCCTCAGTTTAGTTAGCACTTGCTGAAATTCTAGACTCCCTGAGAAACCAGATGTAGCAGAAGTGGCATTGTTTGTATAAATTATGTAGGCATAGTGAGTCACTCTTAGGAGAAAACAATGGGAATCCTTCCAGAATTTCAGTTCCCACATACCAGCCAAGGCTTACACTTATTGGCAGCCTTTTCTTGTAAGGGTAATGAAACAATAAATGAAAAGCATTTATGGTAATGATACTAGGTTCAACTTAACAGTAAATATTTATTGTCATCATTATTAGTCTTTTTCATTCTCCTAGACCATGTGTTTCAGATACATTTCTACGTTTATGTTTAAAGATGCACATACCAGTAACTGCATAGGCAATTTTTTTTTTTTTTTTTTTTTTTTTTTTTTGCCAGTCCTGGGCCTTGGACTCAGGGCCTGAGCACTGTCCCTGGCTTCTTTTTGCTCAAGGCTAGCACTCTGCCACGCATAGGCAATTTTGATCATTTAATATTTTGTAATTTTTTAATCATGTGAATATGTTTTCCTTTATACTTAGAAAGAATTATTTTTATTATTTTATTTTTTTTAAATAATAATTACTTATTGACAAACTAATGTACAGAGGAGTTACAGTTTCATATGTAAGGCCATGGGTACATTTCTTGTACTATTTGTTACCTAGAAAGAATTATTTTGATAACAAACCACCTCATGGCATATGTTCGAAGCCAAAACCTGAAAAATATTGTATTCTGCCAGCAGAAAGTGGCCCAAAACAGCTGATAGAAATAAACTCACTCATCAAGTGAAAATAGAGATAGAGGACGAACTTGTCATTTTCTGCTGAGATCTAACTTTGTAGATCATTATTGCAAGGATTTTAAAAATGCTTGAAATAAAGTATATGTCCTAGAATGATAGAGTAGAATTAAATTAGTGTATCATACATTATAATGATTAAATTATGATTAAAGTTACTTTTCCCTAAGTGAGATAGTACTGTTTATTCCCAAGTATCATTTCACAAATGCTTAGTGTCTGGCTAGATTTGATTTTTCTTTCTTAGAAATAATTGTGAGAGCATGAAATTTCATGTCTTTTCAACAAGCTGACAGACTTAAATTAGAGCTATTTATCAGAAGGAAGGTATTTTTCTTTGTATCATGATTAGCCACAAAATCATGGCCTTCTAAATATTATTCTGTTTTACCAACCAGTTACCCCAACCGGTTTTATTTTAAATAAAGTATGAATGTGACTTAAGTTGTCTGATATCCTTCAAACTATAAAGGATTAGAATTGCTTTCCTTACATAGCTCTGCGTAGAGACCATTAAAATAATTGTGAATTGGGTCACATTGGATAGTTACACTCATCATAAAATGTCAGGACTAGATATTCTTCCCAGCAAAAGATGATTCACAAGTTTCATACTATTTTTTTATTGCTGAAATCTCTCTTGATCTTCATAGTTTCTTAGAGTAGGAAAGGAGATTATGATCCACATGTGAGACCGTAGAAACTATGATCCATGGTTCATATGTGAGTCAGGGAACTATGATGGTTAAACTGGTGTTCACTGCTTCTTACTAAGTAGTTATTTATTTATTTTTTTTGTAATTGTAGTCTGCAGATTTATCCCAGGGCCTTCTGCTTGCTAGACAAGTATTACACCACTTTGGGTATACCTCAAAACATTTTCTTTTTTAAATAAGAGCTCACTAACTTTGCCAGGTTGGCTTGAGCTCATGATCTTCCTGACTGCTTCTTGAGTAGCTGGCATCACAATTATTCACCAACCATGCCTGGCTCTTACTATACCTCTTTTTGGCATTCATCGTGATCATCATTCAAACTTGGCTATTTTCTTTATGAGTTTATAGTAGTAGCTAATAAGAACGTAATCTTTAAATGTGAGGTATTTATCTTTTGGCCATTCTTTAAAACTAAAGCAACCCATGTTTATAGTGTTTATTTGCCAAACTGTATCTTCGTCATCTAAAGTAAAACAAGAACTAAAAAGTCTAAAGCTTTTGCACATTCACTAGTTTCTTATCATAAATCAAGCTTCCTAACTATTTTGTAAGAACTCTAGGTAAAAGCATTATTTTAAGTTTATTAAAAGTTGAATGAGTAAATAGAATTGTCTTTGATTTGTAGAACACCAAGGAATCTTATTATTGTATTTTATTATGTTGCCACTTAGCTTAATTCCTGCATAGTAATGTCAGGTATGTCTTTACCTTTTAATATCTGAATACCTATTCTACTGTTTACTCCTTTATCTGATACTTGCTATGGAGAAGTACACAGATTTTCAATGTTGATTCAATCTTCAATTAGTAGTTTAAAGGGCAATGATTTTCTGTAGAAATGTTCCAGTATGTAGTTGTCTACTTAAAACTTTGTTTAAAAGAGGAGGTAGAAAAGATGGTGAATTAACTTCATCCATTTGCTTCTAAATAAAATAAGTCAGAGTAACAAAGGAGAGACTTCTGAAAAAAGAGAGGAAGAGCACCACAAGAAAACAGGTGACAGGACACCTGAAAAGCAGAGAAAGGAAACACATAAATGTTAGGAAACAGTATGCAGCTCCATCTAGTCTCTGTGAGAGTAAAGGGAAGCTGAAGCCAAAACCATGGTAAGCTTAATGCCTCTGGCAACAGACTGGCAGACCTATCATATATTAACCCTGTATTTTTCTTAAACCTGTTTTGGAAATACAGAGTGACAGTGACTCCTTGTGTATAGCAGGCTAGCACTGAAGAAGAAAAATATTCTGTTAATTCCAGTATCTCACAGTGCTCTACCCAAGCAACATCTCGAAAGAGGGTTTTTTTTTTTAAGATTGAGCTACTCTAGGGACCCCCAAACAAAGAACAGCTGTGGTTTAGAGGGCTTAGGAACAATGTGTCTGGGTGGGAGATGGCCATCAGAGATATCCTAGAGATGATAAGGTTCTGACATGGATTTGTTGGGTTCTTTTTTAAAGTGTGTTGCTCAGTTAATGATGGGACATGGTGGCTGGTGGCACTTCTTTGGTGAGGAGCAAGCTCTCTCACCTAATGATCACTGTGGGATCAAATCAAATGAAAAGGCCAGGCTGGGGATATGGCCTAGTGGCAAGAATGCTTGCCTCATATACATGAGGCCCTGGGTTCAATTCCCCAGCACCACATTTACAAAAAACAGCCAGAAGTGGCTCTGTGGCTCAAGTGGCAGAGTGGTAGCCTTGAGCAAAAAGAAGCCAGGGACAGTGCTCAGGCCCTGAGTCCAAGCCCCAGGACTGGCCAAAAAAAAAAGAAAAAAGAAAAGAAAAGGCCAACAGAACTTTTAAGACACAGCAAAAGCTTCCCAAAGAAGAAAGTTTATGACTATAGGTGCCTACATTAAGAAAACCAAGGAGATATTTGTGTATAAGCTAATGATGCTCCTCATATTCTTAGAAAAAGAAGAATAAGCCAAACCCCAAAGCAGTCAATCAAAAGAAGTAATCAAAAGAAGATTAGGGTAGAAATTAAAGACATGGAGACTAGAAGAGTACATAGGAATCAGTGAAATAAAGGGTTGTTTCTTCACCTATAAACAAAGTTGACAGCCCTTACTACTGAAAGAAATGGGCAAAGGCCCCAACTGATAACATTAGATATGAAAAAGGAACTAGTATAACAAATACCACTAATTTCATTAGGAGATATTCAAAAAATGAACTGAAAAATCTAGAAGAAATAGACTATGAAAATTTTAAGAGAATATAAACTCCTTAAATTAGTCTTTAATGAGCAATGAGATTGAAATAGTAATAGTCTCCAACAAAGAAACATTCAGTACTGGGTGGCATCACCATTAAAGAACTAACCCCAATGTTTCTCAGGTTATTCCATAAAACAGAAGAGGAAGGAATGTTGCAAAAGTCATTCTGTGTAGCCCTAATACTAAAACTTGATAGGTGTATGACAAAAAAATAAAATTATAAATCAATTCTCAAGAAATTCTCAAGTACTTGCAAACTAAATTCAATGACACTTATGAATGCATAAGATGGTGCTAAGTGAAATGAAGTCCATGTTATGGAAACGACTGTTATATCATTGTTGTAATTACTTTCATCATGCCATGTGAAACCGCAGCTTCTATTGTTGATGATCCTCTTGTATACCGTTCCTGTAGTTGTACCTGCAATATCACTGTATCTTATCTGAGTACATTGAAAACTGTAAACATTGGTTTTAGAACTAGGGAAGTGAAAGGGAATATCAAAATCGAGAGACAAAGGATAAAAAGACAAATGACTACAAAAGCAATACTTGCAAAACCATTTGGTGTAAACCAACTGAACAACTCATGGGGGTCAGGGATAAGGGGAAGGGGGAGGAGAGAGGGGGGAATGAGGGAGTAGGTAACAAACAGTACAAGAAATGTACCCAGGGCCTAACATATGAAACTGTAACCTCTCTGTACATCACTTTGACAATAAATAAGAAAAAAAATTTAAAAAATCATCTACTTAATCATCATCCTAATTCAGCAAAAGAAACAGCATCAAAGACAAACGTCACATGACCATCTCATTAGATACAGAAAAGGTCTTTGGTAAAACTTTCCTTCATGATAATGGCCCTGAAAAAACTAGGAATGGAAGGAATATATCTCAACATAATAAAGGCTATAGGTGATAAAGCGTTGTTTGTAGGGAATGACTGAAGTTAGGAATGACACAAAGATGACTTTTCTACTCTTATTCACCATTGGGCTGCTATTTCTAGCCAAAGCAATGAGGCAAAAAAAAAAAAAAAAGAATAAAAAGAGATACATGTATGTAAGACAGTGAGAAGTAACCCTATCACTATTTGCAGATGATATGATCCTAAACTTAGAAGGCCCCAAATACTACCAAAAAGCTTCTGATAAACATAGCAGCAAAATTTCAAGATGGAATATTAACATTTTAAAAATTAGCAACTTTTCTATATGGCAATAATAAGCTGAGGGAGAAATCAAGAAAAAGTGCATTCATAATAGGCACAAAAATACCTTAGGATAGCTAGAATCTGGAACCAACCCAGATGCCCCTCAGTAGAAGAATGGATCAGGAAAATATGGTACATATACACAATGGAATTTTATGCCTCTATCAAAAATAATGACATTGCCCCATTTGTAAGGAAATGGAAGGACTTGGAAAAAGTTATACTAAGTGAAGTGAGCCAGACCCAAAGAAACATGGACTCAGTGATCTCTCTTAGAGGGAATAATTAGCACAGGTTTAGGCAAGTCACAGCAGAGGATCACAGGAGCCCAATTGCTATACCCTTATGAACACATAAGATGATGCTAAGTGAAATGAACTCCATGTTATGGAAACGATTGTTATATCACAGTTGTAACTACTTTCAACGAGCTATGTGTAACTGTAGCCTCTATTATTGATGATCTTCTTGTATCACCATCCTGTGGTTGTACCTACACTTTCTCTGTATCTTATCTGAGTATATTGGAAACCGGGTATACTGGTATTAGAAGTAGGAAATTGGAAGGGAATACCAAAATCGAGAGACACAGGGTAAAAAAAGACAAACAACTACAAAAGCAATACTTGCAAAACTGTTTGGTGTAAATGAACTGAAGAACTCATGGGGGTGGAGCGAAAGGGGGAGGGGGAAATGAGGAAAGAAGTAACAGTACAAGAAATTATCCAATGCCTAATGTATGAAACTGTAACCTCTCTGTAATTGTTTGATAATAAAAAGTAGATATATATAAAAATTTTTTTTTTTTTTTTTTTTTTTTTGGCCAGTCCTGGGCCTTGGACTCAGGGCCTGAGCACTGTCCCTGGCTTCTTCCCGCTCAAGGCTAGCACTCTGCCACTTGAGCCACAGCGCCGCTTCTGGCCATTTTCTGTATATGTGGTGCTGGGGAATCGAACCTAGGGCCTCGTGTATCCGAGGCAGGCACTCTTGCCACTAGGCTATATCCCCAGCCCCAAAAATTTTAAAAATTCAAAAAAATACCTTAGGATAAACATTTTAAAAGGATATAATATAACTCTACAATGAAAATCTATGAAATTGAAAAAAATTAAAGAAGAACTTAGAAGACAGAAATATCTCTCATGTTATAGACTGGTAAAATACTGTTGAAAAATAACTGTGTTACCAAAGTCACTACAGATTCTATGCAATCTACTCCAAAATTCCAATGTTCTTCATAGAAATAAAAAAGTCAGTCCTAAAATTTATAGGGAAGAATAGAAGATCCACAATTAACAAAGCAATACTGAACCAAAAGAGCAATGCTGGCAGTATCACAATACTTGATTCCAAATTCCACAATAGAGGTATAGTAACAAGCACATAGGGAAAACACTTGAAGGTTTAAGGCAAAGGCAACGACTTCCTGAATAGAACACTAATTGCTCAAGAAATGAGAGCAAGAATTGACAAATAGACTTGCATAAAATTGAAAAGCCACTGCCTCTCAAAGGAAACAGTTACCAGATGACAGTCTGATCTACAGACTGGGTGGGAAATCTCTGCAAGCTATTGGTCAAAGAAATAACATTAGAATATATAATGAGGTTAAAAATCAAGCAGTAAAAGACCAAATAATCCAATTAATAAATGGGGTAACACGTTGAACAGATCTTTTTTAGAAGAAACACAAATGGCTAGGAAATACTTGAAGAAAAGTTCATATTAGGAATTCAAAGTTGCATTGAGGGTGAGTCTCAGTCATAATGACAGTCATCAAGAAAAACAATTTAATGCTAGGGAATGTGTTGTGAGAGGGAGGAGACATTCATAGATACTGAAGATGACCATGTAAATTAGTACTGCAGTTCAAAAGTAAAATAGAAGAAAAGTATGATCTTGCTATACTACTCTTGTACATATATCTGAAGGAATATATGTTAACATAGAGATACGTGCATTCCTGTTTATTGCAGCACTGTTTACAGTAGCCAAGCTATTCAATTAATCTGAGTGCTCTCATCTGATAAATAGATTAGAAAATACGATACACACAGTAAATATTATTAATCCATGAAGAACAAGATTATATGTCATTTGAAGAAAAATGGATGGAACTGGATATCGTCATGTTAGGTGAAATAAGCCAGACTCATAAAAACAAATGTAACATGTTTTCTCTTGTATGCAGAACAAAAATAAACACAACTTAAATGTAAAGGGGCCTGCTTGACTATTTCTTGCTGGAAAATGAGAGAAAGGAGGAGGGGGTGATTGCGATTTGAATATTAGTGGAGAATATTATATGAATGTATAAAAATTTAAAAATGGAAGGTAGTAAAATAATTATAAGAAATCATTAAAGAATAAAGGGCATCAAATGTGATTCACATGTGGAAATACCACAACAAAATACCCACATACAAAATAATTGGTTACCTTTTCCTTTATACGATGTTTATACACAGTGGCAAGGTTTTAGGCAAATATCTAAAAACACAATGAAAACATTGTTGTAGATTTAGTTTAGAAAATCTTGCTATCACAGTTCCCTTTATCTTTCTTTGCCATATGCCAGATATCATATAAAATACTAATAAATGTCCTTGTTTTTGGATGCTTTCAACAGTACTTTTTGTTTATTGTTGACATGCATCATGCCCCATTAATCTTCAAAGCTTATTGAGTTTGGATCTTAGTTTTTCTTGAAATTCTAAATTGTCTTTTAGCAGCTTTAAAACTCAAGCCTAATTATATAATCCCTCATTTGAACATCTTTAATCACTTAGCAGTTGTTTTTTCCTCTGACACAGTGATTGAATATAAACTCTCCTGCTGGGATCCTGCATGTCTTGAAGACAAATGACAAGCACTACCTTGTCAACTGTAGCAGTGCCGTTATTTAGCTGACAAAACCTTATCCTGTTCGATCCTATTCATATAGGAAACATGGATTTTATTTCCAATCTGGCAGTTTTTAGGATGCTAGAATAATGAAATAATAATCATAGTCTGTGGTTGGAGTGACCACACTGATTTCTAATTATGCAGTTTCGTCTTATTCCTAATAGTTTTTTATTTGAATCAACCCTGGCTGCCATTTGCTGTATAGTGGAGAATGCAGACCCCTAACTGCCCCTGTACCCTCTGAGTCCTGATGACTTCCCAACAGGTCCTGACTTCAGTTTTTAAAAAGTTGTGAAAAAAGGGGGTGGATTTGTCTGTGCAGAGCTCTTGGGAGGAAAAAACTGCAGCAGTCCTATTGATCATTTCCACGTTCCAGTGGAACTTTCTGTAGTGATGGCAGTG
This sequence comes from Perognathus longimembris pacificus, assembly GCF_023159225.1. NCBI lineage: Eukaryota > Metazoa > Chordata > Mammalia > Rodentia > Heteromyidae > Perognathus > Perognathus longimembris. The sequence continues at coordinate 28,364,702 of NC_063170.1, read as the reverse complement.
TTCTGTATCACCATGTCAGGCAATACAGTAGCCCTGTGGTTACTGAGCACTTGAACAGTGGCCAGTATGACTGGCAATATGAGCATGTTAAAAGGACCATAGGTTAAAACTTGCGATCTTTTATGGATAGAAATTGGGCTTGTAGTTTGGATTGTTACTTTGTTAGAATATGGCCCCAAAGGCTTTCTTACATGAGTTTTATGTAAGCATTTTCAAGTAATAATGCAGTAGAGTACAATCCTGAAATCCTGTCTTAACATAATCAATATTTTACTTTAAAAATAAGGTGCAAAACATTGAGAAGGTTTTTGTTACTACATTTCCAGATTCTCTGTTACACTTACATTTACATTTTATATTTTACATTTTATATTTACATTTTATATTTTATATTTGGTTCCAGGTCCAGCAGTTTAAGCAGGACCCACGCCCAACCACCTGTCTTCACTCTATTTTCAATGTACATACAGGAGATGAGCTGCTCTCCTACGAGGAGTATGGACATCTTCAGGTACAAAAAGATTTCAGTTTTCTTACTTTTCTATGTGATGTATCTTAGAATATTTGAGGCTGTTAAAATTTTTAAGTAGGTTCATAAATTATTTTAAAATAGAAGTGTAAAATGAACCGAGAAGTAAAGTGCTTACCACCATTTCTAAATAATTACTGTGAGTGAATATTAAATTTGATGGAATTAATTTTGACTGAAATACTGCTCAATGTATCATATAATTTTACTTAAAAGAAAGCAGTCTACTATTCTTTTGGTGACAAAAGCTCTTATTGTTTACAGATTTAGAAGACTTAGTAATTAGAAATTAGGAATTAAAAGATAATTGGTAGTATAACAACAAATCAGAAGTTTTGTTTTACATTGATCATTTTAAATTATTAATTGATAAAGCTATTATGCTCTTGAAATGTCACATGGCATTTCTGAAGTCTGTAAGCTCTATTATGTTAAGTTTTACACCCATGCTAATATGGTTTTATTTTTACATTTTACTTTTCCTTCATCACATGTTGTATATATTATTTTAGTTGGGCATCCTATGGCCTTATTTCTAGGATGCAGATATTACAGAGCCCATTTATCTTCAATAGATTTTTCTTCCTGCACATCACTTAATTCACTATTTCATCAGGATAAAGTACTTTGAATTCTTACACTCTTTAATTAAAATAAGAGTTTCTTCATTTTGTAGTCCTTTTGTAGAAATCTGAAATGTCTTACCTAATTAAGTATGCTGTCTGAACATAGAAAGTACATAATTTATATGCAGTTATACTACTATATTTACATATAGTTCCTTGAAGAAACAGTACTAAATTAATATGTAGTTTCTCAACCTTAACCTGGTAGCTATAAGATAATTCGATATTTATACTTTGGGTTGGCAAATATGTTTACTACTAAAATAGGGTTTTCACAAGATAACAGCATGTGTTTATTTACCAAAAAGCTTCATACTATTTTATTAAATTTAAAATGCAAATGATTCAACATTATCTGGCCTCTGTCTTTAAAATAAACCTTTATGTGCCTATTTATCCAAAGCCATTAAAAAGCCTGGAAAAACTTACATCAAAGTATAGCAATAATTGTCTTTGGAGAATGAGATGACAAGATTTGTATTATTGTTTTCCACTCTTATTTTCTATTCATTTGAATGTATACTAATACATGTAATTTTTAAGTTTACTTTTAACTAACACTAATTCTGTGTATGCATGGGCTGCAGTGAACATTTCAGTACATATATAGAATATGTATCTATAATTATAAGATGAAGATATTGACAACGTATCTGTTATCTCAGACATTTGTGATTGTTTTGGGATGCAAATACTCAAAATCTTTTACTAGCTATTTTGAAATATTCAGTTCTCATCTGCCATAATGAGGCTAATGTGTTAGAGAACATTTGAAATTATTTCTTCTGTCCAAACATATGCTTGTATTTGTTAAATATCCCCTCTCTACCTCTACAGCTATTCCTTTCCCAGGCACTGGTAACTACCATTTTATTCCCAAGCTTTTTATCTTGAGAGAACACACGGTACTTCTCTTTCTGTGCTGACATTTATCACTTCACAGAATATTTTGTAGATCCATCCATGAGGCTGCAGATGACAGAATTCCATTCTTTTTTGTAGCTGAATAATATTGCTGTGTATGTGTGTGTACTAGCTGTACTAGTTTAAATTTCTATAGTGTATAGAGTTCATGCACACTTTCTTGTCAGTAGTGGTAAGTTTTGTTGCTCTAATTATGTTATGGTATCACATTTAATTTTTTATTTTCCTTTCCTGTTGATTAGTGAAAAATGTTTTTCATGCTTATTTGCCATTTACCATGTTACATGTCTTCAGTCATGTCTGTTAAGATCATTAGCCTATTTTTTATTGGATTATTTTATTGCTGTTGAGGTGTTCAACTTATGTATTTTGGATATAAATTCCTTATAGATTGATTAGGAAATCTGTTTTAGTGAAAAGTTTTAATGAGTTACTTTGCAAATATGTTCTCCCATTCTATAGGTTGTCTCTTCACTCTTTTGATTCTTTCTTTTGCTATATTTGTCAATTTTTGCTTTTATTTCCTGTGCTTTTTTTGTATCATTTCTAAAAAAAGTCTTGGCCAAGACCAATGTCCTGATGTTTGTTTCTTTTTAGTAATGATAGTTTTATGTCTCCCATTTAACTTTTTGTTCTATTTTGAAAGTTGATTTTTGTATATGATGAGAGATAGGACACTAGTTTCTTTCGTCTGCATAAGTATTCTTTTTTTCCCTAGCATCATTTTTTAAGAGACCTTTCTTAGTGTATACTAAAGCTGCTTTTGTCAAAATCCATTGGCTGTAAAAATGTGTATTTCTGGATTCACTGTTCTGTTCCATTTGGGTATCTTATGCCAGTACCATAGAGCTTACTTATTTTTACTTTAATTATTTTATTTTACTATGTTATCCAGGCTGGTCCCAAACTTCTGGAATCAAATGATCTTTCTGGCTACAATTTCAGACTATTGTGCTGGGCACCAGTTCTTTTTTGTTTCCAGCACTTTAAACTTATTGCCTGGCAGATAACTAGACAATAAGTGTTAGACAACCTCTTTGGCAGTTCTTTTATGTCTTCTAGTCATTGGCATTTTCACACAGAAATATCACTAAAGTCAGAGCATGGAGCTCTCTACTTATTGTAACATGCTTCTGTAGTTGCTGTTCATAGGTTGGACTTACTTGAAATCATTTTTGACAGGCCACTGTTTGAAGAAAAGAATGACACTTTCCTCTTCCATGTTCTGAAGAAGGCCCCTGAAAAATTAGTGCTGACCTAAATGACCTAAACTTGGAATACTCTGACTTTCTGTATGGCCCATTTGTACCTTGACAAGGTCCTGACACACACTAGCCTGTACATGCTAGGAAATCAGGAGGTGTCTGGGATAGTCCTGGTTCCTGAGAGGGCTACCATCAGTGCAGGTCCTTGTGGCACAGGAGCTGCTTTTTCCAAACCTTTGAATAGCACCAGTAAGTTTTCACCCAAACGTTCTGTCAGTAAGTGCGGAGGAAATTCAAGGGAAACACAAACCATTAAGACTTCAGAGATAGTAAAGTGCTACATTAGAATTGTATATGAACAAAATTATGTGTTTTAAATTTATGTTCATAATTTCCTGATGTAAGTTAAACATTTTACTTATTTTTTATTTATTTGACAATAGCTTTATTGAGATGTAATTCACACTCCACCTATTTAAAGTGTACAATCGGTGTTTTCTAGTATATTCATAGAATTGGGCAACCATTACCACAGTCTTTATTGAAACATCACCCTAAAAGTGTTCATTAGCAGCCACTCTCCATTTTTCCCAAAGCTCCTTGCCCTGAAGCAGCCACTGTTCTATGTTCTGTCTCTGGATTTTCCTTTTTTCTACCATTTATATAAATGCTGTCATATACTATATGATATATTGTGATTGGCTTCTTTCATTAAAGATATATTACTCAGGGTTCTTCAAAGAGTCAGCAGGAGATAAATGATAGACAAACAGACAATTTTTGAATACATTCAGTTTTTGAATTGGCTTATGTGATTGTTGAATCTACCATCTGATCTGCAAACTGGATAATCAAGGATACTGGATAATCAGTAGTGTAGCTCAGTCTGAAAAAGCATCAGAACCAGATAACGAGAGGTGTAACTATCATTTGTAGGTCTGAAGATTAAGAACTGCCAGAGAGAGGGCCAAGCCTAGTGTGAATCCTGGAGCCTCAAAGCCATGGAAGTTTTGATGTTTAAGGGCATGACCCCAACTCTCCAATAGAATTTGCCCTTCCACTTGTTTGTTCATTTTGACCATAGCAGATTAGATCATTCCTGTCCACATGGGTGTGGATCTTCTCCACTCAGTTTGTTGGCTGACCTGTTATAGGAAGATTCATCCACACAGACATACCCAGCTGGATCCTATCTAAGTATTCCATTTTCTAGTCTGATTGCCAATGAAAATTAACCATTACATAAGGCTTGTTCATGTTGTAGTGTATATCTTTTCTATTTTTTGTGAGTTTACGTATCCTATTGAGAATTCCGTGCAAATATTTTATTGTTAAACTGCATATTATTTTTACTATGTGATCATATAAAGTATTTTAACAGATTAATAGTGTAATAGACTTTTATTTTTCATAATTAACTGGCTTATTTATTTCCATACATTCAGAATTGTCTGAAAACAAGACTATGTTTAAAGATGTACTCTATCATCTATAGGCTTACACTAGGTTGTTTGCTAAATTTCAAATAGAGTGACATTGCTTAGGCATAGCCTGCTGCAGAGCCCAACTATTCCAAAGTAGAAATATATCCAAGCAAGAATTTGAAAGTAAATTTTCAGAAACAGTATCATAGAAATAGTGCTAATAGTTCCGTTTGCAACCATTTTCCTACTGAAGTGTTAATCCATCACAATCAATTTGAGGATTTTATGTACAAAACTGGGATTTTATTATGAGTAAAATCCACAATTCCTTTAATCACAATAGAAAAGGAAATATTTTTTGTATGCTACTGTTAGGGCAAACAATTTTGAGCTTGGTTTTTTGTTTGATTTCATAGCATACATTTTTGTTGATCTGTTTGTTCATATAATGTTGTTGTTTATTTTCAGATAAATGCAGTGTCCCTCTTTCTTCTCTATCTTGTGGAAATGATTTCCTCTGGACTCCAGATTATCTATAACACTGATGAGGTATGATTTTGTTCACATTTGCTTCTTCTAAACTTACTCTCCCTAAATTCCTGATTTTTTTCTCCTTTGAAAAGCTTATTTTTTGTTTCATAAAAATGGGCTTTTTTGTAAACTAAAGTACATTTCATGTTTATGTGAAAATATTATAACAGACCAATTTGAACAACTAATATATGCTAATAAAAAGAATATAGTTATTTGTAGATTTCCATGCTCAGATATTGGATTTGGGATATTTTTATTAAGATATATTTTCAATGCAATGCACTTTAAAAACAAGCACGATAACAGGTGGGAAGACTTAACTTGTATAGTGGTACTAATTAAGATAATCTGAAACCTTATCTTTCAAAATATCTTTTCAACAGTGAAAGTAAAATAGCAATTAAAGATTTTTAATTTTATTCTTTTTACACCTTGCTTTAAAAAACTCATTTAAAATCAAAAAGAAACTTTTAGTATGTATTTATTTTTATATGTAAGACGTTAATATGGTTTTGGGTATTTTTTATTAATTTAATTTATTTATTAATTGAACACAATTTTTTTTTGACAAGGTGTTGTGCAAAAAGGGTACATTTACATAGTAGGGCAGTGTGTACATTTCTTGTGATATCTTATGCCCTGTTTTTCTATCCCTTCTCTAGGTCAGGTAGACATATATACAATATACAATGTATCAAGAACATATACAGTAGCCAAATGGACACGCCCAAGAAAGTTCGCATAGGGCGTTAAATGTAATGTCGATATTAGACAATGTGTCGACAGTAGTCTTATATGAATGTACATGCGTAGCTTTTGAGCTATTGTATTCCCCTGAGAAGTCACTTTTTGACCTTTATTTGTTGAGTAATTGTTTGGTTTTAGTTACATAATGTTGGGTCTCTGACCCAATCCTGTGGGGAATACTATTTGACAAGCAGTTTTTGGTTTCACAGACTTGGTCTCTACTGTCTCTCCGTCTCCCTTTGTTAACAGTCATATATCAGGGAGATCATGCCCCTTTGTTTTCTGTGTTCTAGGCTTGTCTCGCTCAACAGTCTTTGTTCCAGTTCTGACCATTTCCCTGCGAATAACAATATTTCACCATTCCTAATCGCTATGTAGTATTCCATTGTGTATAAGTACCATATTTTTTTGATCCATTCGTCTGTGGAGGGGCATCTGGGTTGTTGCCATATTTTGGCTATTGTGAATTGTACCGCGATGAACATGGAAGTACAAATGTCTTTTTAATATCTTGGGGTTTGTTGTTTAGGATAGATGCCTAGGAGTGGTATGGATGGGTCATAGCGTAGGTCTATATTGAGCTTTTTGAGAAACCTCCATACTGTTCTCCAAAGTGGTTGTATTAATTTGCACTCCCACCAACACTGGAGAAGGGTTCCTCTTTCCCCGCACCCCCTCCAGCATTTGTTGTTTCCCGAGTTCAGAGTATAGGCCATTCTAACTGGGGTGAGGTGGTATCTCAGGGTTGTTTTTATTTGCATTTCCTTTACTACCAGGGATGTTGAACATTTCCTCATGTGTTTCTTTGCCATTTCCTAATTGGTTTATTGGGCTTGGAGGGGCTTAGTTTTTTTAGTTCTCTGTAGATGACAGATATTAGGCCTTTCTCTGTTGCTGTGCTGGTAAATATCCTTTCCCATATCGTTGGCTGTCTTTCTATTTTGGTGGCTATGTCCTTAGCTGTGCAGAAACTCTTTAATTTGTACTAGTCCCATTTGTCAAGTCTCTACCCTATTTGTTGTGCCCCTGGGACTATATTCAGGAAGTTCCTTCCTGTGCCTATGAGTTCTAGCATCTTTCCTGCTCTGTCCTTCAGTAGTTTCAAGGATTCAGGTCTGATATTGAGGTCCTTGATCCATTTTGAGTTGATCTTGGTGAATGGTAATAGGCTTGGGTCTACTTTGAGTTTTCTTCATATGGCTGCCCAGTTCTCCCAGCACCAGTAGTTGAAGAGGCTATGTTTATTCCATTGTATGCCTTTGGCTCCTTTGTCGAATATCAGCTGACTGTAAGGGTGCGGTTTTATTTCTGGATCTTCAATTCTAATCCATTGGTCTTCCGATCTGTTTTTATACCAATACCAGGATGTTTTTGTTATGATGGCCCTGTAGTAGATCTTGAAGTCTGGTATTGTGATACCTCCTGCACTGCTTTTTTTGCCTAGAATTGCTTTGGCTATTCTAGGTTTTTTGCTGTTCCATATGAATTTATGGATTGGTTTCTCTATTTGAGTGAAGAATGTGGCTGCGATTTTGATAGGGATTACATTGAATTTGTATAACAATTTGGGCCATATGGCCATTTTCACTATATTGATTCTGCCTACCCATGAGCATGGGAGGTCTTTCCATCTCCTTGTGTCTTCTTTGATTTCTCTTATTAGATTTTTATAGTTTTCATTAAATAGGTCCATCACATCCTTGGTTAAGTTGATTCCTAGTTCCTTTATTCTTTTTCTGGCTACTGTAAATGGAATTGTTTCCATAATTTCCTTTTCTGTTGATATAATGCTGGTGTACAGAAAAGCTGCTGACTTTTGTGGATTGATTTTGTATCCTGCTACTTTGCCAAAGTGTTTTATTAGGTGTAGGAGTTTGGGGACTGAGTTTTTTGGGTCCTTCAGATATAAGATCATGTCGTCTGCGAATAGGGATAACTTGATTTCTTCCTTGCAGATGTGGATCCCTTTGATGTCCTCCTCTTGCCTTATTGCTATGGCTAGGGATTCCAGCACTATGTTGAACAGAAGTGGGGAGAATGGGCATCCTTGTCTTGTTCCTGAGTTTAGGGGGAATGATTTAAGTTTCTCTCCATTTAATATGATATTGGCAGTTGGTCTGTTGTATATGGCTTTTATTGTTTTGAGGAATTTTCCATGTATTCCTGTTCTCTCCAAAGCGCTTAATAGGTATGGCTGTTGTATTTTGTCAAAGGCTTTTTGGGCATCGACTGAGATAGCAATGTAATTGTTAATTTTAGATCTGTTTATGTGGTGAATTACGTTGATTGATTTATGGATGTTGAACCATCCTTGTGACTGTGGGATGAAGCCTACTTCGTCATTTTATTAACATTTTATTAATATTATTAATATTTATTAATATTTTATTAAGGAGCTTTGCGTCTGTGTTCATTAGTGATATTGGTCTGTAGTTCTCTTTTTTTGTTGGGTCTTTGCCTGGTTTGGGAATGACTATAATATTAGCTTCATAGAATGAGTTTGGGATTTCTCCCTCTGTTTCTATTTCGCGGAAGAGTTTGAGGAATATGGGTATTAGCTCCTCACTAAAGGTTTTGTAGAATTCGTTGTTGAATCCATCTGGGCCTGGGCTTTTCTTTGTTGGGAAGTTCTTGATTACCTCCTGTATCTCACTGTAATTTATTGGTTTATTTAGTTGATTTATTTCTTCTTGGTTCAGTTTGGGCAGTTTGTACTTCTCTAAGAATTGATCCATTTCTGTAAAATTATTGTTTTTTGCTGAGTAGAGGTTTTGGAAATAGCTCCTTATGATTGTTTGCATATCGTTTGTACTTGTTGTAATTTTTCCAGTGGAATCCTTGATTTTACGTATATGAGTCTCTTCTCTTCTTTTTTTTGTAAGTCTTGCGAGGGGTCTGTCAATTTCATTTATTTTCTCAAAGAACCAGCTTTTAGTCTTATTTATTTGTTGAATGGTCTTTCTATTTTCAATCAGATTTATCCCTTCTTTAATCTTTGTGATCTCTCCCCTCCTAGTCGTTTTAGATTCTGTCATTTCTTGCTTCTCCAGTTGATTTAGATTCATCGTGAGGTTATTCACCTGCTCTGCTTCCATTCTTTTAATGTGAGTGCTGAGGGCAATGATCTTGCCCCTTAGTACTGCCTTACCTGTGTCCCATAGGTTTCTTTGTGATGTGTTTTCATTGTCATTGTGGCTTATGAATTCATTAATTTCCTCTTTAATTTGGTCTGTGGCCCAAGTGTTGGATAGCAGTGTGGGGTTTAGCCTCCAAGAGTGTGTATAACCTCTGTGGTATCCTTTGTTATTGAGGGTTACCTTTAATCCACTGTGATCAGATACAATACATGGGATGACGTCAATACTTTTGTATTTGCTGAGGTTCTTTGTTTGGGCTATGACGTGCTCTATTTTGGAGTGTGATTCATGGGCTGCTGAGAAGAAGGTTTATTGGTTCTCTGTAGGGTGGAAGATTCTGTATAGGTCTGTCAGATCCATTTGGGATATGGTGTTACTTAGGTCCTCAGCTCCCTTGCTGATCCTCTGGGTGTTGGATCTGTCTCTTGGCGAGAGTGGGGTATTAAAGTCACCCACTATGATTGTGTTTGCGTCTATCTTGTTCTATAAATCTGTGAGAATTTGCTTGACATATGTCGGGCCTCTTTTGTTTGGTGAGTATACATTCATCACCATGATGTCTTGATTCTGGATTTTTCCTTGTATTAATATGTAGTGTCCTTCTTTGTCTTTTTGAGTTGATTTTAATGAAAAGTCCAGCTTGTCTGAGATCAGGATGGCTACTCCTGCCGTTTTGGTAGGTGCGTTTCCTTGGTAGATCTTGCTCCATCCTTTCATTCGGAGCCTGTTTTTGTCTCTTCCTGTAAGGTGGATCTCTTGTAGGCAGCAGATGTCAACTTTTTGTTTGCGAATCCATTCTGCCAGTCTGCTCCTCTTTATCAGAGAGTTTCAACCATTTATATTTAAAGAGATCAAGGATAAGTGTGCTTTTTCTCCTTCCATTTTCTTGTTGGGCTGTTTTTTCCTCTTTTTTTTCTTCTTGTCTTTAGTGAGCTCTTCTTTCTGTTGGGCTTTGGCTATTGTAGTTTCTTTCTGTTTCTGTCTGTGTGTCTCATACTGTCTCTGTTGGGTGGGGCTCCCCTCTTAGAATTCACTGTAGGGCTGGTTTTTTATTCACATACTCCTTTAGCTCCTCTTTAGTGTGGAAAGATCTGTTTTTCCCTTCGAATATGAACTCCAATTTCGCTGGATATTTGATCAGAGGTTGCATATTGTTAGCATGAAGTAGTTGGATGGTGTTCTTCCACTCACTTTGTGCTTGGTAAGTTTGTGTGGAGAGGTCTGCTGTTATTCGAATCCTCTTCCCATTGTAGAAAATGTCTTCGCTTTGGCTGAATTCACAATTTGCTCTTTAATCTTGAGATCTGAAGGCTTGAATATTATGTGCCTTGGGGTGGTTTTTCTGGGGTCTGGCCTGCCCGGTGTCCTATAGGCTTCAGTTACCTGGATGGGGTCCCTTGTGAGATTGGGGAAGTTTTCTGCAATAACTTTATTGAGAACATGATTAAGCCCTCTGCACCCTGTAGCTTCACCGTTTCTTGGAGTGTGGTCTTTTTCTGGTTGTTGTCTGCTGCTTCATTGTCCAGGCGAATTTCTGGATTCCATATGGTCAATTCTTTGTGCTTTGGATTCAATTGCGGAGTTTATGGATGTCAGAGAGCTATTTATGGTTGTCAGATCAGCTCTGATCGTGGAAATTTCTTCCTTTAAAGAGTTGTACTTTAAATCTATTTTTTCGTGCATTTCAATTCTCTGGATGTTAAGGTCTTCTTTAAAGGAGGCTTGCATTGTATCCATTTTTGCTTCCATTTCTTTCTTGGCTTCCTGGGTGTCCTTCAAGATTTCCGTTCTAAACTCCTGGAATTGTTTTCTGATTTCATTTCTGACGCTTTCCATCATTCCTGTTAACATGGCCTCATTTGCTTTTTTATTCTCCATCTCCTCTTTAGTCATGCTGCTTTTTGGAACTGGCGGGTTGGCTTGCTCTTTGATAAACTGTGGTATGTTTCTTTGTGATTTGTGCATCTGGAGATCTGTGGATTGCTTCTCAGGTTTGGTTTATAGCTCTGCCCTCCCTCCTATATAGGCGCGTCAACTAGAGTAGGTGCTGCCGCTGTGGCCCCGCCCACCTGTGCGGGGTACGCCTACCAGAGTGGGCGCTGTTGCCGGGTTCCCCCCCACTTTTGCATTGTGCACCCGCTACAACAGGTGCTGTGGCCCCTTTAGCGGGGTACGCCTCCCAGAGCAAGCCTCGGGTTGTTGGGTTGTGTTTGCGCCCTCCCGCGAGTTTGTTGTGGGTGGTGGTATGTGTGGGGCCCAGTGGGATCAATTGTTCGGGTGCGGGTTAGCGCCCTCAGACTGCGCCTCTGCTGCGGGGTGGGGGGGGGCGTGATCAGGCCCAGGTGTCCCTGCTGTGCTGGTATTACCCACCAGGGCCTGTGATTTTAGTTGTAAGGTTCGGCGAGATCCAAGCACCTTGGTTGGGGCTTGCACTGCCAGCTGTCCCCCGGCCCCTGTTGGGTAGGGGGCAGGGCCGATTTGGCCAGTTTAGGATCCTGTGCGGCCTTAGGGCTGTCCGTCCTTCCCCTGCTAAACTGACTTCCCAGCACCTGATAGAGATGTTATTACTGTTTATCTTTTTCTTTGAAATTCTCTTTAAGGTGTTAGGAATCATATGGCACAGGCAGTAAATTGGCCCACATAGAAGCTTTTAGTAAATACAACTCTTTTCATACTCTTTCTCTTCCCCTTCCTCTCTTTTCTTCTCTTCCTCCTGCCCTTCTTTCTCCCTTTGAACTCGCAAATGCGTTATAAATAATTTTTTGAAAGTGAAGGTTTATGAGATTAAGAAACCATCTCCCTACAATTCCTATTTGTTTTCAGTTTTAATGAAGGTATTAAAACCTATTCTCTGTATACCTCTGTGTTAAATCCTTATATGTGGAACTAAAGATACTTTACTATATAGATATGAATGTTTTTTTCCTAGCGCCATGCCATTATCTGACTATTTTAGATGTCCTTTAATAATGAATCACAAGTCAGAGTCATGTCTTTTTATGGAAAAAGTAACTTGAGCAACTTAGTCTGGTGGTATATTTTCCATAATCCCACACTTGTGAGGATAAGGCAGGAGGATCACAAGATTCTGTCATAGACAAACAAAGAAAACCAACAAACATGGAAACTAAAGAAGGCTTAGTTATTTTTCTTGCCAACATGAAATTTAAGGAGAATAAGCAATAAATAGGGATAATAAATGGCTGTCTCTTGAGCCAGTAGCATTGACACGTTTTGTCAGATGATCCTGTGTGCTCCAATTCCAGTTCCATATTCACTTAGATTAATATGCTTTAATGTTGCTTCTATAGATAAAAACAATAGTTTATTAAAATATTGCCTGGAAACTTCTTATTCATCTCTTTAGACAAATTTTTTATTGCAAGGCTTTAAAAAATCCACAAAACTATTGCTACCAGATGAGAAAATGAGATAAATCTTGATTTCTTTTAATTAGCTAAACCAGACTGAGTGCACATTTAAAGGTACCTAAAGTGAGCCATTGATAGAATATTATAATCTGTGACCTGAAATTTCATGAATCAAGTACTATCTGATGGTTTGACTGATGGAAATGTTAGCTGGGTAGAAATATTGGCAATTTAGTACCTGCTGGCATAATTGAGTGAACCAAATTTATAATTACTGATCTGCATGGTTCTCCTTTACAACAACAAATTCCTCATTCCCTACATGTAGGTACTGTCTTTTCATTATTGTGTCACTGGCTCCAAAAAAGCCAGAAAAACAACTTTGTAATAAAGAAAATGTTATCCAACTTTATACTGTTTAGTTTTCTGTAAATATTAGTGAACAGCGGTATTTCCAGTGGTATATGAAACTACAACTGTTCAATGTGCAACTTGAGGAAGTTCCGTTTACTGCATGTGTCCCTTGTACTGTTTTCCTTTTATTTTGATGTGGTGCTTTCTGCCAGCTGATGTAGTAGCCCTTTTTAAGTATACTGTCTTTCAGATTGGATGACATTTGAAATTTCTTCTTTATTATACTAGCCTATCTCTTGGTGTGTGCCATCTTACTTTATAATTTTATGCATTAAAGGAATAAATGTTTATTGTCTCAAAGTGTGTAGGTAAGGAATTTAAAAGCAGGTATGTTGGGTGGTGCTGACCTGGGATCTCTTTATGAAGTTGTACTACATATCACCTTGGTCTACAATCATCTAAAAGTGTTATTTATCTGGAAGACATACTTCAAAGATAGTTCACATATATGGCTGTTATTGGGAAGCCATTTGCTTAGTTGTAGTATGGATATTAGCAGGGAGGCTTAGTATCCTCATAAACATGGCAGATGGCTTTTTTTTTTAGAACATGCTATCCAGGAGGATAAGATGGGAATACATTTTTAATGATCTAGCCCTAAAGGTCATATCTATCAGTTTAAAATATCTTATTTGTTTCACAACTCCACTCTATTTAGGGCTAGGAATAGACTATAATATAGCTTAAATACAAATAATTAGCTGTGATTGGAACATAGGCCACTATATTTACCTTTGATTTGTGTTCATATTTTCTCTCTAAAATTAGCAATATTGTCTGGATACTTTTTTGTTATGGGCTCTTTTTTATATATATAAAAGTGGTTATTGGGCACAAACTGAGTTGTCTATGTTCTAAAGTTTGAACAAAACACTTCCATAGGAAGTTTTAGAAGCTTTATAAAGTATTCTTAGGTTCTGTTTGTCATCAATCTGTAGAGAAACATGAGTACACTGCTTTAAAGGACAGATTGTTTTCTAATGATAATGTATCATTGTACATGTTTCCAAGTTATTTATAGTAATATAATGATGGTTAACACATATATAGCACTTCTGTGCGGTTTGTTATATTTCATAGCACTTTGCATTTAGTCTTTATAGCAACACTATCAGGTAGGTAAGTTACTATTTTTTTGTTTTACAAATAACTGAAATATTGTATAAACCTGGTAATTTGCTTATTCACACATGGAGTGTGTTAGGGTTGGGATTTAAATTTAATAGTCTGACCTGAGCATATTCTCTATATCATCAGTCAGTGTTAGATATTTGTTTTACCTGAATAGATTCTGAGGTCATATAAAGACATCACTGGAACATGATTAATTATACAGGTCTTTAGGCAAACAGAGTGAGACCAAAGGAGAATAATCTTAGGAGAGGAACACAAAGGTGCAATAGCTATATGCATCTGATCATATAAAATAATATTTATCAAAGTGAACTCCAGGAAATGGAAACAAGAGGTTTTTTTTTTTTAAAAAGAAGTGATTCTTAGAATTCAGATAATCCCTTGAGATTGTTGTTTTTTACTGATTTCACAAGAAGGCAGTGAATAATTTTGATTTTCTTTACAATCAAACTCTCAAATGTTTGTATAGAAAATGCTTTTGTAATTTTTTATGGTTACATGGCTGTTAATGAATATTATTATGTTTTTAAAAGCTCTCTTTTTATGATTATCTAGAATTTATCATTCAATCTAACTTGTAAAATTATACTTCATTGTGAAATATTATATTATCTCATTCTGTATGGGTTTCGCTGACTAAAGTGTCTTAAACAGACAAGCACTTGTTTTTCTCATATGAAATGCTTAGCGATGGCTAAAAGGTTGACTATTTCTCTTTTTTTTATTACCTCAAAATAGTTGACAATAGCATAGGATTTTAAACGCAGAGGGTAGCTAGTCTCATTGGAAGTAGTTCATTCCTCAGAAATGTCAGAAGTCCTCAACAGAATTCTGCTTGTTCCTTACTGGTCAGAACTATTATAATAGCTGTCACCAACGTCAGTTGAACAGGGAGGCTAGATTTGTTTTCTGGTCTCTAGAGTTATACTGTCGAATAGAAATGGAATGGAAACTCAAGTGTGTAATTTTATATTTTCTAGTAACCACATTGAGAATGTGAAATTTTAATGTAATTGAGTGTAGTATCTTCATAATGGTATTTAAATATGTAACTAATGTGAAAGATTATTGAAGTGTTAATTCACATTTCTCATGTTGTGCTACTCTTCAAAATCGTGTATATATTTTATACTGAAAGCACCTTTCCATCCTCACTAGCTACATGGTAAATATTTGTAGAGTAGTTGTTTTTGTTGTCTTTGCCTGTCATTTATAATACATTGAATTTCATAATACAAATATACAAGAATTGGGAAATTACTTTCCTTCATATTACTTTCTCCATTTTCTCCTTTGTTATAAATCTCAATTTTTCTTATTCAAGGAAACATATTCTATTTTACTTTCACTTTCTTAAAAAAGACTTTTTGCTACTGCAGATTCATCCTTCGCGTATTATCATTCTTATCAAACAATATGATATTGAAAACCTCTTTTTACATCAGAATTAATTTACAAAAGATGTTGAAATTTCAAGATCTCATATTTCTAACATTTTAGAGCTCTACAGAACTTCTGTTTGTTCTTATATACTTACGTTTGTTTTGTATACACTTACATCTCATTATTAAAAATTGAAAGACTCATTAAGGATATTAATTTTAAAGTAATTTAAAAATTGGACATGCTGTCAAATATATTTTATATGAATAGCTATTTAATAATTAAGGGAAGAGGTAAATATTAATAAAATAAAAACTAAATAGGTATTTAACAATTACCTGAAAAAATGGCATTGCTCTGCATTTTGGTGTTTTACATAAGATGTGAATGCTGTGATGTTTTTTATTTTGTTTTTGTTTGTGCTAGGGTTTGAACTCAGTGCCTCAGACTTAGTAGGCAGACACTCTACTATTTGAGCCATTTCCTTTTGTCTTAGCTATTTTTAATAGGGTCTCATAATCTTATTAAAATGCATAATCATATGAAATTCATGATCATGTAATTAAGGGATATGTGACAAAGTAACTGATAAAAATACAAGAAAATAATGAAACAGAAATAAGCTTAGGAAAAAAATGACTAAACTCACCAGTTTACTTACTTTAGGTGCCTGGAAGGGTTGAAGCTAATAGCGACTACACACAGCTGTTTCCTTCCTAAGGTACCTCTGACTAAGGGTGAAAAATCAATCATGCCAAAGATCATAGGAAATCACAAAAGCCTCAGCATGAAGGAAAATCCTGTTTTAAAATACAAACTTTGAAACAGTGAAGAAAGCCTGAAATGAAAGCAGTGAAGAAGAAATACTAAATAGAAATCAGTTATATATTACATCAATGTATAACAACATATAAAAATCACTTAAATTTGGCATTTGGTTTTTGCATCTAAGTTTTATTTTAGTGAACGTCTACTTACTTTCAAGGAACTTATTAATTGGGTTATCTGTAACATTAGTTCTCTTATCTAATTCCTCTATTAATTCCTCAAATTTCTTATTTAAAAATGATTCTGTTATTGAGTCCGGGGGAGGGGATTTCACATCCCTCCAGAGTCCATCACACAGAGACAGTCTCATGCAAGATCTTTATTGGGGGAAGGGTAAGCTGATCAGCCAGGGATGCAGTACAGACTCCGGAGCTGTAACTGTGACCCTGATCAGTTTTTAGGCTGGGCTTATAAAGGAAAAAAACAACACAGGTGGTCAAGCAGATTATACAATCTTAGTAGAGTAACGGATGACTTTTCCAAAGGGTTTGGGTAGTTTTGACATTTCTTGGAATCCGAGGTCCTTAGAAAAACTGGCTGTTTTCCAATAGGGATGTGATTACTGGAGATAATATTTGAGCAATAAGCTAGTCAGTTGTTTTCACTTCTCAAGGGAGGGTTAGTTCTCAGTGAATTTAAGATGGAGTCAGTCTTACTTTCCTCTACACCAACCCCTAACAATTTCATGTTTTTGTATGTGAAATATTTGAATTATAGTTGACATGTAATGTGTGTATTTTGCAGGTACAGTAACATTTTGATATAGGTATACAATGTATAATATTTAAATGTATGATATTTAAAGCTAGCTAAAAAGCATACCTATTAACTTAAATATTGATCTTGTCTTTGTGAAGAAAACATTCAAACTCTTCTATTTTGGAATAAACTGCATTTTTAGATACCATATTTCTATTGCATACTAGAATTTACTAGAATTTCTTCTTCCTAACAGTTTTGTAACTTAACCAACTTTCTATGAATATGTTTTAAGAATTTTACTCTGAGGAGTGACTGTACAATTTGATTAATATTTATTATTGTTGAATGTTTTGGGTTTTGTAGCCTTACATACACATATGTACAAAGAAACTTGTTTATGCCTTTGGAATTTATGAACTAATTAACATTATAAAGTTTTATTTATATATTGAATATGAGGCACCCAGCCTATCACTTCTTTGTCATGATTTATCTTATTTCAGCCTACCTTTCATTTTAAAAAGCCATTTGGATTTATTTTAGCACCATATTCCTAAATTAACTGTATCCAAGTACATTTTGTATTAAAAAATGTAGATGTTTTGTTTTCATTTAACTCTTTTTTTAAAATATTACAAATATTTGAATATTTTAAAGGTACTCTTAAGATACTCAGAAATGCTACAGACAGAATTTGGAACTGAATTTACTGGCTGTTTCAGATTAGAAATATTTTTCTATAAGCTTAGTCCAAAATTGGATTTCAAAGATATATAAGATGTATGTCCTCAGGTTAACACAAATGAGAAACTGATATGAAATAAAAGGAAAGGCTAATAACACAGTTATAGATGCAGGATTGAAATTTTTACACAAAACCATAGAAGTGTTTATGAACTTTCTTTCATTTTTTTGCCAGTCCTGGGCCTTGAACTCAGGGCCTGAGCACTATCCTTGGGTTTGTCTGCTCAAGGCTAGCATTCTACCACTTGAGCCACAGTGCCACTTCTGGCTTTTTCTATATATGTGGTACTGAGGAATCGAACCCAGGGCTTCATGTATGCGAAGCAAGTACTCTACCACTAGTCCATATTCCCAGCTGGTCTTTCTTTTTATATTCTAGCAATCTCTTATTTCCTTAGACGCCCATTTCTTACAAAAAGCACGGTATTGTTTGTGTAGCAAATATTAGGAATTTGTGTCTTCAGAAAAGTTATATAAACTCCAATTCCTTATCTTCCTTTGCAAATAAATGTTGATCTTTTTAGTTTTTGAGGTTATGTTTTTAAAAAGGCAGTATAGCCAGGGGTGCCAGGGGCTCAGACCTATAATCCTAGCTACTCAGGAGGCTGAGAGCTGATGATCACAGAAAGTCTGTGTGATTCTTATCTCCAATAATTTACTCAAAAAAGCCAGAAGTGGTACCATGGCTCAAGTGGTAGAGCATTGGCATTGAGTATTAAGAAGCTTTGGGACAGCACCCAGGCCCAGAGTTCAAGCCTCAAGACTGGCAAAAAACAAAAAAACCCAAAGGTAATTCAGTTTATGCATATAATCCTAGCTGCTCAGCAGGTGAGATTAAGAAGATCTAAGTTTGAGGCCTGGCCAGGGAAGAAGTTAATGAGACTGCTTCTCAGTTAGATAATATCAGTTTCTGAATTTGCTGATGAATGAGTTAAAAAACAACTATTTTTTCAGAGCTGGTGTAATTTTACAGTTGTAATTATATAATTGTGCGTGTGTATACTAATCAGAGGTAAGACAGAAATAAAATACATGAAACCGAAATTTGTAGCAGTGGTCTTGGCTTTAAAAACAGTGAGAGCTAAGAGAACTTTCCGTCTTTTGAATTGGTTGAGGAAAGATTTGAGCTGGAAATGAGCAAGATTAATGCCATCAAGTCCTGGAATTGGAACTCAGCACCGACCTGTGAGTGGGTGATGGAACGAATAAAGGAGGTGTGTGTGGACAGCATGGGCAGTGTGGAGGATCTGATTATCTGAGGTGAAAGTTGTGCCCTTGTCAAGATTCATAAAAATTTTTTATCTACCAAGGCCTTGGTTGAATTACTGATTATAGGGTGTAAAAGAGAGAGAGAGAGAAAGAGAGAGAGATAGTAGTATCAAAATAGAACAATGTTAAAGATTTAATTGTTCTTCATTAATGGTTCAGTGATTAAAGAACATCTCATCTAAAGCTTTAGGAAGAGGTGATCCTATGAACTGAGCAGAGGAATTTGGTTTTAGAGCATGAAAAGGGTTGATGAAGGCAGAAACAAGGAACAAACATCAGATTGGTGTTTTAAATTAACTTTCCTTGTAAGATTGAAACCAAGAACTTTTTTAACAGGCCAGATCAGGTGATCTGGGCTCTTCCCCTAAATTGTTCTGAATCTCCTGTATGGTTGTTAGTTTTCTTTTCGTTTTTTAGTCAGACCACTAGAAGAGTCTTGTTGACTTATTTAGCAGATACCATAAGTGGCTCTATTCTAGTTGTGATCTGGTCTTTTGGTCAAAACCGGTGTCAGTCCAAATCGTGGTCTCTTACAGATTTCATTAGACAGTGGCCAGAGAAAATTCAAGATATCAGAGTAAAGTAAAACTGAGAAGTATTCCAAATGTAAGACTTTGAAACATGTAGTGTCTAATCTAAGTGGAAATACAGAAGCAAAGATATGGGTTATAAGTATTCAAAGCTAGAATGGGACAATCACAACATTGTAAATAAGCGTTGTACTTATATGAAGAGTTATTTATTCATTTTAGAAAAAGGGAAGCTTCCTAGGGAAGCTAATTAACCATTTGTCTCCCAGCTAGTCCATTGTAGAGCTGACAGTAAGACTAGGTCTTCCACATGCAATGGTCATGTCTTCGCCTTGTGCTAAGGAAAGAGTGTGTTGACCATTTTACCTTTTATATAAGTGATATGAAGAAAAGGCTAAGACAGAGCTTTGAAGAGTGCTAACCAATGCAGGGAAGCACTTAAGATAGATGTGAAAAGGTAGAGGATATAAGTGTTGTGCCAAGTCACGAGACGACCACCAAGAAGGCCACCAAGACTCAGACATTCCAAAATGCAAAAGCAAGGCAAGGCTTTATTTAAGCGAGCTGCAACTCGGGCCTCGTCCTACCCACCGACACAGCGGAGGTTAGGAGGGAGCCCTGAGCTGCGGTTACACAGGGCTTATAAAGACAAAAACAAAGTTACAGCAATCAGGTGTTCAAGCAAGCAAGATTAGGACACAGGTACAAATCTGATTGGCTCAGGGCTCGAGGCATTCTGGGGGCAGTCAGAGTTAAGCATTCCCAGCGGTTAGAGTTCTAGACCAGCTGGGCCCTAATAAGCTTGTCCTGGGTTTGCTCACAGGGCCTGCTCATCTCAGGTTCATGTGGTAAAGTGGGGTTCGCGTGGTAAAGTGGGGTCTGACTTCAAAGTCTGGCACTTCATTTCCCCCTTTTCTCTTTGGTACCTTGGGAGCCAATCGTGGCTCCATTCTGTCCATTTCAATGGCTTGCATGTCTAGGGTATGATATAGAGATAAGGCATGGGCCAATAGGGCCCAAAGTAGTAACCTAAAACAACTCTGGTCCCTTGGTTTTAAAGGGAGGCTGATGGGTGAAGATCATCCATCTTCTGTAGCTTCTTCAGGCCGACTGAGGGAAGTTGACCTTACCTAGCCAGGAACCTTATCAAGGGACTGCAGGATAAGATGTCCATTAGGAGCTTTACTCCAAACTGGAAATTATACCCGTATTCCTGAGCAAGCCCAAAACTACCAATGCCTTCTTGCTTGCATGGGACTTTACAGGACTCCTGCTAGTTGCTAAAATAAGGAGGTCACCCCACTTTGGAGTGAGCTGCCAAAATAACATCAACATTAGCCAGGGTAGCAAGGAAAGAAGGCAAAAAGAAAATTATAACAATATTCAGACTAACTTTCTTCAGGCAAAGGCGAAGTGGCTGAGTCGGGTGCTTGGAGACCTTCCATGTTCCACCACGGTAGTCGTCGTCCAGGGCAAAGGGGTCAGCTAGCCTGGCGTGGGAGCAATGGACCCAAGTGGCAATGCTGTCTACCTTGAGGGCAGTGGGAGTAGTCAGTAGCACTACGTAGGGTCCCTTCCACCGTGGTTCTAGGGATTTGGGGTTATGCCTCCGGACGAACACCCAGTCCCCTGGTCTGAATAAATGGGGGTTAGGGACAGAAGCAGAATCATATAATGCCTTAAGTTGGGGCCACATATTCTTGTGCACGAGCTGCAAATAATCAAGTTTACACAAAAATTCAGCATCATCCAAATCAGCAAGCAATTCAGTCTGAAGGCTAGGGATAATGGGCTGGGGGTACCCGTACATTATTTCAAAAGGAGTAAAGCCAAGCTGATAGGGAGAATTTCTTACTCTAAGCAAAGCAAAAGGAAGGAGTGACACCCACTCTGCGCCAGTCTCTAAGGCCAATTTAGTTAAGGTCTCTTTTAGAGTCCAATTCATTCTCTCTACCTGACCTGAACTCTGGGGTCTATGAGCACAATGCAATTTCCAATCCGTCCCCAGTGCAGCGACTATTCCCTGACTTACTTTTGAAACGAAAGCCGGTCCATTTTCCGACCCAATGGTGGATGGGAAGCTATACCTGGGTAGGATTTCTTCCAGGATCTTCTTAGCCACTACATTCGCGGTCTCATGCTTTCTTGGATAGGCTTCAACCCATCCTGAAAAGGTGTCTACAAAAACTAACAAATATTTGTATCCAAATTTTTCCAGGTTTAATTTCTGTGAAATCTACTTCCCAATACACACTTGGCCTATCCCCACGGAGGCGAGCTCCTTTAGTAACTTGTTGATTGGGGGTGTTGGTGAGCTGACAGGCCTTACAATTTTTAACAATATTTTCAATAAGTTGATCTTTCTAATTTTCACTTTGGAGGGTCGGAGCAAGTCCTGCATTCTTCGAGTTCCCATGTGAGAATCTCGGTGGATTCTCTTAAGGATCCCCTTACCCAGCCCTTGTGGCAAGATAAGTTTCCCTTCACAAGTTTTCCACCAGTCATTGTTTCCTTCTCTGCCCAGGGGTTTGTGGGCCATGGGAATTTTCTTTATCCACTCCAAGTCTTCTTGGGAATACTGGGGCACAGGAGGCAGGGCTCGTGGCCCTGGGTCTACTAGAGTCAATACCTCTGTTCATATAGAAGCTTGACCATCTCAGCAAACCCAGGTATCCGCAGCCAGCAAAAGCCTGCTGTTGCTGTTCCCAGGAACTCAGACTTGTCTGGCTGATTTAGGCACAGGGATTTTCAGCACAGTCTCTTTACGTGCATCTGACAGCCAACGCTTGCCCTCTCTTAATATGAAGCCCAGATAGGTGACTTCAGGTTTACAAATTTGTGCCTTTTAACATTCTAATTTGTAAAAGCTTTTTCCTGGCTGGCTGAGGAACTGATCTCTGATGACCTTTGCAGGCCTTTAACAGATCTCAATAAGGACACAATCTCAGGTCTACAAGCTTTCTTTCCTGAACAGATGTATCAGCTTAAGATTCTCACTGCCAGTCAGAGCTTTGAGTAGATGCAGGGGGTTGGGATTTTAAACTATTCTCTCATTGACAAACTTACCCTTACTACCCACTATCACAGATGACTGGCAAGTTCCTGCCCAGTACATAGGCACTGGAAAGGCATGCTTATGAACTATTCTTCTAGGACTTTCTGGCTTTGATTAACTTTTGAAAGGCCAAACAGGAGTGACTCTAGGATCTGACACCATCTCTGCCATCCAAGCAGTGGCTTACTGACTCTGGATGCTCCATCACTTTTGTCCCAGGAGGAGTGACTTTCCACTGGACTTGGACTCAGGGCCTGAGCGCTGTCCCCCAGCTCAAGACTAGCACCCTACCACTTTGAGCTCCACACAACTCCGTTCCCAGCACTCTGCTGGCTGATTAGAGACAAGTCTCTCACAGGGACCTTTCTCTGCCCGGGCTGGCTTCGAACTGCAGATTTCAGATCAGTGAGTCTTACCAAGAGGCCACTTTACTCCAATTAAAGGCCAAACAGGGTGGTCCACAAAGAAGTAGTTTTTAAGCATGCTCTTACCTGGAACTTATAAGGGCCAGTATTAAATCTTGACAAACTTGTAGGAATCACCTGTGCTTCTCTGTGGGCCTGCTGGAAACTGTTACAAAAAACCTATAAAGAAGCTGGAATGGCAATTAAACATTTTGGTAGCCATAATTCTCCTTTTCTCACTTTGCAATAATTATTTAGGACAATTTTACTTCCAAATTTCTTATCTAGAAATGTATTCTTGATTTCCAAAGCCTTTTTAACACTAACACAACACTTTAGCTTTTATCTGCCTTGGAAAAACTGAAGCTCACAGGCATTCTGAAACCAGGTGCCGCCCTTTGCCTACGGGCTGCTTGTTTCGAAAGAGCCTCTTTTTTTTTTTTTTCTTCAGTCCCAGTTACTGCATGGCATGAAGACCTTTGAACTCAAATGACAATTTTTCCTTAATGCAAGAATTACAATTAGAAATACTTATCCATTCAGCTTTCCAATATATTAGTGAGAAACATTGGCCCATTTTGCCATTTCTTCCTCCATACATAGAGTTAATGAGAGTTTACTTCTATCCCCATTAGTTTAATATATATATCCTTTTAAATCCAAATTTCTGACACTTAGCTCTGATTTTTTTAATTAAACATTTTTTAACTATAGTTCCTCTTTAAAACAATGCAACAATCCTTTAAAGCATTTGGTAATGCCCAAACTTGATGACCATTTGAATTTAAACTTAAACTCACTCAATTTTACATCATACTAACAGTCTTGAACATGTTCACACTCACGCATGCACACACACATACATATTCAAAAGATCTTAAAGTACGCAGAATAAGCATCGGCCGTACATTTTCCAGTGGCAAGAGATATTTTTACCACTCTTACTCCTGTAATATGCAAATTTTAAAACAAAACCTTTAATATATGATTTTAGCATTCTCCAGCCTCGTTTTCCAGGGCTTGATAGTTTTAGCAAAACATTTTTAGTCTTAGTAAAACATTTTAGCACACCAAATAATTTTCTCCTTAAGAAGGCTGGGTGGGGGTCCCCACAGAGTTCTTTTTTTTTTTTTTTTTGGCAGACACTCACACTGATTGTGAGCTGTCGCCTGTATGTCTCATGCAGGTTTGACACAAAAGAGACTGTTAGACTTACAAACACATACGACAGCGCTGCGTGGTGGGGTCACTCCCCACTGCCTGCGGGTGGCTTGGGCTGGCCCTGTGTCTACCCCTGTTGGCGGCGGCTGTGGGTCAGGACTCGGAGCCAATGCCTCCGTGCCCTGGGCTGCTGGCGCCAGGACTGGGCGGGCCCCTCCAGAGCAGAGGGCCCAGCTGAAACATTTTAAGAAGGGCCGAACCCAAGCTGGAGTGTCCCTGTCAACTAGTTCCCTCCAGGAATCTGGTCTAGATAGCCTAAATGAGGGGCGTCGATTCAAAGCTCCCCTCAACTGGCCAATTAGCTCTCTCAAGGATGGTCCATTCTGACTTGCACAGAGTGATTTTCCTCCTTACAGGCCACACCTCAGTTCTGAGCTATCTCCTTGACCTCCCTCCAGTGAGCTAGGGTCAAATCTAGGGGGCTAGATGGAGGTCCCCAAGATAGAACGTTACCCATAGCTCTGATCAGATGTTTAGTTCAAAAGGCTACAAAAAGAAACAAACAATACAGCACACAGGCCTGAGAATAAGAAAAGTTATGAGTTGGAGATCTCCTAGATTGGCCCACAAGCCTCCTCTTGCTAAGCAGCAGGAGCAGACCTAAGTTGGCCCAACCTCCCGCAAGGGTGCAGGAGGAGTGGACTCAAGTGGACTCAGGTAAGAGTGGAGAGTCCCCTAGGTTGGCCCACAAGCCTCCTCCTGCTAAGCAGCAGGAGCAGACCTAAGTTGGCCCAACCTCCTGCAAGGGTGCAGGAGGAGTGGACTCAGAGTCTGGAGTGTTCCCCAGTCTCCCCGGGATTGCCGAGTAAGCGTGTCCGCTTTGACAACCTCTTAAAGAACCCCTTTAAGAAATAAGCAAAACAGACAGACAAATTACAGGACAAGACAAATAAACAAATGAACAGTGCTGTTTCCTTACCTTCGGAGTCTGGGGTCTCGGGGGTCTCTGGGGCGATCCCGGATGAAACCCCAAATGTTGTGCCAAGTCTCGAGATGACCACCAAGAAGGCCACCGAGACTCAGACATTCCAAAATGCAAAAGAAAGGCAAGGCTTTATTCAAGCGAGCTGCAACTCGGGCATTGTCCTACCCTCTGACACAGCGGAGGTTAGGAGGGAGCCCCGAGCTGCGGTTACACAGGGCTTATAAAGACAAAAACAAAGTTACAGCAATCAGGTGTTCAAGCAAGCAAGATTAGGACACAGGTATAAATCTGAGCTCAGGGCTCGAGGCATTCTGGGGCCAGTCAGAGTTAAGCATTCCCAGCAGTTAGAGTTCTAGACCAGCTGGGCCCTAATAAGCTTGTCCTGGAGTTTGCTCACAGGGCCTGCTTATCTCAGGTTCACGTGGTAAAGTGGGGTTCGCGTGGTAAAGTGGGGTCTGACTTCAAAGTCTGGCACTTCAATAATGACCAGTAGCTAAGAGAATGAGAACTTTACAAAATAAACAAATGGCCAGGTGCTGGTGGCTCATGCCTATAATCCTAAGTACTCAGATGGCTGATATCTGAGTATCTCAGAAGGGAGCCTGGGCAGAAAACTGGAAGTGGGGTTGTGGCTCAAAGTCGTAGAGCAAAAAAACTCAGGGACAGCACCCAGACCCTGAATTCCAGCCCCACTATGAAAAAAATAGTAAATAAACAAAAGATCATATTTATGAGATACTATAGAGAGGAAGAAACGAATATGATTGTTGATTAAATTTTTGTAAGAATTATCTTGCTGGGTGCTGGTGCCTCAGTTGTCTCACAGCTCAGGAGGCTGAGATCTGAGAATGGAGAATCAAAGAAAGCCCTGGCAGGAAACTCCATGAGACTCTTACCTCCAATTAACCACCAGGAAACCGGAAGTGGTGACATGGCTCAAGTGGTAGAGTGCTATCCTTGAGCAAAAGAGCTCAGGGACAGTGCCCAGGTCCAGAGTTCAAGCCCCACACCCAACCAAAAAAAAAAAAAAAAAAAAGAAATCTTTTGGTAATTCATGGAATTACACTTTCTGTACTTGGGGATGATGAGAGTGAAAGCACCATCTGCACATCTACCTTGTTTCAGGGTCCTTGCCCTTAGGAAGTTTGCATTGAATCTGGAGACATTTAAAAAGTAAATGATGGGGCTGGTAATATGGCCTAGTGGTAAATTGCTCACCTCGTATACATGAAGCCCTGGGTTCACTTCCTCAGTACCACATATATAGAAAAAGCTGGAAGTACCACTGTGGTTCAAGTGGTAAAGTGCTAGCCTTGAGCAAAAAGAAGCCAAGGACAGTGCT
The DNA here is from genome assembly GCF_023159225.1 of Perognathus longimembris pacificus. Classification (NCBI taxonomy): domain Eukaryota; kingdom Metazoa; phylum Chordata; class Mammalia; order Rodentia; family Heteromyidae; genus Perognathus; species Perognathus longimembris. Next base: position 28,338,254 of record NC_063170.1, on the reverse strand, counting down.
CAGGCCCTGAGTTCAAGCCCCAGGACTGGCAAAAAAAAAATCAAAAAACAAAAAACAATAAAAAGTAAATGATGTTTGGTTTTCTCCACAGGATTTGTGAGTCCAGATAAGCCTTTCCAGCCTGCATTCTACTTACACAACCTAGCCAGTTCCCCCTTATGTAGGCCTAGTCTAGATGTTAACATCCTCCCAAGCAGAGGCAAAGGAGGGACAAGAAAATAGAGGGAAGAAAAGAATGGCAAGTATATGGACTTGTGCAGCTTGTCATGAACAGAAAAGGGACTTGGATTGTTTCAAGCTTTTAAGCCTGAAGAACTGATACACTGTGATGTATCTCCTGATTATGTTATACAATCTAAATAATTATTAAGACAATAGAAGAACTAATACCAATTTATTTGTAGGATTTTTGGTTGGTTGCACTGTGTTTGTATTCTTTTTTTCTGAATAATTACTTCTTTATTGTCAAAGTGATGTACAGGGGGGTTACAGTTTCATACGTAAGGCAGTGGCTACATTATTCTTATTTGTTTGTTTTTTCCAATCTACCATTTGATATAAGCAATTAAACCAACCTGAAGGCCAGCTCAAACCCTGTAGGATGTTACATGTGGTGCTATACACTTATAATTCTAGCATTTAAGAGGCTGGAACAGTAGGAATCTCAAGTTTAAGGCAAGTGGTAGCTATGTGGAGAGTTATAAGGCTAACTTAAATGGCATAGTAAGACCTTGTCTCAAAAAAATGGAGCAAGAAAATGTTATGTAAATATTATATATACATATATGTTTACATATACCTATACATGTATGTGTATGTACATATATATATATATATACATATATCTACACCATGGAATTTCACTCATTCATTAAAATGATATAGTACTATTTGTAAAGAAATGCAAAGCCCTGGAAAAAATTTTAAGTAAGTCAGGCCCAGAGAGATTTTCAGTTATAAGTGGAGACTAGACTCAGCTTTTAAACTTATAAGTAAATACATTGGGTGGTATGCAAAAGTAAGTATACAAATGTATTAACTGAAAATACAGTATATCAAGGGAGATCTCAAATAGTGTAATTGCTTAGAGAGCCGAAATCAGAGTTAACCAAAATAAAACAGCGAAGAGCAGATAATCAAAAGGGATAAGGTCAAGTCTAGGGGAAAGAGGTAGACAAATTAAGAAGGGAAGAATACAGAATCCATTTCATATCCTACAAAACTAAGAAGAGTGAGGGAAGGGTAGCAGTTGAGGTAGGATAGGTGAGAATGTGGAAAGAGGTGACTTAATCACAATATATTGTTTCATAAACTGCTTTGTTAAATGGCAACTGCTTTGTACAACTATTTAAAGATAACAGGAAAAGAGAGAGAGAGAGAGAGAGAGAGAGAGAGAGAAAATAAAGCTTTGTGGTCTGGGGCTGGGGATATGGCCTAGTGGCAAGAGTGCTTGACTCGTATATATGAAGCCCTGGGTTCAATTCCCAGCACCACATATACAGAAAACAGTGGCACTGTGGCTCAAGTTGCAGAGTGCTAGCCTTGAGCAAAAAGAAGCCAGGGACAGTGCTCAGGCCCTGAGTCCAAGCCCCAGGACTGGAAAAAACCCAAAAACTTTGTGGTCAAACATTTTCCTATCATTATTCAAGGCCTTGGATTCTTAAGTATGACCTAAATGACGACGTATCCCAATAACAAAGTACCTAGTAGACAGGATCTGTAGTACACTTTGGGAATTGCAGGTGGCTCACACCTGCATCCTAGCGACTCGGGAGACTGAAATCTGGGAATTTCACTTCAAAGCCAACCCAGGCAGAAATCTAATTCCATCTTCAAAATAACCAGTCAAAAGCCAGTCTGGAGATGCATCTTCAAGTTGTAGAGTGCAAACCGAACAAGCAAACCACTCATAGCAAATAAGCTTTATATCCTGAACAACATGTTAAAAAATATGTTGAGAGGCAATTAGGCATTTGAATTTCAAATGGCATCTAATTATTTTTTATAGTACCTGAAGACTTGCTATTGCATATGTCCTTATGTTTTGGTTCTTTTCTTTCAGGTTTCTTTTATTCAAAATCTTGTATTTTGTGTAGAAAGAGTTTATCGTGTACCTGACTTTGGTGTCTGGGAAAGAGGAAGCAAATATAATAATGGCAGCACAGAGCTACATTCCAGGTAATATTTTGATTTCTGAAAGTTTTCTATCATTGTTGTTGATGATGATGATGATGAAGTGTGTGGAATTTGGATATGAATAAAAATCAAGCTTAGGGTTGAACTTGTTAATTTGCAACACAGTTTCTCTTCTTATTATGCAAATAGAAGTCACTTAAAATTAAGGCTTAAGTGGTTGCACTCAGAACCATACATGGATGCTGGGGTGGGGGTGGGGGTTGGGTTGTCTTTTTTCTCACCCTCCTTAGGTGTCACTTCAAGCCTTTCAGCTTTTACCATAATCCTTTCTACTCAACGATTTCATTTCTATTTCTTTTCTCTGAAGTCCTGTCATAATTTCCAAACTGTGTATTCACTGCATATCAAATTTCCTTCAGTGCGTTGATTTCCTTGTTTTATTTCCGATTTTGATCCTTACTACAGATTCTCATATTCTTCAATAAAACTTAACATTCAGTGTCTCTGTAAGACTTGTGATCTACATGCTGAGCCATAATATAGTGTTTGGATAAGCAATGATAGCTGACAACAAAGGGTAGTAATTTATTTACTCCTTATGGCTAGGACATCATTTTTTTTAAGTTTAGCAACTAGAATGAAAGTTAGAAAAAATAGAAAAGAAAAATGAGCACTTCCCAGTTGACTTGCAGGTGATGAAAGCAGAAAACCTCAGACTGGTGATCTTTTTCCTGAGAGGCATTTATGCTGCTCAGCTGAGAAAAATCCTATTTAAATCCCTAGGCACATCACCTAGCAAACCCTAATCATTGAAACAAGGTATTTAGTGTGAGTCTGCTACCCAAAATCATGGATACAACAGGTTTAGGTTGAGTATCATCATTAATCAAAACAACGTGAGAAGGGGTCTATGGTAGGACTATTATTATCCAAAATACAGGGACAATTTCCTTTCAGCAGTCATGTTGTCTTGTTTTCTTGTCTCCTTGCTCATTCTAGGAAAATTCAATTTAACATCTAAAAGAAGGAAAAGTGATAGACATAACATCTGTTTTTTTCCTTAATTAGAGCTTTATTTCCCAGTTCTCTCAATTCCTGATAATTCCTTAATACCCCATCACCTTATCTATCTCGCCTCATTTTTTCTACATAACTTCCTTCCCGTTTAACCTTAAAAGTGGTTGCAAAAAGTAAAAAAAATACTTTGTTTTCTTTTTGCTGCATGTTGAGAATGCTTGCTAACTGCCTAGCAAAAGGAACCAAAAGCTGTTTTCCTATCACAGCAAAGAGTTTGCTTGGGAGAGGTAATTGGCAGATCACTAGGATCTGGACTGAAAACATCAGCATTATTTCTAATTAGTTACTGAAGGAAAAAATCAAAAGTAGATCAATAAAAATTATCTTTTAACAGCAACACTATACATTATTTTAATGGAAAAATCAGAAACATTACGAGAATGTAAACTCTTCTATGAATCTGGCTGTTTTTGTTTGACTCAAAAGAAGTAGATTTTGGTTAGGAAATATAAATCTGTTACCAAATGAGGGATGAGAGCTGTCCTTTAGCTTCCCATTTTTCCCACAAAGAGATCCACTCATGAGTACTATTTTAAGGGATCTCACAGCAAGTAAAGTCTCATGAGGCTGAAGTTTTAGCAAAGACTTAAGTATACGAGGAAAAAATTGTGAGAAAAGAAGAGAGATTCCCTGCTCCCCAACAGCAAATTAGAGCAGACTCACAGTGGTGGTTCTTATGTGTAACCTATGTACTCTTTAAGTGGGCATACATACCACATGATGGTAATTCTTAGACTTTGCATTTGGTGGCTAAGAGGGGTCTGGAAACACGGTAACAGTAGGTTAGTTGGTTACCTTCAGGACTCTCTTTTGCTAGAGATGCCTATATGTTTGTCTACTTCTTTATTTATTAACTTTTTATTATTAGCCTTAATTAGTTGTACAAAGGAGTTGCCATTTAGCAAGGCAGTTTATCTTGATCAGTGTAACTAACCCCTTTCAACATTCTCACCCATGCCTCTCCTATAACTGCCACTTCCTTCTCTCTTCCTAATTTTGTAAGATATAGATTGGATTCTTGACTGTATTTGCCTCCTCTTCACTTCCTTTGGCTACTCTTCTCCTTGAACCCACCCTAGCCCTTTTAGCCTACTCTGTGGTGTTTTATCTTGCTGAATTTTGATTTTGGCTTTCTAAGCAGTTAGTCTATTTAAGATATCCTTTGAACCTATTGTATTTCAGTTAATACATTTGTATATATTTGCATACCACCCAATGTATTTATTTATAAATTTATAAGGAAAGTTGCAGCTTCTTTTATTTTTTTTATTTATTTATTTTTTTTTTTGGCCAGTCCTGGGCCTTGGACTCAGGGCCTGAGCACTGTCCCTGGCTTCTTCCCGCTCAAGGCTAGCACTCTGCCACTTGAGCCACAGCGCCGCTTCTGGCCGTTTTCTGTATATGTGGTGCTGGGGAATCGAACCTAGGGCCTCGTGTATCCGAGGCAGGCACTCTTGCCACTAGGCTATATCCCCAGCCCCAGCTTCTTTTATTTACTTTTGTTTTTTTTTTAGTCATATGCCTTGTAATCAGGGCCTAGTTACAGTCTCTGAGCACTTTTGCTCAAGTGTACTTACTGCTTTACCACTGATTCACAACACCACTTCGAGTTTTCTTGTGGTTAATTGGAGATAAGAGTCTCACAGAAGTTCCTGCCCTAACTGACTATGAACTGATTCTCAGCCTCCTGAGTAGCTAAGATTACAGGCATGAGCCACCAGTGCCCAGCTTCACTTAACACCTCAAAAGAAAGGGCAAACAGAGGACCTTTATATTTGTCCTATGCTTATAACTTAACATCTGGAAGTAACAGGAGACTTACCTTCCTTCCTTCCTTCCTTCCTTCCTTCCTCTTCTTTCTTTTAGTTTGATAACACCTAAAAGAAGCAGGTGCCTGTTGCTTTGGGGCCTTTTGTTATTGTTGTTTTATTTGCTTTACTTGCTGATTCTAATGTCCATGTTTGGCCATTTATATATTTATTAATTTTATTTTCCTCTGTCTTCCTCTGGTTATCACCTGCCTCAGAATCAAAAGAGTATGTATTTTTGTTTTTGTAATTTAATTTTATTGTCACTGTGATGTACAGAGGATTTACAGTTATATACATAAGGTAGGGACTACATTTCTTGTCATACTTGTTACCCCCTTCCTCATTTTTCTCCCACCGTCCCTCCCACCAAACCCCCACCCCTGCTTTCTTTTTTTACCTTCCAATGATGGACATTGTCATTCTAATCTACAATGCTTATGAAGTCTATGAATATTAACAATAAAACAATGTCTTCCAGGTTGTCTGATGTGTACATTTCTTTCCTTTCGCTTAGTATCATCTGTTCCCTCTTTTTCTCTTATTTCTTTTCTCCTCCCCACTGCCCTTGAGTTGCTTAGTTTGCTTTCATCAATGTTCATTGCAGCTGTTGGGCCCCCTCTACTGTATTTTTTTTCACCCACTTCCCACTCATTCTGAGGCCTCCTCCCAGCTTCCCGCAGATGTGCATGTGTATACACTGTGTGTGAGGTAGAGAATATAGAGTCCTCTAAATACTATAAGAAAAATTAAGGAGAAGTCTTTTGTTTCCTTATATTGGAATTCTTTTCAGTCTGTATATTATTTTGTTTACATATGAAGAAGTGCTTGGGTCTTACTATTTGGTGCTTTTCGCTCAAGACTTTCCTTTTTTGCTCTCACTGTGTATTGGCTTCTTGGGTCCTGTTTGCTTTGTCATATCTCATTGCAATTTGATTCTAACACCCACGTATGAGGGAGACCATGCACTGTTTTTCTCTGTTCTTGGCTTGTCTCACTCGACATGATTTGTTTTTGCTAGTCCTGTCCATTTCCCTGCGAATGCCATTATTTTATCATTTCTAATGGCTGTATAAAATTCCACTGTATATCAGTACCACATTTTTTTGATCCATTTATCTGTATTGGAGCATCTGGGTTGTTTCTATATCTTGGCTAGTGTGAACAGTGCAGCAATGAACATGGAGTTGCAGGTGTCCCTTATCCTGGATCCTGTTGCTCAGGGCATATGCCTAGGAGTGAAATGGTTGGGTTGTAGGGTATGTCTATGTTTAGTTTTTTGAGGAAAGCCAGACTGCTCTCCATAATGGTTGTACTACTTTACAATCCCACCAGCAGTGCAGAAGGGTTCCTCTTTCTCTGCTTCCCTTCCAGCATTTGTTATTGTCTGAGTACAGAGTATAGGCCATTATGACTGCAGTAAGGTGATATCACCTTAAGGTGTTTTTGTTTGTTTGTTTTTGCCAGTCCTGGGGCTTGAACTCAGGCCCTGAGCACTATGCCTGGCTTCTTTTTTTGATCAAGACTAGCACTCTCCAACTTGAGCCACAGCACCACTTCTGGCCTTTTCTATATATGTGGTGCTAAGGAAGTGAACCCAGGGCTTAATGTGTACGAGGCAAGCACTCTTGCTACTAGGGCATATTATACCCAGCCCCCCAGGGTTGTTTTTAATTTACATTTCCTTTACTGCCAGAGATGATGAACATTTCCTCATGTGTTTCTTTGCCATTTTTATTTCTTCTAATGAGAAGTCTCTCTTTAGCACCATGGCCTATTTAGTGATTGGTTTATAACGTTTAGAAGACTTTCGATAGCTTCCTCTATCTCATTGTATGTTGTTGGTTTATTTAATGGATTTATGCTTTTTTGGTTCTGACTGAGATATTTATATTTTCTAGAAATTCACCCATTTCTGTTAAGTTTTCCTTCTTTAGTGAGTATTTCTTTCTTTTTTTTTTTTTTTTTTTTGGCCAGTCCTGGGCCTTTGACTCAGGGCCTGAGCACTGTCCCTGGCTTCCTTTTGCTCAAGGCTAGCACTCTGCCACTTGAGCCACAGCGCCACTTCTGGCCGTTTTCTGTATATGTGGTGCTGGGAAATCGAACCCAGGGCCTCATGCATACAAGGCAAGTTCTCTCGCCACTAGGCCATATCCCCAGCCCCTTTAGTGAGTATTTCTGGAAATAGTTCTTCATGATTGTTTGAATCTTCTGGTTGTCCATTGTAATTTGTCCTGTGGTATCCCTGATCTTATTGATTTGAGTCTCTTCTCTCCTTTTTTTTTTTTTTGGCCAGTCCTGGGCCTTGGACTCAGGGCCTGAGCACTGTCCCTGGCTTCTTCCCGCTCAAGGCTAGTACTCTGCCACTTGAGCCACAGCGCCGCTTCTGGCCGTTTTCTGTATATGTGGTGCTGGGGAATCGAACCTAGGGCCTCGTGTATCCGAGGCAGGCACTCTTGCCACTAGGCTATATCCCCAGCCCCTCTCTTTTTTTTTTTTTTTTTTTTTTTTGTTAGTCTTACGAGAGGTCCCTCAATTTCATTAATTTTCTCAAAAAACAAGCTTTTTATTTCATTAATTTGTTGTATATAGTTTTAAAATTCCTATTTCGTTAATTTCTTCCCTAATCTTTGTTATCTCTCTCCTTCTTGTAGCTTTAGATTTAATTTTTTTCTCACTTTTGTAGTACTTTTAATTGCGTCATGAGATTATTTACTTGAGCTGCTTCTGTTTTCTTGATGTGTGAGCTAAGGGCAATGAATTAGAACACTGCTTTTGCTGTGTCCCAGAGCTTCCTTTGTGATATATTTTCATTGAATTGAATTGTAGGAACTCTCTAATGTTTAATTTGTTCTGTGATCCAGGTGTTATTCAATAATGTGCTGTTCAGCCTCCATGTATTTGAGTAATTTTTGCAGTTATAATTTGTTGTTAAGAACTAGTTTGATTGCACTGTGGCCAGATAGAATACAAGTTATAATGTCAGTCCTCTTGTATTTGCTAAGGCTGTTTGTGTGGACTATGATATCTATTTTGGAGTATGTTCCATGGGCTGCTGAGAAGAATGGGCATTGAGTCAGGTGGAAAACTGCATATGTCTGTTAGTTCCATTTGGAATATGGTGTCATTTAGTTTTGAGGCTTCTTTGCTTATCTTCTGTTTGGTTGACCTGTCTCCTGGTGAGAGTCGAGTAATAAAGTTTGACGTATTTAGGTGCTCCATCATTTGGTGAATATAAGTTGATGACTGTTATATCCTCTTCATAAATTTGTCCCTGTATTAATATGCAATGACCTTCTTTATGACTTTGAACTGATTTTAATGAGAAGTTTAGAAATCAAAATGGCTACCTCTGCCTTCTTGCTGAGTGGATTTGCTTGGAAGATCATTTTCCATCCCTTCACTCGGAGTTTGTTTTTGTCTTTGGCTGTGAGATGGGTCTCTTAGAGATAACAGATGGGATCTTGTTTTCTGATCCACTCTGCAGAATTGAGTCCATTAATGTTCATATTTATTATAGAGTGATGTTTTCTTTTTCCTGCCATTTTCCTGCTTACCTGTACTTTTCTTCTTTCCTTTTTTGTGTTTACTAAATTGATTTCCTATTAATTTCTATCTGATGTGGTTCCCTGGTCTTTACTGTCTTCTCATTGAACTCCTCCTCTTAAAGTTTTTTGTAGAGCTGATTTTTTGTTCATATATTCCCTTAATTCTCTTTATTATTGATAGTTTTGGGTTCTCCATTGAATGTGAATTCTAGCTTCTCCAGGTATATCAGTCAGTGTTGGCAGTACAACCAGGGCTTGGACAGTATTCTTCTTGCATGGAGGATTTGTGTGGAGAGTTCCACAGTGATTCTGATTTTCTTTCCATTGTAGTATAGCTCTTTCTTTGATTTTGTGCTTTCAGTATAAGCTCTTTGCTACTCACGTCTGATGATTATCCTCTGATAATCTTTCTTTATATGTTTCTACTTGTATTCTAAATTCTTTAATTTTTATTACTAATTTTTGAAAGTTCTCTATATATCCTACATACTACTTTTTCTGTCATTTATGTATTTTGCAAATATTTTCTCCCATGTATATATGTCTTTTTCTCTTTTTAAAAAAAATTATTTGTTTATTTATTTTTGGTCAGTTAGGAGTCTTGAAATCTGAGCCTGGGTGCTATTCCTTAGCTCTTCAGCTCAAGGCTGGTGCTCTACCATCTGAGCCACATCCCTATTTCCATTTTTTTTTATAGCTAATTGCAGATAAGACTCTCATGGACTTTCCTGCCTGGGCTGGCTTTGAACTGGGATCCCCAGGTCTCAGCCTTTTGGGTAGCTACGATTATGGACATGATCTACCAGTGACATATAAGTATTGTAATGGGATAGATTTATTCCTGCCACTTCATTTAGCTTTCCAAGATGTTCCATCTATTCTAATTATATTCATTTTCTATACAAATTTTACAATAATATTTTCTCTGTGTGTAAAATATTTTTGGATTTTGATGGGATTTGATGTTGGTTCTTAGGTTCTATGAACACAATACATCTCACAAACACATCTCTAAATAAAGATCACTTTAATAGAGTCTTATGGGATTTTTTTAACATATATTATCATGTCATCTCCAAATGAAGCAATTTTAGTTCTTCTTATTTCCATTTTTTTTATTGTCAAACTGATATACAGAGCAGTTACAGTTTCATACTTTAGGCATTGGATACATTTCTTGTACTGATTGTTACCTCCTCCCTCATTCCCCCCTCTCCACCCCCCCTTGCCCCTTCCCCCCAATGAGTTGTTCAGTAGATTGGCACTAAAACAGTTTTGCAAGTATTGCTTTTGTAATCATTTGTCTTTTTTACCCTCTGTCTCTAGATTTTGGTATTCCCTTACAGTTTCCTGGTTCTAATACTTGTATACACAGTTTCCAATGTACTCAGATAAGATACAGAGATAGTGAAGGTACGACCACAGGAGGGCATACAAGAGTATCATCAATAATAGAAGCTATGGTTTCACATTGCATGTTGAAAGTAATTACAACAATGATTTAACAGTCGTTTCCATAACATGGAGTTCATTTCACTTAGCATCATCTCTTGTGTTCAGAAAGGTATAGCTATTGGGCTCTTGTGATCCTCTGCTGTAACTATCTTAAACCTGTGCTAATTATTCCCGATGAGGGAGACCATAGAGTCCATGTTTCTTTGGTTCTGGCTCACTTCACTTAGTATAATTTTTTCCAAGTCCTTCTATTTCCTTACAAATGGGGCAATGTCATTCTTTCTGACAGACGCATAAAATTTCGTTGTGTATATGTACCACATTTTCCTGATCCATTCGTCTACTGAGGGGCATCTGGATTGGTTCCAAATTCTAGCTATGACAAATTGTGCTGCGATGAACATTGTTGTGCTGGTGGCTTTATTGTGTTCTTGTTTGTGGTCTTTTGGGTAGATGCCCAAAAGTTGGGCTGCTGGGTCATAGGGGAGCTCTATGTTTAGCCTTCTGAGGAATCTCCATACCGCTTTACAGAGTGGCTGAACCAGTATACATTCCCACCAACAATAAAGTAGGGTGCCTTTTTGGCCATATCCCCTCCAACATTTGTCATTGTTAGTTTTCTTGATATATGACATTCTTACTGGGGTGAGATGGAATCTCAATGTTGTTTTGATTTGCATTTCTTTTATGGCCAGTGATGTAGAGCACTTTTTCATATGTCTCTTGACCATTCTCATTTTCTCATCAGAGAAGTCTCTTTGTAAGTCTTTAGCCCACTTTTTGAGGGGACTATTGTTTCTTTGTGGTTTTGTTTTGGAGGAATGTAATTTTTTTAGTTCTGCATATATTTTAGATATGAGGCCTTTGTCCGATGTATGGCCAGTAAAGATCTTTTCTCAATCTGTGGGCTTTCTGTTTATCTTGTGAGCTATGTCCTTTGCCGTGCAGAAGCTCTGCAGTTTGATGCAGTCCCATTTCTCCAACCTTTCTTTGATTTGTCACATTTCTGGGTCTTTGTTAAGGGAGTTCTGTCCTGTGCTAAGGAGCCCAAGTGTTTCTCCTACTCCTTCCTTTAGTGTTTTCAGGGTATCTGTTTTAATTTCGAGGTCTTTGATCCATTTGGAATTGATTTTGGTGCAGGGTGATATATAAGGATCTAGTTTTAGTTTGTTGCAGGTGTTGAACCAGTTTTGCCAGCACCATTTGTTAAAGAGGCTGTCTTTCTTCCATCCTATTTTTTTAAGCTCCTTTATCAAAGATTAAGTAGGCATAGTTCTGTGGGTTCATTTCTGGGTCTTCTATTCTGTTCCATTGGTCTTCAGGCCTGTTCCGGTGCCAATACCAAGCTGTTTTTATTACTATAGCTTTATAATATAGCTTGAAGTTGGGTATTGTAATTCCTTCAGCACTATTCTTTCTGCTTAAGATTGTTTTTGCGGGGCTGGGGATATAGCCTAGTGGCAAGAGTGCCTGCCTCGGATACACGAGGCCCTAGGTTCAATTCCCCAGCACCACATATACAGAAAACGGCCAGAAGCGGCGCTGTGGCTCAAGTGGCAGAGTGCTAGCCTTGAGCGGGAAGAAGCCAGGGACAGTGCTCAGGCCCTGAGTTCAAGGCCCAGGACTGGCCAAAAAAAAAAAATGATTGTTTTTGCTATTCTGGGTCTTTTATTGTTCCATGTAAATTTCTGGATTGCTTCCTCTATTGCATTAAAAAATTGTGTTGGGATATTAATGGGTATTGCATTGAATTTGTAGATAGCCTTTGGCAATATTGCCATTTTGATTATATTAATCCTCCCAATCCAGAAGCATGGGAGGTTTTTCCATTTCCTTAGTTCTGCCTTAATTTTATTTTTCATATTTTTAAAGTTCTCATCTTTCACTTCTTTCGTTAAGGTTATTCCAAGGTATTTTATGTTTTTTGAAGCTATTGCAAAAGGAGTTGCTTTCCTGGTTTCAGCATCAGTATTCGGGTCATTAGCATATAGAAATGCCATTGATTTATGAGGGTTTATTTTATATCCTGCATCTTTGCCAAAGTTTTGGATCAGCTCTAGTAGCTTGGGAGTAGAGTCGATGGGATCCTTTAGGTATAGGATCATGTAATCTGCAAAGAGAGAAAGTTTAACTTAATCTTTTTCTATTTGGATCCCCTTTATATTTTCTTCTTGCCTGATTGCTCTGGCTAGGAATTCTAGTACTATGTTGAAGAGAAGGCAAGAGAGCGGACATCCCTGTCTTGCTCCTGATTTTAAAAGAAATGGCTTTAGTTTTTCACCATTTAGAATTATACTTGCTGTTGGTTTGTCATAGACTGCCTTTACTATATTCAGGAGTATTCCCTTGAATCCCAGTTTTTCCAGGGCTTTTAGCATAAATTGGTGCTGGATTTTATCAAATGCCCTTTCTGCATCCAGAGATATAACCATGTTGTTCTTTACCTTGCTCTGGTTGATGTGGTGGATTACATTAATTGACTTGCGTATATTGAACCAACTTTGCAGCCCTAGGATGAATCCAGTCTTATCATGGTATATGATTTTTTTGATGACCTGTTGAAGTCAATTGGCCAGAATTTTGTTGAGAATTTTCGCGTCTATGTTCATCAGGGAAATCATTCTATTGTTCTCTTTCCGTGATGAGTCCTTGCCTGGTTTTGGGATGAGAGTTATACTGGCTTCATAGAATGTGTCTGTGGCAGTGAACTTTCTCTTTCAATTTCATTGAAGAGTTTGAGAAATACTGGTGTGATTTCTGTTTTGAAGACCTTGTAGAATTCTGCTGTGAATCCATCTGGACCTGGACTTTTCTTGGATGGGAGATGACTTATTGCTGTTTCTATTTCAATGCTGGATATGGGTCTGTTTAGGAGGTTTAAATCTTTATGGTTGAGTTTGGGGATATCAATTTTTTCTAGGAAATCATCCATTTCTTCCAGGTTCTCGAATTTGTTGCCATAAAGGTTTGCAAAATAGTTCCTTATTGTGTTCTGAATTTTGGTTGTTTCTGTGGTGATGTTACCTGTTTCATCTCTGTTCTTGTTTATCTGGGTTTGCTGCTGTCGTTTTTTGGTCAGGCTTGCTAGGGGTCTGTCTATCTTGTTAATTTTTTCAAAGAATCAACTCTTAGTTTTGTTGATTCTTTCGATGGATTTTTTTGTCTCTAATTCATGTAAATCTGATTTGATGTTAATTATTTGCTTCCATCTATTGACTTGGGGTTTGGCTTGTTCTCTTTCGAGGAGATTACGGTGCTTCCTTAAATTGGTGAGTTGCTGTTTTTCCAGTTTGTTGGTGTAGGCACTCAGAGATATAAATTTTCCTCTGAATACTGCCTTTGCTGTGTCCCAAAGCAGCTGGTACTTTGTTTTCTCATCTTGGTTGAATTCCATAAACATTTGAATTTCTGTTCTAATTTCTTGAATGACATACTGATGGTTCAGCAGTGTGTTGTTTAGTCTCCAAGAATTGTAGGATTTTCTGTAGTGGCTGTTTGAGTTGAGGTCTAATTTTATTCCATTGTGGTCTGAGAGAATGCAGGGAATGGTTTTCATACTTCTGAATTTGTACAGATTTTTTTTTTGTGCCCTAAGATGTGATCTGTTTTGGAGAATGTTTCATGTGCTGCCGAAAAGAATGTGTATTCAGTTCCTTATTTCCATTTTTTTCTCTATTATACTACCTAGAATTTGCCGTACTATGTTAAATAGTGGTGGTAAAGAGCAGAGATTTTTGCTTTCTTCCCAATTTTAGGGTAAAAACTTTAAGTTTTTCTTGATCATTGAATGTATGGTTAACTATACAACATCTGTTGGCCATATAATTTCCCCTTATGCTATACTTCTAAGAATTTTTGTTGTGAATACATACCAAATTTTTCTAGGTGCTTTTTCCCAGTGGTCAATGTAATTATATGAATTTTCTTCTTTAGCTTGTTAATATGTACTCATACTAATTGAGTATCTTATTATTACACTAGTCTTGTACCTGCAATAAATCTTATTTGCTCATTATGATAACTCATTTTAAATGCTGTTGTATTTTTTTGTTAACTCATTTTAAGATTTAATTCTATATTTCAGAGGGATAAATTGGTTTACAATTTTCTCTCTGTGTTCTGTTTGTCTTTTCATGTCAGAATAATAGTACCATCATATAATGAATTACAAATACTTGTTCAATTGATGAATTATGTAGAATTTCTTGTTGTACTATGAGACTCTGAGTTTTAAATTTTTGTTGAAGCTACATATACTTTAGCACTACTTTTTGGCCAAGCAATGAGGAAAATACATCACCTCATTACTGTCAAATAGGGAGAGAAGGCCAAAGTTTTTGTTAAAATCTAAGATGGAAAATTCTCATTAGTTCTGTCTTCCTCGTTGACTTCCAGTGATACTTCTTTGGCCATGAAGCATAAAAATACCTCATTTGTGGTTTCTATGGCTTCTCTTTATATGATTGGAGAAAAATCATCTCCTTGACTAATCTCCTGTGACATGTCCCAGTAAGAAAAACATTACTAATGGGTAGAAGTCTAGGTTCTCCATGTAGTTTCTGCTGATATCAAGCAAATGATTAGGGGGGAGGCAAACATTTCTAACCATGTATAGGAATGACAGTGTTGGCTTCATCCTTGTACCTTTATGGCATCACCATGGCTGAGAGGGTTAGTGGTTGAACATGATGTCTTGTGATAGACTGTTGGAAGGTGTGAGAATCTTTTTTCTTATGTGATTTTTCTCAGTGATTATCTAAAATTTTTACATTTTACTAGACTTCCCTGGTTCCTAGACATCCTGGTCCTTTTAGCGAGAGAGAGTTACTGATCATTTTTTCATATGTTCCTGCTAGTATTTCCCAGTTGTTCTTTGACTCTTGTTCTAGTATATCTGAGGCAAATAGAAAGCTTAGGGAATTTACCACATTGTTGTCCCTGGAGTCCTAAAGTTCATATCTACCTTCTCCCAACTTTTCTGAGCCTTCTTCAGTTTGTTTTATATGTAATGTGCAAAAATTTTAGTTGTACTTAATGATAACAGGGAAAATTATGCCAATTCTTTTTTCCCCATACATGTATGTTTAAAAGAAAGTCTGTTTGCTTGGGAGCACGTCACGTAAACAGCCATTAAAAATGTAGCTTTCTCCAGTGGACTCTTTGTTTTGAAGTATGTTTGCTTGTGTTGTATTGTCTTACTCTTCTCTTTTTCCTTTATTGTCAAAGTGAAGTACAGGAGTTACAGTTTCATATTTGAGGCAGTGAGTACATTTCTTACCCAACTTGTTACATCTTCCCTTGTTTTTATCCCCCTCCCCATCCCTCTCTCCCCATGAGTTGTACAGTTGGTTTACACCAAATGGTTTTGTATGTATTGCTTTTGGAATGGTTTGCCTTTTTATCCTTTGTCTCTCGATTTTGGTATTCCCATTCCCTTCCCTAGTTCTAATACACGTATATACAATATCCAGGGTACTAAGATGAGATACAGTGGTAGCTATGTTAAAACCACAGGAAGGGAATACAAGAGAAACAAAAAGGGTACGGTTTCACATGGCATGTTGAAAATAATTACAACAGTGATATAATGTGGAGTTCATTTCACTTAGCATCATCTTATGTGTTCCTAAGGGCATAGCTATTGGGCTGTTGTGATCTTCTGCTATGACTAGCCTAAACATGTACTAATTATTCCCTATGAGGGAAACCATAGAGTCCATGTTTCTTTGGGTCTGGCTCACTTTACTTAGTATAATTTTTTCCAAGTCTTTCTATTTCCTTACAAATGGGGCAATGTCATTCTTTCTGATAGAGGCAGTGTTGCCTTACTCTTTTGAAGCAGAGTCAGTTTCCTTATCTAGCCCATGAGTTTACTCCAGATGCTTTGGACCTGGGGTGACCTGCAAAACACTCCTTGCCACCCCCTTGCAGCAAACATTTGCAGCCTGAGTGGTCATGTATTTGCCCTTTTGATGGATACTCTTAAATGTCCGGCTATTATTACATCCATTGACCCAGACACTCTAAATAGTGTGTCTGTGGCTCGGATATCCCAAAACATCTTCCCTACAGCCTGAGGCCCCCTCTCACATGCACTTCTATGCACTTTATCTGCTCTGTATGCCATCCAGCTACTGATGGAGAAGGAGGTCACCTGAACTTTCCTGCCTACACTGTCACATGACTGTGATCCTTTTCTTCTGTTCTCACTTCCCAAGTAGCTGTGATTAAAGGCATGAGTCAGCCACACCTGCCTATGTGCCTTTTATATGTGATACTTGCTGCTCATTCTATGGTGTACTCGTATGTATATTTGGCACATAGACCTTTGTTTACCAGCCAGAGACCAACAAATTTCTTTAATTAGGTGTTTAGGTTCAACAAAGCTGTTGTTTTTGTTGTTGTTTTACTACTAGAGTTTGGACCTCAGGGCCTTATATTTGCTAGTCAGTACACTATCTGCTAAGCTATACCCCCAATCCTTTGTGCTTTTAGTTATTTTTCTGATAGGGTCTTGTGTTTCTCCAGAGTTGAACAGAACCTCCAGTCTTCCCCCCTGTGTCTGGGAACATGTCACCATGTTCAGCTTATTGGTTGTGATTAGGTATTGCTTTTTTTTTTGCCAATGCTGGCATTGAACCTACGTTCTCTGGGTCTTTGTAGTTGGATATACAAGAATGAGTTACCATGCCTTGCTTAAGCAAAGCTTTTAAGTTATTTTTCCTTACATTATAAGGTTTCAGCATGGTTGTCTCATGCTGATTATAAACGCTGATTGGGAGCTTTAGATTTCTTTGGTTTAGGCTAGTGACAGCAGAGGATCACAAGAGCCCAATAGCTATACCCTTATCATCTTTTTTCTTTGCCTGTCCTGGCACTTGAACTGAGGACCTGAGCACTATTCCTGGCTTCTTTTTGCTCAAGGCTAGCACTCTGCCACTTGAGCCACGGTGTCACTTCTGGCCTTTTTCTATATATGTGATGCTGAGCAATCGAACCCAGGGCTTCATGTATACGAGGCAAGCACTCTTGCCACTAGGCCATATTCCCAGCCCCAGTAGCTATACCCTTATGAACACATAAGATGATGCCAAGTGAAATGAACTCCATGTTATGGAAACGACTGTTATATCACTGTTGTAATTACTTTCAACATGTAATGTGAAACCATAGCTTCTATTATTGATGACCCTCTTGTATCCCCTTCCTGTGGTTGTACCTGAACTATCTCTGTATCTTTATCTGAGTACATTGGAAATCGTGTATACTGGTATTAGAACTAGGAAACTGAAAGGGAATACCAAAATCGAGAGATACAAGGTATAAATACAAACAACTACAAAACTAATACTTGCAAAACTGTTTGGTGTAAATCAACTGAACAACTCATGGGGGGAAAGGGAAAAGAGGAGGGGGGAGGGGGGAATGAGGGAGGAGGTAACAAACAGCACAAGAAATGTATCCAATGCCTAATGTATAAAGCTGTAACCTCTCTGTATATCAGTTTGACAATAAAAATTAAAAAAAAAACAAAAAACAAAAAAGAACAACTTAAATCTACTACATTTGAGGAAATCATTCAATAAGTTGTTCTTGGTAGAAAGATTGGAAACCATTGTGCTTAGTGAAAATGTTTTGATTTAGTGTATATACAAATTTTTGCCATTTCTTTAAAAATTACCTGACAGATTTTCACTCGGAAAAAAAACGGTGAATTCTGGTGTCATGCTTAGAAGAGTAGTTGTGAATGCTTTTCTACTGTGTATTCTGGAGTGGATGCCATGGAAGAGGTCTACCACTAAGCTACATACTCCAGCCAAATTGTTCTGAAGTTTAAAGTTTATTCAGACAACTGCAGAACATTTATTCGGCTAATTGTTGTGCCCTTCTCTAAGAGAGGAGTAAAAACTGGCGTTTTTAACAAGTTACCAAGTACTATTTCTATTACTGCCATTGCTTCTCTTGTTGTGGACCACATGTCCATGATCAATGTTTTCAAGAAACACTGAGTTGATGACTATACACTACTTTTCAATGATAATCACATTGTGTTGCTTTGCATAAAAAATTAAAATTAACAATAAATAAAATAAAAAAGGACATTATATTTGAAACATTATAAGGTACAGATTTATAAGATCACAATGTTGCATTTTTCTTAAAATATATTTTAAAAAATTTTATTGTCAAGGTGATGTATATAAGGTAGTGAGTACATTTCTTGTCAAATTTATGTTGTATTTTTAATGAAAATTGTTCCAGCATTACTGTATGCAGTATTTGAAAGACAAAGGAACAATATACTAAGAGTAATAATACTAATTATGAGGAGAAAAATATAGCAAAAAGATTGATAAAAAAATATGGTAATCATTTATTCTGAGAGTATAAAATAATGCCTATTTCATTGGATTCTAGAAAAAGAATATTTGAAGCCACACTCTGTAACAAGTGTATGACATACAAAATATTTTTTAAAGCTGAATTGGCATCAGAAAATTCCTGTTACATTGATCTGAACTAATGATGCCCAACTTGGTAATTGCTATTGCACATATCATCATAATTCACTTTCATCTAAAGTTTATCTTTTTTTTTCTTGAGCTAGTGAATAGAAATAAAACTTTCATTAAAACTACTATCATCAACAGCATGACCAAAGTTTAGATCAAGGTGAATCTAGGAATATTTTTCCCACATGATCACTTATTATAAAAAATGAAAACTGAGCACTAAAATGTCAGAATGGCATATCTTAAACATTGTTCTCCTATGGAAGTTATGTTAATAAAGTAACTTTCTTGTGAATAAATAATGGTTCTTATTTTGTAGCCATTACTGCAGAGTAATAAGTACTTCCTTTTCTCTTTTAGTTCTGTTGGTTTAGCAAAAGCAGCTCTAGAAGCAATTAATGGATTCAACCTTTTTGGCAACCAGGTAAAAAGAAATCTTTGATTATTGCAATCCATGTTTAATTAATTTGGCTACTCATTAACAAAGCCATTTTTATAATCAATAACTAACTGCTTGTAATTTATATAGGAACCCATGCTTGAACAATTTTTCCTATGAAAATTATTTGCCAGTTAAATTTTCATTTTCTCACTGAAAATCATTGCTTAATTAAAACCCCAAATTTTGTTAATAAATATTTCTGATTTGTTGAATAGTTTTGCTCAAATGTCTTCTTCACTTTTAAATAGGAATGTTTCCGATATTATGCCTCATGTTTTCCATATCAGTTCTTATGTTGATTTCACCTTAATGTGTATCATCGCTTATGTCATGCAGAAGGGAATTTGCATAATGTATGCAGCCAGATAGCTTTAACTGCCTAGATTTATAATGTCATCTTTCCTGGGAGAAAGAGGAAACTATGAAGGTCAATTCATATTTTTTTATATAACCTTTGAATAGTTGTTTCACTGAAACAGACTAATCCTACTAGAGATCTGTTGACAATGAATGTAAATATAAGACTAATGTTACTATTCTGAAGGAAGTGTAGCAAGTGTGAGCTCCTAAATTCAATCAACCCTAATACTGACCCTCTCTGCACTCCCTACCAAAAAGAGATATAGGATAATCTTCTTAGCAATTTTGGTACAGTCCTGACATACCATGGAAATCCCGTTTCCAGCTGATATTATTATTATTATCCCTAAGCTATTGAAATGCTAAGTCATTGAACATGCCTTTTAGGAAATTGCACAGATCTGCAAAAAACTGTTTTTTGGTTTGTTTGGGTTTTTTTTGGTGAATTAGGCTACTATGTATCTAGAATCTTGAGTTTAAGAAAGTTTCAAGTTGGGGCTGGGAATATGGCCTAGTGGCAAGAGTGCTTGCCTGGTATACATGAGGCCCTGGGTTCGATTTCTCAGCACCACATATACAGAAAATGGCCAGAAGTGGCGCTGTGGCTCAAGTGGCAGAGTGCTAGCCTTGAGCAAAAAAGAAGCCAGGGACAGTGCTCAGGCCCTGAGTTCACGGCCTAGGACTGGCCAAAAAAAAAAACAAGAAAGTTTCAAGTTATAGTATAATAGCATAACTGCCTCTCTTTCTCTTTCTTTATATGTCAACTTTTCTTCTTACCTTAACTCTCTAAAGAATGGGCTCTAGTTACATCTAGGGTGTGAAAATTGGCTGATGACACCATTGGAAAGAGAGAATATGTGCACTTCTGTTTGCTCAAAGACTACTCTGACTCAGGTGCTTCCCATACTGGATCAATGACCGGCAGACAGAAAGAGCAGTATTAAAGAATAGCGTATCAGGATTTAGAGATGAGATCACTTTACACTCTGTATCTAAATATCAGATTCTTCCTTTAGAAAAGGTAGACACAATTATAATAGGAGGTTTTCATTCAAATCAGAATTCCTTGTTTAATGAAATGCTTCACAAATATAAGCCCTCAGCCACGTGCCTGTGGCTCACCCCTGTAATTCTAGCTACTGAGGAGGCAGAGATCTGAAGATCATGGTTCAAAGCCAGCCTGAAAAGTCCCATGAGATTCTTATCTCCACTAACCACTAGAAAATTGAAAGTGGTGCTGTGGTTCGAAGTTGCAGAGCGCTAGCCTTGAGCAAAAGAGTTCAAGAATAGCGCCGAAGACCCAAGTTCAAGCCCCACTATGGAAAAACACACACACACATGCACACACACACAATATGTATATATACATACATGTACATATGTATGTATGTGCGTGTGTATGTGCACCCCCTCAATAAATGAAAGATTGAGAGGAGACTAAGAGGAGTCACAGAAAATTGGAGGAGTGTAATCTGATAAACACTTTTGGCAAAGCAGCAGGATACCAAGTCTACATAAAAAACTCACTAGCTACTATCTACTTATAACAATCCAGCTAAGAAACAAATGAGATAAAAGAATTCTCATTCACAATAGCCACAACAATATTTAAGATTAAATTTAAATAAGGAAGTGAAAGATACCTACCATGAAAACTATAAAACAAACATTGAATTATGTTTAATAAAAGATGCTAGAAGATTGAAAGGCATCCCATGTTCATGGATCCACAGAATTAATATTGTGAAAATGGATGTACTATCAAATGTAACTTACAGATTCCCTGCTCAGAAGATATATATCACATTTTATTTCTTATGTAGAATCTAGACCCTAAAAAATAAAGATCTGAAAGTAAAAGAGGGACCATTTGAGGAAGAGAGCAAGTAGCAAAAGGGAGGGTGAAAGAATATGATGGGCTAGGTAAGATCAAGGTATTTTGTATGATGTGTGAAAATAGAATAGTGAACTTCATTAAAATATATTTTAAATGGGAGGGAGGAAAGAGAAGAACATAATAAATTAGAGATCAAAGTGCATTATACTCGTATATGGAAATAACAAAATGAAAACGAAACCCTTTGTATACATTATACATGTTAATTTTTTTTTAAATCAAAGAGTATGGAAGTAGTCTGGAAAGATAAGAGATCTTACTAGTCTGCTTTCAACCAAATAGCTGAATGGAATTGAGTGGCCTTAGATTGACTGTGAACTTTTTTTGATTAGTGCTCTTGTTTATTCACCCCCCACCCCCTCCAACACACACACAGGCATCTTTTCTAACTCTCTGGCTTTCAAAGCTTTACTTTCTCCTGAAAGCTTAGCTGTATTTCTGGAACAACTGAGTTAGAAATGTACTGGCAATATTGTTACTCAGCCAGTTTCTCAATCTTAACTACACATTGGAGTCATCTGAGGATTTTTTAAGCCAGTATTGATGCCTGGGTTCCTCCCTAGTTTAGATTCAGTTGGTAGTAGTTGAGATTTTTTCCAAACTGCTTGGGAATTCTATAATACAACCTAGGTAAAACAACTGCACCAGAATTTATGTTTTCCTTTAGGTCCTATCTGCTTCCAACACAACCATTTACTAAATATTTTGTAAATAGACTAGATAGAAATATAGACTAATAATGATTTATTCCTTTAACAACACAAGTAGTACATGGTGCAGATAGACTTTTTTATCTTTCATTTTTGCATAATAGTGTTAGTGTCCTAAGTTGCAAAATCTTTTATCTTTTCTTCTGATGATAATTACAGAAAACTGACTTTGAAAATGTTAATATCCACGTCACTACTACAGTTAAAATAACCATGTGCCTGCTAAGCAGTAGCACATTTAAGTGTGCATGTGATGTTTTAAATGTCTAATCATTTTATGTCACTTCATATACTTTACAGCAGCTATGTTTTTTAAATTAAAAGTCAGTGCAAAGAACTTACATTTTTTTATTCAAGTGAAACCCAAAGAAATCTATCTTTAGATGTGGAAAGGTTTCTCTCAGAATTAATGTTCAGAGAGTTGAGGTATGTATTCTCAGGTCATACAGCAAAAAGCAGAACTAAGAATTAAACTAAAGCCACTCAGTTGAGTCTGAAAGCCCGGATTAATTAATACGAGAAATCTCAGATCTTTGATGCACATTTTTTAGCATATATAATTTGAACAATATGAGTAATTTCACTGTGGTATCTCATCCATGTATGTATTGTATTTTGATTATGTTCACCTTCTTTCATCCTCTTTTATCAATAGATAACCTTTCTGGAGGTGTACCATTCTCCAGCACTAATATTAGGCCCCTAAGGGTAGCTTAATGATGAGTTAGGGAAGAAAAACTCTTATTCATAGTTTTATGGCCTGGATTTGCTTCAAAAATAAAAGTAGTAACCATGTTAAAATAGATCTATGGTTTCATGTTGTTTCATCTTTTGATTCCAGGTGAGGAAAGCATATCTATGGTTCTACTTTGATGACTGTACTGAAGCTCATATCTGAGCTGAGGCTAAGAGAAGAAGAGACTTAAGACAATCCTTCAAATCATTTCAGTTTTACTTGCAATTACTGATATTAATAGTATTTTAGAATCACAGGTAGTACCCTTGGACCTGGGACCATCTCAGAAATGGTTATTCTGATCAGGATGATTGAGGAGAGAAACACATGTTTCAGTATATAGCCCTTCTGTATTGAAATTCTATTGCAGTTTCTGGAACCAAAACACTTAGAGTTAGTGGAGGGTAAAACTTAGTTGTAAAATAAGGAAAAATTTAGGAAAAAAAATTTAGGAAAAGTTAGAATAGTATGACAATTTTGATGGTTTTATGAAATGGAAGATGAAAATCAAATATCCAAAGTTAATCAGATATTCTGAAGTGAAATATACATGTAAAACATTTTATATTTTTTATATTTTATATTTTTTGTATATGTGTCTTTAATTAGAGAAGTCAAATACTGGCAAAATGAGCCGAAGACATCTAAAAGGCCATCTACAAAAGTGATTGCTCATGCTGTGCAAAAGGTTCAAAGCAATGCAGACATCTAGTTTCCTTTAATATTTACAGGCCTAAAATTAATGTGTCTGATGATTTAAAGTAAGTGATAATTAATTCCATGTGTGGGCCTTCCTTGATGACATCTTTAAAGATTATCTTCTGAATGGGAAATCACACCCATTAGCTTGATTTTGCCATCCTGAAACTAGGCTGTAATGCCTATAACCTGGTAAGAATGGAGTTTACTGCCTCTGTGTTAAAATATGGTAACATATGAGATTATTTTTCTCTTTGGACATTTCTTAGAGTTCGGTAGAAACAAACTGAGACCAGAGCAAAAGAATTAGATAAATAAGACATTTACTTGTTGTAGACAATATAAGTTGACTCTATATTGTCAAAAATGAAGTAAATTTACTATTTTACTTTGCTTACAAATTATCCTATTTAGATTATATCTTTAAATTTTAATTCCAGGCAGCATGGTATGTAATTAACTTTATTATTGCACAAAGGAGAATTGTAGGTCCTATTATTTTATGTATCACATACCTATTTGCTTTCTTGTAACTATTCAATTTGCTTTCATTTACCCCAAAATTGAAATCCTGGCTTTGTTCTTCACATTTTTGAGCTTCTCTGGGGACTTACTATATTTATCTGTCCAAGCTCCTTGTGTTTTACTTAATCGGATATTTCCATGTGCATTCATTTAGTTTACTTAATAATTATCTTGTTCCAGACTGTATACTATACCTGGTTCAGTTCCTTAAGAGCACAAGTCAACTTGTTTTACTCAGTGCACTTGTTACTGAGTGCACAGCACTTTGCCAACAATAGCTCCTTGGGGCTGGGAATATGGCCTAGTGGCAAGAGTGCTTGCCTCGTATACATGAAGCCCTGGGTTCGATTCCCCAGCACCACATATATAGAAAAATGGCCAGAAGTGGCGCTGTGGCTCAAGTGGCAGAGTGCCAGCCTTGAGCAAAAAGAAGCCAGGGACAGTGCTCAGGCTCTCAGTCCAAGGCCCAGGACTGGCCAAAAAAAAAAAACAAAAAAAACAATAGCTCCTATACATTGCTTTCTTGAGCCTGTAGAGATGAGAGGATAAGACATTCAAACAACAGTAAGGACAACTGAACATCAGTCTGGTTTGTGGAGAGATAGCCTGATTCAGTCCTTGTTCATTTCATTTGCCAGACTTAACAGGTTTTTAGGTTTTTTTCCTGAATGACAAAGCACAAGTTAATACACATGCACAAACATGGGTTAACAGTAGAATATGTATCTAGTGAGTCTTATATTTGGACTGGTACATCTAGAATCTGGTTCATCTAGATTTGAAGTTTGAGCCCAGAAGATTAAGGCACTTTGACTTCCGGATTTGTACATCTTTTGAGCTGGTAAGAATAGGGGTGAAATTTAGAAAGTGATGATGAAACATTGATATGTTTGATACTTGCCTTTTCCCACATATTTTTGAGTTCTCTCATAGTGAAAGCAATCTTTGTGCTTTTAAATCTGTGTGCTTTTAAGTGTTTATTTCACCAGTAGAGGAAAATCATGTTACTTAGAACCGTTTAGAATGGAATAAACTAATGGAAAAATGGCAAAAAAAAATGTGTTAATATCTTAGCAGACAAACTGACATTTTCTACGACACTGATTTTCTTATTCAAATCATTTCTTCTTATTTGAAGGATATAAATATAGATAGGTAGATAGGGAGAGAGAAAGAGAGAGGGAGAGAGAGGGAGAGAGAGAGAGAGAGAGAGAGAGAGAGAGAGAGAGAGAGAGAGTTGGGCACCTGTGGATCATGCCTATAATCCTAGCTACTCAAGAAGTTGAGATCTGAGGATTGAAGTTTGGGGCCATTCTGGGCAGGAAACTGAGAAACTCTTATCTCCAATAAACTCAGCTGGAAGTGGCACTGTTGCTCAAGTGATAAAGCACTAGCATTAGCAAAAGGAGCCCAAGGACAGTGCCCAGGCCCAGAGTTCAAGCCAAAAGAACAACAAAAAGAAAAAACAAGTCTTTAAAATAATTAATTTAATTTAATTTAATTTTTGGTGTAGACAGTTGTGTTACCAAGTGGTTAGAGCCTAGTATTTTATGTTGGGCTGGCTTTTTGTTTGTTTGTTTGTTTTGTTTTATACCTTTGCCCTACTGAACTAAAGCCTAGTATGTTCTCACTAAAACAGGAAAATAATATTTATCTGTAGATTTTAATGAGCCAAGCCGTGTGAGATATAGTACCAGACAGACACTGAACAAGAGCTGGCGTTATTTGGATTGTTGTTATTTGAGATTCCCTGATCTTTATATTGTAATCAAGTATTTTTATATCCATAATTCTATATTATATGTATATTTTTAGTTTGATTAGTCAGTGTTCTTTTTTTTTTTTTTTTTTTTGGCCAGTCCTGGGCTTGGACTCAGGGCCTGAGCACTGTGCCTGGCTTCTTTTTGCTCAAGGCTAGCACTCTGCCACTTGAGCCACAGCGCCACTTCTGGCCATTTTCTGTATATGTGGTGCTGGGGAATCAAACCCAGGGCCTTATGTATACGAGGCAAGCACTCTTGCCACTAGGCCATATCCCCAGCTCCAGTCAGTGTTCTTTTTAAAAATTATTGTTTTTTTCTTTTTTTGCCAGTCCTGGGGCTTGAATTCAGGGCCTGGGTACTCTCTCTGAACCTCCTTGTGCTCAACGGTACTTACTGCTCTACCACTTGAGCCACAACACCATTTCTGAGTTTTTCCAGTTCATTGGAGATAAGAGTCTTACAGACTTTCCTGCCCAATACTTGAACCATGATCCTCAGATCTCAGCCTCCTGAGTAGCTAAGATCACAGGCATGAGTCACCAACACCCAGTTTAGTTATCACACCCAGTGTAGTCTTTTTAAAAGTATTTTTAAGTAGTTGTACAAATGTGTGTCCGTTTAACAAATTAGCTTTAGATGTGTTCATTTAATATAATGAGTATATTCACACATCCTTCTATTCTTCATTTGTTTTCCCCTCCCTTACCATCCTTCCCCCAACAAGACATGTTTCAACTTCTTAGTATTCATTTTGTTAAACTATTAGTTGTTCAGTTGGAGTTATGCCATTGTAAACCCACCCAGAGTATACTGTATTTAAGTCAGTTTATTTATGTATGTATGCATATGACCCTGTATATGTTTATGTATATAATTATAATTTAGATCTAACTTCCACATATGAGAGAACATATGTGCAGTTTGTTTCTCTGAGTCCGACTTCACTTAATATAATTTTTTCTAGATCCATCCATTTCTCTGCAAATCATATTATATTACTCTCTCTGACTGATGAATAAAATTCTGCGTTGTGTGTATACAAATATATATGTATATATATCATATTTTCTTGATCCATTCATTGTTATATGGTATCTGGGCTGTTTTAATAATTTTGGTATAATGAATGAACATTTCATCAATGAACGTGGATATACAAGTGTCTTTACTATATCTTGACTTGTAATATTCTGGATAGATACTGAGAGAATGGTATGGCTGGATCATAGTGTAGTTTGATGTTTAATTTTTTGAGGAATCTCCAACTGCCTTCTAATGTGGTTATACTTGTTCACATTCCTACCAACTATGTGAAAGGGTTCCTTCTGGTTTTGTGTGTACCAGTCATGGGGCTTGTTCTTAGGGCCTAGGTGCTATCCTTGAACTTTTTTGCTCACAGATAGAGTTCTAACACTTGAGCCACAACCCTACATCCAGCTTTCTGGTGGTTAATTGGAGATAAGGGTCACATGGATTTTCCTAGCTGGACTGTCTCCAAACGTCTATCCTCAGCTCACAGCCTCCTGAGTAGCTAGGACTACAGGCATGAGACACTGGCATTTGGCCTTAATATTGTTTTGATTTGTATAGTCAGAGATGGTGAATATTTTGTCATGTTTATTGGTTATTTTTACTTCTTCTGAAAGTTGCTAGTTAGCTCCTTTTCCCATTCATTAATTGGGTTACTAATCTTTTGGGAATTTAGTTTCTTGAGGTCTTCGTATATTCTGACTGTGTGGAAACTTTTTAGCTTGATACAATCCTATTTGGGAATTGTCTCCAACTTGTTGAGCTTCTGGAACTCAAAAGATTCCTATCTTTGCCAATAAAATCTAATGTTTCTCCTTCAATTTCCTCAAGGTTTCAGGTCTCACATTGATGATCCATTTTCAGTTGGTATTAGTATAAAAGATCCACTTTCAGCCTTCTAGATATAGATGTCCAGTTGTCCCCAACACCATTAGTTGTAGAAGCTATATTTTCTCTGACATATTTTTGCTTCTTTCCAAATACCAGATGGCTGTTGGTATGTAAGTTTGTTTCTGGGTCTTCTGATATATTCCACTGGTCTTTTCTGCTAGTATTGTTTCTATTTATTTATTTTTACTATAGCTCTGTAGTAAAATTTTGCTTTCTTTCAAATACCAGATGTTCAAATACCAAGTTTATTTCTGGGTTTTCCAATCTATTCCATTGGTCTTCAGGTCTCTTTCTGTGACTGTATTAAGCATTTGTTTTTTGTTTGTTTGTGTTTTTTTTTTTTGGCCAGTCCTGGGCCTTGGACTCAGGGCCTAAGCACTGTCCCTGGCTTCTTCCCGCTCAAGGCTAGCACTCTGCCACTTGAGCCACAGCGCCGCTTCTGGCCGTTTTCTGTATATGTGGTGCTGGGGAATCGAACCTAGGGCCTCGTGTATCCGAGGCAGGCACTCTTGCCACTAGGCTATATCCCCAGCCCTGTTTGTTTGTTTTTACTATAGCTTTGCAGGAAAGTTTGAGATCCAGAGTTGTGCTACCTTCTACATTGCTTAAAAAAATACTTTTATTATCTTTAAGTACTTGTACTTTTTTGCCAGGCTTACTTTGGTTACTAAAGGCTTTTCATAGTTCTATACGAATTTTTGGATTGCTTTCTCTATCTCTGTGACGAATGAATCAACATTCTTTATAAGGAATATGCAGCTTAGATGTTATGAATTCAAATTATTTCTTGATTTATTCTTTGTCATGTTAAACTATGTATTCATTGGAATAAATGCAGTTTATTATTTTGTAAAGTCAATACATTGTAATTTATAAGAAAACTATGAAAAAATAGCAAAACTGTAGAAATAACATTTTAATGATTTATTATAAAGTAAATACATTTATTTCAAGAAATTCTAAAAATAAAAAATGCAAGTGCAATCTGTGTTAATATTTTTATGAAATGTCTCACTATAAGAAAACCAAGTGGTTTATAATTCCTTGACATATGTTTTTCTCTTCCAGGGCTGTTCCTGGTCAGTTATATTTGTAGATCTGGATGCTCACAATCGCAACAGGCAAACTTTGTGCTCACTGTTACCCAGAGAATCAAGATCACATGTGAGATATCTTTACAACAAACTTTAATGGATTACTGCTTAAAATTTTTATGTAGTTTTATCTTCTTTTACAAGGAAGCTCTTGGGCATCAGTGGCTCATGCTTTTAATTCTAGCAAATCAGGAGCCTAAAAGCAGAAATTGTTCAAGGCCACCATGAGCAAAAGGACCCCCATGTTAACCAGTGGTCAAGTACAATAATTCACACCTATCATCCCAGCTGTGTAGGTAGGAAGCTGAATATAGAAGCAGCATAATTCCAAACCTGACTGGGCAGGAAAATTTACCAAGACTCTTATTTCCAAAATAACCAGAGCAAAGAGGGTAGGAAATATGCCTCAGGTGGTAGGGCACAGGCTTAGAAAATATGAAACCCTGACAAAATAAAGGACTCTAAAATATTAGAGGTCATACAGAAAGATAAAAAGACATAATACAGGCCAAAAGGTGACTGACGTGTAATCCCAGCTACTCAGGAGGTAGAGATCATGAGTATCACAGTGGGAGGACACTCCATGCAAAAATGTAGTCAGACCCATCTCAGCCAGTTAAAAGCTGGGCATGTTGGTTCATGTTTGCCATTCTGTCTACAAGGGAAGTGTAAATAGGAAGGTAGGAGAAACTTAATCCAGACTATAGTCCAGGCCGACTGGTCAAACAATGAGACCCCATTGGGTTCTGGCTTAAGTGGTAGAACACCTGCATAGCAAGTGCAAGTCCTTGAGTTCAAACTAGTATTACAAAAAAAGAAAAACAAGTACTCAGTGAAAGCGGTTGAGCAATAAGGTGAGGTATGGGAATAGGAAAGAGAAACACATGGTGGTAGAGGGAGGCAGGTTTCAATGGGCTAAGAAAGAGGGTAAAAATGGATAAATATTGACAGTTTGGATGGTTTGAGTATATGAAAATAAAACCTGTTGAAATTATTTTAGGAAAGGAAAAAGGACAGTGATAGTGTAAGACTGACTGAAACATGTAAACATACGTGAAAATGAAATGAAATCCTCCCCAGTAATTAAAAAATAAACATAAGATTGAACAGCAACATGGCTGAACTGACCCTTGGGGGTGGGCAGTAACTATCGCTCCCCCTCTGGCCTCTGGGGGGTCTCAAGAAGTTGTGGACAAAGCAGCTTTGTCATTAACTCTCTTGTAAGGAGACATTATTTCTCTTATTTGTCATGGAACATTAGGAAAACACATTTGAGCCAGGCATGGTATTGTATGGTTTAAGTCCCAAGCATTTAAGGTTGTTGAGGTGGGGCCCAAAAGTTCAACACCAGACTATATAGCAGAGCAAGAGAGACAATATCAAAAAAAAGAATGAAAAGAATGAAGGAAGGAAAGAGAGAGGGACGGAAGGAAAGATGAAAGAGATAGAAAGAAGAGAGGAAGAAAAAGTAAAGGAAAAGGGATGGAGGGATGGAGGGAAGGAAGGAAGGAAGGAAAGAAGGAAGAAAGGAAGGAAGGATTTTATAATATATTCCTTTTGAATAGTTTTCTTGTTGCTTTCTCTCTCATTTGATTCACTTTTTCTTTGGCATGATGAACTTGCGTGTTTCTTCTAAGGGTTTCTGGTTCTATTATTTTAAAAAATAGAATAATTTGACTGTTTTAAGTTTGATTTTTTTCAGAGCTGAGGACTGAACTCAGTTCCTTGCACTTGCTAGGCAAGTTCTCTTCCTCTGAGCTAAATCCTCAACCTAACTTGACTATTTTAAAATAATTTTTACATAAACAATACAGTTTATAATAAAAGAAATACCAATTCTACGCAAGCATTATATGCTAACAACTTATCCTACTATTCAAATACAATCCTAAGGACGTTTGTGCACATTTTTGTACATATTTTTGCAAATATGTAGTAAGTTCTGTTTACATGATTGCTATGCTAGTCCTATGAAAAATGTTTAAAAATCAGTAAATGTCTAAAATGTTTTAATTACTTTTGCAATTTAATTTTTATGGTTGTTAACTTACTCAACTAATTGTTGGACCTTTAGACAAATTGCTATGATAAATTGAGTTGTGATAACTATTAGGCATTAAATTTTTACATTCTGCTTTAATTAATTGGAACTGATATTGACCTCTATTATTTGCTTTGCTAGCAATAAAAATCTTACTTTCTCAATCATATTCACTGAAATATGTGCTAGAGACTTCTGTTAGTCATTGGACCAGAACAAGCTGTCTTTTAGATAACGCTTTTGGCATTTCATCTCCTTGATTCTCCTTGGGCAGTGCTGGGTATCTCTAAGTGCAGACACAAACTTCCTTCTTGGCCCTAGAACACCGATGCTGCCCTGCTTCCATGTATCAGTTACCCTGCATTTGCTCTGGATGATGAGGTTCTCTTCAGCCAGACACTGGATAAAGTGGTTAGAAAATTAAAAGGGAAATACGGGTTTAAGCGTTTCCTGAGAGATGGATATAGAACATCTTTGGAAGATCCCAACCGGCGCTACTACAAACCAGCTGAAATAAAGGTATCAAAAATATTCCACATTAGTTGCATATGAGAGAAGTCATATCAATCAAGATTCATTGTACTTATAAACTGATTTGTTGAATACTAACTCCTTTGTATAACTATTTAAATATAATGAGAATATAATTGAAAAATAAATAATTTTTAAAATTCTATATTAATAGCACATGAGAGAAATCAAAAGCACAGACTTAGGAGTCTTATTCATGATAAAATAATAATAGTGCCCATACCATGAGATTCTGTGGGGATTGAATGACTTAATATATTTTTTTAAATGCTTGGAATGTTACTTTATACATAGTGAAAGCTTAGTAACTGAGTTCTTGATCCCATGAGATCCCCTTGCTCCCCTCAGTAATGATCTATGCAAACTGCTAAGACTTTGCTTTAGTGGTAATTGACAATTTTATAAGGATACAATATGAAAAGTCTGTGTTTCTGTGTGTAGAGCATGTCCAAGCAGCATTGAACCTTATGATTATTTGGAAATTAACACAGTTTTGTAGAACAATTAGATAAGCTGTTTATCTAGCTAAATCCTAGGAGCATTAGGATTCTTTTTATTGTGCACAGTTTAAATTTTTTCTGGCATTGTTAGCAGTGGCAATCTGCTAGATTGGGCCAAAAGTTTCCCCCCATTTGTATTTAAGTTCTGGGCCTTTTACTTTTCATTTACTACTGGTACATTCGATTTTTTTGTGGTCTTTTCCACTGAGGCTTTCTTTCCATCTGTACTTACCTCATCTCTCTTGTCTCACAAAAGGCACTCTGTTTCCTTTTTAGGCTCACTGTACATATATAACCATTCCCTTCTCTTTTACTTTCTTGGCACTCTTCACTGAGAATTTTTTTCTGGTAAGAGAATATGTCTTTTTCTCTTCCTCATCTTCTTTACTTCTACTTTTCCTCTGTGTTGCTACCCAGTTTAAATCACTTTCTACTCCTCAGCATAAACACATTGGTATTTATTTTCTCAATCCTATTTCTGTCTGCCTCCTGTCTTTACACGTTGTAGTCACCCTCTGAAAATTGCATGGTATATGGGCCTTATTAGCCTTCCACTCCCCGTGGGTCCTTATAATCGGGCTCCTCTCTCCAACACTGCCCATTAGGTCTTCTGATTTCATTCATTTTTAGCAATGGAGTCATAGTTAATGCCTTTCTGACCTTATTTCACAGAAAATGTTCTTCACATTTGGGTGTATTTCCTGGGTTCTTTTTCTTACCCTATTATTTTCCTAGTTCTCTACTTATTCTCTCAGTTTCACAGATTCCCCTTTTTCCACCTCTTCTTAATTGATGTTCTTCTCCTGTGATCCATCCTTACGGCTTTCTGCTTTGGTTTCTACCCATATTCTCACAACTCTTATAAGTAGTGATGATCTCTATCTCTTACTCACCTTACTCACTCTCTTCCCAGTAGATGAAGAAGTGGTTCAGATATCTTCACCTAGGTTCCCTGCAGTCTACAAATATCTAAAGCCCAAAGCCCTTCCCAGCCTAAGTAATTCACTCAAAAAGGGTGGCAGATTTAGTCACCATGAAAATACTAAAAAAAATTTATTGCTACTTTAAGATTTTTTTTCCTCTTTGTTACTCCTTGGCTTTATCTAGTGGTTCATAACCTGGGGAAGTTTTGCCTCCCAGGTGTCATGTAACAATGTCTGTAGACATTTTGGGTTATTACTTTGTTGGGTACTACTGGCATCAGGAAAGCAGAAGCTGGAGATGCTACTAAACATCTTGTACCACATAGCACAGCCCTTGTAACAGAGAGTTATTTGGCCCCAGATATCTGTGGTACTAATCTTGAAACCTTCTACTTTCTTAGACACTTTCTTTTTTTTCCCGATTTCTTCTCTTTTGACTCTTTAGTACTGCTGGCAAATGAATAATCATGACTAATCTGACCCTGCTCCCCAATCCTGGACACTTCCCGACTGAAGTTTATCTCTGACAAAGCCCTTACTGATTTGGCTTTCTTGACCCACTTTTTGAACTTCAGTTTTCACTACTACTTCATCTTTAATTATGCCAGAAATACTGAATTACTGGTAGTTTATTTTCTATACTTTTCAATTCTATGCATGTATAATTTAGCCTGTTAGTTCCTCAATGTGGAGAGTTCCCTTAGCTCCTCTCTTCAGTACAACCTAACAGCCTTTAGCTAAAGCGTCTTTTGTTGTATAGACCCTTCCCAACCTTCATGGAGACTCACCTATTTCTTTGCTTGTGTGCCTGCTACCCCACATATAGACATTTGATTCCACTGTAGCTGTTTACTTCATCTGGTTGGTGTTGGTTATTAATAAGTACTAATAAAGATTTGTTTAATGAATAAGCTTTAGAAAAAAAGTCCTGAGAAATCTTTTAAAAAACATTGAGATTACTTATACAATCAGGTCCAACTTTGTTATTACCACACATAAACCTTTTATATAAGCCTAAATATAGTTGCTTTAATTTGTTAGTAAAAAATTTAAATGTTTTCTGTTTCAGCTATTTGATGACATCGAATGTGAATTTCCTATATTTTTTCTTTACATGATGATTGATGGTAAGTAAATTCTTTCCTGCTATTTATGCTATAGGATATACATGATCTAAAGAAGAGAAGAAATGAAATGTTACTCATTTCAACTAGCAAATAGTGATTTAACTTCTATGCATTTTTATGTGCCACTTTTCTGCTTTCTGAGTGAATATTAAATCATTTCAAATTTCTCAAATCTACTCTAAAAGCATCTAAAAATGATACAAATGTGCTCATATTTACAAAAAATTAAGTTATGAATACTATACTCATGATATTGAATATAATATTTAAGCATAAGCATAGAGAAATTTTAATTAAAATTTAATTTTCCATTCTATATGCTAAAATAACAATACTTCCCAAAATAAGTTTCTTGGAAAAATATCATACACATTTGCATTTTTTCAATTTTATTTTTATTATGTTCTATACAATTACAAAATGGCCGATAGGCTTTTCTAAGGCAAAAAAAAAAAATCTGTGATGTTTATTGAATAGAGCTTCTGTTGGATCTTGTGTTTCAGGAGTTTTTAGAGGCAATCCCAAACAAATAAAGGAATATGAGGATCTTTTGACTCCAGTGCTTCATCAGACCACAGATGGTATAGTTGTGTTTTTCAATATTTTCTTAATGGTCACTTGAAATCTATAAATGAATCCTTTATAAAACATAGAAGCATTCACACAGTGAGAACAAAGGATGATAGTGTTTGGAGAGGAACACAAGGGCTCAATAGCTATGTGCTTAAGGTCATATAAAATGATGCTTATCGAAATGAACTTCCAGAAATGGAAGTAAGAATATATATATACTGTTTGCAATTCTTTTTCTTTTCATCTTTCTTTTTTTCATTTGTTAATTCCCTTCTGTCATTTTTTTTTTTAATTCTGTACCCTTTGTCTCATACATAAGTTTATCTGGTAGGGGAAGGAGAAGCACAGAAACAAAGGTTGAATCAATTCAGCATTGAAACCCACTAGACACTGTGTTGGAAATGAACTATACAACTTTAGAGGAAGGGAAGTGGGAGGGGGAAAATGTAGAGAATGAGGGAGGGAGTGCCACCGTTCAAAAGAAAATGTGTTGGGGTCTTTAGCCCCCAGTGCTCTCCTGACTTGCGGGAGAGATGGGGAAGCACACCCAACCAGGCGGGCCAAGAAAGGAGAAGGGTCGATGGACCACCCACACCCAGACCCCCCTCACCGGAGGACAGTCAGATGTATCTGGGAGAATGCCTTGTGCACATCTCATTTTATTGAAATAAGCTCCGCTCATGATCCCGGGGCCTGAAGACAGAAGGGGCCAACTAGGACCACCTTTCCGGGTTGCGGCAAAACAGCCAACACGTGGCCCCAGAGCTGGGAAACAGGCAGGGCCAGCTGGGACTTCCTCTTTCTGATGCAAGGCATCCAGGCATGCCCCACAAAAATGTATTCATTTCTTGACTCATGTACTCATTGCTTGACTCATGTAATTTCTTTGTACATCACCTTTATGATAAAAAATTTTTCAATCATAATAAATCATAAAATGTGAATGACAACTCAACTGAAATTAGAATGACAAATCTTGATATATCTTTTAATGAAATGTGCTTTTGCAAAAGTTGTTCATTAGGCAAGACAAGAACAGAGATGGATTTAAACAATCATAGTTACAGTAATGTTGGGATAGTTTATATGTAAGCAGAAGTTTTCAATCTGTTATTTACTGTGTAACCGCCTTACTCTGTAGTGTTATAGTAATAGAAAGTGCCTTATTTCTATCCAGGTCATTTAAAATTTTGTGGTCAGGTAAGTGCTGCCTCATAACCCAGAAGGCTACTTGCAGCATTGTTGTAAACTTTCCAGCCTCCTCTTCAGAGTTGTTTCTAGGATCTTTAGCATTCTATATTCAATGTCTGCCATTGTGTTAAATGTCATCCTTTGAGGATGGATTTAGTATTTTTAAATGGTCAAAATGGATATGTTAGTTTCAAAGTACAAACACCAACAGGGACCATAAAAGAACGTGATTTTCTGAATAAATTAATTCTCAAAGAAATTTCATGTTCTAGGTATCTTGAGGGCTGGGAAGTAATTAATTGATGCACAGAGAAGAAAGCAAATTTGGGGGGAATATGCATAATTGTATTAGAAAAATTAGATTTGCTGTGAGTTGATATTGCAAAATGTTTTCAGTAGATCCTACTCTTTACATAACAATTTCCTTTTCCCAAGAAATATTTTCAAATGGATTGGTCACAAGGAAAGATGGACTTTTTCATTCAGTCATCTTGGATGGCAGATATGTAAATAGGAATTTTTTTTTTTTTTTTGCTCCAAGGAATGGCTCAGAGTTAGAATTCTTCAATTAAGATTATACAGTAGCCTTTCTGAGGCTTCAACAGAGAAATCATACTAAATATAGCTCATTTTACACTGCTAAATATTTGCATATTTGGTGATTTATTTAAAGGTGTTAAAATGAAATGCTAAAGATGATGTGTATACATTGCTGACTAATGTTTAACTGTGAGCCATTGAGTTTTAAAGTCAAGAAGTTTTTTTCTAGGTCTTTCACTGACAATCTATTACAGGAACCAGAAAGTCCATTTTTCAAAAGCTTCTCAAATCTAACTCTGTATCACTTTTCCTCTCTCTGTGCTCTTTAGTCATTGCAAGTTTTTAAAGGGAAATTTTGGGGAGGACATTGATGTGTTATATTGTAAATGTGCTTATTTTTAAACTCTGTAGGATATCCTGTCATACCAAAGTACTATTATGTGCCTGCTGACTTTGTGGAATATGAGAAAAGAAATCCTGGTAGTCAAAAGCGATTTCCTAGCAACTGTGGTCGTGATGGAAAACTGTTCCTTTGGGGACAAGCCCTTTATGTCATCGCGAAACTCCTAGGTAAGTGGAGACAATTGGGAACATTTTATCTTCCTTGTTATCAAGTTGTTACAAATAAGTATGTCTCTGGTAATGTTTTATTTTTCTTTTTCCTGAATTTAGGTAGTATTTCATGCTATTAAAAGTTCTTTAGAGACTCTCTTAGAACCTAGAGATATATTAACATATCTGTATACTGAATGATGATGAATGGTTTCTGCAAGAAAAGTCATATAGGTATAGATTCCATTATGGTCATTTAAAAAGCTGCATTCCAATAGTAGGTGGGTTTCTAACAGAAGCCTCTGAGAACTTCGTGTTACTTTTATGTGATATAAGACAATTTCTGATTTAATGTAACAGTTATCTTTGAACATTGTGCTTTAGAAAACTACTTGCCCAAGAAATTGTCATTTTGAAAGTTCTCTTTTCTCCAATCAAAACATGTGAACAATGTTCTTAGTTCACTGGAAGTTTAAAGGGACTATTCATAATTCTTTGAAGAATTATTTTTTAGGTTTTTCTACAACTTTAATTGAATCACAGTATTCTTGGATACATTGAAATGGCAAATTTAGTAAATACAAAAAAATCATTATGCGTTTTCTTGGCCCATTCCTTGCTATAACTTTAAATACTACTAGGGTTTTTATGAAGAGGACTGTCATTTTATAATCAGAATTCCTGCGTGGTAAGCTAATTAAACAAGCTAATTGAAGTACTATATTTACCTACCCCAAAACAAAACAAAAAATTGCTTACTGTATGAATTACTCTTACTATCTTTTTTTTTTTTTTTTTGGCCAGTCCTGGGGCTTGGACTCAGGGCCTGAGCACTGTCCCTGGCTTCTTCCCGCTCAAGGCTAGCCCTCTTCCACTTGAGCCACAGCGCCACTTCTGGCCATTTTCTGTATATGTGGTGCTGGGGAATTGAACCCTGGGCCTCATGTATACGAGGCAAGCACTCTTGCCACTAGGCCACATCCCCAGCCCCTACTCTTACTATCTTTGTTTCTAGTATTTTATGTATAAATGCTCAAATAATTTTGTGTATTCCCAAATCATTTTTCATTTCTTCTGTACTTCCTATTAGAGGAAACATGTCAAAGGCAAAAAATTTTTATTTAATATTTATACAAATGATGTATAAAACCAGACAGACACTGAACAAAGAAAATTAATATTGTTTTGGTTTGTTCCTTCCTATCTGTATTTTCTAATTCTTTCTATATATATTTAGTGGTAATTTAAAAACATATTGAAAGCTTTTGTTCTACAGAGGAATAGCTTTTTGACAAGGAATTGAAAAACTGTAGTTTTTTTTAATGGATGGAAGATAAGTACAAATGAAATAATCAAAGCCAAGTTGGAAAGGTTTTTACTTATTGGGGTATTTTTTCCTTCTTACTAACAAAGTATTTTTTTTGTTTGTGTGTGCTGGTACTAAGAGCTTCTCAGAACATCATGATTTTTCTGCTCAAGGTTATGCTTTACTGAATGACAGACACCTCCACTTCTAGCTTTTTAAAAAAATTGTTTTTGTTTTTGTTAATTTGAAATAAGAGTATCTTGGATTTTCTTGCCTGGGATGACTTTGAATTGAGATCCTCAAATCACAGCTTTCTTGAGTAGCCAGGATTATAAGTGTGAGCCACTTGGTACCTGGCTCCATCTTACCAACATAAATAAAAATAATATTTTTTCTGCCTTTTGGTAACTATTAAATAAAGCCTCTACATAAAACTGACATGGCTGATTAGTTAGGAATATACAATTGACTACATTCTCCATTGGCAAATTGAACATATTAAAAAAAAAAAGGAGGAGGGAAGGATGGAAAGAAGAGAGGAGAAAAGGAAGAAAAGTGAAAGAAAAGGGATGGCTAGAAGAAAGTACTGAAGGAAGGAAGGAGGGAGGGAGGGAGGGAAGAATGGAAGGATGGATGGATGAACTCTATCAATTGGCAAAAATGCATTGCACCATCCTGGCATATGGATAGGTCTTGAATTTGTAAGCAGCATTTTCTAATAGTAATTTTTTTCATGACCAAAACAAGGAAGAAATACTGCAGGACTGCCTTCAAAGAATCAATTTCTCTTTTTCCCTAATAAGTTTCTGAAAAGTAAAGAACATGCAGGCGTTATGTTGTGTAGTATGAAACCACATATTGACTTCTCTCTCAAAAAAGGAGATGCTGTATGTTCACTCACACTCTGGCCTAATCAAATCTTGTCTGGAATGTGAGAAATAAGATCTCAGAAGACAGAGTCACTTAGTTGTTTCTATTGTATACCTCACCAAACAACCTTCCATAGATTTTTCAGATCTGCATACAGAAAAAGAAAATAACCTTTTGAACTCTGAA
Organism: Perognathus longimembris pacificus; assembly: GCF_023159225.1. Taxonomy (NCBI): domain Eukaryota; kingdom Metazoa; phylum Chordata; class Mammalia; order Rodentia; family Heteromyidae; genus Perognathus; species Perognathus longimembris. The sequence continues at coordinate 28,299,231 of NC_063170.1, read as the reverse complement.
GAAATAAACAACCTCAAATTGTTTATCACATTTACTTCAAAATAATGACCTTGGGGTTGAAATATTTTTGAAGTTAAGGAAATCAATGAGACTTAACAAAGTTAATGATAATTTTACTCCAAAACTTCTCTAAAATACTTGTGTAATGTTATGTGCTTATTCAGTATACATATTAGTTGCTTCACTTTATGAAATCTCATATTTATAGAGATAATCTCATTCAAATACTAAATCATTGAGGATTAGAATTTACATATGATATAACTTTTATGGAACATCAACAAATGAATTGTTAGGGTGGATATTTTAAGAACATAACAAACATCAAGGGTTAATATAAAACATGCTTTTTAAACTTGAATTATTGAACAATCTAACTACAGCTTTCATTTCAAAACTACAAACTAGCAAAATATTCAGGTAAATGAAAATGTACCTACATTTTATGAAAGATACTTTTTCTTTAGGGAATGGTTAACATTTAATTTCTATGGAGCACTAGAAAGAGGCTTTGAAAGTAATTAAATTTAGACATACTTTAAAATATCCAAGTGTTATGTACATTGAGAATTTCCAACTTGATATCCTGGGTTCCTATAACTTTTAGTAAATCATTATTACAGACCAAATTTATTTTCCTGTAATATTTGTAATGATCCTTAATATTCAACAAACCTGTATCCATGTGTGTTAGTAACTGGCATAACTTAAGATGGAAAGACTTGTTTGGAGTCACAGTTTCAGAGGGCTCTGTTCATGGTTACTTGGTTCCATGAGCTTAGAGAGAACATCGTGACAACAACAGCTGGTGGCAAAGGAAAGTTGTTCACCTTGTGACAGAAAGGAATGGCAGGAGGGAGGAACACACTGGGTAAAGCCTTCCAAAGAAGGCCCCCCGTGGTCTATTTCATCCAGTGAGGTCTAGAACCTCCCAAGGTAGTATCACCCACTGCAGATCATACCCCCAACACATGAGCCTTTTTAAATTTTTACTTTATTGTTATTATTGAGGTGATGTACAGAGGAGTTACATTTACATGCACCAGGTAATGAGTATATTTCCTTTTGTACAGTGTCATCTGTTCCCTCATTCTATCCCAGTCCCTCCCTCCCATCTACACCCATGAGTTGCATAGTTCACTTTCATTAATGTCAGTGAGCTCCACTTTTGCATTTTTTCTCCCTTTTTCCTCCTAAAGATGTATACACGAATATATCATATATAAGGTAAAGAAGACAGACTCATCAAAAACTAAAAACTAGGAAAAAAAGAAAAAGTCTTGTTATATCTTAGGAGTTAGTTTCAGTATGCATATTATGTTATATTATATTATATTGTATTATATAAATATGAAGAGGCACTCTAGTATTGTATCTTTGTGATTCTCTCCTAAGACTATCCTCTTTTGGTCCTGCTGTATGTGGGTATCTAGAATTCTGTGTATTTTGTCATATCCCAGTGTGTTTTAGATTGAACTTCTACATATCATGGAGAACATGGGCTTCTTGTCTCTCTGATCTTGGCTTACCTCACTTAACATGATTTGTTCCAGTTCCATCCATTTCCCTGCAAATGACATTATTTTACTGTTTCTAATGGCTGTGTAAAATTCCATTGTATATAAGTACCATGTCTTTTGGATCCACTTGTCTATTGTGGGGCATCTAGGCTGTTTCCATATCTTGGCTATTGTGAATAATGCAGCAATGAATATGGATGTGCACGTGTCCTTATCATATCTTGGCTTATGGTGCTCAAGGTAGTTGCGAAGGTGTCATAGGGCTGGGTCATGGCTGGGTCATAGGGAAGATCTGTTTAGTTTTTTGAGGAACTTCCCAGATTGCTCTCCAGAATGGTTGTACTACTGCACATTCCCACCATCAGTGCGGTAGGGTTCCTTTTTCCCTCACATCCCAGCCAGCATTTGTTGTTCGAACTCAAAATGTTGGCCCATCTAACTGGAGTAAGATGGAATCTCAGGGTTGTTTTGATTTGCAATTCCTTTATGGGTAGGGATGATAAACATTTCCTATGTGTTTGGTATTAGAACAAAAAAATGAACCTGAAGATCAAATACATATATCTAATGTTTGATAAGAGAGTCAAAGATACACAGTGGGGAAAAAACAGCCTCATTAACAATTGGTGCTGGGAGAACTGGGCAGCCATATGCAGAAAACTGAAGTGGATCTCTGCTTGTCACCATGCACTAATATAAATTCAAAGTGGATCAAAGACCTCAACGTCAAACCCAAAACTTTGAAACTACTGTGAGAAGGTAGAAGAAACATTAGGACTTACAGGTATAAGGCAGAAACTTCCTGAATAGAGTCCAAGGGCATAACAGATTGGAGAGAGACTCAACAAGTGGGACCACATCAAAATGAAAAGTTTCTGCACAGTTGAGGATGTAGTTACTAAACTAGAAAGACAGCCAACAAATTGGGAAAAGATTGTTGCCAGCAGTACATCAGACAAAGACCTAATAACCAATATATACAAGGAGCTCAAGAGACTGGCTAGAAGTGGAAATGTGGCTTAAGTGGTTCAGCACTAGCCTTGAGAGGAAAAAGCTGAGAGAGCATGAGGCCTTGACTTCAAAATCTACTATGACACAAAAATACATACATACATAACAAGGTACATCCAAAATACAATGCTACACAGTTAACCTACCTTATTCCAAAAGAGAAGAACATGAAAATATCAAAGAGTGATTGAAACAAAAACCAAACTTCATCAGGATAACACAGATTCCTATAGTGCCATGTCTAGTATTCTGGGCATATGTGTAATATGAGCACCAAGAGATTTGGGAAGCCTCTTCCTACATCCTTGCTGTTATAGCCCTTATGGCTTCTCTTTTGGGCTGGCTCCACTTGTTGCCTGTGATATTCCTGGCAGATGTTTCACATTTCTGGCATCTACAATATTTTTGAAGTCTCCATCACAGCCTATTTCACTCTCACTGGGTCATATATCCCCCTCTCAGATGTATTCTACAGTGACTCTCATCCTGTTGCACATGGTCTGGTCTTCTTGTCCTCCTTAGAAATCAGGCTTAAAGCCTCCATGACACCATAACTCATACTTTGAATGCCCAGAAAGTCTACATCCCATGCCATGGCCATGGCCGGCTGCCAGCTTGGGCAATAACCTGGCTTCCATGGAATACAAGTGCAGTTGCCTCTGAGTGCTTGGCTACCTTGTGATTAACTGAATTCAGGAGAAAGGGTTTCCAGTGAATACTAAATATCCACACCATAACACTGGGTGGTGAAGATTACTTTTCTGACATTAATTTTTTCTTTATATCCTCAAATTTCACTTTTTTTCTTTTTCTTCCTTTTCTTTCCTGTACAATAGTGGAAAAGTCAGTGGTTTGGCTATCACTGTTTGAATATGAGTTCTACTACCTACTATCTTTCCTATGTGACTGGAAGAAGTTTTTTCAACTTATGTATAGATCAGTTTCCTTATTTTTATGTTACAGGGATTGCTAATGAAATGGTAATAAAGCATTCATTTGAGGAGAAATGCAAACTGATTCTGTTTCTGATCCTTTGCTCTACCTTCCCTCAGCTTAATTACAATTTAAGAGATCATGTATGAGAATCATTGTTGTACAGCACTTTTCAGGCAGGCAACCCTGGATACTACTAGACCCCTCTTGCAGTTACCACCATAATCACAAAATTCATTATAAAAATAAGAAAATTTATAAAAATGCTTCCTCACTTGCTGCTGAACTATTCTTCCCTTCATCAATTCTATTTCTCTTTGTAGAAACCTCCTCTTTTGTGGTCAATGTGATATCCATTGGCTCTATATTGAGAACTAAGAGATATATTTCTCTTTTTTTCCTAAGAGAAGACTAATTATTCTGATATAATACTTCCTAATACCAGTGTGTCATGGTTCTTACTGAACTAACCTTAAATATAGAAGCCACTTTTGAAACCTGGAAATGCCTTCAAAGTTAGTCATTGATCAAATGCCTCCTAGTGGTTTGAGGATATATGAAACAAAGGTCTTGATTTTCATTGGTCTTTTGACTTCAAACACAATTGACTCATTCAAAATAACACATAATTTTATTTCTAACCAGTAAAAGATAAAATGGGTAGATAAGAATTACAGATATATTTTTATTTGGCTGTTGCTAAGAGATTTTCCAGCGTCGGGCAACTTAAAGCATGAAGATACCAATTTCTGAGCATTTTCATCATGTCTCTTTGATAGTTAGCGACCTAAACTGCAGAACGAGTATTATCAACATCCTCAAAACACATGCAGTTTTACTACTAGGAAGATTTTCATTTTTTTAAACCCAAATTCTTAATTCTTTTTTAATTTCTTAGTTAACAATAAAGATTGTAATTATTTGTGGGGTACGATACAAACATATTGAAGATTGTTCAAATTTATTCTTTTGACATTCAGTATGGATCAAGGTACACTCCAGGAATATTTTGTAAACCTTTCTGTGCTTACAAAATACAGATAATAACTTAATAATGTTTTAATGACAGCTGCCCTGTTCGTATAAGTTTTTTTTTTATTATCTTGGAGCCTGGTACTGTGTTGTAAATATAGAAAGCAATTGTTCAGTTTGTTTCTTTCCTTTGTGTTGTTTTTCACTATTTGATAGCAGTTAGGTGTATGCTCTTTCAGATTGGTGGCTCTTCAGCAAAAACATTATTAAACTGATAAAATGAAAATCTGTGATTTTTTTGCCTACTGATTGATAAAAATACTGTTGAAAAAGATGTATATTAACTTCAGCTTTTAAGGATGCTTGTCACCTTGGTCATTATGGATGTTAAAGTAATGAATACAGAAATTACTATTTCCATATCCATTAAGCTGCTAGTTTATTCTCTTATTTATTAATTTTGCTAAGATTCCACTGTGTGCCAAGTGTTATAGATACTGATCTACAGGCATGAATAAAAAACATAAATGCAGTCTGTAGGTGATAGACAATGAACAGGTATATGTTGGGACCTCAGGCTAGACAGAGAGATGTGGCAGAAAAAATGCAAAGCAATAAGCTGTTATGAGACTTAGCCAACCATTTGATTCAGTACCAATTTAAAAATATTTAGCATGTACTTTCTAAGGATATATAGTTTCCTATGTGTTAGATAATTTCTTTTCTATGCAATAGTAGTGAAACATTAGTTATGTAACATGCTCGTTGGCTGTGAAATTTTTTTTCACATCTCAGTGATCATTTAAATGAAGTAGGGATTTGATGCTTTGGGCATTTGATGCTGGCTTAGAATATCAGTGTACCAGTCAACCCTGTATCATGTACTAAACTGACATGTTAATACTTGCTACAATTAAGTCTGTGTTGATTTGGGTCCAACTTTGCAAATCATTTTTCTTTCCAGAGAGAAAATCACCTGCCCCACAGTGACCATTAGAAAGTTGCTTAATTTTGTAATCTGTAAATCTGCCTCAATTTGTAAAAAGATCAGGTTATTGTTAGGATGAATGAGTGTGAAATGCTTAGACAATACCAAGAACTTGGTAAGCCCTATCTAAATGCTACTGCTGCTCTTTTCCTTCCTTTTTCTTGTTATTTCATTGTTCATTGTTAGTATTACTTTTTCTTAAAGAAATCCTCCAAGAGTTAATAAAACACTCTGCAGTGATTTTGTTGGATAACATTATAGATGTACCCAGAAGGTATCCCTAAATAGAAATATAACGTGGAATATTCCCAAGGCACTAACGAAACTGACTCCCTGATCTGTATTTCAGAATTATTCACTACCTAAAAATCTGTGGGAAATTAGTTCTGTCTGTATGCGCATGTGTGCCTGTGCACATTAGTTGGTACTGGGGTAAACTCAGTGTGTCGGCACTGTCGCTTAGCTTTTGCTCAATGCTGGCACTCTACCATTTGAGCCAGCTCCACTTCTAGCTGTAGATATGAGTCTAGCTAATAAGAGATAGGAGTCTCGCAGACTTTCTTGCCTGATGTAGCTTCAAACTAGGACCCTCAGATCTCCGCTTCCTGAGTTGCTAAGATTACAGAAGTGAGGCACCACCACCTGCCAGGTCTTATACACAGAAATATTTGTATGTAGCTCAACAATATTGTGGCTACATATCCAATGATCAAGAATGAAATAAACACATTTTCAAATACAAATTTATTTCATTTTAATAGAAGTACATTTCTTGTAATTATTATTCCATTGATTGGCATGTGTATTAACATACCTTCCTTTCTAGAAGTCTAATTGCTCAATTTTTGAGTATGTCTAGTATAAATTTGCATAAATTCTGCTAACTTAAAGTACAGGGTTGTCCTGAATTACATTTCAGGAGGCCTTTCCCATCACCTTTCTCAAGCATACTCCCCTGTAGGGCATCAAAGAAATCCAGCTGCAATAGTTTCAGTTGCTGATGTGTGTCACCCAGGTATTAGAGAAGACAGCAGAGAACCACTGACTCAGGCTTCTCTCCCACCTCTGCCCTCACCCTCCCATTTCAACTTCCAATTGCTCTATCCTTGGATTTTTATTAAAAATTGCAAAAAGAATACAATGGTTTTAGTTCATAAAGAATTAGAGTGAATTAACTACAAAACATTTTCATTATCCTATGAAACTCCTACCCTAGTTGGGCGCTTTGGTAACATCTGTAATATCAGCAGTCAGGAAGCTAAGGCAGGAGGATTGTGAGTTTGAGGCCAACCTGAGTTACAAGGTGAGACCCTGTCAGAAAAATTCTTAAAAGAGGATGGGGCTATTAGAATTGCTCAAGTGGTAGAGCACCTACCTAACAAACGGAAGGTCTTGAGATCACATTTCCTTCTAATTACTTTCCTAGTTCTGTCTTTTCCCCACCCCCACCTCGACTCAGCACTAAGCAATCCCTGATCTACTTTCTTTTGCTTATGCTAGACACTTCATATGCCCCAAATCATATAACAAATGCTTATTGTGTCTGACTTTTCTCACTTATAGTTTCAATATTTCCATATTGTATGCAATATCAGAACTCCATTCTTTTTTGTGGTACATTACCATTCCATAATAAGGATATACACTTAATTTTATTTATCCATTCATAGTGTGGACATTGTGGGTGTTTCTGTTTTGGGTTATTATAAATACTAGTGCTATGAATATTTAGGTACAAATTATTGTTTGGCACTTTTCATTTCCTTTTTGCATGGTCAGTAAAGGAATTGCTGGAATCTGTTTTTTAACATTTTGAGCTACTTCCAACTGTTTTCTAAAGCAGCTGTTTAATTTTGCCTTCACATCCATGCTAACACTGCTTTTTTTTATTTTAGTTATCATAGTTCTCCTAATGGATATGAATTAGTATCTCATTGTGGTTTTAATTAGCATTTCCTGAATGATGACTTGTTGAGCATCTTTTTAAGTGCTTGTTGGTAATTTATTTAACTTCTTTGGATTAATATCTAGTCAGTTTTGTTTTTTCTTTTGGTCCTGGTTCTGGGGTTTGAACTCAGGGTCTGAGCTTTTTTACTCAGGACAAGTGGGCTACTACTTGAGCCACATCTCCACTTCTGGCTCTGTGTGTGTGTGTGTGTGTGTGTGTGTGTGTGTGTGTGTCTGTGTGTGTCTGTGTGTGTCTGTGTCTGTGTCTGGGTGTCTGGGTGTGTCTGTGTGTCTGTGTGTGTCTGTGTTTGTGTGTGTCTTTGTTTAATTGAAGAGTCTCAAGGACTTTCCAGGGTAGGTAGGATTGCTCTCTCAACATCTCATGATATGACACATTGTTTCTTCATTTTCCCTCATCATTACATCTCATGATTTGATATATTGTGTCTTCATTTTCATTCATCTTATCAAAGTACCCTTCAAAGTCTTGTTTTCACTCTACCTCCCTTCCTCCCTCTCTCTCTCTTTCTTTCTGCCAGAGATCATAGGAGCACATATATGTTAAGCAACTGCTCTACCACTGAGCTATTCCTCTACTCCTGAAAGTCCTTTCTATTTTACTATTTATTTGATTTCTTATTTGATCTATTGGTTATTAGGAACATGTTATTTAATTTCTATATATTTGTGAATTTCTGAAATTGCTGTTACTTTTTCATGACATCATAGTGAAAGAATATCTTTATTATTTCAACATTTATTTATCTATTTATTGCTTTATCTGGGAACATGACTCAAGCAGTAGAATATTTGTAGCAAGCACAAAACCCTGAGTTTAAATCCCAGAACTTCAAAAATTATTACTTTTTAGAAATGTCTTGGTGTTATTTTGTGTTGGCTGGACTTGGTTCTTGATCCTTCTACCTGTATAGCTGTGTTTATAAATGAGACTCATAATACCCAGCTTGTTTGAAATGGTGTCTCACTAACTTTTTGCCTGGACTGCCTAGAACTGCAATTATCCCAGCTTTGCCTTCTAAGTTTCTGGGATTACAGGCATGAACCAACATGCTGAGCTCCTCTTTATGTATTTATTCAGGGTTTTTTTTTTTGTTTGTTTGTTTTTGGCCTAGTATATACTGCATCCTGGAGGGCGCTCTGTGTGCTCTTAGAATGTATATCCTGCTTTTGTATAGAAGTGAACTGTAAATACTTCTTTTATTCATTTATTTTTTTTGGCCAGTCCTGGGTCTTGGACTCAGGGCCTGAGCACCTTCCCTGGCTTCTTCCCGCTCAAGGCTAGCATGCCACCTGAGCCACAGGGCCCCTTCTGGCCGTTTTCCATATATGTGGTGCTGGGGAATCAAACGGAGAGCTTCATGTGTAGGAGGCAAGCACTCTTGCCACTAGGCCATATTCCCAGCCCAAGTAAATACTTCTTAAGTCTAATTAGTTCTGAGTGTTGGGCTAATGTATTTTGTATGATGTCAATTGCCTTTTTTTTTTTTTTTAGCTGATGAGTTAATCAGTCCTAAAGATATTGATCCTATCCAGCGCTATGTCCCACTACAGGATCAACGTAATGTGAGCATGAGGTACTCCAATCAGGTAAAGAGATATTGTACTTTTTAATTTAGATTCATTTAAAGACATATAAGCATAATTAGAGAAAAAATTTTATTCTGAATAGGTTTTCTCCCTCCTCCTTAGGAAAATTTCTCCCTGGTTAGTTAAGATTTAGTTGTGGTAAAGGGCTACTTGTTAGCTGGGCATGGGTGGCCAACACCTGTAATCCTAGCTACTCAGAAGGCTAAGATCTAAGGATCACAGTTCCAAGCCAGCCTGGGCTGGAAAATCTGTGCGATTCTTATCTCCAGTTAACTACAAAAGGCCAGAAGTAGAGCTGTGATTCAAGTGATGGAATACCAGCCTTGAGAAAAAAATATATTCAAGGATATCATGCAGGCCTTGAGTTCAAGCCTCAGGACCAGCACCCCTTCCCACCCTAAAAAAGGCTTCTTGTTAGAAAAGAATTAAAAATGTGTCTCACAGGTGTTTTCCAGGTAAGAATTTTCATCTTCGGATGATTTAAGGGGTCAGTTGTATTTGAGGGGATGCAGTTCATGGGCCCACAGGTCTGGTGGCATTAGAAAGGAGTAGACTCCCATGAAATGCTTGATATCTGTCCCCTGGCCAGCCTGAGACACTGATAAACTTGTCCTTAGCAGTTGATAACATTTTGGAGGAAGGAATAGTTTTTGAGCATTTAGTAGCTGTGGATTAAGACTGTGTTGTGTCAACAAAACAAGTGTTTGCAGGATCAGCAAGATTGATGTTGACTTGAGTAGACCTTCAAGTATTAAATGATACCAGTAATGAGGAATGTTAAAATGAAAATGTTGTGGATTGTGGAAACAGCCTGAGGAGAAAAGAAATGAATCTGAATGTGTGCCTGGGATTCCAAGCAGTGAACATGCATTTAATAGCAGTGGTGTCAGCACTCACAGGGGATATGCTTACAGATGGAACTGTTACTTTATATATATTGTTTCTGTCTCTGTCTTTCTCTCTCTCACAGGCCTGCACACATGCATGCACACAGCAGTAAATGATTTGTTTAATGAGAGAAAAAGAAAGACAACAGCTCCATTGCCGTATACGTTCTAGCACACTATTTCTCTGACTCTTGCTAGTCTTCAACAAAACATGTTGTTACTCTTAATGGTTTATAGATGAGAAGCATTTGAGAGACATGTAAATAAAATGTTAAGTGTTTAAGCTTATTCTCACTAATATAAAGTCTTTCTGTTAATATGCTACAGAAAATATTCACAGCTGGGGATATGGCCTAGTGGCAAGAGTGCTTGCCTCGTATACATGAGGCCCTGGGTTCAATTCCCCAGCACCACATATACAGAAAATGGCCAGAAGTGGCGCTGTGGCTCAAGTGGCAGAGTGCTAGCCTTGAGCAAAAAAGAAGCCAGGGACAGTGCTCAGGCCCTGAGTCCAAGCCCCAGGACTGGCCAAAAAAAAAAAAAAAAAGAAAATATTCACTGGTCCACTAATATGATAAGATGAAATTTGGCCTTTGCCTTTGGCCATTTTTAGATGAGCATGTATAATTTACATAGCATTTCGTTGCCTAGGATGATGAAACCTCAATTCTTTTTCTTAGAAAATTAAGTAAAAGGTCACATACTTGCAATATAGGAACAGAAGACAAGATCTTCAAAGGACTTCATAGGCATCTAACAAAATTTTAAGGTTGGTTGTCCGTGATTTTCATGAACAGTTAGTCATTAAGGCATGTGCCAGTCTCATAAAGAAAAACTAGCTGTTCACTGTAAATCATATTTTAAAAGCAAACTGGGAAAAATAGTACTCTGTGACCTCTGGCCTCTAGTATATAAAAACATTCACACTCCTATCCTGTGAGTCTTTTTCGTTTCTCTAATGATTTCTATTTCTTTATTCTTTTTCTATAATTTTCTTTTAATTAAAACTATAATTTTAATTGTATTATTTTACTGTCCTATCTTGCTATAATATGGATTGTTATTATAAGAAGTAATATTTATGGACTCTTTTTTTGTTTGTGCACATGTGGTACTTGGGATTGAACCTAGAGACTACCACCTGCTAATCAAGTGCCTTATCATTTACATAAAAGCCCTTCTTTAACTTGTTGATCCAGATCTTCTTTTGATTTTATAGACATAGTTTAATTTCTATTCTTATTCTCTGATTATCCTTGCTACAATTTCCTGGATTTTTATGTAAATTTATTTGTCACAATTACTTAAAATGTGAAGAGTTAAACAAAAAAACTTCTTTAAAATTTAATTTATTGTGAAGGTGATATACAAAGGGGTTACAGTTACATATGTATGGTAATGAGTACATTTCTTGTCATACTTATTACTTTTTTTTCAAATTTTTATTATCAAACTGATGTACAGAGAGGTTACAGTTTCATACGTTAGGCATTAATACATTTCTTGTACTGTTTGTTACCTCATCCCTCATTTTCCCCTTCCTCCTCCCCCTCTCCCTTTCCCCCCATGAGGTGTTCAGTTCACTTACACCAAACAGTTTTGCAAGTATTGCTTTTGTAGTTGTATGTCTTTCTTTACCCTGTGTCTCTCAATTTTGGTATTCTCTTTCAATTTCCTACTTCTAATACCAGTATACACGGTTTCCAATATATTCAGATAAGATTACAGAAATAGTGTAGATACAACCACAGGAAGGTGATACAAGAACATCATCAATAGTAGAAGCTACAGATACACATGGGACGTTGAAAGTAGTTACAACTGTGATATAACAATCGTTTCCATAACATGGAGTTCATTTCACTTAGCATCATCTTTTGTGTTCATAAGGGTATAGCTATTGGGCCTTGTGATGCTCTGCTTGCCTAAACCTGTACTAATTATTCCCAATAAGGGAGATCATAGAGTCCATGTTTCTTTGGGTCTGGCTCACTTCACTTAGTATAATTTTTTCCAACTCCTTCCATTTCCTTACAAATGGAGCAATGCCATTCTTTCTGATAGAGGCATAAAATTCCATTGTGTATATGTGCCACATTTTCCTGATCCATTCGTCTACTGAGGGGCATCTGGGTTGGTTCCAGATTCTAGCTATGACAAATTGTGCTGCGATGAACATTGTTGTGCTGGTGGCTTTACTATGATTTTGTTTGTGGTCTTTTGGATAGATACCCAAAAGTGGGGCTGCTGGGTCTTAGGGGAGTTCTATATTTAGCCTTCTGAGGACTCTCCATACTGCTTGCCAGAGTGGCTGAACCAGTTTACATTCCCACCAGCAATGAAGTAGGGTTCCCTTTTGGCCACATCCCTCCAACAATTGTTATTGTTAGTTTTCTTGATATATGACATTCTTACTGGGGTGAGATGGAATCTCAATGTTGTTTTGATTTGCATTTCTTTTATGGCCAGTGATGTAGAGCACTTTTTCATATGTCTCTTGGCCATTCTCATTTCCTTATCAGAGAAGTCTCTTTGTAAGTCTTTAGCCCACTTGATGAGGGGGCTATTGGTTCTTTGCGGTTTTGTTTTGGAGAAAGGTAATTTTTTTAGTTCTGCATATATTTTAGATATGAGGCCTTTGTCCGTTGAATGGCCAGTAAAGATCTTCTCCCAGTCTGTGGGCTTTCTGTTTATCTTGCGAGCTATGTCCTTTGCTGTGCAGAAGCTCTGCAGTTTGATGCAGTCCCATTTGTCCAAACTTTCTTTGATTTGTCGCATTTCTGGGTTTTTGATAAGGAAGTTCCGTCCTGCGCCAAGGACACCCAAGTGTTTCTCCTACTCCTTCCTTTAGTGTTTTCAGGGTGTCTGTTTTGATTTCGAGGTCTTTAATCCATTTGGAATTGATTTTGGTGCAGGATAATATATAAGGATCTAGTTTTAGTTTGTTGCAGGTGTTGAACCAGTTTTGCCAGCACCCATTTGTTAAAGAGGCTATTTTTCTTCCAAACTATTGTTTTAGCTCCTTTATCAAAGATTAAGTAGGCGTAGTTCTGTGGGTTCATTTCTGGGTCTTCAATTCTGTTCCATTGGTCTTCAGGCCTGTTCCGGTGCCAATACCAAGCTGTTTTTATTACTATAGCTTTATATTACAGCTTGAAGTTGGGTATTGTAATTCCTTCAGCACTGTTCTTTCTGCTTAGGATTGTTTTTGCTATTCTATGTCTTTTATTGTTCCATATGAATTTCTGGATTGCTCATACTTATTACTTATTATCATTTTTCTTCCACCTTCCCTCCCCCCAACATGCCCACCTCCCAAATTGTACAGTTAATTTCTGTCTTGTATCAATATTGCATTGGTTCATTCTTTATCCTTTGTCCCACCATTTTGATGTTCCCTTCCCCTTCCCTAATTCACATAAATGTAAATACAATAACCAGGGTTCCAAAATCAATTGCATTGACAATGGGATAAACCATAGGGAAGAATGAAGAAAAATTTCATAGTACATTAAATATAATAGCAATAAGAAACCCTCTTGTTTCCATATCTTGGAGTTCAAAAAACACTTTTGAACAGTCAAATATTTACTCAGTATATATATGTGAGGTAACTTAAGGGAATAGGTGGGGTCAAGATAGATTGGGAGAGAACAATAGATAGAGCAATGTTGATCAAGATGTATTATATGCATATATAGACATGTTGAATTGAACCCCTTTTTACAATTACTTAAAGATAATTTAAAAACGAATTTAACAAAAAATGAATTTAACAAAAATGTGTGTGCGTGTGTGTGTGTGTGTGTGTGTGTGTGTGTGTGTGTGAATGAATTACAGATCCACAGGAAGTTACAAAACAAATGTCTTGGGAATACCCATGAACCCTTATCAAAGAAAACTGAAATCTCAACATTGGCATAATACATTGAACATATTCACTTTTTACCAGTTATACATGCCCACAGGCTGTACTTGTGTGGGGATCTGTACATTTTTATTATATGTAGTTTTGTATAGCCACTACCACATTCAAGTTACTTACCTGTACTATCACCATGTTACGCAGCCGTGCCCACTCATTCACCTCAGTCTCTAACTCCTGGCAGCCACTGATCGGTTCTGCATTTAGAATTCAGTCATTTCAAGAGTGTTATGTAAGTGAAACTACACAACATTTTATATTCAATACAGTTTTTCTAAATTTCCTCCAAGTTTTTGTTTGTCTCTATAGTCCATCCCTTTTTATTGGTGAACTACATACACTGTGGTATGGTCTCACTATTCACTGTGAATGACACCCTGCGGGGGTAGATGAACATTAACTGGTTCCTGTGTGTTCATTGAGCAGCAGATTAGACTCTGTGATAATTTTTGTTTTAATCATAAATATTTGATTAAAGAAATTCATTGAGTTGAAAGTAAATGTCACATGTCTACCTCAGGTTTTGTTTGTTTACCATTCTATTATTTTTTCCCTTCTGAATGTTTCTTCTTGGTTGTTTTCTTTTTTTTTTTTTTCCTGTTTAGAGAACTTCTTTTTCACATTATTTATTGGAAAACCTGCCAGAAGCAAGTTTCTTTGTTTGTCTTTGTCAGAGAATGTCTTTATGTTGCCTTCATTCCTGAAGGGCAGTTTTTTGGATGTAGAATTCCTGGTTGGCAGTTGGTTTCTCTCAGCACTAAGCAATGTACTACTTCTGCTGCCTTGTATTTTCAAATAAAAAATTCTCTATCAATTCAGATTTGTTTCCTACTATAGAGAGACATACATAGTTTCTCTCTAAGTCTCCTGGGATACCAGAGTGCACCCAGGAGATACCAACATAGCTGGCAAGTAAATCTGCCCACTTGCTGCTCCCCCTGCAGAGCAGAAGTTGAGTATACTTGTCATTTCTTAACAGCCACCGCAGGAGAATTTAACTGTCCTCAGGTGCCAAAGTTGTAGAGGACAGTGGGATCACTGCTTTTCCTGCTACGATTGCTCTGGTTGTAAAGCAGAAGTTAGGTCAGTTCATTGGGACTTTGAAGTTACTACCAAACTCACATTGGCCAATTTACATGCCAGCAGAAGAACTGGGCCTGGAGCTCCCCATGAGGTCTCTGTTATGTTTCCATATTCCAGTTGTGTACCCAGAGAGAACAGACTTTATTTCCTTGTCTGTGCCTACTTATTGTTCTGTGCTGCAGGCCTTTCCAAGCCTGGCACATGAAGGATCTCAAAAATCTTATTTCACAGCCATTCCTTAGGTTCTAAACTCTCTAGTCATCCCAGCCTACCTTCTTTCTAGTTTCTAGTCTTGTCCTAGTTATCTGTCTAGGCCATTTTGTTCACACTTCTAGGTTTTTTGTTTTTGTGGACAGTTTATCTTCACATGGCTTTTACGAGTTGTTCCTTGCCTTGGCTTGTCAGGGTAAATTTTTTTTTTTGGCCAGTCCTGGACCTTGGCCTTGGCCTGAGCACTGTCCCTTGGCTTCTTTTTGCTCAAGGCTAGCACTCTGCCACTTGAGCCACAGCACCACTTCTGGCCGTTTTCTATATATGTGGTGCTGGGGAATCGAACCCAGGGCTTCATGTATACAAGTCAAGCACTCTTGCCACTAGGTCATATTCCCAGCCCTGTCAGGGTAATTTTTATAAACAATAATGGCTAGTCAGTCATTTTTAGTATATTTGCCTCAATTTTGTATTTTATCATTCTCCCTTCCTCTCAGTCTTCCCTACTCCCATCTTAGCCCTAAACTTTCTATTCTAATTTCTATCTATATAATTTTCTCTATTCTAAACATTTTATATAGGTACATAATCTATATAGTATCTGGCATTTTTGTGGCTGATTCACAATATATTTTCAGTGTTCACACATATAATAGTCCTTTTTGTTTATTTGGTTGGTTGGTTTGCTTTGCTTTATTTTTTCTTTTTGATTTTTGACAATTCTAGGGTTTGAACTCTGGGCCTTGCATTTATTAAACAGGCACTTTATTGCTGAGTCATGTTAAAAAACAAAAGGAACATCAGGTAATGAGTGTGTGGGTTATCTCTGCCTTCAGCTGTTATTAATAGTGCTGCTGTGAACTTGAAAAGTACAAGTTATTGTATAACATGTTTTCATTTTTCTTGAGTATATAGCTAAGAACAATTAAATGCTAGATTATATGCTAAACTGTAGTTTATCATTGTGAGGGATTTCCACTGCAATGCATCCCATTGTGTTTCTACCAGTACTGTATGAAATTCCCAGCAGGCTCACTGTGTTCTTGCCAATACTTCTTATTTTCTATCTGGATTGCTTGTTTTATGTCAGTACTAGGGCTTGAATTCGAAGTTTCACATTCTCACTTTGCTTTTTTTTTTTTGGCGCTCCAGTTTCTTTCTGTCCTTTTTGATTATAGTCATTTTAGTGAGTGTGAAGTGATGTCTTATTCTGGCTTGAATTTGCATTTTCCTACTTATGAAAGTTGAGCTTATTTTCATGTGCTTATTGCCAATTTGGAGAAATTTCTATTTGAATTCTGTGGTCATGTTGTAAGTGACTTATCTTTATTATTGAATTGTAAGAATTCTTTATACACACATATAATATATATTCTACATATGCCTTCTAAGGGTTTTTAGGGGTTTTTTTGCCAGTCCTGGGGGCTTGGACTCAGGGCCTGAGCACTGTCACTGGCTTCTTTTTTTACTCCAAGTACTCTACCGCTTGAGCCACGGTGCCAGGTCCACTTTTTCTGTTTATGTGGTGCTGAGGGACCGAACCCAGGGCTTTGTGCATGCTAGGCAAGCACTCTACCACTAAGCCACATTCCAAGCCCCTTCTTCTAAGGGTTTTATAGTTTTAGTTCTTACATTTAGGCCTTTGATGCAGTTTGACTTAATTTTTTTGTGTGTACAGTTACATGATTTGATTGATTTAATTTTTTTTCATGCCTCGTCCTGGGGCTTCTACTCAGGGCCTGAGCATTGTCGCTGAGCTTTTATGCTCATGGCTAGTACTTTTCCACTTGACCTACAGCTCACCTGCTTTTCAGGTAGTTAATTGCAGATTAGAATTTCATGCACTTTCCTGCCTGGACTGGCTTCAAACCATAATCCTCAGGTCTCAGTCTCCTGAGTAGTTAGGATTATAGGCATGAGGCTGAATTTAATTTTTACATATGGTATGAAGCATAGGAATCCAGCTTTATTGTTTGCATCTCCAGTTAAATCTCTATAGCAGTTTATGAGTTGTTGTGTATATATGACAATGTCGTTTTAACCATTCGTAAGTGTGTAATTCATTGGCTGTAAGTACATTTATGATGTTGTATAACCATGATCAATGTTTATGCAAAACTTGTTAATCATTGTTACATGAACTCATTAAACAGAGACTCTTACCTCCATTCTCTAGCTATTAGTTTTACTATATTATATTTTCTGTGTGTATGAGTTTGCCTATGCAGGGTACCTAAACATAGGTGGAATTATGCAATATTTGTCCTTCTGTGTCTGGTTCATTTCACTGATCATATTTCAGAATACTCTTGTGTGTTTTATTAATGTGGTATTTCTTTTCCTTCCTGCTGGTTATTTTGTTGCATGCCTGATGATCCTCATTAGCTTATCATTTACTAGTGTGATAAATGGGCTGATTATTCTTAATTCATTAAAAAGTCTCCTCTCTCACCACCCCAACAAGAGATAAAGGAGATGTGATTAGAAATTTTGTCTCTTGACTAACCTCATTTGTGGGCCAGGAATACAGTGGGCAATGAACTAGACCCTTGCCACCTTTGCCAAATGCCAGAATGAGATGGACTTCTCTTTAAAGGAGCTACTGTCTGCATAAGAGGCATTAACTCACTACATCCCCTGTATTAAATATCACTAGAGATGAAGTCCTGCTTTATAGCTAGCAGTTTGGCATGTGGGGCATAGAGCTGGCTATGTTAGCCTTTATTAATAATTTCATGACATTCCCAGTTCTCCCACCTGTGTGCCATTGTATTTGCAAATCAGGTGCCCTCCAGAATTCCTGTAGTCCATGGGTCAGCTCCCATGCTTGCTGGAGCTTGTTGTTGATAATCTTAATGTAACATAGCATGTGTTTTATAGATTCTCTCTGCCCTACTTTATTCACTAATCTATTTCATTTGTCATCTTTTCCTCTGGAAATGGGTATAACATTTTATTTTCTGACAACCTGTCTTTTTATCTTCATTGCCAAAGACTTAATCTTTTATTTATTTATTTATTTAAAATATATATAGTCATTTCTCTAGGATCTGAAAAGGAATGAGAATTGATTGAGCATGGGCTCCCTCTTCTGTCTAGAACCAGATGCCTAGGCTTTACTCCCTGTGCTCGATTCTTACCTCATGATTTTTAAGGGTGCTTACCTGTTGTTGTAGACTGTTAGTGCTTCCTCAGATCTTGGTCCATAAACTCAACACTGAATCAAGGAGATTTGTATTCCATTACACAGTTGTGATTGCCCTTAATAGATGCAAGCCAAGTAAATTATCACCAAAATCATTCATATTATCTCATAAAATAATATTTTGAAAAATAATTTACCCCAAACCATTCACTGATCCACCTTTTTTCTTATGAAAGTATAACACTTTCCCATGTCACACTTGAAAATGGAAAAAGACAAAAGACCATATTAGCCCATCTTATAAATTATACCTTGACAACAAGTCATGTGGATTTGGAATCTGTGTCATTAAGTTTGTTTTCCTGAATCCCTTTGTATAAGTCATTTGACAGTATTATTTTGTAAAATTTAATTTTATTTTCAAGGTGACGTACAGAGGGGTTACAGTTACATATGTAAGATAGTGAGTACATTTCTTGTCACACTTATTACCCCTCCCTCATTATTTCCCACCTTCCTTTCCCCCTAGTCCCCCCTCCCCACCCAGGTAAGATCATGCTTAAAAACTACTTCTCTGTGGACCACCTTGTTGCTTTTAATTGGAATAAAGTGGCCTTTTGTAAGACTCATTGAGCTGAAATCTGCAGTTTGAAGCCAGCCCTGGCAGAGAAAGGTCCCTGTGAGAGTCTTTGTCTCTAATTCACCACCAGAGTGCTGGGAAAAGAGTTGTGAGCTGTTTTAAGGCTTAAAGTGGCAGAGTGCCAGCCTTGAGCTGGAGAGCTGAGGAACAGCACTCAGGCCCTGAGTTCAAGTCTAGTGACCATAAAAGTTGTATTAATTTCCAACATATTGTCTTGTGAGTATCTCTGCTGCATTGGTTAGCCCTTTATCCTATGTCTCACCATTTTGATGTTCCCCTTTCCTTCCCTAATTCAGATTAACATATATACAATACCCAGAGTATCAAAATCAAATAAATGATAACAAGAGATAAGCCATTGGAAAGAAAAATGAAAGAAAAAAGAAATAACTTCACATAGTACATTAAAAATAACAAAAACAATGAAAACCCTCTTGTTTCCACATCCTGGAGTTCATTTTACTTAGCTTCCCATACAATCTATGTTGTTTCTTTGGGTCTGGCTCACTTTACTTATTATGATTTTCCCCAAGTCTTTCCATTTCCTAACAAATGGGGCAATGTCACTCCTTCTGATGATGGAAGCATAGAATTCCATTGTGCATATATACCACAATTTCTTGATCCATTCATCTACTGAGAGGCATCTGAGTTGGTTCTCTATTTTATCTATGGTAAATAATGCTGAAATGAACATGGTTGTGTGGTAGCTGTAGTATGGCCTTGTTTGTGCTCATTTGGGTAAATGCCCAGAAATAGGGTTGCTGGGCCAGAGGAGACCTCTATGTTTAGACTTTTTAAAAACCTCCATACTGATTTCCAGAGTGGTTGAACAAGTTTACACTCCACCAACAGTGTAGTAGTGTTCCCTTTTGGCCACATCCCTGCAGGCATCTGTTGTTATTAGTTTTCGTTATAATGGCCATTCTTACTGGGGTCAGGTAGAATCTCAATGTTGATTTGATTTGCATTTCTCTTATGGCCAAGGATGTTAAACTTCTTCATATGTCTCTTGTCCATTCTCATTTCCTCTTCAGAGAATTCTCTCTTTAATTTTTTAGCCCACTTATTAATGGGGCAGTTGTTTCATTTCTTTTGGGGAACTTAATTTTTTCTTTTTTTTTTTGCCAGTCCTGGGGCTTGGACTCAGGGCCTGAGCACTGTCCCTGGCTTCCTTTTGCTCAAGGCTAGCATTTTACCTCTTGAGCTACAGCGCCACTTCTGCCTTTTTCTGTTTTTGTGGTGCTGAGGTATCAAACCCAGGGCTTCATGCATCCAAGACAAGCACTCTACCACTAAGCCATATTCCCAGCGGGAACTTAATTTTTTGAGTTCTCAGTATATTTTAGATATGAGGGCCTTCTCTGTTGTATGGCCAGTGAAGATCTTCTCCCAGTCTGAGGGCTTTATGTTTATCTTGCAAGCTGTCTTTTGCCATGCAGAAGCGCTGCAGTTTGATGCAATCCTATTTGTCCAGCCTTCCTTTGATTTGTTGTTTTTCTGGGCCTTTATTTAAAAAGTTTTGACCTGTGCCAAACAACCCTAGTGTTTCTCCTGTTTTTTCCTGCAATGTTTTTAGGGTATCTTCTTTTACCTTTAGGTCTTTGATCCATTTGGAATTGATTCCAATGCAGGGTGATATATAAAGATCTAGCTTTCATTTTTTTTTGGGGGGGGTTCAAATTTTTATTATCAAACTGATGTACAGAGAGGTTACAGTTTCACACGTTAGGCATTGGATACATTTCTTGTACTGTTTGTTACCTCATCCCTCATACCCCCTCCCTCCTCCCCTTTCCCTTTCCCCCCATGAGGTGTTCAGTTCACTTACACCAAACAGTTTTGCAAGTATTTTGTAGTTGTTTGTCTTTCTTTACCCTGTGTCTCTCAATTTTGGTATTCCCTTTCAATTGCCTAGTTCTAATACCATTATACACGGTTTCCAATATACTCAGATACAGAGATAGTGTAGGTACAACCACAGGAAGGTGATACAAGAACATCATCAATAATAGAAGCTACAGATACACATGGGACGTTGAAAGTAGATACAACTGTGATATAACAATCGTTTCCATAACATGGAGTTCATTTCACTTAGCATCATCTTTTGTGTTCATAAGGGTATAGCTATTGGGCTCTTGTGATCCTCTGCTATGAGTTGCCTAAACCTGTGCTAATTATTCCCAATAAGGGAGACCATAGAGTCCATGTTTCTTTGGGTCTGGCTCACTTCACTTAGTATAACTTTTTCCAAGTCCTTCCATTTCCTTACAAATGGAGCAATGTCATTCTTTCTGATAGAGGCATAAAATTCCATTGTGTACTTGTACCACATTTTCCTGATCCATTCGTCTACTGAGTGGCATCTGGGTTGGTTCCAGATACTCGCTATGACAAATTGTGCTGCGATGAACATTGTTGTGCTGGTGGCATTACTGTGATTTTGTTTGTGGTCTTTTGGACAGATAGCCAAAAGTGGGGCTGCTGGGTCATAGGGGAGTTCTATATTTAGCCTTCTGAGGACTCTCCATACTGCTTGCCAGAGTGGCTGAACCAGTTTACATTCCCACCAACAATGAAGTAGGGTTCCCTTTTGGTCACATCTCCTCCAACAATTGTTATTGTTAGTTTTCTTGATATATGACATTCTTACTGGGGTGAGATGGAATCTCAATGTTGTTTTGATTTGCATTTCTTTTATGGCCAGTGATGTAGAGCACTTTTTCATATGTCTCTTGGCCATTCTCATTTCCTTATCAGAGAAGTCTCTTTGTAAGTCTTTAGCCCACTTGATGAGGGGGCTATTGGTTCGTTCTAGCTTTTATTTTTTACAGGTGTTTAACCAATTTTGCCAGCACCAATTGTTGAAGAGGTTGTCTTTCTTCCATCCTATTTTTTTGGCTCCCTTATCAAAGATTAGGTGGCCATAGGTCTGTGGGTTCATTTTTGGGTCTTCAGTTGTATACATTGGTCCTCAGGCCTGTTCTTGGGCCAATACCAAGCTATTTTTATTAGTATAGTAGAGTTTGAAATTTGGTATTGATATTCTCCAGCACTGTTCTTCCTGCTTAAGATTGTTTTTGCTCTTCGGGGTCTTTTATTGTTCCATACAAATTTTTGGATGCCTTCCTCTTATTTCATTGAAGAATGGTGATACAACAATGTTTTTGCACTGAGAGTTTCAGATTACTTCTTCAGGACTATCACATTCCCAAGGGCACATGTTCATCCTCCCCACCCATGAGCATGGAAGGTTTTTCCATTTCCTTAGTTCTGTTTTAATTTCCTTTTTCAGATTTTTTTTTTTTTTTTTTGCCAGTCCTGGGCCTTGGACTCAGGGCCTGAGCATTGTCCCTGGCTTCCTTTCGCTCAAGGCTAGCACTCTGCCACTTGAGCCACAGCGCCACTTCTGGCCGTTTTCTGTATATGTGGTGCTGGGGAATCGAACCCAGGGCCTCATGTATACGAGGCAAGCTCTCTTGCCACTAGGCCATATCCCCAGCCCCTTTTTCAGATTTTTAAAGTTTTCATCATAGAGGTCCTTCACTTCTTTGGTTAAGTTTATTCCTAGGTATTTTTTTTAAGGCTATTACAAAAGGAGTTGCTTTCCTGGTTTCAGCTTCACTCTTCTCATTGTTGACATATAGAAAAGCCATTGATTTTTTTTTTTTTTTTTTTGGCCAGTCCTGGGCCTTGGACTCAGGGCCTGAGCACTGTCCCTGGCTTCTTTCCGCTCAAGGCTAGCACTCTGCCACTTGAGCCACAGCGCCGCTTCTGGCCGTTTTCTGTATATGTGGTGCTGGGGAATCGAACCTAGGGCCTCGTGTATCCGAGGCAGGCACTCTTGCCACTAGGCTATATCCCCAGCCCCAGGCCATTGATTTTTGAGGATTAATTTTATACCCTGCTACTTTGCCAAAGTTTTGGATCAATTCAAGTAACTTAAGAGTAGAGTCTATGGGCTTCTTTAAATACATGATCATGTCATTTGCAAAGAGAGAGAGTTTTACTTCATCTTTCTTCTTGCTGTTGTAGTATTGCTGAGTACCTGACAAAGTTTCCCTGTCGAGAATGCACCTTATTTTTACTTTGATATTTGAAACACATAAGAGAAATGAGAAATAAAATAACCATTGTTGCTTGCATTCCTACTTTCAATGCATACTTTACAGAATGTTTTATATGCATTGTGTCCAATTTTACACTTTTCTGAGGTAGATATTATTATACCCATTTTACAGGTGGATAACCTGAGTCTCAGAGAAAAGAGTAGTTTCTCCAGCCTCACACAGTTATCGGGTGGCAGAACCAATATATGAATGTTAACAAGACAATATATTGTAAACTAACTGTATAACTCAGGGGCTGGGGGAATTGAGGAAGAGGGAAGGTGGAAGAAAAGTGAGGGGGGTGGTAACAAGTTGGACAAGAAATGTACCCACTACCTAACGTATATAACAGTAATCCCTCTACTTTACCTTGACAATAGAAATTATTTTAAAAACACATTGTTTTATCGGTACAGGGTACATGATGTTTATCATGTTAAATGAATCTGTTTCTTACTGCCTTCTTGCTTGTTATCTTAGGGTGAGGCTGAATTCATATGTCAAATAATTAGTACATTTCTTAGGGATTTTCTTCTTTCTTATCTGAAGAAAAGTCCTTTCTGGAAGCTAGCTAATGTTTCTGAGTGCTAACTCTTTCCTTCTCCATTCTAACTTCATCCCTTAGGGGGTCAGTCATTTGCTGTTGCCTAGGTAATTCTGCCGCTGGGTGCCCACTGATTATCTAGAATGAGGCTTCCATTGTTCACACTGCACTGCCTCAGCCATATTAATGTGAGATAATGGACGCTTGCAAACGATTTCTAGCCTTTGCTGCTCTTTCATGCTTGGAAACGGTCTGATTGCAGCAGGAACTATAAGCAGCTGACCAAGGCATTTCACGGAATCATTATATTTTGCTTTGCAGTTGCTCACCAGGGATAAGATGAGTGTAGAAGACAGACATTTATAGTAACTGGGAGAAAGTAGGAGACTTCCTCTACAGGGAATATACTTTTTGTGAAATGTGTATTATCTTAATTAGATTACCAAGGATTTCTGGTTAAATAGGGAAAAACACTCAATACCTTTACAGTTATTTAGGGATTTCATCTGAAACTATCATATTTAGCAGACATAAACTAAGGTTTTTGTTAATTTTTTAAATCACTTGGAGAAAATTTGTTCTTTTTTCTTGAAATAAATGTCTATATAACAGAATTTTTACATAAATAAACCATTCTATCTAAAAGAGTCACGAAGAAAATATTCACATATGAAAATGCTATTTTAATATCAAGAATACACGAAGGATATGGCTTACATTTATGGGTTTTCTGCCTAGCAAAGGCTTTTGAATCCACCTTGGGCACATTGCTCAACCTCTGTTTACCTTTGTTTCCCCACATGTAACATCAGAACAGTACCTCATAGAGTGTAAGAATTAAGTGATTTGATATAGGTACAAAGCTTAGAAAAGCCCTTTGCTTATAGTTAAGCATTCACTAATATTAGTGACTATGGTTATTTGTGTTTTGGAAGCTCCAATGAAGATGTGGAGATGTTGGAATTAACTAGGGTACCTAGCCATTTATATTAAGAAAAAGTGCAAGATTATGTGGCTATTGAAATTGATTGCTTGTCAAAGCTAAAGGTAGGAGAATAGACCATTCTCAAGAGGCCAGCCTTCAAGCTAAGTCCTTGTCAGTGTGTCAGTAGTGTAGCTTGTAGAGAAAGTACATTCTAGGAAAGTCAAGGCAGAGAAGTTTAGCAAAGTTAAAGGACTGTTATAGATAAGCAAGTATGGAGAATTTTAACTTTAGGGCAGCAGTTCCCAAACGCTGTCTAGTTATCCAGGAGGAGCAGCAAACTCATGCATAAATTCAGGGACTCCTTCAGCATAATCTTGAGAAGGTCTCATAAGGTCTCTGTATTGAGTAAGACTCACTTTGTTAAACCGATGCTGCAGTTCTGTCGATGGCTTCCATAATCTAGGCTATTAGTAACTTTTGTGTAATCTTTGTGGAACAGTGTGTCCACAAACCAGGTTGGAGAAAATGAAAACAAGACTTTACTTGGGAGAGAAATGTTGTGGGATCATGGTTTGAGGCCAGCTAATACAAAAGTTGATACGTTTCCTACTCAACCAATGTCTGGGCATTGCCTTTCATCCTAGAGATACGGAGAAATACAGATAGGAAGATCCAAGTCCAGGGTTTCCTGGGCATAAAGGAAGATCCTATCTCAAAAAATTATCAACCAAACAGGGCTGCCAGAGTGGCTCAAGTGTTTGAGTGCTTGCCCAGCAAATGAGAGACTAAGTTCAAACAACAGTGGCACCAAGAAAAAAAGCAAAGTAAAGTACAATTATGAAAGAAAGAAAAGAAGAGAGGAGGAAAGTGAAAGACATATAAAACTCATCTGTTCAGGAAGCTCACTTAAGATTGTATGCCCATCCTACATTTGTAGATACATTATATAACATTCCTACAATAGGGAACCACAGTAATTTCCATTTTTTAATTCTTCTTTCAAATCAATGCAGTTTATGAAGGTTTGGTGAACTTAGGTGTTTAAAGGGAATTTTGCATGTGGATCGGTTTTGTTTCAGTTCATCCTAATGTTCTGGAATAGTTTACCAATTTGAGATAATCTTTTACTTAAACAATTAAAAACAAAACAAAACGAAAAAAGGAAACTCAACTAGCTTGTTAAAGAAAGTGTTGTTGGGACTAAAAAGCCAAATTTATCAGCAAACCTGGAAGTGAGGTTGAATACTAAACTGGATTTTTTTTTCATTGTAATAAAATAGTCATGGCCTTAAAACTGTTCCTGAAAGCCTAGCTGAATATGACATAGCTCTACAGAGGTTATTTTCAGGTAATGCTTTCTTCAATCTTTCAGGGAAATGAGACTCTCTTATCTACTAGAATTTATGCCATAGCCAATTAAAATTAGTACCTTGATCAAAAAACAAAACAAAACAAAACTCCGAAGTGAGAAAAGTTTTTTTTTTAAAAAGCTTAAGCACATTTTGTAACATCATTCTAATTAACCCTTGAACTTAGTAAGATTAAAAGTTCCAGTAATAGACCCTATAGTATATAATGAAATATTCCATTTACAAAATGAATACTTCTTTCAGGCCTGGATGAAGTGCAAAAGTGGGGGAAACAAATCCAAGTAACAGCAAGGTTTATAGTCTTGAATATTATAATATTACAATATTATTTTCATAAGTTTACATTTTGGTCATTTTACTCAGAAAAAATACATGTTTATTCAGAAATACAATTAGATTTATTAACCAGGAAGTTACTTCATATTTTTTCTTATTTGACTCTATTCAGTTTTTAAAGGTTTATTAATCTTTGGGGAAAAACCAGCTAGTAAATTTCATTTAAACCACGCTTTATTTAATAATTCATAGTTTAAGGAACCAGAAGACTGGGTTTTAGGGAAATGGAAGTTTAATACTTCATTTTCTTACAAATCAGATATATAAAATTTTGTGTTAATTATTATCCTGAAGATTATAAAACACTACACATATATGTAATATTCCTCAGTTTATAAAGAAGTGATTTAATTCAGCATCTGCGTCAGTCTTGAGTAGTTTAATCTTTCCAAACCTCATATTCTTCACCTATGAATTGCCAACTCGTGGTGTTGTTTATAATGAGATGATGATATAATCAGGAAGCTAAGATCTGGAGGATCATGTTGCAAGGCTAGTCCCTGAAGAAAAGCTTAGTAGACCCCATCTCTACATATCCAGCAAAAAAGCAAGACTGGAGGCATGGCTCGAGTAATAGAGCACTAGCCTGAATTCAGACCACACTGCCAGTAAAAAAGAGAGAGAGAGAGAGAGAGAGAGAGAGAGAGAGAGAGAGAGAGAGAGAATGTATGTCAATTTCTTAACAATATGTATAGTTCATTATAAGTAAATGTTGTTGCTATTTTCTTTTTATTTTTGAAATAGTTTCTCATATCAACAGTATTACTTTCTTACTAAAGAGACGAGAAAAATTCTGGAAAGTCAAGAGGAAAAATGTTATATTTCCAATGTTTGGCACTTACTATACTTACACATTCTTAATATGTGTTTTAGTATTTTTATCACTATTTGTGCTGGGCTTTTGATATTATATTACCTCTCTGAGATCTTGAACTAAATATATAATGCTTATTTGGCTGTATATGTTCCTTTTACTGTACAGATTTCACTATAGTCATTTCTATTCCAGAAGTTGGTATTAATAAGATCCAACCAATATTTGTCTACTATAGTATTATAGCTTTTCTTTGAAATATGATGGGGTTTAATTGCTTTTTATTAGGAGGTCTCTACTTAACTCAGTGCTTTTCTTTTCCTAAGGAAATATTTTTATTCTATTATAGTGCTTAGGTAATGAAAATAAAGCAAGAGATTATAAACAATTAAAGTTATACATATAGGTATTATGAAAGTGAACTTCAAAAATTTCTTTCCTGAGATACACTTGATCCAGAACCATTGTAATAGGCCTTATCCTGGTTTGGAAATGTTTTCTGGGATTCTAGATCCTCAGATAGAGTGAGACCAAAAGAGGATAGTCTTAGAAGAGAATCACAAAGGTGCAATACTCAAGAACCTCTTCATATGGATATAAAGTAATATACATACTGAAATGAACTCCTAAGATATGGAAACAAAGGACTTTTTAAAAAGTTCTGATGATTCTGTATTCTTTGCCTTATATAGGGTGTATTCATGTGCATGTCTGTGGGAGGTTGGGGGGAAGACACAGAATCTAAGGAAAAAGGGTGAAAAAAGTTCAGCAGTGGAGCACACTGGACATTGATGAAAGTGAACTATGCAACTCCTGGGTGTAGATGGGAGGGAGGGACTGGGATAGAACGAGGGAACAGATGACACTGTACAAAAGGAAATATACTCATTACCTGATGCATGTAAATGTAACCCCTCTGTATGTCACCTGTATAATAACAATAAAGCAATTTAAAAAAAAAGTCTCATCAGAAAGAATGGCATTGTCCCATTCATAAGGAAATGTAAAGACTTGGGAAAAAAATCATACTAAGTGACGTGAGCCAGACCCAAAGAAACAGACTCTGTGGTTTCCTTCATTGGTAATAATTAGTATATGTTTTGAATAGTCCTATCAGAAGATCACAGCAGATCAATAGCTATGTAGATGTAATCACATAAGATGATGCTAAGCGAAATGAACTCTAAGATATGGAAACAAGCAGTTTATCCTTGTCTATAAGACTCTTACTCCAAATAACCACCATAAAAAAGGAAAGGAAAGGAAGAGAGAGAGGAAGGAAAGGAGGGAGGGAGGGAGGGAGGGAGGGAGAGAGGGAGGGAGGGAGGGAGGGAGGGAGAGAGGGAGGGAGGGAGGGAGGGAGAGAGGGAGGGAGGAAGGAAGGAAGGAAGGAAGGATGGATGGATGGATTAAGAGAGATTAAAAAAGAAAGAAAAAATGAAGTGGAGCTGCGGCTCAAGTGGTAGAGGACTAGCCTTAATAAAAAGCTTAGGGACAGCACCTAGACCCTGAGTTAAAGTATATTAGAAATGCCCAAATGTAATGCCTAAAACATGCTTTGTGAAAATATTTTTCAGAAGATAGCAAGCCACATATTGATATAATTTAATGAATCGATGCCATTAATCTTTCCAAATTTTGAGCAATCTTTATTACCCTTCTATGTGAACATCATATTGTTTCCCCATAGGCACTAGTTTATCAAATCCACATTTCTTCTGTAAGACTAACCACAGTAAATCCTTAGATTTTCCCAAACCGGAAAACTGGCAATACACAAGGCTTTCTAGTAAAAAGGGCAATTTTTCTCTTTAGGAAATTACAAGCCAACCGTCTGGTAGTACAACAGCAAGTAAAATAATACTTTACCAAACTCAGATCGAAAATACACTTTTAACAAGTGATGAAATATTTTAATTAAAAAATATATTTTTTTCTGATGCAGCCATTTAAAAACAAAGTTAAATAACCTGAATACTCCTCTTGAAACTGATTATCTAACTTAAAAAATGTAACCGATGTTTTATAACAGTTAAAATTCATTTTAATTAATAGATTGCAGCATATATATATATATTTTTTAAGTTGCACTGAAAACCGAGACCTGTTTTGTGTGTATACCATGTTAAAAATACACCGTGGCTAATTCTTTCTTGTACTTAGATTTACATGAGATACTCCCCCACCAAAGTAGATACTTTCTTACTTTCTTCTGAAAAGCAACATGTTTTTAGTTTACCATCATGTATGATGTCTGGCACCATCCTTTGCAGACCCACGCCATCACTATCAAATTCATTTAATTTCTTCCCTGCATTCTGCACCAAACTACACAGGCCCGGTAATTCTAGCCAGCAGCTGTTTGTGCTAACTGAATGCTCCCTCCTGCTCACACTGGTACCAATTACCCCAGTGTCAGTCATGGTAGAATGGGGGCTTGGTTTTAAGTATTATCATTCTCTCATGGACCCTGGTTTTGACTTCTAATCATATCATTAATCACACACCAGAAAAAACTATAAAGTCAGTCCAAGAATATGGCAATGAAAAATGTAGCAGAGTACTTAAGTCAAAATTGTTAAAAGTGGGAGCTAGAGCTGTGAGTTTTCAGAAGGGTATATAAAGTAAAATTTAAGAAGGACTAATGCAGTCTAGTCCATGCCAAGATCTTTGCCTCCAATTATGACTTAATCTTTTCTTCTGACTCTTGGAAGATTAAAAACTTCCCTTTGCCTATTCCCAGGCATTAATTTATCCAGCTTTTATGTTCTTCACCTTAATTCCATATTTGTATTCATTCATTCATTCAACTTTTTGTTCTACATACTTATTTCCCTGAATCTAAACATGGGTTTGCAGGTCCCCTACCCTAAACATTAAAAAAGGAAAAGTCATTTTAATAAACCTTTTAAACATTTTACAAGAATGTTTTTAGAATCTTCTCTCAAGGACCTCTCACTTCCTGTAGACTTAGGTTAATATTTGTACCTTCTCATTTCCCCAATTTTTCATGCCTTGTAATGCAGAGCCTGCCTGCTTATATCACCACTCTACAAAAACTACATGTAAAATGTTATTAATGACCTCTTAATTGACAAATCCTGTTTAAACTCAAAGACATTTGACATTATTGTTTTTAAGTAGGTCACTCTGTGTTTCTTTCTGAGTAAAGTGTTTTATTGCTAAATCATTGCGTAGCATAGCCCTTTTGGTCACTGAGGTCTCAAATTTAATATTATATCTTAAGGAACTATATTCTGATTGTACAATAATCTAACCTGACTTACTGGGAAGAACACTAGATCAAGTCAGTAAGAGACCTCGATTCTACTTCTGTGTCTACTCAACTTGCTATTAGGTCTTATCTATTTCTCTCTAGCGCTGTCTCCTCACCCATCAAGTAAACTGCTGGTTTGTCAAGGAAACCCGTCTTTCAAATAAAATCCCGGGTAGTATTTCACCACGAGATATGGTGCTGCGGCTAAAGTGGAGTCCTGGCACCCCGTTTTTTAAATAGACCTTTCCTACCTCTTCCATTGCCCATTATTATCCAGTTTTGTTACCAGATAATAAAAAGGGCCTCCAGCTGTGATATTTTCGACTCAGCCACTGATCCAATCAGTACAGGCACCCCAAGTGTGTGTAGAGTGGGAACATAACAAGTAGCTTTACTATACTCCCCCCCTTTTAATTCTCCGCATGACTGTAAAGCCTGATTTCCTTTTCTACCATCAGGGTCCCTTCTTGGTTCCATCCCATAACCTGAGATCCTTCCAAATGACATAGAAACTCTTAAGAATGACATGAGTCAATTTTTGGAAGCCACATTTTCTCTGTATGCTTCTTCCTCCTCTGTCTTGTCTTCATGAATTTTTCCTAAAGTTGCTTTTTCCTATTGTGTTTCTGTAAGTTTTCACTATTTCTTCCTCCCCTTATCTGTAAATACCATGGGTCAGGACTCCACCTGGCTTGTGTAATTACTTTATCATTGTTTCTGGGAAATAGGAAAGATCTTTAGCACTCTGGTTTCTTTAAGACAAATATATAGAGGTGTCCAGTAACAGCAAGTGTTTTAGAAAGGAGTAAAATTATGTGAAAAATAAATTCATTGTGGCCAAGTGAAAGCATTCGCCTTCCAAGATTATTGGAGTCATTGAAACAACTGCTGTCAAAAAGCATTGCCTGATTTATTTATCTAGGCATTTAGAACTATATATTGGATGTCTAGGAATATTTTTCCAATTTATTCACTTTGATTTTAAGTGCAAAGTCTAACTTGAGGGGAGGTGGGTGGGTTGAGAGGGAAAAAACTGGGAGAAACTTAAGGAACGGGGGTGACACTGTTAAAAAAGAAATGTACTTAATGCATGACTTATGTAACTGTAACCCCTCTATTCACCAACTTTAAAATAAAAATAAAAAAATTGCAAAGCCCATAAGGATCATGAATCTATTACATAAATACATTGACCCCAAAGGACCATTTTTTCCCTGGCCAGCTCTCCCACACTTGAGCCAAGTATAGCTTTTTAACCATGTTTGACATGTCATTCCTCTGATATTTCTACTCAACTTTCTCTGCTTTCCTGTTAATTTTCTTCATGTTGCTGCTTCGGATTGGTTAGAAATGCTGAAGCAATGGGCTGGGGATATGGCCTAGTGGCAAGAGTGCCTGCCTCATATACATGAGGCCCTGGGTTTGATTCCCCAGCACCACATATATACAGAAAATGGCCAGAAGTGGCGCTGTGGCTCAAGTGGCAGAGTGCTAGCCTTGAGCAAAAAGAAACCAGGGACAGTGCTCAGGCCCTGAGTCCAAGCCCCAGGACTGGCCAAAAAAAAAAAAAAGAAATGCTGAAGCAAGATGTGAGGGCATCTCCGTTAGGATATGCCTGTGTTCACACTGTTACTTAATTCCTGAGGAGATGTATCGCTGGTGTACCATCCCACTTGGAATACACATATAAAGTATCTGCCTGGTTTCTTCAGCTAATGAAATTTTACTGAAAAATGAGTGTAATGAAAAAAAATGCTGAATGTTGGCAAGACCCACTGATGAGGGGTAATGAGCATAAATGAGTTATGTATAGCCCCAAAAGCAGAGGCACAGAATGTTTCAAATGCACTGCCCTTGAGACAAGCCCCTCCTCCAGTGAGGTATAAACTGAATCTTTGTGCTTTTTTTTTTCTTTTCATGTCTTCTTCCATTTCTTGTTTTCAATAAAAGGCCTATTAAAGCTAGCCACCATAGCTTATTTTATTCAGCATACAGCATATTAAAAATAAAACTAATTGGATTAAGGCTAGTGGATTGTTGCAAAATTAAGAATTATTAGCTGTCTGTATTATATAGATTTTTAATAGGAGAGATAATTTTAAAACTTAATTGACGAGAACTAAATAATTATATTCTATCAAAATTCAGAAAATACACATTTTTAGGCAACATCTAAAATTATTATCTTAAAATCTGATCTCAAATGAATAAAGAATGGTTTGTTGTTGGACCTTTGCATCATTCTGCCCATACACACCAAACACAATACTAACCTGTTTATATGACCAACAATTTGTTAATTTTGTGTCAAATTAACTGGACCACAGGTTGCCCAGATATTCGGCCAAAAACTATTCTAGGTATTTTTATGAGTTGTTTCCAAAATTAACATTTAAATCAATACCGAGTAAACCAGATTGTCCTCAGTAGAAGGAAGACTCTCATTGTAAGTCTACTTTCATACTGTGATATTGGCTTTTTTTCTTGTCTCTGGACTTGAAGAATAACACCAGCTCCTCTGGCTCTCAAGTCAACCTGCGATTAGACTAGATCTACACCATCACCACTCAGGGTTTTCAGGCATCCAGACTCAGACTAGTTCTGGGCATCAGCCCTCCTCATTCCTCAGATTGCCAAACCATCCTGCACATTTTGGAGCTTTGCAGCTTCCAATATCATATGGGCCAGTTCCTTTAAATAAATTTCTTTCCCACTTTTCCTCCTTTATCTCTTCATATCTCCAAACACACACACACACACACACACACACACACACACACACACACACACACTCACCACCACCATTTCTTTGGAAATCACAGTAGCAGCAGCACTGTGAAATACACACACACACTGTAGTATCTGTCATTTTTAACTTCAGACCTAGACATAATCTACATGTTAAGCTAAGCTCTAAAACTAAAATGTATAATTTTTGACAAATTATTCATAGTTCTGTATGTCAGTTTCCTGATTTTTAAAATGAGTTTTTTTTGTGAGAATATAGGTCAAAGTACACTTGAATAATACATGGCACTTAGCAGACTCTTAAGACATTAACATTGGAACCATTCTTCATATTCTAAACCAGACTACAAGAAAAATACAACAGTAAAGTAATAAGACTAGACTTATCAGTAGGCTGTTACGTTGTTTCTGTGAATAAATTGTGAATTGACATCTGTATATTTTTTTTTGCCTTCCTCCTAGAAAAGATTCAGACTCTGACCTTTGTGCTTCTCCCCACATCTAAACCTACCATTCTTTTCTGAGAACAAGTCTTGAAATAAATCATATAATGCAATGGTAGCAGTGCCTTGAGTGATTTAGGCTGATGGTATCACTGTTACCATGAGATTTCAGCTCCAAAGGTTGACTAGCCTCAATGATTAAAACCATGACATGACATTGATAGTATGAACAGCTACAAACTGGCTGTTAAACAGAATGTCTTAATAGACATATTCTGTGTATTGATAAATGAAAAGAACACCATGATATACAATAATTAGTGGGAAAAAGAGAGAAATCCTCATTTGTCCCTTTAAGCATGAAGAAACTTTAGAAAAGAGGCATAAATAATAATCAGTAAATTGCCTGGTTGTTAGCTGGTGACAACTGAATAGATAGGGGGAGCATTTCAAAGAAACATTCACTGAAAACTTGTTCAAAGCTTTTAATTTTTTGACCTCATCAATGAATCATCTATTGGAATACATAGACTTAAAAAAGAACAAGGAGAAGAAAATCTATGAGGCATGATCATATTCTAGCTTCTCTGTACTCCCTTTGAAAGTTTATTATACTGCTTTATTTATAGGCCCCAGGTGCAGATCTGCTATCCTTACCACTTTGACCTGATTTGAGTAATTTAAAAACTACAATCTGACAGATGAACTTGCAATGTCTTAATTATGATAGTTTTAAATTTTAAGTAAGATGAGTTGCAGTTTTGAACCAGGTAGTACACCAAGCTGATACTATTATACGATGAAAGTGTTCCCTCCACTGAACACTTAATTAAGTTAGCAAACTCATGTTCATGTGCTTTGTTATAATGAAGAAATTTATTAAAAATATAGTCTAACATTGAAATGAAAAATTTGAGCCAGAATATTTCCCGTTATATGTTGTTAGTCCTCAGTCATTGTAATTATATGGTATAAATTTGTTTACATTTAATTATGGTTATTTCTTTTTTATAAAAATATCCTGGTTTGTATTTGCAACCATATGTTGTATATGTATGAGGATCTATAAAGTCTAACCTGTAATACAAAGAAAAATTTCTTCTTCCAGGCCATCAAATCAGTACCAATTTCCTTTCTTTTAGAAAAAAGTTATTGTGTACATCCCTAGTTTGTTTGTTTTTTTTAAAGCAAGCACAAAGGGCTCAAGTAGTAGAACACTAGTGGGAGGGGAGGGGAGAAGAGCCAGCTTGGGGATAGAGCCCAGGCTCTGGGCTCATTCTGTAGTTAAACCATTCATAAGCATTCTAAAAGCTAAAGCACTTCTGAAGAGACAGTAAAAAGTACTCCCTGACTAGTACCCAGTGACTCACACAGCACTTGCACTCACTAGTAGGGACAGATAATATTCGAATACCCTGGTGTTTAGATTTTGGATAGAACTGAAAGGGCAGATCAAATGAGATGGACAAAAACTTAAGGTGAGTGAACTATACTTTCTAAGCAGGCACTCTATCACTGAGCCATACCTCCAGCCCACAGTGAAGTATACTTTCTAGTGGTGGATTCTAATGCAAATGAAATGGGAGATAGGCAGGAAGCAATAGGTTATACCCAAGTGATAAAGGACTCAGGAAGTTTGGAGTTCTGGAGTAAAGAACTGATGTCATTACAAATCTGTCTACTCACCCATCTTCCTTTCCTGTTCTTCATTCACTCAATAATTTTTTGGGCCAACTTTGGCATGCAAATCAATGATACAAAAAAATTTATTTGACACAGAATATAGATAAAGGCAGGCACAAAGCAGAAAGCCAAGGAAACCTATTCCAGGGGCCCAACATGTTAAATGGTTGTGTTTTAGAGTTCATGCAAAATCTCATATTTTTACTACTTACTATGTTTACTATGTTAACTGACTGTATATGTCCTACTGTTACAATGAAATAATACATATTGTCCTCATAACTCTATGAAGTATTTTTAGTAGTCCCAGTTCATAGCTGAGCAAACTAAGATTTACTGAGATTGACATAGATAGTAACACAACAAATACTTGCATAAATCATTTCTGTAGCATATGAAGTATCTTACAAGCCTCTTTTGTTTGATGTACTCATATTATTATAAGGTAATTTACCAGAGAAGCCACATGTTGAAGGATTGAATCTTAGAGTCTTTATTAGAATGTTAGCAGTAGGCAGTCTGCAAGTAGCCAATTGTTAGAAAGGCCTGTAGCCCACAAATATACTCAGTTAGGAAACAGGCCAGAGAGGAAAGAAAGAACAAAAATACTACCAACAAACCAGTTCAGCTCCAATGGAGAGCTGAAGTGGGACACCATGGTGACCAGAGATGAGCCAGGAGAGAAAGGACACAGGATGTGAACATGGAGACATGTGGCATGGCATAATGGTACCTGAGCTGGTCTGGGCCTAAATAGGGTCAGGTCAGGTTAGTGAGGCTTAGAATGCAAAGGCAGGAAAGGTATGACAATGATCACGTTTTGAGAAATGAAAGGAGAGAAAATTGCATAGTTAAGAGTGCTGAGTGGTAACAAAATACTTTGAATTGAACGGCTTTTAGAGGACAGGATTTTTCTTGAAGGTCTAGAAGCTGAAAGTGTAAGATGAAAGAATTGACAGATACAGTGAATATGACCTGCTTTCTGGTTCACAATGATATCTTCACTGAATCTTCACAGGGCTGGCCTCTCTTGTAAGGGTGACAGTCCTATTCATGATTATTCCATTCACGTGACTTAGCAGCTTTCTAAAGTCCATTCCTCTTCCTAATATATGAATTTGAGAATGGGGGAGAAAAACATGCAGACTACAATAATTATAAGGATTTCTTTTTAAAAGATGCTTACAGTTCTTTGAGGGGAAGGATTAGCCATATAAAAATAGGGAAATGGATGGTCCACATGTCTTAGGATGTTGGAAACCAGTGGGACCTTGGGTAGCATAGATAGAGTTTGAGTTTTGTTTCTGTCGTTGTTTCTGTCTTGTTTGGAGTAGTATTGAGGTGCCAGACTTTGAAGTCAGGCCCCACCACGTGAACCCCATTTTAGAATCGAACCCTGAGCCAATCAGATTTGTACCTGTGTTCTAATCTTGCTTGCACAGCTGATTGTTGTAACCTTGTTCTTTGCCTTTATAAGCCCTGTGTAATCACAGCTCGGGGCTTCCTCCTAACCTCCGCTGTGTCGGTGGGTAGGACGAGGCCCGAGTTGGCAGCTCGTTAAATAAAGCCTTGCCTTGCTTTTGCATTTCGGAGTGTCTGAATCTCGGTGGTCTTCTTGGGGGTGGTCTTGCAACTTGGCACAACATTTGGGGGCTCGTCCGGGATGGCCCCAGAGACCCCGAGACCCCAGACTCCGAAGGTAAGAAAACAGCCCTGTTCATTTGTCTTGTCCTGTAATTTGTCTGTTTGTCTGTTTTGCTTTTGCTTATACTTGTAGGGCGCGAGTCAGTTTGGTTTTTGGCCAGAACTGACCAGGAGGGCCTCCTAAACGAGACTCAACCCGCCCACCTTGTACTTGGGTCTGCTCCTTCTGCTTATCTGGCAGGAGGTTGTGGGCCAACTTGGGTCCACTCCTCCTGTACCCTGGCAGGAGGTTGTGGGCCAACTTGGGAGATCTCCAACTCGTAACTCGGGTCCACTCCTTCTGCACCCTTGCAGGAGGTTGTGGGCCAACTCGGGTCCACTCCTTCTTACAGGAGGTTGTGGGCCAACTCGGGTCCATTCCTTCTGCACCCTTGTAGGAGGTTGTGGGCCAGCTTGGGAGATCTCCAACTCGTAACTTTTCTTAGGCCTGTGTGTTTTCCTCCTTTTGTATTAATTGTTTTGTTTTTGTAGCCTTTTGGAAGAAATTTGGAAGTAAAATTGTCCTAAATAATTATTGCAAAGTGAGAAAAGGAGAATTATGGCTACCAAAATGTTTAATTGCCATTCCAGCTTCTTTGTAGGTTTTTTGTAACAGTTTCCAGCAGGCCCACAGAGAAACACAGGTGATTCCTACAAGTTTGTCGAGATCTAATACTGACCCTTAATAAGTTCCAGGTAAGAGAGCATGCTTAAAAACTACTTCTGTGTGGACCACCTTGTTGCTTATAATTGGAGTAAAGTGGCCCCTTATAAGACTCATTGATCTGAATCTGCGGTTCAAAGCCAGCCCGGGCAAAGAAAGGTCCCTGTGAGAGACTTGTCTCTAATCAGCCAGCAGAGTGCTGGGAACGGAGTGGTGTGGAGCTCAAAAGTGGTAGGGTGCTAGTCTTGAGCTGGAGAGCTGAGGGACAGCACTCAGGCCCTGAGTCCAAGTCGAAAGTCACTCCTCCTGGGACAAAAGTGATGGAGCATCCAGAGGCAGTAAGCCGCTGCTTGGATGGCAGAGATGGTGTCAGATCCTAGAGTCACTACTGTTGGCCTTTCAAAAGTTAAAGCCGGGAAGTCCTAGAAGAATAGTTCATAAGCATGCCTTTCCAATGCCCATGTCTGTCTACTGGGCAGGAATTTGCCAGTCATCTGTGATAGTGGTTAGTAAGGGTAAGTTTGTTAAATGAGAGGATAGATTAAAATCTCACCCCCCGCATTTACTCAAAGCCCTGACTGGCAGTAAGAATTTTAAGTTGATACATCTGTTTAGGAAAGAAAGCTTGTAGACCTGAGATTGTGTTGTCCTTATTGAGATCTGTTAAAGGCCTGTCAGCTTGCCAATGCCCCCAATCAACAGATTAACCACGGTGGAGGGGACCCTGGACGGCATCGCCACTTGGGTTCATTGCTTCTACACCAGGCCAGCTGACCCCTTTGCCCTGGATGACAACTACCGTAGTGGAACATGGGAGGTCTCCAAGCACCCAACTCAGCCGCTTCGCCTTCGCCTCAAGAAAAGAAAGTTAGACTGAATATTGTTATAATTTTCTTTTTGCCTTCTTTCCTTACTACCCTGGCTAGTGTTGATGTCATTTTGGCAGCTCACTCCAAAGTGAGGTGAATCCTGCAGTCCCTTGGTAAAGTAGACTAAGGTTATAGGTTCCTGGCTAGGTAAGGTCAACGCCCCTGAGTCAGCCTGAAGAAATTACAGAAGATGGATGATCTTCACCCATCAGCCCCCCTTTAAAACAGAGGGACCAGAGTTATTTTCGGATACTACTTTTGGCCCTACTGGCCCATGCCTTACCTCTATATCATCCCCTAGACATGCAAGCCATTAAAATGGACAGAATGGAGCCATGATTGGCTCCCAAGGTACCAAAAAGAAAAAGGGGGAAATGAGGTGCCAGACTTTGAAGTCAGGCCCCACCACGTGAACCCCATTTTAGAATCGAACCCTGAGCCAATCAGATTTGTACCTGTGTTCTAATCTTGCTTGCACAGCTGATTGTTGTAACCTTGTTCTTTGCCTTTATAAGCCCTGTGTAATCACAGCTCGGGGCTTCCTCCTAACCTCCGCTGTGTCGGTGGGTAGGACGAGGCCCGAGTTGGCAGCTCGTTAAATAAAGCCTTGCCTTGCTTTTGCATTTCGGAGTGTCTGAATCTCGGTGGTCTTCTTGGGGGTGGTCTTGCAACTTGGCACAACAGTATTAGAGATTGATTTTAGTACCCCGTGCTTCCTAGGCAGGCGCTCTACTACATAGGTTTTAAAAGCCCATTTTAACAAAAGAGAGGAGTAGCTATCCTATGGTAAATGTGAAAATAATAACTACAGCAAGAATTAGTACCCTTATTTAATATTTTGTATGTCAAATACTATGTTCATTACTTGTTCTCTGCCTAAATCCTAGGCAGTTCTCTGAGATAGAAACAGTTATATTTTCCAATGTAGTGAAAACTTAGACACTGTAATATGGAGGTCAGATCTGGCCTGTGCCATCATTGGCTGTTGAGGGATGTCAGATTGACTCCATCTCAGTTAAAGAGAGCAGAGGCTGACTCCATCTTCACTAAGCTCTCCCCTGCCCCTGAGCCTCAGGGTTGGGAGTGTGCCCTGTCTGCTCAGAATCTAGGGAAGTTCCCCTTCACTATGATAAGATTGTGTAAACTGCTTGACCACCTCAGTTGTGGAAGGCTCAAAGAACGTTCAGGGTTAAACCTATGACCTCCCATGAGTAGGTGTATCCGCTTGCATCATGTGAGCCCCACCAAATCCACGTGTCAATTCTAACTATAATGATAGGTTGGTTCAAACAGATACTGTGAGACAGACTGTGACTCCATTGGCCACTTGTGTGTGACCTAGCATGCTCTGTAAGTGTTGTAACCTCATTGGCCACTTGCATGTAGCTGGTTTGACTATGTGATGTTTTGCCTTTATAACCAGGCCTGGAAGGCCGCTCGGAGTCACAGTTTCAGCTTCCAAGTCTGGGCTGCGACCCTGGCCACTCGGTTCGCTTTTTACTTCCCCAATAAATCCATCCTTTTATCATCTTTCTGCTGGAGAGTGAGTGGTGAACTCTTGGAGGAACCAGGAAACCCCTCCCTTGGAGGGGAGGGGGGGACTCCATTACAGACACCACTTAAATGTCCATCAAAATGAACTTTCCTTAAATGAAATATGAGCCATTTTCTTTAAAAGGTTAATCTTCCTTAAAGGTATCATTTAAAAACCTTTATGTGGTAATACATATGTGAGAACTTACCTGCTACCCATCTCTCCCAGTGGACTTAAAATTTCTGAAGGAGGGACAATCGGTTATATTCATCTTATAACATCTTTGTCGAACAGGGAGAGTTTTGTACTGATACACTCTGGGACAAGTGACTAAATGCATGATAAATAGAGAATAGTAGTACTATACAGGTCTTAAGTGTGTTTGCACTTCTAAACCTAAGAAACAAAACTATTAACAATACTTTTAGAGAAAACAGGATCTGGCAAAGAAGATACTAATTACTCTTAGCTTTTAGCCAACAATAGTGGTGGTTTGAAAGGAAGGTAGTTATTGGGCAAGAACTACTCATGCCAAATTCTTTCTGTGAGCAGAGACTGGGTTGAGGAGTCCTACTTGGGTTAGAGTTAAAGGCCCAGCTCCATCATGGTTGACACTGTATTAATCAGAACTTTCTAAAATGCTGGATGTTTGCTGTTAAAGAGTTCTTTAGCCATGTAATAGTCCCTACCCAGATGTTCACTGTGACTCAGCATGTTTACTGGCCATTTTCAATCTGAGTACTCTGTCCTACAAATGGCAACAACAT
Source organism: Perognathus longimembris pacificus (assembly GCF_023159225.1). Taxonomy (NCBI): domain Eukaryota; kingdom Metazoa; phylum Chordata; class Mammalia; order Rodentia; family Heteromyidae; genus Perognathus; species Perognathus longimembris. The sequence goes on along the minus strand of NC_063170.1, from coordinate 28,258,593 downwards.
TATCCTATATAGGTCTATGATTCAAAAAGAAGGTACTGATTTTCCAATTAGATTCTGTAAAGTGCTTTATTTATTATAACTGAAATGGTATCTGTATTCTGTTATGTTTCTACTTGCTTTTTATTTAAGAATCTCTTAATTGTTGTAGAGATTGTGGATAGTGGCCCACTCTAAGGTAATCCTCCTTCTGATGAAGTAAATACTAGGTCTCATCAGCTTAATTGTTTCATTTTTTGCTAGAAATATTGATGGAATGGAATAATTAGTTCCTTTCTCATCCTTTGAAGAAACATTTCATTGTAAGTTCTTTATCAAATAAAATAGAATTTATAACATGTTTTAATATGCATTTTTTCACTAAGTTGTGATGTTGTCTCTTATAAACTCATTCAAATTACATGAAGTCTGCTTGTTATGGCATTTTCACAATGACTTTGGGAACTGTCCCTTTGACTGTATGATATTTACTTCTGGTATATGGATTATGGTGTTTCTTGCCTGCCATCATACATAAATTCTAGTGGCATATAGAATACTATTGAGAGGAACTGACTGACAGTAAATAAAATGTTTTACAGAGTACTACTGAGAATTTTGAATTTATTATATAAAGTTATATTTGCAATATTGTCAGAGCCCCTAGTACTGTATTGATACTTCCTTATGCTCTTTGTTAATTATATAGGAACAAAAGCGAGTTCCTTTTAACAGTGCATAATATATGTTGTAGTGAATCTTTTCAACACAAAAAATAGAATAGCAAATTTCCAATACTGTTTGATTTGGAACTATTAAATCCAACAGCTTGTCTTTAGTGAACATAATAGTAATTATGTAGTCAACTGGGAAGTTCATTCTCATACAGAGAAATTACGTATTAGAACAAAGATATTTTGATATATAAGGTGCCAAAGGGAAATTGGCTAATAAGAAAGGAAATAACCTTATATGTGGTTAAGATGTCAAATGAACAATTTTAACTCACAATCATTTTTTACAGGGAGTGTATAAATTGGATTTTTATTTTTAGTTCTTCCTCTTCCCTTCAGAATTAAATGATGGAAAATGACTCTTAGTCCCCAAACTACTCTTATGCATCATTCAAAATAGCCCTGACAGTCTAGCCCTCTGGTAGTGATGAGATTTATGACTTCTCATTCCTTGTATTCCATTACTCTGTCTGCACCATCAAATTGATTAGTAGGCAGTGGCAAACAAGGAAAGAAAGGCAGCTGCTTAGAGCCAGCTGGTGTCCATCATCTTAATGAACTGCTTAGAGATGGTTAATATTGTCCTTGATTGACCAAATCCTCTGAAATGTTCTCTCCCTTCTCTTCGCCTTTATTCTGTGTTACAGGGACCACTGGAAAATGACTTGGTTGTCCATGTAGCACTCGTAGCAGAAAGCCAACGGTATGAGATACAGATGGGTGGTGTTTTCTTTTTTGGGAAGAGGAGGGTGAATAGTTACTTTATGTTTATATTCCGTATAGACCTCTTGACAGGGTTTCAAGAATGCCATTTTAAATGCTAGAAAAACATTCTTTTATGTTTAAAAATCATTTTTGTCTTAGCTGTTGTGAATATTAAACTGTAACCCATGCCAGTGCTTCCTGGGTTATAGTTTTAAGAAATGAGTACAAGAACATTATGAGGATTCCCAACATCAGTAATTTTACTCTTCCTGCCAGCCTCTAGAACTCCCATCTGACACTCAAGAAAAATCCAGGAAGGCCTGGACTCCAGTGCAGGTGGCATATTGATATTAACAGATATTAATCTGTAATATGCTCTAAGTTATTGTATTCTGTTCCCTTTTGTCCTTCTAATTTTCCATTTCCTGAACTGTATGCGATGCCTTGTCTAAAAATATCTCTTTCTTTCCTCTTTAGCCTCCAAGTGTTTCTTAACACATATGGTATTCAGACTCAAACTCCACAACAAGTAGAACCAATTCAGATCTGGCCTCAGCAGGAGCTTGTGAAAGTAAGTCATTTTGCCCCTTTACATTCTCCTTTAAAATGGTAACAACATGATGATTGGATTTAGTTTATAGGCAAGATATATAGTTAAAACTCCAATTCTGAAATAGGATCATTAATCCCAAACTTTCTAATTAAGTTGAAACAGTCACTGTGTTGGATGTTAACTAAAAGTAAGTAATAAAACTGCATTATGTATATGTGCACATGTGTGCACATGTATACACGTGCAACAAATATTGCATTCACAGGTCTTATTGATTTCAGCTCCTGTTAAAGTCTTATTACTAACCTATGCTTGAGCACTTACAAATTAGTCTTCATTTTAGTTGTTATTTGTGAAGTTATTCTTTATAATTTGATTTGATTTCCATTTTATTAACTTTAAAAATCATCTAAATCTTTTTAATAAATGCTACCTCCCTGTTTTTCCTTTTATTTGCTGTTTGAACGATGTATTTCTTAGCTCTTCAGTTTGCTGCTCTCAAGGAAAATATAAAATGATGTCCAAGTTTGTATTTGATGAAGTTATATGCCTATTTGGGATGCGAGTAAAAGGTGACTTTGGAGACCTTTTGTACACACTGCTCTGCAGAGGGATCAAGAAATGCTATGTTGTGAATATTCTTCCTCATTAGAAACAGGAAATTGTTGACTCCCACTAGTTGGTCAGAACTACCATTTCCTATGGTAATTATTAAAAACAGGAACAAGCTCCCTGCTGATTGGTAGAAATGTTTGTAAAAAGTATCTCTTAAGTTGTCATGGTTAAATTGATTAAGTTGATACAAATATTTGTGGCCAAATCTGAGATCCTACAAAGAATGAAAGAGAAGAAGCAGCATTATATGCTGGGCAACGGTGGCTCACACCTGTAATTCTAACTACTTACTAGGAGATCATAGTTTAAACCCAGCCCCAGCAAGAAAGTCCATGAGACTCTTATCTCCAATTAACTACCAAATGCCTGAAATGGAGCTGTGGTTCAAGTGGTAGAGTATTAGCCTTGAGCAAAAAGCTCAAGGAAAGAGCCTGGGCCCTGGATGCTCCAAAATTGGCATGTGTGGGACACACACACACAAAGACATTTTGTACTCAGAACCTGTTTGTGTAAATTAATAATGAAATATTTTTTAAAGGAATGAAGGCTGAGATGAGACACACATGACACGGGGAAATGCAGAATCCCATAATTGCTGGTCACTGGGCTAGACCTTGCCTATAGGTAACACAAAACAGAACATAGGTGTGTCACAAAAAAGCACAAGCTGTTAGAGGGACCTTATATCTCTCTAAAAGACACTCTCCTTCTACTCCACCCAGTAGAGAGCTAAGGCAGAAAGTACAAAGACCTGTTAGAGAGGTAACACTTTGAAATCACATAAGAGGTAAATAATGAGGGAGAGCTGATTTTTATGGTGGAAGAGGGTAAAAAATAATAAACTAGAAGGAACTGAGGAGCTGAACGCAAGCAGAGGAAGCAACACAGTAATCAAAAGTATGTCAAAACCTAACACTTAAACACTGCAGATTGTTATTTACATGGAGTTGTTTCTGCTGAAACACTTTTATGGTCTCACAGAAAGCCCTAAAGAATGGAAACAAAGGTCAGACTTTGATAAATATACACTTAAAGCAAATTAGCACAAACCTGTTTTTTCCTTCTCAAGACTAATATGAGCACACTTTTGTGGTAATTTTTATGGTATCTGCCAAATAACATGCAGCCACCATGTAAAAGGCCAACATGATTAACAAATCACTTGAATGTAGCATTTTACTCATTCCAAACACCTGCTATATACAGAGCCCCCTGGGGCACTCAGGTGACCTCTGAGTCTAATGACAGGAAGATAGTTCATTATAATTCATGCTGATAACAGCTCTGAAGAGATTCCACTGCTGTGGATCACAAGGGCAGTAAAAAGCATTCTGTTGCAAAAGCAAGTAAAGACTTATGGCAAAACTTGACTATATTTTTTACATTTTATTATTTTAAAGATGATTTAGCAAATGGTATACGATTTGGGTATTTGGTCTGGTTAAAAATCTATTGTGACTCAAAGTCCAACTTTCCTGTACCTTTGTAAGAGCAAGATTGTTCTTTGATTGTTGTTTCAAGCACTATCTTCCAAACTACTGCTCTTTAGAATTCATCCTCTAGCATACTGACCATTTATAAGCCTTTCTATTAAAAACAAAGGAACTCCCTCTTATCTTAACTGATGCACATACTTTTATGCCTTTTCTTCTGAGAACGTGCAACCTATTTCAGCCACTAAAGAGGATGTGAGGATAGACAGCTGAGAGCTGTCTTCTGTGGTATTCACGAGGTGACTGGTGAGATTTGCTTTCTGGTGATCTGAAGATGGGATCCTGTTATACAGTATCAACCTAATTAGTATAAAGTACTTCTGTTTTCTGAGTAGTTTGGTCACTTCTGTGTATTTCAATGCATTCGTTGTATGTATATGTACAAAGTGGGCCCACTTTGTATGTATACATATTCCTGCTTCCAACCAGAAAAGGAGCAACAATTCCAGATTGGCTTTACTTAATTGCAACAGACCTGTGAAACCGTAGTTCAGAAAATCCTTCAATTGTGATAAAGAATGGTGGCGCAAGGGCTGGGAATGTGGCTTAGTGGAAGAGTACTTGCTTAGCATACATAAAGCCCTGTGTTCAATTTCTTAGTACCACCTAAACAGAAAAAGCCAGAAGTAGTGCTGTGGCTCAAGTGGTAGAGTGCTAGCCATGAGCAAAAGAAGCTCAAGGGCAGTGCCCAGGCCCTGAGTTCAAGCCCCAGGACTCGCCCCCAACAAAAAGAATAGTGGCTCAAGAAACTTGCCTCCTAATTTGTTCATGGTCATTTAATATTACTACTGTCTTAAATCCAAAGTGGTTTATGAAATCCGAAATTTTGAAAATATCTAGTGTTATGTATCCTAGCTTCATTGTAGCTATGCAATACAATGTTGCTAGAGGACTTTTTCTTGGAAGTTGATTTTGTCTGCTATTCCAGAATCAGTATTGATAGCACATGTAGCTCAGGAGGACAGTCAGTTTCTCCTTCATTCATCCATCAAGTTTTTCCTAAGTATTAGCTACGTACTGGCACAGTGTCAATCAGGGTGCTATTTTCCAAGAATGTACAATTCAAAAGGAGAAATCAGGACAAAGCTAACTTTGACATGGCAAACTGAACAGAGAAATCTGGTATATTAATTTTGTAGGTGATAACGTTATATTTGAAGTCAATTCAAGTAATCAGCATATTATATAGAAACTTTAGAAACTGATTTTAGGAAAACTTACGTTAGCATTCTTTCATCAAATGCAAAAGAAATTGTAAGCACATTAAACATTTAAATGCTTTAAAGTTATTAAAATATAAAACCACTAGAAAGAAAAATGAGCAATATTTTTATTGCAGATGTTAGGGGTGTTTACTTATAGAAGGATACCAATGTCAAAATGCCTTTAAGGAAATGACTGTATTTAATCTTAATTAAGTACAATACAAATAACCTAATACATTAAAAGTACATGTGAGCAGGGCTGGGAATGTGGCTTAGTGATAAGAATGCTTGCCTAGCATACATGAAGGCCTAGGTTTGATTCCTCACTACCGCATACACAGAAAAAGCTGAAAGTGGTGCTGTGGCTTAAGTGATCGAGCTCTAGCCTTGAGCACAGAGAGGCTCAAGGACATAGCCTGGGCCCTGAGTTCAAGCCCCACGATCAGCCAAACAAAAACATATGTGTGACCAAAAAGGTAGAAGTAGAGCTGTGGCTCAAGTGGTAGATCAACAACCTTGAGCAAAAAACCTGTAACATCCTAAGTACAAGCCCCAGGACTGACACCAAGTGATAATGGTAATAATTTTTTTAATGCTTGTTAAATTTTTTATTAGGAAGTTTGTATTGAAGCATGCTGAAATGATGCGTGTTCTAGTATGTTGTCCTCTCACACCATATCACTGAAGAATTTAAAAATAGAGTACAATTCCATTCAAAGGGTAAAAGTCTCAAGATCTCTTACAGTAGAGAAAAAGTGGAAAAAAAACATAATATATAAATAGCCATTTAATATGTTTGAAAATGTTGAACTACAAATATTTTAGTACAGTAGTTTAAGAGTAAAATGAATGTTTGGCTCAAAGTGACAAAAAGGTCTGTGCACTACTAATGCCAATATAATAATCAGCCAGATATTATCTTTCAGAGAAAAGGTACATTCTCTTTGATTTAGCAAGCCTACAAAATTTTTCTGCAGATACAATCGCACATCCAAAGATGTTACTAGAATTATTGTGCTATTTTAGGATAAAGGGTCTTCTTGATTGAATTAAGTGCTCAGTATTAATTAACTTGTACTGCATTCCAAGAATATCTGTTTTTGCCTTGTAGAAAACACACTGCCCTACTATGTAACTGTACCCTTTTGGCACAACACTTTGTCAAAAAAAATTGTGTTCAATTAATAAATAAATTAAATTAAAAAAAAAAGAAGGGCTGGGAATATGGCCTAGTGGCAAGAGTGCTTGCCTCCTACACATGAAGCTCTCCGTTCGATTCCCCAGCACCACATATATGGAAAACGGCCAGAAGGGGCACTGTGGCTCAGGTGGCAGAGTGCTAGCCTTGAGCAGGAAGAAGCCAGGGAAGGTGCTCAGGCCCTGAGTCCAGGGCCCAGGACTGGCCAAAAAAAAGAAAGAAACAAAGAAAACACTTCCCTTTTTTCTGATACTTACAGTTTTTTCTTGCAGTTATATTTTTTCAGTCATTTCAGCATTGGTAGACAGAGAAAATGAATTGTCTCATTTTAATATTGAAAGCAGAATACCACAACATTAATAAAAACATTTATAAAAACATTAGTATGTTTCAACAACATAGATATACATACATAACCCCTGGTGTTAAGGGGCTGTGAGAATAAACAAGACCAGGTATCTTTAGAACATTCTTTGAATTATTTATAAAATTCATATAATCAGAAAGATCAATAAAGGTGATTCCATTTTGATAGCAAATACTTGAAGATATAAACCCAGTACAAGGTATGTGGACCTGCTTTTTTGAAACTGTTGCTTATTCAGATAAAAGTTAAGACAGAGCCATACAAATTGTGTATTTACAACATAAGAATAGTGTTAAAGTTTAGAAGGTTGCCATATGAATATACTGTTTTTCTCTGAAAGAAAATGTCAGTAGTTGAAAATCTTAAGTGTAGCCCTTGGAATAGTTTCCCTTGCCTCCTTTGCTTTGGAAAACTCACAAACTAAAAAGCCAATGGGGCAGTGAAAATATTTTAGAAAAGCAGTGTGGATTATGGTTTCTTTTCTGACTTGGATTTACAAACTTGTGTTTTACAGGCTTACTTCCACCTAGGCATCAATGAAAAGCTAGGACTCTCCGGAAGGCCAGATAGACCTATTGGCTGCCTGGGTACATCAAAGGTGCTCCAAAATTTCCTCCTAGTGCATTGATTGTGATAGCACATGTTAAGATGATATTTGACCTACTATCCCTCTATTATCATCTTGTTATGTACTTAGGCAAATTATTTGATATTATTTCCTTTAATTCTTACCATGTTTCATATCCTAGAAGCTTTCTGGGAATAAATTATGACACGGTTGTGTTTTTTCCTAAGCTTTGTAAAATACCTTTACAACAATTTTTGTACAGACTTTTTCCATTTTATTAGAAATTATATTTTAACAGCATACTGATTAAGCAAGAAACATTAAAATTAATATCATAGATTTCATTTGCCTATTCATAATTAACATCTGTTTTAATTTAGTTGAGACATAATAATGTTCCTTTGCCTTTACATATGTTTTATATTTATTTGTTTTTTTTGTTTTCCTTCACAGATTTATCGCATTCTAGGAAAGACTGTGGTTTGTTACCCTATCATCTTTGACCTAAGTGATTTCTACATGTCTCAAGATGTTTTACTACTGATAGATGACATAAAGGTAGCTTCAGAACACATTTTGACTGAAATAGGATGACTTTATTACCATAGATTTGTATCATATGTTGTTAAATCAAATACTCCTGCATGTCTGTGACACAGGGATACACAGGGTAAGATATGAAAGTAAAACAAACATCTTTACAGAGTTTTGCTAACTGGCAGCATACAAATGAAAGATAAAAATCTGTTTTAGGTAAAGTTATTACACTGCTAGTTAAATTTTTCTAGAAGTGAAGTAAAAAGGCTAACTATTGAAAACTAGGTTTATATGAAAGACTTTTTTTAACAAAAGTTGAATTAGAATAATTTTCTTCATAAAGAATGTCCAAGGCTAGGCATGGTACTGCACACTTACAGTCCCAGCTACTTAGGAGGTAGAGATTTGAAGGTTTATGGTTCAAGGCCAATCTGAGCAAAAAGTTAGTGACACCTGTTTGAAAGCTAAGCAAGAAGGACTGAGTATGATTCAAGTGGTAGAACACTAAGTTCTGACTTCAAGCAACAGTAAACATTAAAAAATGAAAATGTCCAGTAAGACCTCACCTAACACTTGACTCTAGGAGTTGAAATCTCTACTCCCTGTTCTACTTGTACAGCATAGGACCATAAAATAATGATCTAGAGTATGAAACTTGGAGCTAGATTATATCTCTCAAAATCTTTACTTTATTGTAAAGTTGATGTACTGCAGGTGCTGGTGGCTCATGCCTGTCATCCTAGCTACTCAGGAGGCTGAGATCTGAGGATCGTAGTTCAAAGCCAGATAGGCAGGAAAGTCCATGAAACTCTTAACTCCAATTAACCACCAGAAACCCAGAAGTGGCACTGTGGCTCAAGTGGTAGAGCACTAGACCTGAGCTGAAAAGCTCAGGGATGGCACCCAGGCCCACACTGACAAAAATAAATAAATAAGTAAAAATTAAAAAAGTGATATATAGAGGGGTTACAGTTAAATAGGTCATATACTGAATACATTTCTTTTTTAACAATGTCACCTCTTCCCTCATTTTCTGACTGTTTTTTCCCCTCTCAAACCCTTTCCCCTCTCCAAGTTGAACAGATTCATTTTGAACATAGTGTCTAGATGAATATCACTACTGAATTAGTTCAATTTGTCCCACTATTTCTGTGCTTCCTCTTATGCTCCCCCAAACAGATAAATTTACATATAAGACAAAAAGTACAGAAACCAAAGAGTGACAAAAGAGGAAGAGCAAAAACAAAACAATTACAAATAATCACAAAAAAGTAAAATAAAAGGGCTGGGAATGTGGCCTAGCGGCAAGAGTGCTTGCCTCATACATGTGAAATCCTGGGTTCGATTCCCCAGCACCACATATATAGAAAATGGCCAGAAGTGGCGCTGTGGCTCAAGTGGCAGAGTGCTAGCCTTGAGCAAAAGGAAGCCAGGGACAGTGCCAAGCTCCAGGACTGGCAAAAAAAAAAAAAAAAAAAAAAAAAAGTAAAATAAAAAACCTCTTGTTTCCATTTCTTGGAGTTCATTTACCTAAGCATCACTTTGTATGCAAATTATATGCTAATAGCTATTGAGCCTTTGTGTTCCTTTCCTAAGAATATTTCCTTTGATCTCATTGTGAATGTCTGGACTGTCATATCCCAAGTGTAATTTTTTTTTTAAACCATCCATTGAGTTTACTTGTTGATTTATAGGCCCATTCTATTCACTGCAAATGAGGGTAACTGTAACCTGTGTTTTCTTTGGGCCTGGCTTACTTCACATAATATAATTTTTTACAAATCTTTTCATTTCCTTACAAATGGGGCGATATCATTCTTTCTGGAAGAAGCATAAAATTTCATTGTGTGTATGTACTACGTTTTCTTGATCCATTCATCCACAGAGGCGGATCTGTGTTGATTCCATATCTTGGCTATGGTAAAAAATGCTGCAGTACGGGGGCTGGGAATATGGCCTAGTGGCAAGAGTGCTCGCCTCGTATACATGAAGCCCTGGGTTCGATTCCCCAGCACCACATATACAGAAAACGGCCAGAAGGGGCGCTGTGGCTCAAGTGGCAGAGTGCTAGCCTTGAGCAAAAGGAAGCCAGGGACAGTGCTCAGGCCCTGAGTCTAAATAAGCCTCAGGACTGGCCAAAAAAAAAATTTTTTTTTTAAATGCTTCAGTGAACATTATTGTGTGGGTATCTTAATGTGGCCTGGTTAGTGGCCAGTTGGGTAAACACCTAGGAATGGAATTTTGGAATCATAGAGAACCTCTGTGTTTATTCATTTGAGGAACCTCCACACTGCTTTCCACAGTGGTTGAATAAGGTTACAAATACTACCAACAACGTAGTTCCCTTTTAGCCACATCCCCTCCAACAGCTGTTATTGTTGGTAATGACCATTCTAACTAGGATGACCTAGAATTACAATGCTGTATTGATTTGAATTTCTTTTATGGCAAGGTATATTGGATATCTCTTTGTCTGTTGGCCATTCATACTTCTTCTGAGAAATCTGTCTTTAAGTCTGTAGCCCATTTACTAATTGGGTTGTTTCTTTTAGGATTCTTTGGGGGGGGGAGTAATTTTTTTGAGCTCTAAGTATATTTTAGATATAAAGCCCTTGTCTGAAGCATAGCTACTAAAGATCTTTTTGCATTCTATGGGCTGTCTATCTTGCTAGATATGTGCTCTGCTGGGCAGAAACTCTTCAGTTTGATACAATCCTAGTCATCCAGTCTTAAAGAAGAGAACACACCCAAAGAAATGAAATTAGAGACAAAAATTATAGTACCATGACAGAAAACAAGCAAGATTCAGAACATTACAAGAGAATACTTTGCAAACCTTTGTGATAACAAATTGTAAAATCTGGAAGAAACAGAATTTCATTATTTCATAAATTCCATAAATGTTTGAATTTCCATTCTGATCTCCTCAATGACCCACTGATAATTTAATACTGTGTTGTTCAGTTTCCTTGAGTTAGAGAATATTCTGTTATGGCTTTTGGTGTTGATCTCTAATTTTATTCCATTGTGTTCTGACAGGAGGTAAAGAATAATCTTAATTTTTTCTGAATTTGGACAGATTTGCTTTGTGACCTAAAATTTCTATTTTGGAGAATCTTCTATGATCTGCTGTGAAGAATGTATATTATGATGCTTCTGGGTGAAATATTCTGTAGATGTCTATATAGTCTAGATGGTCAATGTAGTTATTTAAGCCTGAGGTTTTTCTGTTGAGTTTTTGCTGGCATGATCTTTCCAGAGGTAAAAGTCATGTGTTGAAATCATCAACAATCAATGTGGTTTTAGGGTAAGTAGTATTGGTTTGGTGAAGTTAGGTGCAGCATTTGGTGTATGAATATCAGAATGGTTATATCCTCCTGGATTACAGATCCCCTTATTAGTATGTAATGTCCTTCTTTGTCTCTTCTCACTAATTTTAATTTGAAATCTATTTTATCTGATATTAGTATTGCTACTCCAGCCTGTTTGGGGGAGGAGCATTTTCTTGAAAGATTTTATTTCAGCCTTTCACTTTTAGAATATGTTTGTTTTGGGGGCAAGTTGTATCTCTTGAAGACAACAGAGGGATAGATGTTGCTTTTTGGTCAAACTAGTCAACCTATATCATTTATTTGGAGAGTTGAGTCTATTAATATTGAGATTTAGGACTGAGAAGTGTTTGGTAATTCTTGCCATGTTATCCACTTTCTTAAGGTCTGTGCCTCATACTTTCTTACTATAATTATCTGGTTCTCTGGTAAGGGACCTTTTCTCTACCACTATTCTGTTCCTCTTGATTTTCTATATGTAGAACGTCTTTAAGTATTTTTTGTAGTGCTGGTTTGGTGGAGATAAATTGGTTCATTTTTTCCTCATTATGGAAAAAAATTTTTGTCCCTTGGTTATAACAATATTCTTGGTTGGTAGTTGTTTGCCTTTGAAGTGTGGCATACATCATTCCAGGCTCTCCTTGCTTTCATGGTCTCAGATGAGAAATCTGCAGTTACTCTGATTGGCTTTCCTTTATAAGTAATTAATATTTTCTCTCTGACAGCTTTAAGAATCCTTGCCTTGGTCTATTGATCTGTGCTGATTATAATGTGTGAGTGTGGTGTTCTTTTCTGGTCTGGTTTGGTTTGTTTGGAGTTCTAATGGCTTCTTGTATCTGAATGGGCCTATTGTTTTGGATGTTGGGAAGTTCTCTGCTAGACCTCTGATAAATGTTTCCTATCCCTTTTGTTTCCTTTTCTTCTTCTTCTGCAATACCAATCAGTCTTAAATTAGGTCTATTCATTAAGCCCGGAAGTTCTTGTGAGCTGGTTTCTTGTTTCTTGTCTTTGTTCTGGATATTGTCGTCTTCTTCTCTAGAATATCTACTCTCTTTGATTCCTGAGACTCTGTCTTCTGTCATCTATTTTGTTATGAAGACTTTCTACTTTTTTTCTCTGACTTCTAATTGATAATTATTGATGACTTCTCTTTATTGAGGCTTTCTTTTAAATCTTGTATAGATTTCAGTTCCTTGGTTCGTTTATCTGTGTCTTCTCTCGTATCTTTTAGCCAAGTGACTATTTTTAAATTAGTCTCCCTTTCCTTGTTTTGAAATTCATTTAATTTTCTGCTTATGGATCCTCTAATAACCTTTGGATAGTCTCATCACAGTCACAAATTAACTTGTAAAGACTTTCTATCTTTTCTTTAAACATACTTATCTGCAAGTATTTTTAAAACATTTTGAGAACTATCTTCTGGGTCCTTTTTTTTCTGCTCTATTGTTGGTTATTTTCTGTGAAAGTTGAGCTTCCTTGACTTGCCAGTTTTCTTGTGTTTCTATGGTTTTTTCTACCCATTTGGAAACAAAAGCAAATCAACTGATTACTGATGCTTCTCTGGACCATCTGCAACATGGGGAATTGTCTCTGTTTCTGACTGTGGCCTATTCAACTGCAGGCTCTTGTTGCTGGTTTTTTTCTCTTAAAATTTTGACTCCATCACTTACAAGTTTTATATATTCTTGGGCAAATTATTAAGTCTTACATGCTGCTGTTTTCTCATCCATAAGAATGAAGAAGAAGGCTGCTCTGAGTATTAAATTAGTACCTGGATATAGTAAAACTTGAGTCTGTGATAGGATAGTGATGATGGTAATAAGTAGGTAGATATTTAAGCACATAAAGCACTCCATCCACATTACTTTACTTTTAACAGATTTACTTCAAACTCTTTGACCTACTGTGCTTTAATATGATAATATAATGTAAAATGATGAGACTTAATCTTCTAAATCTTGTGAATAATATCATTCAGATGATTTTTTTTCTTCCGAGTATCATTCTTTTCTCTTCTGTATATCCTTTTTTTCTTTTTTAATAAACAAGCTAGCCTGGCTTCAACTTGAAATTCTCCTGTCTCAGAGAGAGTGTACCTGTTCACAAGACAAAAAGCCTTAAAACTGGAGCAATGTAATTACTTTCAAAAACACATTAAAATAACATGGTTTTCTTAGTCTGAATTATCTAGGCTTTGAATTCTCTTAACATGTAAGTGTTGTTGGCTTTTTATCTCTCATGGTTAAGTTCCCAGTCAGCTTAGATGTTATGCCATTCTACCCTATATCTTCTGTTTTGATAGAATGCACTGCAGTTCATCAAACAGTATTGGAAAATGCATGGACGCCCACTTTTTCTTGTTCTCATCCGGGAAGACAATATAAGGTAGGTTGATTTTTTAAAGAAGGAGTAAGGTGCTTATATCTCACAGCCATTAACACTATGAATTCTTTGGAAGCAGGGGCTCTTTGTATAGTTTTTTATTCTTCACATGTAGTGTAGTAGAGTTATTTGAATATATAAAATACTTAGCACTAGACTATTAATTCCCCATATTAACACAAGTTAATACGCTCATTTTGTTTATCTTCTTTATTTTTAGGGGTAGCCGGTTTAATCCCATATTAGACATGCTGGCAGCCTTCAAAAAAGGCATGATTGGAGGAGTCAAAGTTCATGTTGATCGTCTACAGGTAGCCTCTGAATTTCAGTATGTTTTTGTCTTACAATTATCTGCAGTACAGCTGTTTCTTAATATCTGTTCTATTTAAGATTTTGATTTAAAAATTTTATTCTGGGGGCTGGGGATATAGCCTAGTGGCAAGAGTGCCTGCCTCGGATACACGAGGCCCTAGGTTCGATTCCCCAGCACCACATATACAGAAAACGGCCAGAAGCGTCGCTGTGGCTCAAGTGGCAGAGTGCTAGCCTTGAGCGGGAAGAAGCCAGGGACAGTGCTCAGGCCATGAGTCCAATGCCCAGGACTGGCCAAAAAAAAAAAAAAAAAAAAAAAAAAAAAAAAAAAAAAAAATTTTATTCTGTACTGATCTTACTATTACTATTGATAACTCAGGTGCTTAAACAATTGTAGTTGTTTCCTAACCAAATTTTACATCTTAGCAGCTGAATTGTAACCTCATCATTGCATTTGAGGAAACAAATTTATAAGGGGGTTAAGTAACCTACTGAGTAACCTGGAATTTTAAAGTCAAGTTGTTCCATTGTTCATTTCTTTATTTTACTGTAATGTTTAGCCAGGATATAATCCTTATTTCATTTAAACACATCAGCATTATCTTCACAGCTCCTCTTTAGTTCTCTGTTAGATATAACAGCCTCTTTGTCTAAAGCCCTCTCCTATTAAATAATCTGTGCATTAGCCAATACAGATTAACTCCTGTGTCCTGAACTCTGTTGAGTTCTACCCCTCTGCTCGCACCTTTTCTTCTGCTTGGCTCTTCAGCCTTCTTCCAAGATCTTTGGGCTTTGAAGTCTTAGACTTTCAAAGACAACTCCGCAAAATGGCACAGTCTAGAAATGCCATTTCTCTTCTTTGAGACCCTTCTATGACCTTTAACTTAAACTACTTACATTATAGTTAACTAAATTCTTATTTCTTGTTAAGTAATTATGATGGTCCCAAAGGGTCTTTCATATAGTTAGTGCCCAATATTGAGTAAGAAAGAGAAGTTTATTCTTCACTGGACTTCTAAGTTCATTCCTGGTTGCAGATGAACATGTTGGGGGTGAAGGGGGATTGCTTCTGGCAGGAAGTTGAACATGGAACAGTGCCCCTAGGTTCTAATTGGAAGGAGTCATAATCTAAATGGAAAACTGAGAAGGTAACTTTCTCTAATGATGACATTAATTCCAAGGTTTTCTTCCTTCAAACATACCACACAAAACACTTTTGTGCTGTATTCTAAAATACCCAGCTAGGGGGGGAGGGAGGGGGGCATGAGGGACAAGGTAACAAACAGTACAAGAAATGTATCCAATGCCTAACGTATGAAACTGTAACCTCTCTGTTCATCAGTTTGATAATAAAAATTTGAAAAAATAAATAAATAAAATAAAATACCCAGCTACTTTTTGCTAGACTAGCAACTTTATTATAGTCAACACAACTTAAGAAAATATTATATAATAATGTTCTCTATATGTTCTCACCAAACATACTGTACATAAGGCATTTTATATATATCAATTTTATTACTGTTGCACTTAGTGATATATGGACAATTAATTTGGTGTCTAGAAAACACCAACAAAAAAAGATAAGAACAGTGGGTTGCCAGTGGATCACACCTATAATCCTAGGTACTCTGGAGGCTGAGATCTCAGGATTGTGGTTCAAAGACAGCCTGGGCAGGAAAGGCTATGAGACTTATCCACAATTACCCACCAAAAAAAGCCTGAAGTGATGCTGTGGCTCAAATGGTAGAGTGCTTGCCTTAAGCAAGAAGGATGCCAAGGACAGTATCCAGGCTCAGAGTTAAAGCCCCAGGACTGACACCCCCATACACACACATTTGCTTTTATTTTTATATGACATTTTATATTCATATATGTGTGGATGGATGAATAGGTAGGTAGGTAGGTAGGTAGGTAGGTAGGTTGGTAGGTAGATAGATAGATAGATAGGTAGGTAGATAGATAGATAGATAGATAGATAGATAGATAGATAGATAGAGAAATAGATAGTGATAGACAGATTTTTTTTTTTTGCCCTGAGGCCTGGGCTCTGTCCCTCAGCTGTTTTTGTTCAGGGATAGTACTCTATCACTTGAGCCACAGTGCCACTTCAAGCTCTTTATGATGGGTAATTGTAGATAAGTTTCATGGCCTTTCCTGCCCAGGCTGTCTTTGAACCACAATCCTGAGATCTCAGCCTCCTGAGTACCTAGGATTATAGGTGTGAGCCAGTGATGTCCAGCAAGGCACATATGTTTTGAAAGCAGAGAAGTCAACAAGTCAAATAGCGCATTAAAGTCTGCTAATAGTTCATGCCTATAATCTTAGCTACTCAGGAGGCTGAGGTCTGATGATTATGGTTTGGAAGCAAGCCCAGTACAAAAGTCTGTGAGACTCTTACCTCCAATTAACAGCAAAAATCTGGAACTGGAACTGTGGCTCTAGTGGTAAAGAGCCAGCCTTGAACAAAAACGCTCAGGGACAGTGCTCAGGTTCTGAGTTCAAGGCCCAAAATAAATAAATAAGTGAAAAGAAAGGCAAACTTAACAGAGACCTAAGTATATAGTGTTATAAATGGCATATTTCATACCCACTTGCTGGTGGTTGAATTTGTGTACTTGATTAATTTTTATCTACATTACAATCTCCTCCACATGTTATCTATTTTATTTTTTGTTTTAAATTTTCCTTTTTATAGTAACCTACTCCTGATTTGTAGATCTTGTATTTTGTGTTTTTTCTAAGGAAACTAGTTGGAAATTTTTTGCAAATTTCTCTGAAATTCCTTTTTAAGTTTTTTGTTTTGTTTTGTTTTTTTCTCCTCAGTCTTTCATGTTGAAAGTATCTGTTACATAGCTGGTGAGCCTTAGCTTTTATTCATTTTGTTCCATTCATTTTTAAAAAAGGAGGAAGGAAGTTTTTTGGTGACACACCTTGCAGTCTCACCACTTGGGAGTCTAATGCAAAAGGACTGTGAGTTTGAGGCCACTATGGACTACATACCCAGTTTCAAGATAGCCTGAGCAACCTCCTGACAACCTGTCTTTTGAAGAAAAGGAAAGGAAGGAAGAAAGAAAGGATAATAAAAAAAATAAGAAAAAAGTTATATAAGGGTCAAATATTAGCTATATAGTCTTTCATATAATATTTGATCCTCTTCTCTACTTTGTCTTATATTTTGGAGACAGCCTTTATTCAGAGAAAAAGCCTTTTATCTCCTAGAATTCAAGGAGATGCAAGTAGATACTAACTTCTAAGCTATTTAGAGAAGTCCTGAACTTTTGGATTAGCCACTATATATAGAGTGTCAGTAAATATACTGTTTTTAGTTCCCTCTCCCCTACTCCCTCAGTATACCCACCCATCCAGAACCTGGGAATCTTCTGTTCTTTTTAACCAAACAGATTTATACCTTAGTTATTTTCTCCTACTATTACTTTAGTGGGACTTGAGTTAAGATATGTGTGATAGTCACATTAACCAGAAATCCACTATTGCCTTTGCACTGTACCCACATATCCCTACCTCTACAAGATCTACCTAGGTGTGTTTCTAATCCTTACAAGAAATAGACTTACCATTTTTTAAACACACACACAGTAATATTAGACAGGCACCAGTAGCTCACACCTGTAATCCTAGTTACTCAGTCCTAGCTACTTAGGAGTTTGAGATTAAAGGATTATGGTTAAAAGCTAGCTCAAGGAAGAACTATCTATGAAACTGTCAAATTAACCAAAAAAATGCTGGACTGAAGGCATGGCCCAAGTGGTAGAGCACCTGCTGTGAACAAGAAAGCCTAGAGTTTGACCACCAGCTGTGAACAAGAAAGCTGAGTGAGAATTCCAGCCCAAATAAAGGGGAAAAATTAATAAACTATAAATTATTAGTTTCTCCTAAAATAACATATTGGTCTATTATAAGCATAGTCAGAATTTCACTGGTAATCAAACAGCATTTAGTAGTCCCCTAAAGCTAAAAGGACAAAAATTGAATTTCAAGGCTTACCAAAGGGAAAGATTTTTTTTTTTTTTTTGGCCAGTCCTGGGCCTTGGACTCAGGGCCTGAGCACTGTCCCTGGCTTCTTCCCGCTCAAGGCTAGCACTCTGCCACCTGAGCCACAGTGCCCCTTCTGGCCGTTTTCCATATATGTGGTGCTGGGGAATCAAACCAAGAGCTTCATGTGTAGGAGGCAAGCACTCTTGCCACTAGGCCATATTCCCAGCCCAGAAAGTTTTTTTTTTTATCTCATATTTTTGTGTGACATTATCAGAAGGATATGTCCTAAACAAACGGGAATCCAAAGCAATTCAGTTCTCACAAAGAGGAGAAAAAAGTACCCAGACTCTAAAGGTATTTCTAAGTACCTTATATGCAATGTCTGTTTGGGGTTTGTTTTTTGTTTTATTTTTTTGGAAGGTTGTTTTGGTGATGGTAGCAACATTTAAGATAATATCTCATATGTAGCCCACATGCCAAGACTACATTATGTATTTTTCATTTAAAAACTAGCCCTCTGGCTGGGGATATAGCCTAGTGGCAAGAGTGCCTGCCTCGGATACACGAGGCCCTAGGTTCGATTCCCCAGCACCACATATACAGAAAACGGCCAGAAGCGGCGCTGTGGCTCAAGTGGCAGAGTGCTAGCCTTGAGCGGGAAGAAGCCAGGGACAGTGCTCAGGCCCTGAGTCCAAGGCCCAGGACTGGCCAAAAAAAAAAACTAGCCCTCTGGAATGGGTGAAAAGACCAACCCTCTTGAAAGGCTGTGCCTTAAGAATAAGAATACAAAGAGTAGAAAAGACCATTTAAATCCTCAAGTACTGCTGTAGTTATTTATGCAGGGTTTGTTGTTGTTTGTTTGTATTTGCTGCTTAAGTCAAAATTTTACTATAGTCCAGGTTGATCTCAAACTTGGACCCTTCTGCTCTCCTCCCCCAAGTGCTTAAAATTAGCAGTGTGTGTCACCTTACCCAGAACACTCTGTTTTCTTTTGCATTTAAAAATTACCAGGCAAATAAGAAGAAAAAAGATCAAATACCTAAAACAAAGAGGAAACACATACATTAGAAATAGTCCTATATTATATATATATATATGTGTGTGTGTGTGTATATATCAAATATACATATCGAATAATATATATATAGGCAAAAACAGGCTTCCATATGACTATGATCAGTATGTTTAAGAAATAAAAGCTGCCTGGGAAATATGAATCCCTAAGCTCAAACCCCAATACCACATCCAAGTAGAGAAGTTATTAGAATTTCAGACTATTAAATAAGAGTCAAATAGAAGTTCTAAATGAGCATTTAAGTCATTAAGAACTGAGAGTTCAGTGAACTAGTGGTGCATGCACAGTATCACCGTAACACTATGTGGTGCCCTCACCATACATACAGGTGCATAAAACAGGATGTGACCAAGAAGTTTCATATGCTGATCATCTTTTGTAGATTATTTAGGTACACTTGGTTGAAAATTAATGAAGTTTATTTTCATATTATACACAAATACATTTTCAGTGATTAGATGATTTTATGTTAAAAACCACAAAATTTTCTATTATAATTTAGATGTTACATTACATATTTGGGTGTGTTCCAATGCTGGAGCTTGAACCCAGGGCCCTAAGTTTTTGTTCCTCAAGATTAGTGCTCTACCACTTGAGCCATAGCTCTACTTCCAGTTTTCTTGGTGTTCAATTGGAGATAAGAGTGTCATGATTGGGCTGGCTTCAAACCATGATCCTTAAATCTCTCTAACCATGATCCTTAAATCCCTCTGTAGCTAAAATTACTGCCATGTGCCACTGGTGCCTGGTAATCTATTGTAATTTTTAAAAAGCATCAAAATTCTTTCAGACTTTCATTTTAGCACATGGTAACTGTCAGTGCTTGATGTTAGCAAGTCCTTAGTTCTGAGCTAAATTGAAGTTTAAAATAATTTTACTTTGGTTTAAGATTTAATATTTTGCCATATCTTAGGGCATTTACATTTCATTGAAGGGTTTTAGACAAATTATAGAAGTAAGACAATAAAAGATTTCTCTGGGCTGGGAATATGGCCTAGTGGCAAGAGTGCTTGCCTTGTATACATGAAGCCCTGGGTTTGATTCCCCAGCACCACATATATAGTAAACAGCCAGAAGTGGCACTGTGGCTCAAGTGCCAGAGTGCTAGCCTTGAGCAAAAAGAAGCCAGGGACAGTGCTCAGGCCCCGAGACCAAGCCCAAGGACTGGCCAAAAAAAAAAGGGTTTCTCATTTTATTTCCTTTTTAACGTCAAGGACAGCATAAAATTTTGAAATTGGAAAGATAACCCTTTTTTCATCTGAAATTGGAAAAGTTACTGTTAAAGACAGCATCTTCATACTCTGTCTGGCATAGGCAGTTAGATTATGAGACAGATTGTAAGCCCTTGTGACATAGGACACAAAGTAGAACCACAAATCCTTTATGTCTTATGTTCTGGACCTAATCTCTGACCACTTTCCTGCTTTATTAGTTAGCTTTTGTTACTCTTGACAAAAATAGCTGACATTAACAACCGAAGAAAGTTTTAGAGACTTAAATCCATGGTCACTTGGCCCCCATGCATGTGTGCAAAACATCATGGCAGTAGGAGCATGTAGTAGAGCAGAGCTACTCCTTATGGCAGAGAGGAGGCAGATAGGAAGGAGCCAGGGGACTGGTATTACTTTCAATCACAGGCTTCCAGTGAGCCTCAGCAAGGTTCTAAAGTTTCTACACATTCTCAAAGTAGTGCCACCAGCTCAGTACCAGGTATCCAGCATGTAAGCCTGTGAGAGACATTTCATATTCAGATATCATGACACCTGCCCATTCTATTTCAACACACTCTTAATTGCTTCTAAAATACTAACCTTGGTCCTGCCTCAGGACCTTTCCACTTGCTATTCCCTCTGCCCTGCACTTTTCCTTCAGATGTTCTATCATTGATCGCAGTCCGTCCTTCAGTCTCCCATTGCTTTGTACCTTATTAAAATGTTCCTCTCTGATATAAAACAGCTAAATTCCATCCTTCTACTCCTTGTCCTGGGCACATTTCCCTACCATTCTTATTTTACGTAGTACTTATTTTTCTATCTTGTATCATTATCTGAAGAGTATTTAGTTTGCTTTCTTCCCTTTACATGTACCTATAAAATCAGCTTCAAAAAAGCAAAGATTTTTTTCTATTTTGTTCTTGTTAATTCTCAACACTAAAGGTAATTGCTCAGTAAATATCTAACAAATTAACTTACTAAAGAGCAAGAAGTAAAGATGTGAACCCGATTGTTAGGTAATATCATTTAGCAAACCTCAATTACGCTTAGCACTGTTGTCTACCTAGGCACAGACCCTGTTCTTAGGGAGCTCATAGTCCTCAGCTTACCTGATCGTAGTTGAACCACATGAAACATGCAGATAGGTTGCATATTTGGCCTTTCTTACTCATACTCTGCATGGAGTCTTCAGAGTAATTGCTGGCTTTTGTCCATACTACCATCTATAAGCAAATTATCTCTTGAGTTATTTGTGTATTTCTACTCAAAGAAAAAGCACAACTCTTAATGGTTTGCAAACATAATCAAATTTTCCTATGAGCTCTTTCTTTATACTTGAAATAATAGTCTTAATCAAAGAATTGTTTGATAATACTATTGATCACTATATGGTATAATTCACTTCTCACCATTAACCACTGCTTGAGCCTAGAGTCATTTAGCTTGCCTAACTTAGGATCAAGAACTAATGGAAAATAAAATGATCAATTACAGGTGGCCATGTGCCAGAATGGAGTAAAGCTTCAGCTTATAGATAGAATCAATGTCTTCATAATCATGGAAAAGGAAGACTTTATAGTATCTCACAATTGAACAGTCCTAAACCAAACTAGTAGTATCCAAAGCGTAATATGTATTGTCTCTTTCCAAAATTATTTTAGCATTCCGATTATTTTATTCTGATAAACACTGAATTATTATCATTCCAACTTTAAAATAAATAACTATAGGACTGGCAGTGTATCTCAGTGTAGTTGTGCATGTGCACAAAGGCCCTGAGTTAAAATATCAACATTTACTAAGTGCTCCAATTCTAAGAATAGAGAGTTTATCTCATGTTGACCTTCCTTCCTATTTATTATGACTTATGGATCTGTTACTTGATGTATATATTTTGGTTATAGATGTATATGTTCTATTTGGTTTTGTTTTATGTAGAAGCCTTTCGAGTTTTAGAATGCTTATATAAGGAAGTATATTAAGTAAGCTTTTTTTTCTTTTTAAGTATTATATAAATGTACATCACCTTTATAATAACAATAAAAATTTTAAGTATGTGCACAGGCCAAGAATATGGCCTAAAGAATCTAAGAGTTTTGAATCTTTTCTCATCACATTTCAGACACTAATATCTGGAGCTGTAGTAGAACAACTGGATTTTCTAAGAATCAGTAACACAGAAGAGTAAGTTCTTTTGGTTTAATTTCATTTTTGCATTTCTTAAGATTACTTAAGAAAAAAAGAAATCTGAAATATTATATTTTAATTTCTAGGCTTCCAGAATTTAAGAGTTTTGAAGAACTAGAATTTCCCAAACATTCAAAAGTTAAAAGACAAAGCAGCACCCCTGATGCTCCTGAACTGAAACAGCAACCAAGCATCACCATTAGTGAATGGAAAAACAAATCAACCCAGGAAATTCTGCAAAAGCTGAATGTGAGAAAGATGTAGTTCCCACAAGGTTCTAGGGGAGATTGCCAGACAAGAACAACCAGTCAGGCCTAGTATCTTTTTATGCTCTCAAAGAAGGTAGCCGGTAATCTAGATGTAGATGGCCATGGTACTTAGAGCAATCAGAAGTGCTTTTTGTCTTGATTTAGTATGGGTGTCTTAAGGAGCACAGATGAGTGGGATTGTATGTGTTAAGTCAATGGCTTGGCCTGTGGGGTTTCCAGATTTTTCTTTCAGTGCTTCTTTTCTTCCTTTCCAGTTCCCATCCTGCTCACTGTTTGGGTCCCAGGCTTGGGTTTTCTCTCCTGTCACTGAGGAAAGCAGTCCTCTGACTGAATCATGAGGATATTTTAGCAATCTAATGTTCTGATTTTCTTAAGATTATTTACATGGTTTTTTTAAAAAGAAGGGTGTGAGTAGCATGTAATACTAACTCAAAGATATGAAATCCATCTGGCATAAATGTGAACACTGTGGCATCCTATGTGGACATACAGATTTAAGCATATAAACTAGGTACATATCCTTCCAGATATCATCAGTCTTTGGTATTAATCCATTGTATATAGATCCACATACGTGTGAATACAATATAATAGTCATAAAACACATAGCACAATGCCCTGAAACATGATAAGTATTTTGTACATGTCTCTACCTCTCATGCTTCTCTTCACAATAGGTTGATGTCAGTATGGTCTCCCATTTACAAATAAGTATAATTAAGAACATAGTTAGGTGCCAGTGGCTCATGCTTGACACTGTAGCTACTTAGGAGACCAAAATCTAAGAATCAGAGTTCGAAACCAACCTAGTCAGGAAAGTCCATGAGACTGGTTTTTTTTTCACCCATGAGACTCTAATCTCCAATTAACACCAAAAAATGGCAAGTGAACCTCTTGCTCAAGTGGTAGAGTGCTAGCCTTGAGCAAAAAGCACAGGCTCTGAGAGCAAGCCCCAGGACTGGCACAGAAGAAGAAAATAAGGAGGAAGAGATGATGATCATGACGATGGTCGTGGTGGTGGTGGTTAATGATGAGAATAACTCAGGTGATAACTTAATCCCCTCACAAGTTCTTCAACAATGTAAACTCCATAAGTCTGATTTGTTTCTTGTCTACCTCCTTGCCCCAACTTCATATCAAGTTTTTGGTGTGCCTCCAGTTTCCTTATGAGGCCATGTTAGTCTGTCTTCTAGGATAAGCCAGTTGTTTTCATCTTTACTGCACATTGGAGTCACTCAACATGTTCTTCTAAAGACATCCATTGCCTTAATCCCAGCCCCTGTAAAGGGAAGTTATTGTAGCAGATGAATTTGATGTTGTTAACCAGGTGACTAAAAGAGGAAGATTATTGGTTAGGCCTAATGCAATCACAATAGTCTTTATATGTGGAAAAAGGATACAGAAGCTCTAGTGTCAGTAAAGCAGTGAGAGGAAGATTCCACTCGTCATTGCAGCTTTAGGGATGGGTACAGACACTAGCCAAGGAACATGATCAGCTGATAGAAGCTATAAGAAGTAAGAAAACAGAGGAGGTGTTTGTAGAAAAATGACTCTCCCTAGACACTGCCTCCAGGAGGAAGTACAGCTGCCAACAGCTTTGTTTTAGTCTAGTGAAACTCATTTCAGACTTTTTTGAACTACAGAACTGCAAGATAATAAAATTGTGTTTTTCTTTTTTTTTTTTTAAGAAAATAGTAGTGGTTAAATGACTTAGCAAAGTCTCAGAGTATGGCATTATCACTATTAATGCTTGTAGACAGCACAGTTTCTGTCCATTGCTTATCTTATTTCCTGAGAAAATTGATTATTAAAACCTGCCACCCCATGAAACCAGCTTGTCTAGCTTCTATCTTCAATATCTTTAACTAACAACTTTAGAACAAGCATCTCATGCTTGTGTCAATGGATTTTACTTTCTCCAACTTCCATTCTGAATCATATTGTTTGGAGACTAGTTACTCCCCAGGGATCATCTGAAATTTGCTTCATGCCAGTTCCTCATGCTGATTTGTGTTTCCAGGACTGTGGTTGTCTGGCCAGCCAGACCATCCTACTGGGCATACTGCTTAAAAGAGAAGGCCCCAACTTCATCACAATGGAAGGTAAGAGTACATGTTTGAGAGAACATTTTCAATAGAACCTATCCTTGAACATTTATCAGATATGTATATAAAATACCCACTAAAACATTAAAAGTTATTTCCTCCTCCATTAACCCTCCCCCCCCTTTTAATGGAAAAATGTTCATTTACACCTTAGAATAGAATGAACAGTTTGATATATGAGCTTCTAAATGGTTTCCATTCAGTGATGCTTGTTTCTCTTACTGTTTCATTAGTGCTGTAGCCTGTATTCTATCTGTGACTGTTAACCTCTGGTGACTCCATAGTTGTTTATTGACTGCTTCTTTTTCCAGTTTTATTTAATGTGATTTTTCAAGAATAATATTGAGTAGTTATATCTACAAAAATTAGGTCCTACAGCAGCCATTTGGAATGGAAAATGGCATTTAGTAGAATTGTTCTCTGAAGATAGTTAATAAAAATAAATAAATCTTTTGTAATCATGTCTTTGCTCAGTCTGCATTAAGGATGCAGTCCTCAAGTCCACGCGTATGGAATTCTTGAGTTCTACATCATGATTCACTTTGGACATCTTATAGTATAGAATTAGCAGAATATTTTTCAAGTACTTAATTTCTAGCTACTTAGATTTTTTGGTGCATCTGGAAATGTTCTCTTCAGGGATGTATGTTGGTTTGATTAGAATTGAAGACTGGGATACTGTTCTAAATACTAGTGAAATTAATAATGTTATGGTTGTAGTAATGAACTAACCATAATTGTTTACTCAGGTGAAGTCTATTTGGTTCTTGCATTACTATACTGAGATAACCTTGAGTATTATTAAGTAAATTTCAAACAAAACCCTCATGTTTCTAATTATTCTTAAAGCTAAATATAAACAAAATCTTAATTATACCAGAGACAGTCATTGACATTTAAACTTTGACTAAATAAAAACAAAGAGTTTAAAAATTGAACATTTTATTAAGGACCTAGAATTCTGAATGGTTATTTTAACATTGCTTTTAAACTGTGTGTGCGTGTGTATGTGTATAGACATATACATATATAGATATGTATATAGATATATACATATATAATTTATGTATATGTAGTTTGTATATGTGTGGTTTATAATGAAAATGTTGAAGTAACTTTTTTTTTTTTTTTTTTTTTTTTTTTTTTTTTTGCCAGTCCTGGGCCTTGGACTCAGGCCCTGAGCACTGTCCCTGGCTTCCTTTTGCTCAAGGCTAGCACTCTGCCACTTGAGCCACAGCGCCACTTCTGGCTGTTTTCTGTATATGTGGTGCTGGGGAATCGAACCCAGGGCCTCATGTATACGAGGCAAGCTCTCTTGCCACTAGGCCATATCCCCAGCCCTGAAGTAACTTTTAAACCATTTTATAACCTTGGCAATTAATGTTCATCTTTTACTTGGATATTTTAAATACTTTAAAAGTTATAAATCTGCAAACCCTATGCTGCACTGAAAATCACAAGCATCTACAGAATTTTAACATAGTTTTATCTAATGTAATAGGCTATAAACATAAGTTGAGAGGAAATGTTAAAGGAATTGTTCTTTACCTTTACTTCCTTTATATGTTCTGTCTTGTCATATTGTTTCCTATAAACTGGAGGAGACCAAACCACGTGTTAAATGTGGCCAGAGAATAAAGCCCAGGGGTGTGGTTTTGAGCTCTAGCATATAGTGCTACTAGTCTCATACAGAAAAGGGCATTAATAAACGTTCATTGGTCAAGCATATAAAGCATCATTATATTTAGTCTACAATGTTTACTTAATAAACTATTTTACTGTATTCTGGTTTCTTTGTTTTCTGCAGTAAATTAAAATAAACTTTTTATTTGTTTAAAAGCTTAGATTATGTTTCTAACCAAGAAAATAATTGAATTTCAATAAATGAAATCTTAATCAAATCATAAATTCAGAGTAAAGAGGCACAGGTGCTGGGACATTCACATGGGTCTATTATTTAGACTACATATTAGAATATGTCAGTCCAGAAGATTAATGAATGGGTGTAGCAGCACTAGAGGAACAAAATAAAAATTTATGAATGATTTTTAAAGGGGAATAAATGTTATATGTTTAATTTAACAGCTTTCTTCATCCAGTACTCTATTATCCAATGTCTAGGTACTGTTTCTGATCACATTGAGAGAGTCTATAGAAGAGCCGGCAGCAAAAAGCTTTGGTTTGTATTAATGTCCTTGTCATTATGTTATAATTTTGTATTGTCATATTCATTAGCCTAAAGATAACAGTCCAGTCTTGAAGATGATTATTTATTATAATTCTTTTAGATTCTGAGATTACAGCTCTGTGATTCTAAGGATATACCTATATTCCCTCATAGCATGTGTATCCAAAGATACTAAAGAAAAATATCTGAGAATAAAGATCCCAATAAGGATTAAGGATTAAGACTGGATAGATTTCACTGGAATGGCATGCTCATGATTCCCAAGGGAAAAGAATACAAGGTAGTTTATTCCTAAAGTTGGATGAAACCCAGTGGCTTTTTAAAAACTGGTCCTGAGGCTTGAACTCTGGAAGTGGGCACTATGCCTAAGCTCTTTTGCTCAAGGCTACCACTTGAGCCACAGCTCTGCTTCCAGCTTGTTCTGTGATTTAATTGGTGATAAGGGTCTTATGGACTGTCCAGCCCTGGCTGGCTTCAAACCTTGATCCTCAGATCTCAAGTCTCCTGAGTAGCAAGGAGTACAGGTATAAGCCATGGGTGCCTGCTACTGTGGCTTTTTGAAAAATACTTTCTTCTACAGAGGTTATCTCTTCCCAGAGATTTTTTTTAAAGTAAATGTAGTTAAGTATGTCTAAGTTCACAATGAAAAAGGTATGCCTAAATGAAAAATCTGAATTTTCATGTAGTTCTAACAGTTTTATTAACTGAATCTAACAAATGTTGAAAGTAAGAGTATATTTTTACTTTTTAGTGACCACTTCTTCCTTAACTTTCAATAAACCTCAGGTTTCTAATCTCTAAAATAAGGAGACTATACAAAACAATCCCTTAAAATTATTTCTCATCTGTCTTTATACCTGTCTTCCTACCTGGAAGAAATAATATAATAATCTTAGGATCTAAATAATTCATGTTTCCATCCTAAATTTTCAGTACAGTAAGTCTTATAAGCCAATAGATATTTCAAATATGGCCTATAGTCTTATTTTTGGCTAAAAAACAATCTGTTCTTGCTTTCTGTATTATACTTGTATTTTGGATGAGGCATTAACTAGCAAATACTTAGAATGCTGACTGTTATGTTTAAGAGAAAAAAATCCTAGAAGTTTTATTCATTCTATTTTCCCTTTCATGGCTTTCCACTGACATCCCCAGGTTGGCCGTGCGCTATGGGGCTGCATTTACCCAGAAATTTTCTTCCTCTATAGCCCCGCACATTACTACTTTTCTGGTACATGGCAAACAGGTAACATGAACAGAATTTGGAAACTCAAGCTGCTTGAACGTGTGGGCTTTGCACTCTACAGGTTAAAGTGTGGCAGTGAAAACTTTTCTAGCAGTAGAAACTGCTTGCTTCCCTAACCTTATCAGTGATTGGCTTCCTTTTCTTCTAGTCCATTTTTGTTAAAATCAAGAAATAGGAATTCTTTTTAGAGGCATACTTCCATGGATATCCTAACGTGTGTGTGTGTGTGTGTGTGTATACACACACACACACACACACACACACACACACACACAGAGTCATCTGTGGTGCTTGAACTGTGGGCCTGGGCTGTGTCCCTGAGCTCTTCAGCTCAAGACTAGCCCTCTACCACTTGAGCCACAGCACCACTTCTAGTTTTCTGGTGATTAATTGGAGAATCTCAATCCTCAGATCTCAGCTTCCTGAGTAGCTAGGATTACAGATGTGAGAGACCAGTGACCAGCCTAAAAATATATTTTTAATACTAATTAAAATCTATTTTATTTTCTCTATCTAAATGTTCCACATGAATTCTTACTTCTGAAGGGAAACAATGCCTTATGTATTGCATGTGCTGTGTTTCTTTCAAAATCTGTTCTTCCTACATTCTAAGAGTTCCAGGAATGTAAAAATAGCAGTGTGAATTCCTTCCCCTAACATTCAGGCTTTATCAAGAAGAAGGAGTTCCTTGCATTTCACTGGGGCACTTTCTACTATTTAATACTTAGTGAGCCTTCTAATCTAGGGACTTCATTATGTAGGTACCAAAAAATCATGATTTAAATTGGTGGTAGGAACAATTCACATCTACCAGTGATAGATTTATTAATTGAATTGATCATGAAAAATCAGAGTATCCTCTTAATTCATCCCTGTACTCTCCTCCCCCATTCCAATCAAAGAAGCTCCCTTTCTTTTGGAATGATGTCACCACTAGTCTCTTTGGCAAAGCCTTGTGGCAGGGCCATCACTTCCTAATTCTAGATAGTCTTACAGTCTCAAATATTTTTATATTAGGTTCAATATCTTGGACTTAAGGATCCAGCTGTGTAAGTCTTTAAGGTTCTCCAGTCAGGAACCTCATTCTTTATCTTTTAGATTTGTGAACATCTGGCCTGCTCTGTTCTTTGCCCCCAGGTCGGTTGTACGCCGTGCAGCAAGTCTTTTAAGTAAAGTAGTCGACAGCCTGGCCCCATCCATTACTAATGTTTTAGTGCAGGGAAAACAGGTAAGTATCTGCTTCCCAGACACTCACTCAGTTACAAAGATTTCTGGGTAGGACTCTCAGTTTAAAATTTACCATACTCCAGTAGCAGACCTCTCATAGATTAACATTGACTTGGACATTTCTTCAAAAGACTCCCTCCCCAAATAATAAAAATAGATGTGCAGGTCTAAAGCTACATAGTTGTTAAATGGTCTATCCTTCTTTCATGCTGCACCTCAAAGCTGTAATTTTCAACTCCTATGTTCATGTGAGATCATTTCAGATGCTGATGTTGACATGGAATGAAACCTACTCAGTACTCAGTTTAGGATAGGTAGAGTAAAGGCTGGTGCATAGCAAAGGACACATTTTCCCTCCTTAGATTTGATAACCCTTTAGGATGCATTGGTGTTGAAGCAGAGCCAGAGTCAACAGATCCTTCGCTCTCTGGGCCATCTCTTCCCCTGCTCCTCATCATCAGAGATCATTTTGTAACTTCCTTCTCATAGAAGCCATGTTTGGTCTCAGGACTCAACACTTCTCACAGTCTGCCATGTTCCCAGCCCACGTGAACATGTGTTTCTCACTTTGTGATAGGCTTTGAGCCTCTAGATATCAGAGCCTAGGTCTTGTCCCGCACCCATCTCTGTGTAGCCACTGTGGGGCCCAGTTTGGAGAAGTTCTTATTAAAGGTGGGTTAAGTGGAGGCTGTGCATGTGGACCTGAGGAGTGGGATGTGACTGTACATTTTTTGTTTTGTGTCATTTAATCTCTAATTTCCTGGCTGAATCATTCTCTGATTAAAATGAAAAGCAATTGCTTTCTCCTTTTTTGGAATGTATGTGCTTTCACTGTGTTGTACTGACAACTAACCTAGAGACATAAAAAAACTTTAGTAATGTTTAATACTTTAACCTTTTTAATAGAAGCACCAGTTGCTCGCATTTGAGGGCTCTTAATTAAGTTAAAAATTATTTTATCCTGGTATACAACTTTTAGAATGTCAGATTAATTTTTATTTTACTGAAGAATTTCAATTGAAAATAATTATACTAATAAAACCCTCTTACAAAAAAGTTATTTTTATATCTGTTGTTTTTTCTGTGTTCTCCAAATTATTAAAAGGTAGACTTTTTGGACAGTGTTAAAGTATATTTTTATTTTAAAGTTTTTTATAAAACATGCATAACATAAATTTTATCATTTTAACCTTTTTGTTTTGGTTCAGATGCTTGAACCCAGGTCCTTTTACATTCTCTACTACTTAGTAATATGAATCACCCAGTTTTTGCTATTGTAAGCATACAGTTCATTGGTGTGAAGCATAATCACATTTTGTGTAATTACTATTACCATCCAACTCCAGAACATTCTCTTTTTACTTAACCAAAAATCAAGGAACAGGAAGCCAGTAATAAAATTTCTTTTCTTACCAGCATCTTTTTCCCTAGCCACAGAGTCTTATGTTATTCCTGTGGACCATTCCAGTTGTGAAAGAAAGTTCAAGAATGGGAGACTATTTTCCTTGATGTGAGGTCCCTGTCGTATATCTGAAAATAAACACTAAATTGTCCTTCATGGACTGGGAATGTGGCTTAGCAGTAGAGTGCTTGCTTTGCACGCATGAATCTCTGGGTTCGATTCCTCAACACCACATAAACATAAAATGCCAGAAGCAGTGTTGTGGCTCAAGTGATAGAATGCTAGCCTTGAGCAAAAGGAAGCCAAGGACAATGCTCAGGCCCTGAGCTCAAGCCCCAGAATTGGCAAAAACAAACAATGGACCTCACACTAGAAGTAGGTGGTTTAGATTGGCCTGGTCTCCTCTGTGCAGTATGTGCAAGGTGCTTGTGGTCCATATAATAAGACCCTGCTCCTGCAGCGCAGAAGCCTCAGAGGCTGCCTTTTGGCTGTGTCTTGACTACTGCCCATCAGACCATCACATCTCCAAGGTCACTTGCTTGCTGGGTAAGCCTGGGGAGCTTCAGCTCAGCTTCATGACCAGGTCCATGAAGTCTATGCCTTGATTCAACCTTAGCCCATTACAAGAAAAATAAAAATGAGCATTAACTCATTTATGATATGCCACCCTAAAAACAAAAATACTATCATTCTGCAAGAGATTGTCACATCATCTCAAACACTTTGAAAACATATAGTGGTTTGATCATCATTGCTTCCACTGGCAATGGCATACCTTCTCTTTGTTTTCTTCTTTACATGGTGGCATTTTAATAAAAGTGACCATAGTTGCACTAACTGGTTTATATCACTATTGTATGATTAATCAGCAATTCTTAGTTTTCAACTCCATTACAGAAGAGAGTCAAAGCTCTCCATGTTCTCTCTCCTCTGAAAACACAAAATGACCCATGAGGTGCTGTTTTGTCTCCTGCCTTTTACACTGTGCATAAGAGATGGAAGGAAGTGATGAGAAGGAAGGAGCTTATTGACTCCTGGGAATCTAAGGAGGAAGAGAACAGAGGGAGAGACCACAGGATTCTCCTCAGTGACACTCTGCTTTGAGTTCCCCTTTCCTTTGTGCCATTTCCTTTCCCAGGCTTGTTGGAAACCTCATTCATTCCTTTGCACAGGTCAAAGATTATGCATCAGGAATTTTAGTCCTCTATACATCCCTGACTTTATGTCAGGGGAAGTAAGGTCTATATTACTTTGCACCTGCATTTGAACAAGTTTCAGTGTTGTTGAAGAGTCAAAGTTTCTACCTGAGCAACTGTAAAAGTATATCTCACAAATACTGAATTGTAGAGCTTATGCAGTAAAATAAAACCATTCAGTTTATTCTGATTCTCTGGAGAGTTTCTAATACTTAAAGTCATTCCAATTTTTTTGTCTTAATAATTGTCTCTATCCACTCACCTTCACTCCCCTGAGACCCTCACCTGACCTTATATTTTAGACTAGACTATGAACCACCATGAACTCCAGTGGGAGTCATGCTTTCAAAACCATTTTAATACATAGCAGGAGCAAGTTATTCAGCCTAATTCCCTAGTTTGTGTAGAGCAGTTTCAGCCTGCCAGTCATCCTGAGCCTTGATTTTTTTTTCTTTTACCTTTTAGTGGCTAGGAAATCTCTACAATAAAATTCTGCCACTTACAGGTAACTCTGGGTGCCTTCGGACACGAAGAAGAGGTTATCTCAAATCCTTTGTCTCCAAGAGTGATTAAGAACATCATCTACTATAAGTGTAATACCCACGATGAGAGGGAAGCAGTCATTCAGCAAGAACTGGTCATCCATATAGGCTGGATCATCTCCAATAACCCTGAGTTATTCAGCGGCATGCTGAAAATACGCATCGGGTGAGTGCATAAAGAAAATTGTTCAAGTGGTGCTTTGACAGACTTGGCCTTTCCATGTGAAGCAGTGCTCCAAGTATCTGGTGGGTATTTCCAAACATGCTTCTTTCCTCTAAGCCATGAGACAGCATCTGGTATACAAAGAATAAATGCCAGTTGCCTGAAAATAAAGCATGTTTATTTAACTCCCACCTCCTGTTACACATATTGAAGTAACTGCTCTCTAGCAAAAATCAACTAGCAATTTCAATGCTGTGTAATGTAAAGCACTAAGCACAATATTTGTAAATAATATCTGTAAATAAAATGGGCAAGCTCTTAAAAGATTATCAAATAAAAATTGGTTTCAGCAGACATACCCAGATAAAAATTTTTTAATATTCACTCATTTTCTACTAAAATCTAATACTTAATTTGTTATATCATTATTTTTTATCTAGACTCTTCTTATTCAAGAATTTTGTGAGGAAATGTGTATGGTATAGAGAAATTTAACTGGGCTCTGACATTGAACAGAACTGTCTAGTCCTTTATAGCTACTTGTTATCGCTGTAATCTTGGATAAATGATTGAACCTCTCCAGCCTCACTGTTTTATATAAGACAAAAGGAGATCATATGTCTCGAAAATCCTTTGACAACCTATTGAAGTATATTACTAATATCATGTAAATGTGTCCTAATTTTAAGAGTCTGATAACATCTGAGCTTATAAAATAAATACTTGAAAAGAATATATGTTGTTGTTTGTTGGTATAAACTTAAGTGTATATGGATGTGAATTAGATGTATATATCTTCTAAGAAATTGGATTTCAATATCATTATTTCTGTTGTGCATGGTGCTTAACTGCTGCTATTGGTAATTTTTCAGTATTTCTATGAATGTATTGCTTTCTCCTGGTACTTTTATCTGTTCTGCTTTATATATTTAAAACTTTATTTCATTATCTTGAAATAGTTATGCAAAGGAGTTACCATTGACAAAGCAGTTTATGAATATATCTTGAGCAATGTCACCCTTTTCAACATTTTCATTCGTCTTCTCCTACTTACCACTTCCCCTACTCCTCCTTTTTGAACTCTTCTTAATTTTGTAAGATATACCTTGGATTCTTGACTGCATTCTTCCCCTCTTCTTTTCAATTGTCTACCCTTTTCCCCTTATCCTCACCCAGTCTCTTTTGAGTACCCAGTTCCTGGTGTTTTATTTTACTGAACTTTGATTTTTGTGTTTCTGAGGAATTACACTATTTGAATTCTCCCTTGAGTCTACCATATTTCAGTCAATACATTTGTATGCACTTGCATACCACCCAATGTATTTACTTAGAAGGCTATAAGCTAAATTTACCTTCCACATATAAGGGAAAATATGTGTCCTTTATCTCTCTGGGCCTGATTTAACTTCACTTAATGTAAGACCTCAAGACTTGAGGTCAAGACTTGATAAGTGGGACTGCATCAACTTTTTTAAATTTCAAATAAAAGAATAAAGATTAGTATAATAAAGCTATGTATATCCATACTATCCCCCAGTTTCAACAGAATCATAATGACTTGTTTGTTTGGCAGTATCTACATACTTTTTAGTTTTCCCTTTTATTTTTCTGATGATAGAGACTAGATCTTGTCTTTCCCATCTGTGTCGTAGTCTATCTCACTGGAGATGCTCAATGAATATTCGACTGCTTAATATAAAGGATATACTCAGATTTAGGTGGTTTACCTGAAGCTAGTAAAAGGGAATTTAAGAAAAAGAAGATAACCTGTCTTTGTGTTCACTAGAAAGAATTAAAGCATGCTTAATTGAGACAAATATGCTTAGTTTGTGCCACATGATATTGGAATTAAGTATAACAGGAGATTCAAGTTATGTCTGTCAGGAAATGACCCACATTAAGAGGGTGTTGTTTATATGAAAGTCCAATCATATATAGAATATATCAAGGTGTAGCACTTGTCTCTGTTTACTTTCTAGGAGAGTGGAGCAGTTAATGACCCCAAAGTATTTTAGTACAGATTGGATCAGATTTTGGTGCCACCTGTTCTTGAAATGACAACATTCACTGGGTGGAATGAACATAAGAAATAAACTCATTTGCTTTTTTATTTTTATATTTTATTATTAAATAGTTGTACAAAGAGGTAACAATTCCATAAGTCAGATTATGAGCAGAATGCATTAATGTTACCCCTTCGATCATTCTCCTCTATTATTCCCTCTCTTATTCCTATCCTCAAGTTATGTGGTTCAGCTTTTACATTATGAACCTTGAATGTAATGACTGCATTTGTTTACCCTTCCTCTAGTACAACAGAAGTCCCTATGCACTGTGTATACTTCTTGATTTTTACCTTTGAGTTTTTTGTTTTGTTTTGGTGCTGGTGCTAGGGCTTAAACTCAGAGTCTCAGCTCAATCCCTGAGCTTTTGTGCTCAAGGCTAGCACTCTGACACTTGAGCCACAGCTTCACTCCCGGCTGTTTTGGTGCTTAATTGGAGATAAGAATATCATAGATTTTCCTACCTGGGCCAGCTTCAAACCACTATCCTTACATCTCAGCCTCTTGAGTAGCTAGGATTACAGGCATGAGCCACTGGTGCACAGTTCCTTGAGTCTTTTTTAGTCAGTTTCATCATCCATTGCTTTTGTTGCTTTTTAAAGCAGTAGCACCATGTTTTTGCTGGATTTTTTCTTTTCCAGGATTATTCCTGTCAATGCAATTTCTTTAACTTTACTGCTATCAGGCACTCCTGTGAACAAAATTAACCTGCTCAGAGGAATGGTATTCTAGTCTGATAATGATTTGATTTGCTGTCTTATTATTGATTTGTGTACCAGCTTTCATGTTGAAATAGATCAGGTTCTTGACAGGCCCATTACTGTAAAGACCTCCAATCAACTGCTTTCTGCTGCAGGTCTGTCAGTCAGGCTTCAGTAGCAGATAACCCAAAGATGTGTGTTATCAAGTCTTTTTCATCTCTAGTTTTCCTACTGCCAAGATATTTCTGTAAGCAATTATAATCTAGACATAGCCTGTCCTCTCATGCCCAGAACTTCACCTGTGGCTCAACTGTCACTGATCAGGCAAAGCCATTGGCATCAGAGTTACTAACTGTAGTATTGCTTTTTGAGTACTGAAGGAAAGAAGTGATGACAGCTCCAAGATCATTAGCATAGCTCTGATCGTCACTCAGAAATCTTTGCTATGGACATTTGCTAGACAGTGTCAATCAGAAGATATTTGCCTACCTCTGTTTTGCTGTGATTCAATCAGGGCAGGAGTGAGTCATTGTTGCCTCATCAGCTTGTCATCCCCTACAGAGTAGTGTGAATCAAGCAATATGATTCCTTCTTGCATTTTCTTATCACCTACTGTGTAGTACATTAGTCATCATCTGGGTTTTCACAACAAAATATCATAGGTAATGTGTCTTAAATAATAGAAAATTATTTTCTTGCCATCTTCAGGCTGGGAAGTCCAAGGTACCAGCTGACTGGGTTTCTTCCTGACTTAGAGGCAGCCACTTTTTCACTGTATTCTTATGTGGTAGAGAGAGAACTCTGTCACCCATGTCTCTTCTTATGATCATTCATCCCATAATTAAGTCTCCACCATAATCTCATCCAATTACATCCCAAAGACCATTACTTAGAAGCTAGAGCTTCAACACAGGATTGGGTAGGGATATATAATCCAGTTCATAACATATGGCTTAGTAACATGTTTGCATTAGCAGCAATGAGCAGGTCCTACTCACTATCTTGAAATAATATCAAAACAATAGTTAAAATTTGTTTCCTTCTAAGAATCAGTGCTATTATTTATGGAATTAAAAAATATTAGCCATTTGATTTATGAGTGGTATCATATTTTATGCACTTTATTTCATATTCCACTCTTTGAATGGCACATATTATAAAGAAAAAGTCTTTTTTAAATGCTGATACATACAACATTATCCTTCCTAAATATACCACAAGAGAGTTTCAGAAAATAAATTCATTCTTGTGATTCTACTAAAATAGTTGTCTGCCTCTTTGCACATATCTGCAGTCCTGAGGAAATTATCGCCCTGGAGTCCAGCCTTGATATGTGTGAAGGTTGATTTGGTCAGTGGTATGGATCTGCCACTGTCTTATCTGCTTATTGGCAAGGAAAGCATGTGTCTGGTTCTTTTCAACAGGCTGAATTTATAAAGATCCTGGCCCAAGGATCACTGTCGTTTTTTGACCTTCCATGTCGCTTCTCTCTCTTCTTCCACATTTTTTTTTGCATTTAAGTGCTTTTATTCTGTTACTGTCAAACCAACTTGGTGACCCTGTCAGTGGGAATGAGAAAGAGAAGTCAGATTTTTGCCTTTGCCTTGTTTTATTAGTAGTTCTTAAATAGGTAACATAATTTTTATTTTCTTAACTGTATTACTCTGTCATTTCCTTTTTCCATTTCTTGCCACAGCTATTTTAGTAGCTTATGTGTAGTGTTTTGCTCCTTTTAGTCTTTCAAAAAAAAATTCCAAGGTATAAACTGAATAATTTGGTCATTATTTTAGAATAAGTGGGTATGTTTTAATTAACATGACAAATGCTCACTTGTGCTCAGTAAGTGAAAAAGTTACCTTTTTTCATTGCTGATTGATTATTATGAAGTTTGAGTATAATGGTTCACAGAACTACTGAGATTTTATAAATAGAAGGGAGAAGCCCAAGGGAAGTTTTTAGGCCTCTGATTATCTTTTTGTATATACAGTACTAAGAAATATTTAAAGATAGCCTGTTTTTTAATTAAAATTTTTTTGCTAGTACTGGGCCTTGAACTATATTGTTTCCAAGCTTCTTTTTGCTCAAGGCTATCCTCAGATCTCAGCCTTCTAAGTAGCTAGGATTACAGGCGAGCCTACATTTAGTTTTAACATCTCAAATTATTGGAAATTTTTCAAAACAAAAAATAATGTTACTTAACTCAGTGTTTTACTTTAAAAACTCTATGACTTGAATTAAAAATTTATAATACAGCCAGGTGCCAGTGGTTTAGGCCTATAATCCTAGCTATTCAGGAGGCTGAGAGCTGAGGATTATAGTTTGAAGCCAGCCTGGGTAGGAAAGTTCGTGATACTCTTGTCTCCAATTAGATACCCAAAAAAGCTGGAAATGGAGCTGTGGCTCAAGTATTAGAACACTAACCTTGAGCAAGAAAGCTCTGGGACAGTGCTCAGGCCCTAAGTTCAAGCTGCAGGGACAGCACATACCACATGCACACATATGCATGCATGCATGTGTGCACACACGTCCCTGGAACTTGAGTTTCAGAAGTCAAATAATGGGAGTTAGCTAATTGTTTTGTGACCTTAAACTCTCCAAAGCCTTTTACATGCATTGTGTTCTTTGTTCCTCAAAATAATTTTATAAAGTAAGTTAAATGGGTAAATACTACTTCTATCTGAAAACCAATTTGCCACTGGGGCACAGTTGGTGGCAGAATTTATATTTAAGCCTATTACTGTTTTGGCTTAAACAATGTGTAACAGCAGAATTATTTGATAAATTCCCATATACCTACTTTTACATGGTATAAGCTGGTGATTTACCTTTTATTTATCTTGTTAATGTTGTTATAGGACATAATAAGACAAGTCCTACACAGTTGCAACTTTACCTCTTAATGTTTTAGTGAATGTATGTGATTGTGTGTTTGTGTATGTGTGTTTGTGTGTATGTGTGTTTAATAGGGATATTTTGAGTTTTAGTTATTTTGTTTTTTCAACTGGGTCCAAACTGACCTCAAGCTCTTGTCTCTACCTTCTAAGTGCTAGGACTACGGGCATGCACCCCCATGGTCAGCTAGGATACTTTCTTAAATGATCACAATACTATTATCATACCCAATTACATTAACAATAATTCCTTAATATCACCAGACACTCAATTCATATTCTAATTTTTTCTGATTGTCCCCAAAATGGCAACTTATTTTTTAATCAATATCTTTTAAAACAAAGCCCATGCATGACATTAGTGGTTATATTTCTGGAACCCAAGTTTTAGTCTAGAAAGTAAAACATCTCCACATTTAAGTTTAAATAGAAAAAGAAATAAAATATATAAAATAATACATAAAAGAGAACAACTCTTCATGTCTCAACTACAAATTAAAGATCAAAATTTGTACTTAAAGAAGTTCTTCTTAACTGGAAGCTGCTTCTAAGCTCATCTACCTATTCTGTTGGCTCCCACTCAAAATGAAATGAGCAGCTCTTTGTGGTTGGTTTTGAGTAGCAAGGTAATATGACCTGACCATGTTAGAGGCATCATTCCTGCCGATGTGTTGAGAACAGGCCAGAGGACAATGGGGAAGTAGAACTAGGTAGGAGGCTACTGCCACAGTCTTGGACTAGCGGCTCTTTTGTTCCATAGCCACACTTACACTTGATTCTCCCAAAGAGTATTCCATAACACACACAGAGGAGGGGAGGTGGGGGGAGAAAGAGAGAGAGAGAGAGCGCACACATGTGGCAGTACAGGAACTAAGGCTTGCCTAGGCAAAAGTATTATAACTGGGGAAGGGAGAGGGAATACCAAAATTGAGAGACAAAGAACAAAAAGACAAACCATTCAAAAAGCAACACTTACAAAACCATTTGGTGTAACCCAACTGCACAACTCTTGGTAGGAGAGGGGAAGGGGGGGGGGGATGAGGGAGGCGGTAACAAGTAGAACAAGAAATGTACTAACTGCCTTTCATATGAATCTGCCAACCCCTCTGTATCAGTTTGATAATAAAGAGGGGGGAAAAAGCAATAGGATCTGGGCAAAGTGGCTCACACTTATAATCCTGGATACTTGGGAAGTGGAGATCGGGAGACCAGTTTGAGACCAGCCTGGACAAAACGTTCCCAAGATGCTCTCTTAACCCAGGCACAGTGGCAGCCTCAGAAGCAGAGTCTCTGAGACTCTAAAATCACCAGAAAACCATAAGTGGTTCTGTCTCAAAGTGGTAGAGCTCTAGCCTTGATCAAAAAAGCTCAGGAACAGCAACAAGACCCTGAGTTAAGCTCTACAACCAACCCCCCCAAAAAATGGGGGGCGGGGGAGGGGGAGAGGGGAGAGAAGAGGCTGTTTTTAAGCCACTTGACCTGGCAAAGATATTACCATTGGTTCTTAGAATATTGTTTCCATTCAATGATTGATTTTTTTTTTTTAAAAAAAAGCTGATTGAACATGGAGAAATGACATATCCTACAGTATTTTAAATTTCTGGTCATTGTTAAAACTTCTTTTTATATGTTCTTCACATTACATTTGTCATAAAATGAAAAAAAAAGTTCTCATTGGAACTCTTCTTTCAGTAAAACAGTCACAGAAAAGCTTTAACTTTAACATCAAAGTATTCAAAGTAACTATGTTCCTCCCACCCTTGTACTAGTAAAACATTTTGGTTAAATACAATCACTGACACTGAGGTTAGCAAGTAAAGAAATCCTAATTCTTGCCAATAACATAGACTTAGTCCAGCTTTTTCTTTTTCAGGCAATAGTGTAAGACTATCGGAAAAACAAACTAAAGCAAAAGGATTTGAGGAATGACTCAAAGAGTAAAGTCATTCTAGCAAATGCAAGGCTTTGAATTCAATCCTAGTACTACAAAAATGTAAACGATCAACTTATAGAGTTTATTTTTTAAAGTTCCTTTTTCAAAATTATCTTCAAATAGTTGTACAAAGGAGTTGCCTTTCAACAAAGCAGCTTAGAAATACATTTTGATCAGTGTCACCTCTTTCAACATTCTTACATGTCCTTCCCAACCCGGCCCCTCCCTCACTTTTCTTTTGCAATAGGATATTAAATTCATCCAGTGGGGATACATCACTGTTGTTTTGAAAACCAGTCTTGGCAAAAAGAAGGACTTCAATTTGTTTAATATCTATTCCTTTTTTTTTTTTTAACTATTGGGCTTCCTGTGGATTGTCTTTCACGGAAGTGGGTCAAGAGAGAGATGCTGTGTCTGGGTGCAGCCACTTTACCTCCTCACTGCTATAACCAGGCGTTTGCTCCTGTGCACTGGTGTGCAGCCCCGACCTTCATGGGACAGGCAATGTGGGTGAAGGAAGACACATTCTTTTAAGATGCAGTGTTATTAGTGTTCACCAGAGGACTTAAGGCTAAAACATTGCCAAAGAGAGTAATTCCCTGACTTTTCCTAGTAGTGTACATACTGCTGATTACCTAAAGCACAATGTTATTTCCAAAGTTTCTATGATTTTCATCACTAGTCCTTTCCTCAGAATATAGTACATAAAAGAAATGAGATGAAACTGCAGAAATACTTTTTTAAAGTTTCTCAAATTAAAAAAATTGCTTATACATAAAATAATTAAATATTTGGCTATCCCAAAATCCATTGGTTAAAGTACATTTCTTAATACACACTGTAATTAAATTACAACTAATCACATATTTTCATTTTGGATAGAAACATTTCTATATCCCCTGCCACCCCAAAGGATGACTTGCAAAATAAAAGAAATGAGTACTTTTAAATGTTCATTATATTTATATAATAGCACAGCCCCACTGTCCATGTCCCATTTGTTTTTGCATGTTTTTGGTGTTAAGAAATTATTCTATGGAAATTACTTTCATACTGTTTATGGTAGTCTCACTTGATAAGATCTTAGGACTTAACTATTTTCATGTCTTACATCGTAACTACTTATGATGACCAGGTCTCATTTTTAATAAGAGTCTGGTTTTGTCAAACAATCATGAAAGTGATTATATCAGTGGCTCAGGAAATTGATGGATCAGTGTTGTTAAGGGCATTTTTGAGAAAGCACAAGATGACTTATTTCCAGAATTATCGATTCATTTGCTTCAGGTGGATCATCCATGCTATGGAGTATGAGCTGCAAATCCGGGGTGGAGACAAGCCAGCCGTAGACTTATATCAGCTGTCACCCAGTGAAGTGAAGCAACTTCTGCTGGATATTCTCCAGCCTCAACAGAATAGAAGGTAATTACACCTTTTATTACAGACACATCATGATTTTTAACTTACTATGCATATATGAAACTAATAAGACACTAATAAGAGTTAAAATTCAGCCAGGCTTGGCACCAGCAGCTCACTTCTTTCCTTGCTACTCAGAAGGCTGAGATCTGAGGATCATAGTTCAAAGCCCACCTGGATAGGAAAGTCTATGAGACTATTATCTCCAATAAACCACCAAAAAAGCTGTAAGTGGCTCTGTGGCTCATATGGTAGAGCAGTAGCCTTGAGCAAAAAAGCTCATGTACAGCACCCGAGCCCTGAGTTCAAGCCCCAGGACCAGCACAAAAAGGAAAAAAAAAAAGAAAAGAAAAGTAAAGCAAGCATAGTATCAGAGGGAATCTTACCGGACAGTATAAACAGAGAAAATAACTTACCTATCTAAATTTATAGTTTTGTGTTGCTTAAAATTTTATACATTTTCAGACATAGCTTATAAATCTTTCTTATTTTTATTATTTTGTACAATATGTAACAGTTCTTACCACTTGGGTCAATTTCCTTTCTGAAACTTTATAACTTCTTCTCCCAAAATTTTGCCAGAAAGAATTATTTAAATAAGTTGCCTGTGATTCTCTTTCCCTGTGTAGATTGTCATCTTCAAGGATAAACCCTTTATAAACTTAACTTGTGCTTACCTTGAAATAAGAGCAAAACAAATAGTTGTGGATTACCTTGATTTTAATATTTATTTTTAATTCCAGAATGAGCATTGTTACAATATTTAAGCAAGTATGTAATGAGCACCTCTGTACCTGTCATTTTCCAAAGCTAGAAAATACTTAGAAATTCTACCTGGACTTTCTACTAAAGCTATCTACAAAAGTAAATTTGAACAAATGGAAAAGTATTCTTGTTCTTAGAATAGCTAACATTATAAAGCTCTCAGTTGTAAATGTAATGTGATTCTAATAACTATTTAGTATATAATTAAGGTGGCATCTTGGGCTTCTTAAGTAAATAGTATTTGGACAATTGGGTATCTATTGGCAAAAAGACAAAAGGACATACTATATACCACTACGAGAATGAACTCTATGTAGATTAGAGATCTATATGTCAAAATGGAAGTATACAAGTACTAAAAGACATTGGTAAACTTCTTTTTAATCTTAGTATGGAAAAGGCCCTTCAACTAGGACTCAAACCAAGGACAAGGAAAGAAATAATAAAATCATATAAGAATTGAAACCAAGCATAAGACCCTGAGTTCAAAACCCTGGTATCACCAAAAAGAGAAGTTTGGGGAGGGGTGTGTGTTTGTTTTGGTGCTAGTACTAAGGGCTTGAACTCCCTCTCATAAGGCTTTGTATTCTTACTTGTCTTTTCTGCTCAAGGTTGGTGAATTACCACTTGAGGTACACCTCCACTTGCAACCTTTTGCTGGTTACTTAAAGATAAGAGGGTCATGAACTTTTCTGCCTTGGCTGGCTTTGAACAATGGTCCCCTTAGCTCAGCCTCCTGAGTAGCTAGGATTTGGATATATAAACCACCAAACTTTTAAAGGAAGTTTAAAATAACTGATATCAATCTGATATATTTTTTCAGATATTTCATACACACATACTTTATACACATACAACAAC
The DNA here is from genome assembly GCF_023159225.1 of Perognathus longimembris pacificus. Taxonomy (NCBI): domain Eukaryota; kingdom Metazoa; phylum Chordata; class Mammalia; order Rodentia; family Heteromyidae; genus Perognathus; species Perognathus longimembris. The sequence goes on along the minus strand of NC_063170.1, from coordinate 28,215,173 downwards.
AGAAATATTATTGTTCTTTTATTAAAAAAAAAAAGTGGGTAGGGGAGGGGGGAAATGAGGAAGGAGGTAACAAACAGTACAAGAAATGTACCCAAGGCCTAACATATGAAACTGTAACCTCTCTGTACATCACTTTGACAATAAATAAGAAAAAAGTGGGTAATATATTTGCAGCTTATTTGTAGTTAATTTATTTTTTATTTATAAATGCTAGTACATAAAATTTTACTTTGTGGGGCTGGGAATATGGCCTAGTGGCAAGAGTGCTTGCCTCCCATAACGAAGCCCTAGGTGTTCGATTCCCCAGCACTACATATATAAAAAATGGCCACAAGTGGCGCTGTGGCTCAAGTGGCAGAGGGCTAGCCTTGAGCAAAAAAAAAGCCAGGGACATTGCTCAGGCCCTGAGTTCAAGGCCCAGGACTGGCAAAAAAAAACCATGCAAAATACACTTTACTTTGTACCTCATAATGACTCCACAGCATTTTATAATACTTACATATTAATTTTCTAAGAACATACTATGTCATGTATTCTTTAGAAATTTACATAGATTTTGCACCTTTCAAACTTTGTTATCAATGGTGTGTTACATCTTTTTTAAGATTTAATACTTAATCCATTAAGAGATGTAGATATCACTGTGTTCTGTATTACAACATTTAACATTTTGTATCTGAGCTGTGCACAGTGACTGAGACCTATAATTGTAACTACTTGGGTTATCCCAGCTGTTATCCCAGCTACAGGGTGGGAGCACACAATGGCTGAGCAAGGCCTGTCACCCCCAGTGGGGATGAAGCACAAGTAGGAGGACCACAGCTCAAGCCAGCCCATGCGTCAAAAATAATCCTACCAAAAGTGTTGAGTGAGAAGCTCAAGTGGTAGAGCACCTTCCTCGAAAGTGTAAGGCCCTGAGCTCACTGAGTACTCCAATATAAAAAAATTAAGAAGATTCTGTGTCTGGTTTCTCAACACCAAGTGTTTAATCAGATTTAAATAGCAAACTTATAAGGCTTAAAATTGAATGATTTTATGATATTGCTTTTTTGAGCATTCTTTTACTGATCAAATGTTTATTGAGCAATCTTTTCAGAAGGATATATAGGGATGGTCAAGCATATGGCTCCCATGCCTTTATAGAGCGTATGTTTTGTTACATATGAGAAACACACAAGTTGTGAGATTTGGTTGCTCCCGTGGTTATTTTTCCCTGTGTTTTTAAAATAACTGTTTTGTGTAGTAGAAAAGTATTTGATCATGTAGTGAGCCACTCACAGCTTATTAGAGAATAATGTTTTGCCTACTTGATTTTTTAAAATCTTGCAAGTTTCCTCTTCTCCTGCAAGCTCTGTTTTCACTATGAAATATTTACTAACCTCTGTAACACATGGAAGATATGCATCAGTGATGGATTTGGACTTTTATTGCTCTCCCTATTGAAATAGTTCTGCCATACTGAAAGCTCTGCTTTCTGCCAGAACAAGCTTTTTTTTCAATGCTGAGACATTTTTCTTTGTCTACAGATGTTGGCTAAACAGGCGTCAGATTGATGGGTCTTTGAATAGAACTCCCCCTGAGTTCTATGACCGAGTGTGGCAGATCCTAGAGCGCACACCCAATGGTATCATCGTGGCCGGGAAGCATTTGCCACAGGTAAACCTCATTGTTGATAATAGGAAAAGAGACCTAAAAGTGTAGAGAATTCTTTCCCTTTCTGTGCTACAGATAACTTCTCTGCTTTTCAGTGTTCTAAGAGTATTCAAAGAAGGTACATCCACTCCACATCTGAAGGGATAAAATACTACAACATAAGTATAAATCAGCTTGGCTGAATATATTTTTCCCCAATCTGAGTTATTTTATTTTTCTCTTTCAGCATATAAGTCCCTCCTCCTCCTCCTCCTCCTCCTCCTCCTCCTCCTCCTCCTCCTCCTCCTCCTCCTCCTCCTCCTCCTCCTCCTCCTCCTCCTCCTCCTCCTCCCCCCCTCCTCCCCCTCCTCCCCCTCCTCCCCCTCCTCCCCCTCCTCCTCCCCCTCCTCCCCCTCCTCCCCCTCCTCCCCCTCCTCCCCCTCCCCCTCCCCCTCCTCCTCCTCCTCCTCCTCCTCCCCCTCCCCCTCCTCCCTCTCTTCCCCCCTCCTCCTCCTCCTCCTTTCTCTCTCTCTGTCTGTCTGTTTCTCTCTCTCTCTCTCTCTCTCACACACACACACACATACACATACACACTTATGTATTTTTGGTGATGTCCCAGCACTAGGAGACTACACAGTCATAACACATGCATTGAAAAGACAAAAACAGATTGGGCCTTAGAATCAAAATGGCCTGGTAATGCAGATAAGGAAATCACTACTTAGGAATTGCACTTAAATTACCAAATGAATAAATGCCCTCTCCTTCAGATAGTTTCCCAAGTTGCATAAACTGATGACTTGTGATTACTGCTCTGGAGCAACCCTGCCTCCTGAGAGCAGAGAGCTGCTGCTCTTGGTCTCCTGTTGCTTCTGCTGGGCCTCATCTGTGCATATCTGGGCAGTGCACTGTTGCAGCCTGTCATTAGCACCTGTCTGAATGTCCACTAATACCTACCAGGTTTCATTTGATTCTGTGACAGTCTCAGCCACTTTCGTTTACTGTCTTGTTTTGCTAGCAGTGATGACAATAAGTGTGTGTTATGCTTCTTATGCTCCAGGAGCTTTTTAAGTACTCAGTCATCTTAATTGTAAAAGTTGTGCCCTGCTATTCTCATTTGATCTATCAAGTAGTTGGCCCAGGATGTGGTCCCGGGCAGTCTGGCTCTGAGTCTTCTCTCTTAATTTCTCTGCCTTAAAATCTTTCAGAGAAGTGTCTCATCTATAGCTAGTCGTAATTGCATTGTAACTATATACCCTTTAAAGTGATATATTGGAAGAAAAGTAATGAGAAATCATGAATTTTCCTTTTACTTCTGAAACCTCACTAATCCAGTTGTTAGATATTTAAACAATCATAGTAACTGCTTTGGTAAGCAGATTTCATTTTTCCCAACTTGAATACTACTTGTAAATATTAACAGTATGTTGGATAGTACTGACTGTTGAACACAGTAGCTGTATTTAGCACAGGTCTAAGGAATTGTTAACTACTGCTGAGCAGCTTTGCTCTCAGTTGATCACAAGATAACAATCAAGGGGAATTCTTACTCCCTTCTGAATAGCAAATGCCTAAGTATTATTACAGAGCTGTAGCTAAGTTCTCTACAAACCATTGAGATAAAAGCAAATTTGTGTGTAATATCGTCTCTCCATGTCTGGGAATGATTCTAGTGACCCCATCTATTTTCTACCTTGCAAAGCTAACATTTAGATCTTTCCTTTTCATTTGAGAGTAACTCACCATGCCCAGATTCAAATTTAAATTCATTTTCTGCTTTCACGTGGTTTGTAAAAAGTGTATGAAAGACTGTATAAATACTTGTTTTAAACGAGACAAAGATTAGACAAAATTATTTTAGTCTTGTTTCTTTTTTCTCTTTCCTTGTCACTTCTGCTTATAATAATGTTTTGACTTATTTGTTTGCACTTTTGCTGTAAGTTTAGAAAGGCCCTGCTACATAAATGATGTAAGTTTAATAGCAAGTGACTTACATGCTGTCTGACAGCAAGCTTAACTTCCTGTGTTCAGAAAGCTATTAATTACCTTTCTTTGACTGTTCGCTTTATGTGCTGAAACGGCTTTCTAATGTAGGCCTTTTCCCCTAAAAACATTGGTATGCGGAAGATAACTATTAAAAATGTGAGGTTTATCACAATCATCAGATGGTTGGCGTCAGTACTTTGACATGAATAAAATCCAGTCATGGAGCTAGAAGGTTTTATAGCTCAAAGGTTTTATAGAAGCTGAAAGAGATGATTGATTAGAAAATGGCATTCCCTTATTAAATGAGAAGTATAGTTTAACATTCAACGTGTTAATGTTGGTGGTATATTTTTTTCAGCAACCAACCCTGTCAGATATGACCATGTATGAGATGAATTTTTCTCTCCTTGTTGAAGACATGTTGGGAAATATTGACCAGCCAAAGTACAGACAGATAGTCGTGGAGGTTTGTATTAAAAGACATGCATGGCTGAAGATGCGCTTTCTATCTTTTGACTGAAAACTGGTACAGGAAAAATGCTCAGGGAACCAAGAATAATGTCCCTCACCAGACTGTAAACTCTCCTAATGTAGTCTCCAAGGAGACAGCATCCTTCACTCAAGTCAAGACACATGTAAAAGTCAAACATCCTAAATTCCTTCCATATGGAAGAACTAATAGCCTAGCCTTTCAACAGCATACCATAATAGAGAAAGGGATCATTTTATTTATGGCCTTTTTTTCTGTTTACAAAAATAATACGTTATTATTGTAGAAAGTCTTAACAGTTGGGAAAATTATAGAAAACAAAAGTTTCCCTTACACCCAATAGTACTGTTAACTTTTTTAAAGACAGCTTTCCTAGCATCTATCTGTGAAGAAAAGACATTACAGGCATTGTGTCATCATGGCTTTCAGTAAAGTGCTAATAAACACAAGTACACACAAGTGCACACATGCCCTCTGTCACTGTAAAACATTCTGTCAGATACAATGAAGCCCCAGTCTCATTGCATCTCATTCCTGGGAATGTTTCCATTAGACTCTGTGTTTCCTGAATAATCTACCACTGATACTGCCTGCTGATGCTGATTAGTTATCTAGGGTAAACAGTGGACATAGAGGTTGTTATTGTGGACCAAACTGGCCCTTTGCAGTAAAAAAAAATAAAAATAAAAAAAATCCCATTACAACTGCAACAACAGTTCATCTTCTGGCTGAAGCCTGCCACGTGGGTCTCCTACATGTAACCCCTTCATTTTACTGAAAGTTGTTCTTTTGTTTTTTTCAAGTCCTGTTTTGGACAAACCTAGATAAAAATCATAAGATTCCAAAATTGAGTACTTAAAGGTTAATTGCTAATTGTTCACTGTGCAAATGAAAGACAAACATCATCTCAGCTTTTCCCATATGTTGCATGTTTAGACACAGTCTTCACATGTAAGAATTTGTCATCTACAGTGAATATTACTTCTGGTGATAAATATATAGAAAGGCCAAAAAATAGGTTGATGCCTTAAACCAAAGTAGTTTATACAGACTAAATAGTACTTATATCATAAGAAAGTCAGAGTTAAAACACATATAGCCATTCTCTAAGTAAACATGCATGGTTGTACTCATTTTGAGGTGCTTAGCTCTAAGTCACTTAATCATGACAAGAGTTCCAAAGTCTCCCTTAAGTCTACCTCCCTGCTTTAGCTTTGTTTCCTGCCACCTCTTCTTTGGCAGCCTGCCTAAGTGGACACTGTATTTGGTGGCTTTCCAAACAGGATTGATGCCCAAAGGTCCAAAAATTTCAGAGACTTTTGAAGAGAACATCATGTACTATGTGCAGAGTTAGGAAAGTCATTTTATGTTATTAGCCTTACTTGTCACTAAAGATTGTATATAGTTATGGGGATGCACAAACAAACAAGCATTTTCCAAAGATACCTTATGCTAGTAATTTTCAAAGTGAAGAAAATTCCCATCTATTGAGGCTCCTTAAGCCTCTGGTATAATACAGAAGACACCATGAAATACCAGGGCCATCCATCTGTCAGATTAAAGATGGAAAGCATGTCTAGACTGTGTCACATAATGGGCTTTCGATGTCTGTCTCTTCTAGTTACTAATGGTTGTGTCCATTGTACTGGAAAGAAACCCTGAACTAGAATTTCAAGACAAAGTAGATCTAGACAACCTAGTGAAAGAAGCATTTCATGAATTCCAAAAAGATGAGAGTCAACTGAAAGAAATTGAAAAACAAGTAAGTCATGCAGACAGCTTTTTGTAGAATTTTTTCATAATCTCAAATCTTCGAAATATCCCTAATCTCTTATTTAACTTAAAAAACAAGCTAACAAAATGTAAAATAGAGTATTGAGAGGCACTCTGACTTACTTGAGAAATTAATGCTATTTCTTAGTTACTAATCAGCTCAGTTATACAGTTGGTAACAAAAATCTAGGAAGGGATAAATTTTCTTTATATAGTTGGCAATTAAATGTGTTTTTTCAGAGAGGTGCCATTGGTTCCAGAATGCTATAAAAGTTAAATTCTGAGGAAGATAGAAATGCAAAGCAGGCTACGTGCTGCCCAATAGAATCCCTTCTAGGCTCTCTGTTTAATATTTTATGCTCATCTGTGAAAAAGGCTCCCTAAGTAAATAAAAATTACCAGCAAAGAGAAGCATACTGAAATGTCTGCTTTATATGTTCATAATATGCCTCAGGAAAATGAAATGAAAGCTTAGGAAACTGATACTTTCCATGAGGAAATCTTTCTGTGAATTTACTCCCCATCCTTTCTCCCCCCCTCCCCCAGGCTGATATTGATTCTACCTGTCAACTTTACACACAAAACAAATGACTTGCTTATTGTTTTCCTCTGTAGGATGACATGACTTCCTTTTACAACACTCCCCCTCTGGGAAAAAGGGGAACATGCAGTTATTTGACCAAGGTGGTGATGAATCTGCTGCTGGAAGGAGAAGTCAAAGCTAGCAACGAGGACTCCTGTCTGGTTAGCTAGCGAGGATGAATAAGACTATTGGGACAGCTATTCTAGAAGTGTGTTTGATCTTGTACCGATGCTTAATCAAGATAGCCATTAATATATGAACGGATCATGCTAGTAAGGAGATTTTGTAACACCCTAGGCAGAGATATTAGAACAGTTCATGCCATTGCCAATGTAATGGTCAAATGAGAACAAAGTTTTCATGACTATGCCAACTGTACTGAAAAGCTTCACTGAACAATAGAAATAGTTTATGAATTGATAATTCACACTACTGCATGTTTTATGGGTAAGTAACTCATCAAAATGAATCTGATCTTTATACTGAATTCTTAACTTCCTGCTATTAAAATGGACTCACAAACTAGTAAAAGGTATCCAGGAATAGCAAACATTTTTAAGTGGTATTGTGCTAGGAAAAGATGCTAATATACATCATACAAGGAAAATTAGCCAGCTGATACTTGATTTTCAGAAACTGCATTATTGATAATATTTTAGTATATGGAGCTATTATATAATGTTTACTTTGTAAACATGATTTGTATTTGTGCTAAGTGTAGGATTTGACTAAAATATTATGTAATCTGTACCTTACCTAACATTTTCTTTGAAGTGCTAAAAACACACAAGATTGCTGAGAAATATATTACATTTAGAGCTGCTAACATTGTAAAAGCAAAATAAAGTCATGAGATTTTATTTCTGAATTAATGAATGCATTGGGACACATTCTTTGTTCAGGTTCCCCATGACTGCGTTTAGTACTCCTGAATATTTTCATTTAATGGACTTGGGCGCAGAATGAAGGGGAATCTCTGGTACCTACCATCACACATATTTTACTATCAAATTACCTAAGCAAATGTTAATACAAATAGGAAATAGCTTAAATATGTAAATTTTATGGATGTATCCCTAAATGTTACAGTGCAGTATATTAGTTTAAGCCCAGTCCCAATCACTTTCCTGGCCAGTCTTAGGGAGTTTCATCTGAGAAATCAGGTTTGTCACATAAAGTACACAGCTCATTTGAGTTTGAAAGTATTAAGAAAGGACAGGTGATTTGACTAACAAATCAGTTGATGTCACATAAATGGGTATGTGAGCACATGGAAAAAAATCAGAAGAGCCAGTCACATTTCTTGTAACTTTAAGGTATGATGCCTAGATCTTACAAAAGAAATTGCATATGCATTACTTAGTAAAATGAGAATTAAAAAAATAAAACTAACTTTCCAGACTATCTTGAGAAGAATATGACAAAGAGAAATATTAATTACTTGAGTTGATATATGAAGAAAATTTATGAAAAGGTAAGCTGAAATAATGATGCTGGTTTGTAAAATTTAGGCATGAATAAAATAAGCATGAAACCCATGGGAAAAGAATCTGGTCCTGACACTGGGGATAGGAAACAAAACCAACAAACAAAAAAAACACACTTGAAATATTTAGCATGTATTGAAATTCCAAAGAAAGTTATCTGGTATTTTTAAGGATTAGAAAGGTTTTTTTTTTAATTATTAACTTAGCTAAATTGCCAGAAAACTGCTGTCTTCATTGAAATCAAACTTCATTTGCAAATGCTGTTTTCTGAATGAGTGTTGCTTCCTACTCAACTGTTCCATATGCAACATTCTTAAGGTTTTCTGCTTTTAGAAGCAGTTGAAATCTGTAACATATGTATCAATTTGGTACTTTGAAGAAATTTAAATTTTATTGCTCTAAAAGACACATTGGGATCAGTAAATCTTGATTTTCACCTAATCAGATATGTTTTCTAATTAACAAAGCAGAAAATCTTAAGAATTAGAACACAGAAATCATATGAAATTTAGAAATCCCATTTGATCTGCAGATTTAACAGCTGCACTAGAGACTGGCTGAAAATATTAGCACATTTATCCAGGCATGACAAGATTTAAATCTGATTTAAAGCTGCTTCTATCACAATGGCAGATTCACTGTGTACATTTATTGTGGAGTGAATAGCAAATTCAGCTACATCTCCAGAGCATCATTTTAAGACAGCTACTTTCCAGATTTCCTGCCATTTTATTTAAATCTAAAAAAGTCATTTCAGTATTTAAAAATCAGAACATGGGATCATCTTGATGTCATCTTCAGTGTGTGTGAGCTTGTGGTGCCTGTGGGTGCCAGTAAACATGTGTGGAGCCTGAATATGTTTAACTTTCCACAGAAATTGTAAAGGAGTAGATTCAGGCATGCTTTAGTGCCTTGTGAGCATACATATTAAGTAGATGGCATATAAAAGTACAAGCATCAATGTAATGTGAAAACAATTCTAGTAGCATAGAGAGACACCATTTAAATCAAGGAGAATTTGAGAAGCATAGTAGAGTGCTGCCAGATCATAAAAGCCCCTCATCTTCAGAAACTAAAAATGTAAATGAAAAATGAGGGAGAAAAGATGAGCAAAACAAGCACAGCCTCGTGTCATGAACTGGAAACAAAAGGCCTGCTGGAATTAGTATATGGTTTTGGAGATGAAAAACAGATTCTGTGGCTCAGAGATTAGTAAAGCACAGTGTGGGCACAGTCAGCCCTGTGAGGAGAAGGCTTAGTGAGCACAAAGAACACGGTGGAGCATCAACAGGCTCATAGCAGGACACATAGCCTGCGTGCATTGAATGTCAACCCCAGCTGTCCCCTCACTGGCATGCTCATGTGGCACATCCACCACTTGACTTCCCCGGCCCAGGAGGCAGCTGAGGAGCACGGGTGACCATGATCCCCCAGAATTGCAGACCTCCCACAGTAGATACCCTGAGAGCTGTACCCCTAGTTCTACATGGGGCTTCAGTCTGAATAGTGACTGGATTTAATGACTATACCTCCACCCCTGCCTTTTTTTTTATGTGGGTACCAGTGCCCTGAACTCTCTGACTTTTTCACTGAAAACTAGTGCTCTACTCATTGAGGAACACCTCCACTTCTGGGGTTTTTTGGTGGTTAATTGGAGATGAGTCTCTGAGAAGAAATGTATTACCTGACATCACCTTTAAAATAAAATTTAAATTAAAAAAAAAAGTCTCACAGATGTTGGGCATTGGTGGCTCATGCCTGAAATCCTAGTTACTCAAGGGGCTGAGATCTGAGGATTGTGATTCAAAGCTAGCCCAGGCAGGAAAGTCCACGAGACTCTTATCTCCAATTAACCACCACAAAACTGAAAATGGTGCTTAGGCTCAAAGTGCTAGAGCACTAGCCTTGAGCATAAAAGGTCAGAGACAGGGACCAGGCCATGGGTTCAAGCCCAACAATGGACAAAAAAAAAAAAGAAAGAAAAAAGAATTTTGCCGGGCTAGATTTACCTCCCCTGGTGCGGGGATGCTAAGCTTACTCCCTTATCAGTGCTCCCCTTTCCACCCTCTCCCCTGGGCATCCGACCAGCAGGTGGCCAAGGTGGAGCGAGGGACAGGGGCTAGCCTAAGGTTCACGTGGCCGAACGAGATCCCCTTTTCCTCCTTACCCACCAAGGAAGCCAGGCGCAGACGGATCTCGGAGACGCTTTGGAGAGCAATCCAGTTTATTCGGGAGGGGCTCACAGTAATATAGTAGTTGATGACGAGGATTGAGCATGAGCTTCGATAGGCTGGCGAGCTTGTCTGTCCAAGAGCAGCTCCCAAGGGCCTCCCTCATGGGCTAACGTCACTTCCCATAGTACCGCCCTGTGTGCTCGCTGGCGCAAGGTGGGGGATGGTCTCAAAGCTACCCCTTCTGGTTCCAGACCCAGAAGGAGATAGGTGTGGCTCACTTCCACACTGCCCCAGGGCTGGGGGAAGGGCGCCGTCTCTGGAGCACTCTCCTTGCCCTTCCCCCCCTTAAGGCCAAGATGAATCCCCAACAGAATTTCACAGACTTTACTGCTTAGGCTAGCTTCCAACCGTGATCCACAGATCTCAGCCTTCTGAGTAGCTAGGATTATAAGCATGAGCCATCAGAACTCAGCCGCCACATCAGATTTTCTGTTATTTGAAACTCAGACCTAAATTCACTTTGCTTAGTCAGGTCCTGTATTCTGTTTTAAAGGAAGAGGGCCTTACAGTATGCATTATTCCACCAGATAGCATGAACTTGGTTTGTTGTGTTGTGTGTGTGTGTGTGTGTATATATGTATGTATGTGTGTATATATACATTATATATACATAATATATGATATATTATGTATATATACACATATAATAATATATTATATATATACACATACACATAAATGGTTGGCCTGAAGGGTAAAACCCTCTCTCTCTCCTTCTCCCAGCCAGCAAAGAAAAACATGAATCAATAGCATTTTCTTCCTACTCTTCACCGGGAGTGGTGAACTTAAGGTTGGGCTTTCCATCAGCCCATTTCCCTCAGTTGTTTTGTAAGGCCTCATTCTTCTTAAGCCAGCCCTCTACCAACTGAGCCATACCAGCAGGTTGGTTCTTATTATAGTGCTTTTTGTCCTAGGTTTTTTTCTTTCTTTCTGAGGGCAGACTACTCTGACCTTGTGTCATACTGCCTGAGAGGAATGTTCTGAGCTGGAATCAGCTAGGGGAAGAATTCAGACAATTCAAAGGCTTTTAGGTGGGGATGGGAGAAAAGAGAGCCATAGATAAGGTAAATCTGAGTAAATTATAACATGCACATGTGAATTCCATGATGAAACTCCATTGTATAATTGATACATGTTTAAATGAAAAAATGAATGACAGAAAAGTAAAGCAGTATGTTGAGGGATGAGTACTAAGGATAATGGGGAGGACCAACAGAGGTTAATAGGGGTGAATATGATCAAAATACTTTATATACAAATATGAAACCTGAAATTTTTTCAAATGTGGGAAGAAATAAAGGGGGTGAGTTTGGTGAGAAGCACACTGTGTATACGTAGAAACCCCCATGTACAACATGTATGCTAATTTCTTTTTTTTCAAATTTTTATTATCAAACTGATGTACAGAGAGGTTACAGGTTCATACGTTAGGCATTGGATACATTTCTTGTACTGTTTGTTACCTCCTCCCTCATAAAAAGAAGTGCTCATAAAAGAAGTGCTCAGAGTGGGTAGGAAGAGTTCCAGAAGACCCCCCACATTGTTAACTGGGTACCCATAAAACTGTTGTGCTCATTATGAGAAAAATGAAAAGAAACTACTTATAAAGTAGGGTTTTGTTTTTTTACTTTAAAGAGCGAAGGATAGATAGAACTCGTTCTGAAGCAAAATTTAATCCAAGAAATAGCACATCCTCCCGAACAAATGTCCTGTACTCTAAAAGAAATTAAAGAGAAAAGAAACAATGATAAAAGAAATCCAATGCAATGCAATAAGAGAGAAAAGAGGAAACAAGTTTCATGAATCAAAAACTGCAGAGAATAAAATATACACTGCTAAAATTGAATTGCTGACACATGGGAAAGCTTGGGATAATTCAATCAAGTACTAACAAGTATCTAGTATATATTCCAGACACTGTTCTGGCTCCATGTTGGAACAAATGACAGAACTTTTCTTCTTATGGAGCTGGTGTTCTACTTGGATTTAGGGGTCTGAATGGTCAGTTGTGCTTTGAAGAAAAATAAGGTAAGACAGAGGTAGCACTGAGACTGGGACACAATACCACAAAGTATGGGCATGCCAAGTGATTTGAAGAAACAGTCCTCGCCCTCCCACCCGGCCCTTCTTTTCCTCTCAAAGTACAGGTGAAGGCTTTCTCTAAAGCTTACCTGTCTGACTACCTAAAGTTGGACTTTCCAGAAGATTAATCCACTGAAACAAAGGCTAGAGTTGACATCACTCTCATAGGCCACGGTAAACTTTGCCCTAAACTGTTCTTCAGACTCCTTCCCACCCACCCCACAAGGTCATTTCTCTCCTCCCTGAAACTGCCCATATCCACCACTTTCCTCACCCACATAACGAGGATATTTCAGCCTCAAACATTCATATCTGATCTGACTCCCAATCACAGCTTGTTATGTAATTATGCAAAATTTCTAATAAGGTGAGGCTTGATCATCAGTACTATCACCATGAATGCAGACAGAAAAGAGAAGATAGGGAACGCGAACATGTTTGATCCAGCATAAAGAAAATAAGTAGAGAAATCTACAGTTACTACAATTAGCACAGACAAAAAAAATTGTGATGAAATTTCCCTAAATAAGTCAGGTGCCATGGCTCATGCCTGTAATGTTAGATAAACTGGAGGTTGAGATCTGAGGATCACCTTTTGAAGGCAGTCTGGGCAAAAATGACTGTGAGATTCTTGTTTCTAAGTAACCACCAAAAAGCCAGAAGTGAAGCTGTGGCTCATCTGATAGAGTACTGGCCTTCATTTAAAAAAAAAAAGCTTAGGAATAGTACTGAAGCCCTGAGTTCAGTCTCAAGACCCACACATACATGTGTGCGTGCACACACACACACACACCCCTAAAGAAACAAAATCTGCAGATAAAGAGAATGCATGTACCAAAAAAACCCAAAACCTTGATGATGAATAAGGTTGAAACATTTGTAGAAATTCTTGGAGAAACTCAAAGTCAAACCAATCAAATAAAAACAAACAGTAATTTTCTGGTATTTGAGTTCTCCACATCAAGTTCTGAAGTTTTGTTTCTTGTTTGTTGGTGTGTTTGATTTTTGTGCCAGCTCCTGATGCTTAAACTCAGCTTGGGCACTGTCGCTGAGCTTCTGTGCTCAAGGCTAGTGCTCTACCACTTGGGCCACAACTCCACTTCTGGAGTTTTGGTTCTGAATTAGAAATAAGAGTCTCACTGACTTTCCTACCTGGATTGGCTTTGAAACATGATCCTCAGATCTCAACCTCCTGAGTAGCATGAGCCACCAGCACACAGCCAGTTTTTTGTTGTTATTGATTTAATCCCATTATAAGGCCAATGAAAATTATTTGCCATATTTTTTGTAATACTATGAATCTTTTTGTGTGGGTATACTGACTTGGGCTGAGGATCTCTAGCACTCACCTATCTTTCTCACTTAAGGCTTGAGCTACCTACCACTCCAGACACAATTTTTTTTCTTTCAGTAGTTGTACAAAGAGGTTTTAATACAGCATGTCAGTTTGTGATTACAAATTGGTGTTACTCCTTCAATCATTCTCCCCCGTCTCTCCCAATCCCTCCCATTCCCCCAATTGACCTGGTTTTGTTTTCACATATTTGCACTGAGTATTATGACTGTATTCTCCTGGCCTTCCTCTCTCTGTTCTTCTACCCCGCTCCCTTTGGTCTCCTTGCATGCCCTACCACAACATACATTTCTGGTGTTCATTTTGTAAAACTAAGTTGTTCAGGGCTGGGGATATAGCCTAGTGGCAAGAGTGCCTGCCTCGGATACACGAGGCCCTAGGTTCGATTCCCCAGCACCACATATACAGAAAACGGCCAGAAGCGGCGCTGTAGCTCAAGTGGCAGAGTGCTAGCCTTGAGCGGGAAGAAGCCAGGGACAGTGCTCAGGCCCTGAGTCCAAGGCCCAGGACTGGCCAAAAAAAAAAAAAAAAAAACTAAGTTGTTCAAAGAAGTTTAGATCTAACCTCCATACATGAGAAAAAATGTGTCCTTTGCATTTCTGACCTGATCTACTTTAACAAATTTTTTCCAGATCCATACATTTCCTTGCAAATGACATTCCTGATAAATGAGTAAAATCTTGTACACATAAAACACATTTTCTTTTTCTTTTTTAATATTTTTTTATTATTAATTGAACATAAATTTTTTTACAAGGTGTTGTGCAAAGAGGGTGCAGTTACATAGTAGGGCAGTGTGTACATTTCTTGTGATATCTTACAACCTGTTTTTCCATCCCTTGTCTAGGTCAGGTAGACCCATATGCAATATACAATGTATCAAGCACATATGCAGTGTTCACAGACTTGGTCTCTACTGTCTCTCCATCTCCCTTTGTTAACAGTCATATATCAGGGAGATCATGCCCCTTTGTTTTGTGTGTTCTAGGCTTGTCTCACTCAACATTATTTGTTCGAGTTCTGACCATTTCCCTGCGAATAACAATATTTCACCATTCCTAATCGCTATGTAGTATTCCATTGTGTATAAGTACCATATTTTTTGGATCCATTCATCTGTGGAGGGGCATCTGGGTTGTTTCCAAATTTTGGCTATTGTGAATTGTAAAACACATTTTCCATGATCCATTTGTTAAAGAATTCTTAATTATGCTAGGACTCAACAAGATCTGAAGAATCATAACAACTGTGAAACTTTATTGCAACCAATACTTGACTAAACCCATTCAACCAAGAGAATCAACATGGAGAAGACAGAATACCCAAGAACTATTTATGAACCACAATTCCATTAAAATATAAAATTAAATAACAATGATAGTTACAGAAAAGAATAGAAAGATGACTTAGAAGAGGAACTTTAAAATCTAAGCTAACTAATGGACTGGGACAAATCCTGCAGCTTATTGACAGCTCAGTAAGGGGCTAAGAAGGAAGTAAGCTAATTATCTTTCTCAGTAAGAAGTCAATATTGGCCATGCTCTATGGCTGATAAAGCAAGAAATAAAGTTACTTTTAAACTTAATCATTTAAGATACAAAAGTAATTTTAAATTACAAGAATGATAGTGGGGGGGCTGGGGATATGGCCTAGTGGCAAGAGTGCTTGTCTTGTATACATGAGGCCCTGGGTTCGATTCCCCAGCACCACATATACAGAAAAGTGGCCAGAAGTGGCGCTGTGGCTCAAGTGGCAGAGTGCTAGCCTTGAGCAAAAAGAAGCCAGGGACAGTGCTCAGGCCCTGAGTTCAAGGCCCAGGACTGGCAAAAAAAAAAAAAAAAAAAAAAAAAAAAAAAAAAAAAAGAATGATAGTGGGGCAGAACAGGGAAGGAGTTAGGATTTGGCCATGTAGCTCAAGATGAAAAAAGAAAGTTTCTTGGCCCAAGATAACTAGAACTCTCCATTTTATTATCATACACCATTGGGCAAAAAGTGAATTGTGATTGTGTATAATTAGCATACAAGTGGTCTAACACTCTGTATCCAAATTCTGTTCTCTACTATCCTACAGACTTGCAGTTGAACATTTAACAGCTCAAAGATTTCCCATATCCAGTGGAATGTGAGCACAAGTATGAGGGCCACTCCTATCCCTGGCCCATAATCCCCACTGCTCTGCCCCCATTACTATGAGATGGAACAACAGTGATCACATGACAGATTACAAGGGGGTTTCAACCATTACATTTATTTGAAGGCAGGGAAGCAAATATCTAATTGTTTATTCCAAACAGCTGGCTGTGAGCAATGTAAGTATCAAATAATACTCAGCAAGTTACTGAAAATGAGAGGAAAAATAATATTATCAGACTTAACTATGATAAACACAAATAGTGATATAGAACATGGAAATAGTATCATCATTAATATCAATATGTACTTCTATATTCAAACAAATTATACATTCTTCTGAAACATTTTGATCACCAAAGAAGTCTTTGATGTATTGCAAAATAAGAAATAGTTCAGATTTTATTCTCTATGTCAAGTAAAAATAAAGAACCTATAATTTAAGAACAACAAAATTCTACCTCTGAAATTCTGAAATTTCTTTCAAGCTTTCAATATTCTAGAACTCAGAATGCCTAGATTGTAGTAACCAAATTATGTGTTTATAATATAGCTAAAACTATATTCAGAGGAAAATATATAGCTTCAGTTATAGTACTGAACAAGATATTTATTTAAAGAAATTAAAAATTATAACAATCATAAGGGAAGCATGAACATAAAAGTGATAAAATAAGTTAATTTAATAGAGAAGCAGAATAAATTCAAGACCTGAATCTTACACACACTTTATAATTTATAAGGTATAATTTTACAATAATAAATTGTATTTATGGTATAACATGGTGTTTTGGTATGTAAAATAATCATTCAAGCTAATATATTCATTACTTCACTTTTTTGGTTTGGTGAGAACATTTAAGATCTACTCCCTTAGCAATTTTCAAAACATATATAATACAATACAGTTAATTGTAGTCACCACAGCTAGTTTTTAAAGAAAAGTTTAGATGCCCATGCCACCAGTCCACTCGATCCAGTAATAACAGAATAATAATAGGTTGCGGTTATTGAGCACGTAATATACTTTGCACTGAGCTTAGTATTTAGTCTATATGCTAGGAACTGAAGCACAAAGTTGTAAGTATCTTTTCTAAAATCCCACAAACCATAAATGCCTAAACAGATTCCATTTCACAAAATGCAAAAAGAGAACATTATGATGGAGGCAAAAATAAGTTTTTAATTTAAATAATATATATTAACAGAAAATGTTCAAGGTAGCAACATGATTGGTTCAAGGAGGTTTCATGAAGAAATGTTTACTTAAAATTATTAAGGGGAAAAGTTACAATTCTGTGAGTCAAGTAATGAGTACAATTCTTGGATAGTCTCCTCCCTTTGTTTCATACGGCTGGTAGAACTATTGTCTGATAATCCTTGAGTTACAGCACCATTTTACAACTGGACTGGTGGCTTTGCAGCAGGTGAAGGGCCTTGGGATGCCCAGTTAGGGACTTGAGGATTCGGTTTCTCTAAGGGAGCCAAAAAACCTTACAGCTCTGATTGAATTTACTGGAGCCTGGCCCAGCCCTCCTCTTTCCTTGCAAAGAGATTGCTGGGAACAGGGCTAACAGAAAAAGCAGGGCCCATTCCACCTTGCTGAAAACCCTGAAGGTCACCAAAAAAAACTCCAAAGGTTGCAGCATTAAAGGGGTTTGCTCCCTTTTTTGAGCCCACAATAAAATGAGAATGAAAAAACTTGATATATCATCTGTTACTCACCAGCAAATACTCACCCTGCCATGCTAGTGTTAAGGAATTACAATAGGAGGTGATAATTAGATCATCTTGTGCAATTGACGTGGTGAAGTAAAGGGGCAGGTTTAAGTGGCAATTTTTGGATCAAGACCCAGCTGAGCCACTTCTGAGGTTGATGAGCTGGGAAGGGGGTTGTGTAATTTAGCCAAGTGTTTGTTTGGGGAACTGGAGAATGGGTGCTGTAATCACAAATCTTTCATGCAACATGTTTCTGGCTCTGATGATTCACAATTTATAAGAGCACAGCTCATGACCTAGGAGTTTAGCAGCATAATTGTTTCTCTTCTACTTAGCTTCATCCAAGACTCTGGATTCAAATGGAGCAGGATGAACCCAAGCAGAAATAATATGGTTCCACTCTGATGGTTTTTTTCTGCTACTTCCTTATCAAGAAAAATATATAAATAAGAGTGATTGTCCAAACTTTGAAATCATTTATCTGTCTTCAACTAGAGATTCAGTGTAATTGTAGGTGTTTTTCTGGCTTTGCTTTTTTATTCATTGACTTATGTTAAGGACAAATGTATTTCTTTTTCAGTATTTACAACTTCTTGGCTCATATTTATTTTTCCCAATTCAGAAATTCCCAATTGCCAAATTCATCCAACTTTCTAAGGGTTCCACATCTCCTAAGATCCAGTACTCACTCAGATGCCTAATAAAAAGATAAGTAATGGTGAAGGGCCCAAGAAATGAAATTTATTTTATGGCATGAAAATACTGTCAGAAAAGGCATTTCAGTTCATCTCTAGGCATAGACATGAGTTTTAGTTTTAAATAGGTCAAAAATTGAGGGTCAAGAGAAAAGGTGAGCATCATTACTAAATATTCCTAAAGTAGTTATTATTACCATCCAATTTTTTAAAAATTTTTAAATTGTGGGGCTGGGAATATGGCCTAGTGGTAAAGTGTTTGCCTCATATACATGAAGCCCTGGGTACGATTCCTCAGCACCACATATATAGAAAAAAGCTGGAAGTGGCACTGTGGCTCAAGAGGTAGAGTGCTAGCCTTGAGCAAAAAGAAGCCACGGACAGTGCTCAGGCCCTGAGTCAATGCCCCAGGATTGACAACAAAAACAAACCAAAAAACATTTTTAATTGTATTGTAAAGGTGATGTACAGAGGGGTTACAGTTACATAAGTCAGGTAATGAGTATGTTTCTTTTTGAACAGTATCACCTCCTCTCTCATTCTCTCCCAGCTTTCCCCTCCTGACTTCCCTCCCCTCTCCAAGTTGTATAGTTCATTTCCAACATAGTGTGTAGTGAATATCATTGCTGAATTTGTTCACCCTTTGTCCCACCATTTCTGTGCTTCCCCTTCCTCTCCCCAAAACAGATTAACAAAGACAAGATAATACAACAGACAATACAAGACCAAATGTATAGAAGTCAAAAATAGCAACCAAAGGGAATAAACCAAAAGGGGAGGGGAATACAGAAAAGAAAAAGAACCATAAACAGTACAGTAAAAAACCTCTTGTTTCCATTTCTTGGAGTTCATTTCAATAAACATCATTAGGGGAGCCATGTGGTCATGATAAGCAAGTCTCCTTACCTAGTGGGTGGTCTATCCTGGGGAGGCTTTGAGGGGAAAAGGGTGTTTCCTCCATCCCTTTCTTGTAAAGATGCTATCATGGATCAATTCTGTCCTTTATGGATTCTAAGTTGGCTGCAAGGTAAATGGCTTAAAGACTTACATAAATGGAGGAAGGGATGCCAAACTTTTCTCTTGTTTTTAGTTATTTCACAGATCCAAGAAAATAGTGCTGTTCAGCAAAGGTAGTCTTTCAAGAACTGTTATACTGTTGGTCTACATTAGCATTCACCTGCCACGTGAACATTTCCCAGTCTCCAGCTTAATACTAGAGGGAAGAACAAAACGGAGTCTATAAATTTAGATTCATGGCTCCCAGTTATCTCTATGTTGAGTGCCATGTGATAAGTCACTGATGCTCTCTAAATTTCACTTTCATGATGTTTTAAGTGAATATGTTAGGATGGATTTTGCCAAGTTTCCTTCCAACTCTACCATTTCATTCTTCCATATGGGGGCATTCTGTTTGTTTATTTTTATAGGTCAATTACTTTTTTATATATTTATTTATTTATTGCCAGTCCTGGAGCTTGAACTCAGGGCCTGAGCACTGTCCCTGGTTGCTTTTTGCTCAAGCACTCTGCCACTCTGCCACTTGAGCCACAGCACCACTTCTAGCCTTTTCTATATATGTGGTGCTGAGGAATCGAACCCAGGGCTTCATGTATATGAGGCAAGCACTCTTGCCACTAGGCCATATTCCCAGCCCCTCAATTTTTATTGTCAAGGTGATGTACAGAGGGGTTACCGTTATATATGTTAGGTAGTGAGTACATTTCTTGCCCAACTTGTTACCCCCCTCCCTCATGTTTCCTCCCACCTTCCCTCCTCCTTAATCCCCCTCCCCCTGAATTGTACAGTTAGTTTGCAACATATTGTCTTTTAAGTATTGCTGTTGCATTGGTTTGCATTTTTATGTTCCCCTTCCCTTCTGTAATTCAGACAGACATATATAAAATATCCAGGATAGCAGAATCAAGTACAGTGACAACAGAGGCTAAATCATAGGGAAGATGAATGGAAGAAATAATTTTACACAGTATGTTGAAAATAACAGCATCAATGTTAAATCACTTGTTTCCATATTTTGGAGATCCTTTCTCTTAGCATCATCTTATGTGATCATATGTACATAGCTACTGAGCTATTGTGATCATTCTGATTTGTATCTGTTTTTCAAAGAGATTTTCAATTTTGTTCTATGACCTTGATTCTGATAACTACAAAATGCAGACAAATACGTGCACGCGCGCGTATACACACACACACACACACACACACACACACACACACACACACACACACACACACACTGGGTCTCTATCTGCCCATTGGGAATTTACACTTAGCTATCAGTCTTTTATCAAACATCTTTCTCATATGCATTATGTAGCATTTTTTCTTCTCAGTGTAAATGGTTCTGCATTATGAGTTCACAGTCACATGGCCTGTTTGATAGTTCTCTTCATTAATTGCCAAGACTCATTGTCTTCTTTCTTCTCCTATCTCTTTTTGGTTCTCAGGGCCAAAACCCGGGTTGCCTTCTTGCTGTACCTGTATATTTGATAGTTGGTTGGAACCAGGAGGGAGTTCCTGAGTAAGATCTGCCTAATCTGTAATCATGATCCATGGAACAAAGAGAGAATGAGGTGAATGACTCACCTTTCAGTCCTGGAGCAGGGTGCTTGCTGGCTACAGAGGAGATTGAAAAACGAAAGAACCAAGGACCCAAAGAGACTTTGCAAGGTACTTGTCCAGAACCTGGCTATAGATATTTGCCTGAGGCTCTTTGCTACAATCCAGGAGTTTGGGCTCTATATATGCTAAGCTCTTTGTATAACTTTCTTATTTAGACCTAATATTGGTTCTGTGATGAAAGTACTATTGTTGTACCCATTTCATAAGGAGGCAGCAGAGCAGTCGAGAGGTTAAGTGCCCTGTCCGCAGCCTGTGGCAGAACTGGAGTTGAAACCAAAGTCTGCACAATTCAAGTTCCACTCATTTGTCTCAGCTTTTTAATCATTTACTTTTGGTTTATTAACCACATATAAATCTTAAATGGTAATGATGGCTAAGAAAAAGCAATTCTGAAATAGTATCACCAGTGGAGAGAGAATTTCCCTCATAAACATACAAAAATATTGGAAACATTCTTTTATTTCTACTCATTTGCATGCTCCCTTCCTCCCTCTTTGTGAAGTCCCCTACTGGATTAAGGATAGCTCTTACTACAGACTGGGAGATTTGGCTGTCTCTTGTGTGTCTTTGGTCTTTCAAAGACCAGTTCTCATGGTCATAGTACATTTGATAGGGATACTGGAACTTTCAAACATTTGTCTTCAGGAACTAGCTACTCAGGAGGCTGAGATTTAAGGATCAAAATTTGAAGCCACCTGTGACAGAAAAGTTCTCCAGATCCTATTTCCAATCACCTAGCAAAAATGCTGCCCTAGAAGCATGGCTCAAGTGGTAGAGAACCAGCCATGAGTGAAAAAGCTAAGCAGAGCACAAGACCCAGAATTTGTGCTCCAGTACTCCCCCTCCCCTACCCCAGATTACAATTTCAGCTGGGCATGGTGGTATATGTCTATAGTACTGGTAGAAGGGAGATTGAGGTTGGTTAGTCAAGTTCCAGGCCAGCCTGAACTACAAGTGAGAGAATATTCTGTCTATGATATTCTGCACTGTCCCTGCCCTCTCCAGACTTGATTTTAAAGAAAAGAAATCCAGGCTGGCTTATAAAGACATTTTTCTTACTTATTTAGGAAAGAAATGATGCTACCTAGTGAGACTAGAATCTTATAGGAAGCAGGAACCAAAATGCAGAACAGCATTGATAGTGCTGTGAATTAATATGCTTCATCCACTGCCTTTCCATGCCCTAGATATCTCTAGGGTTTGTTTCTCTTGGGTTCCTCCAGTGCCTGAGATGGGGAGATCACTCTGTCACTAAATACTATACTCCTCTGCACTTCCAGGTTAGACTCTAGTCTCACCACCTGTTTCCTTTCCATCCACTGGAGCAGAAGTAATGTCTATAAACAGTGTTCATTTTGTAAATCAGCCTTCAGTGGTTCCCTACTGACTGCCTTAGTCAGCTGCATTATTCATAATCTTTGAAACAAACATGCAGATGTGGTCCTTCATCTGAAAAGCACTTCTTATCCCTGCCTTTTAGTCCTTCCATCCACCTCCCAACATCCCAACTAGTATTGGTGCTTGAACTCCAGGCCTCATGTTCTTGTTTAGCTTTTTCACATAAGGTCGGCACTCTGTCATGTGAACCACACCTCCACTTTCATCTTTCTGCTAGTCATTGGAGATTACAGTCTCTTGGATTTGTCTGCCCATGCTTTGACCCTCGATCCTCACATCACAGCCTTCTGAGTAGCTAGGGGTACAAGTGTGAGCCCCCAGTTCACTGCTAGTTCTCACATCCTAGAATCCCCTCATTTTCTAGGACTCTTGAAGTTCCACTGATCTCTATCTCAGAACACCTGAGAATGTCCTATGATTCCACAACTATAGATTCAGACCATTCACTAATGCAGTCTTCATTTTATAAGGGCAATGTTATCTTTAGACAAAATATAAGACTTATGAGGCCCAGGACTCAAAAAAAGTAACAGTAAGCAAACTGCATGTCCCAGTCTAGTACCACCACAGTGCTAAACATTTGTTTAGCTGTTGAATAAATGCTTGCTGACTGGATAAAATAGAGAATGAACAATAAATATAAGTGGAGCTATGCCCAAGGGGAGAGATAGAATTGAAAAGTTACGTGTAAAAGAAAGGGACTAAGTGCTGTTTCTGCACTTTTATATATGACTGTGCAGTTAAGAGAAACTCAGAAAATCTGTACATGTGTTTCTGATCTAGAAAGTGTAAAGAAAAAAAGTAAGCTTGATGCTTATGAGAGCAGCTGATGAATGCCTTTAGTCATTTGAAAGCAAAAAGATGAGAATTTCAACTTTGCTTTATAAAAATAGTTTTCAAGACACATTCGGAAGCTGGAAGGTTTTACACAAATTAATAATACAGGTGATTTTTCAACTTTTATCAAACGAGGAAGTAAATAGCTAAAACTAGCAAAGTCAGCAGTTAGTTCTCTCAAATGCATCAAGACTGGGCCATTAATTTTCTACTGTGGAGGTGGAAGATGAGATCAACAGCCTTCTCCCTTGGGCCCAGTGCCCTCATCCCTGATGGAGTTTAGTGGGCAGCTGTTTGGTTAAAATACATTGTACCAGTGAAATTGTCACAACCTCAGGACAGCAATATTACCAAACATTGGCCTCTCCACATCTCACTGTTCCACAATCTGTTGGAAACATGCTCTCTTCCACAGTTCTCTCTTGGTTCTCTCCATCACATATGTGAAGAGAGCCAGTAGCTACCCTCGAATACTGCAGAGGGCTAAGAAATGAGAAAACACTGAAAACGACACCTACCCACTTAATGTATAGAAGATTATTGCTGGGGTTTTCTTGATATCAGATGATAGGTCTGCACAGAAGTTATTCCATTCACACAAGGGTATAAAATAAAGTTTTAAGCATATACAGCCCAATTTCATTTTACAGATTTTTTTACAATGATATTAAGAAAACTGGCCGCACATGATTCAGTCCGTCTTAAATCTTCCATCAGAAGGCCAAATCGTCCCAACATTAATAATTCGCTACTTCTGTATTAGTCACTTGACAAAGTGACTTAAACAAGGCTTATCTCTGTTATCCTGAGAACTAGGGCTCACGTTTTCTTCCTGAGCACCCATGCTCACTTCATTTTGCCTTGTCTTCTGGATCACCTGACTTTGATATTTATGCAAGAGGTTAAAGTATAGTCTCCCTCTCTTAAGACTCTTGAATACCTTTTATTTCCTGTTTCTAAAGCATGTTTAATGGGAGAGACAGAAAGAAAGAGAGAGAGAGATAGAGACCTCCTATTTAGTTGCATGATGAAAAACATAACAAGGCATCAGGTGGCTCATGATCCTAGCTACTGAAGAGTCTGAGACTTGAGGCTCAAAGCCAGCTGGGAGGTAAAAGTCCATGAGACTTATTTCCAGCAAACCACCAAAAAGCCAGACGTGGAGGTATGGTTCAAGGACTAGCAGAAAAGCTAAGGGGTAGTGTCCAGGCCCTGAGTTCAAGCCCTGGCTAGCACTGAGTACATTGTATATGGGAACATATGTGCGCGCACACACACACACACACACACACATACACACACACACTGATGCTCTTGATGAGCCTTTTTGAGAACATCCTTGCTCCCTGTGTGCCATGGGTTCATTCCTCAATGCAGCTGAAATCAAAGATTGATGGAGGTTCCCTAGAGAGAAGTCAGTTTCCCTTCCAGCTAAGGCCAAGTTGCAGTTAGGCTGGGACCTGCACCTCCCTATCCTCTTTCTCAGGCACTTGCATGTCAATCATCTCTTCACTCTGCTCTTTGCTGGATCCTTCCCACAGGGAAATGCATCAGCATTTCAATATGATTTTTATGCCTTAGATAGCAGAAGTGTTTAAACAAATACCCTGTCCTTCGCTAGAATGCCTGCTTCTTTTTACTTCCAGGTGCCCACATTCTCCTCATTTTCCTCTTTCTCTTCGGCACTCTTTCTTAATTGATTTCTTTCAGTAGCTAACTGGTCGAAAGGCGTTTTTAGTGGTTTGGCCTAAGGCTCCTTCTCTGCTCTGTAGTCTCTCCCTGGGTGTTTACACCTTCTTGCAGAACATCAACAGTCAGTAGCCTATTATACGCACTGATTCCAACCTTTATTTCTTTAGTCCAGATTTCAGCTGTAACTCTAGAATCATATGCAACTATCTATGTGACAGATCAATCACCAGCACTTCATTAATCCACTCAACATTAAATCATGATGAATTCTTCCCTAATTCTAAAAATTGTGGCTTGATTATACTTTTCCTTCTATATACCCAGCTATAAAATAATTAAATGTGGGGCTCATCAATTTTACAAATCTTTCTTCTAATTCTGTTCCTGGTAAGTCACTGGCTCATTTCCCCTGGCTGCAAACTGACTCAGGCCATCATCAATCACTTCCTAAGATGGGGTCTTCCTGCTTTCCTTCTTGCTTCCTTATAATCCATCCTCTCACCATCAGAAGTAAACATCCTTTTGAAATGAAATCCAAGAATATAAAGCAAGGGACAGAAAGATTTATAACACTTAAAACAATAGAAATTGTGTGTGTGTGTGTGTGTGTGTGTGTGTGTGTGTGAGAGAGAGAGAGAGAGAGAGAGAGAGAGAGAGAGAGAGATCAAGCCTGTTCTTCTGACTGCCTAGTTTTGTAAATGTTCTTAGATTTGGATGAAATATTGGCTTTGATGTGTTCTCCCCTTCTTGTTTGGATGCTTTTTATGTAGATACCTGTGGCCTTCTATAGTGCTTCTAGGGGAGAAGTGATCTCAACTTTTCTCCTGTAAGACTAAGCCTGCTCTACACCTGCAGATGCAGCCGCACAATGCCAAGTGTCCACCATCCTCACCTGTGGAGAAAGGAAGTGAGCAGAAACAGGGGGTCAGCTGAGAGTTACTGTTGCCATTGTCATAATTATTTTATACTGCATGAACAGTTTATTAGTTTTGGCTCAGCTCTACAGAGGTGCTACAAACATCTGTATCTCCAACAGTAAATCAATGACAGAGGCAGCCCAAGGAGAAAATCCCACCCAAACATTCTCATTTGTTTCCACAAAGCATTTTTTTTTTTTTTTTTTTGGCCAGTCCTGGACCTTGGACTCAGGGCCTGATTACTGTCCCTGGCTTCCTTTTGCTCAAGGCTAGCACTCTGCCACTTGAGCCACAGCGCCACTTCTGGCCGTTTTCTGTATATGTGGTGCTGGGGAATCGAACCCAGGGCCTCATGTATATGAGGCAAGCGCTCTTGCCACTAGGCCATATACCCAGCCCAAAGCATTGTTTTTAATTTATTCTAGGATTGCTCTAAGGTGAACTAGGGAGAGTCAACATGTTGGGCCCCCATCTGGTCCCATCTTCTTCTCTTTCCTTTTAAGATCAATGACTCAGGATGGAGCAAAATTGCTCCCAGCACACATGATGGCTAGAAAAATGTACCCGTCTTCGTGTTCTTGTTGTGTATGTGGCAGTTAATGGCAACATCTAAATAGATGTATTGAAAGAGTGGGTAGACACACAGAAGGCCCAGTTCCATTCTGTCTTTTATGGAAGACTATCTCTCAAGTAGAATCATCACTGTGACTTTGAAGTTAAAGTCTGCACGTACTGATTGAGACATGAAGAATTTCAAGTGACTCTCCTTGTTGCTTATGTAAAATATAAATGGAGCCAGCTGCAGGATCCATCTCTAGGTAAATAATACCGTTGAATGTATGCAAGTGACTCTGGAGAGTGATGACTAGAACCTCTGTTTTTTTGCTATAAAGTGACTTCTTACAGATTGTGTCTGTCAAGTGCCAGCTGGAAGCATAGAGTGGCTATAGCTTTAGTGGTGGCTCTGATCCAAATGAGTGCAGAGTTCTCACTAAAGCAAGGCCAGATCAGTCTGTTTCTACATCACTTGATTGTTCCAAGACTTGGAGATTTCTTTTTAAATTATTTGTAGTAGTGAGTCTCTCAAATGTGTTCATTACAGGTGTTAAAGGTGTTGCAGACCTAGTGGTCAACAAGACAGGCAAGGTTTCAGTTCTCAAGAAGCTTATGTTGTGACAAGAAATGGGGTGGGGAGAGGGAAATGGGGAGGGTGGAAGGCGGGGGGAAATGAGGGAGGAGTTAACAAGTTGGATAAGAAATGTATGCACTACCTTATGTAGCAAACTATAGCCCCTCTGTACATCACTTTGACAATAAAGAAATGAATAATTTTTAAAAGGAAAAGAATACATGTGATCACATAAGATAATGTTAAGTGAAATAAACTCCAAGTTATGGAAATAAGTGGTTTATCGTTGTTGTTATTTTCAACGTACTTTGTGAAATTATGCCTTTTTCTCTTGTTTTTCTTCCTTATGGCTTTTTCCCTGTGTTTGAGTTTGGTACCCTGGGTATTGTGTATATGTTTATATGAACTAGGAAAGGCAAGGGGGACATCAAAATGGTGAGACAAAGGGTAAAAGGCGAACCAATGCAACAGCAATACTTACAAAACTATATGCTGTAAACCAACTGTACAACTCAGGTGTGGGGGGAATTGGGGAGGAGATAAGGTGGAAGAAACATGAGGGAGGAGGTAACAAGTTTGACAAGAATGTACTCACTGCCTTGCGTATGTAATTGTAACCCCTCTGTACATCACCTTGACAATAAAAATTAAATAAGAAAAATTAAATAAGTAATATCAGAGATTGGTGACAAAAAAAGTCAGAATAGGTAGTGAGAAGTACAGAGAGAACAAGGAATATTCTACATAGGTTAGGTTGGAATAGCAGGTAATGTTTGAACTGAGTGATGGAAAGGAAATAGCCACACTCTGAGAAAAGAGCAATACAGGAAGATAAATTTACAATTCAAATATCCTGAGACTGGGGCAAGTTAATTTATCTTAAAATAGAAAAGAAAAGCTCAGAGTTGGTGAACAGAAGTCAATGAAAGGGACTGGGTAGGCTAAGTTTGGAGGGGGTAACAGGACCAGGTTTAGTGGGGAATCCACAAGCTTTGCCTATAGCTTTTGCTTTTAGAAAGAATGTAATGGGAGACATTTGGATATTAAATGTGTGTGTGGTGATGAGGGTGATGCCTGCTACACAAATGCCTTGGAATGGGGACAGAGAGCCTGCAGGGTCAGGAACAAAGAATGACAGCTTTTGTTGGGGGTCATGTTCCACAGTCTCTCTTTCTCCCTTGGCCCCAGTTAGCCCCTTGGGTTTTCATTAGAGACAAGCTTCAAGAAAAGGCAACCAAAACTCCTATGTGCTTTCGACTGAGTATTTAGCCAGTGACTTCCGTCCTTTCCAATCTGTTGGGCATCTTTCATTGGGTTTCTGAACTCAAGTGCCATTTCTTTTTAATGAAGAGGCTCTGGCCTTAATTAAGATAACACCACATTTGCACAGTTGGCTTTCTACCTTTAAAACTACTGACACCAGATTGCTGAGTGCCTGAAGTCAGTTCAACCTCCTCCAAAAGATATTTTTCTTCATGCCTCCCTATGAGGGCACAGGCAGACCTCCAAAGGGCTTCGAAGACCTCTTCTCTAAGGGCTGGCCAATGCTTTCCCACAACATTTGTCACAGCCCTTAGAGATAGAAGACTGCCAATTTTTCACATCATCTTTGAACTCCAATCTAAACAACATAATTTGCTCTAAATGAGATAAATTACAATTTACAAGATAAGAGATCAGAGCATTTCTAATATATATTGCTCATTTGCACAAGGGGACTGAACAATTTGACACTTAAAAATTAGCAGCCATAAGCCATCACGATATTTTCAATGATGCACAGGAACAATTCTTTGTGCTCTTCAAAAGAAGGGTCACTGTCTGGGCCATAGTGTGTGAAAGGCAAAATTAACTTCATGGTGATTTTTTTCTTCTTTATTCTTTGCCTACTATGATTTTTGACTCCCACTAGTGTTTTCTGATAAGTGAATATGATATTATATAGTTGTTTTCTTTAGTAACATCTCGACATCTGGAACTAAGATAATAATAATGAAGCAGTGGGAGGAACTAGATCTTTACACAGCTATTGTGTTTGTGAAAGGTGGAGAGAAAAGAGCACAAGGTCAGCTATCCACAGAGTCCAAAAGCTGGTTAATAAGACTGTTGATTTTGAAACTTATTCTGCACATTCGAAAAGTTAGAACCTTGATGATAATCTCTTGAAGAACAAACACGATTTTGCCTATTTTTCAGGTAGCCTTGGAGGTTGAATTGCACCTCTGGATTAGGAGGCAGGCAAGAGAAAAGGACAGATCCCAGGTGATTGGCCAACAAAATTTCTCTTTTTCCCAAGAGTCTTTGGTTGTTGTGATTGAAAAGGGATATCTCTAGAGATGAGTCTCTCTCCACTAAAAAAAGCAACACGTACTTTGCCAGGGTGTGAGCGATTCTAGTACCTATCTTCCTAGGGATATTTCTTCACTCGACTGCTTCTTCATGTCTCCTGACATATGTCTTCTACTTCAAGTAGCTGTTTGACCTGAAACCACCATCCTGAGGAGATTCTTGTGAAATACAAGCATGAGAGAATGGTCCCATACCACAGAACCACATTTACATAGGTTGATTATACATGCTTTGGGTAGGGCCCTAGCAGAATCTCTTCCTCCTACACTTGTCACCTGTTATCCTTCTCATGCTGACAACTCCAAGCATGTCTTTTCAATGGCTTTTCCAAC
This sequence comes from Perognathus longimembris pacificus, assembly GCF_023159225.1. Classification (NCBI taxonomy): domain Eukaryota; kingdom Metazoa; phylum Chordata; class Mammalia; order Rodentia; family Heteromyidae; genus Perognathus; species Perognathus longimembris. Next base: position 28,185,711 of record NC_063170.1, on the reverse strand, counting down.
CCGAATGTTGTTTCCCAAGTCTAGATCCCTCCAGGAGGAGCACTAGATCCAACCTACTTCCTCTTCTCAACTGTTTGCAGAATGAAGTCCAGAGTCCTTAGAGTTTGCTTTAGGGAATGTATCAAACTCATATTCTCCAATTGGCTAGCTCCCTGTAACTGGAAAAGTCACACGGCCTCCTGGTCCAGAAGCCAAACAAAAGTGCTTTGAACTAGAATATCCCTATACATGTGGACGTGACAGTAGAGCGGTCACCAAAGAACATTTACATCATATTTCTGTTACAGCATTCAGAGGTATTGAAATGCCAGTTTTCATGAAGACAGTCTAGGCTCTTTATGCATTTACCTATTTCTAAGCACCATTAGTATTAAATAATACTAATAAATTATTATTATTATTTTGGCACCAGTCCTAGAGCTTGAACTTAGGGCCTAGGTGCTGCCTCTGAGCTTTTGTGCTAGCATTCTACTATTTGAGCCACAGCTTCAGTTCTGGCTTTTTGGGTACTTAATTGGAGATAAGAGTCTCACAGACTTTCCTGCTTGAGCTGGCTTCTAACCATAGTCCTCAGATCTCAGCTTCCTAGCTAGGATTAAAAGCATGAACCCCTGGTGCCCAGGTTGTATTTGTTTTTTTTTTTTTTAAGAAGTTGTAAAAAGGGGGTTCAGTTCCACAAGTCAGATTATGAGTTCCTTTGCTCCTAGTCCAAGCAGGTCTGCTCCCATGAAAGTTGTCAGCTCTTACCCCTTTCATTTCCACGTACAGGTGACCCATACTCCTTTTACCTTTTGGCAAGGAACTCACATATAAGTCCTTATTATCCCTAGTTGTGCCTCTAACTTTTTAAAAAGTTGTGCATGTTCTTTCTGCTTTGGAATGAATAGAGATGTCATCTACAGACAGGATTCTGGTTTCTTTTGTGCACTTTGCTGTGGAATGCTATCTTTTCCAGAGGACCCTACAAGAGAAAACAAAAACTGCAACCCTCCTGATTTTCTATCCAGTTTGTTTCTGCTCCATTAGCACAGAATGATCTGCTCTAGAAGCAGCCACAGCCAGCCAGCCTGCCCGCCATCCTTCACTGGTTTCTTAGGGAGTGGGAGAGTTATGCTGCAGCAATTTAATTCTCTCCCTGCTCCCTCGTTGGATGTGGCAGATGGCTGGCCCTGGGAGCTAGTGTGCAAGGTTCATCTTGATCAAGGGTACAGTAGAAAGAATAGTCTTAAAGTGAAAAGCATAAGCAATGAGGGCTCCTCCCTTCCTCTTGTCTCTATATCCTTTTGTCTGCAGCTGTGGCATTGACACAATCCCAGATCTTCTCTCCCACGTAACCAGTAGACCAGATTTTTTTTTAAATCAGATCTTTCTTATTTGAGTTTGGGTGGTAACACCAACTTAAGGAATTCTGATCATCATGGAAAATGTTCTTCAATCAGTATTTAGGTATATGTGTTGGAAGATGTTTACCTAAAACTCTTGATCTACTTCAGGAAATTTCAGAAGATTAAGCCAAGGAAAACAGCACAAGACATTTACAGCTAGCATTGATTTACAGCCTGTTACAGGAGGTATAGGTCAATTGATAGAACTCCAGCTGAGTAAAAAAAAAATTGACAGTTTGGCCAGGTAACCAGATTTAGTTCATTGCTTAGATAAATGTTTAACCTATTTCAAACTAACAAATCATGCAAGATTGGGAACAAATTCTGACCAATCAGAACAAAGATCAGTAACTCATTGGGATAGACTGCCTGCCCAATGTACTTGCTAACTTGACTTCTTAGCACACCATCTGCAGAAATAAACTTTTCCTTTCTGAGTTATGTTTGAGTTGGTGTTCTTATCCCTATATGACACCCCAATGTTCTGAGACATTTCCAACTAAGGTCATAGAGCTAAAAAGGAGTAAAACTAAAACTCAAACCTAAGGTAGTCTAAGGTCTTCTATAGACCTTACTCCCAACCACATCTCCCTGTCCTCTGAGAAGAAACAGATAGAAACTGGACTTGTTTCCTTAAACAGTGTAACATCTTACTTCCTGCCTGCTTATAGGGACATTATTTAACCACTTTGAACTTCAAGGACTTCAGTAACAGTGGTTAAGATTAAACGAAATCATATGTGCTAAGTTATTTGTGTTATGTTTGAAAGTCTTAGTTACATTTTTAGGGAGATTCTGTATAAAGACATTTGGTTCTTATTTATAGAGCCATTTAAATGTACTTCATAAACTTTAAGAATGGCCTTACCTTGCTGGTGAACAATAGTCAGTGAAGTGGCCTGGATACTCTCAAAGATTTTGGTGGCCAATGCAAGGCCACCAGCTTAATCAGCTTACAAGGACAGAAACAAGGAAAGAGGCCATGTGTGGTGAGCAACCTCTTAGTTAACTCCTTCTGCCACTGAGTGGCCTCCCCAGATTGTGACAGCCCCTCAGGAGGTTAAGAACCTTCTTTCATCCCTAATCATTATATACCTGGGAACAAATTGAAACCTCTGTGGTGAGAAGTCTATTGGAATTGAGGGGCTTCTGATTGCCCTCCTAGTTTTCTAAGCATGAGAAAACCATAGGGAGTAATTAGGTGATTGGTAGACTTTATTCAATGAATGCAATCTGCAGCACAGTTCGGGTTGATGGTAGTGTGCTGAGGGAGCAGTCTACCTTTTCAAGGTAGAAGAGAAGCTCATTCTAATAACCCACAAGGGGAAATTGGCATGTGAAGTTTGGTCTGTGTTGGCCTGAGTGGCCTCTCCTAATGTAGCTCCATGTGGTCCGTATCTTAATAGTGATGGCCAGTGCCCTGACAGTTCAGGAATGAAATCATCTGATAAATTTTAAATCTGTCTGTTTTCCTTCCAGCCTTCACAGTATTGTTGCGCAGTTTATGCCCCGTTGAATATTTAATTTTAATACTAGCTTCACCAGAGCACAATTCAGGAAGTGAGAAGAAAAATACCCTAAAAATGCACATTCCTAGTTCTGATGTAAATTTAAGATTACTTGCCCTGTGGCTATGGGCTATGGGCTATGGGCTATGACTGTGTTACAAGCCAACTGTGCCAGGATAAAGTTTTCCTTAATTTTTGAAAACAAAAAATCAGAGGACTTGGAAGTAGAGACAATTCTCAGACAGTCACATGACCAGAGTGCAAGCAAAGTGCTATTTACCCTCTGGTAGTTATGCATCCAGATGGCTCCTTGTCGAGCACTTTCTAAGAATGGCTATTCACAAGACTTGCTGAAAGGTGCTTTTGTTGTGTGTTTCTGATTCACATGTCTGAGGTACTCTTGTTGCATGGTGACACTTGAGATTCTTTCTCTAGCAGTTAACCCATCTTGGGTGGTTTCTAGCTAAACATAATAGGATGAAGTGGGAGCAATGACATACTGCATCACCAACTCCCATGAGACTTTTGGGAGACAGGATGGTTTGATGAGACAAATATATAACATCATTCTACCGTGTGTGTGTGTGTAAGTGTAAAGCCATCCAGAAAGGAACTAGTTCTAAAAGAGTCATCTCTAACCTTCCTATTGATTTCTTTATTTTATCCCATGGCATCCTCTGATTTATCCAGCTCACAGAACACTCCTTGGTCCTCTGACTCTAGTAACTGGACCATCTGAATGACACCTTTAAAAGCACTGATCTACACACTGTTCTTCTTGGATATGCCATCTTGCCTCCTCAACCAGATTTTGCTCACCTTGAGAGCAGTAACCACGTGTGAGATGGCTTCTTTGTCCCTCATAATGCTGAGGACAAAATATCATATACATGCCATGTTCTTAGCTTGCTGGTCTATTAGGCATAAAAGCACCTTTCTTAGTCTTTTAATTTTCTGGAAATGTTTTCCTGGGAGTTGATCAGATTTTCTGACATGATTTTGCTAATCTTTGGGCTGCCCTTTGTCACCAGCGTTCTGCAAAGTTCATGAATGGCCTCAAAATGGGATTATGTGACTGGTTTATTATTTTCTTTACAAACTCAACTCAGCTGTGAAGGCTAAACGGATATTTCCACAACCAGCCTTTCACCTTTTGACATGGAATGATTTCCTTTTGTACAAAGTTACTTCATTATTGGAGAGACAGAATTGAGTCTTGGATAGAGGGGGGTGGGGTGGGATAGATGCTAGATAAGGATAGGCCAAGGATTGATACTGCAGATATATTGAATCAATCTGCTAAAAAGTGCATGCATTCCTTCACATCACACTCCCTTCTTTTATGTGATAATGAGTTACAATTTCCTTAGATGAGTAATTTGGTCTGAGAACAGAAGGTGCTTGATTTAGTAATTTTTTGGCCAAGAAAGAATGGCTAGATACTCATATCTTAAGACCCTCTGATTATAAAGCTTCTCAAACTCATCAGCTCCACACTTGGATGGTCGCATCTAAACAGCAGAATGATTGAAAGTTTCCAGGAGACCAGGGATAAACTTTTACTTATTACTTTTTTTTTATTATCTTTCATTAGTTATACAGGTTATACACTATACATTAGTTATAAACATAATTATTCATTGTTATATTTCCACATGATTATAATATATTCAGTTTCACTGCTTGTATTACTCTTTCTCCCTCAATGCCCCCCATTCAAACAATCTCCGCAGGTTTTGTTGTTATCCATGTTCATATTCTTTCATTCATCTTGTCTTCTACTTCTGGTTTCCAGCCACTAATAGAGCCTGTTCCCCCAGCCCTCTATTTTTTATTGTTAAATATTTTTATTGTTGTTATAAAGGTGATATACAGAGGGGCTACCATTTCTTAAGTAAGATAATGAGTTCATTTCCTTTTGGATAAAGTCACCCCTTTCTTTGCTTTCTCCCAGGTTTTCCCTCCTGCTCCCCCTCCCACAAGTTGTATAGTTCATTTTCAACAGTGTCTCCTGAGTGTCACTGTTATTTGGTCACCCTGTGTCTTTCCTGTCATTTCTGTGCCCCTTTACCTCCCAAAGAAAGATAAATGAGCATACAAGGCAAAAAGAAAAGAAAACAAAACTGGTTTCCATTTCCTGGAGCTCATGTCAATAAATTTATATGATCAGAGGCACAGAGGCATTGTGCCTTTGTATTTCTCCCCTAAGAATATCCTCCTTTGGTCTCACTGTGAGCAAATGCCTGGAGTCTTGTATAATTTATCGTGTCCCCATGTGTTTTCGATCTAAGCTTCCACATATGAGAGAAAACATGCACCATTTTTCTTTCTGAGCTTGGCTTACCTCACTCTGATTTGTTCTAGACCCATTCATCTCCCTGTGAATGACATAATATTATTCTTTCTAATATTCAGCCACTTATTCATGAACAGCTTTCATCAAGGTTCCTTATTCTGTTTTTATATATAGTTACAGTGTATTTCAAAATTATTCATCCTCTACCTTGCTTTTCCCTTTCCTCTTTCTCACCTATGTTGTCCCTTAGATTTATATTTTATGAAGGTGGGTATATATAAGTATGTACATGTACATGAATATGTAAGTCTTTAGGGTAAATTACCATATACGAGTAAGAACATACTATGTTTTGTTTGTGTTTGTCTTCTCTTTGCCAATATGATGTCTTCCAGTTGCATTTGTTTTCCTACATATGAAATGATTTAATTTTCTTTTATAGCTGTGTAATAATTCCATTATATACATGATCTCTTTTTATATTTATCTATATAAAATAGAAATATATCATACAGATACATACACATCTCTGGTATATCTACATCAATATATATCACATTTTATTTATGTTTCTATCATCTGTATCTCTATATCTCTCCTTATCACATCTTCTTCTTCTTATTTTTTTTTTTTGTCAGCTGTGGGTCTTGAACTCTGGGCCTGGGTGCTGTTCTTGAGCTCTTCAGCTCAAGGCTAGTTCTCTACCACTTGAGCCACTTGGTGGTTAATTGGAGATAAGAGTCTCACAGACTTTCCTGCCTGGGCTGGCTTTGAGCCATGATCCTCAGATCTCAGCCTCCTGAGTAGCTAAGTTTACAGCCACCAGTACTCTGCTTCTTCCTTTCTTCTTTTGGTCAAATTAGTTAGGTGTTTATAAAAATTATTTGCTTTTTCAAAAAACCAGTCTTTTTCTAAGCTACTAAGTTTTATTCTTTCCTATATTTTTCTCTTTTTGCTTTTTCTTAATTTGTGCATAGGATTCCTGTTAAGTATTTCCAGCAGTGCTGGTTTAATGGTTATGTATTTCTTTAGATTTTGAATGGAATTTATTTTTTTTTCCTTCAATTATGAAGGATAGCTTCACTGGGTATCCTAACTATATTTCTGTAGAACTCCACTGTCTAAATGGAGAATCCTTATTTTGGGCATGCAAGTTAGTTATTGCTGTAACTTGTGTTTCTGGAAATCATAGAGTTCTTATGTCCCTCATGATGCTGTGAGCTGATTGGGTGATCTCTCTGGTCCTGACTGGCCCTGCCCCAGCATCTTTAGTCAGCTGTGGTCTGAGTGAGTGACTCTTTTGATCCTGCCTGGGCTTCCTCAAGTATTAAGCATTAGCTATCAACTGGTCTGGAAGGTTCTTCAAGTCCGGCTCACCCAATTTGCTCACACTGTAGCAAGTGGAAGCACTAGTAAGAGTAAGAGAAACAATGTTCAAGGTGTTTTGCAGTTTAAGCTCAGAACTGGCATAATGTCACTTGTGGTGCCCATTCTTTTGCTTAAAGTCACAAACCAGCTCAGCTTGAAAGGGTAAGGGGAATAGGCTCCACCTGTGGAGGGCAGGAGACATGGGGTCACATTGGACAGATATAAGGAGGTTAAGGTATAGGTATACAGTAGATGTAAGGAAGTTAAGGAATTAGAAGTTTGTGTTTTGCTTACACACAGGGAGAACTGTATACACACACATAGATACAAATAAAAGTCTTTTTTTTAGCTGCTGGAAGGTAGAAACATTGATCAAAGAGATAAGATTAAGTGTCGGAATTTTTAAAGAAAATTTCCTGCACTCTAATTTTAGATGACATTTTTCTCAAGGTTCAACCTTGGTTATTTTGCTATTTTTACTCTCTCCCTTCTCATTTGGCTACATTTGCAAAGGTCTTACCTTTTTTTTCAGATGTCTGAGATCATTTAAGACCATTCCCTGGGCTGGGAATATGGCCTAGTGGCAAGAGCACTTGCCTCCTACACATGAAGCTCTCAGTTCGATTCCCAAGCACCACATATATGGAAAACGGCCAGAAGGGGCGCCGTGGCTTAGGTGGCAGAGTGTTAGCCTTGAGCTGGAAGAAGCCAGGGACAGGGCTCAGGCCCTGAGTCCCAGGCCCAGGACTGGCAAAAAAAAAAAAAAAAAAAAAGATCATTCCCTGTGTTTGGCATCTTAGTACTCTGTAATTGAGCACTGGTCATAGTGGTTTATTTCTCTAAGACATTCAAACTCAATATTTCCTGTGCTATTTAGGAAGTTTTAGCTTCTAATTTAGGGTCTTCACATTTTAGATAATTTTTTAAATAGTTTCCTTCCTCTCCCCTGTTATCTTCTGACAATATTTCTGGGCCTGTAACTTGTAATTCCTGAGCAAGTCTTGAGATTCCAACAAGGTTATTCCCATTTGGGGTCCAACCCAGGTGAGAGCTGAGTAAACTATTGAATGCATTGTCTGGGAGACAGTAGGAGTGGTGGATCTTGTGGTAGACTAGCAGTTTTTTATATTTGCTACATGTTAAAATCATCTTGGGAGCTTAAAAACATTCCTAAACATAATATGGCTGCATTTGAGGTATATTAAAACATTCTCTGGAGGTAGAACTCAGATATCTGTGTGTTTATAGCTCCTCAGAAGTTTAATATGCAAGTAAATCCTGCCAATCCTTCATTTTTCATGTGTAGACAGATAACCTGGGAATCTTGTTAAAATGTAGATTCTAATTCACTAAAATGTAGATTCTAATTCTAATTCTAATTGTCTAGAGTAGGCCTGAGATTCTACATTGCTGTATGTTCCAGAATGATGCTATGGCTCAGGTCTGCAGACTGTAATAACCTTGGGGCGCGGGGGCGGGAAGCCTACCCCATGTTGTGGTCATTGCCATGCCCCACTGCGGAACATAAAAGGGGATCCAGCCCCACATTGCGGGGACGGAACCACCACCCCCAGCCTGCAGGCGGCTGGGGTGGGGTGGGGAGGATACAAGAGGGCAGGATTTCCGGGTGAAGAAGAGGCACAGAGAAAGCAAGGTACTAGGAGGTGCCTCGTGGAGCTGAGCAGTGCCCAGGTTCCCCTCAGGCCTGAGGGTAAACTGGGCCTGTGTACAGGAAAGGCCAAGCCCCGGCCTGCAGAGAATGGAGGCCAGAGCGGCCTATCTGTGGTCTGGAAGAGAGCGGAGGCCTGCTGAGAGCTAGAGGCCTGAGGAGGGCGAACAGAGAGGAGCAGAGGGGAGCTGAGCTGAGAAGAGCATGAGGCCTGCTGAGGAGTTTGGAGCCTGAGGCCTGCGGAGGGGCCCGGAGCCTGAGGCCTGTGGGAAAGTCTGAAGCCTGGTGCCTGTCAAAGCCAGAGTGAACTGGGAGACCAGAGGCCTGTGGAGAGACACATGGTAAGTGGAATCCCTCAAAGAGGAGAAAGGCCTATGAAGAACAGAGGCCTGTGGAGAACAAGAGACTTGCAGAGAGGCTTGTGGACAGGAGAAGCCTGTGGAAAGGAAGAAAGGAAAGAAACTCGCCCCCTGGAGGCTGCAACTGCTCCTAGCTCTGGAGTAGCCTGGGGCAAGGCAGTTGCAAACTGACTAATAAAACTCATTTGTCACCTTTAACTGCTCGGTGGATTTTCTCTTTCTAGCTCCCCAGAATACAACAAGATCTCCTGTGAACAGTAAGGACCAACTGTAGTGCTCTCGGGGAGGGGAGTAGCTCAGTGGGGGAGGGCTTTCCTGCTATGTGTGAAGCCCTGGATTCAATAAACACCCTCATACACACAAAAGAAAACTCACGCATTTACTTATCATATCTACTTATTTATTTTTGTAGTTCTGTGCACATGCTGGGCAAATACTTTAACACCAAGATATGTATCTACAGCCTACATTACATTTTAACAAACATTTGAGCCCCCACTTCAAAATCATGAGATTTCTCATAAAAACTCCCATTTCTGGTTTGTCTGGTAGATGCAGAGCTCCTCAAGTCCCCTATTCTAATGTAGTGAATGAAAGTAGATATGGTAGAAAAGGAAGCTAGTTGCTTTGGCTCTTTCTTTTTTTTAATAAATGAAACTCTGCAATCCCACCTCTGCTTTCTCACCCACTAGTGGCCTCCCCTATGAGGGGGTGCAGCTGGCTCACCAGGGGAGACCTTTCTCTTAGCTTGCTTATGAGTCAGCTTTGATGTTTTACACACACACTTCTTAATCCATATATAGACACAAGTGCATTGTGATTCATTACCAAAAACCAAGTAATACAGTGGGGAAAGATAGGAGAGATCATTTTTTTAAAATAGACTCTTAAGTGAAGGAGAGTCAGTATATGGTAGGATAAACAGATGCAATTCTGGGAAATTAAAATTAATAATATTAAAAGGCACAGACATTAGAATCAGGAAATAGAAACTGGAAAAACAAAGCAACTAGCTTCCCCTCTTTTAAATACTAAGAAGAATGGGAGGGGTACAATGGGAGGGGTAAAGGGGTCTCTGCAGCTACTACCTTCTTTTGGATCTTAAAAGCTTAAATTCTTTACAATAAATAAGAATTGAAAGGCACACCTAGCAAAAGGAAGTTCTAAGATCACCTCTTTTCACCACTTACCACCCCAAACTGTTGCCTAACCTTGTGAGACTCTCTTGTTGTAAGACATCTCGAAATGCTTTTCCTGTGTGGGTCACAAGTACTGAGCTTTTGAACAGAGACCAGGAAGGTGGTGATAAAGATGAGCACGTCAGTGTGGCGCACGTCGGTGTGGTGCTGGGATGCGTGACCTGGCTCGAGGAGCCCTTCTGTGTCACCATCCCGGCTTCTCCCTGTCCACATCCCGTGTCCTTGCTCCCTTGGTTCTCTCTATACACAGTGGAGGATCATGCCACCGACAGTGCCGGGGCTTACAAGCCGGGATCTTGCCATTGCAACCCCTATCCCTATCCTTGTCCCTGGCCACAGAGCGATTCACTTACTGCTCGGTGGATTTTCACCTCCCACAATAGGTGTGGGAATGCTCTATTCCTGAGGGGCTCGGGGGCTAGGCCTGATAGAGGGGTGGAGAACCAAAGCTACCATGTGGTTGGGAGGGCTGAAAGATGGCCTGAAAGGCTTCTTCTAACCGAGGAACATGGAATTCCAACTGCAGAGGCCGTAGGGGCCGGCAGGGGGGGTGGCAGGGGGGAAGCTACTGCTCTGAAGCTCTAGAATAACCCCATTATTTCCTGAAGGTGGACTAGACAAATTTTATGTACTGTTTTGTTCAAGAGGCATTTTTGCCTTTACAGAAGGAAAATTGGTACAATTACAGACTCAACTATTTTCCAATAATAGTGATAATACCTCAAGGTGAAGCAAGGGCAGCAACAACCACCAGCATTGATTTCTTCCCTCTCCAAAACACAATGCAAAGCATGAAAATTACACAAACATGTCAATTCCTGACAGCATACACTACTGACAACTCATGCATTGTGCGTATGGCTGTGTGGGTAGCACTAAGTGAACAACCCGTGGGATTGTCTCTGCATTCGAGGTCAGGGAAACACAGGCAAAGCTACACACCGAGATGCTCTAACTGAATTTCTGGAAGAGTAAATGTTAATAAGCCTATAATGAGACGCAGGATTATCTATAAAAACATTTAGCTCTGATTGTTTTAAGGAGAAGAGATAAAATGTTTAACATGTGGCACCCTGGTGTGTGTCTTTTTTTCTATTTTAAATGATAATTTTAATGAAACACCTATACTATGCAAGAGATCAAGTTCTCCAGCTTCCCATTAGAGAGTATAAATGAGAACAATGGCACAGCTGTCGTATATTCAAATGATGAGGTGAGAGCAGATCTGGGGATAGGAGGAACTGAAGGGCCTTATGTAAGACTGTCTCAATGCTCCCACCTTGTCCAATGACTCAACTGTGTGACTTTTATAATACTGAGGGCCAAATGTTGAGTCTACTTTATAATTAAAAATGTACCTTAGGGCCCTTCCTTGAGATTGGAGAAAAAGTGATTGTATTAAAATTGCAATGAGTCCTTGGGACCCAGACAAGTGGTTCCAGAATGTGGCCTTAAAAGACAGAATGAATGCATGTCATATGCTAGGAGGAACTAGCAAATAGCTCCCCTAACCTATCCTCAGGTGAAGCTTCATCCTCAGCTAAACGTGTGAGAGATCCTGAAGTTTATGTTTGTCTTTCCTTACTTTCTGGAAATTGGTATAGTATAGTCTTCTAAATAAAAACAATCTCTGATTAGTGGATTCACATGGAGACAGACAAGGAGCTTCCTGGCTCCTTTCTTTGAACCCCTTTCTTTTCTCCTATCAAGTGAAATCCAGCCTTGCAACAATGCACTAAAGGTAGTCTGAATGCTGAGTCATGGCTCTTTTTTTTCCTAGTAGAAAGGCTATTTGGGGAAGTAGGTCTTTCTTGATGAGAAGGCTGAAGTGAGGGCAGAAAGATGACAGGATGTCCTCCATACTCCTTAGATAAAGGCAGGGCTGTCTCCTATCCAATAGTCAAAGTTTGAGACTGTCATATTTGTTTTAAACATCCCTTTCCCCAGGGCCAGGCTGCTCTCTCAATCATGCTGCCTGCACCGATGTTTCTGGTTGCTCCAGGCAGAGAAACTCCAGCAACCTCAGATTTCTACCTTGACATGTGGAGATTCTGAAAGACTGTCGTGGAAGGGAAAACCTCCTCCTTTCCCAGGACGTACAGGAGTGAGATAGGACACACATACCCTTGCCCTTCCACACAAATGCAAGCATAGAAAAACAAGTTGAGTCATTCTCTTTATTAATGGTTTCTTGAATTATTTACAAACTTCAGAATCCTTTAATTTGTGAAATACTGAATACTTTAAAATTGACCTATTTCCAAATACTTCCTTTTTTAAAATTTGAATTTTATTGTAAAAGTGATGTACAGAGGAGTCATAGTTACATAATGAGTACATTTCACTTTGAACGGTGTCACCCCCTCCCCTGTTTTTTCTCATTGCCCCCCAACCCTGTCTCCCCCAAGTTGTAAAGTTCATTTCCAACATAGTGTCTGGTGCGTATCACTGTTGAATTGGCTCACCATTTGTCCCACCATTTCTGTGATTCCTGCCAAATTCTGTGATTCCCCTTCAGTTTTCCAAATCACATAACCTTATATATAAGACAAAGGGTACAGAACTCAAGCACAGTGACATCAGGAAATAAACCAAAGTTTAAAAAAACAAAAAAGAAAAAGGGGCTGGGAATATAGCCTAGTGGCAAGAATTCTTGCCGCATATACATGAAGCCCTGGGTTCGATTCCCAAGCACCACATATATAGAAAATGGCCAGAAGTGGCGCTGTGGCTCAAGTGGCAGAGTGCTAGCCTTGAGCAAAAAGAAGCCAGGGACAGTGCTCAGGCCCTGAGTCCAAGGCCCCAGGACTGGCAAAAAAAAAAAAAAAAAAAGAAAGAAACCTGAAAACAGTACAATAAAAATAAAACAACCCTTTTGTTTCCATTTCTTGGAGTTCATTTCAATAAGCATCATTTTATATGTTCATGTACACATAGTTATTGAGCCATTGTGATCCTCTCCTAAGTATCATTGTTTCATCGATCTCATTTTCTTATTTGAAATTTATCTTCACTTTATTTTCATTATTTTATTTTTCTGCTGGCTTTGGATCTGGTTTGCAGTTTTCTTCTAGTTTCTTAAGGTGGAAGATTAGGTTATTGATATCTTTTTTTTTTAACTTTTTTAATTGTCAAAGTAATGTACAGAAATCTTTTCTGATGAATGTTAACTCATGATTGTTAACTTGTGAGTGTGCATTATAATTTTGTACTGATTTAATTTAAGTATTTAAAATATTGTTTTGGAGTACACTTATTATTTTACACCTATTTTGTGAATATACCAAATTTCCTTTTGTTTCTAATCTCCATCATGAAATGAAAATACTTTGTATGACTTAGTCATAACAAATTTACTAAGACTTGTATTTTGCCTTACATTTATCTGTTCTGGAGGAACTTCGATGCTCACTTAAGAAGTGTACCTTCAATTAGCCTTAATTGGAGTCCTGTACACGTCTGTTAGGTCTAGTTGGTTTATAATGGCATTCAAATTTTCTGTATCCTTGTCTATCTTTTATTTTATTGTTTTGGTCTTGAAAATCAGGTATTAAAATTTCTAACAACTGGGCTGGATCTATTGCGTAAGTGGTAAAGTGCCTGCCTGAAAAGCACAAGGCCCTGAGCTCAATTCCCAGTATTGAAAAAAAAATCCAACAATTATTTTAGAACTGCCTTTCTCTCTCATAAGTTGTCTTCTTTCTCTTTTATGATTCTTGTAATTACAGCTGTATTGTCAGGTACGTACATGTTTATAATTGTCTTATCTTCTTGGTGTGGGAACACTTTCATCATTATGAAACTTTTGTGTGTGTGAGAGTGTGTGTGTGTGTGTGTGTGTGTGTGTGTGTGAGTTGTGGGGCTTGAACTCAGGGCCTAGGCGCTGTCCCTGAGCAATTGCTCAAGCCTAGTGCTCTACCGCTTGAGCCACAGCACCACCTCTGGTTTTCTGCTTGTTAATTGGAGGTAATTCTCATGCATTTCCCTGCCCTGTCTGGCTTTGAAATTCAGTCCTCAGATCTCAGCCTCCTGAATAGCTATTATTACAGGCCTGAGCCACCAGTACCGGTTCATGAAGCATTATTCTTTGTCTCTAGTAGCAGTTTGTCTTACACTCTATTTCATCTCTTTTAGTATAACTACTCTAGCTTTGTCTTTGTTGTTTTCATGACATAGTCTGAGCATTCCTTATTTAAAATGCTTGGGACCAGAATTGTTTCAGATTTTGAATTTTTCCAGGTTTTTAAGTATTTGTATACATATGAGACCAGTTTAGAATGGGTATAAAACCTAACCATGAATGATTTATATCTGCTATTTCATTGTTTCATATATAATTTACATACATAGCATAAAAGTAGTTTTATACAGTATTTTTAAATGCAGCGCTTGTTGAAAGCTGTCACATGAAGTCAGGTATAGAATTTTCTTCTTGTGGCATCATGTCAGTTTAAAATTTTTTTTTATTCTTTTCCCCCCCCCCCACAGGGAAATTTGTTTAATGTTAAAATTGTCCTTTCTTCTCCTAACTTACCTGTCTTCTCTAATCATTTAAAAAATTTTTTTTATTGTCAAACTGATGTACAGAGAGGTTACAGTTTCATACGTTAGGCATTGGATACATTTCTTGTACTGTTTGTTACCTCCTCCCTCATTCCCCCTTCCCCCCTCCCCCTTTTCCTTCCCCCTTTTCCTTTCCCCCCATGAGTTGTTCAGTTGATTTACACTAAACAGTTTTGCAAGTATTGCTTTTGTAGTCGTTTGTCTTTTTACCCTGTGTCTCTCGATTTTGGCATTCCCTTTCAGTTTCCTAGTTCTAATACCAGTATACACAGTTTCCAATGTACTCAGATAAGATACAGAGATAGTGCAGGTACAACCACAGGAAGGTGATACAAGAGGATCATCAATAATAGAAGCTATGGTTTCACATCACATGTTGAAAGTAATTACAACAGTGATATAACAGTCATTTCCATAACATGGAGTTCATTTCACTTAGCATCATCTTATGTGTTCATAAGGGTATATATAACTATTGGGCACTTGTGATCCTCTTCTGTGACTTGCCTAAACCTGTGCTAATTATTCCCTATGAAGGAGACCACAGAGTCCATTTTTCTTTGTGTTTGGCTCACTTCACTTAGTATAATTTTTTCCAAGTCCTTCCATTTCCTCACGAATGGGGCAATGTCATTCTTTCTGATAGAAGCATAAAATTCCATTGTGTATATGTACCATATTTTCCTGATCCATTCGTCTACTGAGGGGCATTTGGGTTGGTTCCAGATTCTAGCTATGACAAATTGTGCTGCGATGAACATTGTTGTGCTGGTGGTTTTAGTGTGATTTTGTTTGCGGTCTTTTGGGTAGATGCCCAAAAGTGGGGTTGCTGGGTCATAGGGTAGCTCTATGTTTAGCCTTCTAAGGAATCTCCATACCGCTTTCCAGAGTGGCTGAACCAGTTTACATTCCCACCAACAATGAAGTAGGGTTTCCCTTTGGCCACATCCCTCCAACATTTGTTATTGTTAGTTTTCTTGACATAGAACATTCTTACTGGGGTGAGATGGAATCTCAATGTTGTTTTGATTTGCATTTCTTTTATGGCCAGTGAGTTAGAGCACTTTTCCATATGTCTATTGGCCATTCTCATTTCCTCATCAGAGAAGTCTCTTTTTAAGTCTTTAGCCCACTTGTTGAGGGAGTTATTGGTTCTTTGCGGTTTTGTTTTGGAGGAATGTAATTTTTTTAGTTCTGCATATATTTTAGATAGGTTCAACAGATGCAACAAACTAAAACTAGATCCAAAACTGCACCAAAATCAATTCCAAATAGATCAAAGACCTCAAAATTAAAATAGATACCCTGAAAACACTAAAGGAAGTAGTAGAAGAAACACTTGGGCTCCTTGGCACAGGATGGAATTTCCTTAACAAAGACCCAGAAATGCTACAAATCAAAGAAAGGTTGGACAAATGGGACTGCATCAAACTGCAGAGCTTCTGCAGGGCAAATGACATAGCTCGCAAGATAAACAGAAAGCCCACAGATTGGGAAAAGATCTTTTTTTGATTCTTGAGCATTTTGAATTTTGGAGTTCTGGATTAAGAATACTCAACTTGTATATTTTTCTCCTTCATTTATTTTCAAGACATTTGTATCTTTGATTATAAACTGAATTTCTTATTTGTAACATAGAGCTAGACCATATGTTTAATCCATTCCATCTATCTCTAACTTTAATTAGAGTTTAATACATTTTCATTTAATGTAATTACTGATAAGACAGAATTTATGTCTGCCATTCTATTTGTATTCTGTATAGCATATCTTTTTTGTTTCTCCTTTCTTCCATTACTATATTCTTTTGTGCCAAATGTTTACTTTTTATTTTATCATTTGGATTTCCTCACTTATTTTACTATATAGTTTTGAGTTATTTTCTTAGTGGTTGCCTTGGAGATGTCTATTAATTCTACAGTGAACATAAACGTTTCTCCTACATAGCTCTATGTATTCCTTCCAATATGTTTTCTCCCCAATTTATGCCTTAATACATTTTATAGCCATCCACTTAAGTTTATAATTATTGCTTTTGGTAGTTACCTTTCTTCTAAGTCAAACTTGAAAAAGTAGTTGCAGACAACATATGAAGGATACTATGTATATGCTACAAATACACATGTGTATGCATACATCTTTACTGATGTTCTTTATTTCCTCACATGGATCAGAGTTACTGTCTAGTAACTATAGATTACCTCTTCACTTACAACATCAAGAACTCCTTTCCGTATTTGTTGCAGAGCAGGTTTATTAGTGATGGGCTCCCTCAGCTTTATCTGCAAATTTCTAGAGTTTACATTTTTTGAAAGGCAGTTTTGCAAAATATAGAATTCTTAGTTGACAGTTTTCCCTTACAACAACACATCATTGTATTGCATATGTGTCCTTTTTTGTCACTGTGCCAAATACATAAAAGAAACAGCTATTTCTTTTCAGTTAAACATTATAGCACTTTGAGAGTCTTCAGTCCATTATCAACAGGCTTAATTGCTTTCAGGCTCATGGCAGGAAGGAAACATTCTGAAGGGCATTGTGGAGGAAAGCTGTTCACCTCATTGTAGCTAGAAGCAGTTCATCTAACCAGGCCCCATCTCCTACAAGTAATGACATCAAATTATGGGTCCGTCAATGGGTTAACTCATTCATGAAATCAAAACCTTTATGGTTCAACCAGGCCACAATAATATTTTAATGAATGTTCTCTCCAAAGCCTCTTGCTCGATTTTCAGGCTCATGGCTAGCACACTAATATTTGAGCCATGCCTCTAGTCTAATATTTTTCTTGCTAATTGGTGATGGAGTCCTGAAAGATTTTTAGCTCTGGCTTGCTTCAAACTTGGAACCTACAGATCTCAGCCTCATGAGTAGCTAGAATTACAGGCAAGAGCCACCATTTTCTGGTTCCCTATTTATAAATTCTATGTCTTTATTGCTATTCTTTCTTTAGTAACATATTGTTCTGAAACATTTTTATGAAAATTGTCTCAAATTATATCATAACACAGGGTTTGCTTTTGCCAATATTGTAGTTTTTAATAATCTTTTTCATGACTTTTGTGAATTAATTCTTTATATAAAGTTTACCTTTGTCATGTGTGGAGACATTGAAATCAAATTGGTTAGTATTCAGTTAATTAGACAAAAATCACCTTAATGCCTGGAACCAGTAAATCAGTGTGTGTTTGCCGGTGGACTCTGTGGGCATGTTGGGACATAAGTTCAAAACTCAGCCAACTAACCTAGAATTCTGCCTGGGCCTTCACTGCAGTTTCTAGTGTTGCTCAGTCAGCTAGAGGGCCTCTCCAGGTCTCATTCTTTCTTCAATGTGTGCATAGACCCTGTCTAGTTTATAGTCTTTTAGCCTTTATGGCCATCTGACTCATCAGCTCTTCCTTTTAAGCTTTTGGTTAGTTCTATCTGTTATTCATTGCCAAGAATGTAAACTATTTGACAGCCACATTCCAGAGAGAAGCTTTTAGCACTGGAATAATTCTAATGAGATCAAATACAGGCAAACCAAGGAACTGCCAGAGTGTCAAATAATGGCTTCTCTTGGGTAATGAGTCTTTGATGTAATTTTAGCCCCATTCTACTCCCTCTCATATATCAAGCTGTTATTTCTCAAGGTTTTCACAGTGCTGAGGAATGGGACATGGGAAGTAGTACATTAAAATGCCACAAAGCATTCTGGCACAGACAGGCAGGCTTTTTCTTCTTGGTTTGACTAAATCCTCCCCAAATTGCTGCAAAGCCCTGTGTTAATTTCAAGAATTTAAAAAAGTAGATTTTTGACTATTTTCCAAGTTTCTTTTCCTTTTTCTATTTTTATGCAGGGTGAACTTCTGGAAGTCCATGTTCTGACATTTTTTGCTGTCAACTTTAACAGTTTTCAGTATTATCAGATTATGAGTGCTCCTTCCATGGAGATGTATCTGATAAGATTAGACTGGAGTCATGGTTTTCTGGGACACCACTGAAGAGTCTTTTCCCACGATATAATATCAAGGAGATATGCCACCAGTATAACGTATCATGTAGGTTTAACCTCCACCAGGGTTAAGTGGTGTTTGCCATGTACTGCACTGTAGGGTCACTCCCCACCACGCTGCTCTCCATATCATACTCTATGGAGAGAATTTACAAGTCATGGTCATGCTTGAGAAGCAAGGACTTTGGTTCCAGGTCCTTGAAGGTAGTAGAGCTAAGTAAATTATTTGAAAAATTTCAATGGATGATTTATCTATCTCTTCCTAATTGAATCATTTATAAATATCATATGTATCCAGTATATAAGTCCAATTATTTACATATAGGTATGAGCTTATGGTTATTTTTTATGCTTTGGTCTTTGTGTGAGTCAGCTTTTTATTATTGTGACAAGTAGTTGAGATAAACAGCTTAAAAGGAAGAAAAGTTTACTTTGGCTCATAGTTTCAATCCATGATCACTCAGTGATTTTTCTTTGGGCCTTTGGCAGCACAGCACATACATCATGGTTGCTGGTGTGGCTAAAGAAGCTGCTCATCCATGGTATTCAGGAGGACTGAGGAAGAACTTAGAGCACTGGTGTCCTGAAGGAACACCAGTGCCCTCACTTCTTTCCCCTAAGTCCCACCTCCTAAAGAGCCTGCTCCCTCTTAGTAACACCACAAACTAGTGACTAGGTAAAGCGGAGATCCAAATTGCTTAACTCCTTACTACTTGCTCTGACCATTCCTTCATCTGGTTTCTGTGTATCTTGGAGAAAGGATTTTTTTTTAATGTGAAAAGAATTTGATCACATTTATCTTGATTTATTAGTTATATAACTTTATGTTATACATGCTTTGAAAATTAACTTTGCCATAAAGAAAACCTTAATTCTTAAAGAAAAATGACAAGTACATGTTTCAAAAGAAAAAAATATTCATCATACAAAGTTAAAAGCAGTAACCAACTAAACGAAGCAACTAAGAACAGAGAATTACTAAGATAAAAGTTGAAATAATGAAACAGAGAAAAGGATAAGTCTGGAAATTAGCTCTTTTGAAAAAGTCTATAAAGTAGGAAAGCATTGAGACCTAATTAAGAAAAGAACAAAACCAAGCATCACTTGATATGGACAAGAGCGTTTCCCTATTTAAAAATTACAAAATAATGTTGTGCATAGCTCTATGATAGCTAGTTTTAAAGCCTTAATAAAATAGGTAATACCTAGAAAAATGATAATCACTAAATATTAATGAGGAGTTGGAAAGTTTTAGTTAATGTACAAACACGGGAATGCATAAAAGTTGACTCTGTCCTTGGTAAGGGTTCCACAGTTAAGATGAATCTATTCTCTAGAGAACGGGCCACTGGGATGTTATGGAAAATGAAAACCTTTACCCTTACTCTGCAAATCAGCACAATTCAAATAGCAGCTCATGATTATCTTGAATAAAATTTGCTATAAACACATATGATTTGTGAATATGAATGCTGGAGGCTATTGGTGATATGTTTGGCATTTTTATGTCAAAGTAATAACTCTAGGTATGATTTATTCAAGGAATACAGGTCAATATTGTAATCTATCAATGGACTCCATTATAGTAATGTAGTAAAGGGGAGAATCATATCAATAGATACCAAAAATATATTTGATAAAACTCAGTAGTTGTTAAAATTGTACATAAAATGCCAATAAGAGGAAACTGTGATGTCTCTCCTTTAGAACAGCCGGATTGTGTTAGAGTGTGTCTCTGCCTTTCTGCTTGTCTGTCTACTCATCTGTTTGCCTGCTTGCTTACTTATTCATTAAAATTCTGCCAAGCTTTTCTTAGAAACAACAAAAAAGAGGAAACTGCTTGAGTTGTGGCTATAAATTATGGTTTGAATATACCAACAGCAAAAATGAATTTAAGTAGACCAAAGACCAATTTCAATTAACAGACCAATTTCAGTTAATCTAACAAAAGAGAAGATGACTGATACAGACAGTATTTAGTACTGAATCTCTAAAAGTAACAACAATACAAGGAATGAAATAAAACTGGCTAAAAATTGAGAGGGAGAAAAGCTATATATTTTAATAATAATCATATCTATAAACTTAGAAAATGAAAAGGTTAATCATGTATATTATAAAAATTGTTTCTTTTTAAAGAAACTATCAACATTTTGAAAAGTAATATAAAGACAAATTACGTCAGTAATCAGTTCAAAATATAAAAGCATTGTTTATAAAAGACAACTTATATATTATATGATTTAGAATAAAATTCAAATGTATTTTGAAGGTACAGGACTTATTTAAAGATAATTGTAAAATCTTACTGCTAATGGAAAGATTTTCCCAAGAAACTTACTCTTTTATGGGCAGGTTGAAGTTGAGAGTCAGTTCTCAGCCAGGTTTTGGTGGCTCATGCCTGTGATCCTAGCTACTCAGGAGGCTGAAATCTGAGGATCGTGATTTGAAGCTAACCCAGGAAGAAAAGTCTGTGAGACTCTTAGCTGCTATTAGTTAGCCCAAAGCTATAAGTAGAGATATGGCTCAAGTGGTATAGCAAAAGCTAAGGGACAATACCCAGGTCCTGAGTTCAAACCCCAGTACTGGCATAGAAAAAAAAAATCTGTTCTCTTAAATGAATATGGAATCTCATAGAGTTTCCAAGGGTAATGTACATGCTTTTCACTTTCTTGACAAATAATCCTATAATAAATACAATAGAGTAAGTATCTAGGAATAATCTAGAAAAGATTATACCATGAAATCACTGTCAGTCCATGTTATCCTTGGGTGGTAATAGGCAGATTGGAAACATGGAAGTATCTATTAATGCTTCAGAACTTAGACAAAAAAGCCATAAGGGGTTGCTCCCTCCCCTGATGCCCTGAGCGAGCTCTCCAAGGGAGTGTGTCTTGAAATTCTGGTCTGCACCTTGGGGACATTCAGAGGTGGGGACCCTTTAAGAGTTGGGAGGACTGCCCTGAGGAGAGTGAACTGTAGCTTTCTTGGGACTCCAGCTAGTTCCACAAAAGTGAGTTGTTACAGAAAGACTGAGCTTGACCCCTGAGCCATTCTGGCTTCTTGCCATCATCCGACCTCCCCTTGCAGGCACTCCTGCCATGATACCTTCTGCTGCAAGACACAGCCAGCAGGACCCCATCTGAGGTGAAATCAATGACAGTGCCTAGTCTTGTCATCATCCGACCTCTCCTTAAAGGTACTCCTGCCATGATACCCTCTGCTGCATCAAGACACAGCCAGCAGGACCCGCACCTGAGGTGAAATCAATGGTAGTGCCCAGTCTTGCATTTTCTTCAGCCTGCAAAACTGTGAGCCAGATTTTTTAAAATAAAGTCTAACCTCAAGTATTTTGTTACAAGAACAGAAAACAGACTATGACAATTGCTCACCCACATACCTCCCCTATTGTAGAATAAAAAATATAAAACATAAACTATGAAAGCAATTGCCTGAAAGTATGGGAGAATAAAGGTGTTTAGACTCTCATGGGAAGTGCCCCTTACTTGGAGGAAAGAAGATGAGAGACTCCACACGTAAGGTCTTGTTTCTGTGACTCCACACAATGAATGCAGCAACTCTGAAGGCACATTGGGACTAAACCTGCCTTCTCTCTGGCCTGGAGAAACAAGAATAATGAAGGTGAACTACAGTGAACACTGAAGCGAGTACGGGTGGGTGTTTGTGTGCTCATATGTCTAACTCTCATACCATGCACATGAAAGACTGAAAATCAGGAGAGCTGAGCTGAGACTAGAGCCACTGCTTAAGAAGCAGTGTGAAGTTTAAGCCCAAGCAAAATAGAAACAAAGGGGAAAACACTCCCAAGAGAAAAATAACAGAAGCTAGAATTTTGTAACTTAACATTCATAATGTCCAGGATCAAATGAAAAATTAACATGTAAGGAACTAAGAAAAATGGAACACGTTCTCAGAGAATAAGACTATTCTGTCCTCAACAAAATAAAATAAAACATACTTTCAATGAATGAAAGCCTCCACTCAGAAAAGGAAATCACAGCAGGAAAATAGAAAGGGAAATTCTAGAATAGATACACACAAATTTCTGAGATTAAAGACTCACTAGATGGATTTAAAATCCAGTGGATGGTGTCAGAGTAAAGTTCAGTGAATTTGAAGACAAAATGATAAATATGATATAAAATGATGAGCAGAAAGAGTCCTGGGGAAAAGCAAGCAACCTGGCTTGAGTATTCTGTTTTGTAAGTACCCCCTACATTCCTGTGTGTGACATTCCTGCTTCTGGGCTTCTTGAACATGTGGCGTGCAGTTTTAATGGCTTCTTAATGTATTTATCTACTGGCTTGATTATCAGTGCAATTTCTGGGTCAGTTTGATTGACGGACTTTTCTCCTTACAATGTTATGTTTGTCCCACTTTGCATGCTTCATAATTTTTGAATGTGTGCTAGGCTTTGTTGAATTTCCCTTTTTGGGTGTTGTACATTATTTTATTCCCATAAATATACTTGGGCTACATTTTGAGATGCAATTAAGTCACTTGGGGACAAATTTGATCTTGTTGGGTTTGATTTAAGTTTTGTTAGGAGTCAACAGAACAACATTTAGTACAGGGTAAAATTTTCATCACTATGAGACAAGGCTCTTTTGAATGTTCTGATGGTCCTTCCAATTAGGAGAGTTTCCCACTGAGAGGAAAGCAGATGGCCCAGTGTTAGCTTCCCCACCTCTCTAGTCATCGCTCACATGCTTGTGCTGAGCGGAACTGAAATATACTGATCTTGGAGGTTCTCCTTCTTTATAATCTTCCCTTCAGAGCCTTGTCAGAACTCTGGTTCCCTCATTCCTCATCCTCACCCCACCTTTCAGCTCCTTCTCTTCAGCTTAGGTAGGATACTATGTTCTCCGTGGGTTCCCTCTCCCTGTTCTCTGTCTGGAAATGTTCTCCAGGTCATCTTAGAGCAATTGATGGTTCACCTCATTTGGATTCTATTGTGTAGGGGTTGTTGTCCTTCATCTAATGCCCAATGTCTTGAGAATTGTCTATAATATATTTTGCCCCATTTGTTAGCTGCTTCAAGCAAAAAGGCAAGTCTTTTTTCCACTACTACATGGACTCTGGGCTCCCTCAGTACCTGAATATTCTAGCATCCGAGTTCTAAACTCCTAGATGCATCTGAGAAGATGAAAATTGATAAGAAGTTTTCTGCCTTTTCTAAAAATCTGTACTGGAATTTGAACTCAGTAATTTGAATTATGCCTTCAAGGCTGTATACTTTTTTTTCCAGGTAGAGCCTCACTGTGTGTGTGTGTGTGTGTGTGTGTGTGTGTGAGTGTGTACGTGCATGCATGCGTGCGTGCACACGTGCAGGCAGAGCTGATCTCAGCTCTATGGGATCTCACACATGTACTAATCATGCCAGATTATTGATTGAGATGGGTGTCGCAAATGTTTTCCTTGCTCTGGCTTCAAACAGCAATCCTCTATCTCCCAAGTAGCTGGAATCATAGGCATGAGTCACTGTGCCAAAACCAAATTGAAAAGCATAAACTTTAGGTAGAAACCAGGCACCAGAGTCTCATGCCTGTAATCCTAGCTACTCAAGAGGTTGAGCTTTTAGAATGGAGGCTCAAAACCATCCTGAGCAGACAAATCTGAGACTCATTCCAATTAACCAGCAAAGACTCAGAAGTAGAGGTGTTGTTCCATGAACACAAAAAGTGGAGTGACAGCGTGAAGACCTGAGAACTCCTGGTCATGGTATAGGAAATAAAATAAAACAAAACAAAATGGAAAAACTTTAGGTTGAAAGGTAATGAACTTAGAATAAATAAAAGTTCTTGGAAAAGGAGAATCAATTTGGAAGATTCTGACTGTCTGCTTTAATGGCTTAATACAAGCCTATTGCAATCAAAGTTGGCATGAAGATAGTCATATCAACCAGTGGAACAGAATAAATGCTAGAGATAGGTCACACTTTTGTATGTGACCAATTGAATATAAAGCCAATGGAGAAGGGCTGGTCTTTAAAAAAACTGGTAGCCAGGTTTGGGTAATTTCTGCCTGGAATCCTCGCTACTTGGTAGGCCGAGTACCTAGGGATTGTGATTTGAGGCCAGCCCAAACACAAAAGTTCACAAGATCCCTTTTCAATCCATAGTTGGGGACAGTGGCACACACCTACCATCCTAGCTACATGGAAGGGTGACATTAAGAGGACTGCTGTACTAGGCTGGCCTGAGCAGAAAAGTCTGTGAGAATCCACTGGGAAGTTGAACACAGTAGATTCTCACTGTGATCACGGCCACAAGAGGAAGCCTAAAAGTAGGCCAATCACAGCTTGGGCTCATGCCAGAGTGGGAAGTGAGACCCTGTCCTAAAAATAACTAGTGAAAAACAGCGAGAGGGCTCAGTGGTATAGAGCTTAGCAAGCATAAGGCCCTGAATGCAAATCTCAGGACCATCACCCCCCAAAAAAGTAAGATGGTGATCAGTGAGAAAACTATTGTACATTTATACACAAAAAAGGAAACAACACCCTTACTTACAACATTCAAAAATTAGCTTCAAGTGAAACACAGACCTTAAGATAAACTCAAACTATAAAACTTACTTTTTAAAAGGAGAAAATCTTGTGAATAGAATACAAAAAGCATAACATACAAATTAAAATTGATAAAATGGACTTCATCCAGACTAAAGCCTTCTGCATTTTATGAAACATGGGTAAGAACATAAACAGGCAAGCTACAAATTGGGAGAACAACATTGGAAAATGTATGTCAAGTGAAATTTACCTCAGATTTCTAAAGAAGTCTTACAGCTCAATAATAGAAAGCCAACTAACTCATTGCAAAATAGGAAATGGTTCTTGGTAAAACAAAGACTAGATCTGTGAGTACAATTTACAACTGAAGGTATGTGACTGGCCACAATGTGTAAGAGAATTCTCATGGCCACCACGTCAGCACAGAGATGTCACTTCACCACCCGGGATGCTATAAACACTCTGCTGAAATCATGGCAATGACAGTGTTGGTGAGGATGTGGAACAATGAATGATCATTCACTGCTCCAAAAACAACCAGATAGTGCAGGTATTCCAGAAACAGTATATCTCAAGTTCATGATATTCCTTACCCCAAGACCCAGATATTTCATTTCTAGGAATTTATCTAAGAGAAATAAAAGGCATATACATAACATAATTTGTAGGTTTAAAAAACCTGTTGAGTAGATAAACAGATTTTGATTTTGATTTATTATATAGAATTCTGTACTTCAGTAAAAAGTTAATCTACTGGACACTGTGGATGAATGTAAAAAATGTGGTGGGTGCTGGGATACCAGTGGCTCACACCTGAATCCTAGTTACTTGGAGGCTGAGACCTGAGGATTGCAGTTCAAAGCCAGCATGAGCAGGAAAGTCAGTGAGTTTCTTAATTCCAATTAACTTCCAAAAAACCAGAAGCAGATATGTGACTCAAGTGGAAGAGTATCAGCCTTAAGCAAAAAATCTAAGGGACAGTACTCAAACCCTGAACTTCAAGCCCTACTGCCGGCACTAAAACCAGAAACATGGTAAATGAACAGTTCAAACACAGAGTCTATATTGAAGGATTCTGTTTTTGTAAAATTCCACAAAGTGGAAAAACTAACAAAAAGAAGTTCAGTGATTTTGTAGGTTTGGGTGGGAGGCATAAGAGAACCTTTTAGGATAAAATAGTTCCATAAATAGTCCCATATCTTGATTGTTTCATATCTTCTGATTATTGAATTTCATTTAACTATCATAGTTAATCAATTGCTACATTTTAAATATGTACATTTTATTTTACATAAAGAATGCCTTATAATTAGTACAGGTTTAGGCAACTCATAGTAGAGCATCTCAAGGCCCAATAGCTATACCCTTATGAACACCTAAGATGATGCTAAGTGAAATGAACTCCATGTTATGGAGACAATTGTTGTATCACAGTTGTAACTACTTTCAATGTCCCATGTGTATCTGTAGCTTCTACTATTGATGATGTTCTTGTATCACCTTCCTGTGGTTGTACCTACACTATCTCTGTAATCTTATCTGAGTATATTGGAAACCGTGTATACTGGTATTGGAACTAGGAAATTGAAAGGGAATACCAAAATTGAGAGACACAGGGTAAAAAAAAAAAAGACAAACAACTAAAATAGCAATACTTGCAAAACTGTTTGGTGTAAGTGAACTGAACACCTCAGGGGGGGAAAGGGTAAGGGAGAGGGGGGAGGGGGGAGGGGGGTATGAGTGACAAGGTAACAAACAGTACAAGAAATGTATCCAATGCCTAACATATGAAACTGTAACCTCTCTGTACATCAGTTTGATAATAAAAATTTGAAGAAAAAAAAAAAAGAATGCCTTTAGCTGAACACCGGTGATGCACACCTGTAATACTAGCTACTCTAGAGGCTGAGACCAGTAATCCTAGCTACTCTGGAGGCTGAGACCTGGGAATCTGGGTTCAAAACCAGCTAAGGAAGACAAATTTGAGAGTCTTAAGTTACCTAGCAAAAAGACAGAAGTGGAGCTGAGGTTCAATTGGTAGAATGTCAGTCTTGAGTACAAAAGTGAGAATGTGAGGCCCTGAATTCAAGCCCCGGTCCTGGCACAAAATAAATAAAACCTTCAAACAAAGGAAAAATAGATTTTCATGAATAAAATGCTGTTGTGTAACAAGATAAAACAAATATTCTGATGAAATGGTTATAATTTAGGACTTAGAAATTGTTAATGAATACAAGAAAATGAGATGCCAGGAAAAAATGATACTGACTTAAAAGAGGCAGTTAACATCAATGTGCAGATCAAGAATAAATAGTGTATGCAAATGATAGTTATAAGAGGTAAGCTGTCCATATATCAAAATCTTCCTCCAAGATTACAAGAGAAATACAATCCTGCTAAAAACTGGCTAAGAAAAAGCCAAAGAAGAGCACACTTAAATGGCCATAGATATATGAAAAGATGCTTAGATTCAGTGGCAGTAGCCAAAAGAATGCAAATTGAAAAAGCAATGAGATTTAGCTTACAGAAAAAAAATCTACAATTCTTAAAACTTGTAGGGATTTGAAGAAAGGAACACTTCAACATCCTGGAAGGGCATAATACCATGGCCTTTGACCAAAGTAATCTAATAATCACCATTAAAAATAAAAACACATACTGTGTATCCCTTAACCTTATGAGGTCTTTCTTGAGGCTGCCATCAGAAATCAAAGCAGGTACATGGATTGCAGCACTGTTTCTAAGTACACAAACCTAGATCAGATGGACTGCCTTCAAAAACGTACAGCAATGGATTCTACTGCAGTAGATGACATTCCAGTGAGCAATCAGTAATATGAGTGAATTGGAACTATAGGGGGTGGTTTCATTATTCATAAGAAATACAAGATAAAGAAAAGAAGGTAAGATGGTCTATAATTATTTTGTAAACCAAACACTAGAATCAGACTTTGCATTCATACACTTCTATGAATATTTATATGGTACTATGAGCATGAAGGAAAAATATGAAAGATATATACCAAATTTTCAAGCTTTTTCTCAGTGTGACTCATTGATACATGTGTGGGTAAAATAGACTCAAGCAACAAACCAGGAAACCAAGTGCAAACAAATCTGCATTTGAAGAACACATCTATGGTCACAGCTGTATTGGATCATTCAGGATGGGTGATCTTATTCACTCATGAACAACTCATCATCTCAATCAATATTAATGCTAAAAAACATTCACTTCTTGTTCATGCATTATCTGAGGATCTAGGCATTTTTCCAGGGCAATTTTCTCAATGGATTGACTTAGACTTCCATTTAGATGTTATGGAGTCTTCCTGCCAATCTGTTTTCAGCATTGCTGCAGCAGAGGAAGTGCTAACACAGGAACTGTCCACAAGAATTAACGTGGTTCTCCAGAAACTGATGCATGTCGTATTTGCTCTATTTTTAAAGAATAGGAATGAGGCCATATATAAATTTAAGGCCTTAGAGGAGACAGCCTGGAAATCCTAGCAAGTAGCACTATTATATTCTATATGTCTTATATAAAAGCATAACATATGCCTTATAAAATTACTTATGTTAAGAAACTAAGCTTCAAATTTCTTGGTTTTCTAATTCGTTTTGATCCAGGTTTTTTTTTTTCTTTTGAGTCAAGATCTTGTGTTTCCCAGGTTATCCTGGAATTTACTGTGAAGCTCAGGCTGGCTTTGAACTTATGCTTTCCTGCCTCAGCTTCCTGAGTGCTGAGATTTCAGGCATACTCTCCCTCACCTGGATCTTTAAATCATTTCCAAGTGGTTTATTCTTTGTGAGTAACTTAGCAAATGCAAGAAATGAGTATTAGGAATGAAGTTATGTACAAATCAGCAGACTAGGATCATAAAGGTTGATAAAATCCAGAGTGAAAATGAGGGAAAGAGAATACCTCATATGTTGCAAGTATGATAATAAGTTGGTACATTTCTGAAATATTATCAAGGCTGAAGATTCAAAATATAACATTTTTGGCTAAGTTGTAAGACTTTTTTTTTTTGCCAGTCCTGGGCCTTGGACTCAGGGCCTGAGCACTGTCCCTGGCTTCTTCCCGCTCAAGGCTAGCACTCTGCCACTTGAGCCACAGCGCCGCTTCTGGCTGTTTTCTGTATATGTGGTGCTGGGGAATCGAACCTAGGGCCTCGTGTATCCGAGGCAGGCACTCTTGCCACTAGGCTATATCCCCAGCCCAAGTTGTAAGACTTTTAAGAAGTAATCCTTGAAGGTACTAAGGCATATGTATATAAAAATATGAAAAGAGATGTTCACTATGGCATAATAAAAGAGAAAATAATTTAAAATAACATTCATCCATTAAGAATGAGTTAATCAGCATTTGGTAATTTTATGTAATAGAACATCATAAAATCCTCTAAAAGAAATGAGGGCCTGCATTTTAACATTAAAAAAAATCTTCAAACTTGCTCCAATTGAATAGCGAGCTGGGAACTCCAGCACCCAACACCCCATCAAGAACCCAGCAAAACCAGCAGCCAGAAGCAATAAAGAAACGCAGGAAATGAAAAAGAACAAAAAAATAAGAGCCTATAACCTGCACGGAGCCGGGGAATCTCTGGGGTACCCTCCCCCAACCCGCCGACCCGGCCCGAACAGGGCCAGGCTGGGAAAGGGGACCCGGCGCCGGCAAACCGACTGCCCAAAAGTCACGCCAGGAGCAGAGTCCAGACGGCAGGAGCTCCACAGAACCCAGGGAAGCGCGGACCGATCGAGACAGACGGCAACGGTGACGGGAAGTTCGGGACCACACGGCTGGGATTGGACGTGAGTGGCGGGGGGGAACTGAGCGGGAGCCGGGCCCACCACCACCAAACGACCACCCAGCACTCCACCCCCAAAGGGCCAACAGCAGCGCGGGACACACACACACAATCCAGAACAGTAAGTTCCCCATTAACAAAAGCCACAGGCGCGCTGGTGGGCAATACCAGCCCAGCAGGGACACCTGGGCCTGATCACGCGCTCCCCCAGCTCCTGCATCGGAGGCGCAGTCTGTGGGCGCTAACCCGCGCCTGAACACTTGATCCCACTGGGGCCCACACATACCGCCCCCCACAGCAAACTCGCGGGAGGGCACAAGCACACCCCAACAACCTGGGGCCCACTCTGGTAGGTGTACCCCACATGGGTGGGCAAGGGCCCCAGCGGCAGTGCCCGCTGTGGTAGGTGCACGTAGCACAGGTGGGCAGGGCCCCCTGGCGGCAGCACCTACTCTGATAGGCACACCTGCACAAGAGGGCAGAGTCCCCCAGAGGCAGTGCCCACTCAGTTTGGTGCATTTCGCATAAGTGGGTGGGCCGCCCCTCAACAACACTGGCCCTGGAGCAATCCACACAGGAGGACAAACCGCCTGAGAGGTGAGCTCTTCTGACCAAGATACAGAGTGGGGAAAAAGAACCAAAGAAGAGAAAAGCCTTCAAGCCACGCTGAATCAGCGACCAGCAAACCCCCACCAGGGACACCCTAGGGTCAGCACAACACAGTGGCAGGACACTATCCCGCAGAGAAAGACACAGAACTTACCCACCCTCAAGTGCAGGGAGGGTGACCACCCCGGCAACAACCAAGAAGATCACGCTCACCCATTGGGCAGCAAGGTTCAACAGTCAAACTCAAACCCAGAGCCAGGACACAAGTCTCCCACTGACAGACCAGCGGGAACCAGCACAAAGCCAAACCAGGGAAGCCACCCACAGATCTCCAGATGCGCAAATCACAAAGAAATATAACACATTTCATCAAAGGGCAAGCCAACTCGCCTGCTCCAAAAAGCAGCACAACTGAAGAGGAGATGGAGAATAAAAAATCAGATGAGGCTATGTTAGCAGAAATGATGTAATGTCTCAGAAATGAAATCAGAAAACAATTCCAGGAGTTTAGAGTGGAAGTCTCGAAGGACATCCAGGAAGCCAAGAAAGAAATGGAAGCAAAAATGGATACAGTGCAAACCTCCGTTAAAGAAGACCTTAACAGCCTGAGAAGTGAAATGCATGAAAAAATAGATTTAAAATACAACTCTTTAAAGGAAGAGCTGGGAATATGGCTTAGTGGCAAGAGTGCTTGCCTCATATACATGAAGCCCTGGGTTCGATTCCCCAGCACCACATATATAGAAAATGGCCAGAAGTGGCGCTGTGGCTCAAATGGCAAAGTGCTAGCCTTGAGCAAAAAGAAGCCAGGGACAGTGCTCAGGCCCTGAGTCCAAGGCCCAGGACTGGCAAAAAAGTAAATAAATAAATAACAACAACAAAAAAAGAATATATGATTGGGGCTGGGGATATGGCCTAGTGGCTAGAGTGCCTGCCTCGTATATATGAGGCCCTGGGTTCAATTCCCCAGCACCACATATACAGAAAATGGCCAGAAGTGGCTCTGTGGCTCAAGTGGCAGAGTGCTAGCCTTGAGCAAAAAGAAGCCAGGGGGCTGGGGATATAGCCTAGTGGCAAGAGTGCCTGCCTCGGATACACGAGGCCCTAGGTTCGATTCCCCAGCACCACATATACAGAAAACGGCCAGAAGCGGCGCTGTGGCTCAAGTGGCAGAGTGCTAGCCTTGAGCGGGAAGAAGCCAGGGACAGTGCTCAGGCCCTGAGTCCAAGCCCCAGTACTGGAAAAAAAAAAAAAAGAAGCCAGGGACAGTGCTCAAGCCCTGAGTCCAAGCCCCAGTACTGGCCAAAAAAAAAAAAAAAAAAAGGAAGAAATTTCCACGATCAGAGCTGATCTGGTAACCATGAATAGCTCTCTGACATCCATAAACTCCGGAATTGAATCCACAGCACAAAGAATTGACCATATTGAATCCAGAATCTCTCTCTTGGATGATGATGCAGCCGATAAAACCAGAAAATTACCATACTCCAAGAAATGGTAAAGCTCCAGGGAAGACTAATCCAGGAGCTAGTGGACAAAGATAAGAGATATAATCTGTGCATAATTGGAATAGAAGAAGGAGCCAAATACCAGAGCAGAGGGCTTCAACATATTTTCAATAAAGTTATTGCAGTAAACGTCCCCAATCTCACAAGGGACCCCATCCAGGTGACCGAAGCCTATAAAACACCTGGCAGACCAGACCCCAGAAAAGCCATGCCAAGGCACATAATATTCAACACTTCAGATCTCAAGAATAAAGAGCAAATTTTGAAAGCAAAGAAAGAAATTTACTACAATGGGAAGAGGATCCGAATAACAGCAGACCTCTCCACACAAACCTAACACACGCGAAGAGAATGGAAGAACACCATCCAAGTCCTACAGGCCAACAAGTGCCAACCTAGAATAAAATATCCAGTGAAGCTGGAGTTCACATTCGAGGGGAAAACCAGATCTTTCCATAGCAAAGAGGATCTAAAGGAGTATGTGAATAATAACCAGCCATACAGCGAATTCTAAGAGGGGAATCCCACACAACAAAAACCGTACAGGAAACACAGACAGAAACAGAAAGAAACTACAATAGCCAGAGCCCAACAGAAACAGCAGCTCACTAAAGAAAAGAAAAAAAAAAAAAGAGGAAAAACAGCTGAACAAGAAAATGGAAGGAGAAATAACACTCTTATCCTTGGTCTCTATGAATATACACGATATAAACTCTTTGATAAAGAGGAGCAGACTGGCAGAATGGATCCACAAACAAAAAGTTGCCATCTGTTGTCTACAAGAGACCCACCTTACAGCAAGGGATTAAAAACAGGCTCTGAATGAAAGGATGGAGCAAGATTTTCCAAGCAAACGCACCTACCAAAATGGCAGGAGTAGCCATCCTGATCTCAGACAAGCTGGACTTCTCATTAAAATCAACTCAAAAAGACAAAGAAGGTCACTACATTTTAATACAAGGAAAAATCCAGAATCAAGACATCATGGTGATAAATGTATACTCACCGAACAAAAGAGGACCTACCTATGTCAAGCAAATTCTCACAGAACTACAGAACAAGATAGACCCAAACACATTCATAGTGGGTGACTTTAATACCCCACTCTCGCCAAGAGACAGATCCAACACCCAGAGGATCAGCAAAGGAGTTGAGGACCTAAGTAACACCATATCCTAAATTGATTTGACAAATCTATAGTGAATCTTTCACCCTACAGAGACCCAATACACCTTCTTCTCAGCAGCCCATGGATCATACTCCAAAATAGACCATGTCATAGCCCACACAAAGAACCTCAGCAAATACAAAAGTATTGATGTCAGTCATCCC
The DNA here is from genome assembly GCF_023159225.1 of Perognathus longimembris pacificus. NCBI lineage: Eukaryota > Metazoa > Chordata > Mammalia > Rodentia > Heteromyidae > Perognathus > Perognathus longimembris. The sequence continues at coordinate 28,152,581 of NC_063170.1, read as the reverse complement.
ATGCATTATATCTGACCACAGTGGATTAAAGGTAACCCTCAATAACAACAGTTACCACAGAGGCTATAGACATTCTTGGAGGCTAAACCCCACACTGTTATCCAACACTTGGACCACAGACCAAATTAAGGATGAAATCAACGAATTCATAAACCACAAGGACAATCAAAATACATCACAAAGAAACCTATGGGACACAGCTAAGGCAGTACTGAGGGGCAAGATCATCACCCTCAGCACTCACATTAAAAGAATGGAAACAGAGCAGGTGAATAAACTCATGATGAAACTAAAACGTCTGGAGAAACAAGAAATAATCGAACCTAAAATGATTAGGAGGAGAGAGATCACAAAGATTAAAGAAGAGATAAATCTGATTGAAAATAGAAAGACCATTCAACAAATAAATAAGACTAAAAGCTGGTTCTTTGAGAACATAAGGAAAATTGACAGACACCACGCAAAACTTACCAAAAAAAGAAGAGAAGAGAATCATATACGTAAAATCAGGGGCTCCACCGGAAAAATTACAACAAGTACACACGATATTCAAACAATCATAAGGAGCTATTTCCAGAACCTCTACTCACTAAAAAACAATAATTTTACAGATATGGATCATTTCTTAGAGAAGTATAAACTGCCCAAACAGAACCAAGAAGAAATAAATCAACTAAATAAACCAATAACTTACAGCGAGATACAGGGGGTAATCAAGAACCTCCCAGCAAAGAAAAGTCCAGGCCCAGATGAATTCACCAATGATTTCTATAAAACCTTTAGTGAGGAACTAATACCAATACTCCTCAAACTCTTCCGCAAAATAGAAACAGAGGGAGAAATCCCAAACTCATTCTATGAAGCTAATATCATACTCATTCTCAAACCAGGCAAATACCTAATTAAAAAAAAAGAGAACTATAGACCAATATCACTAATGAACACAGATGCAAAGCTCCTCAATAAAATATTAGCTAACAGGATCCAGAAACTAATCAAGAAAATTATACATGACCAAATAGGCTTCATCCCACAGTCACAAGGATGGTTCAACATCTGTAAATCAATCAAGGTAATTCACCACATAAACAGAACTAAAATCAAGAATCACATTGTTATCTCAGTCGATGCCCAAAAAGCCTTTGACAAAATACAACATCCATACTTATTAAAAGCTCTGGAGAGAACAGGAATAGATGGAACATTCCTCTAAACAATAAAAGCCATATACAACAGACCAACTGCCAATATCATATTAAATGGAGAGAAACTTAAATCATTCCCCCTAAATGCAGGAACAAGATAAGGATGCCCACTCTCCCCACTTGTTTTCAACATAGTGCTGGAATCCCTAGCCATAGCAATAAGACAAGAGGAGGACATCAAAGGTATCCACATCGGCAAGGAAGAAATCAAGTTATCCCTTTTCGCAGACAACATGATCTTATATCTGAAAGACCCAAAAAACTCAGTCCTCAAACTCCAACACCTAATAAACCATTTTGGCAAAGTCACAGGATACAAAATCAATCCACAAAAGTCAGTAGCTTTTCTGTACACCAGCAATGTACAAGCAGAAAAGGAAATTATGGAAACAATTCCATTTACAGTAGCCAAAAAAAGAATAAAGTACCTAGGGATCATCCTAACCAAGGACGTGACAGACCTATTTAATAAGAAATATAAAAATCTAATAAGGGAAATCAAAGAAGACACAAGGAGATGTAAAGACCTCCCATGCTCATGGGTAGGCAGAATCAATATAGTGAAAATGGCCATATGGCCCAAATTGTTATACAAATTCAATGCAATCCCTATCAAAATCCTAGTTACATTCTTCACTGAAATAGAGAAAGCAATCCATAAATTCATATGGAACAGCAAAAGACCTAGAATAGCCAAAGCAATTCTAGGGAAAAAAAGCAGTGCAGGAGGTATCACAATACCAGACTTCAAGCTCTACTATAGGGCCATCAGAACAAAAACAGCCTGGTATTGGTATAAAAACAGACCGGAAGACCAATGGATCAGAATTGAAGACCCAGAAATAAAACCGTACTCTTACAGTCAGCTGTTATTCGACAAAGGAGCTAAAGACATACAATGGAATAAACAGAGCCTCTTCAATTACTGGTGCTGGGAGAACTGAGCAGCCATATGCAGAAAACTCAAAGTAGACCCAAGCCTATCACCATGCACCAAGATTAACTCAAAATGGATCAAAGACCTCAATATCAGACCTGAATCCTTGAAACTACTGAAGGACAGAGTAGGAAAGACGCTAGAACTTATAGGCACAGGATGGAACCTCCTGAATAGAGTCCCAGGGGCACAACAAATAGGGGAGAGACTAGACAAATGGGACTACTACAAATTAAAAAGTTTCTGCACAGCTAAGGACATAGCCACCAAAATAGAAAGACAGCCAACCATATGGGAAAGGATTTTCACCAGCACAGCAACAGACAAAGGTCTAATATCTGTCATCTACAGAGAACTCAAAAAACTAAGCCCCTCCAAGCCCAATAAACCAATTAGGAAATGGGCAAAGGAGCTAAAAGAGAGACTTCACAAGAGAAGAGATAAAAATGGCAAAGAAACATATGAGGAAATGTTCAACATCCCTGGTAGTAAAGGAAATGCAAATAAAAACAACCCTGAGATACCACCTCACTCCAGGTAGAATGGCCTATACTCTGAACTCAGGCAACAACAAATGCTGGAGGGGGTGCAGGGAAAGAGGAACCCTTCTCCATTGTTGGTGGGAGTGCAAATTAGTACAACCACTTTGGAGAACAGTATGGAGGTTTCTCAAAAAGCTCAATATAGACCTACCCTATGACCCAGCTATACCACTCCTAGGCATCTATCTGGAACAGCAGGCTCCCAGATATGAAAAAGACATTTTCACTTCCATGTTTATAGCTGCACAATTCACAATAGCCAAAATATGGAAACAACCCAGATGTCCCTCCACAGATAAATGGATCCAAAAAATATGGTACCTATACACAATGGAATACTACATAGCAATTAGGAATGGTGAAATATTGTTATTCGCAGGGAAATGGTCAGAACTTGAACAAATAATGTTGAGCGAGACAAGCCCAGAACACAGAATACAAACGGGTGTGATCTCCCTGATATATGACTGTTAAGATAGGGTGACAGAGTAGAGACCAGGTCTGTGAAACCAAAAACTGCTTGTCAAATGGTATTTCCCACAGGATTGGGTCAGCAACCCAACATTATTTAACTAAAACCAAACAACTACTCAACTACTCAGTGGATTACAATAGCTCAAAAGCTATGTATGTACGTTCATGTAAGACTACTGTCGACATATTGTCTAATGTCGACTTTACATTTGTAGCCCTAGGCGAATTTTCTTGGGCGTAGGCCACATGGCTACTGTATATGTTCTTGGTATATTGGGTATTGTATATATGTCTACCTGACCTAGGGAAGGGAAAGAAAAACAGGGTGTAAGATATCACAAGAAATGTACACACTGCTCTACTATGTAACTGTACCCTTTTTGCACAACACCTTGTCAAAAAATTTTTGTTTAATTAATAAATAAATTAAAAAAATAAACACTTTAAAAATAAAAAAAGTCTTCAATGCTTATATTATGGCTATCTATTGTTAAGGTCATAAATAATTCTAGAGCTTCAGGGTTTTAGAACAACTGCCTTTCACTGCCTTTGCTTTTATAGATCAGGAAGATGGAAGGCTGTACTGCTAGGTTTGTCCTCAACCACAGAGAGTCAATTTGCCAAGATGCAACAGAACAACATACTTCCAAGATGGCGCTTTGGGTACATATACTTTTGGTAAACTTTAATTTGTTTACCTCTTATTCCAGGCTTTGTTGGGCTTCTTTGTCGGTTAGGGGTCTCAAGACAATCCTATCCCAATACAGTGACTGGCCTCCAAGAAGCAGACCAATGAAAGCTATCAGTCAGTTAAGAGCTAGGTACAGAACCAACTACTATAGCTACCATATGCTACTGAGTGAGGTAATTCAAAGTTTGCTGATACAAGGCATAGAGAAATGGTGTGTGTGTGTGTGTGTGTGTGTGTGTGTGTGTATGTGTGTGTGTGTGCTGGTGCTAGGGCTTGGACTCGGTCTGGGAGCTTTCATTTAACTTTTTTGCTCTACCAGTTGACCCATAACTACACTTCCTGCTTTTCATTGGTAAATTGAGATAATAATTAATGGCTTTTTCTGACCGAGCAGACTTTGAACCTTGATCCTCAGATCTCAGCCTCCTGAGTAGCTAGGATTACAAGTGTGAGCCACTAGCACCTAGTTAGAGAAATGGCATTTCATTATAGGATACTATAAGGACACTTGCAGGAGAGCATGCAAATTTAGGGATATTTGGTGGTTATCTTTGAAAATTCAGTCTGCCCAATATCAAATATTTCAATTTATATGTCTCCATGCTTCCTTTTTCTTTTAATTTTAAAAATTGTTACAAAGGTGATATACAGAGAGGTTACCGTTATGTAAGTCAGATAATGAGTACATTTATCCCAGTTTTCTCCTCCTGTCCCCACCCACAAGTCATATAGTTAATTTTCAACATAGTGTCTCATGAGTATCACTGCTGCATTTGGTGACCCTTTGTCCCTCCATTCCTGTGTTCCCCTTACCCTCCCAAAGACAGAAAATGAAAAAACAAGACAAAAAGTAAAGAAAAAAAGAGCAACAAAGAAAAAAAAAATCTCGTTTCTGTTTCCTGGAGTTCATTTAAATAAAAACTATTTCATATGATTAGATGCATATAGGTTTTGCAGCTTTGTGTTCCTCTCCTAAAAATATCCTCCCTTCGGTCTGTGTGTGGATCCATGCTTCTGTTTTTCTTCTTTTTTTTTTTTTTTTTTTTTTTTGCCAATCCTGGACCTTGAACTCAGTCTCTGAGCACTGTCCCTGGCTGCTTTTTGCTCAAGGCTAGCACTTTGCCACTTGAGCCACAGTGCCACTTATGGCTGTTTTCTATATATGTGGTGCTGAGGAATCGAACCCAGGGCCTCATGTATATGAAGCAAGCACTTTTGCCACTAGGCCACATTATCAGCCTGCTTCTTTTTCTTAAATTAAAAAAAGGATACAGAGATAAAATATTCTGTGGGGTATAGCAATTTGGAGTATATTATTTTGTACATTAGCTCCTTCAATCTTTCTTTGTAAACATGAAATAATTTTATAATCAGAAATTAGTTTTTTAAAATCCCAATTTCATATGAAAAAGAAATAGGTGGTTTAAAATTTCATCCTCTCAGAATTTGTAGTGCTCAAAGCATACATTCAAATGGATGACATTTTTTTCCTGTTGTGGAAAATTTCAAGAAAGACCTCTACATTTAAAGTTTCCATATTTGCAGTAGGAGTAGGAGTGACAGCTTCTCAGCAAAATTGAATTTGACTAATGGCTTTAAATAATAGAAGCCATTATTCAGGATGAGTTTAATGCAGTCCCCATCCAGATGAAAGATTTAGGGAATGAAATGGAGCAGATAAAAACCCTGAGAGTTTGCCTTGTGCAAATTACATTATATTAAAAACTTAAACTGGAAAAATTAAAAATGATGCAGACCCAAACTCTTTGGGGTTAAGAGTCCTTTCCTGTAGTCAGAAAAATAATAGCTTTTGGCGGGCATCTGTGTTGTTCCTGCTATTTTCAGCAGCAGCATTTCTTTAGCTGTCAGTTATTAGAAGAACAACAAATGTGTATATCCAAAGATTTTTCATTGCTTTCACCCATCTTCTCAAATGTACCCAGAAGTCATAATGCTGGAATTACAGTGACACAGTCATCCCCATGGAAACAGCCTGGTGTCATAAACATAGCATTATGACTTCTCAGCAGGGGGAGGCAGATGGAATTTTGGCACTCAATGGGTAAGATTTATTCAAAAACACAAATGTCTTGGAGAATATCAAGGCAAGGGAGAAAAAAAATGAGAAAAGACTAGAAGGAAAGCAGGAATGTCTCACTACAAAATACATTCAAAATAGTTTTCAATATTTTTTTCACCTCTGGCAGATTTGATCTTACCAATTCTTTTCCTCCCTTCCTACTTCCTTTGCTTTCTCTCTCTCTGTCTCTGTCTCTTTGCCTTTTTCATAGTATAATACTGGGGTTTGGTATCAGGGCCTCTTACTTGCTAGACAGGTGATCTATCATGCTGAGCTATGCCTTCAAGTGTTTTTAGCACAATTGAATTTTGAGAAAGGCCCCACTTCCTGCTCAAGTGTCTATCTGAAATGTGATCCAGCTCTTTGAAGCCTTCCATCATAGCTAGGATGACAGCTCCGTGTCACTATGCCCGCCTTCTGATATGGCGTCTCATGGACTTTTCTTCCTGAGCTAGCCTGGAGTGGATCCTCTTTATCTCTACTTCCTACATAGTTCGGACAATAGACTTGTGCCCCTGCACCCAGCTACAGATTGAGAAAGGAACTCAAAAAAATTTCTGCCTAGGCTGGCCTCAAACAGCACTTCAGCCTCCTAAGTAGCTAGGATTACAGGTGTGAGCTACTTGGGCCTGGGCACTAATTGTTTTAATTTACATTGCTATGCTTGCCATGGAATGTTCTTGTTTTAGTCTTGTTTTTTCAGGCTACATGTACAGATACAGAAGATGAGACCCATAGAAGCAAACAGACTTAACCCATTCATCCATCACATGAAATCCTGAGGAAACTGAGCCTTTCTCCTGTTTTCCCATCTGCAGTTTTGAGTTTCTGTTTCTAGGTCTAACTTTCATTTTGAGAACATTATGCTTGGGTTGTTCATTATGGTTTGAATATGATTTGAATATGTTCCCCCATGGTTTGCTCTTCAGGGTGGTGATTTTGGAGGTGCTGACTGGTGGGATCTTGTAGGGGTGGGGCCTAGTGGGTGGTAACAGGTTATTGGTGTTATCACCCTCAGAAGAGATTAATGTAGGTCTCTTAGGGCTCTGGTTAGTTCCCTTGAAAACAAATTGTTACAAAAAGCAAGAATGTACCCTAAGTCTCTCTGACCTCCTGTCTCACAATGCTATCTTCCCTGCAGGTGACTTAACCATGATCATATCATCTGTCCTGAGGTTCTCACCAGTGCCAATAGAGGGGCCACCTGATCCTGGACTCCCAGTCTCCAAAAACACCAGCTAAATATACCTTGTTTCTTTATGAAGAGCTCAGCTGCATACTTTCTGTAACAGGAAATAGACCAAATGGACCACAGTTGTTACTGTTTTAATGAGATGTCTACCCTCCTTCCCTTCAACAAATATTTCAAATAAAGCTTCCCAACCGCTATAGCAATAGATGTGTCAGGAATGCATCCAGGTTTTATATTTTTTTTTCTCTGCTTTAATCCTCTAGCTCAGTATACCATATACCATATTTGCATTCCAGGAATGCAAATAGAAGAAAGGGCATTCCTCCATCTTTAAGAACATAATACTGGAACTATAGAATCATTTCTATTCACATTCAGTTGGCCAGGACTTAGTCAGATACCTGGCTTTGATACTCACAGGTTTAGCCTAAAGTGGATGATCAATTACTGTAGAGGGAGAGAGAAGAGTCCTGGCACCATCCCTTGGCCTTCCCCTGCCATACCTTGCATCCTCTTTCTCAGAGTGATGCTTTCTGTGAACTGCCCACTCATTTCTGTTCAGTTCTAGGACTGTATTTGAAATCACAATGGTTATATTGCTTGCAAACAATCATCACTGAATTGACAGAAAGAGTGGAGGCCAGACTGAGATCAAGTTGGAGATTAACTGCCCACAAATGTGTCTGGGTTGTAACAGATGCTCCCATGCAGTGGCTGTAAGATTGTATATATACCACAGTTCCTTAGCCACTCACCCATTAATAGGTACCTAGATTGGTTATGAAATTTGGCTATTGTGAATAGTGCTGGGATAAACATTCATGTGTGGGTATCTCTATAGAGAGCTGATTTTAATATTTTTGGTATATACCAAAAGTGGTATTGCTAGACCATATAGGAGTTCTATTTATTTAATTATTTTATTTTTTATTTATTTATTTATTTATTTTTTTTGCCAGTTCTGGGGCTTGGACTCAGGTCCTGGAGCACCGTCCCTGGCTTCTTTTTGCTCAAGGCTAGCACTCTGCCACTTGAGCAACAGCGCCACTTCTGGCCGTTTTCTATATATGTGGTGCTGGGGAATTGAACCCAGGGCTTCATGTATATGAGTCAAGCACTCTTGCCACTAGGTCATATTCCCAGCCCCAGGAGTTCTATAATTATTTTGAGGAACCTCCATACTGTATTTGTGTCTGCATATATGTGTGAATATGTGTATGTGTGTGCATGTGTGTGAGTGTGTGTATGTATAAAAGTAGCTGAAATCACATAGAGTATGTATTTTTTTCTTTTCTTTCTTTCCCTCATTTTTTGGCAGTTCTGGGAGTTGAACTCAGGGCCTCACACTAGCTAGGCAAGTACTCTATAACTTAAGCCATATGCCCACACCTGGTATTTGCTTTAGTATTTATATAGAGTATTGTGCCTTTTGCTTTGGGTTGGTCTTGAACTATGCTTTTCCTCCCACATTATTGTGATTACAGGTATGAACTACACTTCCCAGGTTGTTAGTTGAGATGCGGTCTTGCTAACTTTTTTCCCAGGCTGCTCTCAAATTGAGAGACTACTATCTTTACCTTGGATTATAAAAATGAACCATAGCACCTACTTTAGAGTATATTTTCTATCCACAGATAATCAAACTAGGAATCAGTCAAAGGAAAGGTAACAGGAAAATCTCCAGGCATTTGTAAATCAAATATCACACTTCTAAACAACTCCTGCACAAAGGAAAAAGCCCTTAGGCAAATAAAAATACCTTGAACTGAATGAAAATGGAAACATGAAGTATCAAAGCTTGTATAACACAGCTAAAAGAGTGCTGAGAGGGAAATTTACAGCACTAAATGTTATTATAAAGGGAAAATGTGTAAACCAATGATCTAAACTGACACATCAAGAACCTAGACAAAAAGAGCAAAATAAACCTAAACGAAACAGAAGAAATTATTTTAAAAAAGTGTCACTAGAAATCGTCCAAAATGAAATGCAAGGAAAAGAAGAAGGAAGACAGAGCAGAGAATCCAAGAACTGCTGGGCAGTTACAGATAGTGTAAGGTGTATGTGATTGGAAAATAAGAAAAAGGGGAAAAGAAGAAATATGTTTAGGCGGAAATGGTTGAGAATTTTCCAAAATTAGTGAGAGATGCCAAACCATTGCTGCTGAGAGCTCAGGCAGGATGCATAACAAATACCTTGGCACATTAGATTCAAACTGCACGAATACAATGGACAGAAAACGAATCTTGAAAGAAGCCAGAGTGGAAACTCTCTCACAAAGGATCCAGGATAAGTTCACCCGACAGCTCTTCAGAAGTGATGTGACCAAGAAAAAATGAGGCGTGAACAAATGGATAAGCAAAATATGATTACATACTTATAACTATGTATATTTGTGTATATATATAAGATATATAATAAATTTTCATTCCAACTTGGAATATATATTGTGTCTGCATATATGTGTGAGAATGTGTATGAGTGTGTGCATGTATATAAATAACATAATGATACATATAAAGGTGTATAATTTTAACAAATAAACATTTATATTATATAGCCAACATAAATGTAATTCTTAAATTTATGATTATATAATGTATATGTATACATGTGTACATGTGTGAATATATGTGTATGCATATCTATCTAGGCATATAAACATACATAATTCAATATTAAAGAAGGGAATTCTGCCATACTACAATACAGATCAATCTTGTGGACTTGGACCAGGTAGAGTCCTCTTGCAAGGAAAACAACTGTTTGATTCTACTCACGTGAACTATCCAAAGTAGTCAAATTCATGGAAACAGAAAGCAGAAGAGGGAGGAAGGAGATGAAGAAATGAGAATTTGTTAAGTGATGGGCAAAAGTTCAGTTTTCCCTGATGTACCAGTTATGGAGATTTGTTCTACAATAACGTGTACATAGCATTGTGAATTATACATTTGCATTATACATTGGTTATTATGTTAATATTGTATGCATGACTTATTGCCACAATCAAAAATTTGATGTCAAAAATAACCAGAGCAGAGCCATTTGACAGTGGCTCATACCTTTAATAATAGCTACTCAGGAAGGCTGACATCTGAGGATGGAAGTTCAAAGCCAGCCTGGGCAAGAAAGCTGGAAGGGGAGCTGTGGCTCAAGTGGTAGAGTACTACCCTTGAACAAAAGAAGCTCAGGTCTGGAGTTCACATGCCAGGACTGGCACAAACAACAATAACAACAACAAAAATCCAAGAGCAAAATGGGCTGAAGTGTAGCACAAGCAGTCAAGTGCCTGCTTAACAAGCTTGAAGGCCTGAGCTAAAGCCGCTATGCCTGAAGAAAGAAAAAAAAAAAAAAAGGAAAAGATGATAAAGGTTTAAGAGACATTGTTTCTTTTCGTCCTTCCTTCCTTCCTTCCTTCCTTCCTTCCTTCCTTCCTTCCTTCCTTCCTTCCTTCCTTCCTTCCTTCCTTCCTCTTTCTTTTCTTTCTTTCATTTTTTTTTTACTTCAGACAGGCAGACTTTAGAGCAAGGAGAATTCTCAGAACACCTGGGACAAAGACGATTGGAGAGGAGAAACTGCAGGGAGAAGTAGAGAGCCCTGTGGGTGGAGAAGCAGATAGAATAGCGCACACAGAGTGCAAGATGCTGAAATGAGCTTTATAGGAAAACAAAGCCAGGAAAGAAGCATGTGGAGGTTTAGAGGTGAGTCACAATTCTAAGAGGGAGGTCAGATAAGCCTTACTGGCTACGCAGGCAGCCTTTGAGAAAGAGGAGCTGGAAGAAGAATCTCAGTTCCCATGCAGAGCATCTGATCAGAAGAAACAGCATCTGGGTAGAGGCTGTGCTGAGAACTCTGAAAGCAACTAAACTGGGAGAGCTTCCAGGTAGAGAATGTTACCAGTGTAAAGGGCAAAAGCCCTGGCTCTGGGCCACCCATTAGTTTGGGTTCCGCCACAGTTCCAGAGGGACTTTGACCGGTGTTAGCTAGGTAGGGATAGAAGGCAACTGGGACAAAAGTGCAAAGGGTGGAGAAACAAAGAAAGGGTATCAATTGCCTTTCTTGTTCCTGCCCAGGAGTCAGGTTCCAGGTTCCTGTATGTGTACTTAGGCCAGAAACTGAAGGCCATACTTTTGCCCAGGATGGGAAGCACACAAAAACTGACATCCAGTTGGCAAGACCTTTGACGAAGGGAGAGGGATGGAAGCCTAAATTTTCCCTCAGTGGGTGACAGGGAGGTTTCCTTTCCAATCAGGGGAAATGCTAATTCTTCCTGTTTATTCTCACGGCTCTCCTTTCACATTCAAATAAACTTATTCTGCTTACATTAAACACTTTCCTGCCTTCTTATTTTTTGAAGAGTAGAGACTAGGACAGGAGTACCACTAGACCACATCATTCCAACTCATTATTTAAAGAGATGTGACAGGAAAGGGCAGACAGAGACTTACTTTGACTCAATATGGCCATATCAAGGAACACAGTGACTCCAAGCCTATCTGGATTACTGACGTGAGCTTCAGATTTAAAAGGAAGGAAAAGGAGAAGGGGAAATCCACAGTTAAGCAATTTTGTAATTTAGGCTGACTGGTCCTCATCATCCCACAGGGGAGTGGGAGTGAGCTTACCACGAGGGGATCTATTGTTGGTGAGAACCTACTGTTCCAAGATTCCAAGGTGACTTCAAGTTTCGGGATGAGTGTCAGGCATCTTTGGGGTCAGAGGGATTTTAACAGGATATTATAACAACGAATAGTAAGTTACCTAAGTAAATCTTACCTTTGCGCCCTGAGCCTCGAAGGGTCTGAAAGAGTTTAGGTATCACTGGGTTTTAGACTGGCTAATCACGGAAGTGTTGTTATGTGCAGAGTTAAGCAGCAGTCTGACCCAAAGTTTTAAGGCAAGAGATGTTAGGTCTGCCCAGGAAAAGTGTTCTTCGTGGGTGTACACATGGCCGCTTTCCTAGGAGCCCCTGCCCAGCATTTGTAACCCAGGTACCTGGCACACCTGGGGGCAGTTACCTCCCCTTTCTCTAAGGTCCTATCCTGGAACAGCCTTGCCACACCTTCTTTGGACTGTGGGAGTTTCTCAGATTCTGAAGCCACATCTGTATCTGTTGTGGCCACAAGTCCCCCCTGCTCTCTCCCTACATAGCCCCAATCCTGCCAGAAGTTGCCCCTTCTCTTCTCAGCTCACCTTCCATCTCATGCAGGACAGCAGTTTGCTCTCTCCCAATAGGTTCTTTTCTGTCGGAACCATGTGGTGGTTTCCTTTCAGCAAACCTTATAGGAGGGAGCTGCAAAATGAAGGTAGGATACCAGGCTCCTGTCCTGCTCTTGGTTGACTTGTAGGCTAAGGTCAGTGCTTTGTAGCAGAGCAGTTACTAAGTATCTGTTATAAAAACATTAATGTTCTGGGAATAGTCTCTGGACAGCAAATAAATTCCCTTTTCCTTCTCCCATACCTTGCCCTATAAAATTGATCAGATCAGGCTGATCCTAAATTGTCTCCATTATTTAAAAACAAACAACTACAACAACAAAAGTCAATTTTGTAATTCCAAGTATAACAATGCCCTGAGCTCTGTGTATTGTTCTAGCCAATTGTCTAATTTGAGATTGAGAGAGTGCTAGCTAGCCCTCAAATTTGTAGATATCTGGGACCTGCCCCCCTCAGCTATGGCTGGATTTGCAGTTGAAAGCAGTCTTGTGGGCCTAAACCCATAAATTGTGGACAAGGATACACAACAAGAAGACACACAACAATAAGACAGAACCCAGGGCCAGGAGACAGCTATGTTAGTGAGGCTTGTTTGGATTGTGGACTTTTTTTGTCAGTCATGGGGCTTGAACTCGGGGCCTGGGTGCTGTCCCTGAACTTTTTCACTCAAGGCTAATACTCTACCACTTGGAGCCACAGCACAACTTCTGGTTCTGGTGATGAATGGATATAAGACTCTCTGGACTTTCCTGCCCAGGTTGGCTTTGAACCACTCAGACCATGCAGGCATGAGCCACCAGTGCCCAACCAGGATTATGGATGTTTTGTGAAGACATGACTTGCTGATGGATGTGGTATGGAGTGTGCTGGCAAGAGAAGCATGTGGAACAACAATGCATTTCTCAATGCCACAGTAATGAAATGTCTACTGGGTTGAGCACCAATTTCTGTTTGAACCTAAACTAGCTTCATTTATTTTCCTTGAGATTGTTAGAATCAATAACAGGACCAACAGTGAATAAGTTTCTCAATTTCTCAACTTTGAGAGGTTGGGAGCCATATATACAGGTGTTGTGGTTCACACCTGTATGCCAGGAGGCAGAGACCTGAAGGCTTGTGGTTCAAAACCAGCTGAGTAGAAAAGTCTGAGATTCTCTCTCCAATTCACTAGCAAAAACCTGGGCTGGAGGTGTGGGTTAAAGGGTAGAGTGCTAGCCAAGCAAGTTTGAAGCCCTGAGTTCAAGCTCTGGTACAGAGACACACAGACAGACAGACAGACAGATACACACAGACCCACACAGACACAGACACACACACACATACACACACACATACATCACACATCACACACCACACGAGGGGTGGAGACAAACTAAGAAAGGAGAGGAATACTCCAGTGTTCTCTGGGGATTGGATAGAGATTTTCTAGGAATCTGGGTCCTACTCTTGCATTTTCTTTTGTGTATGTGTGTCATCACCTTTTCAACTGTCAACTGTCATGGCACTGGAAGGTATGTCATTTAGCTTGCTGAAGGATTATAATGAGGTCTTTAAGGACTTGTCTGGAATCACTCTGGAAGCTATTTTAGATCCAACGAGTTTCAATTAACCTACCCTAATCAGGACATTTAGCTTATAGATCTCAATGTCCTCGTAGATAAAATGAAACTAGGTATAGAAATTCTCCACTCAGAGCAATAGGCTCTAAATGAAAACTATAGTTAAGGGATGGATGAGCAAGTCACATATGACAAAACCATTCTGAGCTCTCATCCTTCTATGTCTGTAGGTTTCTGATGATTACATTCAGTTCAATCATCCTTTTTCTCTCAACCAAAAAAGCAGACTCCATAGAGCCACTGTAAGTTGTGCTTGGCCCACTGATCTGGAGTCCCTAGAAACTCGTTCACATCAGTAGATGCAGATTGGACTAAAGCTGCTGCTGCCTTCTGTGCTTAGCACTTTCAGAATATATCTCACATGCTCCTCCAGGGTGTTGCTGAGAAATCTGCAAATCCTGCAATTATTTTTAGTGCTTTGGCCTTTTACTCTTGGGCTTGACGTTGAGTTTGACCTGACTGCAGTCTGAAGTCTAAAGGCAATGGAGGATGTTGGATATGAGACGAATAATGTCGATTGTAATGTAACCCCCTCAGGTGTGGACATAGGGGCTCCTCAGCAGAGGCAGCAGCACAGTCTCCAGCTAGGTGGGAATGTGTCTGGCTATACTCACTGCTGGGGGTTATCCGTAGGGTTCAGGGGCTCAAAATACTCAGAGGCAACCAGCTCCATCTGAATATCATAGATTCAATTTTCAAAGTTCATTTTCTCCATTAATACCATCCCCCTTTTATTTTTGTGCCAGTCCTGGGACTTGAAATTAGGGCCTGGGCCCTCTTCCTGAGCTTTATTTTATTTTTTTATTTTTGCTCAAGACTAGCACTCTACCACTTGAATGACAGCTCTACTTCCAGCTTTTCTTGGTGAATAATTGGAGATAAGAGTCTCATGCACTTTCCTGCCCAGGCAGGCTTTGATCCATGATCCTTAGATCACAGCCTCCAGAGTAGCTAGTATTACAGATGTGAGCCACTGGTGCCTGGCTATTAATCCGTTTTTGAACAAATATTTTCTTTGGGTAGTTTTAAAAAGGGTTTCAATTCAACATGTCAGCTTATGAGTACAGTGCATCTTGATTAGTGTTACTCCTTCCATCATGCTCCCTTATTGCTCCCAACCCGGCACATTCTCGAAAGTTTTTTGGTTGCATCGTCACATACGTACCTTGAATAATAGGACTGCCTTTATCCACCCATTCTTTCTCCATTCACTTCCATTCTTCTGCCCCTCTCTTCCTTGACCACTCCTCATTCCCTTCTACAACACATGTTCCAGCTTCCCAGTATTCATTTGGTTACACTGTTACTTCCACATATGAGAGAAAATGTGTTCTTTGTCTTCTTGAGCCTGACTTCACTTAACATAATTTTTTCCAGGTACATCAATTTCCCTGCAAATGATGTAATATTATCTTTCCTGACAGATGAGTAAAATTCCACTGTATATATCTGTGTATATGTACATGTATATATAGGTGTATGTGTGTGCATATGTATATTTATGTATATACACATAATGGAATTATAAATAATATGTGGAGCATATATTTAGATGTATGTGTATATATTTTACAACATGTCACATTTTCTTGATCTGAACATCCTATGTCCTAATTTTGACATAAAGTAGTATTGGGTCGGAGTATGAATTCAACAGCCATGGGTCAGATATTATTCTGATTTTATGCCTACCCTGTGGGTATACAAAACCATGTTCTTTTGAAGCAGTCATAAAAACTCCCTGATTCTCCTGTTGTGCCTTGAGCCAACAGGAGAAGTAAAACTCCGAGCCTACACATTTTTCCTTAAAATTTATTAGTGCAGTTGGAAATACTTTACGTTCTTTACTCTTCATGAGGCCACAATAATGTATTCTGTTCATTACTTTTTCCTCGATACCTTGATTTCCATAGGTATCCAATTCCAGTGACTTGTAACTTTTACCACAGCATCATGCAAGGACAAGTCTACTGTCTTGGAGCAATCTACTAATGGTTGTAGGTCTTTGCAGACCCAACTGTGTTAACCAATTCCTTATTCTCATCCTCTGAAGGACTAATTTTGATATAAAATATTGGGCATACTCATGGAACTATTGAGTAACAATAAAGCAATTACTATTGTGGCTTACTCTATTGGTGAAAATTCTTAGTCATCCTAAGCTAATTTAAGGAAAACACATTTAAGTGCTATAGATGTACCACAAAATCAGTGGGCTGAATGAGCATACCTGCAATGGTTTTGTTTATGTGCCAACTTGACTGGGATATTTGGTAGACTGAGTAAAGCAGATTGGTCTAAATAAAGCAAATATGTGACCTTCCCCCCAAGGAAGAACTTGCCCTGTATGGTTGTCCTCTAATTCAGTCACATCATTTTTCTTGCTTTTGGACTTGACATGAACCATCAACTTTTCCCAGATCTCCAAATTGCTGTCTCACTCTACAGATCTTAGGAGATGCCTGTCACCATAATCACATGAATGAATTCCCTATTTAAAAACCTGTCTCTTTGTCTTTCTGTGTCTCGTCTCTTTGTATGTCTGTATCTTCCTTATTTTCCTTTCTTCCTTCTTCTATCCATTATCTTTCACTGGAGAACTCTATTATCATAGTCTAGGCAAAAGCCTCAATAACTCTGAAAACTAAACTGTAGCACTAAACACCATGGAACCTGCTGCCTTTCCATCAAGCAGGAAGCCCTTAGCATAACAACAGCATCCTGTGCTCTATCTAATCTGTGAGGATAAACAGATGCCTTTAAAGTCTATCCATAACCACATAAGTGAATATGTTTAAAGATCATAAATCATATCTTGAACCCTAAACATCAAGGAACATACCTGACCCTTCCAACCTCTGCAATACAGGAAGTTGTGCCAGATGTGACTACAATAATTTCAGCAAGCCACAGTATCCTGAAAGGTAGTTGGAAGGAAGTAGAAAGGAGGGACCAACCCTTTGTATTCCAAGCACAACAAATGTCTAGTGCAGCTACTCAAAGTTACAAAAAGAGTTCCCAAATGTATGATTATCAAAAACAGTCAACCAAACAGTTAAGAAATACAATGAATGTTATTTGCACCTCTTACCTTACCCAATATTCCCATAGTTAGTTGTCACTCAATTCTTCATGTTTTCCAGTAATTGTCTGCATATCTAAAAATATGTTTGTAGACCATTACTACTAAAAGTAATACTGCCAGATTGAGGCAACCAGTCCTGGTAACCCTAGGACTGGTCATGTTGATGGTGAGTGCTGAGGCCTCCATGCCTCCTTCCTCTGGTCTCCTGCTGAGATGTCCCCTTGACTTAGAAGAAATGAAAGCTTGTTGAGTTGGCCAGTCCAAGTCAGCCTCCTAGAATAGAGGATGAGGCAGAGAAAAGGCATCCAGTACAATGAAGCTGGAGGGCAAATGAGAACAACTACTTATGGATAGTGTGTGGAGAGTAACCATAAGCTGGATTTCTCCCATAACCTCTTCCTTCTGGGTGGTATCAAGGATGCACATGGAACAGATGCATCAAAACCTTCACTTTGCTCTTCACCCACCACCAGTACAGGAAGACAGCTAGGAACTCTCACACCTGACACCAACGCCTTGCAAGTATGCTCTCCCTGGGGACAAGGCCTACCATTCCTGTGGATAAACCATGCTACCCTTGTTCTTGTCCAAGGCTGGATTAAATAGAGTGTGTTAGCTTCCCCATGATTTCACTAAGTTGTCAGTGTCTCAGGCTACCCCTTCTCTGTATCAAGCACAGTTTCTCGGAGAAGCACTGGAAGTCCACATTTTGTGGTGTCCAGATTTTGCTTGCCTTTCATTCTCTGCTGCTGTAAGCAGCTGGGTGCGGGTGGGCGGGGGGGTTGGCGGGAACTGAGGGATTGGTCTGGGAAAAGAATGCACCTTACTTTCCTGGTTCAGACCATAGGAAAAACACCCAGGCACCTGCCTGGTGCAGGGCTGGGTCCGGATGTGTCTCAAAATCTTCCACCCCAGGCCTTTAGAGCACTGATGGCCTGAGAAGCCCCTGCCTCCTTAAGAACATCCCTGGTCCTGTGCTTTGATGTTAACCACACAGCGGCAGGTTTCTGTGAAATGTTCTAGTGAAGGCTCACCTTTGTGCTTGGGTTTTTCAATAAGATGATTTGTCATCTTTAGTTCTTATGGCCAAACACTTTTTCTCTATCAAAATCCAGCTGGGCCAGGCACCAATGGCTCATTCCTGTAATCCTAGCTACTTGAGATATGAAGATTATGGTTTGAAGCCAGCCCAAACAGAAAAGTCTGTGAGACTCTTATCTCCAATTAACTCACTTAACCAATTAACCACCCCAACACCAGAGATAGAGCTGTGGCTCAAGTGGTAGAGTGCCAGCTTTGAGCAAAAAAGCTAAAGACCCCAAGTTCAAGCCCCAGTACTGGAGTGCAGACACACAAAATCCATCTAGGCCTTATATAAAACACATGCACTTAACTGTCATCTGTCTGTCTGTCTGTCTGTCTGTCTCTGTCTATCTATCTTTTCCTTGTGCTGGTACCAGTGCTTGAACTCAGTGCATCACACTCTAATTTGCTCATGTGTCTCACTCTGCCTCTTGAGCCATATTTCTAGTTCAACTTTTTATTGAGTAATTGTACACACAATCCAAGGAACATTTCTTCCCAATCTAGGCTCCAAATTTGATCCTTCAGACCTCAGCCTTCTGAGTAACTAGGATTACAGTTTGAGCAACTAGTGCTCACCTGCCTTTGCTTCAAACTGTCATACAATTTTCTTTTCATTATTATTACTTTTTAAATTTGTGCCAGTTCCAGGATGGAATTTGGCCTGTGCTCTCACTTGGCTTGCTTGCTCATGGTTGGTGCTCTACCATTTGACTCAAATATCTAGCCTGGCTTTTTGGTGATAGTACTTGGGCAGGAACTCAGTGTCTCATGCTCATTTGGCTTGTATGTGCATGCCTAACACTCTACCACTTGAGCCACACATTCCTTCAGTCCATAACCTGGCCTTTTGCTAGTTATTTTAGAGAAGGAGACTCTCGAATTTTTCTGCCAGGTCTGGCTTCAAAGTTTGATCCTCTGATCTCAGCCTCCTGGGTAACTAGTATTATAGATGCAATCTATTGGCATTTGACTTGTTATGGTGTGTGTGTGTGTGTGTGTGTGTGTGTGTGTGTGTGTGGTGTTGGTCCTGGGACTTGATCTCAGGGCCTGGGTGCTGTTCCCAGGTTTCATTTTGCTCAAGGATAGCACTCTACCACTTGAGCCACAGCACCACTTCCAGTTTTTTCTGAGTAGTTTATTGGAGGATAAAAATCACATGGATTTTCCTGCCATGGCTGGCTTTGAACTGTGATCCTCAGATCTGTCTCCAGAGAAGCTAGGACTACAGGTGTGATCCATCCTCACCTGTTTTTAATTTTGGATGTGCTTTCCAACCCAGTCCCTTCTGCTCTGGCTTGGATGGATGTCCCCAAAGGTGCATGTGAGCACTCTTTTTTTTGTTGTTTGTTTTGTTTTTGCCAGTCCTGGGCCTTATACTCGGGGCCTAAGCACTGCTCCTGGCTTTTATTTTGCTCAAGGCTAGCACTCTGCCACTTGAGCCACAGCGCCACTTCTGGCCATTTTCTATATATGTGATGCTGAGGAATCAAACCCAAGATTTCATGTATACAAGGCAAATGAGGGAGGAGGTAACAAACAGTACAAGAAATGTACCCAAGGCCTAACATATGAAACTGTAACCTCTCTGTACATCACTTTGACAATAAATAAATATTAAAAAATTTCAAAAAGGTTTGAGCTCCAGTGTGCTGGTCTTAGGAAGTATGGAAGTTTTGAGTGGCAGGCATAAGGGGGAACTTGGTCACTGGGAGAGAGTTCTCAAAGGAGATGGAGGGACCCCAATCTCTCAATTTCTCTCTGTTTTCAGGATTGTGATATAAACAGTTTGTTCCACCATGTGCTCTTGCCATGACATACTTCCCAGTCTAGAGAGACCCAAGCTGTGGATGGAGTCCTTTGGTCTTGAACTAGCCTCCAGAAATATGAGTTACATGAATCTTACCTTTTTATAAGTCAATCCCACCACTATTTTGCTCTACTAGAGGGAAGCAGTGAGTGACCAATACACCTCTCGTTCTTCACCTGCCTGCTTTATGCATTCGTATATAGACTTTTTGGTCCATGTAGGTATGTGCTCTTGTTTACTGATTCTATTTGTTAATTTTTTAAATTTCTTTTTTTGTGGTATTGAAGTGTGAACATAGGAACTTTCATTGGCTAGGCAGGTACTTCATTATGTCAGCTGTGCCCTCAGCCCTTTTTACTTCAGTTTATTTTTCAGATAGGGTTTTCCTACCTGAGGCTAGCCTTAGACTACAATCCTTTACCTCTGTCTCTCACACAGCTTGGACTACAGACATGTGTCACCACATTCTTCCCTTGTTCTTAATGTTTTTAGAGGCTGAAGATCTTCTTGAGAATCAGTAATGGTTCTCCTCCTCTTACTGTAATGACACACACATCACACATAGATAAAATTTTGTAAGTAATTCCAGGGTACTTAGAAACACCCTAGGACTGTCTAGAGATGAAATCCCTTCCAGCATTGCAAGGACACCCTGATGGAGATGGGAAAGTCTTTTCAATCTTCGACCTCTATACACTCTGTCATAGAAAGCTATGGATAGCCATACCTTGTGGATGTCATAAACAAGGTCGATCACATAGAAGGTGTGAAGGGATCTGAGCTGACCACAGGGTAGCCCTAACCTTCTGAACAGAATTTTCCCTAAGACCTGGAAAGGGATTAATTTCTTCCAGAACTTGGATGTGTACTGGACATTTCCTCTATTTATTATAAAAACAAATGGCTCAGCACAGGGGCCTCAGAAGTCTGAAGAAAGAAGCCAGCAGGTCTCAGTCACAAGAAGCCGTCCCTAATTCTGCTGGAGACATGACAGCTACTGCCTCTTACTCGATAACTGACTAGACTGACTTCATATTTCACTCCCCAGAGTTTCTTCTCTGTCACATTTCCATTTTCCTCAAAATAGCCCTGGGGCATGTACATTTGTTTCACCCTTATTTCTGTTTGTTATTCCCTTGCTTTGCAGATGGGGAAACAGGCATGGACTAAAGATTACAGACTAGACTGAACAGAACTGGCACATAGAGTTGTATACATTTTGCATTGTATGAGAAACCAGCAAAAAGAGACAAACAGCTTAGAAAAACTGCTAGATTCACCAAGCCATCCATTCACAGGCTGTGTCTGCCTGAAGGAATATGGATTCCCTTTTCTATCCAGGGGCAGTCTGTGCCCGGGGCAGAAGGATGGCTTAGTAGCCTTGCTGGATGCAGAGGCCAGGACTCCACACTCTTGCAGGTCACCCATCACACCCCACTTCCCAAGGCCTCTGCCTCTCCCTGTACCTCTTCTGCTACCCTCTGGCTCCACTTGCGCACATCTTTCTCCCTCACTTCTGAATCCAACAGCCCTGGAGACAGAATGAAAAAAAAATAAGGCAAAGGGAGGCAAATAGAAGTACAAATAATAAAAATGCAATGAGCTTTGGAAAGCACGGGCTGCTTCCCAGCAGGCCAGTGAGGTAGGCACACAAGAAGATGGGCTTTGTTTTCCCCAAGCTCTAAGCAGGGTGCTGCTGTGTGTGGCCCTCAGTGACCGTGGATGCCCTTACCCCTCCCATGCCTGGCATCCTGACAGCTGTTGCTGAACGGTCCTTCATGGATGGGTAATTTGGAGACTTTTTTTTCTTGGCTACCCAATTTGAAAGGAGTTAAGTTTGTTCATTCAGGCCATCATGGCAACCTTCCCTGGGTCTCTTCTGCTTGTCAGCAGCTTCCCTTTGTCTCTGTTTTCATACCTCATATCTCTGTGCCCCACAAAGACCGCAGTACCCTGGGTGCTCAGGACACCTGTAGGAGGTGCTGGGCTCAGGGAAGGGGCCGACCTTGAGGGAGACAAGGGTAAACAAGGCAAGAACAGAGGGGAATTAGGAAGTCAACTTTCATCTCTGTCTCTGTTTCAGGCTCTTTTGCATCCACACCCAGGTGTGCATTTCTTACTCTCACGTGTCCATAATCGGTTCTGCTGCATCCATCTTCCTTTAAGGGATCTCCTCTCTGCCTCTCTGCCAGCTTCGGGATCTGCCTCTAGTGTAGAACTGTGGATAGAGCCTTCTTTTTCAGGCCACTAGGTTGTGAGGGATGCCCAGTGGATCATGGCTTGGGGTTGAGGGTGAGGTAGGGGACAGTCAGTAAAGTGAACAAGAAATACAGAAACAAGGTCTCTAGAGGCATCATCACCATCATTATATCATCATAATCTTCTTCGTCTTCCTTTTTTCTTTCCTTCCTTCTTTCACTCCCTCCCTCCTTCCTTCCTTCGTCTTTTTTCTTTGTGTGTGTTTGCACACACACGCGTGTGTGCTGCATGTGCACGCACATGCTGAGGCTTGAACTCTAGGCCAGTGTTCTCAATGCTGGCACTCTATCACTTGAACCACACCTCTATGTCCAGATGGTTAATTGGAGATAGGACTCCTACACTCCTGTTTGAGGTTGACCTCAAAATATAATCTTCATATCTCAGCCTTCTGAGTAGAATTACAGGGATGAACCACCAGCTTCTAGTTTCTTCTACAGGAGGAGCTCTGGCTGGAGACAACAACAGTAGGGGATTTGGGGAGGGTGAATACTCATGTTCTCTTGTCTGTTGGGCAATCTCCTATCTGTGCTGTTTTGGATGTGTTGCTTAATCCTTCTGTGCTTCCAGATTCTTATCTAAACTATGGAATAAAAATACAAGTTGGGGATTTTGTGAAGACTAAATGAGACAAGCATGAAGTGTTTAGTATGTTGCTTCAAAATAAGTGCTTAACAAGTGCTAGATGTCATATTACCCTTCCTAGAATAAGAGTAGTAGTGTGGTTATGGTGTCTTTTCACTCCTCCATAATGTTCTTTGATGACTCAGGACCCAGTCCTTTCCTACCCACTTCCACAACCCTTGGCAGAGATGGCCAAATCTCCATCCTCCTTTTTTTTTTTTTTGCCAGTCCTGGGTCTTGGACCCAGGGCCTGAGCACTGTCCCTGGCCTCTTCCCTCTCAAGGCCAGCACTCTGCCACCTGAGCCACAGTGCCCCTTCTGGCCATTTTCCATATATGTGGTGCTGGGGAATCGAACCAAGAGCTTCATGTGTAGGAGGCAAGCACTCTTGCCACTAGGCCATATTCCCAGCCCATCCATCCTCCTTTTGAAGATATTCACCCACTCATCTACCATCAAAGCCTCCTATGTACCATCACAACCAACTGTGCCTGTGAACCCTTAAATCCCAGGGGATTATCCTGCTTTTGTGTAGGGTACAGTGGCCACAGGAATCTCCTTTTACATCTGGTATACTCTCCTCTTAGGCTCTGTTCTCTGTAGCCAAACTCCTCTACTCTTAGTCCTTGAGTATATGAGTCCTCTCCACTCTCATCCAGTGCCTCATTAGAAGTTCTCCAGCCTCTAGCTCCTGCAGCAATGTTCTGAGTCACTGAGTACGAGACAAACCTCCCTGAGATACACTCCACATGAATCAACTTGCTCTCATCTTCTGGTGCTGAGTGCAAGCTGGTTCCAGAGCCTGGATCTCATGGATTTGCAGAGACACCTCTGGGTAGGGAAGGAAAGGAGCTCCTAAACCCTTGCCTTTAGTGCTCTTCCTAGAATGTCCTATAACCCCAGTATAAAATTTTAGACTCTTAGAATTCAGAGTTCCAAGCAACCACTAACTACTGCTGGCCTCCACTTGAGCTATTGCTGTTCTTGTTCTTGAAATGATGTGGACATCACATGGTCACATTGATGGAAAAAAATTACCTTCTGGTCAGAAGCATGGCTAGATGAATGTATCTCTCCTAGAGTGAATCCATTCTTCAAAGTGGTGTGCTTTGATTTTTTCTTCCCTCCCCTCTCCATCTCCAGCATTGAGAAAGTGAGGGTCACTCTGTTCCATTCACAGTTGGAAAATTAACAGGCAAACCTAAAGAACCATCAGGAAATCAGTTTATAGGGAAGAGACTTCCTGACTTCCTCCTCTGTGTCCTAGTCTTGCTTCTGGGTGGTGGATCCTGACTATCTCTGCTTGCAGGCCAGCTTGATTTCTTCCTAGCATCTGGATGCTTCTGTATGAGTAGGCTCAGCCTCCTGCCAGACCTCTCTGCTTCTGTGCTTTTAATTAGCTTGAAGATTTTGAGGTTGGGTCTGTTGATTTCTCTCTGACATTCACTGTATACTCAAGAGTTTAATAATTGATTTTAGGAGCACAAATTCACCCATTGTAGATGCTATTAAACCAAGCCTTTCTTGTCCCTAGAATGCAAGGCAACAATTTAGTCAGAACCCAGGGCATTGCTGATAGTTTGTTCTCTACTTAGCATGTGTATATACAGGTTGAAAAATTTTCAGATACATTTGTTTTTGATTCTTTGGTGAACTGCAGAGAGATGTTAACATGGATTAGGATCTCTGGTGTGTAAGAGGATCACATTTTTAAGGAGTTAACAGACTAATAGAAGATGGGAGAGAACAAGTGGCTATGCAGAGAGATCTAAACTTTTTTCAGCTAAGGAACTGTGAAATTCAGCTGCAGGATATCTGGATATAAATAATACATTGGAATTTTTTCTGTAGTTAAGCATCAGGAGTCCGACAAGCTCTGCAAGGATTTGCCTTTAGTTCTGTTTTTTAAAAAATGTGTTAACTAAAAATAAAAGACTTTGAAGCATGTAAAGTAACTAAGACAGTAAGAAAAATTTGTGATAGAAAATGATCCACTTAATTCAGTGCTTGTGTCTCAAACCATTCATGGGACTAATTTATAGAAAAGGGTCACCCAGGAAGTGGGAGGGGAAAGAGGCTATTCTGAATTAAAAGCCAGAACATTGGATTTTGGCCTTCAAAGCCATCCCATCTTATTTCTCCTGGATCTTTGTAGAACCAGCTCTCCTTTTTGTTTAAACAATGTTGAGGAAATATTCCTGGCCAGACAGGCCAAAGATGTAGGAAAGGCGGGATGTCAGAGGAAAGGTCTGGATGGACAGATTGGACACTTGCTTTCTTTGGATTTGCCTTCTCCTTGGCCCATCACTCGAGGTTTGTTTCTTATGAGTGGTCCAGTTTTGAGCAGGCATCCAACAGCCTTTGGCCATTGTGTTAGTCTGCTCAGCTATTATAAGAAAGCACCACACACTGGGTAGCTTAAATAACAAAATGTGCCTCCCTACTTTGATTTCTCTGGATGCTGAGAAATCAAATATACAAGGTTCTAGGATATACATTATCTAAGGGGATTTCTTTTCTGGTTGTAGATGGTATCCTCACTGTGATAGAAAGGGCTGTTAGTCTTTTGAGGAACCTCCACACTGCTTTCCAGAGTGGTTGAACAAGTTTACGCTCCCACCAACAGTGTAGTAGGGCTCTCTTTGGGCCACATCCCCACCAGCACCCGTTGTTATTAGATTTCTTGATAATGGACAGTCTTACTGGAGTGAGGTGGAATCTCAATGTTGTTTGGATTTGCATCTCTTTTATGGGCAGTGATGTTGAGCACTTCTTCATGTGTCTCTTGGCCATTCTTGTTTCCTCTTCAGATAAGTCTCTCTTTAGGTCTTTAACCCATTTATTAAGAAGGCAGTTGTTTCTTTGAAGATTAGTTTCAGGGGAACTTAACTTTTTGAGTTCTACATATATTTTAGATATGAGGCCCCTGTCTGTTGAATAGGCCATTGAAGATCTCCCAATCTGAAGGCATTCTATTTATCTTGCAAGCTCTGCAGTTTGATGCAATCCCATTTGTCCAACCTTTCTTTGATTTGTTGTGTTTTGGGGCCTTTATTAAGAAAGTTTTGACCCGTGCCAAGGAACCCAAGAGTTTCTCCTATTCCTTCCTGCAGTGTTTCAGGGTTTCTGTTTTTACCTCAAGGTCTTTGATCCACTTGGAATTGATACTAGTGCAGGGTAATGTATAAGGATCTAGTTTTAGTTTGTAAAGTCTAAACAAAGAGCTCCCTTATGGCCCTGCAGCCCTGCTTTTGAGCATTTACCCAAAGGATTACAAGCAAGAAGACACTAAAGCTACCAGAACAGCTAGGTTCATTGCAGCACAATTTACCATCGCTAAACTATGGAAGCAACCCAGATGCCCCTCTGTAGATGAATGGATCAAGAAAATGTGGTACAGGGGCTGGGGATATAGCCTAGTGGCAAGAGTGCCTGCCTCGGATACACGAGGCCCTAGGTTTGATTCCCCAGCACCACATATACAGAAAACGGCCAGAAGCGGCGCTGTGGCTCAAGTGGCGGAGTGCTAGCCTTGAGCGGGAAGAAGCCAGGGACAGTCTCAGGCCCTGAGTCCAAGGCCCAGGACTGGCAAAAAAAAAAAAAGAAAATGTGGTACATACACACCATGGAATTCTATGCCTCTACCAGAAAGAATGACATTTCCCAGTTCATAAGAAAATGGAAGGACTTGGAAAAAATCATACGAAGTGAAGTGAGCTAGACCCAAAGAAACATAGACTCCATGGTCTCCCTCATTGGTAATAATTAATATATGTCTAGGATAGTCCTATCAGAAGATCATAATAGCGCAATAGCTAGTACCTATGAACACATAAGATGATGCTAAGTGAAATGAACTCCAAATTATGGAAATAAGTGGTTTATCATTGTTGTTATTTTCAATGTATCGTGTGAAATTACACCTTTTTCTTTTGTCTTTCTTCCCCATGGTTTTACCGCTGATGTCACTGTAACTGATTTTTGTCCCCTGGACATTGTATATACATTCATTGGAACTAGGGAAGGGAAGGGAAACATCAAAGTGGAGAGACAAAGAGTAAAAGTGAACCAATGCAACAGCAATACTTACAAAACTATATGCTGTAATCCAACTGTACACGGGTGAGGGGAGGGAGAGGGAACTGTGGAGGGGGGAAGGTGGGAAAAGTGAAGGAGGAGGTAACAAGTTAGATAAGAAATGTACTCACTGCCTTATGTATGAAACAGTAACCCCGCTGTACATCACCTTGAAAATAAAGAAATAAATTAATTTAAAAAAGAAAGGGCTGTTAGTAGTCTGGGTCTGTGTGTGTGTGTGTGTGTGTGTGTGTGTATGTGTGTGTGCACGCATGTGCATGCACGCATATGTGCATACAACTCATGCTTGACTTTCTTAATATTTGAGCTTTACCACTTGAGCCACACCTCCACTTTCAGCTTTTGCTGATTAATTAGAGATAAGAATCTTCTTGTATATATCTGCCCTGGCTGGCTTTGAACTGTCATCCTCAGATCCTAAGTAGATAGGATTACAGGTATGAACCACCAGTGCCTGGCAAAATCTTCTTTAATCATCACATAGTTAATTTCCAAAGATCCTGCCTCCTAATTCCATCACCATGGGGGTTTTAACATGTGCATTTTTTGGTGGGGGCAACTGGACCATTAAGAGCTAGAAGTATGTCTTCAGTTCCCTAGTGCATATATGCATATATATATATATGTATATGAACATTCATACATATACCTATGAGTGAAATTCTGAGTCATACTGTTTTCAGGAAGCATTATTTTTTTTTCTCATTTAAAAGAACTGGGGACCTAGGCAGTTAAGTCAATTGACAAATGTAGCTAGCAGACAGTGGATCAGGACTCAGGCCCAGTTCTTCCTATCTTGAGCACATGCTCTGGCTGGACCCCCTACAGTACACTGGCCTAGATGTTAGGCTTGAGCCAGATCCGAAAAGATGAGAAGTTATCTTGGTTGGTGAGCGTGGAATGGATGTTTAGGGCAGATGTGTTCAGTCCTAGGAGTATGAGACAGCCTTTTGTATTTATGTAGGGAGAGGTAGCTTACAGCACACATTTCTGTGGGATGTATTGACAGAGGAGACGTTAAAGGAATCAGATCCCAAAGGACATTGCATACCATGCTTAGGAGTTGAGTGCAGAAAAATTTAAATGAACGAGTATGTAAAACAAAAATGAAACTCAAAACCCAAATGAAAAGGCAAACAACCAGGAAAACACTATTTGTAGCCACATGACATTGGTTTAATACATTTGTTGTAGAAAAAACTTCTAAGACTTATGAAAACATTTAAACTGAATGAGATAGATGGGCAAAGGACATGAACAGATGACTCACAAAGTAAGAAATGCAAGGCAGTAAACAAACATATGGAAAAATGTTCAACTTCCAATATAACCAAAGACATGCAAATTTAAACAACAGTATGGGAACTATTCTTTGCCTATCAGATCAGCAAATGTTCATCAAGATGACAGTAGCTGACTCTGGTGAGAATGAGATACAAGGAAACCTTGGGATGTTCAAATCCCAAATGCCACATGCTCTGTATCTCCCTCATTTCCCTTATGGTAATCAACCTCCTCAGACACTTCATTTAAATGTTGTTTAAAGAAAGAAATTAGACACATGAAGGCAGAGGCTGTAAGTGATCAAGTTCAGAAACCCATACATGGTGTGAGGCCAGGACCACAGTCCTGGTACTGGGGCTTGAACTCTGGGCCTTGTGCTCTTGCTTGGCTCTTTTGTCAAGGCTAGCCTTCTGCCACTTGAACCACAGTTCCACTTGCAGCATTTTGCTAATTGATTGGAAATGAGAATCTCACAGTGATTTCTGCTTGAGCTGGCTTCAAACTGTGAGCCTTAGATATTCATCTACTGAGTAGTTAGGTTTGAATGTGTGAACCATCAGCACCCAGATCTATTTTTCTGTACTTTATATGTTTCATTAATTTTATTGCTGGAAAAATTGTAATCCAGCCTACGAACCCAGGAGTTGCCCCAAGTTTATTCGTTTCCTCTTTTTTCTCCTTTGTTTAAGCAATTTCTCTTCAAATTGAATTGGTTACTAGGAGAAAGCCTCTTGAATTGTCCTCTCTCTTCTATAATTGCCTTTATTCCTTGTTTTCTCACCTCTCAGTTGCTTCTTGAGTCTTCTATCACAAGCTGCTCAGTTGGTAGGGTGTGTAGTAAGAAGAAGGAGAATCTTAAAGGGAAAAGATACAAGGTGATTTTCAACTATGTCTGCAAGTTTCTATTTCTTATTCTGTAGATAATCTGAGACAAACATCCCCAAATGGTGAGGCTTATTGAACCTATGCACTGTGAACCAGATGTTTATTGTTCTATTTTCTATGTTCTTGGAACATTTAATAAGAAATGTTTCTCAAATTTCCGGTCTTATCCCTGTCATAGGAATTTCTTTCATTCTTATCCTTTCTTCATAATTCTATGCAACATTGTAATTATACTCTCTACTTGAAAATTTCCATTAAAGTCAGTTTCCCATCTTTGTTTTTTTTTTTTTTTTTGCCAGTCCTGGGCCTTGGACTCAGGGCCTGAGCACTGTCCCTGGCTTCTCTTTGCTCAAGGCTAGCACTCTGCCACTTGAGCCACAGCACCACTTCTGGCTGTTTTCTTTTCTTTTCTTTTTTTAATTATAGAAATTATTTATTAATCTTTTAAAATTTTAAGCATTCATAATTTTGTAGGTCAGAGATAGTCATTATAAGATAGTCATTTTAAGATATTTTCTTTTTTTCTTATGTATTGTCAAAGTGATGTACATAGTGGTTACAGTTTCATACCTTAGGCCTTGGGTACATTTCTTGTACTGTTTGTTACCTCCTCCCTCATTCCCCCCTCCCCCTTCCCCACCTCCCTCTTTCCCCCCCCCCCCCCCGTCCCCATGAGTTGTTCAGTTGGTTTACATCCAATTTCTGGCTGTTTTCTATATCTGTGGTGCTGGGGAATTGAACCCAGGGCTTCATGTATATGAGTCAAGCACTCATGCCACTAGGCCATATTCCTAGCCTGTTTCCCATCTTTCATACAATGAAAAGCCAAAATTATTAGTGGGATTCCTTAGACTACCTACACCTTACGTCAGAACCATGCTAAACTTCATAGTTTCCAATCCCTAACCCAAATGACTTTAGACCCAAATGCAGACTTTTGCACCTACCCTGTCTGGTAGCTCTGTTCTTCCTCTGGCCAATCATAACTCACTTTTCAAAACCAAGCATCTCTTCTAGAAGAAAGCCTCCTTTGATGTCCCCCAATCATAAATTTGTCCTTCCTTCCTTTAGGATAGTCCATATTGTTTTCCTAAACCATTTCTTCTTATAGATTATGAACTCTTTATGGGAGGGCTGATGTGCTGCTCACATTTGCAAGTCCTGGGCTGAATGCAATGTCAAAACACCAGGGGCTCTGTGAGTGCTGTTCGGACAGAAGTAGAAGCAGACAGCCAGTCTAGAATAGGGTGTCATCTTTTCCTCCTCAATCGAAAAGAGTATTGGGATATTGTTTGTAAGAGATTCAATTTGGAGTCTTCTATAGGGTGGAATAAGTAATCTGAAATCACCATTACAAGTATGAACTAATCCAAAGCAGAACAAAATTTCAAACATTGGAATGGATGCGTTGAGGACCAGCTAGGTATACCAGTGGCCTTTAGTGACATACTAGTACTGTGCTTTGCAGCCCAGATGTACTTTAGGATTGAGGTATTCATTTCCTCCAGCTTCAGAGAATGTAGTAACCCTAGATGAGTCACTTCGTGAGACTTGCTGTCAGCCAAAGAAAGCCACCTCCAGACACATGCCACTTCCCAGGACAATCCCTGATCCGTGACCAATGAGAAGTCGAGCTTCTAAAGAGCCATCCCGGGTTACCAGAGCTAGAAAGCACGTTGTCACTGTGTGTGTGTGTGTGTGTGTGTGTGTGTGTGTGTGTGTGTGTCCACAACACAGTTCAGCTTTTCTCCTTTATTCCTACTTCCAAAATGATGCTGATCTCCATGTTATCTTCTCATGTCCTCCTAGCACAAAAATCTCCATCTCCAGAGAACTGTAACAAGATGAGTACTTCAAGTACTTACACCAGTACTACACTGGTGTTTTCACTATATAAAATGTTTTCTTATTCACAACCACCAAGTTCAATTCCACATACTTTTAAAGATCGTTTGATCATTGACCGATGGGCCTCTTTCCTCATCTGTTACTTGAATGAAGTTTTAGCAACTCTCCCCCATCCTCATTTATGACTTGAAGGTTTAATAAAATTCTCCTCTTCTCTTCTCCTCTCTTCTCCCCTATTCTTCTTTTCTCTCCTCTTCTCCTTTGCTCTCCTCTCTTCACCTCACTTTCCCTTTCCTCTCCCTCCCTTACTTCCTTCCCCTTCCCTCCCATTCTTTTCAGTTTTATGTTTATGATAATGGTGAGCAAACACTCAGGGCCTCCTTCTTAAGTTATGCCATAGATAATTTTTTTTTTTTTTTGGCCAGTCCTGGGCCTTGGACTCAGGGCCTGAGCACTGTCCCTGGCTTCTTCCCGCTCAAGGCTAGCACTCTGCCACTTGAGCCACAGCGCCACTTCTGGCCGTTTTCTGTATATGTGGTGCTGGGGAATCGAACCTAGGGCCTCGTGTATCCGAGGCAGGCACTCTTGCCACTAGGCTATATCCCCAGCCCCTGTAGATAATTTTTTAAAATGTGTTTTGTTTTTGAGATAGAGTCCTGCTAATTTTCCCCAGAGTAGTCTCAAACCCTTCATCCTCCTGCCTCTGTCTCCTAAGTATCTGAGAGTATGGTTATGCATCATGATACTGGGTCTTTGTAGTTGTATCTAAACTGCACGTATTTAAGCTTTATTTCATCATATAGGGCTCTTAAATTAAAACAGATCTGGTAGCCAAGTAAGAGGAGACAAAAAACTTTGACTTTTTGTTCCCTTTTTGTATTGGCTAACCTTTAAAAAGAACAGTTGAACTTTAAATTTTCCCAATAATGCTTACCTGTGATCTCAGTGCACAAAGTGCTGAGGTAGGAGGACTATGAGTTTGAGGCCAGCCTGGGCCACATAGTGAGACCTTATCTCAAAACAAAAACAAAAACAAACAAACCAAAAAACAAACAAACCTGGCTATAATGCTTGCAATCTTAGATACTTGACAGGCTAAGATGTGGGAGGATTGGGTTTAAGATCAGCCCAGAGAAAACTTTGTGAGACCCCTATTTCAACCAATAAAAGCTTGTTGTGGTTTGCACCTAGCCTAAATAGGAGGAGAGTGATTTAGGTTAGTCCAGGTACAAATATGAAACCTTATTTGGGACAAACTTCAATCATAAAGGAGGTGGCACCTCATGGGAACATAGTTCAAGTGGAAGAGCACCTGCTGGTCAATTAAAAGGCCCTGAGTTCAAAACCCAAGTCCCATAAAATTGTCCAAGGAATATTCCAACTTAAAAAAAAAGATTGCTTTGACCAGACAAGTTGGTTGAATTGGAGAGATGAAATTTGCTTCTTTCATATCAGTGAAAGGCTGTTGTGTTCAAGAAGTGGGTTTTGTATGTTTGTGATTTTAGTTCATGGCCCACAGTGCCGATTTATTCGAAACAGCAAAAGCTGAGGAAGTCAGATGTGCAATACTGAAGTGTTTGCTCCGTCCCTGCTCTGAAGGCATGGGTGGCTTTGCTGTTGTCTCAAAAGATGGGGGCAGCCTTGGAAATTAGTGTTGGAAGCTAAGGCCTTCCTTCTAGCTTTTGTTTTCTTTCAGAATTCATTTCTGTTTATGTCGCTAGTCCCTTCTAGCGTGGTGCTGGTCCTTGGCTCTGACAGAATCTTTTCTGCCTAGAAGCCTACAACTTTTGTCCTTACCTATAGTCCTCTTCATGTGTTGCCAAATTCCATCCAGATTCCTCAATTTATTGTTTTACAGAATTATTTTGTTTTTAATTTGTGAAATTCATTTGGCAGGCAGAGGTTGAAATTGTGAAGATTGACTGCTGGAAGATTTCCTCTTTCCTCTTGTCTTCTGTAAGAAATTGAAGAGACCATCACAGATTAAATTAAATGAAGAGACATTAGCTTCAGTTATAAACAATTTACACTGCAGAACAGGTGCCATGTTGGCAAATCCCCAAGAATTATATGTGACTACTAACTTACCTTGATAATCAGTTCAGAGCAAGGCTTTCCAAAAAGCTTTGCCATACTGGTGAAGTCACACGTGCATTTTAAAATTCTTGGAAACTAAAGTGGGGTGGGCTATCTATCCTACCTAGTATTTAGCATAGAAATGTTTCTTTGCCAAAGTCCTTCCAAAGTTTCATCATTTTCTGAGAAAAGAGTATAAATAACATATGTGGATATTACTGCTGTGTGATTCATCTTCAAAACTAGAGCACTTAGCCACATTCGAAGCATACTGTACATATTCAGTTGTTATGATTATGGAATTAATTTCAAACATGCTCCTGTAATGTGTAAGCCATTTTGGGAATTCACAGGAATGACTGAGACCAATTTGAATACATTTCTAAGTACTATGATGCTTATTCTATATGCTTTTGTAATCAACATTCTAAGAATGGAAGTAGCTATAGGTCACTCTATTAGTAGGCAGAGGATAAAAGAATCAAAATTTGGGGGCTGGGGATATAGCCTAGTGGCAAGAGTGCCTGCCTTGGATACACGAGGCCCTAGGTTCGATTCCCCAGCACCACATATACAGAAAACGGCCAGAAGCGGCGCTGTGGCTCAAGTGGCAGAGTGCTAGCCTTGAGCGGGAAGAAGCCAGGGACAGTGCTCAGGCCCTGAGTCCAAGGCCCAGGACTGGCCAAAAAAAAAAAAAAAAAGAATCAAAATTTGAATTCATCAATGTTTGCTTCTTAAACTGACAGTTTCTCTTTCTGTCTCATCATGTTGGAGTGTCTTTTTTCAAACTGAGCCCTTGATAACCTTGCTCGATCTCAGATACATGTATGTTGTTGATGTCTGAAACATTTCTGCCTGTATCTAGAGCTCCTGGTCAGGCATCCGGTGTTTTCACTGCCTGTTGGAATGAGAATGGAAAACAAAGCTATTATCAATATCCTACCTCTATTGAAGGTGTTTGTATTTTAAATGATGAAGCTGGAAGGAAGGTTCAGCATTAAAATTACTAACATAGGCCATTTATAGGTCTGAAGGAACACACACATATATGTTCTTAATACACATATACGTATTTTGTCTTAAAATACCCTGACTGGTGTCCTATTCCATATACCATACATTTCAAACACTATATCATGGTCTGCCAGGTCCTACAAGACCAGTGTTTGCCCACCTCTTTGGCAAAAATCTCACTTCACTCTCCTGACTCTAAACTCATCTTATCATTATTGTGTTTTCATTCACTGTTTCTTCTACCAGGATGTAAATTCCATGATTACAAATATCCTATATGTTGTATCCATGCACATGTCTAATATGGACTATTGAGTTCATTGAGTATGTATAAAATGAAACTCAGAGCTTTGTAGGGCAAGAGAGAGGAGAATTTGGGAGATCAGAGAACATCTCTGGAGGCAGCTCCTCTCTTTTCTCACTGTTGGTTCTGGACTCCTTGCTAGTCTGGAGCTGTAATTGGATTCTGAGAGCTGAGGTGTGTGGCTATTCCCATGGGGTGTTTGGAAAAGAGGACTCATTGGGTATTGGTGCACAACTCCTGCAGCTGTGTTGCACTCTAGAGCTTGTCATGGCTGTGTACATGTGAGGCAATGACTCCATTTTGATAAGAAGTTAAAGTCTGACAAAGCAGAGGGGTAGTTCTGCTTGCTGAGATGATCCTTGTGTGAGATGTGTTCTCGCTGGTTGTGAGAGTCCCTGTGACTCCTGTATGTGGGCAATGTGCAGTGTGCAGGCAGAACAGCACTAGCTGTCACCTAGTTCACCAAGGCAGATATTAGTGGGTGCTACATTTTTTTTAGTAATTAAATGTATTGACTAATCACTCCAGCCAACTTAATAAAATCTTGTGATAATCAATACAGGTTTTCAAAGCTGTTTTAAAATTTCTTTGCTCTTACTTCCCTCTGGTGAGGGACAAGATTTCCAAATGTTCGGTTGTGTTGTCCATGGTGCTGGAACCATTTTCTTCCAGCTAGTGATTAAGTAGGAATAGTTTCTGGAGTCTTCCACTTCTCTGATGTCAGGGAGAGACTTATTGGTTTCAAAACTATATTTACACATGTTTCAAACTATTTTCCTGAGAGTTTTTCAGACTTTGTAGAGAATGGTTCTTTCTTCTCTCACACAATGGTCTAAAAACATTTTGTTTGATTCCAAATAGCTCTACTCTCATTAGAATTTCTCTCATTTCTACCGATGGCTGTTTAAACAGTTTTTGACACATATAAACCAATGCTGCAATGAACAAGGTTGTGTGGTAGCTTTAGTATGGCTGTGTTTGTGGTCATTCGGGTAAATGCCTGGAAGTGGGATTGCTGGATCCTAGGGGAGCTCTATGTCATGATGTTCCATTCTTGTCTCTAATTTTATTTATTTGTGTTCGTTCTCTTCTCTTTTTGGTCAGATTTACTAAGGGTGTCAATTTTGTTAATTTTTTCAAAGAACCAACTCTTCTGTTGATTCTTTCTATTTTTTTGTTATCTAATTCATTTATTTCTGGTTTAATTTTCACTATTTGTTTCCATCTTTGGCTTGTTGCTCATTTTCAAGGAACTTAAGGTGCATCATTAAATTGTTGGTTTGAAATTTCTCCAATTTGTTGATGTAGGCACTCAGAGCTATAAACTTTCCTCTGAGTACTGCTGTTTCTGTGTCCCAGAGGAGTTGGTAGTTTGTACATTCATTTTTGTTAAATACCACAAACATTTGAATTTCTGTTTTGATCTCTTCAACCTTATGTTGTTCCATCTCTATGAGTTACAGAATTTCCTATGTTGGCTTTTGGTGTTGATTTCTAACTTTATTCTGTTGTGCTCTAATAGAATGCAGGGAATAAAAAGTAGAGGGCTGGGGATATAGCCTAGCGGCAAGAGTGCCTGCCTCGGATACACGAGGCCCTAGGTTCGATTCCCCAGCACCACATATACAGAAAACGGCCAGAAGCGGTGCTGTGGCTCAAGTGGCAGAGTGCTAGCCTTGAGCGGGAAGAAGCCAGGGACAGTGCTCAGGCCCTGAGTCCAAGGCCCAGGACTGGCAAAAAAAAAAAAAAAAAAAAAAAGTAGATACAATACCAGAACAAAATACAATTTTAAAACAAAAACCAACCCTGTGCCCTGTAATTGCACAGATTTTAAAGGTTCAAAATCATAGATAGGTTTCTATCTCTCCTTTTCTTGTTTGGGGAGGGGTATTGTGATTCAGAAGTAGTAATCATATCTGTGACCAATGAACAAATTGGTCATGAGATTTAAAGTAATCTGAAAAGAAGGGATAGATAACATGATCAGCCACTTCGACACAGCCAAAATGGATACAATTACAGTCTAGCGCAAAGATAAACAACTATTGATGAACGGACTAAAGAAAGATTAAGAGATAAAATAAAAAAAATAGAAAGAGGAGAAAATAAGAATAGGAGAAAGGAACAGAAGGAAGAAAACTAAGACTTAAATTAAGAAAAAATTATATATGTATTGTTAGCATTTCCCTAGCCTCGGGTCCTCAGCTCCTCCCACTAGCCCCCAGATCCACCCATACCTAATGAGCCACTCCTACTCACTACCTAACTACTTCCCCTATACCTCCCTAGAGAGAAGCTGCCACCTGGCTGCTCCCTCTCCCGTGGGAACTATGGCCCCACTAATAAACCTCCTTATGAACCTTCTTCTCCTGTCTGTGATTATCTCCGCATGGTCCTCTGGGATGGCGGACACCTATGCTTTCATTGGTGCCGAACCCGGGATAGGCTCCCTGGTGGATTTGCTCCCCCATTTCTGGGGGTTCCAAGCTGCCTCCGGGACCTATTCTGCTGTCCTAAGCCCACCCAGATGACCACCGAGGTAACTTCTTCTGACTGAGTGCTCTACTTCCATCCACCATGACAATCTACAAATTCGCCCTCACATGCAGGGTAAGTG
Source organism: Perognathus longimembris pacificus (assembly GCF_023159225.1). Classification (NCBI taxonomy): domain Eukaryota; kingdom Metazoa; phylum Chordata; class Mammalia; order Rodentia; family Heteromyidae; genus Perognathus; species Perognathus longimembris. The sequence continues at coordinate 28,115,637 of NC_063170.1, read as the reverse complement.
ATCATCTAAATGAGGGCTCGGATCCGATTTTCTGATTTACCGTAGGGCCACAGGACCGTGGCTTTTGGGCCACACTAAAAATCTTGGCGCCAAGTTCCGAGCCCCACTCAATGACCATAGCATAGGGCCATAAGGCTGCGGCACAGGGCCACGCTCTGCGCTCGGTCCAAGACACAGTGATTGGGGTGATGATTCCATAGCTGTTTGTCTCTCACATTTCAGCTGACCAGAGTAATACCAAGGACACTTGGTATTTAACTCCTCAGCTCCGCTAATCACTTACCATGGGAGGGGCACAATCTAAAAGCTGCTCAAGTTTGAGCCCAATCTTACAAATTTGGAATATTTCTACAGGACATAACTTCTATGTGCGCTCGGACAGATGGAGTTCTCTCTCTCTCTCTCTCTCTCTCTCTCTCTCTCTCTGCCTCTCTCTAAACTCTGCCTGCCTGCCTGTGATGGGCTGGTACTAGCTTTCAAAGGTACCAATATTTCTTTAATACCTGCTTTGGTTGATGTTTGTTAAGCTTGGAGATTCTGTTAAGTTCTGCTTGTTGTTGGCTAAATCCTGTTTTCTCTAGCATTGACCACATGGACAATAGAATTAATTTTAGCAAGCACCATCTTGGTTCCATCAAAGTTCCAAAAACTCTTGGAGGTGAAATCCCACCCATCCCCCAGGTAATGGGCATGCAAAATTCCTCGAATTTCTCGAGGCAGGGCAGGAAGTCCCTGCCCCCCCCACCCTAAACTCTGTAACTGTGGCCTTACAATTCAAATGTGCCTTGTAATTCAAATGCTCAGAGGTCTTAGCATCCTACTTCAGCTCCCCATTGGAGCTAAACTGGTTTCTCAAAATGTATCTTCTTCATTTCCTCACCAGATAATCTGTGAAAATTTTCATTTCCTAGGAAAAGTTTTTTGTTTTCTAACTGACCACGTGGTTCTAAAATATGGGCGAAATAATATCATTTTGCCACTGGAATTCCAGGAAACTTACATGACCTATTAAAAAAAATTCGAAGCGTGCCCCAAAGCTTGTGCACAACTGTCTGTATGTCTGTTTGTCTGTCTGTTGTAAAACATGTAAAAACTGGCATCATGATTTCAAAATTACTTGCTTTTGACTACTATTTTAACTTACTTAAGTCTTTGCAGCCTGTGGGTGGAGTCACAGTGAACAGCCTGGAGGCAATCCTGACTCTTATCACCAGACTCCAAGCAAAAAGAAAAAAACTCAGGTTCTAAACCCAAACTGATCATGTTTGGGTGCAAGCAAATGTGTCTAAAAAAAAAAACACTCCAAAACATTCAAATATGCAGCATGTGGTATAAGTACAATGATGTAAAACAAGTGTGTTATTCTTTATGTCCATCTGTGCTAAAAGTCATCCTGACAATTCTTTGGTATAGACTAAGATTTTGCTTCTCCATTTTTCTTTCCTGTGCTCTCATAAACTCTTTAAGATCAAGGGACCAGAGTCATTTTGGAATGAGTGTGTAAATGTGGCTGCTAACCTCGATTTTCCTGACCCAGAATTAATGTTTTGCTTTATAGGATTCAGGTCAACATATGTGCTAGCTGCATGGACTGTGGACATGTGTGCTAGCTGTGTGGACTGTGGCGGTCCGTGGCTACAGGAAGCTGCCTCCACAGTCTACTCCCAAACTGCCTGGCTTCACTGATTCCTTATTCTCTCTCTCTTTCATGGAAAACTGCCCAGGGAATCTAGGAGTCCTGTGAATATTTTGTCAGGCCCAGAGAGCTCCTGCCCTGGCTCTGCCCCACCCCCTCCCAAGGTTAGAGTTGGGCTTATAGCAGGCCTATCATGACAGAGTTGCAACCGAGACTTACTCCAAGGTTAAAACATCCGAGTTGTGTTTGGTGGCCACAGGGTTGCCTTGGGGTAGCATTGGTGTCTTTTCCCTCTATGTCTCAGAAACTGTCATAGCTGCTGCAGAGAGCAGACTTGGTTGGCCTTTGGTCTGTGTGGATTTTGTGACTAGGAATATGGTTAAAGGCCCAAGCCTTCTAAAATCTGTTTAAAGTTGTCACCCTGCTTAAACCAGTAGGGCACCAGCCTAAATAAGCCAGAGTACTCTGAGTAAGGAAACAGGGAATACTGGGAGATTTCAAATGTCTTTAACCAGTCTGTGTAGAATTTTACAGGCAACCCAGAAGGAGGTGTGACAATCTCTCCAGGGGACTCTGAGATGCCACTACAGCCTCACCCAGATCAAACTCATCTCTCTTGCCTGCCTCCATCACACCTGAATAACGAAGCCTGCTGATTCGGGATGGAAGACACAGCCACTTTGGATCCACTGAAGCTGATACTTTTACATTGTCCTGACCCTTTGCCCTCTTGATTGTTATTCATTTGTGTTCTCTTCCACCTGCCAGTATTTGATGGCACATGGAACTCATTCAGTCTGCTGTTCTCTAAGTGTTATAGCAGAACTCTGGCAAGTACTTGTTGGTCAATTCTCAACAAGTTACAAGTAAGATCTACTCCTATTGTTCTCCTGTTGCTTTAATTGGAAATAAAAAGGGCTTTTATGGCTAAGACTCCTTGGATTGCAGTTCAAAGCCAGCCCCGGCAAGAAAAAATATCCCTCTAAAATTCCATCTCCCAACTAACCAGTAAAGAGCCAGACTGGAAGCTTGGCTCAAGAGAACCAGCCAAATGCTGAAAGTGGCACCGTGGCTCAAGTGGTAGAGCACTAGCCTTGAGCAGAAGTGCTCAGGGACAGTGCCCAGGCCTTGAGTTCAAATCCCGTGAATGCCAACTGGGACAAGGTATCCAAGCAATGAGCACCTAGACCTTCAGGACGAGGTCAGTCCTGACAACGAGGAACCATGGAGAGGAGTAAGAGGAGATGAAGTCTCACCTTAAATGGAGTCAATTTAAACTTGCCCTTTCAAAATTAATCAGAGCTGGGAGATCAAGAGGAATAGTTGTTTACCCACCTAGAGGAATAGTTGTTTACCCACCTAATGTCCATACCTGTCCATTTTCCATCTGGACAGAAACTTGCATTTTTGCCTTGTTACTTGCTATTTGTATATATATCTATATAGCCTCTGACTGGTTACTCCCAACTAGTCCACTATCCCCAAACACTTCCTTCCTCGCCCAGTCCAGTTATTCCTCCTTCCTTGTAATGGGCCACAGTTGGGTTTATGTTCCAAATGGAACTTTTCTGGCTTGTGCCAAGGGTGTGTTCTCCCTCCCATGTTGTTCATGTTAACTGGTCCTGGGAACTTGTCAGCCTTTTGCCTGACCCTTTTCAAGTCTCTTTTAACAGGATAACATCCCTCACCCAGGACACCACCTGGGAACTTGCAGTTCAAGACCATCCTCTTACTACACTGCTGTACCCATCACAGATCTGGACCCTGAAAACCCCAGCCCCAGTGACTCCTTGATGTGCCCAAGCTGCAGGAGGTAGCCAGAGGACACCATGACACCCATTGGCCCTGATAACCATTCTCATGGAAATGATGAGGACTTTTACCAACCAAATTGGAGGGTACCAGGCCAAATGATGAATCAGGGACCCCTGACAACTTTACCCCTTTTCAGCAGGATGTAGCTCCAGAAGAAACAACCTCTGCCCATACTCCTGGCCTGGTACCTCTCCTCTGTTCTTAATAAACAACAAATGGGGGAATGTTAGCATTTCCCTAGCCTCAGGTCCTCAGCTCCTCCCACTAGCCCCCAGATCCACCTGTACCTAATGAGCCACTCCTACTCACTACCTACTTCCCCTTTACCTCCCTAGAGAGAAGCTGCCACCTGGATAAGGTGCAGACGCCATGTAGCTCCCCCTCCCATGGGAACTATGGCCCCACTAATAAACCTCCTTATGAACCTTCTTCTCCTATCTGTGATTATCTCCGCATGGTGCTCTGGGATGGCAGATACCTATGCTTTCATGTATAAAATAATAATACTAAAATAAAAAATACAAACATTGAGAAATAGAAAGTTGACTAATCAAAATATAGCCTCAGTTAATTATTCTCACAATTAAGAAGGAAGCCTAGTAATCACTGTAGGCTGTATATCTAGGAATAAATTGAACAGCAAAGAACTCACAAAAAAAGAAAAAAAATAAAAAAATACTAAAATTAAAGTTTTCAATTTATTTGGGGGATCTTGTGTCTTTCTGTTGTTCATTATCCAGTTACTTGATGGAGCCTATAATTTCCTTATGGTGATCAGTTGTCTGTGTGGTTTAATTGGCTTCTCAAATCAGTTTCAGCAGGCAGAAAGCAAATTCTGCCTTACAAACCTGGAGTCTTTGTGTCTCTTCTCCCAGCTGACTTAGTGGAGAGGGGGTTTGCTTTGTGTGGCAGCATAGGAAAGAGGTGACTAGTTTCTGTAGGTTGGAACCTCTGCAATTTAGCTTGACTGTGGGTGGGATTGTGGCATGTCTGGAACCAGTGGCTTTTCCCAGAGAGGCTAGCTCCTGGGACTCTCTTTTGGTCCATCCTGGAGCCACTCCAGCTTTTACGGCCTATCCAATTTTTTTTTCAGTGACATTTTATAGACTTTTGGTTTTTTAGTTCCTGCAGCCAGCTAAGCTGCAGGTTGAGCTGCTATGTGACATTGGAATGTCTTTGTTTGCTGCAGGGGGCTTGGGCTGCCTCTCCTGTGCCTGCCTCTGTAGTTGTCCCTCCTGGGAGGAGCTTCTTCCTTCTGGGTGAGGCTGCCTTTCCCTGGGTGGAGCTCTCACTGGCCAGATTGCTTGGTCCTATTGAAAAATGGTGCTACAGTCTCTACCTCTCAAGCCTGTGTTACCTGTTAGCTGCTCTGGCTGGCTCCATGTCAGTGCCAAAGATGGTCTTCTTCCCCTGTATGGAGAAGGCTTCTTTCCAGATGCTGTTCTCAGGGCAGGAGTGAGTATGGCTCTTGTGGGGTACTCACGCTTTCCCTTGGTCCACCCTTGTGGGCTGTCTGCATTCTGCATCCACCTGTGATCAGCAGGATGTGGTTTTCCACTCCTAATCATCCAGCTTAGGCTGGAGGTGAGTGAAAAGCTGCATGCACTCCAACTGGTGCCTTTGTCCCACTCTCTGGTTGCTGTACTGGCAGGTACTCAAATCTGTCTTCTCAAGCAGGCTGCCTGTAGTTTTCCTCTGTGGCAGAAATATCTGTACAATTACAGCTCATTTGGTATGACCATCTAGGTATGGCCTATTTCGTAAGATCATAAAGCTCTGGTTTCTTGGATAGAGCTGTGTAGGCTCCCTGCTAACTCTGCCATATTTTCCTCTCTTCCTACATTTATTTCTGAAAGATAACTCTTGAAGGGCTGGAAATGTGGCTTAGTGGTAACAGTGCTTGCCTTGCATGCATGAAGCCCTGGGTTCGATTCCTCAGCACCACATAAACAGAAAAGGCTGGAACTGGTGCTGTGGTTCAAGTGGTAGAGTGCTAGCCTTGAGCAAAAGGAAGCCAGGGACAGTGATCAGGCCTTGAGTTCAAGCCCCAGGACTGGCAAAAAAAAAAAAAGAAAAGAAAAGGTAACACCTGGAGTTTGAATTACTGGCTTACAAAATTTAAAGTCTTGATCCAAGTTGTTAATAAATCAGTTTTTATTCCTAACAATGCTCTCTGAGAATATTATTTAAGAACATTTTTTTCATTTTACAAGTATAAATGGTTTCTGCTATTTTAATTTTCCCCTTTTTGAATAGTAATATAGGACTTTTTCCAGGTTTTTCTTCATTAGAAGCTTTAATTTCCTTCTCATGATCTTTGCCTATTTTTGTGCTTGAGAGTTGAGACTTTTTTTAGGAGTTGATATTTTTGACACTAAATTCAATACTCTTCCTCTGCACTACCAATGTGTGTCTGTTATGAAGGCAAGTATGTGTTCAGGACTAGTGCTTGGGCTGTAATGTGGTTCTCATCTTGTAGCTCTTTTCTTTGAAGGCTTCCAGTGTTTCAGTTCTAGTTGTAATGGCTTGATATTTTTGTTGCTTTGTTATTCACATATCATCTCATTTAATTCTTCTGTTTTTGTGCTGATACTGGGGCTTGAACTTTTGTTCCTTTGTTCAAGGTTGGTAGGGCTCTACTACTTGAGCCATAGCTGTACTTCTGGCTTTTTGATAGTTAAATGGAGATAAAAATATCACAGACTTTTCTGCTCAGGCTAGCTTTGAACCTCAAATCTCAGATCCCAGTTCAGTTTACAGGTATGAGTCACTGGTACCTGGCTCTCATTTAATTCTTGTAACACCCTGGGAATCAGGTGAGATAAATACATGGTATCTCTATTGCAGAGGAAATGAAGGTGTATTGAGACCAAGATACCTAGCCAAGTTCATAGGCTGGTACCTAAGCTAAGATAAATGCTCTATCAGGATCTCTCAGGACTCTTCCAGGAAAGTGATCTGATAAGCTAATCACATTGATGTTTAATGACTCAAAGTATTATCTTTTCTGGAGTTATTTGCATTTAAATAGAGAACCTGAGGCAATTGCTACTTAATGTGCCCTGTCAGGCCAGTGAAATAACTATATTTTAGGGTCTGGAGTCTGCCCCTCCTCCCCTCCAAAGTCCACTGTAATGTTCACCTGCTTCATCCATGTACAGCCCTGGTACTTCCCCACAGGAGTGACTTGAGACACAAGCTGTGGATAACAGAAAGTGCATAATGCAAGCCCAAAAACAGAAAGAAAATTGAGGCAATTCTTTATATTTTCTTTTTTTCTCATTTTTTTCTTGTCTCTGTTCAGAAACCTGCTTTTCTAATTTCTTCAAAAATCACTCAGAGCCACTATTCCCTTTTCTCTGATATTATTGATTTACTTAGCACCTCTCAGAAGTATTCTTTAAGCACCTAGCAAGCCAAAAATCAGCTAGCTAGAAAGTCATAGAACACTGATCATGAGTAGTTCTCTGCCTGTCCTGCTCTGCTAAGCTCAGGCTTCATTTTGCCGCACATTCTCTGGCCCACTGACCTGTGTGGTAGTCCCACTGTGGCTCTGAGGTCGGCACCCTGCATCCTCACAAGCAGTCGAAGATGTCTCTGAACATGATTTCTCCTGTGCTGCTTCGGCATTTTACATTGTAGAGAATCACTAAGGCGTATCAAGAAAACCTTCAGGCACAATCTTCCACCATCACTACTTTTGTTTTCTCCATGATAAATTTCACCTTTATTTTTATTTTTTAATTGTTGGTGATACTGGAGTTGGAACTTAGGGTCTTGTGCTTGCTACCAGTCACTCGACCACTTGAGTCACACATCCAGGCTTTTTTGTTTATAGGTTATTTTTCAGATAGGGTCTTCTTGAGTTTATGTTCAGAGCTAATTTTAGCCCTTAGTCCTCCTATCTATGCCTCCTTGGAAATTGGGATAACAGGCATGTGTCACCATGCCTGGCTTGTTTCTCGAGATAGGCTCTCACTAACGTTTTGTCCAAGCTAGTCTGAAACCACAATCCTCCTTATCTCCAGCTCTCATTGGCTAGGATTTACAGGTGTGAGTCATCATGCACAGATGATGGACTTCTAAAATAACTCCTAAAAATAATCATTTGTTTCAGTGACTACTGCTCTAACTACATTTTCTTTGACCATCTTTTGATGGTATGAATATCTTTGGTACTTTTTGTGGAGTTTACACAACATTGTTAGGAATCCTGAGGCTAGACGTGGACTGGAAAGTCACTATAATTTTTTTTCTTCCTGGGAGTGTATGAGAATTGATCTACCATCAATTCTAAATTGCCTGATAATTGCAGGAAGAAAGGAGATGACAGGTGACTTGATTAATACAGTTAGTTTTTTTTTTTTAATCTCAGGTAGATTAATTATGGTCAGGGCATGTGAGAATGGTCTCACATCTCCAAGGGTAAAGACAGCAATCACTTACAAATAATAGGTCCCACTAACTGTGTGGCTGTGGGGGTTGTAGTGTGAGTATGTATGGGAAGCACACAGAGGTCATGCTATCTACAGGAATGAGGACAAATTGTAACTCATTTGAGAGCCTTCCATGATCCACATTAAATAATATTAAATACTCAGAAGGTGAAGATCTGAGGGTTGCCTTTTGAAGCCAACCTGGGCAAAAAAGTTTGTGAGACTGTTAACTCTTAATAAGCTACTCAGAAAAAGCCAGAAGTGGTGCTCAAGTGGTAGAGTGCTAGCCTTGAGCAAAAGAAGCTTAGGAACAGCACCCAGACCTTGAGTGCAAGCCCTAAGACTTGGAAAAAACACAAAACAAAATCCTCAAAAACAAAAACAAAAACAAAAAAACCAAGAAATGACATATTAGATAGTAATAATAATTCTTGCCTTAAAGATGTAATACTGTTGAAGTTAACTTCAAAATGGACGTATGCCCCATGCAAATAAAGACTTTATCTTCTGTTTATTAGAGTAAATGGGTTTACTCAGGAATCCTGAGAACCTGTTTGTCAGGCTTGTTAGTCATCAGAATGCATAGTTGTGAGGCCTCATACTGAAGTGCTTACATATTTGAAGATAATATTTCAGAAGCTAGAATGACAGATATCTGGGAATTGATCCTTGAGACACATCATTTTTTTCAAATAAGGAAAGAGCCTATATAATTAGCACCAGAGAAAGACATGTCTCAGCCACAAGAATCCATTCCTCAAGTCTTGTGCTGTTCCACAGCCAGCAGCTCAATAGCAGAGCTGCTCAGCAAAGCCATAGGACACTAGCCTCATGGCACACAGCTGCTCTTGCTGGAACCAGCACTACACTTTCCTCTCATTTTGTCAAAACAATGTGTTATTTTGGTAACTCTTTATTTTCCACACTGCAGCTTCCATGTAATTATTGGATGCAATTAGGTAGCCCATGCTGCATAATTACTCAGCTCTCAGTGTCTCTGAAAGATGAAAATAAATTATCATGAAAGTCCATGGTGAGACGCTTCCAGCCACAGAGCTATCCCAGGCTACCTACTTAACTGACAATGTGTCAGACTCAGACTCAGACAAAACAACACTTAAATTGTTTTCTTTCTTTCCCCTTCTATCTGTTGTATACATGACTAAAATTTAACATTAACAAGAGCAAACTGTCTTGGTTGAGTTTTCTTTGTTATTTTAAGCTATGGCTTCATATTCTGGTATGTGCAGATATCTAAATAAAACTTCTCTATAGCATTAAAGAAAAGAGTGATGGATAGATCAAGGTCAAAGATGATCTACAAACCCAGCTTAACTAACTAGCGCATATGGATCCTCTCAAGTGAGGTACATTTGCTATCTGTAACAGTATTTAATCCCCATGCTGGGAGGACAGCCCCCTATTCCTACTGTGTATTCCCATGAAACCCTAAAATAAGTAAGTGAAAATCAAGGTAAGTATCTTGCTGCCAATGAAACATATTTTGGGAAAAAAATATTTGTTAAGCATCTGTTAAGTACTATTCACATTTTCTGTGGAAAAAAGTAAAGAGGAGAAAAGTGGTTAAACAATTTTCTCAAAGAGAAAAAAATGACATATGTTGGAATTTGAAATCTAAGCCTCATTGGTCAGATCTTACCGTCTGGCTCTGAGTGTTGTCAAGCCTGTGTGCATCTTTGAGAAATGGTGTTTACCGCTCAGGCTCTCGTTTTCCTCATCTATAAAATGTGGATTTAAACAAATTGCCTACATGCCTCAAAGGCAAGTCCTGAGAATGAAAAAAATGGGCAAATCTGAAAACACATGAAAAAAGGTAGGAGATACAGGGAAAATCAAAAGAGTTTCTTCCACTTCCGGTTGATGATGGATTATTCCACTCTGAATTCCACCACTCATGGGCTTTCACTAAGGGATGCTCAGTCCCTCCACACAGATGAGCTCTGGGGCCCTGGAAAAGGACACTATGCACATCTTCCCACTTGATCTGCAGAATTCTGCAAATGAGGCAAGACAGGCTTGTTGATCTTCTACTTTGGGATAAGCTGAGTCTACTCTGCACTCATTGACTAGAGCTAGTGAATGAGCTGCTGCACAGAAGCATTCTCTCTCAGCACTGCCTCCTCCCCTCTACCACACAGAATTATGTTGCCTGAACTAAGGTGGTATTTTTTTTTCTGTTTCTTTTGTGCCCCTAATGGGGCCTGAACAGGATCTGAGCACTGTCCCTACCATTTTTGCTCCAGGCTGGTGCTCTATCCCTTAGCCACTACTTCACATCTGGCTTTTTGGTAGGTAATGGGAGATAAGAGTCTCATAGACTTTCCTGCCTGGGCTGGTTTCAAACCTTGATCCTCAGGTCTCAACCTCCTGAAGAGCTAGGGTTATAGGTATAAACCACCTATGCCCAGCCCAAACTAAGTTTGATATGTAAGAAGACCTTGAAGTCAGTACATGACTTGTTCTGGACAGGCCTCTGGGACTGAAGGAAAAGTTTACTTGTCAGCTGGGAATGACTCCACTTATTTAAAAAAATAATAATTATTTATTGTCAAAGTGGTGTACAGAGGGGTTACAGTTTCATACATTAGGCCATGGGTACATTTCTTGTACTATTTGTTACCTCCTCCCTCATTACCCCCTACTCTTCCCCCTTTCCCTCTCCCCCCATGAGTTGTTCAGTTGCTTTACACCAAATAGTTTTGCAAGTATTGCTTTTGGAGTCATTTGTCTTTTTATCCTTTGTCTCTTGATTTTGATATTCCCTTTCACTTCCCTAGTTCTAATACCAGTATATACAGTATCAAGGGTACTCAGATGAGATACAGTGATAGCACGGGGACAACCACAGGAAGGATACAAGAGGTTCATCAACAATAGAAGCTACGGTTTTACATGCATGTTGAAAGTAATTATAACAGTGATATAACAGTCGTTTCCATAACATGGTGTTCATTTCACTTAGCATCATCTATGTGTTCATAAGGGTGTAGCTATTGAGCTCTTGTGATCCTCTGCTGTGACTAGCCTAAACCTGTGCTAATTATTCCCTATGAGGGAAATCATAGTGACTCCTTCACGTCTGAGCACCACACAATTCTGGAGCACCCTGTTCATTCCTCAGGGCAGGTGTTTGCTCCTCCCTCTTTTTCTCCAGGACCAGTCAAAGGAGGAAGGAAGGACAGCAAACTGGACAGTTATTTTTCTAACCTTTTTCTGGACTTACTTATCACACCTACCATTACAATCCATTTTTAGGTGACAATCTGAATTTGTTTTCAAGTGCATCTATTATACAGAATGAAAATGATCATTACTTTTATATGTTAAGTACAAGCTTCTTCTAGTGGTTAATTGCTTAAGATAAATATATACCCCAAATATGCAGGATTGTACCTCTGTCTATCTGTATAAATCTCAACCTTTTAAATTCTATATTTTAAAGGAATATATCATTGAAACTCTCATAAAGAGCCTGGAAAAGTTTGCCTGCTAGTATGCCTGTCATGAGTTGATATTTGCTGATAGAGGTTGGAACATGGGATTTTATGAGATCAGGGATCAGTATACTTTTTTTTCTTTTTCTTTTTTTTAGTATAGTATTTTTTACAGGGCTAGATAGTAAATATTTTAAGCTTTGCAGGATGCCCTCCACAACAATTTATCTCTACTATGCTAGTGTGAAGGCAATCATAGAAAACATAAAAATGGACAAAATGTGGCTATGTTCCACTGAAACTTTGTTTAAAATCAGGTGGCAGGCCAGATTTGGCCCATATATTCTGTGTGGTTTAGTAGATGCTTCAAATTTTCCACAGTAAAACACTTTTTGTATGTGAAGTTTTATGTGGTGGTTTCTGTGTAATAAAGGAATAAAGAAATGAGACCATTATTATAAAAGTCTTACCCGATATCTTTGCCCAGAGCCATCAGCGAGTCAACAACAGTTATCATTTGTTGGTAAGAGTTAACTTTTCCCATATGAATGGACTAGAACATTTAACAACTATTTTTTAAGATGTTGGCGACAACAGTCTAATTTTGCCTGAATTATTTAAACAGACTGGTGAGAGTTAGCTAAGAAGTTGGGTGTCAAGTCTGGCAGAATTTTCTTTTAGCTTTCCAAAGTCAATAATCTGCGAGCTCCAGCTGTGTATCTTAGGCCTTAGGCTGGGCAGGTGTAATAGGGAAGCGACAGGCCTGTTCCCAGGCAGCAATGGTTTGTTTCTGATGCCCACCAAAGCCCATCCTCTTCTTTGCTGCTTTGTTTCCATGCAAATGGACAGCAGCCAGCTAAAACAGACTAAGTGAAGTTTTAGGACAGTGGTCAGCTGCACTCCCTTTCTCTTCACATGAATATCATAGTTAACTATCAAGGAGCACTGTTTAGATCACAAGTCTTTTTGTCCCTGAAGTAGGGTCCAGGCCTGGAGGAATGGTCTAATCTACGGAATGGGCATGGTAATAGTTGTGGGACCATCGTGTGGGCCAAGTGGGTATGGATATGGAGCATCTGAACCTGAACAAGGCTCCAGATGATTAAAGACAGGCAATTACAGTGCAGTGTGCATGTATTAAAAAATGTTATGGACAATGCTGAATGTCAGGAAAAATGCCAACATTATAAAGTTAAGCACAAGAAACAAGACAAAATACAGACTATTATCACAATAACTAAAATATTCACACAGGAAAAACCTCGATCCTTTATTGTAAATGGGAATCTTATTGGTGAATACAATTTACTTTCATCTTTGCTGAGTGATCTCACATTCAACATTTCACATTAGCTTCTATGGCAAATTGTTATATGTGGCTCAATTTTCTTGTGTTTCATTTTTGCATGATTTGAATGGTTCAAAAAGAACCTGTGAGCACGTTTCCCAGGGGTGTAAAGCTTTTTTTTAAAATGACATATCCAATATAAAACAATGTTTGGAATTCAGTCACTTAAAAATGCCTCTTTGCAAAATGATCTTTCTGTTTGTTTGGGGCAGGAGTTAACTCTGCCAAGAAAGACTGTAGGTCTCCCAGCTTCTGTGCCCTCATGCAGGCTGGAGCTAGAGGACTGGGTCAGATGCTCACAGCAATGGCAAGTGTTGTCTTATCTACCTGTGGCTGTGCCTAGAAGGTGGTCCCAGAACCAGGAGAAGCCATCTCACCACTGTGCAACAGGTAGTGGAGAAATCCTGCTGCTCTCTTTGTCCTTTCCAGAATCAGAATCCTGCTGTGCTTGTCCCCTGCCATATTTTTAAGCTAAGAGTATGTTCTCTTGGTAAAATACAATGGAACTATATTTTAGACACAAATTAAAGGACTTTGTAATAGAATTCCTTTCTGAGAACAGTGAAATCAAAATTAGGCAATTGTTAAAAGTTTTCTAAGTACTGGCAACATATTTTCTTTCTTAAAAACAATAGAGCAGAAGACATAAAAAACCCTAGCAATATTCAAACCCCCCAAGTTTAGTTACATTTCTGGCCATTTATTCTAAGGAAATAATCTAGAATGCTAACAAAGTATTATTTTTCCAATTGGGGGTGGGTAAACAAAGGGTAATACCTGTGAGGGGTAGATGGTTTGATACACTGAAGCATAATTACACCAAGGGGACTTAGTGCAGCCTGAGAAGATGATTACAAATAATGATATTCTTTTTTATATTATCATCAATTAATTGTAAATAAAAAGGGAGGGTATTTTAACATGTCCATTTCTGTGTACAATGCTTTTGGGTGGGGGGGGGCAGTACTGGGGCTTGAACTCAGGGCCTGAGCACTGTCCCTGGCTTCTTTTTGCTCAAGGCTAGCACTCTACCACTTGAGCCACAGCGCCCTTTCTGGCCTTTTCTATATACATGATTCTGAGGATTTGAACCCAGGGCTTCATGAATACAAGGCAAGCACTCTACCACTAGACCATATTCCCATCCCTACAATGCTTCTTGATCAGAGTCATAGCCTCAGTCATTTTCCCCCTTCCTACACCAGTCTCAGCAAGCTTTATTTTTCCATTTTCACACATGTACAGAAAGTACTTTTGAACATATATATCTTCCTTTACCCTCTTCATTTATCTGTCTTCTGTGAGTATCTACACTCCAGATAGGATATGTTTGAGTTCCACATTTTCTTGATCCATTCATCAGTTGTAAGGCACGTAGACTGTTTCCATAGCAAGGTTACTGTTTCAGTGAACATGGGTGTGTAGGTGCCTCTTTTGTACCCTGAACTGCATTCCTTCAGAAAAATGACCACAGGTGGTGCAATAATGAAATTTTCATGTCATAATTAGTAAAAAATTTGATAAAGATTTTAGATTATAAATATAGTCTACTATTTATAATATGTAATACATAAACTGATAAAATAGGAATATGCTGAGGAACTAAATTTATTTTAGAGTTAATGTCTTATTGTAGGAGATACAAAAATACATTTTAGATGTAAAAATTAAAATATTACACTAAGGCCATCACTGCCACCTCCCCCCGACCCCCACAGCACTGTTTCTGAGCTTTTGATTAATTTTCAGCATTCTAATGGTTAATTGGAGATATGAGTCTCAGACTTTGCTTCCAGGCTGGCTTTGAACTGCCATCCTCAGATCCCAGACTCTTGAATAGCCAGGATTGCAGGTGTGAGCCATTGGTGTCTGGCCTAAGTCCTTCTTGACCACCATGTTCAGTCTTAACTGCCTATCCTCCTCCTCTGAGGTGATAACTGGTGTTAGGTTTGGTGTGTTGGACTTTGAAAATAATCTTTATTCTTCTCAATTGTTCCCTAATATTTCTATATTTCCATGTGAGCATATGCTGCTTTTATAATTTATATGTATTTATGCATTCAGAAAATAATTTAAATGTGAAGTGAAAAAAATTGTAAGATGCCATTTCACACCCATCAGTGTGGAAAAATATTTAAAAAAATATGATAACATTATTTGCTTGCAAAGATGTGAGACAAGAGAGAATGTTAAACCACTTCCAGCTGAGGTGTTAATGGACGCAAGTACTTTAGAAAGTAGTTTTGTAATGCATAAGACATATGCCACTTCTAGATATATGTCCTAGAGAAGTTCTCACACATGGATATGGGAAACAAGGCCAAGGAAGCTCACTGTGGCACTAAGATAGGCAAACCTGAGAAATAAAGTAAATATTCACCAGTAGGAAAAAAGATGCCACAATGATTACCTATGTAGATACTACATTTCTATGATAAATAATACCAAATTATGTAAGTGATGCAGAAAACTTATGTAAAAGTTTGAAATACGCAGCTGAATGTGGTGGTGTGTTTTGTAGTTTCAACAACTTGACAGGATGAGGCAAGAGGATCTTTGTGACCGTGACTTTAAAATGAACTGGTAACTCAAGTATTTAATCCTAGCTACACAAGAGACTGAGATCTGAAATCTGCAGTTTAAACCAAGTCCTGAAAAGAAATTGAGATTTTTCTCTCCAGCTAACCATTAAAAACAAAAGAAGAAAAGCCAGAAGTGATGGTATGGCTCACATATTAGAGTGCCAGCTCTGAATGGAAAAAAGAAAACAACAAGCGGGAATGTGAGGTCCTGAGTTCAAGCACCAGTACTGGTATGCTTGTGCATGCATGTGTACACACACACACACACACACACACACACACACGCATACACAAAAAAATTTTTTTAAAAGGAAAAGGAAAAGGAAAGAAGGAAAAGAAAACAACTTTCAATTCCAATGAAGATGAATAAAAACATTCTGTTTTCCCACTGGATGTAACTAGAGGAAATAGAGGAATTATCCGGGGACTCTTAAAGGTAAATGGTGCTGGGAAGTTGGGGAAGAAAATCTGAATAGGAAGAAAATTTGAACAGACGAAGCAGCGAATTCCCTGCCTTTCCCCCCTTTATATTCTGATGTTAGCTCAAAGGCACTGGAATCCTGGAAAAACTCACTGGATGTGGGCAGAAAGAGCTCCACAAAAGCCCTCTTATTCTGTTAGGCAGGAAGTAGGGAAAATTTTCTGTATTTTCTTTTTCTCTCCCCAGGGATGACAAATGAAATCTCATTAAAGTGGCCAGAAAGCCATCTAAAACTCTAAGGAACACAATTTCCCCTCTCGCTAGTTTGTTTGAAGAATGGGGGAGATCCATGCTGCCTTTTTCTTTCTATCCTCATCATCCATAGCCCCTGAAGTAGACCCAGAATTGAACAGCACTTTAGGGAAACCAAAGCCTTGGATTCCTAGCTGGAGAGAGAGAGAGAGAGAGAGAGAGAGAGAGAGAGAGAGAGAGAGAGAGAGAGAGAGACAGACAGACAGACAGGCAGACAGACAGACACAGACAGACAGACAGACAGACAGAGACAGACAGACAGACACAGAGAGAGGCCCTCGGGAGGGAGAGTTAGACGTGGGAAGGGAAAGTTTGAGCAGAGATCCTGTGAATGTCTAGGTAAATTTGTGGGAAATCCCAAAGGTGGGTCTGATTCTGGGCATAACCTTATTTTCTGTGAGTTTCTCTTTAAAGACACATTGTTGATATATGTTGTTGACTTCATTGACATTGATTTCACAGCCCAAAGTATCTTAACTTGTTCCTGAGTAAGCTCATCTACTATCCAAGTGTTTTCTATAAGGCTCTGTGTGTATGTGTGTGTGTTTGTGTGTATGCACACAGATGTGCGTGTGCTTAGACACACTAGATAACCCTTCAGGATTACATTTTTGGACCATTTTAACATTGAGTTTACAGAAAACTTACAAAAATATGAAAAAATGCTTACATTGTATGCGATGGGTGACAAATTTCTTACCATTTGTTCTGAACATGTTTGATGGTGACCACAAAACCCAAATGTAGAATTCATGATTAGAAATGAGTTTTATTGAGAAGATGAATCCACAAATACAAAATCCATGAATAATGAAGCTAGCCTGTATGTGTATTGTAATCCAAAAGAAGTAGAAATAGAAGGCATAGTAAAAAAAAACAACAGTGATGTCCATCACTAGAAAGATCTACAGTTCCAAATTTACGTGCATCTGCATCTAAGAATGTAACTTCAAGATGTATAATGGGTAAGTAACAGAGCAACAATAAAAAATGAAATCTATAATTTTAATGGAGAGTTAAAAAATATACATCCTTGAAAGGTCAGACAAGAAATTAGCATGAACGGAAGCAAATAATTAAAATCAAATCAGAATTAAATCAATTAGAGACAAAAAACACCATCGAAAGAATCAACAAAACAAAGAGTTGGTTCTTTGAAAAAATCAACAAGATAGACAGACCCGTAGCAAACCTGACCAAAAAACGAAGGCAGCACACTCAAATAAACAAGATAAGAGATGAAACAGGTAACATCACCACAGAAATAACCGAAATTCAGAAAATAATAAAGGACTATTTTGCAAACCTTTATGCCAACAAATTCGAGAACTTGGGAGAAATGGATGGTTTCCTAGAAAAATTCATATCCCCAAACTGAACCATGAAGAGTTAAACCTTCTAAACAGACCCATATCCAGTATTGAAATAGAAACGGCAATAAATGATCTCCCATCCAAGAAAAGCCCAGGTCCAGACGGATTCACTGCAGAATTCTACAAGGCCTTCAAAACAGAACTCACACCAATATTTCTCTAACTCTTCAATGAAATTGAAAGAGAACGTTCACTACCAGACTCATTCTATGAAGCCAGAATAAGCCTAATCCCAAAACCAGGCAGAGACTCATCACGGAAAGAGGACTATAGACCGACCCAAAGACCGAGGCTGATATCAGGAAAGCAACGCCCTTTGCAATAGCCCCCAAAAACATAAAATACCTAAGAATAACCTTAACCAAAGAAGTGAAAGACCTCTTTGAGGAGAACTTTAAAAGCTTGAAAAATGAAATTATGTCAGAACTAAGGAAATGGAAAACCCTCCCATGCTCCTGGATTGGGAGGATTAATATAATCAAAATGGCAATATTGCCAAAGGCAATCTACAAATTCAATGCAATACCCATTAATATCCCAACACCATTTTTTTTAATGAAATAGAGGAAGCAATCCAGAAATTCATATGGAACAATAAAAGACCTAGAATAGCAAAAACAATCCTAAGCAAAAAGAACAGTGCTGGAGGAATTACAATACCCAACATCAAGCTGTATTATAAAGCTATAGTAATAAAAACAGCTTGGTATTGGCACCGGAACAGGCCTGAAGACCAATGGAACAGAATTGAAGACCCAGAAATGAACCCACAGAACTACGCCTACTTAATCTTTGATAAAGGAGCTTAAACAATAGTTTGGAAGAAAGATAGCCTCTTTAACAAATGGTGCTGGCAAAACTGGCTCAACACATGCAACAAACTAAAACTAGATCCTTGTATATCACCCAGCACCAAAATCAATTCTGAATGGATTAAAGACCTCGAAATCAAAACAGACACCCTGAAAACTCTAAAGGAAGGAGTAGGAGAAACACTTGGGCTCCTTGGCGCAGGACGGAACTTCCTTAACAATGACCCAGAAAGGATACAAATCAAAGAAAGGTTGGACAAATGGGACTGTGTCAAACTGCAGAGCTTCTGCACGGCAAAGGACATAGCTCGCAAGATAAACAGAAAGCCCACAGACTGGGAGAAGATCTTTACCAGCCATTCAACGGACAAAGGCCTTAGCTCTAAAATATATGCAGAACTAAAAAATTTACCTTCTCCCATAACAAAACCGCAAAGAACCAATAGCCCCCTCATCAAGTGGGCTAAAGACTTACAAAGAGACTTCTCTGATGAGGAAATGAGAATGGCCAAGAGACATATGAAAAAGTGCTCTAAATCACTGGCCATAAAAGAAATGCAAATCGGGCTGGGGATATGGCCTAGTGGCAAGAGTGCTTGCCTCGTATACATGAGGCCCTAGGTTCGATTCCCCAACACCACATATACAGAAAATGGCCAGAAGTGGCGCTGTGGCTCAAGTGGTAGAGTGCTAGCCTTGAGCAAGAAGAAGCCAGGGACAGTGCTCAGGCCTTGAGTCCAAGCCCCAGGACTGGCCAAAAAAAAAAAAAAAAAAAAAAAAAAAAAAGAAAAAAGAAAAAGAAAGAAAAAGAAAAAGAAATGCAAATCAAAACAACATTGAGATTCCATCTCACCCCAGTAAGAATGTCATATATCAAGAAAACTAACAATAACAATTGTTGGAGGGGATGTGGCCAAAAGGGAACCCTTCTTCATTGTTGGTGGGAATGTAAACTGGATCAGCCACTCTGGAAAGCAGTATGGAGATTCCTCAGAAGGCTAAATATAGAACTCGCCTATGACCCAGCAGCCCCACTTTTGGGTATCTATCCAAAAGACCACAAACAAAATCACAGTAATGCCACCAGCACAACAATGTTCATAGCAGCACAATTTGTCATAGCGAGAATCTGGAACCAACCCAGATGCCCCTCAGTAAACGAATGGATCAGGAAAATGTGGTACATATACACAATGGAATTTTATGCCTCTATCAGAAAGAATGACACTGCCCCATTTGTAAGGAAATGGAAGGACTTGGAAAAAATTATACTAAGTGAAGTGAGCCAGACCCAAAGAAACATGGACTCTATGGTCTCCCTTATTGGGAATAATTAGTACAGGTTTAGGCAAGTCATAGCAGAGCATCACAAGAGCCCAATAGCTATATCTTTATGATCACATAAGATGATGCTAAGTGAAATGAACTCCATATTATGGAAACGATTGTTATATCACAGTTGTAACTACTTTCAATGTCCCATCTGTATCTGTAGCTTCTATTATTGATGATGTTCTTGTATTACCTTCCTGTGGTTGTACCTACACTAACTCTGTAATCTTATCTGAGTATATTGGAAACCGTGTATACTGGTATTAGAAGTAGGAAATTGAAAGGGAATACCAAAATTGAGAGACACAGGGTAAAAAAAGACAAACAACTACAAAAGCAATACTTGCAAAACTGTTTGGTGTAAGTGAACTGAACACCTCGGGCGGGAAAGGGAAAGTGGGAGGAGAGAGGGGGGGAAGGGACAAGGTAACAAACAATACAAGAAATGCATCCAATGCCTAACGTATGAAACTGTAACCTCTCTGTACATCAGTTTGATCATAAAAATTTGAAGAAAAAAAAAGAACGGATCGGATCATACTGCTGATACCAGGAGTGAGGATGTAGACTGCCTTGTCCTGACTATGACTTGAAAGATAAGTTAAATCAGATATAATAAGGTACACACTCTCAGACAGCCTCAACAATGTGCATCATGCTTTGCTGCATCAGAAAAAGTGACTGCTGAAACAAGAGGAGGAAGTTGTCAAAAGCAAGATCTAAAATTCAAACAAGAAGTATCTCCTTTATTCTTTTCATAGTGCTTGTATTAGAACTTTCTCCTTTTCCAATCCATTAAATTGTTTTGTAAATAAAAAAGACTTTATGGGTTGGAAATATGGCCTAGTGGTAGAGTGCTCGCCTCATATACATGAAGCCCTGGGTTCAATTCCTCAGCACCACATATATAGAAAAAAGCTAGAAGTGGCACTGTGGCTCAAGTGGTAGAGTGCTAGCCTTGAGCAAAAATAAGTCAGGGACAGTGCTCAGGCCCTGAGTCCAAGCCCCAGGACTGGCAACAAAAACAAAACAAATAAAAAAAGAAAAAAAAAGAAATTAGCATGAATATAAAGTGTTTAAATAACCTTATTTCATGAAGAACAAAGAATGTATTTACTACATCTTCATAAACCTAGAAATCAAGAAATATGCTTCTATGTTATTCATAATAATACTGACTATGGATGAAAGATGTTTCAAATTAAATTAGAAATTTTGAACTAAATTAAAATTAAAATTATATATTCATAAGTGACTTGTAAGCTTTATTGACAATGGTGGTAAAGTTGATAAAATAATAATATTCTTTTAAGTGCTATTATATGCCAGGCTTTATGCTGGGAACTTTCTTTGCATGATCTCACTCACTTCTACATCTACAAGATCAAATCTGCATGATTGACATTATTGTTTTCCTTGATTTACAAATGAGGTCTCTAAGCTCAGAGTACTCACATAGCTTGCTCAGCATTCCTTAACTGAGTCCAGTTCCAAACCCTGAGACTGAACTGTAGAACCCAAATGTTTGGCACTAATCACTATATTGCATTGTAATTTGTTCATAATGACAAAGAAGGCTTGCCAGTAAGTTTTTATTCATTTATTTTTATTTTTGCCAGTCCTGGGGCTTGAACTTAGCACCTGAGCACTGTCCTTGGATTATTTTTGCTCAAGGCTACCACTCTACCACTTGAGCCACAGCACCACTTTTTGCCTTTTCTGTTTATGTGGTACTGAGGAATTGATCCCAGGGCTTCATGCATGCTAGGGAAGCACTGTACTGATAAGCCATATTTCCAGCCTGCAAGTAAGTTTTTTGTCTTCAAATTTTCCTGTATGCTATGGGATCCTGAAAGACTTGCTATCTAGCTAGGGGAAGGACATTGGGTAGATGGAATTCTGGAGTGAGTTGGTAGCAGCAGGGAAAAGAAACAAAATGGAAAAAAATGGTCCTTGGTACCAGAATTGAATTCTTTAAGCGTGGCCTCTGTTTATTTTTCTAATCTAGACAACTTTCTGGGGCCCATCTCATTCCAGGATGTTACTAGCTAGAGGCCACTGCACAGATGCTTTTACAAATGATTAGTGTCACCAAGAATGCTGGCCTGAAATTGCTTCACAGATTAGCAACTTCCCAGGTCACAGTAAGTGCAGGTTCTTTGGAGGCAGAGAATGACAAATACCCTTCATGGTATACTCAAGGCTGGAGAAATGATAGGAAGGTTCTGGGAGTTTAATCAGAATGAATCCAAGGTCTTGCCCATTTTCTTGTTCTTCAAAGCCTTTCTGAGATATGTAACTGCACTTATTCAAGGTGCCACGGCTAGTGAAATACACAAAGTTCCTGAACATGAATTTTCTTCAACAAATCCACTGAAGCTAGACATCATGAGACTTTAGAAATACATTGCTTGTGATTTCTGCCTTGGAAATTCAGAAATTTATGTGAAAGATGAGATTAATTCACAAATCACATGATATAATCCAAGCCAGGAGTGGTCTAAGAGATAGAAAGAGTGAATTTATATGTAGTTTAAAAAAATTGCTCATTTCCTCCTATTGGCACACAAAGAAAGGATCTCTAAGAAGAGGCTGTGTTAGTCAAGAAGTCAAATGGAGGCCTCCATCTGAATCTGCTCCACAGATATGTAGAAAGGCAGAGAATACGGCCAGCAGGCAGTACATCAAACAGCTTGAAAACCATGGTAAATCTCTTTGCTCCAATTTGTCTCTGAGGGGTCTGACTAGGATAAATGAGAGACTGAATTTATCACATGAGTTAGGTCAGATTTATGGAGAGTCTTAGCAAGGAAGCTGAATCTTCCCTCTTACTTGGTATGCACCATAAAGGGATACTCATAAGTTACAACTATCCTCTAACACTAGCCATTCCCTTCAGTAGAACTTCTAAGAAGGATCAAATTGAGCTACTTAGACTTCTGAGATAAGATGGAAGATTAGAAGATATGTGACTCTGAATAAGAAGACTCAGATAAAAAAGGGCAGAGAGAGAAAGAGTGGAAGAGCATCAAGAATCATGAATGAAGTGACAGGACAGCTGAAAAGTGCAGAGAAACAGAAATAATATGAAGAGAAGAGTAGAAAAACAGCCCCCAGTGGCAACTCTGCCTCCATAGAAAATGGGGATGAGAAAGCCAAAGACAATACCATGTATTAAGCCAAAAATCCCTAATGAAAACAGACTGACAGACAGCTACTAAAGACCACAGTTTTCTCAAGCCTAAAATGTGCTGGGGATTTTGGTGAGGCAGTGATTGCTTCTGCATGACAGGACAATTTTGGAGAAGAAATAGATTGTGTTGCTCTCCATAGTTTGCAAAGCTATGGTCAGATGCCATCTTGAGAAGGTGGCCTGCTGTTTGAGACTGAGCTACTCTAGGGGCCCTAAAACAAGTGCAATTCCAAGTGAGGGCACCTGGGGACATATGCCGCAGTGTTTCAGTGGAAAATGCCATGATTAGCTGTCCTAGGGAGGGAAAGGGTTAGACATGACCTACTGGAAAGTTAGACTCTGACTATGAAGGGTGTAGTGATAGGTGGTCTTGACCTGTGTGATAAGGAATGAGTCCCACTGACTGTGATCACTACAGAGACCAAGAACTCTTAGTTCATGGCCAGTGGATTGCATAGCTGCTTGTGCTGCCGCCTTTTTGTGTGTGATTTGCTGCCAGGTGGGCCTGACAGAATAATCTCTTGATATTTCCAGCCTCCCCCATTCAACAGGGAAGGCTACTCCTTGGAAGGATATGAAAGCACTAAGACTGGCAGGTCCAATGGCAGTTAAACCACTACTCTCTGCAGGACAGATTTCAGTGTTCCATTTGCCTTTCCTACTGTCTAGCACAATTGTGGTACACTCCCGGGCTCAGATATTCCCCACTATGAATGCATACTCTAAGGCCCTACCTGTGGAGTTGGTGGAAATCTGCCTGGACCATAGACCACAAAGCTCATGGAGGCCAATATTGGTTCCATTTACACAAAGAAAGTATAATTCTAAAATGAACACAGCCCTGAAGCTGAGAATTGGCCTTTGGTTAGCCTGGCCTTAAGCCTTCACATAGCATCAGCTTGAACAGTGTTGTTGCTGTTATAGTGGTTTGTTTTCTACTCTTTGAATGGTTCTGGAGATTTAGCCCTTAAGGAAAAGCTCTCTAAGATGAGTTCCAAATAAAAGTAGAAGAGATGTTTGTTCTTCCCAGTGTATGTGCAAATTGCAACTCAGAAACACAAAAATGCAAAGCAATATGAAAAACTTCACAGCTCTTCAATAACTGAATCTAATGAAAGTGCAAAGGTTAAGAGTCAAAGAATTCAAAAGCTTAAGTTGAAAAATGTCCAGTGACCACAAAGAGATGAATAAAGTAAAGAAGTCAATTCAAGGGATAACAAAAAGTCAACAACTTAGATTAGAAATTTAGTGACACATACTGAGATTCTGAAGAAGAGAAAATGAAATACATCTTGGAAATGAAAGGTTCAATAAGTTAAATAAAAACTAAGTAGTATGCATTACATAGACTAGCAGAAGAAAGAACATCAGGGATTGAAGACAAGGTTGGAAAGTTATAATATCTAGATAAGAATTTCAAACAATGATGACAGTCATGACCACAACATCCCAGACCTCTATATTGCAAATAAGAGACAAAACCTTTGAATCTGTGGTGAGAGGGAACCAAAATAGAGGCCAAAGACATAAAAAAAACCTTATGCAATGAAATTATAGCAGAAAACTCTCCAGATTGAGAGAAAGAAATAAACATTCACATATATGTGACATGTAGAGCCCCCAATAATAGTTAACATGCCAAGAGTACAGAACAGAGGAAGAATACCAGAAGCTGCAAGAGAAATGCACCAAGGTACAAAACAAACCTGTTAGAGAACAGTAGCCTTCTCAGCAAAAGCCCTAAAGACCAAGAACCAGATGCTGTATTTTAATCACTGAAACAAAATAATTGCCAATCAAGATATCCAGCAAAGTTATTCTTCAAATTCAAAGGAATAACCTTTCATGATAAGCATAAGATAAAATAATACATTTATTAAGACAGCACTGCAGAAGAAGATACTACAAAAAGAAGATGAAGAAAGATACACATAAGCATGAGAAATCAGAAAAGAACCGTTTTTAATAGAAAGGAAACAAATAAAACTGGTAAAGATTCAAACTTTATTAATTCAATAAACCAACAGGCCTCCAGGATGAAGGAGAAGCTAGCAAATATCTCTCAATAAAAATTCTAAGTGTAAGTGGATTTAATTAAAAGACACAAACTGACTGAGTGATTAAAAACAATACTATGAGAAACTTAGGTTAGAGGTAAAAACACCCATGGACTCAAAATGAAAGGATGGAAAATAGCCAACTGGAATCTGAAGGTAAGCAGAGTAGCTATAATCACATCTGACAAGACTTCAAGGCAAAATTAGAAAGATAAAAAGGCAACTATGCATTAGTAGAAGGTAAAATTCACTAAGAAGATGTAGAATTGTAAATATGTATGCATTCAATATTTAGTGCACTCAATTTTATGAAACATTATTGGTTATGCAAGGAGACATGAGCCCACATACAATAATAGTGGATGTCATCAACACCCCACTCTCATCAATAGATTAAATCTTTCAGACAAAAAAAATCATCAAAGAAAATTCAAAATTAAACTACTCTATAGATCAATGGACTTAGCAGAAACACCTACAGAATATTCTATTGTTGTGGGATATTCCAGTTGTTGAATACCCATTCTTCTCACATTCCAAATGTCTTTGTAATATTCCCCCAAAAAGATAAAATTTTTATAAAATAAAGTCAGTCTTAGGACATACAAAATGTTCAAATGTCTTTTTTCTTATAAGATCATATGGGTATAAGTTAAAAATTAATAATAAAATCAACAGAAATTACTAAAAATGAAATACAGTAGGTCAGTGAAGAAATCAGAGAAGAAATTTTAAAAAGTCTAGAATCACATAGAAATGAAAACATGGATTAATAGTACATTTGTTTTTTTGGTTTTTTTTGATACTGGGGATCGAACCCAGAACATTGTACTTGCTAGGCAAGCACTTTGCCACTGAGCTACATCCCAACCCACTAATAGTACATTTGGATTGCAGCAAAAGTATTTCTGAGAGGAAATCTTAAAAAGCAAAATCAAACCAAAATTAATAAATAGAAATAATAAAGATCAAGGTAAAATAGGCAATAAATGAGCAAATTATTTGAACAGACATTTCCAAATAAAGAAGTAAAATGGATTGTTTTCTCTATTTCAGTAAAATATCATTGGGATTTTGATGAGGATTGCATTTAATTTGTATAACATCTTTGGCAATATGGCCATTTTCACAATATTGGTTTTCCCTATCCATGAGCATAGAAGGTCTTTCCATTTCCTGGTGTCGTCTTTAATTTCTCTCTTTAGGTTTTTATAGTTTTCACTAAACAGATCTTTTATATCTTTGGTTAGCTTAATTCCTTGATTTTTTTTTTTTAGCTATTGGGAATTCTCTATTTAGGTTTTTATGGTTTTCACTAAACAGATCTTTTATATCTTTGGTTAGGTTAATTCCTAGATATCTTATTGTTTTTTTAGCTATTGGGAATGGTGTTGTTCCCATGATTTCCTTTTCTGCTTGTATATTGTTGGTGTACAGAAAGGCTGCTGATTTTTGCACGTTAATTTTGTATCCTGCTACTTTGCCAAAATGAGTTAGTGCTAGGAGGTTTTGAGTGGAGTTTTTTTTGGGTCCTTCAGGTATAAGATTATTTCATCTGCAAATAGGGATACATTGATTTCTTCTTTCCCTATGTGGATCAGACCCAAAGATCGTTGGAATAGGGTAGAAGACCCAGAAATAAAACCACATACTTACAGTCAACTAGTATTTGTCAAAGGAACCAAAGACATACAATGGAAAAAACATCCTTTTCAACTATTGGTGCTGGGAAAACTGGGCAACAATATGCAGAGAACTCAAAATGTACTCTAACCTGTCACCATACACTAACATCAACTCAAAATGGATTAAAGACCTCAACATCAGACCTGAAACTCTGAAACTACTACAGGACACTAGAAGTTATTGGCATAGTCAGGAACTTCCTGAATAGAGTCCCAGGGACACAACAGTTTTGGAAACAGACTCCACAAATGGGACTACATCAAAATAAAAAGCTTCTGCACAGCTAAATACATAGCTACTAAACTAGAAAGGCATCCAACCAATTGGGAAAAGATCTTCACCAGCAATGAAACAAAAGCCTAACATCCATCATATACATGGAGCTCAAGAAACTAATCCTGGGCTGGGAATATGGCCTAGTGGAAGACTGCCTGCCTTGTATACTTGAAGCCCTGGGTTACATTCCTCAGCACCATATATATAGAAAAGGCAGAGGTGGCACTGTGGCTCAAATGGTAGAGTAATAACCTTGAGCAAAAAGAAGCCAGGGACAGTGCTCAGGCGCTGAGTTCGTTTTAGGACTGGCAACAAACAAACAAACAAAAAAAACCACAGGAAAAAAAAAGAAACTAATTCCTCCCAAACCTAATAAACCAATCACTAAATGGGCAAGGGAGCTAAAGAGAGACTTCACAAAAGAAGAAATAAAAATGGCAAAGAAACATATGAAGAAATGTTCAACATCCCTGGCAGTAAAGGAAATGCAAATAAAACCAACCCTGAGATACCACCTTACCCCAGTCAAAATGGCATATACTATGAATTCAGGCAACAACAAATGCTAAAAGGGATGTGGAGAAAGAGGAACCATACTGCACTGCTGGTGGGATTGTAAACTAGTACATCCACTCTGGAGAACAGTCTGGAGTTTCCTCAAAAAACTCAGCATAGATATACACTATGACCCAGCCATACCACTCCTAGGCATCTATCCTGAGCAACAGGATCCAGGATATGACAAGGACACCTGCACCGCTATGTTTATTACTGCACTGTTCACAATAGCCAAGATATGGAAACAACCCAGATGCCCCACTACAGATGAATGGATCCAAAAAATGTGGTACCTGTACACAATGGAATTCTACATAGCTATTAGAAATGATAAAATAATGGCATTCACAGGGAAATGGACAGGTCTAGAATGAATTATGTTGAGCAAGACAAGCCTAGAACATAGAGACAAACGGCACATGGTCTCCCTGATATGCAGGTGTTAGAATTAAGTAACAAAGAGACATGACAAAGAAAACAGGATCCAAGATAACAATTCACAGTGAGATCAAAAAAGGTCAGTCTTGGAAGAAAGGCATAAAAAAGTAAAACAAAAGCACTAATCCAGGCTGAAAAGAACTCCAAAGATAAGGAAGCAAAGGACTTCTTTGTAATTAGTCTTATAATATTTAGAGGACTATATATTCTTCACCTTACATATAGTATATACATGTGCACATGTGAGGGAAGTTGGGAGGAGGGCACAGAATGAGTGGAAAATGCAGGGGGGGGGAATACAGTAGAAAGGGCCCAACAGCTGCAATGGACATTGATGAGAGCAAACTAAGCAACTCAAGGGCAGTGGGGAGGCAGGAAGAAATGAGAGAAAAAGAAGGAACAGATTACACTAAGCAAAAGGAAATAAATATCTATGTATATATGGCCCGATTAGGAAGAAATTGTTTTATTGTTTAATCATAGAGATCATAAGCATTGTAGACTAGAGTATCAATGTCCATTAAGGGGAAGATTTTTTTTTAAGCATGATGAAAGCAAGGAGGTGGGTTGGGGGGGAAAGAAGGGAGAAAAATGAGGAAGGGGGTAACAAGTATGACAAGAAATGTGTATGTATTCACTACCTTAAGTATGTGACTAACCCCCTGTACATCATCTTGACAATAAAAAAGAAGTAAATGGGCAATAAATACATGAAAATGTGCAACATTTTATCCGTCAGATAAATTTAAATCAAAACTACATTGAAATTCCATTTTACCACAGTGAGATTGGCAATCATCATAAATAAATAAGTAAACAAACAAAACAAGCTGAGCCAGGTGCTAGTAGCTCATGCTTGTAACTAGCTACTCAGAAGGCAGTTTAAAGCCAGCCTAGGCAGGAAAGTCCATGAGACTCATCTCTCAAACCAGCCAAAAGCTGGAAGCGGAGATGTGGTTCAAGTGAGACAACACTAGCAACGGAGTTGAAATTGTCCAAGTATTCTGAATGATTCCTACTTATTTAGTAACAGAACTAAAGAACAAGAATATCACAAATGGTACATTATTGGGAATAATGTGTGTGCTTCATATAAAATGCAAGACACAGATAATCCCTAAAGAAGCCATCTTTAGCCCATGGCTCAGATGGAGTAAATAACACCTGCCATTCCTACCCTCTCTGCTCCAGCCAGCTGGTGCCCTGCTTATGCTGCTCTGTTGGAAGAACTCACCTTTTCTTTATTTTTGTTTATTATGCCAACCGTGGTTTTGGCTAGTGTGTTCATGGGCAATTTTCCAGAAGCCCTGATTCATTGTGCAGAGTAAATCAATTATACTGACTCTATCCAGCCCATGAGGGACAATGAACACAAAGGTCTTCTACCGCCCACTCTGGATTTGGGTCTATAGTCTGTTCCCATATCCTCTCTTCTTGTTCCAATGTCTACCTAGATCCTAATCCTGGTATTCTTCCTCCCACCCAGGCTGAGTAATGGGAAATTTGTCTTTGTTTGAATACAAACTTCTGTTAACTATGATTTGGTGCCTCATAACTTCAACCTCACTTTTGCAGAATGTGACAAAGACATTGAAGTTCCAGAGTCAGCAGACTTAGATTTGGTTTTGTCCATAACTTTTTCTGGCAGAATTTTATGGATTGTATATTCAGAACTTATTTCCCCTTAAAATAGCATGCAACATTTCTGAGCCATAAGATTTAGATGAACTGATCCCAGATCCAAGGGGAGGCCATGCTTGCCTTAAGACAGTCTGCATCCCTCATGACGATGGGTACAGTGATGGGGTTATAGCCCAAGAGCAGTGAATTAAGGTCAACTGAAGTAACTTCTAGAGCTTTGGTTGAAACATTGAGGAAATTTGTATCCCAGGGAGGAATCACTAGATAGTAGTTCTAGGATGCCTTTAGGAATTATTTTGGTTCCACAAGGAGGGTAGGGCAGAAGAGACAAGACAGACAGAGAGAGAGAGAGAGAGAGAGAGAGAGAGAGAGAGAGAGAGCGAGCAATGAATTCATTTTTGTATGACTATTTGAGTTGAAATTTCAATTTTCTGCAACCAAAGCATTTGAGCTAAGTGCTGTTTGGTGAGTTACTTTCCCTGTTTGAAGCTGATTTTCACCTCCAGTCCTTATAGTGCATTTTGCTCAGTTCCCTGATGAGAAAGAAAGGCAGTGTGAATACAGAGTTTTCATTGCATTTTAGATGGTGATAAGACAGGGCAGAAATGGCCTTTCTAAAAGAGAGAATAAATAATTTTAGTTAATGCTTGAAGAATCAGGGACAGTAAAGATGGCAAAAAAGAAGATACATTCTCTCCAGGCAGTGGGAGAAGCCACCTGTAAATGGGAGATCTGGACACAGATTAGCTTAATATTTACAAGCCGTAAGTGCCAAAGCAAGCACCTGCCCAGTCTTGGGGAACCACGTATCTGCTCCTCTCTCACATTTGCCCTTATAAAGCAGTTGGTCACCTCCCTTATTCAGGCACCTTCCATTTCTACTGTGACTACTCCTTCCTGGACTACACACACAGAGGTATGTCTTAATCAACTCAGGGTCTCCACAGTACTTATTGGTACATACAGTACCTAGCACAGTGCTATCAGTACATACAGTAAACTGGTCAAACAAGGCAATTGACCTTCAAAGGAGAAATGATTATGAAAAGTTCTGACAAAGACAGGGCAGCTAGAGTGAAGTCTCAGGCGAAAGTCAAGGAATTAAATTAGGTTTGGAGAGAGCCTCAAATGCCAAGATGAGGTACTGGGGCCAAGTGATAATGTTTATAGAGTAGATTAAATAGTAAGTTATTCTAAGGGCATGTGTGTACAAGCAGGATGCATTCAGGCTCTTTAACAGTCCAGGTGCTGTCAGCACATGGAAAAATGGATTTTGTGTGAACTGAAATTATATTATGTTCTAGAGTTCTAGAGATAGCTTAGAAAGTTCTTGGCTTTTGTTTTTGGCAACTTTTCAAGAATAATCAGTTATGTATTTTGGCTTATTATCTGCAGGTGTGGACACAATCAGGGTGCTGGTTAAAAAAACAACACAAGAAAGAAAAGGTAAATTCAGCCATTTCAGACATTTATGGGGTGAAAACAGAGCAATCCAAGCCCAGCTCTCCAAAGACACATCCCACCCCCCAACACACACACACACACATACACACACACACACACACACACACACACACACACACACACACACCCCTATGTGGAAACAGATACAATCAAACACACACTGTGCTCAGTGTGTCCTTTTATCCCAAAGCATAGACATCTGGAATATGAATAGGCTGTGAATTACTGGTTCTGCTCAGCATACTCAACATATACAAACTTTAAGCTCATTTCCACCCTCCCTTAACAACCTCATTTTCTTTCTGACTTACTCTATTTCCCCTTTTCTGATTAGGCAACAATATCTTCTCAACATCCCAGACCTGAAAACTGAGCATCTTATGAGATTCCGCCTTCTATCCCTGTCTCTCATCAAGTCCCCAAGACTTGCCAAGTTCATCTTTACTACCAGCTACCTCTCCTAGCTATCCCCGTGTCCTTCTGTGTAGGCAAACGTGATCCAGGCTGTGTGTCACATTTAGTTGCCATGTCTATTTCATGTTCTTCCATCTACAACACTTGTCTTTTATGACCTCACAATTTTGAGAATTATAGTTCACTTGCTTTATAAACTTCCTGAGTTTGGTTTGTCTATTGTTTCATCTTGACTAGACAAATGTTCCTCTCAACTTTTAACTTTCCCTAATACAAGCCAAATTGATTGCATCTACCACTATTTGCCTCAAGAAGCCCATAGCTCTTTTGTAACTGATTATTTGATATTTCTCAAATACATGGGGAAAGTCCTCAAATCCTCTTCATATTATTTTGGTTCAGGATGTGGGGTTTCACAGTCCCTTTACTCTAGCGACACCTCCTTAATTTGTTGTATATCATTGCTTGACTTTGTTGTATTTTAGCTCCGATGCTGCTTTGTCTATGAAGAATGTCTTCCTTTTTATCAGTATATGTTCATTGTGTGATGCATTGGTTTTCATTAGCACATTTGCATACATGTACTTTGATAACATAGGACCCTTTCTTGTCTCCATTTTCCCCTAGCCACCTTCTTTAACAATGAAAAATTTCTTGACTGC
Source organism: Perognathus longimembris pacificus (assembly GCF_023159225.1). Taxonomy (NCBI): domain Eukaryota; kingdom Metazoa; phylum Chordata; class Mammalia; order Rodentia; family Heteromyidae; genus Perognathus; species Perognathus longimembris. The sequence continues at coordinate 28,083,726 of NC_063170.1, read as the reverse complement.
AACATACTTTAAATTCAGATATATATTTTTGAAAACTCTTCTGATTTGATTCTGTTGTTATGAGTGAAATTAAATTGTTCTAAAAATAAATTCTCTGAGATGCAACACATCCTCTGCAAGTCACCAAATGCAGTCTTAGAATCATGACTTTTGGAGGCTTCAATTTCATCCCACACAAGCAATTTCCAAGTATTATATCCCCTCATGTTATCCAACTCAAGCTATGGCTCATTCTCCCCCTGAGCTGACTTTATTTGTTCTTCAGTTAAATAAAGTTCAAATCTGATTCCTTTAAAATGAAAACTTGGACATTCCTAGCATTTGGACCAGGGCTTAACCTTTTTTTTAACTTTCATCTTATTAACAGGAACTTATCAGCTGGATTTTTGTGCTACTGGCTTCATATTTAAATGCAAAGTGCTGTACTTATCTATACTGCAAGGTACCATCCAGCCATTTCTCTACTTCGGCTACTTGGATCTCATGGGTTCAAAAATCACAAAGTTCAGAGTAAATCTCAGCACCTTGTCTTTTTATAGTATTTTTAAGGATAAAAGTAGCTCTGAAACTCATTTTTTTTTTCAGTCCGGGGGCATAATCTCAGGGCCTGAGCACTGTCTCTGGCTTCTTTTTGCTCAGGGCTAGCACTCTACCACTTGAGCCACAGTGAGACTTCTGTTTTTTTCTATATATGAGGTGCTGAGGAATCGAACCCAAGGCTTCATGTATATGAGGCCAGCACTCTACCTTACATATGAAACTGTAACCCCTCTGTACATCACTTTGACAACAAATAAATAAATAAATAAATAAATAAATAAATAAATAAATAAATAAGTTCTGAATCCTTTTACTGATCCTCACAAATATCCAGAACTAGGCTGGGTTTCCCATTGGCACATGGCTAGGCTACCATTACTGAGGATGCTTCTAGCTCAAAACTCTGAATTTTTCTAACACATCCTTTTCTCCTTCTTGAAATTTTAGAGAATTTGTCTTCTCCTTTGAGGAATGAAGTCATCATTCAAGAACAGCAAAGCAATAGAAGCCAGCACAGGGAGTGGCGTCCTGGTGGCTCAAACTCCAAGTTGGGCCCCACAGCTTTGGGCAATGCAGGCTGCTGTGGCAAGCCTCCGTGGCTGAGACCCCAATACAAGAAATAATGTAACCAAGCACTTGGCGGCACATACAGTTCTATGTGGGATACGAATACAGATCGAAGGTTCCTAACTCATGGTAGTTCCACCTATGATTTTCCAGTTTTATGATGCTGCAAAATCAATGAAAACTTAGAAACCATACTTTCATTTTTCCCAGGCCTGCAGTATGTAGTACAATTTCTCTTGTGATGCTGAGCAGTATAAATGAGTTATAGTTGCATGATTTTCAGCCCGGTGACAATCATCAACATGATTACATGAAAACTATCAGGAATGTGATCACAAAAGAAGTAATAACTCCACAGGCACCGTCTCACTAAGCTGTGATGTTATGTGTATTAAATATATTTCTAGCTTATTATAGGCTCAATTTATATGGGTTTATGGGGATGTGACCCTATATAAAACTGAGAAGCAGCTGTATAAACACACCAAAAGATGACCAATATCACTAGCATTTACAAAAATTGTGATTTTATAATCACAATAAATAGAATTTTTAAAGTGATAATAGTAAGTCCTGGCAAAAAGGTGAAATAACTATAATGTGTGTGTATGTGTATGCATGTGTGCATGAGAGACAGAGAAAGAGAGAGCAAAGGTTTATTAAGATATAACTTACATATAGTAAGATCTACCCATTCTTGTGCATAAGTCAGAATTTTGAAAAGTGCATATAATCATAAAACAATCACAATACCATTTCATAAAGTATACCTCCCAAACTCAGCTTCAGTACTCACTGACCTATTTTTGCCATATAAATGTCATAACAATAGATCTCTACACCTTTGAGTTTGGCTTTTTCACAGTTACCATTGATGGTATTGTATGAATCTGTCACACATTCACTTGTTGAGTGACTTTGGAGTTCTTTCAAGTTTTTGATTATTATAAATAAAGTCTAGAAACATTTTTTGTATAGTTTTTATTTAAATGTACTTGGATTTTACTGGTGTAAATATCTAGGAATGTATACATTGGGTCATATTGTAGATAACTTTTAGGAAACTGTTCAATTACATTCTGAGTTCACAAAACTATTTTGCATTAATTAGGTTTTCAACCGTGTAGAAATTTGTTTTCAAATTCTAGAAATTTTAATGAATTTATAGTGGTACCACATTGTGGTTCTTACTTGTATTTCCCTAAAGTTATTTGGAATCTCTCTCTCTCTCTCTCTCTCTCTCTCTCTCTCTCTATTCTCTCTCTATTTATTTTCTGTCAATTTGTCTTGTTTGATGAAGTATTTGCTCAAATGTTTTGTCATTTTAGAGTTCTATGCTTTCTTACTATTGAAAGTTATTTATATCCTGGAAAAGTCTGACATTTGTTTTGAACATATTTTCTCCTAGTTTATGGCTTATCTTTTTCATTTTCTCCAATATTAATTGTGATAAAGACAAAACTCTAAAATTTGTCATCTGAAATGAGTTTTAAATTTTGATGTAGTAAAATTTGTTGTCATTGTGAAAATGGCAATACTGCCAAAAGCTATCCACAAATTTAATGTAATACCTATCAATATTGCAGCAACATTCTTTAATGAAATAGAAGAAGCAATCAAAAAATTCATATAGAATAACAACAGACCCCAAATAGCAAAAACAAACCTTAACAGGAAAAAACAGGGCTGGAGTCAATACCAAACTTCAAACCCTGTTATAAAGCTGTAGTTATAAAACCAGCTTGGTACTGGCACAAGAACAGGCCTGAGGATGAATGGAATAGAATCAAAGACCCAGAAATGATCCCACAGACCTATAGCCACCTAATCTTTGATAAGGGAGCCAAAATCATCAGATGGAAAAAAGACAGCCTCTTCAACAAATGGTGCTGGCAGAATTGGCTATACATGTGTAGAAAACTGAAGTTAAATTCTTAGCTATCATCCTGCACCAGAATTAACCCCAAATGGATCAAAGACCTCAAGGTAAAAGCAGATACCCTAAAAAGATTCAGGAAGGGATAGGGTATACACTAGGGCTCCTTGGCATAGGTAAAATGTCCTAAATAAAGATCCAGAAACACAACAAATCAAAGAAACGCTGTATAAATGGGATTCCATGAAACTGCAGAGCTTCTGCACAACAAAGGACATAGCCAGTAAGATGTATAGAAGCCCCAAAGACTGAGAGAAGATCTTCACTAACCATACAACAGACAAGGGCCTCATATGTAAAATATACTTAGAACTCAGAAAAATTAAATCCCTTAATAATGAATCCTCAAAGAAACAATTGCTCCATTAATAAGTGGGCTAAAGACATAAAGAGAAACTTCTCTGAAGAGGAAATAAGAATGGCTAATAGACATATGAAGAAATGTTCAACATCTCCAGCCATAAAACAAATGCAAATCAAACTAACATTGAAATTATACCTCACCCCAGTAAGAATGTCCATTATCAAGAAAACTAATAATAACAGATGCTGTCAGGGATGTGGCCAAAAGGTAATGCTACTACACTTTTGGTGGGAATGTAAGTGGGTTCAATCACACTGGAAAGCAGATGGAAGTTCCTCAAAAGACTGAACATAGAGCTCCCCTAGGATCCAGCAATCCCACTTCTGGACATTTACCCAAATGACCATAAACAATGCCACCCTAAAGCTACCAGCACAAACATGTTCATTGCAGCATTATTCACCATAGTTAAGATATGGAATCAACCCAGATGCCCTTCAGTAGATGAATGGATCAAGAAAATGTGATATATATATATATATATATATATATATATATATATATATATATATATGAATTCTATGCTTCCATCAGAAAGAATGATATCACTCCATTTTTTAAAGGAAAAGCTTGGTAAAAGTCATATTAAGTGATGTAAACTAGACCCAAAGAAACATAGGTTCCATGGCTTCCCTCATTTGTAATAATTAGTATGTTTCTAGGATAGTCCTAGTAGAGGATCACAATGGTTCAATAGCTATGTACATATACATGATGCTAATCAAACTGAACCCCAAGATATGGACACAAGAGCTTTTCCTTTTTAAAAAGTATTTGTGTGAAATTATTTCTTTTTTCATTTGTTCCAACCCCCTTTGGTTTATCCCCTGTTGCTGCTGTTTTTGATTTTGGTATGGTGTGTCTTATCTGATTTGGGGAAGGGCAGGGGAATTTTGAAAAATGGTGAGACAAAGGACAAAGGGTGAATCAATGCAAAAGTGATACTCACAAGGCACTATGTTGGGAATTAACTTTACAACTTGGGAGGGGGAGGATTTGGGGAGGAGGGAAAGTAAGAGAAAATGAGGGAGGGGGTAACACTGTTCAACAAGAAATGTACTTATTACCTTTCTTATGTAACCCTTATGTACTTATGTACATCCCTTTATAATAAAATAAAATAAACATTAAAAATTGTTGTGTTTCTTCTATTGATTAAGCATTTGGTTTTATGTATAAATGACCTTTGACCCAATGTAACAAAGATCTACTTTGATTTCTTCTAACACTTTCCTATTTTTAGATTTTACAATTTTCAGTCATTGAATTTATGTATATGATGTACTAGTAAGGTTTTAGTATCTTTAAGTAGCTCTACAAAGGGGTCTCAACTCAAGATATCAGTTTGTGAATAAAATGCATCTTGATCACTATCACCCTTCCATCATCCTCCCTCACCTCTCCCAACCCAATCCATCCTCTCAAATAATGTGGTTCTATGTTCACATATGAATATTATGCCTGCATTTGCCCACCCTTCCTCTCCCCATTCATCTTCCCTTCTTCCTTTCAGTTTCATTTTTCTGCTGTTAGAAAACTCTTGACAGAAACAACTTAAAAGAAAAAAGCTTTATTTTGATTCACAGTTTTAGAGTTTTCCATCTGTGATTGCTTTGCCCCATCATTGAGCCAGTGGTGAGGTAGAATGTCATGGTGGAAGAGGATGGTAGAGTAAAGCAGCTCATTTTATGGTGGATAAGCTCATTTCACATCTAGGACAAGATATAGCCCCCAAGAGAACATCCACATGGACCTATGTCCTCCAACCAGAACCTACTTCTGAAAGCTTTTACTAACTCTCAGTGCTATATTTATATTATGAATCCATCAGTGGATTAATCCACTGATTATGACAGAGACTCAATGATCCAGTCACTTCTAGTTGATTGGATCCACTAGCTTATAACTAAGCCTCAACACAGGAACTTTTTGAATAACACTTCATATTCAAACCATAATATATGGGTAAATATTTGGCTTCTTAAAATATGGAAATCTAATTATTCTGGGCCTTTTAATGAAAATACTATGCTTTCCCTCATTGAATTGTCCTTTTACTTAAAAAAATGGGAGTAACATCAGCAAGATGACAGTTAGGAAGTGTAGTAACCTCCTAGTTTAGTATTCTCATAGGAAGATGTCAGAATATTAGTAATATGATGGAAATATCTTTGTGATGATTCCCAAAGCCAATTGGAAAGGTAATAATCCAGGTATACACACAGACAAGAATAAATTTCACCAAAAGTGTATTAAAGTTTGTGGTAGTTTGCATTCACTACTTTTCCCCCTCCTCCATGGGGTGCAGCAGTATCTGGAAGAAAACTCCCAAGTCCTGGGATTCAAGAATGGTAATGTTATAGTACTTTGGCCACAGTGGTATAGTTTAGGTTTGGCTGCCACACTGAAAATAGACTTAAGAATGCAACAGGTCAATAGCAGAGAATCTGTATTTCCACCAAGAGGCATCAGCGAAATGAGAGATTATGAGTGAAAGAAATATGATAGGAATTGAAATCTGAATGTTCTCAAGAAAAAGCAACAACAAGCCTCTTGGGAATATTAAGACAACCAAAAGCAATCCTCCCTTTTGGAACAAAAACATATTCAAAAATCCCAGAGAAGATGTAAACTTAGAAAATGTTTGGGAGTTCACATGGCCTCTTTTGGAGCCAGGCTGATGGGTGAATGGAAGTCTTCCCTTGCACTGATCCAGTCCATAAAGACTGAGAGGGGTGGTTGCTTTTCAAATGCCTAAAGCTTAATAAAAGAACATAAGGCTATGCAAACAGAGACAGGAAAATATAGCTCATTCAGAGAAGCAGTACATCTACAGAAATTGGCCCCAAAAGGGACAGCTTCCCAAATTACCTGACAGAAAGTTTAATACAATAGTCAGTTGTTTTAAAAATTATCAATCTGATAAAAGAGAACATAAATAAATGAAGTTAGAAAAAGGATATATGAATAGACTGAGAAAATAAAAAAATAATTTTTTAAGGAGAGCTAGGATATATAATAATGTAATTAAAAACCCACTAGACAGATTCAATACTAGCTATAGTCAAGCAAAGAAAGATCAGTAAACTTGAGAATATCAAATCAGAAAATTAAAATAAGAAAGGAAAAGAGATCCTATAAGATTTATGGGACATCATCAGATGGAACCATTTAGGCATTCTGGTAGTATTAGAAAGAGAAGAGAGAGAGAGTGAGAGAGAGAAAAGAGAAGAACTTACTTGAAAAACAGTGGCTGAAAATTTCACAATTTGAGGGAATAAATAGGCATACATATTTAAGAGACTCAACAAAATCCAACTAGGAAAAAACTAAAAAGGGCCTTCACAGGGACATTCTAAACAAATTGTCAAAATGAGAAACGCAGTATGAGAAAAACACTTCATAGAACAGAAAGAAGAGTCTGTGAGCTCATCAGTGAGTGTCTCAGTAGAAACGATGGGCTAAAAAGCTGTGGGATGATATATTCAAACTGGAAACAAGAATAATCAATAGGTCAAAACTGCCAATCTCAAAGGGAGAAATGAAGACTTATTTCCATAAACAAAATCCACAGCAAATATCATAGTCTATGGTTCAAAAAAACCTTTTCCTCAGCAGGGCACAGGTGGCTCACACCTGTAGTCCTAACCTCTCGGGAGGCTGAGTTCTAAGGAGCCCAGTTCAAAGCCAGCCTGGGCAGGAAATCTGGTGAGGCTCTTATCTCCAATTAATCACAGAAGAAGCTGAAAGTGGCACTGTGGCTCAAATAGTAAAGCTTTTCCTCTAAGATTAGAAACAAATCAAAATGTTCACTTTCATAATTCCTACTCTGCATAGTACTAGAAATTCTAATAAGAATGACAGGCAAAAAATGAAACAAAAGACATCTACACTGGGAAATTAGCAGCAAAATGATCTGTTTGAAGATAATGTAATCTTATATGTATATAACTTTGATTCCACAAGACCTTGTAAAGCCAGTAAGTTCAGTCAAGTAGAAAGATAAAAAGCTACTATACAAAATTAGTTGCATTTTTATACACTAAAAATGAACAACATCAAAAGAAAATCAAAAGAGTAATTCTAGCCAGGGGCCAGTGGCTCATACCTGTAATCCTAGCTACTCAGGAGACTGAAATCTGAGGATCAAGGCTCAAAGCCAGCCCAAGAAGAAAAGTTCTTGAGACTCTCATCTCCAATTACCTAGAAAGAAAAGCCAGAAGTGAAGATGTGGCTCAAGTGGTAGCATGCCAATCTTGAGCAAAAAAAGCTAAGGGAGAGCTCCCAGGTGGTCAGTTCAAGCTCTAGTACCAACACACACACACACACACACACACACACACACACACACATACACACACACACACAGAGAGAGCAAAGAAAAATGAAGACTAATTCTACTTACCACAACGAAAGAAAGAATACAATACTAGAAATTTACCAAGAAGGTAAAAGACTTGTACAATAAAAACTACAAAATATTTAAAAAATGTAATCCTAAATTTACAGGAATACATTCTGTATTCCATACTACCCCTAAGAAGGTCAATTTTTATCAAATTTTCAAAACAGTTTTTACAAAAATAGAAACGCATTCTAGAAGTGGAGCTTTGGTTCAAGTGTCAAAACACTGGTCTTGAGCACAAAAGCTCAGTGACAGTGACCATTCCCTGAGTTCAAGCCTCAGGACTGGCACCAAAAAAAGAAGAAGAAGAAGAAGAAGAAGAAGAAGAAGAAGAAGAAGAAGAAGAAGAAGAAGAAGAAGAAGAAGAAGAAGAAGAAGAAGAAGAAGAAGAAGAAGAAGAAAAGAAGGAGGAGGAGGAGGAGGAAGAGGAGGAGGAGGAGGGAAGAGGAGGAGGAGGAGGAAGAAGAAGAGGAGGAAGAGGAGGAGAAAAGAAAGATAAATTCTAAAACTCACAGAGAATATCAAGGGACTCTAAATAGTCAAAGCAATCTTGACAAAGCACCAGCTTGTTATCATTTAGATCTGGGTTGTACCACAAGTTCATGTATTCAAGGCCTGGGCTCAGCTTGTGGTACCATAGAGAGGCAGTAGAAACATTAGAAGGTGTGGCCTTGTAAGAGAAGTGGGTCACTAGGAATGTGCTTTTGCAGGGTGTACTGGGTTTCTGGCCCTTTCTTCTCTCTCAGCTTGCTGCTGTTCTTCATGAGAAGCCTCTTTGTGCCACCTGTTCCCTGCCATAATATGCTATTGCACCATGAACCCAGTGGTTATGAACAGAAACTGAACCAAACTAAACCTTTTGTACTTTTATGTTGTTTATCTCAGGTGTTTTGTCACAGCAGTGTAAAACTAATTAACACACAGCTAGAGGATTTACACTCTCTGATTTCAAATATTATTATAAAGCTACCATAATAAAAACAGCACAGTATGCTATAAAGATTCCAATGGAGTAAAATAGAAAACTGAGAAATAAAGCCACATAAGTGTAGTTAAGCGATTTATGTTTAAAATGGGATGGCCATATGCAACAGGATGAAATTGGATCCTTGCCTAACATTATACACAAAACGAAGTCAAATAAATAAAATACCTAGATATATAAAAGTATAAACCCTTAGAATAATATATGGGAAAAGAACGTTACGACAGTGAATTTGGCACTGATTTCTTGGCTACAATACTAAAACCAAAGGCAGCAAAAGGAAAATATAAATTAAATTTTATGAAAAATTGTAAAGATTGTACATCAAAAGACAATGTAAGCAGTTAAGGAGAAAATGGTAGTAACCAACCAAGTCATGTATGGATAATAAGTTAATATTCAGAATATCCAGAGAACTTCTACAACTCAGACACAAAATAGCAAAGAACAAAAAGTTTTTTTTAAGTCAGGAAACTTGGATACACATTAACTCTGCAAAGAAACTTGATATATGGCCAAAAAGCACACAAAAGGACTCTCAACATCACTCATCATTAAGGAAATCCAAATTAAAATTATGTTGAGTTTTTGCCTCACATTGGTTGTGAAGACTACTTATTGTTTAAAGCAAATGTTGGGGGTAATGTGGAGAACCAGAAACTCTTGTGCACTGTTGGTGGGATCATAAAATGAAGCAGCCACCCGGAAACAGTATGGTGCTCCCTTAAAACAATTAAACATAGAAATGACATATGATCCAGCAACTCTGCTTCTGTATATAACAGAAAAGAAAGAGATGTTTGTTCACCCGTGTTCATGGTACCATTCCTTACAATAGCCAAGAAGTGAAAGAAAACCAAACGTCCACTGACAGATAAACAAGTAAGCAAAATGTGGCATAGGCACATTTATTTATTTATTTTATTAATTTATTAATTTATTTATTAATTAAACACAAAATTTTTGACAAGGTGTTGTAAAAAGGGTACTGTTACATAGTAGGGCAATGTGTACATTTCTTGTGATATCTTACACCCTGTTTTTTCTTTCCCTTCCCTAGGTCAGGTAGACATATATACGATACACAATGTAGCAAGAACATATACAGTAGCCACATGGTCTACACCAAAGAAAATTCGCCTAGGGCTTTAAATGTAATGTCGATATTAGACAATATGTCGACAGTAGTCTTATATGAACGTACATATATAGCTTTTGCGCTTTTGTATTCCACTGAGAGGTCAATTTTTTACCTTTATAGGTTGAGTAGTTGTTTGGTTTTAGTTACATAATGTTGGGTCACTGACCCAATCCTGTGGGAGATACCATTTGACAAGAAGTTTTTGGTTTCAGAGACCTGGTCTCTACTGTTTCTCTGTCACCCCTTCTTAACAGTCATATATCAGGGAGATCATGCCCCTTTGTATTCTGTGTTCTAGGCTTGTCTCGCTCAACATTATTTGTTCAAGTGCTGACCATTTCCCTGCGAATACCAATATTTCACCATTCTTAATCGCTATGTAGTATTCCATTGTGTATAGGTACCATATTTTTTGGATCCAGTCATCTGTGGAGGGGCATCTGGGTTGTTTCCATATTTTGGTGTGAATTGTGCCGCGATAAACATGGAAGTACAAATGTCTTTTTGATATCTTGGGGTTTGCTGTTCAGGATGGATGCCTAGGAGTGGTATGGCTGGGTCATAGGGTAGGTGTATATTGAGCTTTTTGAGACCTCCATACTGATCTGCAAAGTGGTTGTACTAATTTGCACTCCCACCAACAATGGAGAAGGGTTCCTCTTTCCCCGCACCCCTTCTAGCATTTGTTATTGCCTGAGTTTAGAGTATAGGCCATTCTAACTGGAGTGAGGTGGTATCTCAGGGTTGTTTTTATTTGCATTTCCTTTACTACCAGGGATGTTGAACATTTCCTCATATATTTATTTGCCATTTTTATCTCTTCTCTTGTGAAGTGTCTCTTTAGCTCCGTTTCCCATTTCCTAATTGGTTTACTGGGCTTGGAGGAGCTTAGTTTTTTGAGTTCTCTGTAGATGACAGATATTAGGCCTTTATCTGTTGCTGTGCTGGTAAAGATCCTTTCCCATATGGTTGGCTGTCTTTCTATTTTGGTGGCTATGTCTTCAGCTGTGCAGAAGCTTTTTAATTTGTAGGAGTCCCATTTGTCGAGTGTCTCCATTATTTGTTGTGCCCCTGGGACTATATTCAGAAAGTTCCTTCCTGCACCTATAAGTTCTAGCATCTTTCCTACTCTGTCCTTCAGTAGGTTCAAGGATTCAGGTCTGATATTGAGGTCCTTGATCCATTTTGAGTTGATCTTGGTGCATGGTGATAGGCTTGGGTCTACTTTGAGTTTTCTGCATATGGCTGCCCAGTTCTCCCAGCACCAGTAGTTGAAGAGGCTCTGTTTATTCCATTGTATGTCTTTAGCTCCTTTGTCGAATATCAGCGGACTGTAAGAGTGCAGTTTTATTTCTGGGTCTTCAATTCTAATCCATTGGTCTTCCGGTCTGTTTTTATGCCAATACCAGGCTGTTTGGGTTATGGTGGCTCTATAGTAGACCTTGAAGTCTGGTATTATGATACCTCCTGCACTGCTTCTTTTTGCCTAGAATTGCTTTGGCTATTCTAGGTCTTTTGCTGTTCCATATGAATTTATGGATTGCTTTCTCCATTTCAGTGAAGAATGTAACTGGGATTTTGATAGGAATTGAATTGAATTGAATTTGTATAACAATTTGGGCAATATGGCCATTTTCACTATATTAATTCTGCCTACCATGAGCATGGGAGGTCTTTCCGTCTCCTTGTGTCTTCTTTGATTTCCCTTATTAGATTCTTATAGTTCTCATTAAATAGGTCTGTCACGTCCTAGGTTAGGATGATCCCTAGGTACTTTATTCTTTTTTTGGCTACTGTATATGGAATTCTTTCCATAATTACCTTTTCTGCTTGTACATTGCTGGTGTACAAAAAAGCTGCTGACTTTTGTGGGTTGATTTTGTATCTTGCTATGTTGCCAAAATGATTTATTAGGTGTAGGAGTTTGGGGACTGAGTTTTCTGGGTCCTTCAGATATAAAATCATGTTGTCTGCGAATAGGGATAACTTGATTTCTTCCTTGCCGATGTGGATCCCTTTGATGTCCTCCTCTTGCCTTATTGCTATGGCTAGGGATTCCAGCACTATGTTGAAAAGAAGTGGGAGAGTGGGCATCCTTGTCTTGTTCCTGAGTTTAGGGGGAATGATATAAGTTACTCTCCATTGAATATGATGTTAGCAGTTGGTCTGCTGTATATGGCTTTTATTGTTTTGAGGAATGTTCCATCTATTCCTGTTCTCTCCAGCGCTTTTAATAAGTATGGATGTTGTATTTTGTCAAAGGCTTTATGGGCATCGACTGAGAAAACAATGTGATTCTTGATTTTAGTTCTGTTTATGTGGTGAATTACATTGATTGATTTACAGATGTTGAACCATCCTTGTGACTGTGGGATGAAGCCTATTTGTTCATGTATAATTTTCTTGATTAGTTTCTGGATCCTCTTAGCTAATATTTTATTGAGGAGTTTTGCATCTGTGTTGATTAGTGATATTGGTCTGTAGTTTTCTTTTTTTGTTGGGTCTTTGCCTGGTTTGGGGATGAGTATAATATTAGCTTCATAGAATGAGTTTGGGATTTCTCCCTCTGATTCTATTTCACAGAAGAGTTTGAGGAGTATTGGTATTAGTTCCTCACTAAAGGTTTTATAGAATTCATTGGTGAATCCATCGGGGCCAGGGCTTTTCTTTGTTGGGAGGTTCTTGATTACCCCCTGTATCTCCCTGTAAGTTATTGGTTCATTTAGTTGATTTACTTCTTCTTGGTTCAGTTTGGGCAGTTTATACTTCTCTAAGATTGATCCATTTCTGTAAAATTATTGTTTTTTAGTGAGTAGAGGTTCTGGAAATAGTTCCTTATGATTGTTTGAATATCGTGTGTACTTTTTGTAATTTTTCCGGTGGAGTCCCTGATTTTACGTATATGAGTCTCTTCTTTTTTATGTAAGTCTTGCGAGAGGTCTGTCAATTTTACTTATTTTCTCAAAGAACCAGCTTTTAGTCTTATTTATTTGTTGAATGGTCTTTCTATTTTCAATCAGATTTATCTCTTCTTTAATCTTTGTGATATCTCTCCTCCTAGTCATTTTACATTCGGTCATTTCTTGTTTCTCCAGTTGCTTTAGTTTCATCGTGAGGTTATTCACCTGCTCTGCTTCCATTGTTTTAATTTGAGTGCTGAGGGCGATGATCTTGCCCCTCAGTACTGCCTTAGCTGTGTCCCATAGGTTTCTTTGTGATGTATTTTCATTGTCATTGTGGCTTATGAATTCGTTAATTTCATCTTTAATTTGGTCTGTGGCCCAAGTGTTGGATAACAGTGTGGGTTTTAGCCTCCAAGAGTGTGTATAGCCTCTGTGGTAACCGTTGTTATTGAGGGTTACCTTTAATCCACTGTGGTCAGATATCATACATGGGATGACATCAATACTTTTGTATTTGCAGAGGTTCTTTGTGTGGGTTATGACATGGTCTATTTTGGAGTATGATCCATGGGCTGCTGAGAAGAAGGTGTATTGGGTCTCTGTAGGGTGGAAGATTCACTATAGATCTGTCAGATCAATTTGGGATTTGGTGTTACTTAGGTCCTCAGCTCCCTTGCTAATCCTCTGGGTGTTGGATCTGTCTCTTGGCGAGAGTGGGGTATTAAAGTCACCCACTATGATTGTGTTTGGGTCTAACTTGTTCTGTCGTTCTGTGAGAATTTGCTTGACATAGGTAGGGCCTCTTTTGTTCGGTGAGTATACATTTATCACCGTGATGTCTTGATTCTGGAGTTTTCCTTGTATTAAAATGTAGTGACCTTCTTTGTCTTTTTGAGTTGATTTTAATGAGAAGTCCAGCTTGTCTGAGATCAGGATGGCTACTCCTGCCATTTTGGTAGGTGCATTTGCTTGGAAGATCTTGCTCCATCCTTTTATTCGGAGCCTGTTTTTAATCCCTTGCTGTAAGGTGGGTCTCTTGTAGACAACAGATGGCAACTTTTTGTTTGGGGATTCATTCTGCCAGTCTGCTCCTCTTTATCGAAGAGTTTATACCGTGTATATTCATAGAGATCAAGGATAAGAGTGCTTTTTCTCCTTCCATTTTCTTATTCAGCTGTTTTTCCTCTTTTTTTTTTTTCTTTTCTTTAGTGAGCTGCTGTTTCTGTTGGGCTCTGGCTATTGTAGTTTCTTTCTGTTTCTGTCTGTGTGTCCTGTATGGTTTCTGTTGAGTGGGATTCCCCTCTTAGAATTCGCCGTAGGGCTGGTTATTTATTCACATACTCCTTTAGATCCTCTTTGCTATGGAATGATCTGGTTTTCCTCTCGAATGTGAACTCCAGCTTCGCTGGATATTTTATTCTAGGTTGGCACTTGTTGGCCTGTAGGACTTGGATGGTCTTCTTCCATTCTCTTTGCGTGTGTTAGGTTTGTGTGGAGAGGTCTGCTGTTATTCAGATCCTCTTCCCATTGTATTAAATTTCTTTCTTCACTTTGGCTGCATTCAAAATTTGCTCTTTATTCTTGAGATCTGAAGTCTTGAATATTATGTGCCTTGGCATGGCTTTTCTGGGGTCTGGTCTGCCAGGTGTCCTAAAGGCTTTGGTCACCTGGATGGGGTCCCTTGTGAGATTGGGAATGTTTTCTGCAATAACTTTATTGAAAATATGTTGGATGCCCTCTGCTCTGGTATTTGGCTCCTTCTTCTATTCCAGTTATGCGCAGATTATCTCTCTTGTCTTTGTTCACTAGTCTGCCCAGATTAGTCTGCCCTGGAGCTTTACTGTTTCTTGGAGTGTGGTAATTTTCTGGTTCTTATCGGCTGCATCATTGTCCAAGAGAGAGATTCTGGATTCAATATGGTCAATTGTTTGTGCTGTGAATTCAATTGCGGAGTTTATGGATGTCAGAGAGGTATTTATGGTTGCCAGATAAGCTCTGATCATGAAAATTTCTTCCTTTAAAGAGTTGTATTTTAAATCTATTTTTTCATGCATTTCACTTCTCAGGATATTAAGGTCTTCTTTAACGGAGGTTTGCACTGTATCCATTTTTGCTTCCATTTCTTTCTTGGCTTCCTGGATGTCTTTCAAGAGTTCTACTCTAGGGCTGGGGATATAGCCTAGTGGCAAGAGTGCCTGCCTCGGATACACGAGGCCCTAGGTTCGATTCCCCAGCACCACATATACAGAAAACGGCCAGAAGCGGCTCTGTGGCTCAAGTGGCAGAGTGCTAGCCTTGAGTGGGAAGAAGCCAGGGACAGTACTCAGGCCCTGAGTCCAAGCCCCAGGACTGGCCAAAAAAAAAAAAAAAAAAAAAAAAAGAGTTCTTCTCTAAACTCCTGGAATTGTTTTCTGATTTTCTTTCTCAACCTTTCCATCATTTCTTTTTTTTATTTTCAGATGTAATCGCCATCATTTCTACTAACATGACCTCTGTTGATTTTTTATTCTCCATCTCCTCTTCAGTTGTGCTGCTTTTTGGAGCTGGCGAGTTGGCTTGCCCTTTGATCAACTGTGTTATATTTCTTTGTGATTTGAGCATTTGGAGATCTGTGGGTGGCTTTCCTGGTTTGGCTTTGTGCTGGTTCCCACTGGTCTGTCAGTGGGAGACTTGTGTCCTGGCTCTGGGTTTGAGTTTGACTGTTGATCCTTGCTTCCCAATGGGTGAGCGTGACCTTCTTGGTTGTTGCTGGGTTGGTCACTGTCAGTGTACTTGGGGGTGGGTAGGTTCTGTGTCTTTCTCTGCAGGGCAGTGTCCTGCCACTGTGTTGTGCTGACCCTAGTGTGCCCCTGGTGCAGGTTTGCTGTTCACTGATTCAGCGTGGTGTGAAAGCTTTTCTCTTCTTTGGTCCTTTTTTCTTGGGGGGGGGGGCCTTGGACTCAGGGCCTGAGTACTGTCCCTGGCTTCCTGTTGCTCAAGGGTAGCACTCTGCCACTCGAGCCACAGTGCCACTTCTGGCCGTTTTCTGTATATGTGGTGCTGGGGAATTGAACCCAGGGCCTCATGTATATGAGGCAAGCTCTCTTGCCACTAGGCCATATCCCCAGCCCCTCTTCTTTGGTTCTTTTTTCAGCTCTGTATCTTGGTCAGAGGAGCTCACCTCTCAGGCAGTTCACCCTCCTGTGTGGACTGCTCCGGGGGTGGTGTTGTTGAGGGGCGGCCCACCCACTTGTGTGAAATGCGACAAATTGAGTGGGCATGGCCACTGAAGAGCTGTTCCTTCCTGTTCGTGCGCACCTACCAGAGCAGGTGCTGTTCCTGGGGAGCCCCGCCCACCTGTGCGCTATGCGCCCACTACAACGGGCGCTGCCACTGGGGCCCTGCCCTCCTGTGTGGGGTACGCCTAGCAGAGTGAGCCCCGGGTTGTTGGGGTGTGCTTGCGCCCTCCCTCGAGTCCGCTGTGGGGGGTGGTATGTGTGGGCCCCAGTGGGATCAACTGTCCAGGAGTGGGTTAGC
This sequence comes from Perognathus longimembris pacificus, assembly GCF_023159225.1. Classification (NCBI taxonomy): domain Eukaryota; kingdom Metazoa; phylum Chordata; class Mammalia; order Rodentia; family Heteromyidae; genus Perognathus; species Perognathus longimembris. Next base: position 28,067,369 of record NC_063170.1, on the reverse strand, counting down.
GCCCTCAGACTGTGCCTCCGCTGTGAGGGGGGCTCGTGATCAGGCCCAGGTGTCCCTGCTGGGCTGGTATTGCCCACCAGAGCCTGTGACTTCAGTTGAAAAAGTCCTCGAGTCCCAGGCACCTCAGGCGGGGCTTCCAATGCCTGCCATCCCCGGGCCCCTGTTGGGAAGGGGGCAGGGCCGGTGCGGCCCCTTCAGCCTCCTCTGCTGCCTTGGCGCAGTTCTGCCCTTCCCCTGCTAGCTCCTGTTTCTTCCCAGAGCCTGATGGGACCTTGCCGCCTGGTTTGGGTGTTCTTTCTTCCCTCAGGTTGGGGAGGGGGAGGGGGGGAGTTCTAGCTTCTTTGTAGGGTTTGGGTCTTTGATAGCTGGTCTCCTGTTGGGGGAGGGGGCAATGGGGAACTCACTTGTCCTGGATTGTGTGTGTGTCCCACGCCGCCATTGGCCCTTCAGGGGTGGCATGCTGGGGTGTGGCGAACGATCGTGGTGGCGGCCCGGGCTCTCCCCTTCTGCACTGCTCAGTTCCCCCGCCGCTCACGTCCGATCTCGGCCATGCGGTCCCAAACTTCCCGTTGCCGCCATCTATCTTGGTCCGTGCTCCCCTGGGTTCCGTGGAGTCCTGCTGTCTGGACTCTGTGCTCCTGGTGTGAGTTTTCGGCAGTCGGTCTGCCGTTCGCCGGGTCCCCTTTCCCAGCCTGGCCCTGTTTGGGCCAGGATCGGTTGGTGGGGGGAGGGTACCCCGGAGATTTTCTGGCTCCGTGCAGGTTATAGGCTCTTCTTTTTTTGTTCCTTTTTGTTTCCTGCATTTTTCCACTGCTTCTGGCTGCTGGTTTTGCTGTGTTCGTGATGGGGTGTTGGGTGATGGAGTTCCCAGCTCGCTATTCAGTTGGAGCAAGTTGGGGTGCCTCCCTACTGTGTGGTGCCATCTTCCTCTCTCCACATTTATTTATTAGTGCTGCCAAAACAACAGATGACAAGTTGGGAGGTTTAAATAACAGAAACTTGCTTTCTCACAGTTCTGGTGGCATAAGACAGGCACATGTTCAAGGCACTGGCAGGCAGATCTGAGGTGTGTCTTTGTCTCACAGAGGGTATCTCTTCCTTTTCTAATAAGGACACTTGTCCTACTGGATTGGAGTCATGCCCATAGCATCTCATTTAACTTTCTCTTTCTAAGGACGCCATCTCCAAATACAATTAATTGGGAGGTTGAGTTTCTACATATGATTGTAGGGGGACAGAACCAATCCATAATAACATAAAATATAGTATTATTTTATCTGTAAAAGGAAGGAAATCTTCATACTCTGACATAAACGAAGCTTCAAGTCATTATCGTCAAGTCTGTACAGTGGACTCCTGTGATTTTATTTTTTAAAATGCCCCTCTCTTGCCACCCAGAATTCTGGCCTCTTCTAATCATATGCTGATGTCACTGTCCTCATAGTCAATCTCTCTCCTGAAATGCCTTTCTTCATTTTTTCTGTCAGCAAATCTCGTCCTAAGCTCAGCCAAGGTGTTAGGATGGAGGCTCCATTCCCCGAGAAAGTTTATTTCTCCTCTCCTATGCTTCTTTGCTCAGCAAAACTGTTTTAGCCTACCCCTTCTGGTGAGGTAATACTCCCTTATCCACACCTGTAACAGGATTCATGGATAATAGGTATCATTTAAATTTGTTGGATGAAAGCAGGTACAATTGTACAAATAACAGGGACTTGAGATTGTCGTGACTCAATCAGAAATGGTGAGGTGGAAGTGTGCTTGAATGACATTAGGTAGAACGTGAATAAATAAATTTAAAGCAATAATGACAAGTTTACTCTAATGTGATGCATGAGACACAAGTGTGGTGGGTTCTTGTTCTCTGACAATATAAAAAAACAAATGTCAGAAAACACCAGCATAGTTTTAAAAAACTTGTTCAGTAAAGAAAAAGTAAAGGTCATTCAGAAGAATGGGCATTGGGACCAAAACCTGGTTGTCTTGCCCTGTGGTCCTGTGCTGCTTTCTGTTGCCCCCCCCCCCCCCTTTCTGTCAGGTTATAGTTGGTACTTTTGAAACAGGCCAGATCCTCTCCTGGGTGGTGGTACAAGAAAGGGAGGTTTGGCCTGACACACGGCAGGACCAAGTCTCTCCCTGGCATAGAGGCTCGTAGGGGGCAAGCTGGCTGAATCGATTCATTGATGTCCTTCAAATGTGTCCTGGAAAAACTAAAACTATATTTCAGGCCTGTGCAGTCATGACACTTTTCATGACAGTAAAAAGCAGAAAGCCAACTTAAGAAAAACAGAATAAATAATAATGTTAGAAGGACATGGGTGTGGCCCAAATCCAGAGGACTGAAGATTGAGAGGTCCTGGACCTCATCTGTGAGAAAAAGACAGCCTAATACTCTCCACATCAATGCTCCAGTGTGTGTGTGTGTGTGTGTGTGTGTGTGTGTGTGTGTGTATGTGTGTGTGTATGTGTGAATAGTGCTGCAATGAATATAAGTACTAATTTACATAGTCTTCTTAATTTTCAGTCTTCACTAGACAGAAGGGCAGGGATAAGCTGGGGAAAGAAAAGGAAAGCATCTTAACTGTGGTTGTCCTACGCTGTGGTTTGTTTGGAGTGGCGTGATGAGCTATTCTCACAGAGTGCACAGCGCATCTGCAGCCCCTTTCACGGCAGGCTCATCAGCATTTCTGGTGATTGTGCATTGTGGTGTCTGCAAACAAGTCATGCACATTCTGCAGCCCCACCCCCAGGATGTTTCATGCTGAAAAGATGCGTCTTTGGTTTGCTTCCACACCACAAAGATGGCAGGTCCCTTAAAAACGTTACTCGTGTCTAAAGCTGACCTTAAAGATGGAGTGCGTGGAGGGTGGCAAGTGACATCCAGAAAGAATGCAGTGGTAAGCAGCAGAAAGATAGAAAGGGGGACGGGTGGTAGTGGTGTTTTTCTAAATACAGAAAGATTCTTTACCTTACAAAACAATTAATCAGTGTTCCTTTTAAGCTGAAAGTTTCATGCATTTTAAAAGAGGATTTGATTTATAAGAAACTTTTCAGGAACACAGCTGCTGGGCAAAGCAAGCTATTTACACTGACTTGAAATCCATTTTATGAGCCAGGAGTCTGGGGTGTCAGGAGAATGATAAAACTCCTTTAGTATTTTAATTGATGAGTGATATTGATTAGCACAGTCAGGAGCCCAGGTGTTGGGCTTTGGCCAGTGTGTTTCTGTAGTAAGTATGCAGGAATGGGCTGAGTGCTTGAGTATCGATTCATTTATGTGCTTTGTTTGGTGGTTGCTGTGAAAGGCTTTGTATTTTGCAGCTTTAGAGCCAAACTGCCTTCCAGAGAAGCTTGTGTTGGAACATACTAGGTGGTACGACATGAATCATCTAGTCTATAGCCTCTAGGAAGGGGGGCCTAGCCTCACATATCACTGCAGATCACAGGCTCAAAGACATCAGTGAGGGTGGAAGGGCCCAGAGGGTTTGGGAGCTTCATGCATTAAGAGATGAGATCTTGGTCTTGAAATCAAACTTGAAGGTTTCTTTTCAGTCCCTATTCAGGTTGCTCCTAGTCCTTGTCCCTCCCATGCCCCAATCCACTGAGTTTTTATTTTCATCTCTGTCTTGTTGAAATTCCTCAGAGGCTTCAGGTCCTTCAATGATCCATCTGCCCCTGCTCCCCTCTGCCCCTACTCCCCCCTGCAAAGGCATCATAATGAAAGGTCAGGTGGAGGAGCTTCCAGGAAGGCCGGTTCTCATCCTGCTGGCTTCAATTTTCCATCCAGCTAAGAAAACAACAAAAGGCACTTGTTCCCCAGGTCTCCAGACTTGCTTTGAACGCGGTCCATGGGATTCCAATCTTGCACCGGGAAAATAAGAATATCCCACATGGAAAATAGCTACTTTTCTCAAAGGGTAAAGATGTGAGAAATTCAATCATTACCAATGGCAGACAAGCACTAAGTGTCAGAAAGAGAGATGGAAAAATTTCTGGGCATAGTTGTTGGTCAACTCATGGGGGCTTACCTCTAGTTGGTTATAATTTTGAAGAAAAAGAATAAAATAGGATGCCCATTTGCCTATGCAGAATCTGCAGGGCTCTGAAAACTGTTCAGCAACACCTGCTTCCTTTTCTTGGCCCTTGTGACTTGGAATTAGTCCAATGAAATGTGAAGAACCCTAAAATACATGTTGCGCTTTGCTAGGCTCTCTTCTTTTCCTCAGACGATTTTTAGTGGCTCCCTGACAACTGGGACCTGAGGAGAAACAACGAAGTTGGCAGTGTCAAAGTGATGCTGACTCAAAGCCCCCAGCTATCCTGAATGGGACGTACAGGCACCACAGCATGAACAGGAGATAAGCCTTTGTGCCTTTAAGCCCTGAGATTTTAGCCATGTTTGTTTCCACAGCGCATGCCAGTTGCTGACTGATGTGCTCAATTGGGACAGCTGCAAAGGTTAATCTTAAATTGATTTTAAGCTGCTTGATGTTAACTTATCTTCATTTTATAGCCGATGTCTGAGAATTGCTTAGGAATTCAATATAAAAATATAGTATAGAGGTGGGACTAAAATGGCATTTGAGAGTCTTCCAACTCAAGTATTTATTATTGATGTTCCACTGTATTTGCTTGCTCACGTTTGTATCCATCATCCATCTGTCCACTCATCAGTCCACCTCAGATTATACATAATACTTTTGAGAGAGAGAGATAGAGACAGAGAGAGAGGGGGGGAAAGGGGAACTTTTAGATATAGATAAGGTGGTGGACATAGCACGTGGCTGATAACATGTATCTTATCTTGGCATTTCTTATTCCTTTAGTGCTGTTGCTTCTCCTTGCCATAATAGTGTGAGTTCCTGCTTAAATGCTTCTTCCCATGGTGCCCTGGGTGCCTGCTTAACCAATGGGAAAGCAAGGGCAGCACATGCTGCCAGCACAAAACTAAAGGGAGGAATCTAGTAGTATAAAATCACCTCCAAGATGGCTCCATCAGACTGCTTTATGGGGCCTCTCCAAATAGAAAGTCACACTACCATCCACTTTCCTTCATGGCTTTCCTTTCATTTTCAAAGAAACTTACTTTCGAACCTTAAATATTTTCCTGCCTTTATTTCTCTAATGGGCAGAGAAAATGAATCTGTCCCTCTAGACAGTATCACCTTTAAATGATGGTCATTTATGTTATGCATTTTGGCCTGAGTCAGATAGATGTACTATTGATTTCACATAGTTATGAGGCTCAGATGAGGTAAGAAATAGACAGTTAAGAGTGGTATTCACATACACTTATCTTTTTGGCTAGTCCTGGGGCTTGAACTCAGGGTCTGAGCACTGTCCTTGGCTTCATTTTTGCTCAAGGCTAGCACTTTACCACTTGAGCCACAGCACCATTTCTGGCTTTTTCTATATATGTGGTGCTGAGGAATCGAACCCAGGGCCTCATGTATATGAGGCAAGCACTCTACCACTAGGCCATATTCCCAGCCCCTCACATACACTTATCTGATATCCATTTATTGGGATTTGGTGGAGGATACAGGTTTTGTTGTTGTTTGTGTGAGACCTTGGGACACAAAGATAAATCATTGTCCTTTCATTGGAGAGTGGTAGAGGGATTCTCTTTGTGGTCCAATTTGGCTATATAATGTTATCTGCAACTGTAATCTAGATTATTTATTTATTTATTTATTTATTTTTGGCCAGTCCTGGGCCTTGGACTCAGGGCCTGAGCACTGTCCCTGGCTTCTTCCCGCTCAAGGCTAGCACTCTGCCACTTGAGCCACAGCGCCGCTTCTGGCCGTTTTCTGTATATGTGGTGCTGGGGAATCGAACCTAGGGCCTCGTGTATCCGAGGCAGGCACTCTTGCCACTAGGCTATATCCCCAGCCCTGTAATCTAGATTTTGAGATCAGCAATGACCATCATTTCCATTAGGCATATACATAGATACTTGAACTTGTTATTTTCTGTACCAGTTCCCTCTCTTCATACATCCAGGGTACTTAACCTTCAGGTATAATGTGGGCACACACTTTCTGAAAACACAATTGAACTCTCTCACACATACACACATGCTCACTGTTACATGAATGCAACCTGCATGTTGTATAATTAGAATATAGAAGAAACCACTGATGAAAGGATGACATGGAGTGAGCTTCAGTTGTCTTCTGTACTTTAAGGCCTCCTTTTAGGGAAGTAGAGAGGAAAGCCAGCTCTTTGGCAGCATGAGTCAGCCCTGAGTTGCTGTTTCAGGACTAAGGGGCAGAGAGACAGCATGCTGGGTTAATGGTATCCATGGCAACAGAGCCTGGTGGCATTAATAATCCTGTTTTCAGATTTCTGCTGCTCTCCTTTGGTGAGACGGGGAGTGGGCTTGGATCTTTTTTAATTTTGAAGACTTTTTTGGTTGATGCCTCTTTGCAGAGGCACTAATACCTTAGCAGGATCAACTCACTGTGACGTTTTCAGGCAGCCTTTGTGACTCTCTATGAGACATAGAGCACTGCCTGCTGTGAACACCCTCCTCCTTATTCTTCATCACAAGGTCAAGTTTGCTGGGCCATTCCCTACATCTCATGGGCTTGCTTTCCTCCACTCGGGAGTCCCTGAGTGGTGGAAGTAGACAACCTATGTTCAGACCCCAGCTTGGTCTCTCTGTGCCTGATTTCCTCATCATAAAAACCTGAGGTATGTTGCCTGGTAAGATATCTGTTCAGAGTTTACAGCAGTGCTCAGGCAGAATTGTGATGGGGTTGGGGTCACTGCCATGGGTGGGTGAGTTGTCAGGGAAATGAGCTGATGATCCCAGGACTGGAAGTAGCCTAGTTTATCAACTCCTCCCTGATGCCACTCAACCTTGCAAACATGCCTATCCTTCAGTTTTCTTTATCCACCTATCCCATTACCAAAGCCAGTCTTCTTGGATTATCTGTAACTCCTTCCTTTCTCGGGCAAGCCCTGTTAGAAAGAAGATTAATAAATAATTTCTTCAAATAAACAGGAAGTGGTCTTCTCCTGTATACTGGACATGATACTAGGCACTTGGCTATGATATAACAGAGCCTTTAAAACATTCCTACCTCCATGAAGCCAGAAGGGAAAGACAGAAAAAAATCAGTAAACAAACAATGTGTATGCTATGCAAATAACTACTGGTCAGAGACCACCAGGAACACAGGTGCAGTTGTTCACTGCAAGGAGGAAGATGCTTCACAGGACCTCCTGGTGTGTGGTCTCTGTCACGGCAATGATAATAAACTGAACATGTTCAATTGCACATGTCCTGGTAGTCTTGCAGAGGACAGTGACAAAATGTAAGAAGATAGGGGTTACAGAAAAAACACAGCAAGGTATAACGAAGAGGGGACAGGTATTAGAGGTGGTGTTGCTGGTAACTTCTGCCTCAGAAGGAAGGTGAAATTTGGTGTACACAGAGGTTTTGAGGAGAAGAAAAGAGAGAATGAAGGAGAGAAGAGGAGAGAGCATCTAGACAGAGGCAGAAGTATCAGCTGGGAGAACCCTGAGGAAAACCTTGACATATAGGAACACTGATGCCATTGTGGCTAGACTCATCCCAATAGTCAATTGATGTCTAGAGTCATCCAATCTGAGTACTAAGAAGAGGTGTGACCTGGTCTGATTAGCCAATCAAATTTCGATAAACGGTAGCAGACCAATGTTGAAAGCTGACTACATGGAATTTTTCATTTCTCTCCCTCCTCTCACACTTCGCACCCCCACCCCCATGCCCTGAGAAAGAAATATAATCCTCCTGTAAAAAATCTTTTGTTTAAATTTTTTTAATTAAGTAGTTGTACAAAGGGATTTCAATTCTAAAAGTAGGGTTATGAGTACAGTGCACCTTGATCAATGTCACCCTTCCATCATGTTCCTCCACCTCTCTCCACCCCATCTCCACTCTCAAGTTACACAGTTCAATTTTTCTATAATTTACACTGAATACACCAACTGCATTTGCTCACCCTTCCTGTCTCTATTTGTGTGTCCCTCTCTGCCTGACCCCACCTCCCTCTAAGCTTCCCCTTTCTTCTTCTTCTCACTTTCTCTCCAGGGCAATTGGACTTCTTTGTTTTGTAAACCTCATGTTGGGGTAGAATACTTTCTCAGAATCTCTAAATCTAGGGTCATTATTTCTCTGATGTGCTGATACTCAGAGCCCCTCAAAGTTCAGTTACTCACTGTGTGCCCACATGCACACCATAACTATTACTCGCCAAGTTCAAGATGTGCCTGCTTGGTTGAGTGGCATACTCTGTGCCAAATCCTGTGCCTGGGGTGTAACAGATGCTCACTAATTATTTTAAATAAATGAACGCATACAAGGCACCGGGCCAGGGGCTTGCATGCTATTTCTAAATTCTATAAAATCCTGGAAGACTTGTAAATTATCCTCATTATACAGAGGATAGAAGCTGAGAGGCCTTGCCCAGAGTCATAGTCATTAACCTCTCAGAGATTCAGTTTCCAGCTTCAGAAAGCTGGGCTAATTACAGTGACCTTCAAAGGGTGACTGGTGGGAAGCACCCAGTTGTGCCACATCCAATGTTCCTTGCTTCTCTGCCCACTCTGTCACCAGCCCAAGGAGGGTAATGCAGAGCCCTGGGGAACCCCAAATAAATATGAGGGACTTTTCCCCATTTTGAGACCAGTGGTTAGGCTCAGGTGTCTGAGCTTTGGGGGCTCAGAGGGAGCAAGAGGGGTAAGAAAAGCAGCTGGGAGAAGCAGCAAAAGGCTCTGGACCTAGAAGGCTGTGAATCAAGATTCCAGTTAGGCCTGATACTGTGATGCTGATATTATGGTCAATGTTAAGTTTGGAGCATGGCTCCATAGCCTGGCCTCTAATCCGAGGGCCCTAGAGTGGGCTAACTAGCAGGAATCCATCACATTGATGGACTCATAGGCTCCTATAACTATTCTGAGGTGTTAGTGCATGCTGCAGAATTTAGTCCAGCTGGTACTGTGCCTCCCTTGCACACTGTGGTGTGACGTCCTAACACACTGCCTGGGTAGGCCCAGCTGCCCAAAGCATCATTGTACATTCAGTTTGTATCTTTCTAGATGCCCTCACTCAGCATGGCAACTATTCCTCATACCACACCAGTCCACTAGTAATTTAAAAAGTCTACTTTACATAGGAAAAGGGTTGTTATATTTCCACGTCTACTTATTGATAAAGCCTGGCTCAAATTTGGCCACTTACTAAGAAACCTCTTCTTGATGAATCCTTTCCTTTCCTTTTTTTTTTTTTTTGCCAGTCCTGGGTCTTGAACTCAAGACCTGAGCACTGCTCCTGAGCTTCTTTTTGCTCAAGGCTAGCACTCTACAACTTGAGCCACAGTGCCACTTTTGGCTTTTTCTATATATGTGGTGCCGAGGAACCCAACCCAGGGCTTCATGCACATGAGGTAAACGCTCTATCATGAAGCCATATTCCCAGCCCTTGATGTCTCCTTTCTATCCAGGGAAATTCATTACTTCTTTTCATGTGTGGCCACTGCCTTTTCTGCACATCAGTATTTAATTCCTTTGGTTCACTTGGAACTGAAAGTCAGTGTGTATGGTGGATTGGGCAATAGGCAATGCAGGAGACTTGGTCAACTGAAGACCAAATGTTCTGCCAGTCTTCTTTTCATGATCCTCACTGGCTCAGCTCCAGTATGTTTGATGTTTAGGAGAATCCAGAAAGGTTATTCTGATTGTAAAATGTAAAATTTTGTTTTCCTTCCCTGTACTGTCAATAAATCCAAATGAGAAAAAACACTATGTGGGCCCAGTGAACAATGCTTAGGATCAAGCTAGTTTGTCATACCCACCCACATGGTGCATTCTTCGAGAGGGAGTCAAACAGGTAGAATGCCAGTTACAACTGGTGACTTGCTTTTCTTTGGGAAGGTCCTACATCCTGAAGTGGCTGATGAACCACGTCTCTGTCAAGTGACCAGGGTCCTCACATTACCAAGTGAGTCTCTTCAAGGCATCTGTGGACTTGTGGCAGCCGATCTTTAGTGGTGAAGTATTTTTATGAATCTTCCAGTCATACCACAGTGCCTGGCTCACAGATGATGTGAGATAAACACATCACTCATGAGCAAACTCACTTGTTCTAGAGCAGCGGAGAGATAGGACACTTTGGACCTCTGATAAGGAGTGCCAAAGAACTGAACAAAATTTTCAGACTTCACCATTTGGGATGTAAGAACCTGTAGCACATGATTTGGCCTTTTCAACCCTGTCTTGTCATCTGAAAACACAGGAATATAAATACATATTTAAATTATTCTCATGACAATGAGTGAATGATAATATAAAGTCTTGGCACGTGGTAGACAATTAAGACCAACTATGAATATGGGGGTCATGCGAGGATGCCATATGCCTGCAAGTCACAGTAGTTGGCTCACAAGTAAACATGAGACCCAAGCAGGTCCTAGCAGGGCCATTTTTTTCCTAGGATTTTTGCTGTGAATTCTGGCAAAGAGAAGCTCTATTTTCTGGGGAGGGAAAACTGGCAAGATGCGGACTTAAAACTGGAACTGCTGGGATTCTATCCTTTGCCCACCTGGGAGAGTGGTGGCCTTGAAGAAAGCAGAGGCTAAACAGGAACACTAAAGATTGGCAACTCTTTGATACTTAGATCCAGCTTGCCTAAGGCTGAACTCCGTATAGATTTTTGATCAAAGGCACCTGCCCATCTCCTTTCTTCTTTTTTAAAATAATTTATTTATTAATTAAACAAAAATTTTTGACAAGGTGTTGTGCAAAAGGGGTACAGTTACATAGTAGCGCAGTGTGTACATTTCTTGTGATATCTTACACCCTGTTTTTCTTTCCCTTCCCTAGGTCAGGTAGACATATATACAATACACAGTATACCAAAAACATATACAGTAGCCACGTGGCCTATGCCGAAGAAAATTCGCCTAGGGCTTTAAATGTAATGTCGATATTAGACAATATGTCAACAATAGTCTTATATCAATGTACATACATAGGTTTTGAGCTATTGTGATCCACTTAGTGGTCTATTTTTGAACTTTATATGTTGAGTAGTTGTTTGGTTTTGGATACCTAATGTAGGGTTGCTGACCTACAACTGTGGCAAATACCATTTGACAAGAAGTTTTTTGTTTCGCTGACCTGGTCTCTACTGTCTCTCCTTCCCACCTCCTTAACAGTCATATATCAAGGAGATCATGCCCCTTTGTTTTCTGTGTTCTAGGCTTGTCTTGCTCAACACTATTTGTTCAAGTTCTGACCATTTCCCTGCGAATACCAATATTTCACCATTTCTAATCGCTACACAGTATTCCATTGTGTATAGGTACCATATTTTTTGGATCCATTCATCTGTGGAGGGGCATCTGGGTTGTTTCCATATTTTGGCTATTGTGAATTGTACAGCAATAAACATGGAAGTGCAAATGTCTTTTTGATATCTTGGGACTTGTTGTTCAGGATAAATGCTTAGGAGTGGTATGGTTGGGTCAAAGGGTAGGTCTATGTTGAACTTTTTGAGAAACCTCCATACTGTGCTCCAAAGTGGTTGTACTAATTTGCACTCCCACCAACAATGGAGAAGGGTTCCTCTTTCCCCGCACCCCCTCCAGCATTTGTTGCTGTCTGAGTTCAGAGTATAGGCCATTCTAACTGGAGTGAGGTGGTATCTCAGGGTTGTTTTTATTTGTATTTCCTTTACTAGCAGGGATGTTGAACATTTCCTCATATGTTTCTTCGCCATTTTTATCTCTTCTCTTGTGAAGTCTCTCTTTAGCTCCTTTGCCCATTTCCTAATGGGTTTACTGGGCTTGGAGGGGCTTAGTTTTTTGAGTTCTCTGTAGATAACAGATATTAGGCCTTTGTCTGTTGCTGTGCTGGTGAAGAACCTTTCCCATATGGTTGGCTGTCTTTCTATTTTGGAGGCTATGTCCTTAGCTGTGCAGAAACTTTTTATTTTGTAGTAGTCCCATTTGTTGAGTCTCTTCCCTAACTGTTGTGCCCCTGGGACTCTATTCAGGAAGTTCCTTCCTGTGCCTATAAGTTTTAGCATCTTTCCTACTCTGTCCTTCAGTAGTTTCAAGGATTCAGGTCTCATGTAGAGGTCCTTGATCCATTTTGAGTTGATCTTAGTCCATGGTGATAGGCTTGAGACTACCTTGAGTTTTCTGCATATGGCTGCCCAGTTTTCCCAGCACCAGTAGTTGAAGAGGCTCTGTTTATTCCATTGTATGTCCTTAGCTCCTTTATCGAATATCAGCTAACTGTAAGAGTGCGGTTTTATTTCTGGGTTTTCAATTCTGATCCATTGGTCTTCCAGTCTGTTTTTATACCAATACCAGGCTGTTTTTGTTATGATGGCTCTATAGTAGACCTTGAAGTCTGGTATTGTGATACCTCCTGCACTATATTTTTTTGCCTAGAATTGCTTTGGCTATTCTAGGTCTTTTGCTGTTCCATATGAATTTATGGGTTGCTTTCTCTATTTCAGTGAAGAATGTAGCTGGGATTTTTATGGGGATTGCATTGAATTTGTATAACAATTTGGGCAATATAGCCATTTTCACTATATTAATTCTGCCTACCCATGAGCATGGGAGGTCTTTCCATCTCTTTGTGTCTTCTTTGATTTCCCTTATTAGATTTTTGTAGTTCTCATTTAATAGGTCCGTCATGTCTTTGGTTAGGTTGATCCCTAGGTACTTTATTCTTTTTTTGGCTACTGTAAAAGGAATTATTTCCATAATTTCCTTTTCTGCTTGTACCTTGCTGGTGTACAGAAAAGCTGCTGACATTTGTGGGTTGATTTTGTATCCTGCTATTTTGCCAAAATGGTTTATTAGGTGTAGGAGTTTGGGTACTGAGTTTTTTGGGTCCTTCAGATATAAGATCATGTCGTCTGCGAATAGGGATAACTTGATTTCTTCCTTGCCGATGTGGATCCCTTTGATGTCCTCCTCTTGTCTTATTGCTATGGCTAGGGATTCCAGCAGTATATTAAAAAGAAGTAGAGAGAGTGGGCATCCTTGTCTTGTTCCTGAGATTAGGGGGAATGATTTTAGTTTCTCCCCATTTAATACGGTGTTAGCATTTGGTCTGTTGTATATGGCTTTTATTGTTTTGAGGAATGTTCCATCTATTCCTGTTCTCTCCAGCGCTTTTAATAAGTATGGATGTTGTATTTTGTCAAAGGCTTTTTGGGCATCGACTGAGATAACAATGTGATTCTTGATTTTAGTTCTGTTTATGTGGTGGATTACATTGATTGATTTACAGATGTTGAACCATCCTTGTGACTGTGGGATGAAGCCTACTTGGTCATGGTGTATAATTTTCTTGATCAGTTTCTGGATCCTGTTAGCTAAAATATTATTGAGGAGCTTTGCATCTGTGTTCATTAGTGATATTGGTCTATAGTTCTCTTTTTTTGTTGGGTCTTTGCCTGGTTTGGTGATGAGTATAATATTAGCTTCATAGAATGAGTTTGGGATTTCTCCCTCTGTTTCTATTTCATGGAAAAGTTTGAGGAGTATTGGTATTAGCGCCTCACTAAAGGTTTTATAGAATTCATTGGTGAATCCATTGGGGCCTGGGCTTTTCTTTGTTGGGAGGTTTTTGATTACCCCCTGTATCTCGCTGTAAGTTATTGGTTTATTTAGTTGATTTACTTCTTCTTGGTTCAGTTTTGGCAGTTTATACTTCTCTAAAAATTGCTCCATTACTGTAAAATTATTTTTTTTATGAGTAGAGGTACTGGAAATAGTTCCTTATGATTGTTTGAATGTTGTGTGTATTTGTTGTGATTTTTCTGGTGGAGTCCCTGAATTTACATATATGAGTCTCTTCTTTTCTTTTTTTTGGAAGTCTTGAGAAAGGTCTGTCAATTTTATTTATTTTCTCAAAGAACCAGCTTTTAGTCTTATTTATTTGTTGAATGGTCTTTCTATTTTCGATCAGATTTATCTCTTCTTTAATCTTTGTCATCTCTCTCCTCCTAGTCATTTTAGATTCGATCATTTCTTGTTTTTCCAGTTATATTAGTTTCATCATGAAGTTATTCACCTGCTCTGTTTCCATTCTTTTAATGTGAGTGCTGAGGGCGATGATCTTGCCCCTCAGTACTGCCTTAGCTGTATCCTATAGGTTTCTTTGTGATGTATTTTCATTGTCATTGTGGCTTATGAACTAATTAATTTCCTCTTTAGTTTGGTCTGTGGTCCACGTGTTGGATAACAGTGTGGGGTTTAGCCTCCAAGAGTGTGTATAGCCTCTGTGGTAACCGTTGTTATTGAGGGTTACCTTTAATCCACTGTGGTCAGATATCATACATGGGATGACATCAATACTTTTGTATTTGCAGAGGTTCTTTGTGTGGGTTATGACATGGTCTATTTTGGAGTATGATCCATGGGCTGCTGAGAAGAAGGTGTATTGGGTCTCTGTTGGGTGGAAGATTCACTATAGATCTGTCAGATCAATTTGGGATTTGGTGTTACTTAGGTCCTCAGCTCCCTTGCTAATCCTCTGGGTGTTGGATCTGTCTCTTGGTGAGAGTGGGGTATTAAAGTCACCCACTATGATTGTGTTTGGGTCTATCTTGTTCTGTAGTTCTGTGAGAATTTGCTTGACATAGGTAGGGCCTATTTTGTTCAGTGAGTATACTTTTATCTCCATGATGTCTTGATTCTGGAGTTTTCCTTGTATTAAAATGTAGTGACCTTCTTTGTCTTTTTGAGTTGATTTTAATGAGAAGTCCAGCTTGTCTGAGATCAGGATGGCTACTCCTGCCATTTTGGTTGGTACGTTTGCTTGGAAGATCTTGCTCCATCCTTTCATTCGGGGCCTGTTTTTATCCCTTGCTGTAAGGTGGGTCTCTTGTAGACAACAGATGGCAACTTCTTGTTTGTGGATCCATTCTGCCAGTCTGCTCCTCTTTATCGGAGAGTTTATACCATTTATATTCAAAGAGATCAAGGATAAGAGTGCTTTTTCTCCTTCCATTTTCTTGTTCAGCTGTTTTTCCTCTTTTTTTTTTCTTGTCTTTAGTGAGCTGCTCTTTCTGTTGGGCTCTGGCTATTGTAGTTTCTTTCTGTTTCTGTCTGTGTGTCCTGTACGGTTTCTGTTGGGTGGGGTTCCCCTCTTAGAATTCACTGTAGGGCTGGTTTGTTATTCACATACTCTTTTAGATCCTCTTTGCTATGGAAAGCTCTGGTTTTCCCCTTGAATATGAACTTCAGCTGCGCTGGATATTTTATTCTAGGTTGGCACTTGTTGGCCTGTAGAACTTGGATGGTGTTCTTCCATTCTCTTCCCGTGTGGTAGGTTTGTGTGGAGAAGTCTGCTGTTGTTCTGTTCCTCCTCCCATTGTAATAAATTTCTTTCTTCGCTTTGGCTGCATTCAAAATTTGCTTTTTATTCTTGAGATCTGAAGTCTTGATTATTATTTGCTTGGGTGAGGATTTTCTAGGGCCTGGTTTGCCAGGCATCCTTTATGCTTTGGTTACCTGGATGAGGTCGCTTGTGAGGTTGGGGAAGTTTTCTGCAATAACTTTATTGAAAATATTTTGAAGCCCTCTGCTCTGGTATTCAGCTCCTTCTTCTATTCCAATTATGCGCAGATTATATTTCTTGTCTTTTTCCACTAGCTCCTGGATTAGTCTGCCCTGGAGCTTTACCGTTTCTTGGAGTGTGGTAATTTTCTGCATCTTGTCGGCTGCTTCGTCGTCCAAGAGAGAGATTCTGGTTTCAATATGGTCAATTCTTTGTGCTGTTGATTCAAGTGCAGAGTGTATGGATATCAGAGAGCTATTCATGGTTGCCAGATCAGCTTTGATCGTGGAAATTTCTTCCTTTAACGAGTTGTATTTTAAATCTATTTTTTCATGCATTTCACTTCTCAGGATAGTAAGGTCTTCTTTAACGGAGGTTTGCATTGTATCCATTTTTTATTCCATTTCTTTCTTGGCTTCCTGGATGTCCTTCGAGACTTCCACTCTAAACTCCTGGAATTGTTTTCTGATTTGGTTTCTGAGGCTTTCTATCATTTCTGCTATCATAGTCACAGTTGTTTTTTTATTCTCCATCTCCTCTTCAGTCGTGCTGCTTTTTGGAGCTGGTGAGTTGGCTGCCCTTTGATGAAATTTGTTATATTTCTTTGTGATTTATGCATCTGGCAATCTGTTGGTAGCTTCCCTGGGTTGGCTTTGTGCTGGTTCCCACTGGTCTGTCAGTGGGAGACTTGTTTGTGTCCTGGCTCTGGGTTTGAGTTTGGGTGTTGAATCTTACTGCCCAATGGGTGAGGGTGACCTCGATTGTTCCTGAGGTGGTCACCCTCACTTGTGCCCATTTGTGCGCTCCCATGGGGGTTTGAGCAAGAGGTCCTCCTGCTGGGGGGCTAGCACGCTGGCCCACGCTGGCCCTCCAGGGAGCGTGTGCATGTGTACTCTAGTGCTTCCTTTGGGGATGAGTTGCCTGAGTTGTTGGAGGGTGCTTGTGTCCTCTTGCGAATTTGTTGTGGGGGGCGGTATGCATGGGCCCTTGCAGGATCAAGTGTTCGGACACGGGTTGGTGCCCGCAGACTCTCTGTTCCTCTGCTGTGAGGGGGGCGTGTGTTCAGGCCCAGGTGACCCTGCTGTGCTTGTGTTGCTCACCAGTGAGCCTGGGGCTTCCAAAGCCTACCAGTCCCAGGGCCCCTGCTGGGCAGGTGGCGGGGCCAGTGCGGCCAGGTTCAGGCGGGCGGCCCTGCTGGGGTTTTGGGGGGCATGCCTTGGCGCTGCTCTGCCTCTGTTAGTTCCCGTGTCCTCCCAGAGGTCTTAGCTCCGCCAGCTATGGAGCTGCTTTATTCCCTCGGGGTAGGGAGGGGAAGGGAGGGGGCTCTAGCTTCTTTGTAGCGTTTGGGTCCCTGCTAGAGCTGGTCTCCCGTTGGGGGGGGGGGTAATGGGGAACTTACTGGTCCTGAGTTGAGTGTGTGTCCCGCACTGCTGTGGATTTTTCGGGGTGGGGTGCTGGGATGTAGCGATTGTTCGTTTGGTGGTGGCGGCCCTGGCTCTCCCCGTCTGCACCTCGGGTTCCCCTGCTGCTTATGTCTGATTCCAGCCGATCGGTCCCCACACCTCCAGTCCTTCGCTGCTGCCGTCTGTCTCAGTCAGTCTGTGCTCCGTCTGGGGTCTGTGGAGCTCTTGCTATCTGGACTCTGTGCTCCTGGTGTGATTTTTTGGCAGTCGGTTTATTTGCACTGGGTCCCCTTTCCCAGCCTGACCCTGTTTGGGCCAGGGTCAGTGGGGGGGGGGTGGGTACCCCAGAGATTTTCCGTCTCCATGCAGGTTATAGGCTCTTCTTTTTTTGTCTTTTTCATTTTCCATGTTTCTCTGTTGCTTCTGGTTGTTGGGTTTGCTGGATTCTTGATGGGGTGTTGGGTGCTGGAGTTCCCAGCTCACTATTCAGTTAGAGCGAGTTGGGGTGCCTCCCTATCGTGACGGCGCCATCTTCTCTCTCCTTTCTTCTTAAGGTCATTTTCAATTGAGTTCCTTTTATTTGTGGCCAGAGTTCTGACCAACATAAACCTTTCTGAGAGAGAGGGGAGACTTGATGAGGACAGTGAGCTATTTCTAAATGTCTGTCCTTGCTGGGGATTTGGACTGTGTCCATCAGAGACCTGCATCCATACAGCTGGGAATTTACAGGTGGAATATAGTAGTTTTCAAAGGAGCCAGATTAAGACTGTGTGTGGGTCCTTCCAACTTTCACAGTAGTACAGGGATTCAGAGGCCAGGGAAATGCTGTGTTTGCCTGAGCACAGTGTGAAATTGTTTTAATACATTTCGGAATCCAAGACCTGAGAAGGTAGGACGGTCTCTGTATTACATGATTCCTATGAAGACCAGAAGTGACAAGGGAGCCATGCTGGTCCCACAAGGTCAGCCTGCGGCTGCCCTGGCACCTGGTATCACCCTGAAAAACCCAATTCAAGGTGGACAGGCATCCTTGTATTTTCTTCACCACTCTAATTCCTGATCAACATGTAGGGTTTTATAAGTCTTGACTCAGAGTCAGCTGGGAGGTCACTGGCCTGCTGCAGCTTTTGACCCATTGTGGCTTTTGCCTCAAGCACCCTGTTTCAATCTAACAGCATCTCAGGCATTTCAGAGCAATCTTCACACTTCTCTACCCTCGGGCCTTCTCCTCACACCACCCAAGGCTCTGCCAAAGGAACTCAAATAAACTCTTACTTTACCAAACTGCTCAAGCAGGGCTGACACAGGGTGTGGTGGAGACATTAGAGGCAGAAATGAAGGAATTCATGCTAAATTTCTCCCTCTCCAAGAGTTCTTGGCAAGAATCTCCTGGTTCAGGTTTATTTTGACAGTTCCAGGTCAGGAGCCCTAGGATTGGAGCTATAGAAAACTGAAGAAACAAATTTTTGTTATCTCATCAAAATGTTGTTGGGAAGTCAGGTTGCTGGGGCAAGTTAGCCTTCATCATTAGCATCAAGTGAGGGGGAGAAATGGTCTGGCCTAGGGCTGCAGCTCCCATCCCAGGAAGGAGGATGACATGTGCTGAGCTCAAATGACAGCAACAACCAATGTTGATTGAGTAATTTGCCTATGCCAGGCACAAGCTCAGGGATCCCTCTAGACAGGCAATTCTATACCCATTTTGAGGACAGTGGAGGTTCAGAGGGGCCAGCTGATGTGCTTGTGTTTGCACAGCTGTAAGTGATGGTGAGAGGCACATTGAACTGATTAGTCTATTGCTTCTAGGAATGGAACAGGCTGCTCAAGCTGAGTAAGGGTCTCTCCTTCTAGTCCCAGGCCTTGTGCTGGGAAAGAAAAAACATATTCACAATCTTATCTAATTTTAGGCATGGGGATTGTTAATTCTATGTTATAGATGAGGAAATTGAGGCTCAGGAACGTTCTGTGATACCCAAAGCCACATCACCCACAGTGTCAGTGTCAGGATATCCCATTGAGTTTTATGGATCCAAGTTCAGTGAATTCTGATGATATCAACCAACAATTCAATCAAAGCTGAATCCAGTTTAAACATAAACAAAATGTGATGCCTTTTCCCAGCCCTTTTTAATATTGATCTTTTTAAAAAAATACAATAATGTTTAGAAGGCTGTTCTTTGGAGCTGTGATGTGCTGGGGAGGGCATTTGCAGTTGGCTGATTTTCTAGCAAACAGCAGTAGTAAACTTGGGCTAGAGTAAAAAGGGACTCATTAAAATATGTATGTTATTGTTCTTAGTCACTGAACAACTATTTATTGTGTCAAACTCTATTTCAAGTGAGTGGATATTTCAGAGGACAAAATAAAGATTCCTGAGCTTGTAGAACTTAGTTTCTTGTTGGGGAAGAAGAAAAAAAGGGGTTGGTAGGTAGAATGACAATAAACAGCAAAGAATAAATAAGTGAATATTGGGTTTGTGAGACATGGTGAGTTATGAAGCAAGGATGGTAAAGATTAAGCGCTCCAGGGTGGTCAAAACAGGCCACATAGAGAAGGAACAACCTGAGGTTGGTGAGGGTTAGGCAAGCCCATATCTGCAAGACAGTTTTCCAGCTGAAGCTTTTGAAGTCATGCTTGTGTGTTGGAGGAGCCACAAGGAGGACAATTCTAGGGCTGACTGGGGAGAGGAGAGTGGTCTCACAGCAGATCACAAAGGAATCTGAAATCATGGGGACTCTGGTGGGCTGTTGCTGAGACTTTCAGTTTCTCTGTGAATCAACTGGAGGTTTTGAGAGGTTGGATGCTGGATACAGATGGAAGAAAGACTTAGAGTTCTCAGTGGGTTACATGTGGAATGCAAGCAGGAGTCAGAAGTAATCCCAGAGGTGTTGACCCAGTTGGTTAGAAGAATGCAGCTGCCATCACTGAGATGGGGAGGCCTCTGACTACACATTTCAGGGGCAGGCCTGGAGTTAGATCAGGAGTTTGGAGTGTCTGTAATTTGGGTATAGGAGTTGCATTTGGGAGAGAAATATGGGTAGAAGATGGAAATAGTTTACAGAATCCAAGATGACTTTTGGGGGAAACAATGGTTTTGGAAAGGACAGGAACCAAGAACCATGGAAAATTCTCAATAGAGATTTTTCCCAAAGGAAAGTCAGAATAGGCTAAAGAAAATGAGAGGGGAGATGAGGCAGAGCCCAGGGAACAGCCAGGATGTCCTGGGCAGGCCTCATCATGGACACCTCTTTCTTACTTTCCAAGTCTTCCTGCTGTTGCCAATAAGAGTAATTAATGTTCACAAGAGCCTGCTCTTCCATCTCCTCAAAAAAATCTCCACGTCTGGATGAAGAGTGGTGGTACATTTAGGCTATCATATTAAACACTGTTTATCTCCTAAAAGCAGTCAATAGCATGCTTAATCAAAGTCAGGACACATGAGATCTATAAACATCTGGAAATCATTTTTCATTCATCTCTTTCCCTTAGATAGGAACATAACCTCACCCTACTCTGAATCGTGGAGAAAAGTGATATGCTAATCACAGAGGCATCTATACTGGGGGAAGAGACACCTCACCTGCTCCTGAGAAGTCTGCCCTTGTCCTTAGTCTCCCAGTACTTCAGAAATGGAAAAGAATGAAGAAACACAACTATAAATGCAAGAAAATCTCGTATTCCTGCTCAGATGGGGTCCAAGAGAGATTGAAACCACAGAAAAATTCCCTCTAAAGATTGGAATTTCCTTCTAAAGATTGTCCTGTGTGAGCAGACAAGTTCCATTTCTCGTGTGTGTGTGTGTGTGTGTGTGTGTGTGTGTCTGTCTGTCTGTTTGTCTGTGTATGTGTCTGTGTGTGTATGTGTGTTGATGGAGATGGAACCCAGGGTCTCACATATTAAGCAAATGTTTTGCTGAGTTATGCTCCTACTCCTAGATTATCACTCTTGAAGAAAAGTAACCAATGAGTCTGTATTCCTGTGTCTTAAATTTCTGCTCACAAATATCTACTTGTGAATCCAGATATCTGCTCCCACAAGGAAGTCTGAATGCCTACTAACTCAGAGTGAAAGTACATTTGGGGACAGGCTCTTAAAGGTGATAATTAAGTGAAAATGAGATCACTGGGTCCTAATCTGTAATAATTGGTATCAGTATAAGAAACAAATGTAGACACAGACTAGTATAAGGGAAGAAAATGTGAAGACAAAGGGAGACGACAGCCAACTAAAAGCCAAGGAAAGAGGTCTCAGAAGAAACCAACCTTTCCAATACCTTGATCTCAGACTTCTAGCCTCCAGGACTGTGAGGAAATGAATTTCCATTGTTTAAATAATCAAATCTGTGGTACTTTATTACACCATCCCTAGAAAACTGTATTTAAGGGTTGACGATCCTTCTGATCAAGCTCTGTAAAGATCAACTCTTTTGCCTTTTCCTTGGCAGAGCTGGGAAGAATGACCAAAGACCTCAAATGTACTCCTGAAATGAAGGATGTCCTTCATAGCCAGCCATGTACGGGAAGAGAGAGAGAGGAAGGGCAGCAGTACAAGCAAACATTTTTTTTTGTCTTTGTATTTAGAAAATGGTTTCAAGATAATTTTATCTTAATAGCCTAAGTGATGAAAATATTTATAGATATTCCCTGGGTGGGCAAACCTGTGGGACAGCCCTGGCAGTGTTTGGATACCTCTGTAGCTACACAGTAATGCTTCATTTTCCTCCAAGCATTACTTTATCCACTTTTCTTTAGGAAATATTTGCCAAGGGGGGAAAATTCTTTCTCCTGGAACTAAATGATTTAGTGCTTGGGAAGCTGTCCAATTAAATGTGGCTCCAAGAATATATTTAACCTTGAAAATGCTTTCATTTCAAACAGAAATGCAGCTTTCAGGCAAGAAAGTAACTTAGTAGCCTTGGAAGAGGTAAGCTAGTCTATACTCTATTCAACAAATATTTATTCAGTTCTTAACATGTACCTGGCACTGTGTCAGATGAGCAGCATTCAGTGCCAGCTGACATATAGAGGAAAAGATAGACAATGAAGGGATAACATTACCTGGTAGGATGGAGATGGTCCCTGGGGTCTGGGAGATCAGAGAATTTTTAGAGGCATTGGCATTGATTGAGCTGACCTTGAGAACTTGTAAGAGTTAAGAGGTTCTAAGGGGAATAAAGGTGACAGCAGAGTTGTGCAAACAAGCAAGCTTTTTCAGAGGCCTGCATAGGAGGTGTGGCTACTAAGTTCTATCCCATTCTGGATGCTTATTGATGAAACTCTACTTGTGTTCAAAGTCTAAGACAGAATTTCCAGGAAGAGTCTTTATGCATCTAGTACTTCTTGCTCTCTCTTATATTTTGTCATTCTTCCCTTGACCCATTTTCTGTTTAAACCCCAGGTTATCTGCTATTTTTATATTGGGTACAAATGGTTGCAATTCACCATCTACACAGTATCAGTAATTGAGTCTATCTCAGGAAGAAATTCTTTTTCAAAAAGAATTTGAGCTTCATTTTATTGTCTCCTGTTCATCTTTCACTTGGTAAGTTTCTTAAATAAGGATTTTCCATACCAAGAAATAGCCTGTGGTTAAGAATTCTTGCTGTTTTTCTTCCTCGATTCTGTGCTGGAGGCAGTTTCCCATCAAAGTGTGAGCACAAAGGAAAACGGACTTTTTTTTTTGTTGTTGCTGCTTAACTTAGAAGCAGTGAGTCTTATTCTTAGCATTCCGAAGAAGCCTTGCACAGCCGGGATCCTGAGAGGCAGCCCAGGATCTCAGGAGGCCTGAGGGAGGATCGCCAAGTGTTAACATTAATAGGCTGCAGCTGGCCCTCCAGAGGAATGTTCAAAGGACTCATTTTCCTGCTTCATTCTCCTCCTTCACCTTCATTGATTTTTTTTTAAGTTTAGATTGCTTAAATCAAATATAGAAAACGCAAATTTGGGTTTCTCACCTCTCTCAAGTCCTTCTGGATGCATGTTGCCACTAGGATGGATTTCAACGTTTCTCTTTTCTGCTCATCAATGTGGGAAGGGGCTGGGTGGGGAAGGGTGTATAGAGGCAAATAGCCAGTCAGAGCTCTTCCAGGGTAAGGCAGGGCATTGTTCCCCTTCTACTTCTCCAAAGTGGAAGAGAACTGCTTCCACTCTTGAGGACTCTTGGATGTGATGCCAGAGTCACTTCAGAAATATGAGCATATCTAGCTGGTGCTGGGTGGGTTGGCCTGTAATCCTAGCTACTCAGAAGGCTAAGGAGGATATCTATATCTGGAGGATCATGGTTAAGGCCAACCTGAGCACAAAAAGTTTACTAGACTTCATCTCCAAAATAATCATTAAAAAAAACAACAACTGGGCTATGTAAGGTCCTCTCCCTGAGGGCTCCATGTAGATGCCCCCACCTCATTAAGTCTCCACCCAGTTACCTGGGTAACCTGCAGACCTGGAGGCAGTTACCTCCCCTTTCCCTGAGGTCACATCCTAATCCACCTGGCCACACCCCTTGCCCCTGCCCTAGATATAAGGCAGGGCTGGGTGGGGGTCTCTCTCTCTCTCTCCCTTCTCTCTGGCCATGGATCATCTTGGCCACAGGCCAGCAGTTCAGTAATAAACTTTCTTTCCTGCCTGAATATGGCGTGGCGTTCTCCTTTACTGGCTGCCTACTTTAAAAACCTAACATATATGGTGCCGTGCAGTTTCACTCACCAGGGTAGACAAGTGGTGTGGAGGTGGAGGTGGATGTGGAGGCCAGCAATGGTATTAGTGAAAAGTGCCATGTGGCGACTCGCAGCAGTTTGGTTCGCGGAAAAAGGGCCGTCAGGATGGGATACTCCCAGAAAAAGAAGAAAAATAGATGGGAATTCTGCCTGTCCTGACTCTTAAGCCCCATCCGAGTTACGGCACCATATATGTTAGGTTTTTAAAGTAGGCAGCCAGTAAAGGAGAATGCCACGCCGTATTCAGGCAGGAAAGAAAGTTTATTACTGAACTGCTGGCCTGGGGCCAAGATGATCCATGGCCAGAGAGAAGGGAGAGAGAGAGAGAGAGACCCCCACCCAGCCCTGCCTTATATCTAGGGCAGGTGTAAGGGGTGTGGCCAGGTGGATTAGGATGTGACCTCAGGGAAAGGGGAGGTAACTGCCTCCAGGTCTGCAGGTTGCCCAGGTAACTGGGTAGAGACTTAATGAGGTGGGGGCATGTACATGGAGCCCTAAGGGAGAGGACCTTACAGTCTGGAGGTGTGGCTCAAGTGTTATAGTTCCAACTGAGCAAGCAAGCTGATAAGGCCCTGGGTTCAAACCCTGGTGTTAGAAAAAAAAACCACGAAATATGATATTATTTGCCATTGAGGTCCTGGGAATAGCATAAAATGGTCTAATAATAAAAATGCTCTGTTTGAATTCTTTACATTCTGAGCTTCTAAATTATTTAAGATCATATGATGAGTAAAGTCATAGAATTTACAGAGAAAATAAAAATATGTTCAGAAAAGTGGAAGCCTTTCTGTAGGACATACTTCTTGAGAAACACAAGATTGTACAGTTTCTTGGAATATAGGCTTCAGACATTTAGCAAGTATTAATTCAGCAAATATTTATTGAACACCTATTTTGCACAATAGTTTGCAGATGATTTAATTGCCTACCTAGAAACTCCAAAAAGACAAAACAAGTTACTATTATTTTGGATATGAGTTTAGTTTTTAGTCAAATTTAGAAGCCATAAATTAAAATGATTCATTAGTATATGTATAATTAAGAACCAATTAGAAAACATAAAATGAAAACAATCACATAGTAATACTGAACCTATAAGATTCAAATGACCTATGTAAAAGCAGCACTAAAATTTAGTAATGGGCATAAAATGAGCCCTGAAACAGGTGAAGGAACATACTGTATTCCTAGGATATCTAATATTCATTCTTCCCAATTGCTACTGGAAGGGTGGCTCATGTGTTAGGAAGCACTTGCCTAGTAAGCACAAGGCCTGAGTTCAAAACAGTCTTCCAAAAGAAATCTTTCTAATTAAATTATAAACTTCCAATATAAAAATCTCAAAATCACACAAGAAAGTTAAGATGTTTTATTTTATGTGTGCAAGAGAAAAATGTTTAAAATTAGAAAGCAAACAAGAAGAAAAAAACAGAGTAAGAGGACTTGTCATGTATAATAGCTAAATGGGTATTATAAGCCTCTCTCTCTCTCTCTCTCTCTCTCTTTCTCTCTCTCTCTCTCTCGGTCATGGGGCTAGCATTCTACCACTTTGAGCCACAGCTCTACTTTCAGTTTTCTGGTGATTAATTAGAGAGAAGAGTCTCATGGACGGAAGTGATGCTGTGGCTCAAAGTGGTAGAGCACTAGCTTGAGCAAAAGAGCTCAGGGACAGTGCCCAGGTCCAGAGTTCAAGCCCGATGACCAACAAAGCAAGCAAACAACAACAACAACAACAAAAAGAGGATTATAGGTATAAGCCACCAGCACTCAGCTAAGCCATTCTTACTTAATGAAGGAAAAATAAAACACTATAAATCATACTACCACCAGTGGCACATGCCTGTAATCTTAGCTACTCAAGAGCCTGGGATCTGAAGGATGGTAGTTCAAAGCCAGCCCAGGGATGAAAGTTTATTAGACTCAACTTCAAAATAACCAGTAAAAGCCAGGTTGGAGGCACAGCTCAAGTGGTAGAGTGCCAGCTGAACGAGCACTCAAGCTGCGCACACACAAAACCATGGTGGTAGTGCAGAATCTACAAATCAAAACCAGTTGGAGAGAGCTCAGTGTTTAGAGGAAATATATAGCTTTAAGTGCATACTTTTGAAAGTGAGAATTATTGAAAAATGACAAACTCAAATGCTGTGGTTTGAATGTTCCTTCTAAATCTCACATTGATAGAGACCTGGAGACAAACAAAACAGAATCAATAATATTATATAATAATATATATATAATTAAAAAATAAAGTTCACATTGGAGCTTAATTCCCAGTGTAACAGTGTTGACAGGTAGGACTTGATTAGATCACCAGGACTCTTGCCTCATGAGAGGATAAACACAGCTGTCAGAGGATGAGTTAGTTCTGTTGAGAGTGAGTTGTTAACCTGAGTTCAGCACCCTCTGCTCTGCTCCCTTTCAGGTTCCCCCTCATCACTTGATGCTCTCTGATGCCAGGACAGTAGGCCCTAACCTGGTACTAGCACCATTTTTTAATTCAGTAGCCTCAAGAATGATGACCTAAATAATCAATCTCTCTCTCTCTCTTTCTCTCTCTCACTCACTGTTTTTCTTGACTAGGGATTGAACCCAGAGCCTTGTGCATACCAGGCAAGTAGTCTGCCACAGATCTACATCCCAACTCTAAATCTATGTACTCATAAGTTACCTTGTCTGTATTGTTCAGATACAGCAACAGAAAATGAACTTCTTTAATGAAACATCTTTAACCCAGGAAACTAGAAGAGACAACAAAATAGACCAGAGTAAGTAAAAAGGCTTTCTAAAGTTACTGAAATTTTCTGTTAATAAAATAAAAAATAAGCTAATGAAACTTGATGAATAATGAAATTTATTTGAGTTTAATAAAACACTTGAGAGAAGAATAATCATAAAAGAGATTGAAAGGCAATCAGAGATATCAACCCCAAATCACACTAGGTCTAGTTAATTTAATGAGTCCTAAACAATGAAAGAATGATAATTTCAGACTATAAGTATGTATTTGAACACATACACACGTACATGTATGAGCTTATCACATTATCTTTTGTGTAATATTCCATACTACAGGCATGTATCTTTTTATTGTACTTTTTATATTTATTAATTTATTTAAAAATAACAATAAGCCCATTATAGATCAATATAATAACATGAAAAGTGATTAACAAACACGTAAAAGAAGAGTGGCATTGTATTACATTTTTGAATATTTCTTTACTTTTACCTTAATCAAAAGCTATGATAGCCTACAATCTGCTATGCTTTCAATATGCAATGATATATTTTAGTTGAAGAAGAATATTTGGCCTCATGACAATACGTAATCAAGAAAAGAAGTGTATTGATAGAATTTTAAAACTATTGTAGAAATATTACTCTGATCCTATGCCAAAACTCACCGGTTAGTACTTTCTTAAAGGTTTGTTACAATATGAAACTTGAAACTTTACCTGTGAACTTTTGTATGCTGTCCACTCAATTATAGTCATTTTATAATTTAAATGTAGCTTTTACTGACACATTTTTTGTAGTATAAACACTAGTTGTTTGTAAAATTTGATTTCATTGAATCATTTCAAATATTTGAAATATTCATCCTACAGTATAAAAATGTCATATTTATTAATACCCATCAGAAAAGTCTTGAAACACAATACTGGGAAGCTGCCAGGATCAGAGAAGATAAAAAATTTTCTAAAATTCTAGGAAGTGGTGCTGTGGCTCAAAGTGGTAGAACACTAGCCTTGAGCTGAAGAGCTCAGGGACAGTGCTCAGGCCCAGAGTTCAAGCCCCATGACCAACAAAAAAAATTCTAAAATTCTAATTTTTTAATTTTGCGTCTTTGAAAGCCCAGATTTTATCATTTGCATTAATACCAGTATTTGTTGTTTTCCTTAAAGTGGTAGGTACACTGTGCTTCATTTTGAGGAAAATATTAGCCAAGTTCAAGACTAAGTTAAGTGCATGTAGCAGACAGACTTTCTAAAGTGGCCTCTATGATCACCACTTAATGATATTCATATCCTGTGATCCTCTTTCTCTGAGCACAGGTACAACCTCCATCTTACTTCTAGGCAACAGAATTTGGCACAGATGACAGGATATACAAGACCTTGTATACATGGGTATATTACCTAAAAGTGTAATGACATCTTGCTAAGGCCTTTCCTTGCTAGCTTTGACAAGACAAACACCTGTGCTGAGGAGGAGTGATCCAGATCCAGCAAGATATTGAGACTTTTAGTTGTTTTTTTGTTTTTGTTTTAGTGCCAGTTCTGGGGCTTGAACTCAGGATCTATGCACTATCTCTGAGTTTTTTTCACTCAAGGCTAGTTAGTACTCTACCACTTGAGCCATAGTTCCATGTCTGTCTTTTGGTGGTTAATTGGAGATAAGGTTTACATGGACTTTCCTGCTTGGGCTAGCTTTGAATGGTGACTCTAGGACTAACTAGGAGTACGGAGGGACCAACACGTGAAAAGATCCTTAGCTTGATAATCCATAAGGAACTAAATACTACCAACAGCCATGTAAACTTGGAAATGGATACTTTCCTAGGAGAGCTTCATATGAGATGCAACATCAGTGACATCTTAGATGCAGCTTTGTAAGGTCCTGAAGCAGAGATCCCAGCTAAGCTATGATCTGACTCTTGACTTATTAAGACTTTGAGATAAAGTGTGTCTTAAGTGACATAACTGTGGCAACAATAAAATCAATAAGTAAATAAACAAATAAGCACCATGGTTAGTCAGTCATCCTTGGAAGTAAAAGTTGTGTTCAATTAACAAAAGTCAGATAGTTTGGGTCTCACTTCAATTACACAAGTGCTTTCCCTCCATCAGACTTGAAGTGCTTTACATACACTACCCATTTCATCATACAGAGTATTTTAAAAGACACATATCAATGGGTAGAGTTAATACAATTAATAACATCATTTGGTGCTTAATATGTAAATAGATGTTTAATAAATTTTAATACTTCGCAGAGTACAATGGGAATTTTTCTCTTGTGAGCACATGGTGGGTATCTAATAGATAAACTACTAGTACAGATCTGTGCCTGTCTTCATCCACACAAGGGCATCAGCAGTTTACTCACCAACTACAGTGTCTTTAATAGTGCAGACTCCCAAAACCATGAGAGTCTTAGAGAACCAGGGGATTGCAGATCATCTTTAAGAATTGAACTAAAGCAATACTTCCATTTTTACAAAAGTACACATCCATATTGGCATCGGTGGCTCTTTCCAATAATCCTGGCTACTCAAGGATCAAGGTTCTAAGCCAGCCTGGGCACAAAAGTCAGGGAGACTACATCTCCAATTAACAAGCAAACAGCCAGGCTAAAGACATAGTTAAAGAGTGCCAGGCATGAGCAAGCAAGCCAGGTGAACTCAAGGCCCTGAATTCAAGCCCCTATCAGAAAAAACAATCATACATAACATAAATATATGTGTGGATATGCATATAATTTACCATTTAGCCTAGACCCATCATCTGCCAACTATATGATCCTGAATGAATGAATCATTTAAACTCCATAATCCTCAATTCCCCCAACTATAAAATAGAAGTAATAAAGTCAACTTCACAGGGATATTAAAGAATTAAATGAGATTCATTTTATATAGCATTTAGCATAAATCCTCACATATATTAACATCTCAATAAATAATAATACCATTAAGTTTTTTAATTTATTTTTATTTTTTTAACAGTAAAGAGTCCTCCCACTGTTTATTAATTTTGACATTCCGTTATTTCCATAAACTCAAAGTAGAAGATAAGCTTTTTGATAAAAGCCATTTCATATATATAATATACAGGAATTTTTAAAAAGTCTGACCATATTATACATACTTTTGGTATGAACAAAAAAATGCAGTTACAAATAATTGAAATTAAACCATCACTAAGTAAGATACACAGGAACTTCACTATATTTCAGGGAAAAAAATCCAAACAATTCTTACTGTGTTAGAAGAATAAAGTACATTTGTCATAGTATACATTATCCTACTTCCCCTTAGACTAGGGCTGTTTAAAATCTTCAAATTAAAAAAAATGGAAAAAAAGTTTAGGTTTAATTATGCCTGTACATTCAGGAATAATCAATCATTGGTTGCATACAATTTTCTCATCATGCAAAAGTCTCAGTTAATTGTCTTCTGATATCTAATAAGTCAAATGAACTACTAAGAACAATTTAATTATCAAGCTGTAAATCAGACAGGTGCAGAAATGGAGCAAATCCATTGTATTTCCTGTCTAAGTACTGTCACTACTTTATCTTCTTCTTTAGGACCAGTAGATATTGACAGTCAAAATGAGAATTTCATTATTGCAGCAAGTGGCAGAATATGTGGGAGAAATCAAGAGTCCATAATGGTGTGACATGTGATCTTTGCCATACTTTAACACAAGCCTTACAATTCTATGCAGAAAGGAGTAGGGAACAAAAGCACAAGGTTAAGACAGGTATATAAAAGAAATGCTGTGAACAATACCTAAATTATATTTATTGTTTAAAAAAAATGCTGTGATCTGATATCTGCCCCATGTGTCAAAAAAGCCATCAGAGCAGACATTAGTGCAAGTTTAACTTGATAATTTATTTGTGGAAATAAAAAGGCTAGTTTTGATGAGAAGTGTTTCAATCCTTTCCTTGTAAACACACACAAAAAAACTTAATGGGAATTTTAAAGGTTTCAGGCCAGAAAAATGCATGAGTAACACTTACAATCCTTCTCAATTAGACAAATCAAACTGAAGGTAAGTGTTAAAATACCTTTCAGCCTGAATATTGATCCAACTATACATCCTGTTTTCCAATTGGCTTTTAATTTAAAAAATTAAAAAGAAACAACTCCTATAAAGTTTTTATAAGAGGTATCACACATCTAGAAGATGATGAAAATAACTTAGTCCCCTTCCCCCCAAAAGACATTTTAACCTTTAAAGCATAAAAAGCAATACAATATCTTATACAAATTAACCAGTGTTCTTACAAAAGTAAAGCAGGTTGGACTAAAGATGTTACACTAAATTTGTGGTGAAGTACGAGGCACAAGAATCTATGCATTTTCATCTAACCTGTCTCAAAGGTTACCATTTAATTCTTGGCATACATAACTGGTAATCTATTTTGGTACTTGAGTTATGAATTGTGGAAAACAAGAAGCAGTGTATTATACTAACAGGATTTGTATTTGACCAACAACTGTAATGTTGGATACATGTCTTCTATGAATCTTGTGATTTGTTTTGTCGTTCGTCACTTGTAGCAGATCCTTGATTTGAGTCTTCAATATTCATGCTTTCTCCATCTGTCTCTGACATTTCTTCATCTTCCTCATCACCGTGTAGGTCTTTTGAAATTAACTGTCTAGCCAGTTTAATATTCAGTCCTTCATTGTAGTGGAGCTTCCTTTTCATTTCAAGTTGTCGCTTTTTTTCTTGCTCTTCAGGCGAAAGGTCATTTTCTTCTTTTTCACTGCTTTCTTGTTCCTGAACCCCATACTTTGGCTGTGAGCCTTCAGCAGCAGCTAATTTCTTAGCTAAGATATCTGGAGTCATGGCTTCATTCGCTTCTGAATCACTATATGCATCTTCATCATCACCTATCATACTATGGTAAGGAGTGCTTGGTTTATCTATTTTCATTAAACCATAGTCCTTGTCTGCTGGGAGATACGTAGCCAGGATGTTCATTTCATCCCACTTCTGAGACTTTTTACTCAGTTCCTCGTCCACGTTCGAGCCGGGCTGCTGGGCTGAGGCCACCACAGCGGGAGCCGCCAAGGTCTTGTTCTTCAAGATTCCTTTGATGGGCCGGTGCGAGGCCGTGGACGCCGCCATGGCTGGTCACTGGGGCGGTCTGTTCAGGGTCGCTGCTGCTGCTCCGGGTCAGGAGAATGAGGGTCGGGCATTGACCGAGAGGCAGCCTCAGAGCCCGTGGTTGCGCAGAGCGACTGCCGGCGTCGTCCAACCACCGCGACGCCACAGCCCACGCCGCGCGGCGGGCGGCCCTTCGCCGCCGGCTCTACACCCGCG
The DNA here is from genome assembly GCF_023159225.1 of Perognathus longimembris pacificus. Taxonomy (NCBI): domain Eukaryota; kingdom Metazoa; phylum Chordata; class Mammalia; order Rodentia; family Heteromyidae; genus Perognathus; species Perognathus longimembris. The sequence continues at coordinate 28,035,618 of NC_063170.1, read as the reverse complement.
GCCCACACCGGAGGCCGACCAATTGCCCCAGCGCCTGAACGACGCGGACCCCAGAGCCAAGCGGGCCCGCCCTCTCGCGATATCTAGGGCGGGGGCAATTTTTTTTTTTTTAAGTAAACCAGGAAGCTGTGTTTTTAGAATAAAAAGCTATCATGGCCTCTCAATTGTTTTTTACAATTAAAACCACCTGGCCCAGTTTGAAATCCTAAACTATTTTGCAACAACTTTTATTCATGTTTTGACAGCATAGTTTTTAATACAGAAGCTATTGAATTAAAGTATAATCTCTGACTTGCTACTAGATTAAGGACTTAGTTCCTGTAGTCATTACTTTGGGTACCAGTTAAGCTATCATGAAGACTGTCACGTTTTCTGATCCAACTGTGCTTCTACAGGTTGAATACTTATGATAGTTCAAATTTTTAACTGGGTATTGTTTATACTGGTAAATAATATCCAATGTATCTCTTGGCTGATTGTGTAGTTTCAAAAACACAAGTTTAGAAAAAGGCTGAGCAGCATATCCAGCCGAAGTGCCTGTTGAAGTGGATGCAGAGCGCACAGGAGGGCGGGGCGGCAGCACCCGCTCTGGTAGGCGTACCCTGCACTGGTGGGCGGGGCCACAGCAGTCACCCCCTACACAGGAGGGAGGAAAGAGCTACAAACCAAACCTGAGAAGCCATCCAGATCTCCAGATGCGCCAATCACAAAGAAACATAACTCAGTTCATCAAAGGGCAAGCCAACTCGCCAGCTCCAAAAAGCAGCACGGCTGAAGAGGAGATGGAGAATAAAGCAAATGAGGCCATGTTAACAGGAATAATCGAAAGCGTCAGAAATGAAATGAGAAAACAATTCCAGGAATTTACAGCGGAAATCTGGAAGGACACCCAGGAAGCCAAGAAAGAAATGGAAGCAAAACTGGATACAATGCAAGCCTGCTTTAAAGAAATGGAAGCAAAAATGGATACAATGCAAGCTGTCTTTAAAGAAAATCTCCACATCCTGAGAATGGAAATGCATGAAAAAATAGATTTAAAATACAACTCTTTAAAGGAAGAAATCTCCACGATCAGAGCTGATATGACAACCATAAATAGCTCTCTGACATCCATAAACTCCGCAATTGAAACCATAACACAAAGAGTGGACCACATAGAATCCAGAATCTCTCGCGTGGACGATGAAGCAGCTGACAACAACCAGAAAATGACCACACTCCAAGAAAAGGTGAAGCTTCAGGGAAGACTAATCCAGGAACTAATGGACAAAGACAAGAGATATAATCTGCGCATAACTGGAATAGAAGAAGGAGCCGAATATCAGAACAGAGGGCTTAATCATGTTCTCAATAAAGTTATTGCAGAAAACTTCCCCAATCTCACAGGGGACCCCATCCAGGTAACCGAAGCCTATAAGACACCTGGCAGGCCAGACCCCAGGAAAACCACCCCAAGGCACATAATATTCAAGACTACAGACCTCAAGATTAAAGAGCAAATTCTGAATTCAGCCAAAGCGAAGAAGGAAACTTTTTTCAATGGGAAGAGGATTCGAATAACATCTGACTTATCCACACAAACTTACCAAGCTCGAAGTAAGTGGAAGAACACCATCCAAGTACTTCAGAATAACAATTTACAACCTCGGATCAAATATCCAGCGAAATTGGAGTTCACATTCGAACGGAGAACCAGATTTTCCCACACCAAAGAGGAGCTAAAGGAGTATGTGAATAAAAAACCAGCCCTACAGCCAATATTAAGAGGGGAACCCCACCCAACAGAGATCGTAAAAGACACACAGACAGAATCAGAAAGAAACTTCAACAGCCAAAGTCCAGCAGAACGACCAGCTCACTAAATACAAGAAGAAAAAAAAAAGAGGAAAAAACAGCCCAACAAGAAAATGGAAGGAGAAAAAACACCCTTATCCTTGATCTCCTTAAATATAAATGGCTTAAACTCCCCGATTAAGAGGAGCAGACTGGCAGAATGGATTCTCAAACAAAAAGTTGACATCTGCTGTCGACAAGAGACCCACCTTACAGCAAGGGACAAAAACTGACTTCGAATAAAAGGATGGAGCAATATCTACCAAGCAAATGCACCCACCAAAACGGCAGGTGTAGCCATTCTGATCTCAGACAAGCTGGACTTCTCTTTAAAGTCCACTCAAAAAGACAAAGAAGGACACTACATATTAATACAAGGAAAAATCCAGAATCAAGAAATCACGGTGATAAATGTATACTCACCGAACAAAAGAGGCCCGACAAATGTCAAGCAAATTCTCACAGAATTACAGAGCAAGATAGACGCAAACAATCATAGTGGGTGACTTTAATACTCCTCTCTCTCCAAGAGACAGATCCAACACCCAGAGGATTAGTAAGGGAGCTGAGGACCTAAATAACACCGTTTCCCAAATGGATCTAACAGACCTATATAGAACCTTTCACCCTACAGAGACCCAATACACCTTCTATTCAGTAGCCCATGGATCATATTCCAAAATAGACCATGTCATAGCCCACACAAAGAACCTCAGCAAATACAAAAGTATTGACATCATCCCACGTATTATATCTGATCACAGTGGATTTAAGGTAACCCTCAACAACAAAGGAAACCACAGACACTATACACACTCTTGGAGGCTAAACCCCACGCTGCTATCCAACACTTGGGCCACAGACCAAATTAAAGATGAAATCAACGAATTCATAAGCCACAATGACAAAGAAAACACATCACAAAGAAACCTATGGGACACAGCTAAGGCAGTACTGAGGGGCAAGATCATTGCACTCAGCACCCACATTAAAAGAATGGAAGCAGAGCAGGTTAATACCCTCACGGTGAAACTAAAACAACTGGAGAAACAAGAAATGACAGAATCTAAAATGACTAGGAGGGGAGAGATCACAAAGATTAAAGAAGAGATAAATCTGATTGAAAATAGAAAGACCATGCAACAAATAAATAAGACTAAAAGCTGGTTCTTTGAGAAAATAAACAAAATTGACAGACCCCTTGCAAGACTTACAAAAAAAAGAAGAGAAGAGACTCATATATGTAAAATCAGGGACTCCACCGGAAAAATTACAACAAGTACACACGATATTCAAACAATCATAAGGAGCTATTTCCAAAACCTCTACTCAGCAAAAAACAATAATTTTACAGAAATGGATCAATTCTTAGAGAAGTACAAACTGCCCAAACTGAACCAAGAAGAAATAAATCAACTAAATAAACCAATAACTTACAGTGAGATACAGGAGCTAATCAAGAACCTCCCTACTAAGAAAAGCCCAGGCCCAGATGGATTCACCAACGAATTCTACAAAACCTTTAGTGAGGAGCTAATTCCAATACTCCTCAAACTCTTCCGCAAAATAGAAATGGAGGGAGAAATTCCAAACTCATTCTACGAAGCTAATAGCATACTCATTCCCAAACCAGGCAAAGACCCAACAAAAAAAGAGAACTACAGACCAATATCACTAATGAACACAGATGCAAAGCTGCTCAATAAAATATTAGCTAATAGGATCCAGAAACTGATCAAGAATATCATACATCATGACCAAGTAGGCTTCATCCCTCAGTCACAAGGATGGTTCAACATCCGTAAATCAATCAACGTAATTCACCACATAAGCAGAACTAAAATCAAGAATCACATTGTTATCTCAGTTGATGCCCAAAAAGCCTTTGACAAAATACAACATCCATAACTATTAAAAGCTTTGGAGAGGGGCTGGGGAGATAGCCTAGTGGCAAGAGTGCCTGCCTCGGATACACGAGGCCCTAGGTTCGATTCCCCAGCACCACATATACAGAAAAACGGCCAGAAGCGGCGCTGTGGCTCAAGTGGCAGAGTGCTAGCCTTGAGCGGGAAGAAGCCAGGGACAGTGCTCAGGCCCTGAGTCCAAGGCCCAGGACTTGCCAAAAAAAAAAAAAAAAAGCTTTGGACAGAATAGGAATAGATGGAACATTCCTCAAAACAATAAAAGCCATATACAGCAGACCAACTACTAATATCATATTAAATGGAGAGAAACTTAAATCATTCCCCCTAAACTCAGGAACAAGACAAGGATGCCCACTCTCCCCACTTGTGTTCAACATAGTGCTGGAATCCCTAGCCATAGCAATAAGGCAAGAGGAGGACATCAAAGGGATCCACATCGGCAAGGAAGAAATCAAGTTATCCCTATTCGCAGACGACATGATCTTATATCTGACGGACCCAAAAAACTCAGTACCCAAACTCCTACATCTAATAAACCAATTTGGCAAAGTAGCAGGATACAAAATCAATCCACAAAAGTCAGCAGCTTTTCTGTACACCAGCAATAGACAAACAGAAAAGGAAATTATGGAAACAATTCCATTTACAGTAGCCAAAAAAGAATAAAGTACCTAGGGATCAACTTAACCAAGGACGTGACGGACCTATTCAATGAAAACTACAAAAATCTAATAAAGAAAATCAAAGAAGACACAAGGAGATGGAAAGACCTCCCATGCTCATGGGTAGGCAGAATCAATATAGTGAAAATGGCCATATTGCCCAAATTGTTATACAAATTCAATGCAATCCCCATAAAAATCCCAGCCACATTCTTCACTGAAATAGAGAAACCAATCCATAAATTCATATGGAACAGCAAAAGACCTAGAATAGCCAAAGCAATTCTAGGGAAAAAAAGCAGTGCAGGAGGTATCACCATACCAGACTTCAAGCTCTACTACAAGGCCATCATAACAAAAACAGCATGGTATTGGTATAAAAACAGATCGGAAGACCAGTGGATTAGAATTGAAGACCCAGAAATAAAACCACACTCTTACAGCCAACTGATATTCGACAAAGGAGCTAAAGACATACAATGGAATCAACATAGCCTCTTCAACTACTGGTGCTGGGAGAACTGGGCAGCCATATGCAGAAAACTCAAAGTAGACCCAAGCCTATCACCATGCACCAAGATCAACTCAAAATGGATCAAGGACCTCAACATCAGACCTGAATCCTTGAAACTACTGAAGGACAGAGTAGGAAAGACACTAGAACTTATAGGCACAGGAAGGAACTTCCTGAATAGAGTCCCAGGGGCACAACAAATAGGGGAAATACTCAACAAATGGGACTACTACAAATTGAAAAGTTTCTGCACAGCTAAGGTCATAGCCACCAAAATAGAAAGACAGCCAACGATGTGGGAAAGGATATTTACCAGCACAGCAACAGACAAAGGCCTGATATCGGTCATCTACAGAGAACTCAAAAAACTAAGCCCCTCCAAGCCCAATAAACCTATTAGGAAATGGGCAAAAGAGCTAAAGAGAGACTTCACAAGAGAAGAGATAAAAATGGCAAAGAAACACATGAGGAAATGCTCAACATCCCTGGCAGTAAAGGAAATGCAAATAAAAACAACCCTGAGATACCACCTCACCCCAGTTAGAATGGCCTATACTCTGAACTCAGGAAACAACAAATGCTGGAGGGGCTGTGGGGAAAGAGGAACCCTTCTCCATTGTTGTTGGGAGTGCAAATTAGTACAACCACTTTGGAGCACAGTATGGAGGTTTCTCAAAAAGCTCAATATAGACCTACCCTATGACCCAGCCATACCACTCCTAGGCATCTATCCTAAACAGCAAAACCCAAGATATCAAAAAGACATTTGTACTTCCATGTTTATCGCAGCACAATTCACAATAGCCAAAATATGGAAACAACCCAGATGCCCCTCCACAGACGAATGGATCCAAAAAATATGGTACTTATACACAATGGAATACTACATAGCGATTAAGAATGGTGAAATATTGTTATTCGCAGGGAAATGGTCAGAACTTGAACAAATAATGTTGAGTGAGACAAGCCTAGAACACAGAAAACAAAGGGGCATGATCTCCCTGATATATGACTGTTAACAAAGGGAGACGGAGAGACAGTAGAGACCAAGTCTGTGAATACTGTATATGTTCTTGATGCATTGTATATTGCATATATGTCAACCTGACCTAGACAAGAGATAGAAAAACAGGTCGTAAGATATCACAAGAAATGTACACACTGCCCTACTATGTAACTGCACCCTCTTTGCACAACACCTTGTAAATAAATTTATGTCCAATCAATAAAATAAAATAAAATAAAATAAAAAGGCTGAGCAATAACAGAGCTATCGGAAGATCTAGATTCAGGATGAAAATTTACTGGCTAGGCAGCAACTGGATTTGATGTTGGATTCGTGTAGTGTTGACTTGTAGGCTTGAATGCAGCAGTAATACCTAGACTGAGTGCACCATTCTTTACTCCCCTTGAATATGAGCTGGGATTAACTCTATTTGAAATATTTGAAATTGCTGGTTTTGAACTTGCTATCTCTCCAACAAAGATTAGTTCTTCTTCTTCTTCATCATCATCATCATCATCATCATCATCATCTTTAATTTTCATCAGCCATGGCTCTAGCTCTTCTTCACATTTCATAAAAAGTTCTGCCATGTCTAAATTGTCCTGAGTGGAGTCGGCTCGGCTTGACTGTAGCCCTGAAAGGGGAGCTTATTATACTTTTTTTTGGGGGGAGGGGGTTGGTCCTGGGGCTTGGACTTAGGGCCGGGGCACTGTCCCTGAGCTTTTTTGCCCTACTGCTTGAGCCACAGCTCCACTTCAGTCTTTTTTTGATGCTTAATTGGAGATAGTCTCATGGACCTTTCCTGACATGGGCTGGCTTTGAATTGTAATCTTCAGATCTCAGCCTCCTGACTAGCTTGGATTTACAGGCTTGAGCCACTGGTGCTGGGCTTTTATTACACTTCTTATTGTACCTTTTTATTCTGCTTTGCCAGTATTGCATATTTACAAATTGCAGACTGAGGACAATCGGAGGTTGCACAAGTCCTTCAGTGCAATTTTTCTAATAACAAGTGCTGGTGGGGCTGGGAATATGGCCTAGTGGTAAAGTACTCACCTCATATACATGAAGCCCTTAGTACCACATATATAGAAAAAGCCAGAAGTGGTGCTTGAGCAAAAAGAAGCCAGGGACAGTGCTCAGGCTCTGTGTATAAGTCCCAGGACTGGCAAAAAAACAAAACAAGTGCTGGTGTGGTTACTCTGTATCACATTTTAGTAATTCTCACAACATGTCAAACCTTTCCTTTATTATTATATATCTTACTGTAACCTGTGGTAATCTTTAATGTCATTGTTACAATTGTTTCAAAGTGCCTCAAACTGTACCCATATAAGATATCACACTCCCTTGATAAATGTGTATATCCTCACTGCTTCTCATCTTTCTTTCTCTGCTCCCTGAAATGCCACAACATTGAAATTAGGCCAATTAATAATCTTACAATAACCTCTAAGTGTTCGAGCAAAAGAAAGAGACACACATTTTACTTTAAACCAGAAGCTAGAAATGATGAAGCTTTGTGAAGAAAGCATGTCAAAAGCCAAGATAGGCAGGAAGCGAAGCCTCATGTACTCATTAGCCAGGTTGTAAATGTGAAGGAAAAGTTCTTGGAGGAAATTAAAAGTGTCACTCCAGTGAGCACAAGTTTGATAAGAAAGCACAACAGTTTTATTGCTGATACAGAGAAAGTTTTGGTGGCCTGGAAAGAAGAGAAAACTAGCGGTGATGTTCCCTCCATACAAAGCCCTCACTCTACCGTTTTGTGAAGGCTGGGAAGGCTGGCAGAGGCTGGTCAGGTGACTTCAGGAAAGTCACCATCTGTGTAACATAAGGAGCCAGGTGCTGCTGTGGAAGCTGCAGCCAGCTACCAATGACCCAGCTCAGGCCATCTGCGAAGATAGAAAACACTTCCCACTGGATTTCAGCATGGGCAGAGCAGTCTTACTGGAAGAAGATGTCTTCTAGGACTTTCAGAGCTAGAGAGAAGAAACCAATGTCTGGCTTCAACCTTCCAAAAGGTGGCTCATGAAGCTGGTGGCTTCACCAGGAAGCCAATGCTTGCTTACAAGTCCAAGAATCCTAGGGCTGGAATAATTATCCAGAGTGAACTCTGCTTCTGCTCTGTACATGGAACAAGTTCTGGGTGACAGCCTATCTGAGTAGCAAGGTTTTCTGAACATTTTAAGCACACTAGTAAGGTGTACTGCTCAGGAAAGGAAATGATTCCTTGCAAAGTATTTCTGCTCAATGGCACTTAAGAACTTTGGCAGTGCTGTTAGAGTTCAAGGTCCTCACATTTGTTCAGCAAGCACTCAACCATCTAAGCTACACCTCAGTCCTTTATGCTTTCATAGTTTTTCACAGAGAAGCCCAAGTTCTTTGCCTGGGCAGGCCTTGGACATAATCCTCCTACCTACAACTCCCACATAGTTGGGATTATAGGCTTGCACCAAGATACCTGGCTTGTTTGATGAAATTGGGATGGGAAGTATTCACTAACTTTTTGCCCGAACTGGTCTCAGACTGTAATCCTTCTGATCTTTACCTCTCAAGAAGTGTCACAGTCCTGAGTGGGTGTCACCACACCCACCAAGAAAGTGGTTTCCTGAGATGGAGTCTCTTCCTGGGGAAACACTATTGGAAGGGCCACAAGGACTCAGAATATTTCATAAACGCAAAAACTCGCTTGACAAAGTAGAAGGCTTTGAGAGCACTGACTCCAATGGTGAAAGAAATTGTATGGTGGGTAAAATATTACCACCTAGCACCACATGCTACAGAGAAATATTTCATAGGAAGAAGAGAAGAGTCAATAGATGCAGCAAATTTCACTGTTTTTTTTTAATTTTTATTTTTGGTATTTTGTATGTGTCCAAGAAAGGAAAGGAACACATACAGTGTTTTAAAATAAAGCTTTATGGTTTACAAAGCTTTTCTTATACATATTTTACTTCATTTTTGCTAGCATTCATTAGCTGTCAAAGAAGATTCATTATGATATTTTCATAGAGGTGGACATTTATTTTTATCAAATACATCTTGCTGTTATATTCCCACAACCTCCTGCCCCTTTGTCAAATTTTATGATACTGTTTTCATATATATATATATATAGTATATATATAGTATATATGTATATATATATATGTGCTATACTTCAGTCATGTTCACCTCTAGCCTTTCCCCTGCATACTACCTATCTCACAATCATGTCTCATAATACTGTTGTTATTGTCATTTTAGATATAGATTCTGCATATGAGTGGACAAATCTATCTACCTTTTACCACTGGGCTAATCTTGCTCCATACTGTTGTCTTATTTTAAGAAATTTCCACTCCAACCTTCTTGAACCACTACCTGATGAATCAGCTGTCACCAGTTGGTGGCAAAGCAAGGCGCTCTACCTGCAAAGAGATTGACTTGCTGAAGACTGAGTCAATTACCAGCATTTTTAGTAATAAAGTATTTCTAAGTGAAGGAAAGTACATTGTTTTTAAGACATAAAACTATTACATATTTAATAGACTAAAAATTAATGTTAACACAACTTTCAAACACATTGGGAACATAAAGAATTCCTGTGACTGATTTTATTTCAATTAGCTACACCTTGGAGGTCTGGAACCCAAATCTGCAATGTTTCCTAAGAATGCCTGTAGGCAAAGAAAGACATTGAGTTGGATGCCAGGAGCTCACACTTGCAATCCTAGCTACTAAGGAGTTTAAGGTCAGGAGGATCACAGTTTGAAGCCAGATCAGGTTCTCTTCAATAAGCCAGAAAAAATCAAGGGTAGAAGCATGGCTTAAGCTGTAGAACACCAGATGAGTAAGTTGTTCCTAAGTTCAAATCCTGGTACAAAAATAAAAGTCACCCAGGGCCAGTGGCTCACACCTGTAATCCTAGCTGCTCAGGAGGCTGAGATCTGAGGATCATGGCTCGCGGCTAGCTGGGGCAGAAAAGTCCCCATGATACTCTAACCGTCAATTAACTACTCAAAAACTGGAAGTGATGGTGTGGCTCAAGTGTTAGAGCACTAGTCTTGAGAACAGGCTCAGGGACAGTGCCCAAGCCCTGAGTTCAAGTCCTGAAAATGAGACACACAAAAAATGTCAGTATCACTTGAGAAAACAGATGAAAGCTGGAAATGTTGGCTGGGACAAATCAATAAAAAAATGATATTGAATCCATCCTACCATGAAATTAAGTAGAGTTTATGATGCCTAAGGACACCTGTTATTAATTGATCAAAAACAAACATCATTTTATTATTTCAAACAATTCAGAAAGAAAACAGTTTATAAAATCAACACTCATTTGTTACTTCAAAAGGTCTCAGAGGTAAAAGTAGGGAGAGAAAAATCCCTCAATTTGATCAACGGTGTGCATCAGAAGGCCTGTATCAAGCAGCATGCCTAGTGGTGATATATTCCATTCAAGTTGGGAATTAGGCCAAGGTCTATCCTAACATTATGGCTGTTTGCAATGGGAAGATATATAGAACACTGGGAGCAAATATGGGAGATAGGGAGATGAACTAGGCAGAGCATTCTTGAAAAGGGGTTAATGGGGAGAAATATAACTCCAAGTTGAGGCTGAGCTTTCTGGCCTGGACACCTGGCAGGGGCTGGGGGTTGTTGGTGAGATTAGAAGCACAGCAAGAGCAGATCTGAGGGGACCAAGAACAAACATTGGACATGTTCCAGAGTCCTATGGCAATGTCAATTCAAGAAGAGAAAGATACTAGAATTTGAGAGAAGTTGCAGATGAGGACAGAGGGGAAGCCAAGCCAAAGATGATACAGGTAGCCTCAGGAGAAGCTGAGACAGCCCAGTAAAGCAGGTGGACATGACGTTGCTATCATGCTTCAGCTGGAGTTAATGATGCATTGGTCCCAAGCCTTCTGCTCTCAGTTGGTCAATGGGAGTGGGGAGACTCCATCTCCAGTCCCTCTCCCCATCCTCCTTTTCCCTGGCTGACTCTTGATTTCCCTCAAGACTCAGCTCAGCTATCAATGCTTTCTTCTGTGATCAGCCATAGAAGGCTGAGTCCAAAGAGGCTTCCACAGAGTCAGCAATCTCCCACATAAAGTTGGGCTCTGCCAAAATGTTGTGTGGTAAGCAATTGCCCACTCTCAGTGGCTCACAACACATCATGTTTCATTTCTCACACTGAGCTGTGTCAGCTGGGGCTGCCCTAAAGTGAGCTGCAGGTGACTGGCCTGCACTCTGAGTCTCTTATCCCAAGAGTTACTCTTGGCTTTGAGGTGGCAGAAGTATGAGAGGTCAAGCCACGTGCAGGTACATTTCCAACCTTAATATGCCATAGCAGAGCACATGGCCAAGCCCACAGTCAAAGGCTAGGGAAATACACTACACAAATCCATAAGGCTAGAAGGACATATACTCCACAGGAATGGAGAGTGTTGGGGATCACAATCTGATCCTCCACATTGCCATGGAACTTGAGGGCATCAGCCCATTTATTTATGTGTTTGTCCATGGACTCTTAGTACCTATTGCCTCTGCAGTCTGACCACAGTACATATTCTAGGGGTATAGTAGCAACTGACAAGCAGCTGCTGAATATAACTCTGAGCAGACTGGGCCCAGGAACCAGTGGAAGGTTCTATCAAGGAAGTGGCTGTACATCACTTTGACAATAAATATGAAAAAAAGGAAGAGGCAAGTGATCATCATCTGAGAGATGCTGAGACTGGAAAAGCCACTAAACTAGAAAGACAGCCAATCATAGAGGAAAGGCTCTTCACCAGCACAGCAACAGTTTACAAAGGTCTAATATTCGTCATCTACAGAGAACTCAAAAAACTAACCCCCTCCAAACCCAGTAAACCAATTATTAAATGGGCAAAGGAGCTAAAGAGAGACTTCACAGGATAAGAGATAAAAATGGCAAAGAAACATAAGAGGAAATGTTCAACATCCCTGTCAGTAAAGGAAATGCAAATAAAAACAACCCTGAGATACCACCTCACTCCAGTTAGGATGGCCTATACTCTGAACTCAGCCAACAACAAATGCTGGAGGGGATGCGGGGAAAGAGGAACCCTTCTCCATTGTTGGTGGGAGTGCAAATTAGTACAACCACTTGGAGGACAGTACGGAGGTTCCTCAAAAAGTTCAGCATAGACATACCCTATGACCCAGCCATACCACTCCTAGGCATCTATCCTGAACAACAGGTCTCAGGATATCATAAAGACATCTGCACATCCATGTTTATCACTGTACAATTCACAATAGCCAAAATGTGAAAACAACCTGGATGCCTCACTACAGATGAATGGATTGAAAAAATGGGGTACCTATACACAATGGAATACTACATAGCGATTAGAAATGATAAAATATTGGTATTCGCAGGGAAATGGTCAGAACTTGAACAAATAATGTTGAGCAAAACAAGCCTAGAACACAGAGAACAAAGGGGCATGGTCTTCTTGATATATGACTGTTGGGTGGGGGGGAGGACAGTAGAGACCAGCTCTGAAAAACAACAAACTTCTTTGCAAATGGGTCAGCGACTTTACATTATGTATCTAAAACCAAACAACTACTAAACATAAAAAGGTCTAGAATAGGGCTGGGGATATGGCCTAGTGGCAAGAGTGCCTGCCTCATATACATGAGGCCCTGGGTTCGATTCCCCAGCACCACATATACAGAAAATGGCCAGAAGTGGTGCTGTGGCTCAAGTGGCAGAGTGCTAGCCTTGAGCAAAAAGAAGCCAGGGACAGTGCTCAGGCCCAGAGTCCAAGCCCCAGGACTGGCAAAAAAAAAAAAAGGTCTAAAATAGACCTATCAGTGGATCACAATAGCTCAACAGCTATGTACACAAGATCATGTAAGATGAGGATAAGCAAAAACAACTCCAAGAGAAGGGACACAGGAGGATTCTATTGTTGACATTACCTTTAAAGTTCTAGGTGAATTTCCTTTGGCGTACCCTAGGTGGTTACTGTATATGATTTCGGTACACTGGGTATTGTATATATGCCTACCTGATCTAGGGAAGGGAAAGAAAAATGAGGGTGTAAGATATCACAAGAGATGTACTCACTGCCTTATTATGTAACTGTACCCCCTTTGCACAACACTTTGTCAATAAAATTTAATTAAAAAAAAAAAAGAAGGTAGCTGAGGAGCCACACTTGTCCTCTTCTCCCCCTGGATCCAGAATCCTGGCTTGTGACTTGGGCCCATCAACTGATGGTCTCAGCAGATTTTAGCTGAAGAGAGGAACACACATTGGAGCCTGCTAGGACTTGAGAGGGAGCACAGCACACAGAGGGAGTGTGCTTGCACTAGTGCAAGGGTTACACACACAAGATCCACTGATATTCCACCATATCAAGGTGTGCTGCTCCGTAGTGGCCTTAGATGTTACCCTGAGTCCTCAGTGCTCTTCCAGTGACTTTTTTTTCCCTTTGCTTTTCTAGCTTATTTTTGTTGCTACTACTTGTTATTTTGCCATTTTTTTTCTTGTGTTTGCTCTTCTATGACTCTGGGTGTGTAGTATTGGGGGATAGAATGAAGAAGCCCAAAGAGGCTGAAGATAGGCTTTAACTCCTGATCACTGGTCATCTCTGCCTCGTGGGGCTTCTTAGATAATTGCACCTCAAAGAACATTTGACCAATTGTTTTTCCAAATTTCAGTGATTCACACACCCCCTTCCTGATATTTGTCAGGTCTATACAAGAGCACCTTTTTATAACTGCATTACTATTTGCTATAACAGTTTCTTTAAGTTGACTAGATTTTGTTTAAATTCTTTGATTTAAAGCATAATTTCCAATGAAAAATCAGAACAATTTGATTTAATTAAAAACAGATATACTAACCACAACATAATTTCACTTCATCCCAATAAGAATGGCCATCATATAAAAACAAACTAAATATTACAAGGGCTGAAGAGAATGAGAAGGAAAGGGAGCCTACTAATTGGTGGGATATAAATGAGTACCACCATATAGAAAGCAGTGTGGAGGGTCGTCAGAAATGAGAACTGTAAATATGGTATGACTGAGCAATCATATCACTGGATGCACACCCAAAGGAAATGACACTGACATGTGAAAGAGACACCTGCACCCCATGTTTATTGCAGCTCTGTTCACTAAAGATAGAAAAAGATGTGGTATACACACACACACACACACACACACACACACACAGAGGAATATGATGCTGCCATATGAATACTCAAGTTTCAGTCATCTGTGATAGCACAAGTAGAACTGGAGAAAATTATGTTCAGTGAAGTAAGGTAGACACACAAAGATGAGTACCCATGACCTCATTCATGTGCACAATTTGAAAACGTTAACATTGGTTGGGTGCCAATGGCTCATACCTGTAATCCTGGATACTTGGGAGGCTGAGATATATTTTTTCTTTATTGTCGAAGTGTGGTACAGAGGGGTTACAGATTCACATTTCTTGTTCTACTTGTTACCTCCTCCCTCATTTTCCCTCCTTCCCCTCCTCCTTCCCCTCTTCCCCTAAGAGTTGTGCAGTTGGTTTACACCAAATGATTTTGTAAGTGTTGCTTTTTTTTTTGGCCAGTCCTGGGCCTTGGACTCAGGGCCTGAGCACTGTCCCTGACTTCTTCCCGCTCAAGGCTAGCACTCTGCCACTTGAGCCACAGCGCCGCTTCTGGCCGTTTTCTGTATATGTGGTGCTGGGGAATCGAACCTAGGGCCTCGTGTATCCGAGGCAGGCACTCTTGCCACTAGGCTATATCCCCAGCCCAAGTGTTGCTTTTTGAATGGTTTGTCTTTTGGTTCTTTGGCTCTTGATTTTTGTATTCCCTCTCCCTTCCCCAGTTCTAATACCCGTAAAAGTATCTGGAGTATTCAGATGAGATACAGTGGTAGCGAGGGTACAGCCACAGGAAGGGAATACAAGGGAAACAAAACTAAACAAGCCAATGAAACAAACAAACAGACAAGGAAAAGGAAAAAAAAAGTACGCGTTCACATGGCATGTTGAAAATAATTACAACAGTGGTATAACTCTTGTTTCTGTAATGTGGAGTTCATTTCACTTGGCATCATCTTATGTGATCATATGGGCGCAGCTATTGGGGTATTTTGATCTTCTACCATGACTAGCCTAATCATGTACTAGCTATTCCTTATGAGGGATACCATAGGGTTTATGTTTCTTTGGGTCTGCCACTTCATTTAGTATGATTTTTCCAGGTCCTTCCATTTCCTTACAAATGGGGCAGTGTCATTCCTTCTGATGGAGGCATACAATTCCATTGTGTATATGTACCACATTTTCCTGATCCAATCATCTACTAAGGGGCATCTGGGTTGGTTCCATGTTTTAGCAATAATGTTGTGCTGCGATGAATGTAGTTTTGCTGGTGGCTTTAGTGTGGTCTTGCTTGTAGACTTTTGGATAGATGCCCAAAAGTAGGGCTGCTGGGTCGTAGGGGAGCTCTATGTTTAGCCTTCTTAGGAACCTCCACACTGCTTTCCAGAGGGGTTGAACAAGCTTGCATTCCCACCAACAGTGTAGTAGGGTTCCCTATTGGCCACATCCTCTCCAGCATTTGTTATTGTTAGTTTCCCTGATAGCGGACATTCTTACTGAGGTGAGCTGGAATCTCAATGTTGTTTTGATTTGCATTTCTTTTATGGCCAGTGATGTAGAGCACTTTTTCATGTGACTCTTGGCCATTCTCATTTCCTCTTCAGAGGAGTCTCTTTTTAGGTGTTTAGCCCATTTGTTGAGAGGGCTGTTGGTTTTTTGATTATTTGTTTTGGAGGAATTTAATGTTTTGAGTTCTGTGTATATTTTAGATATCAGGCCTTTGTTCGTTATATGGCTGGTAAAGATCTTTTCCCAATCTGTGGGCTTTCTATTTATCTTGGAAATTATGTCCTTTGCCCTGCAGAAGCTCTGCAGTTTGATACAGTCCCACTTGTCCAGTCTTTCTTTGATTTGTTGCATTTCTGAGCTTTTGTTGAGGAAGTTTCTTCCAGTGCCAAGGAGTCCTAGAGTTTCTCCTATTCTTTCTTGTAGTGTTTTCAGGGTATCTGATTATATTTCCAGGTCTTTGATCCATTTAGAATTGATTTTGGTGCAGGGTAATAAATAGGGGTCTAGTTTTAGTTTGTTACAGGTGTTGACCAGTTTTGCCAGCACCATTTGTTGAAGAGGCTGTCTTTGTTCCAACCTATATTTTTAGCTTCTTTGTCAAAGATTATGCATCTGTAGGTCTGCGGGTTCATTTCTGGGTCTTCAGTTCTGTTCCATTGGTCCTCGGGTCTGTTCTTGTGCCAGTACCAAGCTGTTTTTTTACTACTGTAGCTTTGTAGTACAACTTAAGGTTTGGTATTGCTATTCCTCCTGTACTGTTCTTTCTCCTTAGGATTGTTTTTGCTATTCGGGGTTTTTTATTGTTCCATATGAATTTCTGAATTGCTTTCTCTATTTCATTGAAGAATGATTTTGTAGATAGCTTTTGGTAATATTGCCATTTTCACTATGTTAATCCTCCCAATCCGGGAGCATGGAGGTTTTTCCATTTCTTAAGTTCTGCCTTAATTTCCTTTTTCAGGTTTTTAAAGTTCTCATCATAGAGTCCTTTCACTTCGTTGGTTAAGGTTATTCCTAGGTATTTTATGTTTTTTGAGGCTATTGCAAAAGGTGCTGTTTTTCTGATTTCGAGGCTGAGATCTTAAGATCACAGTTCAAAGCCATCCTAGGCAATAATGTCTGTGAGACTCTTATCTCCAATTAACCAGCCAAAAGCCAGAAGTGGAGTTGTGGCTTAAGAAGTAGAATTCTAGCCTAAAATGAAAAAGCTAAGGGACAATTCTCAAGACCTGAGTTCAAGCCCAAGTACTAACACTTATATGCCACTCCCCCACCACACAAACACATAAATGTTGGCCTTACCAGGCACAGTATTTGATTTTGGTACCTTGGGTATTGTATATATGTTTGTCTGAATCAGGGAAGGAAAGGGGAACATCAAAATGTTGACACAAAGGATAAAGGGCAAACCAATGCAACAGAAATACTTATAAGACAATATGTAGTAAACCAACTGCAAGTCACTTTTAAAAGATGTAACTGTAGTAATTTTGAAAAAATATTTCAGACCACTATTGTAAGTGCAAAACCAGCATTGGTGTACTAAAATAATACTTTAGAATAAATGTACAACAATCACAATGATGCTTTCTGAGCCCCATAAGTATTTATCCCTCTTTTGGAAAACACTGCACTAGAGAAATGAAACCGACTATCTATATTAGAAAGGGGGGATCTTAGAACTCTGAGCCAGAAGAGGCTTTGCATGTGCCTAGGGAGTGGTTTGCAAGCTTTTCCTCTCACTAACGTTGCCCATGGGCCATCCTCTCTCTTATTATTATGTTTTGCTGGACATGATCTATAAAATAGCAGAAAGCATCCTTTCCTGAACTCTCCTTTATTTTTTATTTTCTTTCTGTGCCAGTGCTGGGGCTTGCACATGGGGCACCACACTTTCACTATTCTTTTCACTCAAGGCTCTACCCCTTGAGCCACACCTTCTCTTGCAGCTTTTTGATGGTTAGTTGGAGATAAGAGTCTCATGGACTTTCCTGCTTGGGCTGTCTTCAAACTGCAATCCTCAGATACCAGCTTCCTGAATAGCTAGGATTACAGGGGTGAGCCATTAGCACCGCTCTCCTTTATTGTTTTGGTGGCAACAAAGCTTCCCTAGAACCCAGACTGGAAAGTTCCACTCAAGCCCCTTCTTCCTTCTGTATTATGCTTTCCCTTTGCACAGAGAAGCACTTAAATGTCCTTTTGCTCACCCCACCAGCAACCAAAGGGAGACAGAAATATGTCCAAAGTCAAGCAGTGGAGGGTAGACTGTGGAGAACCTGCCCTGCTTTGTGATTAGGGCACTTCAACACTGGCTAACACCCAAGTTCCTCATCAAACCTGAAATGCCATGTAGGATGGAGGCTGCAAATAATACCCCCATGAGGCATTGGCTTTCTTTCAGAAGCACATCAGTCTGGGTCTCCAGTTATTTTGATGCCAGGAGGTGAGCGGTTTTTAAAGAGCAGCTGTTGTTTCTCTCTGCATGTGCCTGCATGCCTCACTCTGTCCTGCCTCCCCCATGGTCTTCCTGAGACTCTTTCCCTGAATATCATTTTTCCCCTTTCTCCTGTGGACAAAGGCTCAACATGGAATTGATCCTGTGCTCTTGACCTTTTTCTTTCCTCACTTGGCTGCCTGAGACATCAATGGTAAACATATTCATCTCAGCTGGGCCAAGTGCTGTCCTGGTTGTCACTGCCAAGTTCCTTGTGTGTCGTACTATTATCCAGTTCTGTGTTCAAGGGCAACTGCAGTGTCAAGCCTTAGAGAATTTGCTGAATTGACTAGAGGCAAACCCAATCTTCTCTAGAGGTGAGTAAACCCCTGATTCCACTCTAGTCCTGCTGTTTCATGTGGGACTCCTTGTAGCTTCAGTTTCTCCATTATAAAGAAACCATCTGAATTTCAAGCTCATAGGGGATGGTTAAGACCAAAATTGGAATAAGCATGAACACCTTACAATGAAGGGTGGTATTTTTGCTAGGCACCTGGAAGCCCTTCTTTAGGTGGCTGAGCAGTTTCCTTTGAGAAAACCTTTTGAATATTGATTCATTTATCCTCTTTGTCCAAATCTTTAAATGCCAGCAAGAGATTTTATGTAGATTTTATGTAGGTGAGGAGGTAAAGTAATGTATATGCAAATTGAACCCTGATTAGATGTAAAATGTTGCCTGTCTTTTGAGTGTGCGTATTTTATTTGAGGGTTTTGTTTGCACATTAGACTCACAAAGTGTGATTTACATCATTGGCCTCACCCTGTCTTATTTGCCTTAATGTAATTGTCTGTTCAGATCCACTGATGGTGAAAATTGCATTTGTCTTTATAAGTGAAGAGTCTAAAAATGAGAAGTTCAAAGAAGGCTTTAATGAGGCTTTAATGCAGGAAACATACATTTATTTATTTATTTTAGCTCCTTTGAAATAGTCTTATCTCCTGGAATAGGATAATCTCTTTGCAGAACACCAAAATGAATATCTCAAGGTAACCCCTAATCAGGAAGTTGGATATATATATATGCATATATGTATTCATTCAAAATACCTCTTTCTGTTCAACAGTATTCTTGGATAAGCTTGGAAGATTTGAGGATTTTTCTGAGAAATCAACAATGTGCACTTTGGGCTGAACACAAAGCTCTTGCTTTGCTGAAATGCTGGCATTAGGAAATGCCCCTCTATTGGGGACGTACAGGAAACCAGAGTTTTGATGTGAGGATGGGACTTACTATAGTATAAACAGACTCTCTTAGTTAAGATTCAATTTTGAGAGCACATATTTATAAGGGTCTTAACATTCATTTTCTGCCCAGCAAAAACATTGGGTGTGTGGTATAATTTCCTTCACTAACTTTCACATGGGATTTTGGGCTCTTACATGAGTGAAGGTTTGCCAGATTACATAAAGTAAAATCAATAGTGAATGCTTCTTTTAAGCCATGTGGCAGATTTGGGCTCAAGCCTCCAGGTGGACTGGGTTATGTGGATTCCTCACACAGCCCTCTGGGGTGGGCTCTGATTCCCTGTGGTTTGAAGCAGCTAAGTAACTTTTCTCCAGGCTACCCAGCTTCTAAATGAAGAGGTGACATGTGAAGACAGGTGTGTGAATTTCAGCATCTGTAGATGTGATCAGTTTCAGGTGTTTCCAACATGGCAGTATCATAGTCTCCTGCAAAGCTTTTGGAAATTGGTGACACTTTTATGAAGTGTCATGAATGATATGGCCTAGAGATGGGCATAGTCAGCTTTGGGTTAAGAACCATGTCCAAAACTGCTATGTTGTAGCAGCTCACCTTGCTTCCAGCATAACCCTGGGACACTTGGCACAAGATGTAGGTATCCAGGCTCCACTCAGAACTCCTGAGTTGGAATCAGTAAAACTAACGAGGAAGAAGAACATGAAACTAAAAATACTCACAGTTGATCTGCCAATTTGGAAAGTTCCATTACTGTATATAATTAATGCATGTTAATAATCACATATAAAAGTACCTGGGAAACTCATTTGCAGAATGCACTTACTCACGACTGTGTATCTCATGACTTGGGATCAGTTACTCATGACTGTGCATCTGAAGGTGTTTAGCAGAAATGTTTTGGGTGAATTGGGAGGTTCATATGCAAAGTTATTTGTGAGATTTGTTGTGGAAAAAGCCCTAGATTCCTTTTATGCTTCTTCTCATCAGCTGACCAATCCCTGACAAGTTCTTTCTTCTCTATGGATCTCGATTTTCCCACTGACAAATCAAGAGTGGCCAAGATATCGCTTTCTGGGCTGTATATCTTTCAGTAACATTAATATATTTAGTTGAGACACCTTTATAAGAAACATCCAAATGATATAGAGCAGGTTCATCTTCTCTGCCAGTTCAAGAACAAAAATGCAGGGAAGTACTTAAAGTAAACAGACAAGTGTATGGCCACAATAGCTCAATAGCTATTCACATATTATCACACAAGGTGATGCTAAACGAAATGACCTCCAAGATATGGAAACAAGTGGTTTATCATTGTTATTGTTTTTAAATGTACTATGTGAAATTATTTATTTTTTCTTGCATTTTTATTCCCTATAGTTTGGCCCCTGTTGTCATTGTATTTGATTTTGGTGCCCTGGGTATTATATATAATATATACTATATATAATATAATATATATACATATATATGCATATATATGTTTATCTGAATTAGGGGAGGAAAGAGGAACATCAAAATTGTGAGACAAAGAATAAAAGACAAACCAGAGCAGCATTCATACTTACAAGACAATATGTTGGAAATTAATTGTTTGACTGGGGGGGCGGACTGGGGAGGAGGGAGGAGGGAGAAAAATGAGGGAAAAGGTAGTAAGTTTGACAAGAAATGTACTCACTACCTTATGTATATAACTGTAACCCCTCCATACATCACCTTGACAATAAAAATGAAAGCAAAAAGAAGAGAAAAGAAAGAAGAGTTAGTAGGCACAGTCTTTTCTAGAAGAGAAAGGGGGAATTCTGAATGAGAAAATTAGAAGCTTCTGTGTCTAGGCTGGCCAGATACTGGGTTCCTAGACTACTTCCTCTTGGAGGAATGTGTATTTTCCTTTCTTAATCAGTGGTCATACAGAGCTGGAGGCCTTTCAGACTGGATCCCATGTGCCTGGGAATCAGAGTATGGTCCCTTCTCATTGGACTCCTCCCACCTTAGAGCAGGAGGTTAGAAGTGGGAGGAGGTGCTGCCTTCCCCTTTGTGCCTGGCTTTTCCTAAGGATATGTGCCAGTTTGGGAACCCAGAGTTCAGGGCCTGCCAGAATAAGAAAGGTGACTTTTACAGTGCCATCATCATCTACCATGTTGGCCTTTGCCTCTGTTGCCATTTTCTACCCCCAGCTATCTAATCTCACAAGAAAGTGCTTCAGGCTTTGATATAGATCCCTCAGTACTTCTTTTGTTGTTGTTGTTGTTGTTGTTTTGTTATTTTCAGTACTTCTTAAGGGATAGCAACAGTATCATCACCCTCTGTTTCCTCACCAAGCCCACAGCCTTGTCTTCAAAGCCAAGGTCAAGCAGGTCTTCCTGTAGGTGTGAACAAGCACTCCCAGCTCTGGAAGCATTTTAACAGTACCAAAGTCACCACCTTCTTCTTATTTTTATTGTTATTTTATAGGTGATGTAGTTACAGTTACATAAGTCAGGCAATGGGTATATTTTTAAACAATGTTACTCCTTCCCTTGCTCTCTCACTGTTTTTCCTTCTGCATGTGTTTACCCTTTAGCTCACCATTTCTGTGCTCGTTCCTTATCCTCTCCAAGTAGATAAACTTACAAACAAGACAAAACATACAGAAAATAAAAACAGCAACAAGAGAAAGACAAACAACAAAAACACCCTTTTGTGCTGGGATGTAGCTCAGTGACAAAGCACTTGGGTAGCAAGTACAATATCCTGGGTTTGATCCCCAGTACCAAAAAAGAAAAGACAAAAAAAATACAGATAAAAAAAGCCCAAACAAAAAACCCTGTTGTTTCTATTTCTTGGTGTTTATTTTCATAAGTATCGTTTTATATGATCATAAGCACATAACTATTGAACTTTTGCGATCCTCTCCTAAGAATATCCTCCTTTGGTCTGACTGTGTGAATGTCTTGAGTCCTGTATAACTTATCATGTCCAAGTGTATTTTTGTCTTTTATCATCCAGTGTGTTTATGTGTAGATTTATAGGCACATTCTAGTAATGACAAATGAGGGAAACCATGCAGCCTATGTTTCTTTGAGTCTGGCATAGCTACCACCTTGGCAGCTTGGTTTGCCAATAGGGTTCTCTAGACTCATCAGGCAACTGATGCTGGGAAGCAGACCCAGAGCATTGGTTTAGAGTCACTGTTTTGATTCAGGGCCTAGTTCATTTACTGAGTGGCCTACTTTGGTGCTCACCATACAGCCGAAAACATGCTCCATAACTACATAGCGCCCATCTTATGCTGAGTTGGATACTTGCTAATGTCTTCTGTAACTGCTACACTGTGGGGCTGTGGGTGGTGATGAGGGCCTGGTGCCAGGAGCTGACACTAAGTACACTTGAGCAGTGGTTATGGAAGGACAATCTGCAAAACACAAGAAGGCAAGCCTTCATTAAGGGCTGAGGGTCAATGTCTTCAGAGGCCTGGGACAAGTCTTGGTGCTGCTCATGTAGTTGCTAAAGAAAGTCAGCAAAGTATCTCTTCAATAATACCAGAACCTAGAACTCAGCCCTTGTGGTGTCCTTCCTATGGACCCAGGAAACTGGCACAGGTCTAACATCACCTCTCCCTTCCAGTTGATTTTTTTCTTTAATAGGTTTTCTACATGATCTTGGAGATAGACCCCAACACCTAGATCTTATATGACCTTGAATACCTATGGATCTGGCCTTTTCTGATCGATGGGAAAGATAACATCAGGCTGTAGCCCTATAAAATTTGTGAAGACTGAACGAATTGGCACAGGTAATGTTCCTAGAAGAATCCCCACGTGCACTAAATCTTTCACATGTCAGTTTAATGTCATCATCATCTTTTTCCTCATCACTCATATCATTTATTGACTTTCACCATTAGCAACCCACCAAGGGGATCATCCTAAACAGAAGCACCTCTGTGTATGGAATCCTGTTCTCTATGCAACCCAACATAGAGCAGTCTGACTTCAGGTAGAACAGTTAGTTATTAGGGAACATTGACCTTTGAGAAATCCCAATTGTCTGTCCTGGACAGATCATGTCTGTAGAGGGCCGGAGAATGGTCTAGAAAATTGCTCATCATCATGCTTGGGCACTTGAACTGAGGGAGGCAGGTGATGATGTCATTGCAGGTCCACAGGTGAGGCAGCTCCACTATGCTCACCTCATGTCCAGATTCTGCCTGGTAGAACCCAAGTTATGTCTTAGCATTTCTTTAAAACAAAGGACTCGGACATCACATTTATACTTAAGCACTAATACATTGTTTTTACTTTAGCATAATCAATTATTTTCATTTATGTATTATCCTGGTCATTCTACTACACAACAATAAAATAGAACACAGAGCACTGAAACAAAAAAAAATCGTGTTCTTTTTTTTCTTATGTTTTGGTTGATTCCCTTCTATCCTGCCTCCCCACTTGTGGTGTACATGTGTAAATGAACGCATGAAGAATTCACAGCCCATTGGACATGATTCTTAAGGCTTAGCTAAGTGTGTTCCCTGCCAGGAACTTAAATGTGGCCAACCAGGAATTAAGGCATCAAATAATACTTAATTTCACTTCTCTCTAAAAATTATTGAATTCCATTCCCAACAACATTTGTTTTTGACTCACTCTTTTTGAGGCAGTTCAAGTGGAAAAAAGAAATAGCTTAGATGCAAATAAGAGAGCCTCCTTCAAAAACAACAAAAATCTTTCACTAAGTGAAAGAGATGGTCAGCTTTTTTTCTTATTGTTGGTAGTGGGTTTTTTCCCCATATACATTACTTAGCATAATGGTTATCCAGTATGTTTGGTTTTTGTTTTAGAGATTGCTTTTTTCATCCCTCTTAGGAGAGTGTTTTTAACTCTGTGTAGCATTTTTGTTTTTACTTATCTAGTGATTATTAAGTATAAGAATTTCTTTTGATGAGAGATTCTACCTTGAATGGTCTTCTCAACAAGCAATTTTCTGGAGACATTGTATAAACTTATTCAGAAAAAAAGTAATACACTTGTCTCTGGGTCCTTAGTAGTTCACCCTAATAAGTCCCTGCTGATATGAGTCCAATATGAACATCTCTCTGTTCCTGATTTTTAAAAAAATGTAATGACTTTTCTGCATGACCTTGGAACTACTTGGACCCTTACTCAGAAGCTACCTTATAAAACTGGTGAAGATTGCATGAATTAACATAGATAACATACTTAGAAGAATTCCTAGCATATACAAACTCTCCTTTGTCATCATCATTCATCATCATCAATCCAAATGGTTTGTGGACTTTCACTGTAGTCTTTCAAGGGGATAATCGTAAGCAGAAGCCCCTTTGTACATGATCCTATTAATATAAGGTGGTTAACAAAACGCCTCACAGTAAGCCTTTTATAAATGCTAACTGTAAGTCCAACTGGAGTTCCTGCTTTCAGCCTATCCCTTTAGGGAGTCTCAACAGTACCAAAAAAAAAAAAAAAAAAAAAAGATAAAAGCTAAGTATGCCCCCACTACCATTATATCTTATCTGAATACCCTGGATTCTATTTATATGGGTATTAGAACTGGGGAAGGGAAAGGGAATATCAAAATTGGAGACATAGCACAAAAAGACAAACCATTTCAAAAGCAATACGTACAAAACCATTTGGTGTAAATCAACTGCACAACTCTTGAGGGTAAAGGGAAAGGAGGAGGGGGGAGGGTTGAACAAGAAATGTACTCACTGCCTTACATATGAATCTGTAACCCCTCTGTACCATGCTTTTTTTTTAAAATTTTTTTTATTATTAATTGAACGTAAAATTTTTTTTACAAGGTGTTGTGCAAAGAGGGTACAGTTACATAGTAGGGCAGTGTGTACATTTCTTGTGATATCTTACAACCTGTTTTTCCATCCCTTGTCTAGGTCAGGTAGACCCATATGCAATATACAATGTATCAAGCACATATACAGTGTTCACAGACTTGGTCTCTACTGTCTCTCCATCTCCCTTTGTTAACAGTCATATATCAGGGAGATCATGCCCCTTTGTTTTCTGTGTTCTAGGCTTGTCTCACTCAACATTATTTGTTCGAGTTCTGACCATTTCCCTGCGAATAACAATATTTCACCATTCCTAATCGCTATGTAGTATTCCATTGTGTATAAGTACCATATTTTTTGGATCCATTCATCTGTGGAGGGGCATCTGGGTTGTTTCCAAATTTTGGCTATTGTGAATTGTGCTGTGATAAACATGGAAGTACAAATGTCCTTTTGATATCTTGGGTTTTGCTGTTTAGGATAGATGCCTAGGAGTGGTATGGCTGGGTCATAGGGTAGGTCTATATTGAGCTTTTTGAGAAACCTCCATACTGTTCTCCAAAGTGGTTGTACTAATTTGCACTCCCACCAACAATGGAGAAGGGTTCCTCTTTCCCCACAGCCCCTCCAGCATTTGTTGTTTCCTGAGTTCAGAGTATAGGCCATTCTAACTGGGGTGAGGTGGTATCTCAGGGTTGTTTTTATTTGCATTTCCTTTACTAGCAGGGATGTTGAGCATTTCCTCATGTGTTTCTTTGCCATTTTTATATCTTCTCTTGTGAAGTCTCTCTTTAGCTCTTTTGCCCATTTCCTAATAGGTTTATTGGGCTTGGAGGGGCTTAGTTTTTTGAGTTCTCTGTAGATGACAGATATCAGGCCTTTGTCTGTTGCTGTGCTGGTAAATATCCTTTCCCATATCGTTGGCTGTCTTTCTATTTTGGTGGCTATGACCTTAGCTGTGCAGAAACTTTTTAATTTGTAGTAGTCCCATTTGTTGAGTCTTTCCCCTATTTGTTGTGGCCCTGGGACTCTATTCAGGAAGTTCCTTCCTGTGCCTATAAGTTCTAGTGTCTTTCCTACTCTGTCCTTCAGTAGTTTCAAGGATTCAGGTCTGATGTTGAGGTCCTTGATCCATTTTGAGTTGATCTTGGTGCATGGTGATAGGCTTGGGTCTACTTTGAGTTTTCTGCATATGGCTGCCCAGTTCTCCCAGCACCAGTAGTTGAAGAGGCTATGTTTATTCCATTGTATGTCTTTAGCTCCTTTGTCGAATATCAGTTGGCTGTAAGAGTGCGGTTTTATTTCTGGGTCTTCAATTCTAATCCACTGGTCTTCCGATCTGTTTTTATACCAATACCATGCTGTTTTTGTTATGATGGCCTTGTAGTAGAGCTTGAAGTCTGGTATGGTGATACCTCCTGCACTATGTTTTTTTGCCTAGAATTGCTTTGGCTATTCTAGGTTTTTTGCTGTTCCATATGAATTTATGGATTGGTTTCTCTATTTCAGTGAAGAATGTGGCTGGGATTTTGATAGGTATTGCATTGAATTTGTATAACAATTTGGGCAATATGGCCATTTTCACTATATTGATTCTGCCTACCCATGAGCATGGGAGGTCTTTCCATCTCCTTGTGTCTTCTTTGATTTCCCTTATTAGATTTTTGTAGTTTTCATTGAATAGGTCCGTCATGTCCTTGGTTAAGTTGATCCCTAGGTACTTTATTCTTTTTTTGGCTACTGTAAATGGAATTGTTTCCATAATTTCCTTTTCTGTTTGTCTATTGCTGGTGTACAGAAAAGCTGCTGACTTTTGTGGATTGATTTTGTATCCTGCTACTTTGCCAAATTGGTTTATTAGATGTAGGAGTTTGGGTACTGAGTTTTTTGGGTCCTTGAGATATAAGATCATGTCGTCTGCGAATAGGGATAACTTGATTTCTTCCTTGCCGATGTGGATCCCTTTGATGTCCTCCTCTTGCCTTATTGCTATGGCTAGGGATTCCAGTACTATGTTGAACAGAAGTGGGGAGAGTGGGCATCCTTGTCTTGTTCCTGTGTTTAGGGGGAATGATTTAAGTTTCTCTCCATTTAATATGATATTAGCAGTTGGTCTGTTGTATATGGCTTTTATTGTTTTGAGGAATGTTCCATCTATTCCTGTTCTCTCCAAAGCTTTTAATAGGTATGGATGTTGTATTTTGTCGAAGGCTTTTTGGGCATCGACTGAGATAACAATGTGATTCTTGATTTTAGTTCTGTTTATGTGGTGAATTACACTGATTGATTTACGGATGTTGAACCATCCTTGTGACTGAGGGATGAAGCCTACTTGGTCATGATGTATGATATTCTTGATCACTTTCTGGATCCTGTTAGCTAATATTTTATTGAGGAGCTTTGCATCTGTGTTCATTAGAGATATTGGTCTGTAGTTCTCTTTTTTTGTTGGATCTTTGCCTGGTTTGGGGATGAGTATGATATTAGCTTCATAGAATGAGTTTGGGATTTCTCCCTCCGTTTCTATTTCGCGGAAGAGTTTGAGGAGTATTGGAATTAGCTCCTCACTAAAGGTTTTGTAGAATTCATTGGTGAATCCATCTGGGCCTGGGCTTTTCTTAGTAGGGAGGTTCTTGATTAGCTCCTGTATCTCACCGTAAGTTATTGGTTTATTTAGTTGATTTATTTCTTCTTGGTTCAGTTTGGGCAGTTTGTACTTCTCTAAGAATTGATCCATTTCTGTAAAATTATTGTTTTTTGCTGAGTAGAGGTTTTGGAAATAGCTCCTTATGATTGTTTGAATATCGTGTGTACTTGTTGTAATTTTTCCTGTGGAGTCCCTGATTTTACGAATATGAGTCTCTTCTCTTTTTTTTTTTGTGAGTCTTGCAAGGGGTCTGTCAATTTTGTTTATTTTCTCAAAGAACCAGCTTTTAGTCTTATTTATTTGTTGAATGGTCTTTCTATTTTCAATCAGATTTATCTCTTCTTTAATCTTTGTGATCTCTCCCCTCCTAGTCGTTTTAGATTCTGTCATTTCTTGTTTCTCCAGTTGTTTTAGTTTCATCGTGAGGGTATTCACCTGCTCTGCTTCCATTCTTTTAATGTGGGTACTGAGTGCAATGATCTTGCCCCTCAGTACTGCCTTAGCTGTGTCCCATAGGTTTCTTTGTGATGTGTTTTCTTTGTCATTGTGGCTTATGAATTCGTTGATTTCATCTTTAATTTGATCTGTGGCCCAAGTGTTGGATAGCAGTGTGGGGTTTAGCCTCCAAGAGTGTGTATAGGCTCTGTGGTATCCTTTGTTGTTGAGGGTTACCTTTAATCCACTGTGATCAGATATAATATGTGGGATGATGTCAATACTTTTGTATTTGCTGAGGTTCTTTGTGTGGGCTATGATGTGGTATATTTTGGAATATGATCCATGGGCTGCTGAAAAGAAGGTGTATTGGGTCTCTGTAGGGTGAAAGGTTCTATATAGGTCTGTTAGATCCATTTGGGAAATGGTGTTATTTAGGTCCTCAGCTCCCTTACTAATCCTCTGGGTGTTGGATCTGTCTCTTGGAGAGAGAGGAGTATTAAAGTCACCCACTATGATTGTGTTTGCATCTATCTTGCTCTGTAATTCTGTGAGAATTTGCTTGACATATGTCGGGCCTCTTTTGTTCGGTGAGTATACATTTATCACCGTGATTTCTTGATTCTGGATTTTTCCTTGTATTAATATGTAGTGTCCTTCTTTGTCTTTTTCAGTGGACTTTAAAGAGAAGTCCAGCTTGTCTGAGATCAGAATGGCTACACCTGCCGTTTTGGTGGGTGCATTTGCTTGGTAGATCTTGCTCCAGCCTTTCATTCGAAGCCTGTTTTTGTCCCTTGCTGTAAGGTGGGTCTCTTGTAGAGAGCAGATGTCAACTTTTTGTTTGCAGATCCATTCTGCCAGTCTGCTCCTCTTGATCGGGGAGTTTAAGTCATTTATATTTAAAGAGATCAAGGATAAGGGTGTTTTTTCTCCTTCCATTTTCTTGTTGGGCTGTTTTTTCCTGTTTTTTTTTTTTTTTTTTTTTCTTGTCTTTAGTGAGCTGGTCTTTCTGCTGGACTTTGGCTATTGAAGTTTCTTTCTGTTTCTGTCTGTGTGTCTTTTACGATCTCTGTTGGGTGGGCTTCCCCTCTTAATATTCGCTGTAGGGCTGGTTTTTTATTCACATACTCCTTTAGCTCCTCTTTGGTGTGGAAAGATCTGGTTCTCCCTTCGAATGTGAACTCCAGTTTCGCTGGATATTTGATCCGAGGTTGTAAATTGTTATTCTGGAGTACTTGGATGGTGTTCTTCCACTCACTTCGAGCTTGGTAAGTTTGTGTGGATAAGTCGGATGTTATTTGAATCCTCTTCCCATTGAAAAAAGTTTCCTTCTTCGCTTTGGCTTAATTCAGAATTTGCTCTTTAATCTTGAGGTCTGTAGTCTTGAATATTATG
This sequence comes from Perognathus longimembris pacificus, assembly GCF_023159225.1. Lineage (NCBI taxonomy): Eukaryota > Metazoa > Chordata > Mammalia > Rodentia > Heteromyidae > Perognathus > Perognathus longimembris. The sequence goes on along the minus strand of NC_063170.1, from coordinate 28,006,075 downwards.
TGCCTTGGGGTGGTTTTCCTGGGGTCTGTCCTGCCAGGTGTCCTATAGGCTTCGGTTACCTGGATGGGGTCCCCTGTGAGATTGGGGAAGTTTTCTGCAATAACTTTATTGAGAACATGATTAAGCCCTCTGCTCTGATATTCGGCTCCTTCTTCTATTCCACTTATGCGCAGATTATATCTCTTGTCTTTGTCCATTAGTTCCTGGATTAATATTCCCTGAAGCTTCACCTTTTCTTGGAGTGTGGTCATTTTCTGGTTGTTGTCAGCTGCTTCATTGTCCAGGCGAGAGATTCTGGATTCCATATGGTCCACTCTTTGTGTTATGGTTTCAATGCGGAGTTTATGGATGTCAGAGAGCTATTCATGGTTGTCATATCAGCTCTGATCGTGGAAATTTCTTCCTTTAAAGAGTTGTATTTTAAATCTATTTTTTCATGCATTTCAATTCTCAGGGTGTTCAGATTTTCTTTAAAGGCGGCTTGCATTGTATCCATTTTTGCTTCCATTTCTTTAAAGCAGGCTTGCATTGTATCCAGTTTTGCTTCCATTTCTTTCTTGGCTTCCTGGGTGTCCTTCCAGATTTCCACTCTAAACTCCTGGAATTGTTTTCTGATTTCATTTCTGACGGTTTAGATCATTCCTGTTAACATGGCCTCATTTGCTTTTTTATTCTCCATCTCCTCTTCAGTCGTGCTGCTTTTTGGAGCTGGTGAGTTGGCTTGTCCTTTGATGAACTGAGTTATGTTTCTTTGTGATTTGCGCATCTGGAGGTCTGTGTAGATCTTCCCTCCCTTCTGTGTAGGCCTGTCTATGGCAGCAGGTGCTGTCACTGTGGCCCCGCCCACCAGTGCAGGGCACGCCTACCAGAGCGGGCGCTTTCCCCGGGGCCCCGCCCTCCTGTGCACTGTGAGTCCCCTACAACAGGCACTTTAGCGGGGTCTGCCTCCCAGAGCGAGCCCTGGGTTGTTGGGTTGTGCTTGCGCCCTCCCGCGAGTCCGTTGGGGGGGAAGGCAGTATGTGTGGGGCCCAGTGGGATCGACTGTCCGGGTGTGGCTTGGCACCCTCAGACCTCGCCTCCGCTGTGAGGAGGGGGAACGAGATCAGGCTCAGGTGTCCCTGCTGGGCTGGTATTGCCCACCAGCACCTGTGATTTTAGTTGTAAGAGTCCGCAAGGTCTAGGTGCCTCGGGCGGGGCTTGCCCTGCCGGCCGTCCCCCGGCCCCTGTTGGGAAGGGGGCGGGGCCGGTTCTGCCAGTTCAGGAACCTTTGGGGGCTTGGGGCTGTTCTGCCCTTCCCCTGCTAGACTGGCTTCCCAGCGCCTGATGGGAGCTTCCCGCCTGATTTGGGGGTTCTTTGTTCCCACGGGAGTGGGGAGGGGGAGGGAGGGAGATATAGCTTCTTTGTCGGGCTTGGGTCTCCCGTTGGGGGAAGGGATTATGGGGGACTCAGTTTTGCTGCTTTGTGTGTGTGTCCCGCGCCGCCGTTGGCCCTTCAGGGGTTGGCGAAGTGTCGTGGTGGCTTCCCCCGTTCCCTCTTTCTGCCGCGCTGGGTTCCCTTGTTCGAATCCGGTGTGGACCCGAACTTCTCGTCGCTGCCGGGTGTGTCTTGGTCCGCACCCTGCCTTGTGTCCGTGGGGTCTCCCGCTATATGGATTCTGCACTCCTGGCAACCTGTCTGCTGATCGCCGGGTTTCCCTTTCCCAGCCTGACCCTGTTTGGGCCAGGGTCGGCTGGTGGGGGGATGTGCCCCGGTGAATCTCCGGGTCCGTGTCGGTTTTCGGTTCTTCTTTTTTGTTCCTTTTTGTTTTCCTGCGTTTCTCCACTGCTTCTGGATGCTGGTTTTGCTGGGTTCTTGGTGGAGTGTTGGGTGTTGGAGTTCCCAGTTCGCTATTCAGTTGGTGCGAGTCAGGGTGCCTCCCTATTCTTTCGGCGCCATCTTTCTCCTTCCTGTACCATGCTTTGACAACAAAGAAAAATGTTTAATTAAAAAAAAAAGAAAAATGTTTGGAAGTGGTAGATATGTTTGCTTTCTTGATTATGATAATGTATCATTGCTGAATGTGCAAGTGTGAACTGATAAAAAGAAACATTTGATGTATACAATTTTTGTGTATCAGCCAGGGCACATTAACTTGAAAATAGAATGTTCATATTACCTCAAAACTATGATCACATAGCTAAATTTTAAGAATCAACTGACAAACAGATGCATAGATGCAGCTTCCCAGATTCAAGAGATTTCATTTAGAGATTTTCATCTTAAAAATCGAGAGCTGATAGACTTGATATTTCAAAAAGATTCAACAAAATGAAGTATGGAAAATACCTAATAAAGAAAGCAATGTCTGTTTAATTTGAAAATACATTCCATGTCTACTCAACTTTGAATAAAATGTAAAACTTAAAAGAAAAAAGCTAAGCATGGTGGCTCATGTCTATAATCCTATCTACTTGGGAGGCTGAGATCTGAGGATTCTGGTTTGAAGCCAGTCTTGGCAGACAAATCTGAGGGATTCTTGTCTCCAGGTATCCAGCAAAAAGGTAGAAGCTGAGGTGTGGCTCAAATGGTAGAGTACTAGCTTTGAGTTTCCAAGAGCATAAGGCCTCCAGTTCAAGCCCCAGTGCTGGCAAGCAGGCAGGAAAACAGACACACATGCATGCATGCGTGTGTGTGTGCGTACACACAGACACATCAGCCAATACAAAGATTGTGAGTGCCTTCTATGTGCCTGGCATCGTTCTAGCCCTGAGTGACAGAGGATATGGATGGCAAGTGACAAGGTTGTCACCCCATATAGTCATATGGGAGTTGATGGATGACAGGTATCTATGTCTGTGGAAAATAAAACAGAGCAAGGAGATGGACAGTGACTGTTAATGGCTCAAATGGCTCATAAACCTCTCTCTTGGGATGACACTGAGCAGGTGCCTGAGAGACAGGGTCTTCCAAACAGAGAGACCAGCAAATGCAAAAGCCTTGAAGCAGGCACGATGCCTTCCATTTTTTCTCCATATTACCTAAATTTCTCTCCAACATTGGAAACAGGCATTCTCAATGGCACAATAGTTAAAGGACAGATGGGCTTTGGGAAATCAAGGGTTTAACTGGTAAAGAAAACTTAAAGTCATTAACAAACTCTCCATGTCATTCATTGCCCCAAATGTTCACCTTTGGAGACAGGAACACTTCCCTGGCGAGCTTCCTTTCGTTCAGAGAGTTGTCAACTCTAGTCTCTAAACTGCTGATATGGCATATCAGCTAATTAAATTACTCTGTGTTGCTGGTTTCAAGGCTAAAGTCAGTGGAGTAATTTGTTATTATCTTCTTCAAGAGCAATATGTGAGCAAAATATTATTAGATTTGATTTTTTTCTAAAAAACTGGGAGTGAAGCTATTTAATTAAGATTGTGTCAAAGTATGGCTTCCTTATCCCCTTTGGCCTTTCTCATTTCAAATAGGAATGGGTTCCCATTGGAAAAGTGTAAAGAAACTAGTTTGTCTTCATTACTGCCAAGTTTTATTTCATCATCCTATTACCAATCTGTACGAGAAACTTGCTCTCAGGGCTCTTTATTTGCAGGGGAGGGGAAAATCTAATCTAATCTAATCTGTGGGAAGGTATAGCTGAACATCATTATATGTTAGAAATCCCAATAAACCCATAGTCTGGGACTTTGTAGCTAGCTCTTTGTTTATTTCTTCAACTTGGTATTTTATCTCATTCACTTTGTGTTAATTGAACTTGCTTGTGCAAGAGACTGTGCCAGTGATGAGTATACAATACAATTAAAGGAAAATATAAAGAAAGCTAGGAACATTTGGGCGGCCATCAGTACAAGAGAAACAACGTGGTTATGTTACCACTTTATTTCTACTTCCTACAATCAAACCTAATTCCCATGAACCAATCCTAATCTATCCTAATCTATGTATTTGTGTCCTTGAATGTGCTCAAACATGACTCAAGCCATGAGGCCTCCTCTATTTCTTAGAATTCCTCTTTTTTGAGTTTTCTCTGAATAATATCTATGATATAATTGTGTCTGTGTCTGTGTATGTTTGTGTGTGTGCTGGTACTTTGATTGAACTCAGGATCTGGGTGCCATCCCTTAGTTTTTCTGCTCAAAGCTGGCTCTACCACTTGAGCCACAGCTCCACTTCTAGTGTTTTAGAAGTTAATCGAAGATAAGAGTTTGAAGGTTGTTCCTGTCCAGGCTGGCTTTGGACTGCAATCTTTAGATTTCAACCTTCTTAGTAGTGAGGATTAGAGGTATGAGATACTGGTGGCAGGCTCTACCATATAATTTTATATCTCATCAAGCATATTGTTATTTATGTACTGTTTGACTTTTAATTCCATTAAAAGTTTCTTATCATTACTTAGTTACACAAGGGGGTTTCGTTTCAACATGGCCATTATGTGTAATATATTTTGATTAGTGGCAGCCAGATTCCAACATTTTGAAACATTCACCACCCTCATGTGCTGCATAGGGAAAGTACTGGCTTAATTGGAAATAAGCAAACATTCTGATAATGCTCCGCAGGTGATCTGATTCAAGAATCTGCTTACATCCACCATCACTCAGTCCTTCTATTCACCAACCAGTCCTTCTAGCACCAACCAGGGTGCTAGCTTTTTAGCACCCTTCATCCCTCTGTCTAATCACCATTCAGCCATCCATCTACATTTTTTATTTGATTGTAAGGGTGCTGTACAGATGGTTACAGCTACATAAGAAAGGTAATGGGTACATTTCTTGTTGAACATTCCTCTACCTATCCAACATTTAGAGACAACTCCTTCCTTTCTTTCCCCAATCTCTCCTTCCTTCCTTCTTTCTTTCTTTTTTCTCCCAGAGATTACCCAAACTTCGACTCTCAAGTATCCTTCAGTTGCAGCCTCTAGAATGGCTGGACTACAGTCATATACAATGATATCCAATAAGGTCTATAGTTTTCAAATCCTCTTTTTTCAGGAGTAATTGCTATGGGTTGGGTACATGTCTCCAAAGGCTCATGTGTTCAAGGCTTGTTTTCAAACTGTGATACTACTAGAAAGTAGGAGAACCTTTAAGAGAGAAGTGAGGAATGTCTGACTCTTGGGCCATACAAGACCTGGAAGACATTGGATCCAGGGCTGCCAAGGCAGCTGCAAGTAGGACTGAAAACTCAACAAATCTAGGAGCTTTTTTCACAGCAACATAAATTGATATTGAGTCCTAATAATGTTCTAAATTTTGAAGGACAAGCAAGGCTAGCTAGGATAGGCTGGACACATGTGAGTACCTCACAGGAAAGGCATCTGCCTATATTGTGGTGACATCAGAAGCCCACCAGTGCCAGGAGCATTGGAAACATACATAGAAGGAAAGTATTAACACACTGACCCAGTGCTGATGAGAGGAGATGTAGTGACATGGATGGTCTTGCTTCTGATGACTGGCAGTGATGTTTGTCAAAAAGAGACCGTAACTCCAATCCAACCTTTATTCACACATCATTGATTGACAATCCTCAAAAAAGCTGAATCTCAGATGAAGATACAGAAAATACTTCCAAAGTCAATGAAACAAACATCAGATGTATTCCAAATCCACAGTACAGGATTAGGACAGCAATCAAAGCAAAATAATTGCATTGCTGATGGCACACACAATCGACAATTATTAAAACTGAAATGGTGTGACATCCACAAATGTCAAGTACAAAGAAAAGTTGATGCAGAGTATCAGTCTTTCCAAACAACACGGACAAATGATTCTTTCCTTGTTGAAGTAAAAAACAACTCTGTGTGCCTAGTTTATGGTGATGCATTAGCAATAATGATAAAGCCAATCTGCAGATGAGCACCATTACAGCTCAAACCTCAATGAACTGGGTGGCAAGTACATCTGGATAAAATCAGTGTTTTTCAATGGAGTCTGGAATCACAACAAGCCACTTTCACTAGGCTTTATTGTGACAGAGACAACATTAGTCAGATAAGTTATGTACTGAGCAAGCTAATCACAAAGATGCTGAGGAATCATAGAGAGAAGTTTGCAGAAGTTGTGGTGGCTGCTGTGGAGTTGTGAGCAACAGACAACTTCATATTGTTTCTGAATGTCAGTTTGTCTTGGAGAACCATCTCACATCAATGGACCCATTTTTATTCATAGGATAACTGTTGAGTGGCGCATGAGAGGAGCTGCTGTCATTGGAAGCCATGCATCACTACCAGAAGTGATGACTTGTTTGAGAATCTTGTTTGATCAATGAAAAAAAAAAGTGAGCTGACATTTGAAATGTTAAGTGCCCATGGTTAGCTCACAAAAAAGGGTAATTGCAGTGAGCAAAAAAGAACTAAGCTGTGTGCAGGTGGCTCATACCTGTAATCCTATTTACTCAGAAAGGTAAGATTTGAGGATTGTAGTTCATAGCTAGCCCAGGCAGGAAAATCCATGAGACTCTTATCTCCAATTAGCTACCCAAAAGCTGAAAGTGGAGCTGTGGCTCACATGGTAGAGCACCAGTCTTGAGGAAAAACAAGATCAGGGACAGCACCCACATCCTGAATTCAATTTCCAACACATACACACACACACACACACACGTACACATGCATGCACACACGTGTTTTGGGGGTGAGGTGAGGTGAGGGTTAAGGGGAGGGTGGCAGATGAATGGAGAGAGGAATGATAAGTGAACACAGTCATAATATTCAATGTAACTATGTAAAATGGAACTAGGAAACTTGAGAGGACATATGGTGCTGAGAGGACACAGAAGTATGGAAGAAACACTGTATTCATAAATTGACATGAAATTGAAACCCCTTTGAACAACTACTTGAAGATAAATTTAAAATAATAAAAAAGATGTGGGGTCAAGAACAAGTTAGAGGGGCTGGGGATATAGCCTAGTGGCAAGAGTGCCTGCCTCGGATACACGAGGCCCTAGGTTCGATTCCCCAGCACCACATATACAGAAAACGGCCAGAAGCGGCGCTGTGGCTCAAGTGGCAGAGCGCTAGCCTTGAGCGGGAAGAAGCCAGGGACGGTGCTCGGGCCCTGAGTCCAAGGCCCAGGACTGGCCAAAAAAAAAAGAACAAGTTAGACACTTCCCATCCATCACTCTTTCTTCCCATGAAGTAAGCAGCCTTCACTGTCAGCAGACGCTGACAGAGCTGAACAAACATGGATTGAAACCACGAGCCAAAAGAAACCTTTTCTTTTCTTTTCAAGGTGATTAGCTTAGGCACTTTGTCACAGTGACAGGAAGCTGAGTAGTACACTAACACTCATAGGAATATAAAAAATACCAAAAAAGAACATCAACCCAGGTTTTGTCAGGAAGGGGACCAAGCATGGATGAAGTGCCTTGCTATCCACCTTTCCCTCCCTGCATGATGGCTCTGTTCTTAGAAGGCAGAAAGACTGACTCATCTTGGAAGCTTTCAGGCAACAGAAAGGGCACAGGGTTTTGGACTAGAGTCCTAGTCTCTACTTTCCAATGGTTTAGTAGTGAATGGGCATCTATAATTTAAACTATTTAGCTTGCTTTCATACACTATGGTTTTGAAGCAATTTATGCTAATGAAATTGTTATATTTAAAATGGCACTAATTTAAGTTTTCTAAGAATACAAATGTACATCTCATAACTGTTGTGTTATCATTAGTCACACGGAACAGAACAGGATACAAAGTAGGCATTTTGTCTCTGGGAAACAAAAACAGCTTGAAAGAACAAAAGATTGTACACCAGGTCCTTGAGGAGAAAAATGCCAGCCAAATGGAGAACATCCTAGAAAACATCAGTGATAAAAAGGAAGACGAAGAGAGACTGAGAGGAGGTGGTTAGGCGACAGAGGAGGGGCAGGAGGGAGGGAAAGGCTTTCTTCATGGTTAAGGAAACAAGAAAAGAACCAGGAAATAAAGATTATGAGGAGACAACAGTTACCATGATCTTAACAGAGAGGCATGAAGCCTCGGGCTGTGGAAGAATCCCACCAAGCCAGGTCTAGACACTGGAAGGCTGCCTCCTCTAGCTCATGCGTGGCCCACTTGAGTGGGAGGTTCTCTTTCAGTGCTTTCCTAATCTTTGCTCCCTTCCTGAGACCCTTTCTCACAGCCAAGCTTTCTGTCCACTGCTGGCTCAAAAAAAATGTAAGTCCTGTAGCATCCAAACACAATTAATTGACTTAATACCCTCATCCTCAGCCAAGCAGGTCCTGACAACAAAGAGCCATGAAAAAGCAGTGTGCCCATTAAGCCCAGAAACAACTACTACAACAACACCCAGAGCTATTGGCATCTGCTGTGGAACTGTTGGCTTGAGTTGCCCCACCACGCCTCCAGACATCCTTCAAAATCAAACAGGATAGTGACTTTTAACGAGAATTCTAGTCATATATTTGTTTTGGAGGAAAAAGAAAATATTGGTGGTACAAGACTATAAGGAAAAAAAGAGAAAAAGCAAGGTCTGTTTTGTTCTTGGGAGCTGATACTAGCCTTCACAATATTTGAGAAAAAATACTTCCTGGAGATACTGGTAATCTGCGGGGGGGTGGGGGGGGGGAAGAGAGAGAAAGAGATTTGCTACTCCAAGAAATAAAAAGAGGTTCTTTTTTCAGCTTGTTGCTGCGTAATTATTTTAAGACATTTCAAATGACTACCTTTCTGAATTTTCTTTTCCTATAAGAGCTTGAGATAAACATGTGAAATTGATTGTTCTTTCTTGCTTTCCAATTTATGTTTATTTATTTAGCTAAATATAACAGTATTTGGAGAAAACCAGGATTCTCTTTGAAGTTCCAGCCAGAGGGACAGTCCTGGGGATGGCCATTTCCAAAACAATGTCTGTTTTCTTCCTTCCCATGAAAGAGTTTACTTGGTAAAACTATCCAGCTCTTTTCCTCTCATTCTAGTGGGCTCATCACTAGTCCCTTCCTCTACCTCCCTTTCCCTTAGGCAAAATGGAGAGGCATTTGTAAAAACTGCATTAGCTGTTTACTGGAATTCCACTGGGTTATGGCAAAACGGAGAGACGTTCGTAAATACTGTACTAGCTGTTTACTGGAATTCTGCTGGAGTACGGTTTTCTCCCCTACAAGATGAGGATTGTATTTCAGATTTCTCAGGACTTCTTTTTCACCACCAACACACTCTCCACAGTACCTACCACATAATTAATACCTGTCAAATGCTAATATTAATTATTGGCTCCCATACAGCCAGTAGCCCCCTACCTTCAAATGTTATGTCTCTCCTACAATACAAGTTTTGTAAGAAACACTAAATTTCCTATTTACAGTGTTGTTCACCTGCTTTTCTTTGTGTCACAAAAATGTTCTTTATTTACATCCTAATTTTTTGAGGCAATTGTTTAAGAGAGATGATTCATTCTTTTGGGGAGGGGATGGAAACTGAACTCAGAAGTTGCTAGGCAGGACCATGTTCCCTAATTGTTTTGCTTTTAGTTTGTTTTCAGATAAGGTCTCAATGACTTTGCTGAAGGCCATGATCCTTCTATCTCCACCAAGCAGCTGGGATGATATGCCTGGCCCAATTCATTTAAAAAATTACATTCTGATTATTCTTTTTTTAAGTGTAATTTTATTGTTAATATTAAGGCGTGGTACAGAGGAGTTACTGTTTCATAAGTTAGGAATGAGTACATTTTTACATTCTTTAAGACTTAAAAATTATCTTTAAGTAGTGTACAAAGGAATTGCCATTTAACAAAGCAGTTTATGAATAGAATGAATCTTGACCAATGTCATATCTTTCAACATTTTCACCCATCCCTCATACCCACCCCTTCCCTCACTCATTAGTTTTAAAGGATATGCTTTGAATGTTAACTGGATTCTCCCCCTCTTTGCCTCCTTATTTGTCTATCCCTTTTCCCTTGACCCTGCTCTACCCCTCTCAAGCATCTATTTCCCCATGCTTATTTGATTGAACTCTTTACCTTTACCTTTCTAAGGAATTACATTATTGAGTTCTCCTTTGAATCTGTTGTATTTTGGTTAATACATTTGTATATACTTGCATACGACCCAATGTATTTACTTATAAACTTATATGCTCATTCTAGCTTCTACATATAAGGGAAAACATGCACCCTTTGTCTCTTTGGGCCTGACTTACTTCACTTTGCCTAATTTTTTCCAAGTCTTTTCATTGATTTGCAAATGATACACCATGGTTCTTTCTAATGGACTAGTAAAATTCCATTGTGTGTATATACCACAGTTAGTTTTTTAAATCTATTCCTCTATTGAGGGGCTATTAAATCAGTCTCTCTAGCTTGACACCTGTCACCTTTAGCCCAACTCTATTTCATCCCAGGAGTCAGTATCTTCGCATCCTCCTCCTGGTGCTTTGAATCTTGTTTTTCACATGAGTGCCTGCTGCCATGTCAGCAATGAGATATTGATTTCTTCTTCTTGTCATTTAACATTCATATAGACACCCTGGCAGACCAATTTACAAATGATTGCAAAAGTGCTTTGGCAAACCAGAGAGGGTTTTTGACTGAGGAAAAAAAATACAGACTATGAAAATTTCACTGCTTTCAATTGTGCTCACTTAGTACCATGCGTTCCCTCTTCTAATGAGCATTTTTCAATCATCACTGAAAATCTTTCTACCTCATTTGATCCTGTGAGTGACAAAGCTCTCTTGTTTAGGCAGACCTCTCTATATCTTCCCTGACCCTGAGCCCTCTCCCCACCCCTTCCCTGTAAGGAGGCTTTCTTTCTTGGAGGTCAGATCTCCCTGAAACAGGCTCACTTATTCTGAAACCACCACCAGGGAGTTAATGTGCAGGTCCTCAGCCCACCTGGCAGACCCTCTTTCCCTGACCTCATCTGTCAGGCTTGCAACTCATGGTTCTTTCTAGGGCAGAAGCCATGAGCCACCAATCAAGGTTGCCAGCAGGCTGTGTACTTCAGGTTATTGTTTAGTCTTTGGCTTGTAAGTCTAGCAAAGAGCCTCTCATGTGGGTCTGTTTGCCTTACTCAGCCTCTGAGGTGCAATTTTGAGGTATAGAGATGTCAGGGTAATTTTCTGTCCTCTGGTGACATTGATATTATGGGGAAGGAAGGATGAGCCCAGCTTGCTGTGCTAATGACTGCTTCTTGTTGCAGAGGTGGTGGGGGAAGACTGTGTGGTTCCCTGCTGGGTGGTCCCACAGCCTGGCCTGGAGTCCTGCTCTCCAGGGAGGTTATATTAATGGCTTCCTTTGCAAATCCCTCTTCCCTCCATGACACATTGCAAGACTGTAGAACAGCTATGGCAGTTAGCACTTCCTGAGACTGTTCTCACTTTTTTATCTCTTCTGGAGGCTGAGTCTGTGCATACTGGAGGTTGGGGAACAAGCAATCCAGACCAGCACCCCCATATCCCTGCTTCCCACCCCTCATTCTTCTTCCCTGTTCTTTGGATACACTAGATATCTCATTGGGGAACTTTGCTCCGTCCTTCCATTCCTCTTCTTGATGCCCACCACTGTTGCCTGTCAGTCATCAAAGAAGCTTACCAACCTCCACTCAAGGTTGTTTCTCAGAACCTCCAAGCTGTTTCTTCCAGGACCTTTCCATCTTCCAGGTTTGCATGAGGACACATTCAGCCTGTCCTCCTGCCTCCCTTCTCCACTCAGTCAGCCCGTGAGGCACCCAGGAGTGAGGCCACCTCAGGCCACCTCCAGTAAGGAGAATCCAGACCCTTAAATAACTTGGACTCACCCTGGAATTACGTGTTGCACAAGTGATGGTGGCCTATGGGAAGTGCAGCTGACCCAGTGGCGAGGCATGTTTAGACTTTCACCTAAAAATGGCCTTTGCTCTTTCCGTTCAGCTGGGAATGAGAAGGGGAAATGGAGCTGCTCCATTGCAGGGCCTTAGCGGACAAGAAAGAGAAAGAACACAAGAGCACAGATTTCTGTTCTGCATGTGATGTGTGTTTGTGAATAGCTATTAGGAATAAACTCAGAACTCAGCTGAATTTTAATGGATGTCATTTCCAATAGACCCTTGGACTAAAGAACAGCTGATTGTTTCAAAGTTGATGTGCATGCAAGCGAAGAGTTGTTTATGAAGAAGATCTAATTTAAAGAATCAAATTGGGTAAAGACTGAAGCACTGAAAAACAATTGTTTTTCTCTGGAAGGATTATTGTCCAAAACAGAGCATAAATCCAAATTCTGTAATTCTTTCTACCCCCTTTTTGTTGTAAAAATATTCCTTGCTCTCCATATCTGTATCTCCTGGCCCCCACTCCATTTCCCAATATTCATCTACCCAAGGAATTTGTGACAGTAGGCATCAGGCCGTGGCCATGTATTGGGTGAACTGAAGCCATATATTTCAGTCATAGAAGATAGTCACCCCAAGACAGGCATCGCATAGCATGAAAAGTGGGGTTGGCATCAAGTCCTCCCCAGGTAGAACCAGAAATCTATTGAATTTTTTTCTATAAATTTGGGCAAGATATTTAACCTCTCTAACCAATTCCTACATCTGTAAAGTGAGGTTAATGCCACTTACCTCCGCATACTTCTGATGATTAAGTGGTACAGAGTCATTTAGAAAACTAATCAGATTTGACATGCTCTCTCAAAACCCTCCAATGAGGCTGGGCATGGTGTGTCAGGCCTATAATTCCATCTACTCCAGGAAGCAGAGGCAGCAGGGTCATGAGTTCAAGGATAGCCTTGACAAAGTTAGAGACTATCTTATATATATATATATATATATATATATATATATATTATTAATTGAACATAAATTTTTTTACAAGGTGTTGTGCAAAGAGGGTGCAGTTACATAGTAGGGCAGTGTGTACATTTCTTGTGATATCTTACAACCTGTTTTTCCATCCCTTGTCTAGGTCAGGTAGACCCATATGCAATATACAATGTATCAAGCACATATAGAGTGTTCACAGACTTGATCTCTACTGTCTCTCCGTCTCCCTTTGTTAACAGTCATATATCAGGGAGATCATACCCCTTTGTTTTCTGTGTTCTAGGCTTGTCTCACTCAACATTATTTGTTCGAGTTCTGACCATTTCCCTGTGAATAACAATATTTCACCATTCCTAATCGCTATGTAGTATTCCATTGTGTATAAGTACCATATTTTTTGGATCCATTCATCTGTGGAGGGGCATCTGGGTTGTTTCCATATTTTGGCTATTGTGAATTGTGCTGCGATAAACATGGAAGTACAAATGTCTTTTTGATATCTTGGGTTTTGCTGTTTAGGATAGATGCCTAGGAGTGGTATGGCTGGGTCATAGGGTAGGTCTATATTGAGCTTTTTGAGAAACCTCCATACTGTTCTCCAAAGTGGTTGTACTAATTTGCACTCCCACCAACAATGGAGAAGGGTTCCTCTTTCCCCACAACCCCTCCAGCATTTGTTGTTTCCTGAGTTCAGAGTATAGGCCATTCTAACTGGGGTGAGGTGGTATCTCAGGGTTGTTTTTATTTGTATTTCCTTTACTAGCAGGGATGTTGAGCATTTCCTCATGTGTTTCTTTGCCATTTTTATCTCTTCTCTTGTGAAGTCTCTCTTTAGCTCTTTTGCCCATTTCCTAATAGGTTTATTGGGCTTGGAGGGGCTTAGTTTTTTGAGTTCTCTGTAGATGACAGATATCAGGCCTTTGTCTGTTGCTGTGCTGGTAAATATCCTTTCCCATATCGTTGGCTGTCTTTCTATTTTGGTGGCTATGACCTTAGCTGTGCAGAAACTTTTTAATTTGTAGTAGTCCCATTTGTTGAGTCTTTCCCCTATTTGTTGTGGCCCTGGGACTCTATTCAGGAAGTTCCTTCCTGTGCCTATAAGTTCTAGTGTCTTTCCTACTCTGTCCTTCAGTAGTTTCAAGGATTCAGGTCTGATGTTGAGGTCCTTGATCCATTTTGAGTTGATCTTGGTGCATGGTGATAGGCTTGGGTCTACTTTGAGTTTTCTGCATATGGCTGCCCAGTTCTCCCAGCACCAGTAGTTGAAGAGGCTATGTTTATTCCATTGTATGTCTTTAGCTCCTTTGTCGAATATCAGTTGGCTGTAAGAGTGCGGTTTTATTTCTGGGTCTTCAATTCTAATCCACTGGTCTTCCGATCTGTTTTTATACCAATACCATGCTGTTTTTGTTATGATGGCCTGTAGTAGAGCTTGAAGTCTGGTATGGTGATACCTCCTGCACTATTTTTTTTTGCCTAGAATTGCTTTGGCTATTCTAGGTTTTTTGCTGTTCCATATGAATTTATGGATTGGTTTCTCTATTTCAGTGAAGAATGTGGCTGGGATTTTGATAGGTATTGCATTGAATTTGTATAACAATTTGGGCCATATGGCCATTTTCACTATATTGATTCTGCCTACCCATGAGCATGGGAGGTCTTTCCATCTCCTTGTGTCTTCTTTGATTTCCCTTATTAGATTTTTGTAGTTTTCATTGAATAGGTCCCTCACGTCCTTGGTTAAGTTGATCCCTAGGTACTTTATTCTTTTTTTGGCTACTGTAAATGGAATTGTTTCCATAATTTCCTTTTCTGTTTGTCTATTGCTGGTGTACAGAAAAGCTGCTGACTTTTGTGGATTGATTTTGTATCCTGCTACTTTGCCAAATTGGATTATTAGGTGTACGAGTTTGGGTACTGAGTTTTTTGGGTCCTTCAGATATAAGATCATGTCATCTGCGAATAGGGATAACTTGATTTCTTCCTTGCCCATGTGGATCCCTTTGATGTCCTCCTCTTGCCTTATTGCTATGGCTAGGGATTCCAGCACTATGTTGAACACAAGTGGGGAGAGTGGGCATCCTTGTCTTGTTCCTGAGTTTAGGGGGAATGATTTAAGTTTCTCTCCATTTAATATGATATTAGCAGTTGGTCTGTTGTATATGGCTTTTATTGTTTTGAGGAATGTTCCATCTATTCCTGTTCTCTCCAAAGCTTTTAATAGTTATGGATGTTGTATTTTGTCAAAGGCTTTTTGGGCATCAACTGAGATAACAATGTGATTCTTAATTTTGGATCTGTTTATGTGGTGAATTACGTTGATTGATTTACGGATGTTGAACCATCCTTGTGACTGAGGGATGAAGCCTACTTGGTCATGATGTATGATTTTCTTGATCAGTTTCTAGATCCTGTTAGCTAATATTTTATTGAGGAGCTTTGCATCTGTGTTCATTAGTGGTATTGGTCTGTAGTTCTCTTTTTTTGTTGGGTCTTTGCCTGGTTTGGGAATGAGTATGATATTAGCTTCATAGAATGAGTTTGGGATTTCTCCCTCTGTTTCTATTTCGCAGAAGAGTTTGAGGAGTATTGGTATTAGCTCCTCACTAAAGGTTTTGTAGAATTCGTTGGTGAATCCATCTGGGCCTGGGCTTTTCTTAGTACGGAGGTTCTTGATTACCTCCTGTATCTCACCGTAAGTTATTGGTTTATTTAGTTGATTTACTTCTTCTTGGTTCAGTTTGGGCAGTTTGTACTTCTGTAAGAATTGATCCATTTCTGTAAAATTATTGTTTTTTGCTGAGTAGAGGTTTTGGAAATAGCTCCTTATGATTGTTTGAATATCGTGTGTACTTGTTGTAATTTTTCTGGTGGAGTCCCTGATTTTACGTATATGAGTCTCTTCTCTTCTTTTTTTTGTGAGTCTTGCAAGGGGTCTGTCAATTTTGTTTATTTTCTCAAAGAACCAGCTTTTAGTCTTATTTATTTGTTGAATGGTCTTTCTATTTTCAATCAGATTTATCTCTTCTTTAATCTTTGTGATCTCTCCCCTACTAGTCATTTTAGATTCTGTCATTTCTTGTTTCTCCAGTTGTTTTAGTTTCATCGTGAGGGTATTCACCTGCGCTGCTTCCATTCTTTTAATGTGGGTGCTGAGTGCAATGATCTTGCCCCTCAGTACTGCCGTAGCTGTGTCCCATAGGTTTCTTTGTGATGTGTTTTCATTGTCATTGTGGCTTATGAATTCATTGATTTCATCTTTAATTTGGTCTGTGGCCCAAGTGTTGGATAGAGTGTGTATAGTGTCTGTGGTTTCCTTTGTTGTTGAGGGTTACCTTTAATCCACTGTGATCAGATATAATACGTGGGATGACGTCAATACTTTTGTATTTGCTGAGGTTCTTTGTGTGGGCTATGATGTTGTCTATTTTGGAATATGATCCATGGGCTGCTGAAAAGAAGGTGTATTGGGTCTCTGTAGGGTGAAAGGTTCTATATAGGTCTGTTAGATCCATTTGGGAAATGGTGTTATTTAGGTCCTCAGCTCCCTTACTAATCCTCTGGGTGTTGGATCTGTCTCTTGGAGAGAGAGGAGTATTAAAGTCACCCACTATGATTGTGTTTGCATCTATCTTGCTCTGTAATTCTGTGAGAATTTGCTTGACATATGTCGGGCCTCTTTTGTTCGGTGAGTATACATTTATCACCGTAATGTCTTGATTCTGGATTTTTCCTTGTATTAATATGTAGTGTCCTTCTTTGTCTTTTTCAGTGGACTTTAAAGAGAGGTCCAGCTTGTCTGAGATCAGAATGGCTACACCTGCTGTTTTGGTGGGTGCATTTGCTTGGTAGATCTTGCTCCATCCTTTCATTCGAAGCCTGTTTTTGTCCCTTGCTGTAAGGTGGGTCTCTTGTCGACAGCAGATGTCAACTTTTTGTTTGAGAATCCATTCTGCCAGTCTGCTCCTCTTAATCGGGGAGTTTAAGCCATTTATATTTAAAGAGATCAAGGATAAGGGTGTTTTTTCTCCTTCCATTTTCTTGTTGTGCTGTTTTTTCCTCTTTTTTTTTCTTCTTGTCTTTAGTGAGCTAGTCTTTCTGCTGGACTTTGGCTATTGAAGTTTCTTTCTGATTCTGTCTGTGTGTCTTTTACGATCTCTGTTGGGTGGGCTTCCCCTCTTAATATTCGCTGTAGGACTGGTTTTTTATTCACATACTCCTTTAGCTCCTCTTTGGTGTGGAAAGATCTGGTTCTCCCTTCGAATGTGAACTCCAATTTCACTGGATATTTGATCCGAGGTTGTAAATTGTTATTCTGGAGTATTTGGATGGTGTTCTTCCACTTACTTCGAGCTTCGTAAGTTTGTGTGGATAAGTCAGATGTTATTCGAATCCTCTTCCCATTGAAAAAAGTTTCCTTCTTCACTTTGGCTGAATTCAGAATTTGCTCTTTAATCTTGAGGTCTGTAGTCTTGAATATTATGTGCCTAGGGCTGGTTTTCCTGGGGTCTGACCTGCCAGGTGTCCTATAGGCTTCGGTTACCTGGATGGGGTCCCCTGTGAGATTGGGGAAGTTTTCTGCAATAACTTTATTGAGAACATGATTAAGCCCTCTGTTCTGATATTTGGCTCCTTCTTCTATTCCACTTATGCGCAGATTATATCTCTTATCTTTGTCCATTAGTTCCTGGATTAATCTTCCCTGAAGCTTCACCTTTTCTTGGAGTGTGGTCATTTTCTGGTTGTTGTCAGCTGCTTCATCGTCCAGGCGAGAGATTCTGGATTCTATGTGGTCCACTCTTTGTGTTATGTTTTCAATTGCAGAGTTTATGGATGTCAGAGAGAGCTATTTATGGTTGTCATATCAGCTCTGATCGTGGAAATTTCTTCCTTTAAAGAGTTGTATTTTAAATCTATTTTTTCATGCATTTCAATTCTCAGGATGTGGAGATTTTCTTTAAAGGCGGCTTGCATTGTATCCATTTTTGCTTCCATTTCTTTAAATGAGGCTTGCATTGTATCCATTTTTGCTTCCATTTCTTTCTTGGCTTCCTGGGTGTCCTTCCAGATTTCTGCTCTAAACTCCTGGAATTGTTTTCTGATTTCATTTCTGATGCTTTCGATCATTCCTGTTAACATGGCCTCATTTGCTTTTTTATTCTCCATCTCCTCTTCAGTCGTGCTGCTTTTTGGAGCTGGTGAGTTGGCTTGTCCTTTGATGAACTGAGTTATGTTTCTTTGTGATTTGCGCATCTGGAAATCTGGGTGGCTTCTCAGGTTTGGTTTGTAGCTCTTTCCTCCCTCCTGTGTAGGCATATCAACGGCAGCAGGTGGTGCCACTGTGGCCCCGCCCACCAGTGCAGGGTACGCCTACCAGAGCGGGCGCTGTCGCCAGGGGCCCCCGCCCTCCTGTGCGCTGTTGTCCACTACAACATGCACTTTAGCGGGATATGCCTCCCAGAGCGAGTCCTGGGTTGTTGGGTTGTGCTTGCGCCCTCCCTCAAGTCCGTTGGGGGGGGGGGCGGTATGTGTGGGGCCCAGTGGGATCGACTGTCCGGGTGTGGCTTGGCACCCTCAGACCTCGCCTCCGCTGCGAGGGGGGGGGGGACGTGATCAGGCTCAGGTGACCCTGCTGGGCTGGTATTGCCCACCAGCGCCTGTGATTTTAGTTGTAAGAGGCCGCAAGGTCCAGGCGCCTCAGGTGGGGCTTGCCCTGCCGGCCGTCCCCCGGCCCCTGTTGGGAAGGGGACGGGGCCGGTTCTGCCAGTTCAGGAACCTGTGGGGGCTGGGAGCTGTTCCGCCCTTCCCCTGCTAAACTGGCTTCCCAGCGCCTGATGGGAGCTTCCCACCTGATTTGGGGGTTCTTTGTTCCCTCGGGAGTGGGGAGGAGGAGGGAGGGAGATCTAGCTTCTTTTCGGGCTTGGGTCTCCCGTTGGGGGAAGGGATTATGGGGGACTCACTTTTGCTGCTTTGTGTGTGTGTCCCGCGCAGCCGTTGGCCCTTCAGGGGTTGGCGAAGTGTCGTGGTGGCTTCCCCTGTTCCCTCTTTCTGCCGCGCTGGGTTCCTTTGTTCGAACCCGGTGTGGACCCGACCTTCTCGTCGCTGCCGGTGTGTGTCTTGGTCTGCACCCTGCCTTGTGTCCGTGGGGTCTCCCGCTATATGGATTCTGCGCTCCTGGCAGCCTGTCTGCAGATCGCCGGGTTCCCCTTTCCCAGCCTGACCCTGTTTGGGCCAGGGTCGGCTGGTGGGGGGAGGGTGCCCCAGAGAATCTCTGGCTCCATGTAGGTTTTCGGTTCTTCTTTTTTGCTCCTTTTTGTTTTCCTGCGTTTCTCCACTGCTTCTGGATGCTGGTTTTGCTGGGTTCTTGATGGGGTGTTGGGTGTTGGAGTTCCCAGCTCGCTATTCAGTTGGTGCGAGTCAGGGTGCCTCCCTATTCTTTCGGCGCCATCTTTCTCCCCTCTCGAGAGACTATCTTTTAAAAAATGAAAACACAAGGGCCGAAAAATTGCTCAATTGCACTTATCTATTATGTGGGAGTGCCTAGGTTCAGTCCCAGTACTTCAAAAAGCAAACCAAAATAAACAAAAGCTCCCCAAAAGATTGATCAGAGAATGGAAGAACTCAAAGTCCTTAGTAGGGCTACATGATCTACCTCTGCTGATCCCTGATCTCTTGTATTCCAGATGCAGTGGCCTCCTGCCTATTTCTCCATCACCTCCCAAACCTTCTCCCTACAGGGCCTCTGATCTGGCTGCTTCCTCTGTCTGGAACACATCTTCCTTGTAGTCATCACCCTTTCTTCTCATGGTTCAAGTCTCTGTTTCAGAGCCACCTCCTCAAGGAAACCTTTCTTGCCTTCAAGCCTAAAATGTTTCCCACCACTCCAAGTTCTGTACCAATTTTATTTCTCTTCCTCAGTACAATTTCTATCTGGCATTGTG
Source organism: Perognathus longimembris pacificus (assembly GCF_023159225.1). Taxonomy (NCBI): domain Eukaryota; kingdom Metazoa; phylum Chordata; class Mammalia; order Rodentia; family Heteromyidae; genus Perognathus; species Perognathus longimembris. Next base: position 27,986,398 of record NC_063170.1, on the reverse strand, counting down.
AGATATGTTTGTTTGCTGCTTGTCCGTCTCTTATTTCAGAATGGAAAGTGGTAGCCGTGTGTACTGTTTTTTGCTTTTCCACCTCCATCTCCCCAATTCTGGAACCAGTGCTTGGTACTCACATATTTGCTCAATAAACAATGAAAGTTTCTTCAACCAGTGCTTGGCATAAAGTAGGTACTCAATAAATGTCAGTTTTCTTTCTCCACTCTCCTCAGTAAGGAGCTTAAACTTTAGAGCTGAAGATAAGACAGTATGAGATGGACTTTTTTTGGGGGGGTGGGGGGCATAGGTAAGCCACTAGGATCTTTTTACATCCCAATAACCATACTCCACAAAGCTTAACCGAAAGTGAGTCCTCGTTTTATGTTTTAATCAATTTGTTCCACATAAAGTATGTCTGGGGTGATAAGAGAAAGTGTTAGAAAAAAATAAACCAGAACAATTCGTGGAATCTGCTTATTAGTTCTTGTTCTCTCTAACTCTGCTTGTCTGGAAAAGGGAGACAACTGGAGAAAATCCACACTGACTCTGCAGGAGTGAAGATCACAATTAATTGAAGAAGTTTCCTTTAATGAAACTTGCTATTGAGAAATGCATGAATGGAAGCTATTTCTGTCCATTGCTTCATGAATGAGTTGTATGGAGAGGTCCCTTTGCTTGAATGAAAAGCATCCCACATAGAACACATCCTCATTAGCCCCTCCCTGGGTGACTCACGCTGTCTATACAGTGCAGATTGTGGGGCCTGTGTGGTGGGTGGAGAGCAAGGAGGTAGGATAGACACTCGGCAGGAGTTCCCAGCATGCATTAGGCCAGAAAACTGCATTGGCTGGAAAGGGAGCAGGTCAGGGAAAACTTGACGGAGGAAGGAGTGCTTGAACCAAGATTTCAAAATTGCTAGACATAACAAGTAATGTCCTTTTGATAGTAACTGGCAAGACGCTGGTGTGGGAAGGAGATACAGAATGAAGAGCATTCTGGGTAGAGGAAAGGGCAGTTTAGAATATGAAATCCTGGGTAAGCAACCTCCATGGGTACTCATCCCTCCTTGTACCTCAGTTACCCCAAGTGGGTAAGTGGTAGGTTAAATGAGGTGATGATGATTGTAATGATGGGGGGTGGTGATGGGGGTAATGATGATGATGATGATGATGATGTGTGTGTGTGTGTGCATGTGCTGGTATTGAGACTTGAACTCAGGGCCTTGTACTCTTGCTTGTCTTTTTCACTCAAGGCTAGCACTCTACCACTCTTTTTACTTCCTTTCCTGTGAGAATACAAGTTGAGTAAAAATGAAAATATTATCATCATATATAATTTGTAAGCTTCTCATACTGTGAACCTGTCTTAGCCAATTTAATTTGCATCACTCAGACTACTGAGCCTAACAGGACAGAGGAAAAAATATTTCTACAGCTCTTATAACTGGTTTGTTTCTTCCCACACTGGTATATTATACCATAGAATTCTCACAGCAGGTTTCAATCACCATTCAGAATTAGTATGTGGGAAAACTGGGGCTCTAAGGTCTAGAAAGTACTAGAATGAGGCTTGGATCCCTGGCTGCCCAACCACAGAGCTGTGCTTACCCCACACCTGTATGTTACTGCTGGATGACCAGACTGCTGAATGATGACTGAGTGACCTTGGTTCAGTTGCTTTGTCTCTGAGCCTCAGTTTCCCCAAGTGAGCTCTGCATTGCCTCCATTACCTCTTGGTGAATTATCAAAGCCCCTGTTCCTTCCTTGCAACTGAAGTTGCCAAGAGACAAAGGAGGAGAAGACAGCAGGAGATTTGCTTGCTCTGTGGGAGACTTTCTAAACAGTTTCCATGAGTGGAGGTGTATTAATTCAAGGGTAGAGTGAAGGGCAGGTTGGATTTTACATACCTGGATAGATGAAGCTCAAAGTAAATTTTGTGTGTTTTATATTTCTAGGGTTGCAAAGATAACAATAAAAATCAGATAATGCAGCAAGGAGAAGAAACCTCCCATGCCATCTGGGCCAGATTCATACCCAGAGATTAGTTTTAGCAATGGGAGAGCCTTTGTTTGTTAAATATTAAACAAAAAATTAATAGTCTGGCTCATTCTTCATGTCTATCTTGGGTGATACAATAACTTTTCTTCTTCAATTTTCTCTAAGTTAAGCTAGCATTTGTTCTAAGAAAGCTGGTTTTTCGTCAGTGGTAAACCTCCAAAAGGTCTACCACAAGACAAATTCACAGACCTTTCTTAGACTACTGCCAGAGCTGGGGAGAGAATGTGTACCAGAGACTCCTGAATTTTTATTTTTATTTCTTTTGGCTAAAGGAGCAGGAACAGCATGCATATCCTCTTTTCCCCTCTTTACTTTGATATTTCTTATTGAAAGAGACAGGCTTTCAAGAAGGGATGGCAAGCACATGAATCAAGAGAATAGTTGTGCAAATCAAATTCAAAGGCTTTAAGGCTGACATTTCACAATGCAAGAAAAGCAGCCTACCATTCTGTAATGTCCCCCATGCAAAAGTGTAATGGAATAAGTCAAAATCTGTCCTGAGAAACAAAGGGAGATGAGACATCACTAGGAGGAAGATGTGAAAGTGAGTGAAACTTAGCTTGGCTTTCAGCAGAAGAATGAGGGTAAAAGTTTCTAGAAGTGTGAGATTGGCTGGGCCCTGGTGACTCATGAAGGCTGAGATCTGAGAATCACAGTATGAAGCCAGCTTGAAAAGCCAAATCCAAGAGATTTACCTCCAATTAACCAGCAAGGCCAGAAATGGAGGCATGTCTCCAGTGGTAGAGTACAAGCTTTAAATAAAAAAGCCAAACAAGAGCACAGGGCCCTGAATTCAAGCACCAATATTCAAGCCTGTGCATGCATGTGTGTACACATGTACACACACACTAAATAAAGTAAAATAAAAATATGAGTTTAGGCCTGATCAGTAATCCAGGAAGAAATGGGTGGCTGCCTCACTCCATCATGTCCCCGAGGTCCATGTCCTCCCAGATATAATTTTACTCTAATTCAATCCATTTCAGCTATATTTTTCCATCTACTCCCTATAGATATGCTTAAAAGTATCCCTAAGCAGAGAACTCCTTTGCTGACATTTTAAAATGTAAACTGCATTCCAAATAAAATGGCAGGCTGTTGGGAGCCCTTTAATAAATGCATACACTTTAAAAGCCCAAATGTACACACTCATTTCAAGTACATTTTCAAAAAGAATTTACTTTCAATCTGTTTCGAATAATTGTACAAAAATAGTTCATAAGCATAATAAATCTTTAACCTATCCTCTTTTAGCATGCTGTTCCTGAAAGTCTCAATTTGAAGATTATACTTAATGGAATTGACTGTCAATTTCCATCATTATCATTTGTGGCAGATGGCTCTTTGATTGTACATTTTATATGCAAAAAAAAAAATCCTTGGTCTCTTCTGCTTTTGAGTTAGCCTCCTCACAACTCACATTGTGATGGGTGGCTTTCTTTTTAGAGAATTGTTTTCCTTAAACAGCAGACTTCATGTATCATTACAAATCAATATATTCAGAGATGAATTTTCATCAGTAATTTTGTTCAACTTCCAAATTAGAATTTGAAATGGAGCTCACTTGGAATTTGTAGCACAGATGCTGGGTTACAGAGTTGCCAATGAAGCTGAAAGCTGGAACCACAGAGAAGATTTGCCCACGGCAGGGGTGGATTCCCATGGCTGGAGTTCAAGAAGCCACCTTGTTTCTCTTTCCTCTCTTTGGCAACTGGATTCTCTATCCAAGGACCCCCAATAGTTTTGGGGGTACTGTACTTCTGATGTGTATTAGGGCTTTTCTCCCAGAATTTGATTTCCATTCTTTTCACTTTAATCCAGTGGGAATAGGAGGAATAGGGAAAAGGAATATGGAGAACATGGGCCAATATTCTTGCTCTGATGAGCCATAAATCAGAAGAAGGGTTCGGTGAGGAAGATGGAGGCATCATTTTAATATAAGATCACCAATGCATCAATACTGTGCAAGTCGGGATAAGCACGCATCAATATATATTCTGTGACAAAGAAGCAAAACCAGGTCATGAAATCAAAGGACTTGGGTTTGAGTTTTTATTTTTCCCTTCAGAAGAGAATGTAGAGTTAAGACAAAGAAGGCAATTCTGGGGTCTGGCTGGCTGAACTTAAATCCAGCTTCTTAGCTACTAGGTATGTGTTTTTACTTGTGCACTCAATCTCTCTGAACCTCTGCCTCCTCCTCTGCAAAGTGGGGATGAGCACAAGGTTATTGTGAGGATCAGGTGGCATAAGGCCTGTAACATAGAGAATGTTCATTGAAGGTGATATTTATGCACCAGGATTATACATGTCATTTCCTATTTGTTAAAAAACACATTTGAATTGAATTAATGAACATAAATATAAAATGAGCAACATAAAGTCCTCTAGCCTTCAACAGTAGAGAAGTACTGGCCCTGATGTACTTCTTGGATGAATTCAGATGGCCTGGCAACATGATCCTGGGTGATTTCCTCAGCCTCTCAATCCACAGGCTTCTCTGTTAAACAAATGGGAACAGTTACGTTGCTTGCTTCATAGGATTGTTGGAACGAGATACTGTCAGTAAAGCACACATGACATTGGGATTACCACTAAACTTAGCTGTTGTTTATACATTAGTAAAACTTTGCGTTAGTGCATAGCTCCCTCACAAGGACTCATCCCTTGTCAGGTGTTTACCATTGGCCATCAGCCACCTGGCAGGAAAGAAGAGGTGAATGGGGACACCTGTGAAGGCTCCAAGGCTCTGTCGAATAGAAACTGTGGCTCTGAAGTGCTCCTGTAAATTCAAAGGAGAGCGATATTTGATTCACAGAATTTCACATATATGCCCAGATTTCTTCCTGCATGGCATCCAATCCAGCAGCCCTGCTCTGGTGGCAGCCACATGTGATAAGGCAGAGGTCTGTCATTAGTGAGCTATGTGTTAGAACTAAGTAAATTGCATCTTTTAATATTATTGCTCTGACTTTCAGGAAAAAAATGGATGGATTAATTTCCCCATTAAAGTCAATAGGACTTGAAAGGCTAAATTTTCATTAGAAAGCAAAAGCATTCATATAAATCTCTCTGAAGAAGGGCTGAGACTGGAAAGGCAGGAAGCCTGGCATCCGTGGTACCAGATTTCAGAGTGAATTCTCACCCAAGTGGACTCTACTTCTCTAGTTATTGGGAGTTGAAAGCTTATTGTCTACAAGGGTTGTTTATTCATTTGTTTGCTCGTATTGTTGGTACTAGAGTTAAAACAAAGGGCTTTTGCTGAGTTGTTGTTCACTGCATTCCCTGGGAGGAGAGAACAGGGAGGAAAGAGAACTGGCTCCATCTTCTATCCCCCAACCTCTCTGCTTATTTGCCAAAGATTGAGAGGGGGACTGCATCTGGGAGGTAGTCCCTCTGGGTAGAGGGAACAAGGAAAAGTCTTTCTAAGAATGGTATTGAGGTTGCTGCCACAGTTGTACTGACTTTCAGTGTGGAGCCTGGACAGGCAAAACAATGGCAGCAACCACTTCCACACATGGCAGTTTCCCTTAGGAACATTAAACCTCATGTTCACAAGCCATATAAGACATTCTTAAACTGCTTTTTGTTGGGAAACACATTCCTTACTTGGGGTCCCATGAACTGATATAAAGCAAGATGAAAACTAGAGGAGGCTGCAGCTTCCTCCCAGATTAGAGCCGTTCTCTCCTGCAGTGACTTGGGCTCCAGGAAGGACAGGATTTACTCGCAAGCATCTTGGGACAAAGCAAACTTGTCCCTCAAACAGGCTATATCTTCTTGTCCTGTGACAAAAGACAGAAAGTATGCCAAGAAAAAAGTTCAAAAGACAATAGTCCAGAACAGAATACCCTCCTGAAACAAGGTTAAGAGAATAATAACCAGGCCATACCTATGATTAGAACTAATTTTACTCTTCATACTTCTCTTCCTCTCGCATCCACTTTTCTAAAGCTCATACTTAGACTCCTGAAGTTGGCAGAAGGTGGGCTTAAGTGTCATTGTCCCAGTGCTGTCCATGCCAGGTGTAATATGCTTTTCTCTGCCCAGCATCACCATGGCCTAGCCTGACATGCAGAATGCCTTAGCATTTGGGCCTGCATTATAGTAATACTTGGGTTCCGATTCAGAGGAATCTCTGGGCATCAGAGAAAAATCTAGGAATAGAAAGGAATTCTGTGCATAAGCCAGCAAGAGAAAAACCAAGGCTGTGAAGGGTCCATCCATTCATCTGTGGTTGAAACTAGACATGAGCAAGGGTCCATCCATTCATCTGTGGTTGAAACTAGACATGATCAAGGCAAGAAGTGTGACCCACAGGTAGATCATTAACATCATTCATTAATAAACACTGAGTAAGAGTCTATTATTTGTCATTCTGTTCTGGGCTCTGGGGAGAGTATAGCGCAAAACAAATGGTATCCCTTCAGATAGGGGCATTCTGAAAAAAAAAGATAAGGAAATATAGGGAAAAAGAATGGCAAAGACAGTATATTTTTCACTTCAGATAAAGTGTTCAGAGAAGAGGCAGCATTGAATAAAGTTAAGATATCAGCCAAGAGAAAGGTGGGTGGGAGAGTTCTCACTCAGCATTAGCAGAGCCCCAGGTAGGAGGCTGGGCTCTGTATTTGAGCAACAAGAGAGCCAGCAACAAGGGCTGAGTGGGGAAATGGGAGGCTGCAGAGATAGGCAAGGGAAGGGAAGGCAGTATAGGCCCTAGGGACCTCATTCCCTCTGGGGTAGAAAGCTGTGGGGGAGGGGCAGTGGTTTCCTTAAAATTTTCAGGAAGGATTTTAAAATCAAGCATGTACCAAATATTTCACATGTTCTGGTTTTTAGTCCTGGTTACTATACCATTGGGTCTTAGAGTGAAAAGGGTGCACACCTGCCCAGAGCCTCACTATTTTTTCCATGTGGTTGTAGGTTTCTTGTTGTTTTGCCTTTACTGCCTGCAAGTTATTTCTCTATAAAGTTGTCTCCAGCTACAGCAACCATCTTCCAGGTCAGCGGTGTCTTTTATTTCCATTTTATTTCTTTCTTTTTGGTGATTTGGGATTGCACTTAGGGCCTAGTGCTTGTCAGGCAAGCACTTATCACTCGAGCCTTGTTGCCCCTTCCTCAAGTTTGCTTTTAAACAAACAAAGTCTTCTGTATTCACCTTAGACTACATCCTCCTACCTTTTCCTCCAAGTACCTGGGATTTCAAGCATGAGAAAAAAAATATCCTTCTTTTATTTCCTGTTCTAGCAGCCACAGATTGTCCTGTCTGCTGTTACCTGAGTGGTGGCCGGCCTGGTGGAATGTGCAACCTGGGGCAGAGAAGCTCAGAGACTGGTGGATGTCAGGGTGGACACTGTGTCCAGCCTACGTGGCTACACTCTCTGGAGCTGATGTTTCTGAAGAATGGTCATACCTACCACAGAGGTGAGCAAGTGAGCCAGGAGGCTTTAAAAGAAGCCTATCCTCTTGATGGATAAATGAGAGACATTGGGAGAAGGAGCCTGTAGAAGAGGATGGCATGTACAATTTGTCTATACAAGATAAACTCAAAAGACTGGCAGTTCAAGTTGATGTTCACACCTCTTTGTGGCCTCTTTCATCTGGTGTCTGCAAAGGAAGGAGTTAATTTTTCTTCTGCATTTAAAAGAAGATTCTCTGGCCAGTAAGGACGAGGGGTCAGCTTACTCTTTAAGGGTGGCAACTCCAATTTAAAAGATTTAAGTTGGAACGAATGCTCTTTCTCTTTAGAGCCCAGGAGCAGAGTCATTAAAAAACTCGCTCACTCATTGGCAAGCAGTGGTGTATGTGAGCTTATTGTGAAGGATTTCAAAGTGTGTAATAAAGGTGGGACCAGATCCTCAGCTCACTGGTGATGCAGATCCACTGGCCACAGGGGTCACTCGGGCCATTTGCCCTGCCCCTGCTTTGAGGAAGAACAGCACCTGGCAGAAAGGAATCTTGCTCCGGGTGCAGAAGGTAGCAACCACACAGCTCTAGAAAAGCTCATTAAGTGAGACTCTGGTATCTGAACTGCCAAAGGGTCATCCACAGGCCAACCCAAAGTCAATTAGAACTGAAGGCCAGAGTTTGGGTTGGCTTCTCTGTGATTCAGGTCTTACCATGAAGGCAGCTGCATAGATCCTATTTGCTCATTTTCAGAAGACTAATCAATAGCAGGCCTTTTTTTTCTTCTTTTGTTTGTCAGTTATGGGGCTTGAACTCAGGGCCCAGATACTGTCCCTGAGCTCTCTTTTTGTTTTTTTCCTCAAGGCTAGTGCTCCATGACTTGAGCCACAGGTGCCACTCCCAGTTTTTGAGTGGTTAAGTGGAGATAAGGGTCTCACAGGAACTTTTCTGCCTGATCTGGCTTCAAACCACAATCCTCAGATCTCAGCCTCCTGAGTAGCTAAGATTACAGGTGTGATTACAGGTGTGCCCAGCCCAGCCAGTAGCAGGGCTTTTTGACCTATGTTTAAAGCTAATACTAAGATCACCCAGTGTTACTGGCTTAAAGAATACAAAGCCCCAAAAATTCTAAGGGCATAAACAATGTCCTGGAAGGTTGAATTAAGGCAGTGGAACGAATCCTCCTTTGAGCTTTCCTCCTAGAGGTGAGGCATGATGACGCCCAGACTCCCCAGCCAGGACAATCCCCATCAGGACTTTGGAACTGAGCTAAGAGAGACTCTTCAGTTTCTTTAGCATTTGACAGGGGTTTTTGTTTTGGTCCCCCAATCTTTGTGTCACTTCTGGAGATCGGAAGAGTCCCTGAACTGTTACTGGACATGCTATTAGTAGTGGCAGTCTGTATTGTGAGAATCTGGGCTAAGCACAGTGCTTAATGCTCTCCATGGTTTTTTCCTACTATTTAATCCCCACACTGAGTTTATGAAGTGCATCTGGATCCTTAAGGAAAGGAACTGAAGTGCAACTTGGCTTCACCAAGTTAGCCCTAGTTGGTGAAGGCTCAGGTTTTGACCACAGGCATCTGCTTCCCATGGCATGGTTTCATGACTGCCAGGAAGAGCTCTTCCCTCAGAACAACCCTCAAAATCTAAAGCAGTGTTAGAACAGTGCCTGGGATAGTGACTGTAACAGCCATACACAGATTCCCAGGCCATAGCAGTTAGTGGAGTTACCACCTGACAACATGCTTTCCCAATTGCCTGAGCTGGAATGTGGGAAATTCCAACCTATTTGAACATGGACTTGAACATTGTCTTTGAGTCACAGCATTCCTCTAGACATGTTTTACAATTTTATCTTCAGTCTTTGTTGTCTCTGAGCCTTGGCCTCTTTTTGAAAAACTTGTATATATAAACAATCCTTGAGGAAAGGAAGGAAGAGCTGAAGGAGGGAGACGGGAGAAGGGAGGGAAGCAGGGCAGGAAGAAAGGGAGGAAAGAAGGAAAAAAGGGAGGGAGGGAGGGGAGAGCACTGGCCACATGCATAGTAGCAAGCTGACCAAAGTTAAGGCATTGGAATCAGAGAAAGATGACTCCTGCCTTCTCTTCTGCCTCCCCAAAAACTCCAAGTGAAGAATTGATCTTAATCCTCTATAGAGTCTATCCTTCAAATCAGAGCTGTTTGGAAAAACAGAAGGGCCTAGACAATTTCTTAACATTTGAGAAAAATTGTAATTTGATTAAGACATTTTATATGTCTGGTAGCAGCAGTTCATCTGTGCAAATGATTTGAGGTCTGGGGAAAATAGCTACATGGGAAAAAAAGGAGTTCCTGAGCTATTAAAAAGGACAAGGCAAGCAAAACTTAATTAGGAATCAGGCTAATGGAATTGGGAGGGAGGCAAGATGAACTCATTATATTAATAATAAACCTGAACTCAGGCAAGGAAAAGCAGATGGAAAGAAAGGAACATATAATGTGTTATGTTTCATTTCTTCTGAATAAAATGTAGTGTGCTGAAATGTAACGAGATTATCCATCCTCTCCATCTGTTTTTGTCCGAATAAATTTAAGTTTCTTACAAATGTACTGAACTTCCAGCATGTGACTTGCTGTCTCTGGAATGTGCCAGTCTGAGAGGACCTGGGACGCTCGCTTTGAAGCCATTTGCCATGGCCCTGGCCCGGGGGCTTTATCAAGCACCAAGGCTTCACAAAGCGTCAGTAAGAATGCCAGAGTTCCCCATGTCCTCCCACAGGAGTGGAATGCTGGACCGCAGAAGCCCCTGGGCTTGCCTGCATGGAATGGCAGAGAAGGATGGCAGTTCAGATATGGTGCTGGCTAGGACTTACTTGCAATTAGAAGACAGGCGAGGTCTCCTCCCTTCTGTAGAAATAATATGAGAATTATGAAGCTCTTCCCCACTTTCTTTGCCTTTCATTCACCTCTATATCTTTATTTATATTTATGAGGTTTTCTCCACCAGGAATTCCATCTTCCCGTGTGTGTGTGTGTGTGTGTGTGTGTGTGTGTGTGTGTGTGTGTGTGTGCCTTCCAGTACCAAGGCTTGCGCTCGGGGCCTGGGCACTGTCCCTTAGTTTTTTTTTGCTCAAGGCTAGCAGCACTGTACTTGAGCCTCACCTCTACTTCCAGCTTATGTTTTTTTGTTTTTTTGTTGTTTTTTTTGGCCAGTCCTGGGCCTTGGACTCTGGGCCTGAGCACTGTCCCTGGCTTCTTTTTTGCTCAAGGCTAGCACTCTGCCACGTGAGCCACAGCGCCCCCTCTGGCCGTTTTCTGTATATGTGGTGCTGGGGAATTGAACCCAGGGCCTCATGTACACGAGGCAAGCACTCTTGCCACTAGGCCATATCCCCAGCCTCCCAGCTTATGTTTTTGGTGCTTATTTAGAGATAAGAGTCTCACAGACTTTATGGCCCGGGATGGCTTTGAACCAGGATCCTCAGATCTCAGCTTCCCAGATATGAGCCACCAGCATCTGGCTTCAAATTCAATTGTGTTTTAAAACTTACTTATTTCAAAGTGCCTTCTTCAGTGACATTAGAACACAGAGATTTCTATGCTCCCTGAGCTCCTGTTGCCCTTTTCCTTAGTGAATTCAACCCTGGACTTGATTATTGAATTTTCAGCATTGTTTCTTCTAGTATTCTGTGTGACAGTTTTGTGTTCTTGAAGATGATTGTTAAGTTTCTCTTTCCTTCCCTTAGTAGATATTCACCAGATGGCTCCCATTTGCTGCACATGAGGCTTGGTAGAAACTGGGGACTAGATGGGAACAAAATAGACCTGGTCCCTCACCTTATGGAGCCCCAGGGATACTGAGGAAGACATGTTAGATAGCACTCACTCAGATAAATACATCACCACAAAAGTCAATGTGTTCAGTTTAAGTCAGTGTTATTGAAATATAATTATATGAAGCACAAGTCACTCATTTTCAGTGCAGTATGTAAGCCAATGACTTGATAAATGTAACCACCTGTATGATCACATAATTAAGGTAGTTTTCACATATATTTCCTAGTCAGCCACTCCTCACCTAAATCCCACTGCCCACTCACCACCATTAATTGTTTTATGCCTGCTCTAAAATTCTATGTAAATATAATACCAGTGTGCTGTGTGTATATGTTTCTCTCTGTGTGTGTGTGTGTGTGTGTGTGTGTGTGTGTGTGTGTGTGCATACTAGTGCTGAGAATTGTCCCTTAGTTTTTTGCTCAAGGCTGGTGTTCTATCACTTCAGTCACACCTCCACTTCTGGCTTTATGGTGATTAATTGGAGATAAAACTCTCAACAAACTTTCTTGCCGGGTTAGCTTTGAACCACCATCCTCAGATCTCAGTCTCCTGAGTATATAGGATTACAGGTGAGAACCACTGGCAAGTGGTCCAATGTGCTTCTTAATATATGATTTCTTTTATTCAACCAGATAACTGAGATTCTTCAATGTTGTCATGTGCTATTTGTTTTCTTTGTTAATTTAGGTTGCACTGGGGATTAAACCTAGAGTCTTGTGCTTGTTAGGTAAATGCTCAACCATGAGTTACATCCCAAGCCCTAAGTTACTTTAAAAAAAATATTACTGAGCTGAGTATATGCATGAAGGCCATAATTTATCAGTTCACTTGATAGACACAAATGTTCACGGTTTTTGGATATTATGCATAAATTATGCAATATAAACAGTGTTCATATATCTAGGAATAGAGTTTTTAGATACAGAAAGAGCATGTGTGGCTAGAAGCAGTTACCAAAGTATTCCACAAAGTTTGCCCCATTCATAAGATCACATATAACTTCCATTCTCATTGTCTTTGCTGACGTCTGGTAATTTTATTCTATGATTGTAGTTTGAATTTGCCTCTCCCTGAAGAATGGTGATGTTGAGCATCTATTTATGTGGCTGTAGGTTCTTCTCTATCATCTTTTATGATATTCAGTGGTTTTTGTTTTGTTTTTGTTCTGATACAGAAGCTTGGACTCAGGGGCTAATTGCTGTCCCTTAAATTTTTGGCTCAAGACTGCTGTCCTACCACTTGAGCCACAGATTTGTTTTCAGCTTAGCTATTATTTAATTGGAGATAAGAGTCTCATGGACTTTTCTGCCTGTGCTAGCATAGAATTGTAGTTCTCAGGTCTCAACCACCTGAGTAACTAAGATTACAGGCATGAGCCACTGGTGCCTGTAGAGAGAATTTTTTTAAATGCATCTTGACCACGTTGGGTTTATTCTAGGGATACAAGCCTTAAAAACCAATCTGTAATTCATTGTGTTAACAAAATAAAGGAGGAAAATAATAAGATTACTTTTAATAGATGCAGTTAAAGTACTTAGTAAAATTCAACATCCATTATGACTTATAAAAACTCTTAATAGTCTTGGAGAAAATAGCACACAAATACTCTCAAGGCATTAGTATCATGCAGCTTTCCATTTTAGGTCTTCTATTTGTTTCAGAAATGTGTTGAATTGTTTCATTGATGTCAATTTTTTTTATTTTGTACTTTACTTGAACAAAATTGGGAAACAATCTGAATTTTCCTCACTTAATGAGTGGATAAACAATTGTACTGTATCTACCCAGAAAGTACTTAGCCAAAAAAATGAAGTAAATACTGATACACACAAACTGCATGAACTTGACCAATACATAGGTTATAAAAAGGAAGAAATGGAATTCACAGTGACAGAAACACCTCAGTGGTTTTCTAAGCCTATGGTCTGGGGAGGAATTAACTGCAAAAAGGCAGAGGGAACTTTGTGGAGTGATTAATGTTCTATTTTTTTGATAGCTTTGGTTACATAGACCTAAATACTTAATATGGATGAAATCTTCTGAATATGCCTTCTGTCTCAGTAAAATGGAACAGGAAGAAGTAAAAAATCCCTCAAACAGACATTAATCCACTAAAGGTGTGTGTGTGTGTGTGTGTGTGTGTGTGTGTGTGTGTGTGTGTGTATGCTAGTACTGAAGTTTGAACACAGGGCCTGGGCATTGTCCCTTAGCATTTATGTTCAAGATCGGTGCTTTAACACTGGAGGCACAGCTCTATTTTTGGTTTTTGATAGGTAATTGGAGATAAGAGTTTCACACAGACTCTTCTGTTTAGGCTGGCTTGAAGCCATGATCCTCAGATCTCAGCCACCTAAGTAGCTAGTATTACAGGCCTGAGCCACTAGTGCCTGCCTTAAACATGGTTCATAAGAAGCCCCTCTCCTTCCCTCCCTGTCTTTCTGGTAAGAAACCAGACTCCACACAACAGTGCGTTCTTTTGTAGAGTCTGTTCATCCTGTGGGAGCATGATGGATACCTGCTGGGTGCCGGCGAATTAGTTCTGCATTACACTGTAAATAATCAAGCAGGAAGGAGGTTCTATGTGTTTCTTGTGCACTTCTTAGCAGAGAGAATGGGTGTGCTAAGAAGAGTGACACCTCATTGTGTGAATGTCACTTCTGATTGCCAAGCTGAAGAAAACACTCAGGTAAGTCCTCAGCTTGTTAAACCTAAAAGAGCTGCTTACAGGTTTTCTGTTTTCCTCCTGTGAACTATTAAGCATTCCATTTAATTCTTAGAGCCAGAACAGGTTTTCTTGATGGCTTGACTCTTTTGGAATGATGTGCGGTACCAGTAGTGATGGGTCTGGTTCTCTCTATTAAGACAGTTTTAGTCTTAGATTGGGGGCACCCAGAGCACCAGGAATTTCAGCACACCTAAACTACTGTGGCAGGCCCACCTATACACATAGAGATATCTGGTCACATCTTCTCTATGAGGGCTCAGGAAAGAGTTCAACATGCCTTCTCTTGGTAGCAAATACTCACCATGTGCACAGTGCTTTCCAAAACCACACAGGCCTTTTGCCAGGCCCAAGGGTTGCAAAGCTGGACACATGGGGGTGCAGAGGAAACAGGAGGACAACAGACACTGTATTGGGGACTAAGTATTGAAAAGTATTGGTTGCATAAAGAATTGGACAGCGAGACAACCCATTCAATGTCCTAGGTCCCTTGGACCTACCTAGCTAAGTCTGATGACTGAAACATTAGACATCACCTACAGAAGGGCACCTCTGCGGCTTTGAAAGGATTCCCAAGCCTGTAACCAGGAGACTCAGAAGAATCTGCAGAGTCATGTAGGCCAACCATTTCTCTCTTCTGATGCCCTCTCTTTCCTGGTTCTGAGAGCCAGGTGGAAGATGTTTCCTCATTCTTCAGGCCTCCCAGCTTGATATTTCTCATGCTTTTTCAATCACCAAATGGAAATAAAATCTAAGGATCCCTCCACCTTAGGAATCTACCCATACAAAGTATGAAAGAGCAAGTTAAACTTTACTGAAAAGCTGGTATGGAGAAAGGAAAAGAACTGTGCTGTTCTCCCCCATCTAAGCAATATCCCAAGGAGTGTGTGTGTGTGTGTGTGTGTGTGTGTGTGTGTGTGTGTGAGTGGGTGTCCATGTAACTATGTGCGTATACACATGGATATGTGCATTCAAATGTTCTTGTTCTTCCTCAGCATAATACCCAGAAGCCTCACTTCTCTTCCTCCTGGTATTTTCCCCCAGGTCTCTATTTTTCTATTTTAAGAACAGCATTTTTTCCTACCCACCCACCCCCACCCTGTATTCCCAGAGTCATCTAGATGTCCAGAAAACCAACTGACATCTAGGAGATCATGTGTTGTACTTGGATATGATTTGGTGATTCCTCCCTTGCTCATCAAATTTCCTTTGTCAGTTGCAGTATTTCATCAATTCTGAAACTTTTCTCATACTTTTACATTAAAATGCTCCTCACAAATAAGACATCTTACAATTATAAGCTTTGTATCTTAGATTTAGTACTTCTTTGAGTTGAATATATAAGGTTATTAGTTTCCAAGAGCAATTATTATTATAAACGTATTGTGTACAATTTTCTCTGTTTCCAAACAAAAGAAGTTCTCAAATCCATGAGGTTCTAAGGATCAGTTAAGAAATATGGACCCAGATATTCCCCTAATACACTCTAATTCTCATACCAGAAAGAACAGACACAGACATTTAGGTAGAAGCATAGGAAAATGCTGTTTGTATTAAATAGGATTCTGTTTGGCATAATGGAGTCATATGTGCAATTAGGACTTGTCTACTAAAGTAGTGATTCATAAAGCATGGTCCAAAGACTACCTCAGAATCCACTGACAGGCTTGCTAAAAATTATGTGAGCCTTTCAGGGACATATTTCACAATGTCCCAGCCACATCTCAGGTAATGGTACCGTGTGTCTATATAGCAAACAGGAAGCTTTTAGTTGTACTCACATATAAAACTAGATTATACTTTTGGGGAAAGCTGAGTATCCACTATAACCTAGGCCTTTACATTTCAATTCACTCTGATTTAAAACTCTCCAAGCCAAGAGTTATGCATTCATCAATCCTATTTTCACTGTGAGGGAAATTGGGCAACAACTGGGTAGATTTGATTAAATATAGTATTTCCAAGGCACCACCTAGAAAGTGGTGGAGGTTAGAGGTTAACCCTATCTTATCCTAGGGCTCTCCACAGCACATCTGTTCTGTATTAGACACAAAACATAATTTGAGATTATTTAGAACATGATTGGATAAACTCCACTGAAATCTGACATGTCTATCCCCTACCCAGCAATTTTATTTCAAGAAGTAACTTCAAGAATGCTCTAGCCTTAAGACAATCACTCATACAAACATGAATGCACACATGTGCATGAACACACATGAATATTCGTTATAGCATTTATTGCAGTAATAAAAATAATCAGAAATAAGCCATAGAACCATCCACTGGAGATAATAAAGAGTTATTATATTTCTAGAATGTAGTAATAACAAAACCATGTACATCTATATACGGCAGTGGGAAAATTTCTAAGACATATGATTAAAAATAGTAAGTGATTATAAGCATAAAATATAGAGGATGCCATTTATGTAAGATAAAAGTGCTTTAAACTATACCTGTTAAGATGGGAAGAAACATACCAAATGCCAACAGTGATTAACTCTTGGGAAGTGAATGGTGGTGGAGGTGAACAAGGTAGAAATATATGGGTGAGAGTTGTTTATAATATTCTTCTGTATGATATTAACTTTTAACTGTGAATTCACATGATAGGTAAGATTTTAAACTTAAAAAGGACAATCCATATCATAAATTATTCCTATGCTCTATTTATGTATTTGTGTGTGTGTGTGTGTGTGTGTGTGTGTGTGTGTGTGTGTATACCAGTACAGGTCTTGAATACAGGTCCAAACACTGTCCTTTAGCTGGTAATAAGGCTGGCATCTACCACTTGAGCCACCTTCACTCATGGTTTTGGTAGTTAATGAGATATGAGAGTCTCATGGGCTTTGAATGATAATCCTCAGGTCTCAGACTCCTGGAAAGCTAGGAGCACAGGCATGAGCCACTGGCACCTGGTCCCCACTCTCCAATCCTGGGGTCAGACATAGCCAGTGGCTGAGAACTGTAGACTGCAGAGTAATACACAAAGGATCCTTGTTGCTTTTTGTTATGAATTATGTACTCTATCTAATGGCTAGCTTATTTTTCCCTTATCCCAAATCAGAACTGTGAAGTATAAAACCATAAATCAGCAAAATCTACAAGTACAACCTGTGTTAGGGAAATGTTCCTATTAGCAGAAATGTTAGGCTTATTGGAAGCTAGTCATATTTCATTTTCTGCATAGTTGCTCCCACGTTTTAATAAAGAACCCATAATATCTGCTATTTACAGAGGGGATTTAAGAAAGCTCATCAAAATATATACAAAAGAACAAATATGAGTCGCAAGCAATGGAGAGCCACATTCTTTGGGGGTATATTAACTAAAAATGAGCCCATTACTGAGAATGTCTGTCCTTTGTGTCCTTTTCTTGCTTTGAAAAACCCAAATTGACTTGTAGCACAGTGTTTCAATACCTGTGTCATTTGTCTTTAAAAGCTCCCAAGTTTTGCACTATAGATCATTTAATTCTCAATAAAGAATAGATTCACAGAGGGATTATTGCACTAGGTGGCATGCGTAGGCTTGGGCAGCTTTTCATGAGCAAGCAGATGAAGTAAATTTTGATTACTCTCAGCCTTTGTGACTCCACTCACCCTCCTTAATGGGTCTCACCTGTCACATTGTCTCATTGGATCAGCCCATTACAGGGAATAGGGTATATCTTCTAACAAGCTATGTTGCTCTGAAAGATACCCATGCACTGGGATTCTCATTTTACCATTACAAAAGAGAAATTGTTCAAGACAGCCATGTAAACCTTCATTGTAAAATAAAGAATTTGTAGCTTCTCCTATTGAAAGATCAAAGGAAAAAATTTCTGAACCTAACCTTCAGCCTTGCTTTAGCCAATATGATGTGAGGGAAGAGACATCGTCCCAATTCTAAGCCCAAGCCTCAAAAGACCTTGGGTATGCCCACACTATCTTTTGAAACCTGCTAGCTTCCTTGAGAACAAGTCCAGGCTAGTCTGGAGGATGAGAGATCATGTAGAGCAGAGATAAATCAACTGAGTACCACACACATGAATGTTTTACCCAAGATAGAAAAGCCACCCAGCCAAGTTTGCTTTATGTGGTCACCCTGAAGGATTCTGGGCTTGATAAATGATGATTGTTTTCAATCACTGTGATTCTTACTTCTGCATATTCTGATTGGGCTAAGGGATGTCCAGATAACTGGGAAAACATTATTTCTGGGTGTGTCTGTGGAAGAGATTAACATTTGAATTGATGGACCAAGTGAAGACTTCCCTACTGGTGTGGGTGGCAGCATTCAACCTGTTAAAGACCCTAGAGTGGGCTGGGAATATGGCCTAGTGGCAAGAGTGCTTGCCTCGTATACATGAAGCCCTGGGTTCGATTACCAAGCACCACATATATAGAAAACAGCCAGAAGTGGCGCTGTGGCTCAAGAGGTAGAGTGCTAGCCTTGACCAAAAAGAAGACAGGTACAGTGCTCAGGCCCTGAGTCCAAGGCCCAGGACTGGCAAAAAAAAAAAAAAAAAAGACCCTAGAGTTTCCTTAACACCACATCCATATCTAATTCCCAATCTGGTACAGATACTTCCATATGGCTTGCTGCCATTGACCTGAACATATGGAACATTTCATTGATTGGTAATTTAATACCTGTGGACATATTCTATCTCAAAAGAGCTCAGGTATTATTTGACCAGTGTAATGCTGGAAATCAAAGCCAGGGCCTTGTGTGTTCCAAACAGGTCTTCTACCACTGAGCTGTATCCCCAGCCCTCAACTTTTTTTTGGTGGTGGTGGTTCTGGAGTTCGATCTCAGAAACTTGAACTTTCTCATCTGGTACTCAACTACTTGAACCATAATTCCAGCTGAGCCTTTCACTAGGTATTTTTGGAGACAAAGTCCTGAAGACTTTTCTACCTCAACTGGTTTCAGACCACAATCTTGTGGATCTGAGTCACCTGGGTAGTTGGGATTACAGGTGTGAACCATCAGTGCCTGGTTCAGGCTCATGTTGTGTGGTGTGTGTGTGTGTGTGTGTTGTGTGTGTGTTGTGTGTGTGTGTGTGTGTGTGTGTGTGTGTTGTTCCTAGGGCTTGAACTCAGGGCCTGGGTACTATCCCTGAGCTTTTTTGTTTTGGTAGTAAATCAAAATAAGAGTATCATGCCTGAATTGGCATCAAATGAACCCACCAGCACCCAGCTCATATTGTGATTTTAAGTATACACACATACACACACACACATCTCTGTGCTAGCTTCTGTGGTTAAATACATATATACAAACATACATATATACACAGATAATACATGTATACATTTATATACATATGTATATAATATCAAACGTATTTTAACACCATAATATACAAATATTATATGCCATATGAATATATTACACATATATTTACATATCACATCCTAGCACATATATGTGTGTATGTACATTGTGCATGTGTACATATATATCTCATGTATGTATGTATGTGTGCATTGTGTATGTGTGTCTGTGTACGTGCTGGTATGTTCAATGTCAGCAGCCAGCTCAGAGTTCCTATAACCTTGGAACCCTAGCCCAAACTGCACTGATGTCTCACCATGGTTTCTGACACAGAGCTGGTAATCACTTGGAATTTTCTGGATAGTAGGATCATGCTGTATTCCAACTGGTGGCTCTTGGTGAGGACTGGTCACCAGAGACACCAAGCCATGATGGATACTTAAAGCGTTCCTCATCCACCTCATCCTCTGGAAAGTGAAGGGGAGTGGGTCCTTGGGTTAACAGTTAACACAGGCTACCTCAATTCTCTTCCAGAGGCAGAGAATCTCCAGCCTGTAGGTTGCTGGGTTTCAGTGGCTCATGCCTGTAATCCTAGCCACCCAGGAAACTGACATCTGAGAATCACTGTTTGAAGCCAGCTTTGGCAAGAAAGTCCATGAAACTCTTAGCTCCAATTAACCACCAAAAAGCCAAAATGAAACTGTGGCTCAAGTGGTAGAACAATAGCCTTAAAAAAAAAAAAAGGCCAAGGGACAGTACCCAGGCCCTGTGTTCCACCACCAAGATCAGTGCACACATGCATGCACGCACACCCTACAGAATCATTTGGTATATGTTGGGACAGAGATTTGTACTTCTTTCCTGCCTTCTGTCTGTCTGCCTACTCTGATAATTTTGTATGGACTGTGAATTAGATGCTAAATTTCCAAATGGCCCTTCACAGAGAAAAGATTCCCCACCTCTGTGATACTAAGCTTCAAGAAAAATGCCTGAATCAATGAGCTTATTGAGTTTCTAAGCTGCTGAACACACATTGAGGGTTTGCAAGGTCATGACCCTCCCCACGTGCCTTGTCAAGACCCCTTTCACCTTACTGCTTGTCTGTGTCATTTGCACATCCCTTATAACACACTGTACACATAAGCAAATGTCTCTCTGAGTTCTGCGAACCATTCTAGCCAATCACTGTTAAGCATGAGATAGGGAGCCATCTATCTCCAGTGAGTCAGAGTTCCTCAGGGGCACTCTGAAGTGGGGGCAGTCTGTGAGGTTGAGATCTGAACCTGTGAATCCTGACTCTTGCTCTAGGGAGAGAGTGTCAGAGTTGAATTGAATTTTGGGAAACCCAGCTGGTACTAATTGAGAAGTATGGAAAAAATCCCCTCATATCTAGCCATAGAATGTTCTCCACTGAGAGTCTAGTCGGGGGAAATAGTATGTTTTTTCTTTGTTTACTATAAAGTTGCTTTGTTTTTCCTACACAATCTACATGTGTGTTCAGAAAAGCTCCCCAATTTGGGCAAAAAGCTGAGGTTGGGAAGCTGGCAGGTGTCTGTGTAGGGTGCCATCAGGCACTGTCACAGCAGATCACAGAGCTGGGCTGAGTGGCAATGATGTCAAACCATGAAGTCCTGTGTCGGGGACCTGTCCAGTCCTACCGCCTATGTGTCTGGCACTCAAATACATCCTTTCTCAAGGTCCTGCCATCAGCCAGCCCATCCAGTGTGTGACAGGACACATAGGAATTCCTAAGTAGATGTCCCATGACACTCCTCAAAGTCCTTATGCTTAAGGAGATAACCAGGCCTTATGTGAGAAAACTCAACATCTTTGAACATTGGTTTTCTCATCAATAAGAGAAATAGATTGAAGATAGATAGATAGATAGATAGATAGATAGATAGATAGATAGATAGATAGATAGATGAGATGAGATGATAGATGATGGATAAAGATAGATCTATCTATGTGGGGCACACCTGGAAGTCAACTAGCTGGCCCTGCCTGTTTCTCAGTCTTGGGGCCACATGTGGCTAAGAGGGCAGCGCCTAACAATAATGCGCAGCTGCTACAAGTGTCTTTGGTCATAACCTGGAGGTGGTTCTATGGGCTGTGATGCCCTGGCTCTTCCACCTTTGATGGACAGCTCATGCCTCCCCTTCCTGCCGATCTTAGACCTGATTGGCTCCTGTGCTTTATATTAGTGGCACGTACTTCCCCAATAAACATGATCTTGTGCCGACTTGACTCCCAGATGCGTCTGATTGTCCTCCGTGAGGGAGGGCTGGGTGCATGAGGTCTGCCAACTCTTTCCTTTCTTGGCTCATCCGGTCGGGGCATGCCTTCCCCATCTCTCCCGTGGGTCGGGGGAGCGCGGGGGGCTAAAACACCCCGACATATCTCTATAAAGATAGATTTATCTATATACATCTTCCGATTTGTCTCTATCTACTATCTAGCTACTATCTCTACCTATCTGCCTATCTAGCTGGCTGGTGGAGTTGCACAAGTGCAAGGGAAAGGTCAAACTCCAATACTGCCCCCAAACTACATATTATATACACATATGTATACATACATACATATTACTATGTGAGCCCAAATATCAGTCAGCCTGTCTGTTTATCTCGACCTGCATATTGTAGATGTGCAAGAAATACTAACAAGTTCTCAACCATAGATAATTTTCCTTCAGTTCAACCCCAGTTCTCCCATTGCTCCTGGGTTTGTGAGTTTCTGATCTTTATTCCAGGAGTGTTGCTTTATGTAAGCAGAGGCATGGAGGGACATAGAGGTGTAGTTAGCAAAGCATGTCTTAGCACTTGGAATCTATCATTTGACCTTCAGCCTTCTGTCTGCTGTGCCTGGCCAGTTTCAATTGTGAAGAGCAAGCTTTCCAAAAGGAACACTGGGGGAGCAGCGGCAGCATACCCAGTTTTACTATGTCATCCTGATTTTTAGGGGGAAACCTGCTCACTTCTTCAATTAGCAGCCCTGCTGGTGGCCCAAGCAATGAGTTTCAGAAGCCAGCAGCCAAAAATTCAATGAGAAAGCACCACTTATACAACAGATGAAGGCTTCTAGTGGCCTTCTGTAGCTTGTGACCTTGGCTGGTGAGACTTAGTTTACGTGGGCCACAGTGCAGTTATTCTTAGCTCTCTATTCCTTCTGAATGGCCCATGAAGTTTATAGTGTTTGAGAAGTTGGTTAAATTTCTTCAATGGAGCAGCCATTATCCAGGTTTTCATGTACTGTGAAAATAATTTGGGGTATTTGAAAGATATAGACACAAGCACAGATACAGACTCACACAGGCACAGGAGTGTGCACATGTAAATATGCATGCACGAGCACACACACACACACACACACACAAGCTTAGAGGAAGAAGGAGAGAGAAAGGAAAGGGGAAACTGGAGAGAATAGCTTTTCAGGGACTCTTCCCCTCTCCAGTCTCTGATCTGTGTTCCTTCTCTCAGAGATTGATTTCTCCACCATTTCAAGAAACATTGGAACATTAATAATTTTCCGTGGTGTATGGTTTGAGATCTCATTAGGGAAGTTGTACCATTTTTATTTCCCTTTGCTTCTCCTGGCCCCAGAGCTCTAACTCCATTCACCCAGAGCAGAAAGAAGAGCTTCTAAGAAAGACGAGGTAGATTGCATTCAGCTAGAGCACATGATATGAACAGGAGGATGCCAAATACCCCTCTCCTGCCCCAATTCGGCATCAAGTTAGAGTCCTGCAGGTACAGAGGGCAGGAGGTGGTCTTGAATTAAATATGCTGTTATGGAGGATGGAGGTGTGGTTGAGGTCTTTGCTGACTTATGGTATGGCATGAGTATGTGGTTTAAAATGGAGCATTCCTAAATCTGATTTGATCCAAAGGAAGATTTGAGTCTCAGGCCCTTGAGTAGATTTAGATGGAAGCTTTTTGCCCCAGAAGTCCTGATGATAGCATTATGATCACATCAGCCTGGTCAGACATCCTGATGGGGCCAATCGTGGGGATGGCACTTAGTCAATTACACTGTGGAAAATTACCCCTGCCCCTGATGTCTGCACTCCCCAGGCTCTGGACCATGTGTGGAAACCAGCTTGCAGTCTCCAGCTTGTGTTTGCTTCTTCAAATGCAAAAATTCATACTTGGACTGAAAGATCAATACGGTTTCTCTAGCTCTGCTATCTTAGGACTTATCATAAGAGACTATCAGTCTCCTATGTCTCCTGAGGGGTACAGTTATAACAAGAGGGACAGTTTGCCTTAGAGAAACTGGGCAAAGACTCTAATTAGTACTCCTCTGGTGGCAGCATTAATGCTCCTTTTCATGACAAATGATCCAGATCTTGAGTGACTCAGGTACTAGGTTGTTCAGTATTTTCCTTTGCTTTCCAGTATTTTGGGGCCATTGTTAAGCTAAGCATTAATGGCAGCCTAATAGCAGAAACATAAAGGAAAAAGTTGATGGCCCGCAAATTACATTTTCTGTGCAATTAACCTCTGTAGTAGGGTACTTAGTTTCAAATTTGCCGGTGGGAAAAAGCAGCCTTCTAGACAGAGAATGACACAATTATAGACTGGAGCAGGAATGGCTCTCAAGAGATCCAAGATGCAGCCCCAGACAATTGGCAGCAAAGATGTATTCCCATTGCACAGATGAAGAACTGGCATTGGATTATGAAACCAAGTGAACAGAGAAAGTGTCTTTTCTTGGAATGCCACAAGAGAAAATATTTGTCTTGAACCCAAGGACCTATGGCTAAGAAGTGGAGAGGCAGGAAGATGGATAAAAATTGTGATTCAGGGGAGAACTACTTAGAGTTCTTTAAAAGGCTAACACACAGTCCAACAAAATAAATACCAGAGAACTAGTACTCAAAGGTAGGGGGTAGGGAAAAAGAGAGGAAGAAGAGGGAGAATGTGGTCATAAAATTCAATGAATATCTTACAAAACTAAGAAAATTTAGGGAAGGGTTAGGATTGGGAGGAATGGAGGAGAATGATGAAAGGGGTGACATTAATCAGGATGCATTGTATTCATAAACTGCTTTGTTGATTGGTAACTCCTTTGTACAAGTACTTAAAGATAATAAAATATATTTTTAAAGATGCATTGCCCTCATAATTTGATATATGGAGATGTAATCTCTTTGTATAACTACTTAATAATAATAAAAGAAATAATAATTTAAGAAAGAAAATGCAAAAAAATATGATTTTTTTTTTTCTCATTTGTGCTGTCGATGCCATACCCAAGCTAATGCTATGTGGCTTCAAAGTCATTCTTCTCACATTTAACAAATAATCTGCAAGGCACCAATGGCTCACACCTGTAATCATAGCTACTCAAGAGGCTAAGATCAGAGGATCATGATTCAAAGACAGCCCAAGCAGAAATGTCCATAAGGCTCTAATCTCCAAGTTAACCACCAAAAAGCTGGAAGCAGAGATGTGGCTCAAGTGATAAAGTGCCAGCATTAAGCCATAAAGCTAAAGGACAGTGCCCAGGTGCTGAGTTTAAGCCTGTGTGTGTGTGTGTGTGTGTGTGTGTGTGTGTGTGTGTGTGTGTGTGTGTATGATTTTATGTCTCAGATACTGTGTTATGTTAGACAATAGAAAATAAAATGGGAAAAAACTTTATGGTCTTTCTCCTAAAATACATACTGAGCAAACACATGAATTATCTATCATGATGTGATCAATGGCATGGAAGAAGAAAAATAGGGTGCCAAGAGACTGTAATGTTTAGTTTGGGGGAGTTAAGCAAGGCCTTTCTGAGGGACAGCTGCTCAAGATGAAACTTGAAGGATGGGGAGAGGTAAGTGAGGCTTTGGGATAGCTGAGATCTTGTTCTGCTTGAGAAAATGGAAAGTGTAGTTGCTATAGTGTGGTGACTGGAAGAGGAAGACACAGGTGAGAGCTTGGGAGACACTCAGATCTCAACAAGCCTTTGGCTCCCACCTCTAATCCTAGTTATTCAGGAGGCTGAGATCTAGAATATCACAGTTTGAAGCCAACAGAAGCAGACACAAAAGTCCACAAGACTCCATCTCTGAAGTAAATAGCAAAAAGTAGGGCTGGAGGAGTGGTTTAAGTGGTAGAGTACCAGCCTAGCAAGCACAATGCCTTAAGTTTAAACTCTAGTACTGCAAAAAAAAATGGGGTTTTGAGTTAATCTACAAGAAGTGGATTTTAAAGCAACACAATCAAACTGAAAATTTCTGTCCTATAATCTGTGCTGTCCAATATGGTAGCCACTGTTTGCATGAATATGGAGTAGTTAAAAGTCGTAAAAGAAATGTACTCACTAACTTGCAAAACTGATTGGTGTAAATCAACTGAACAACTCATGGGGGGAGAGGGAAAAGGGGAGGGGGGAATGAGGGAGGAGGTAACAAACAGTACAAGAAATGTATCCAATGCCTAACGTATGAAACTGTAACCCCTCTGCACATCAGTTTGACAATAAAAATTTTTTTAAAAAGAAATGTACTCACTACCTTACGTATGAATCTGTAACCCCTCTGTACTACACTTTGACAATAAAGAAACAAGTTTAATAAAAAAAAAAAGAGTCACTGCTAAACAGCACTGTTTTGACAGGTTTGATGCAAAACAGTTACATGATCAGATTTAGCTTTTTATAAAATGCATTGCTCTGGCTGCATTTTGAAGAAGCATAGAGTGTATAGGGAGAAATGGGACAAGGAAGAAGGGAGGTAGGATGGATTGGAGATGATGAAAACATGGAGATATATATTCTGATAGAGTCACAAGAATCACAAGATCCCACCAGAGACTGTACTAGGTAGAGAGATTCAAGAACCATGCCCAAAATTCCGGAAGAGGATGCTGTTTCCCAAGAGAGGACAGGAGATAAGGGCAGATTTGGGAGTTGGTATGGAGAAGAAGGAACATTCAGCTCTGATGCCTGGGGATGTACAAATTTCAATAGGCAGCTGGACGTTGAGGTCGGGAGCCCCATACATTCCATGGGCACTCAGTGCCTTGACTCTCAAGAGGAGATGAAGCATTATACCAATTGCTACAGAGCCTTTCTTTGACTTACAGGCCCATCACATACAAAGGTCACAGGTCTGTCATTTTTGTAGACTGCCCCTCTATTTGCATTGTCTGATATTTTTTCATGGTCAGACTCTGATTATGCTTCTGCAGCAAGCCAATCAATTATTCTTTGTAATATATAAATCCTTTCTACAGAGATACTTGGATACTATGTAAATGCCCTGCCCTTCATCTTTTATTTTTGGTGGTTTGAACTCAGGCTCTCCCACTTGCTGGCAAGCACTCTACTACTTGAGCCATGCCCCTGGCCCTGTAGTTGGAAGGACAGGCACATACCTAGCTTCTTTTGTTAAGATGGGCTCTCATAAATCTTTTGACCAGGCTAGACTGCATCTTCGCCTCCCACATAACTGGACAACAGACACATACTACTGCACCCAGCTATTGGTGGGTTTCACAATTTTTTTGTTCAGAATGGCCTCAGACCACAATTCTCCTGATCTTTGTTTACCTAGCAGCTAGGATTTCATTCAACTCTCTTTCACTTGTCAAGGTTAATTTTTCAAGGCACAGAGTACTAGTTTTGTGAGCCCTACCCTCACCTCGTATTGCTAGTATTTCATTTTCTTCTCTTCTTGCTCATTTTTGAGGTGCATTCAGATGGAATTTCCTACCTTTGCTCCTCCAAAGGTAAGATGTCCTCTTGTTTCGTTCAAGACTTTTTTTTTTTTTTTTTTTTTTGGCCAGTCTTGGGCCTTGGACTCAGAGCCTGAGCACTGTCCCTGGCTTCTTCCCGCTCAAGGCTAGCACTCTGCCACTTGAGCCACAGCGCCGCTTCTGGCCGTTTTCTGTATATGTGGTGCTGGGGAATCGAACCTAGGGCCTCGTGTATCCGAAGCAGGCACTCTTGCCACTAGGCTATATCCCCAGCCCTCGTTCAAGACTTTTTAAAGCTTTGATTTTCTGCATGTTGAGTATGATATACTTAAGTGATCTCTGTGTGTGTGTCACACACACACACACACACACACACATTTATCCTGGTTGGTATTCACCGAACTTCCTGATTTGTGATTTGGTGATATTAATTTGGGAGAAACTCTCAGCTATTATCCTTTCACATGTTTCTTTTGCTCTCTTTCTCTTTGTTCTCCCTCTGGTATCCCATTAGGCACATATTGCAACTTTTGTAGTTGTCTCAGTCATTGGATACTCTTTGCCAATTTTCTAAGCTCTTTCTATGCCAGACTGATGACAGAAAATCTAAACTTCCTTTTATAGGTATACCTATTTGAATTAAAAAGTGAATCTGAATTAAAAGACTTCATTATGTTATTGACTTCACTACATAATGATGCAAGTGCTATTCTAAGGCTAAAGTTAAGATGAAACTACTGATACCCAAGAGGGGTTGGGGACATACAAACTCTTCTGAGTTTATTTCTGCTCTCTGACTTAATAACCACTCCATGCAGATTCATTTTACTACTCACACAAAGTCCACGTGTATATTCCAGTGAAACAAAAGACATACACAGCAGAACTCAGCTGTGATTGGTGCACTCCTGTGCTCCTGTGTTGGGGGTAGGGGTCAGCTGCTCTAGCCCTGACTCAGCACTGAAGGCCATGTGATAAGCACTCCAGACTCTCCTGGATGATGCACACCCATAGCCCCAGCCCAGACCTGGAGATCTCTGCTCCTTCCTCCATGCTGTTGATACCTCTAGGGCTTCTCGTTCTTTCTATTCTTACTTCCTGACAATTGGGTTAGTTTTTACCAGCCTTCGGTATAAGGCTTGTCTAGACATCTATTCAATATCCATTTCCTCTTTGTCTCTTCCCAGATATATCCCCATACTTTGTAGGAATCTGTCCTAAAAGGTTGGAAAAAAGGGGATGGGAAGCCATAAGATATATAATTCAGTCTGGGGTGTGTATGTGTGGGGGGGTGATGTTTGATGAGTAATGAAACATCTCAGACCCTATTTCCTTTGAGTGAACCTCTAGACCTCTAATTTCCCTGAATCAAACACCTTGATTCTGTTTGCAACCTGATCTGTACTCGGGAAGTATCTCATAGTTCCTCATAGTTCACTAAAGGCTAGCTAACTCCTCCTATGTCTACCTCTTACCATGGAAGCTGAGGGCCACACAACCTTTCTCTATTCCCTCTGTTACCTATCTCAGCCAGAAGACAGCACTATGATGAAATTCAGTAAACTGGCTACCCTCCTCTGTGACTTTGTTGATTAGTAATAGCTAGAGGGACCATCTGGTGGCAGAGACTAGAGTAGGCTATCAGTCCTGCTGCATACCCCACACCAAGCCGGGTCCTCTGACCTCCCAAGGGTTCTTTGAATCGCCGATATCATTTCATTACATTCTCTTTTAGCATACAACCTTCCCTCGTGGAATCTTCAGAGTGACTGTAAAGGGTGGTAGCATTTTGCTAGATGAGAACAGCTATCTTCTTTTTTTTTGTTAATTAAATTTTATTGACAAGGTGTTGTGCAAAGGGGATACAGTTACATAATAAGGCAGTGAGTACATCTCTTGTGATATCTTACACTCCCATTTTTTTCCCTTCTCTAGATCAGGTAGGCATATATACAATACCCAGTGTACCAAAACCATATATAGTAACCACGTAGGGTACGCCAAAGGAACTTTAAATGTAACGTCAACAATAGAAGCTTCCCATGTCCTTCTCTTGGAGTTGTTTTTGCTTATCCTCATCTTATATGATCATGTGTACATAGCTATTGAGCTATTGTGATCCACTGATAGGTCTATTCTAGACCTTTTTTATGTTTAGTAGTTGTTTGGTTTTAGATACATAATGTAAAGTCGCTGACCCAAACATGTGGAAATACCATTTGAAAAGAAATTTGTTGTTTTGAAAAACTGGTCTCTACTGTCCCCCCCACCCACCGCCACCCTAACAGTCATATATCAAGGAGACCATGCCCCTTTGTTCTCTGTGTTCTAGGCTTTTCTCACTCAACATTATTTGTTCAAGTTCTGACCATTTCCCTGTGAATACCAATATTTTACCATTTCTAATTGCTATGTAGTATTCCATTGTGTATAGGTACCCCATTTTTTCAATCTATTCATCTGTAGTGGAGCATCTGGGTTGTTTCCATATTTTGGCTATTGTGAATTGTGCAGCGATTAACATGGATGTGCAGATGTATTTATGATATCCTGAGACCTGTTGTTCAGGATAGATGCCTAGGAGTGGTATGGCTGGGTCATAGGGTATGTCTATGACTCAGCAGGAATTTGAAACTTGATTACAGAATACTGAAAGAAGGTAGCCTTTGCCAGCCAGCTTTCCATCCTTTTGAGAAAATCATGGTGGACAGCTATCTGTAGGTCCCAAGGCCTTGCATTTTGCTGAAGAAGTCCACAGTCAGGCCTCTTCCCCTCTTCCTTCCATGTTGTTGGACACTACGGAGTGGAAGGAAGCAGAAGATGGAAACTGCTGTCCTGTTGGAGGAATAGAGACTCGTTCATGTGACTCCTTCTTCCTCAGCAAAGTCTGATCTACAGAGCTGGCTACAAATGTTTATTGGGTATGATTTGACTTTATTTGAGTGTATTAGCTCTGCTGTAATAATCCATAAAGCTCAGAATGTGCATCAGATACAAGTTTGTTGTGTAAAAACTACATCTTAATCATATGAATTGAAGTTTCAGAGCAGATGGGTTTCCTTTTCAAGTCACATTTTATTACATTTCATTAGCATCATGCTAATGGTAGTACAATGCTAGAAACTCTGGACATTAAAACAATTTTCTGATAATGGCTCAACTACATTTTCTGTGCCATTAATTTGAGTGCTGGCTTGGTTAGTCAGGATTTCTCTTCTGGAATGAATATGTCTTCTCCTTTTTGTGTCTGCAAATTCCTGAAGCATTGAACCAACTCCAGTTACAACATTTAGACAGAAAAAAAATTGGTGCCAGTCCTGGGGCTTGAACTTAGGCCCCGGGTGCTGTCTCTGAGCTTCTTTTGCTCAAGGCTACTTCTCTACCACTTGAGCCACAGCATCAACTCCAGCCTTTTCTGAGTCATTTATTAGACATAAGAGACTCATGGACTGTCCTGCCTCAACTGGCTTCAAACTGCGATTCTCAGATCTAAGCCTCCTGAGTAGCTAGGATTAAAGGCATGAGATACAAGCACCCAGCCAGACTGATTTTCAGCCCATCCAATTTTTAAGACTAACAGTCTTTTTTTTAGTTTTTGCCTCCAGAGAATCTTGGTCTAGAGACATGGTTGGTCTTTGGTCCCAAAGGGTCCCTATCTCTGTATTTTTTACCTCCTTTCCTGACTACTCCAAAATGGATTTGAAGTGGTTGTAAGACACGGTCATTTCTCAATATCCACTAGGAATTGGTTCCAAGATCCCCAAAAGACACCAAAATCTACATTTGCCTAAGTTTCTCCTAGAAAATTATGTGGTATTTGCCTATAACACATCTATGTCCTCTCATATACTTTAAATTGTCTCTGGGTTAATTGTTATACCTAATACAATACAGGTGCTCTAATAGTAGTTGTTGTACTATGTTCTCTAGAGAACGATAACAAGATGCAGAATGATCAAGGTGGGATCCATTTTGAAGAAGCCAGCAGGGTTTGTGAGTGACCAAATCAAGGTGAGAGAGAAAGGAAGAAACTAAGGGAGGGGGATGGATTGGGAGAGCAAGAATCTTCCTGCCTTACTGTGAAAGATTCAGCCTTCCAGGGTTCATCACCAAAGCTGGTCATGAACAGCTCCCCAAATCATCACAGATGTGTAAGAGGCTTTGGGGAGGTCTCAAGGGAACTGGAGGAATTCAACTTAAAAGTTTCATGAGTTTTGTGTTGTTCTTTCACATTCTTTAAGGGTCTCCCAATCAGCTGACTGAACTGTCTTCCAAAGCCAGTCATGGGTATTACAAAGAACCCTAAATTATCTCATTTCATAGACAAACAAACTGAAACCAGGAGATGATCAACCATATACTCAAGGGCATGCAGATGTGGCTATGAGAATGAATGCAATAACACAGTGGCCTTGGGATCCTAATGAAGGGAGGTTCTAGACAAATCCACAATACTCTGGTTATAGGAACTGGTATTGTTGCACAATCTAGTGATCAAATTTAAAATGTTTGTAGTTGAAAATTTCAAGTGGAATAACTATAATTTCCCCTTCTCATTCACCTATCAGTTTGGCAGTAAAATTTTCTAAGAAGAAGAATGGGGCTTGTATTGTAGGCATATTTCCTCAGTCCACTCATGCAAGAATTCTAAGAACATATGTGATGCTCCCCCATTTGACTGGGAATGTTATAATATAAACTCTTTTGTCCCCTGAATACTTTGTACTCTTTATAAGATACCTGCATCTTGCATTCTATGGAACAGTCTTCATAAATAGCTGAGAAATTTTTCATTTAGGAAGAGTAAGATCAGACATTTTATTGTACACATGATGACTTCAGTTTCATAGTTTGAGGAGTTTTCACCTGGAGTAGCGAGATTTTACACACACACACGTTTTAATGAGCAGGACTTGGCTATCCCATAGACTTCATTTATTTCACAACATTGTGTCAGATAACACAAATGTCTATTACTTTTTTCAATTAAAGAAAGGAGCTGAGTTGGTGGGAGGCATGTATGTTGTGCCGTCCATGCAGGAGCGTGTGTCATCCATTCAGACCTCCTAATGGCAGCCCTAAATACAGCTGTCAAAACACATCACCCTCTAGGAAGACTGTAGACATCTCAAGATTGCATGTTTAAATGACTAAAGCAGAAAAATACAGCTCTTAGTTTTACAGTAAGAAGACAAAAGGTTTCATCTTGGGATGAGCTGTGTACCAGGCAACCAGCAGGGGGTAGGAAAGGCTACTAGTCCTACAGTCTTAAGAGGCTCCTGCAGGGAGCAGGAAGCCAGGCTGGGGCTGATGATCTGCCCTGACTGCCACATTCCTCTCTTGTCATTTGTCAAGCAAATAGGCAATGTCACAGTGGATTATGTCAGCATGGAAAAGAACATTCTGGCTGAAAACACATCTGAGATTGAAAAATGTTTCTCTTCTTTTTTCTGAATAATTACTTATTTATTGTAAAAGTGATATACAGAGGGGTTACAGTTTCATATGTAAGGTAGTGGGTACATTTCTTGTACAATTTGTTACCTCCTCCCACCCCCCCCTCTCCCCCTATGAGTTGTTCAGTTGGTTTACACCAAATGGTTTTGTAAGTATTGCTTTTGGAGTCATTTTTTTTTTATCCTTTGTCTCTTGATTTTGATATTCCCTTTCCCTTCCCTAGTTCTAATACCAGTATATACAGTGTCCAGGGTGCTCAGATGAGCTGTGTCTCAAAATGTTTCTCTCCTATACATTTAGTTGTGAGGAAAGTATTCTAATGCATGGGTCAGGCGGATATGAATGTGATTCTCCAGTAGCATCATGGGGCAGGTGGCCTTCAGGATGTGCTTGTGTCCCTGGGCAGGGCTTATTGAACACACAGTGTGGACTAACTTCCAGAACAGTCTGGAACCATCTCAGTGAGAAAGACTGTGGACCAAGAACAAAAAAGGTCAAGCCAAAGGCATTCCGAACTGATGTATGCAGATGTGTGTGTGTGTGTGTGTGTGTGTGTGTATGTGTGAGAGAGAGAGAGAGAAAGAGAGAGAGAGAGGCACACTGAAACCCACTAAAACTGTTAAAGTGGGGAGAGCCTAAGAAAGAGTTACAGAAGAGGTAAATTTGATCAAAGTACACCGTATGCATGTAAGAAAACATAATGAATAATGATGAAATAATAATGAAACCCTTTATACAATTAAGTTATGCTCATAAAATATTTAAATTGTGAATACAAATTTAGATTTTTTTGCCTTTTATGGAAAGATTGAAAGAGTGGCAATTTAGGACTCATTTTCCAACATATGAAGAATTGGCTGATTTGTGTAGCAGCTGGCCCTTAGAGGAACATAGCTCTCCAGTGGCATTCTTTATTCAAATTAATTGCTGCTACAATTTGAACTTGGTAAGAATGTATTCCCCAGGGGTCCATGAATCCTAACCTGGCTCAAAATGTGGGGCTGTTACGAGGTGAAGCAGGTGAGTGGTGCTAAGTTATTGGGAAGATTGCTCTAGGAAGGAATTAGTTGTGAACCCAGGTTAGTTCTCAAGAGAAGTCTGGCCCCTCCTTACTGTCTTGCACATGATCTCTCCCATAAGCCTTAAAACCCTCACCAGAGGCAAAATAAATAGGCTGCCTGAACTTGAACCTCAAAAATGTCAATAAGTCTTTCTTTTTTTTTTTGTATATTACCCAGCATCAGGCATTTTGTTATAGCAAACGAAAATGAGGGAAATGGACTATGACATCTGACTAGCCTTGTTAGCATTCAAGTTTGTGGTCCTGATTTAATCATGGAGCTCCAATTTTTCCCGAGAATCTCCCATCCCCCTCCATATCGCCCCCCCCCCCCCCCCCATCATCCTTTTGGAGGATTTTCTCCTTCCTCCCTGACTCAAGCCAAATCCATGAGGTCAGCTTTGCTTTTTTAATAGAAAAGAAAGTTCCCTGCCCCCTTGCCACCCCCCAGGCAGCTTTAAAAATAGAAAGTAGTCCCTGTTAGCAGATCAGACTCCTCTATCTCTTTCTCTTTTTGCCATGCTGAATGAAAGGAGACCTAGGGTCAGATTTTAAAGAGAAGCCATTTTGTGTTGATTTTGAAATTTCAGAATCTTCTTTTGCTTCCCCTAGTTCTTTCCGCTTATTTTGTTCTTCTAATAGCAAGAAAGGGCAGAATTTTAATAATATCTCCCTGGAATGGCTTTTTTTCATGCATGAATTATTTCTCATTCGCAGAGGTTTGGGAGATGCTTTATTTTCTTCTGTGAAAAATGATGACTGTTTTCATTGCTAAGACACATTACTGTCGGAACTCATGGAGCTGATGGCCGAGCCTGTTGTCCCATGGAGGACCTACCCAGCAGTCAGCTCAGCTTGCCACATCCCTGAAATAGCAGCTCTTGTCAAGGTGTGTGCGAGAATATCACAGTCACGGCTGCTAATGGCAGGTGACTGCTGTGGTTATGCTGCTGGCATAGAACAAAGACAGCCCCTTCATTTCATTCTCTCAAAATCCTTTGGAGAATAGGTATTATTGCCATCCTTTTTTACAGGTGAAGAGATAGAAACTCAAAGAAGTTAAGCCACTTTCCAAGGTCACCCAGCCAGTAAACAGAAAGACTGGTATTTAAACCTGGTCTGCCAATTCTCAAGACTTTAACAAATGCTGGGATACCATTCCTATACACTCTTGGGGGCATCTCACTGGAAGCCTAGAAGGACTGAAGGAATGACTTCTGAAATATATAGGTATATGGCAGTCAGCTTCTTGTAACAAACTACCTGGCAGTCAACTCATGAAACGAAAGGGTTCAATGTGACTCATTGTTTTGTGGGTTGCACTCCATCATCTGTTGGCCTCCTTGCTTTGGGCCTGTGGCAGGGTAAGACATTGTGGTATGAGTGCACAGCAGAGCAAATATATCATTCACCAACAGGAAGCAGTGAGGAGGGAGAGTATAGGCCACGCCTCACAGGGGAATTATGACTGTAATGACCTCAGGACCTCCTTCAGGCATCACATTTCACAGATTCTACCATCTCCAACCATTACCACCCAGAAATCAAGTCTTTAACATGAAGGCCTTCAAAGGGCATTCAACATCTAAACAATAAAGCTGAGCATAGCAGCATATACTTGTAATCCTAGCACTTGGGAAGTTAAGGCAGGAGAGTTCAAGACTACCTAGCAAGTGCTAAGTCTTGAGTTCATACTCAAGTACCACCAAAACAGAAAAACAATCAATAGTGTGACCTTGCTTTCCTCTTCCTCAAGGAAAACCCCAAAATCCAATGATAGCAGAATAACATTGGGATATCTTCAAGACTTGGACACATCTGTGGCTTTGAAATAGAGTAGCATTTGTACTCTGTCCCACCCTTCATAAACTCTATTCCAGTTAAGCCTTAGGGCCTCTTCTGAATAAGTGTTGTACTCCCACTTTCCAATGATGGACTTGTCTGAGAAACCTAGAAAGCCAATTAAGCATAGGGCTGGCTGGCTCCATGAACTACCTACCACATTTTTCTATCTTCTTTGCCGGGAGCCAAATGGCTGTCATATTGTTACATGAAAAATCTATAGGGCTTAACTGAAAAGAATGTTTGGTTCCTGTGATATCTCATCCATGCAGGTTGGTCAGTCTTGATATCCTGCTTGGCAGTACATACTACCCTTCATTGAAAATCACCCACTCATAACCTTCTTGTAACGTACATTTTGTAGTTTAGTAACCTAGCAACCTAACAGCCCTGCTTACGTTAGCTACCCTTTTCTAATCACTATATAAGCTGCTGTGCAAAAGAATAAAGTTTGAGACCTTGATCAGAATCCTGTCTTGGTCTCCCTCCTTGTGTCAGGTTTGTCTCTCATTCAGGTCGATTCCCCCTCTGGCTCCTGTTGACAAAACCCCGTGGGCCGGGGCACTTCTTTTCCAAAGTGTGCTGGGTGCAGTACCAAAAGGGCAGAACTTGAGTCACTGAGGATGTGAAGCTACATCAGAAACGCATGGACAACCCAACCCCTGGTGTGTGTGTGTGTGTGTGTGTGTGTGTGTGTGTGTGTGTGTGTGTGTGTGTGTGTGTGTGATCCTGGGGCTTGAACTCAGGGCCAGGACACTCGCTCTGAGATTTTTTTTCTCAAGGCTAGTGCTTTGCCATTTGAGCCAAAGCTTTGCTTCCAGATTTTTGATAATTTACTGAAGAGTCTCATAGACTTTCCTGCTCAGACTGACTTCAAATTGTGATCCTCAAATCTCAGTCTCATGATTAAGGAGCTACCAGCAAATCCCTCTTTTTTAATGCCAGTGCTGAGACGTAAGCTCAGGGCCTCATGCTGTCCTTTAGCCTTTTTACTCAGGGCTGGTAGGTACTCTACCACTTGAGCCACACCTCCATTTCCAGCTCTTTTGCTGGTTAATTGGCAATAAGGTCTAATGGATTTTACTACCCCGGCTGGATTCAAACCACAATTTTAAGATCACAGTTTTCTGAGTAGCTAGAATTACAGCTATGAGCCTGGCATGGACAAACTCATTTTACTTAATAGTGTGCACTTATAATCTATGCCAGAAAAAATATGTTTAAAACTCATTATGAATAATAAAATTCACCAATAATTATAAAGAAAAAAATTGCAGACAAGGTGAATTTGATCAAAGTAGACCATAGCTGGAAAATCACAATAAAATCCCCTTGTATAATTAATGTATGCTAGTAAAAATCTCTTTCAAAACTCACTATGCCCTATATTTTGTGGTTGATATTGCTCAGGTCAAAGCCAATTTTGACTTACATAACATAAATGAGCTGATTTTTTAATGCTGTAGATAACTGGAGAATCAGTCCTCACAGGTGGCTAGTATTTTCAAGGCTCTTTATGAATGAATAAAGCTCAGGGAATACAGAAGACTCATCCAGTTACATTAACCGGACTTTGTATACTAAGAAACTATGCACAGGAGTGAATTTATACCAAGGTGTTCCAAGATCAGCATGATGCTGAACACAACCTGTGGACCCCCTTTCACACACTCAGTCCAACCCCTGGGCTCTGTTTCAGTGATCTACCACAAGAGGCAGGTGGGGTACAGATAGAGCCTGCACCTCCTAGTGTACCTTGGAGGTGAGACAGATCTGTTCCACTTCTCCAAATGACAATTAAGGCCAGTCAGTGAAGCCCATCCGGAGGCCCAGAAATCTCAGTGTGCACCCACCAGTGTAGTCAAGAGACATGCAGGTCTCTGTTCCTATGGGTTTAGAGAAAGGGAGCCTCTAGTGAGAGAAGGCAGGTCATTAAACCCTTCACTACATCACAACTTTGCATAGAAAATGGTTCTGAGACTGAGCCCTGGATTGCTTCAGGCTAACTCTCTCCAGCCCTCATGCTTGGGAGGACATTTCTAGGATGGGTGTGATATATACCCCCAGGAAACATGGAGCCCCAAAGTAATTTATTTCCACAGCACAGGCCTTTCTTGCTTATAAGGCTCTGTGCTTGGCCCTAAGGGGCCCTACAGCAGGTTAGCCTGAGTTCCAAGTCTGTCTCCAGTCCAGTTCCACACAATCCTTTATTCTGGTGTAGCTGGTGTCCTTCGTCTGCCATGTACAGGAAACAAAATCCTGAGAGTATCAGAAAAAAAGAAAGGGCAGAAGGTGAACTCAACAGACAAACAAGCTTTTACACTGGAGTGAAGACTGGGAAGGGCAACCAACTCCTTCAGCCTGGCTGAAGGGGAAATGGTGCACCCTCCTTACAATGAAGGCTCTTTAAATACTAGGCAGAAAGAATGAAGTCAGTCAGATGGAAGCAGGGTGAGATGGAGGCCAGGTGAGTGAGCACTGTTATTTTGACTGAGGGGTTTCAAAATTTCAGCAGCATTTGTGTTCATTAGGGGGTGTCAGCATCTGCCATGGCCTTGGTCTCAGGCTCTCTTCCAAGTACATTTGTTCTAGGGGAAGTGGCCGGTCAGCAGCAAGGGTGGGGGGGGGAAGCGGGCAGTGGGGGGGGAGAGGGAAAAGTGAGTGCTTTAGGTGAAGTCGTTTTCCATTACCTGTGGAATTCTTAACTAGCATAAGCAGACTTCTCTGAAGACTTTTCCTGCCCCATCAAGTGCAGCCAAGGGGACCTGGAGGGGACCCAGAAGGGACCCACAACACCTCACAGGGACACAAGGTGGTCATGGAATTAGGCTGGAGGATCTTATGTATTTGAAGACCTATGGTAGAAACCTGGTAGCAACTAGTC
Source organism: Perognathus longimembris pacificus (assembly GCF_023159225.1). Taxonomy (NCBI): domain Eukaryota; kingdom Metazoa; phylum Chordata; class Mammalia; order Rodentia; family Heteromyidae; genus Perognathus; species Perognathus longimembris. Next base: position 27,948,220 of record NC_063170.1, on the reverse strand, counting down.
AGATTAGGGAGGGGGGGGGGGGGCTGCGCGCGCGCGCACGTGTGTGTGTGTGTGTGTGTGTGTGTGTGTGTGTGTGTAACAAATGATACCAATCTGAGAAACACTAAGCATGGATAGTGGAGAAAAGATGCATTTGTCTGAGATCTTTCTGGAACTCCAGGGATCCTTGTCCCAGTAATCTTGACAAGCAGCCAACTTTCTTTAACTTGGATATCAGGAAATTGGTTTACAACCAATCTGCTTTTTAACTGAGTTATAGTGCATATACAGTTAATTATCCAAAGTTTGAGTGTTCTGCTGCTTTTTGATACAAACAATGCCTGATGAGCCATTTCTCCACAAGATGGCTACTTCCCAGTGTCTCAGTTTATATGGTCCTAGTTTAGCAGGGTCTTTCTCATTCTTCTCTACTTTCCCAAGCCCTCCATTTTCTACAGAACCCTCTCTAATGTTCCCATCCCAGAAATGTCTCCCTGTAGTTAAAGCCTAAGCATTTGGCTCTCAGTGAAGCTGTTTACTTCATCAGTCTTGGAGTGGCTTCTGTTCATATGTGCCCGGACTGTGCTGGGTGCTGGGGACCTAAAACATGTAGACCCAGTCTCCTCTCCAGGAGCACAGGGAAGAGGTGACAACCCTGTAAAAACGCCCACCATAATGTGGTACTGGAACTGAAAGATGGATGAGACTTTTGCCAAGTGCAAGAAGACAGGGCTTTCCATACTCTTTATGTATAGCTGTAAAAGAAAGAAATATTCTAACACCTGTTACAACAGTAAGAAAGTCTTTAGTCAAGGTCAAGGCAATAGAGGTGGCATTCAATTCAGAATACAGCAAGAATGCAAGGACAAGTGGGGATTTATAGCCAAGGAGTAGGAAGGAACAGGGTAAGTGGATGGAACATTGCTAAGAAGAAACATGGAGGGTAGGGGGATTTTTTTTTCTTTTCTTTCTCTTTCTTTATTTATTCCTCTTTCTTTCTGTGCTAGTCCTGGGAATTGAACATAGGATATTAAGGTCTTGTTTGGCTTTTTTTTTTGCCAGTCTTGGGGCTTGAGCTCAGGGCCTGAGCACTGTCTCTGGCTCCTTTTTGCTCAAGGCTAGCACTGTACCACTTGAGCCACAGTGTCACTTCCAGCTTTTTCTATATATATGGTGCCAAGGAATCGAACTCAGGGCTTCATGTATACGAAACGAGCACTTTTACCACTAGGCCATATTCCCAGCCCCTTTGTTTGGCTTTTTTGATCAAGACCATTGCTGTACCACTTGAACCACAAATCCACTCCTGACTTTTCACTAGTTAATTGGAAATAAGTTTCCCAGACTTTTCTGCCCAGGTTGGCTTCAAACCATGATTCTCAGATCTCATCTTTCTGAGTAGCTAGGATTACAGACATGAGCCACCAGAGCCCAGGTTCACTAATTTTGTTATCCAAATCTAGGGCTGCCATAGCAAAAATAGAACACACCGTGTAGCTTAAACAACAGCAATTTATTTTCTCACAGTCCTGGCGGAGGGCAAGGTGCCAACACTGTCAAGGCCTGGAGAGGGCTCCCCTTCTGTCAGGCCCTGGAAAGGGCTTCCCTCCTGGCTCACAGACTTGATTCTTTTCCTGGTTCAACATTTGGCTTTGTCCTCAAAGTGTGTGCACCTTGGACTGTTTCTTTTTCTTTCTACAGAGCCCCTAATCTAGACATGAGGTCCAAACCTCAATGACTTACTTATCGCCCTAAGTCTTCATCTCTAGCACACTGAAGGTTAAAAGTTCAACACTTGAACTGAGTAGGAAGGAAAAGAAGGGCACACAGATAGTCAATTCATAACTTTTGCCTAATTGAATTTCTGCTAAAGGTAGGTCAAGGACTTGGACATTAAAGATGAGGAATGGAGAACTTGGTGACAGGCAAGGAATGGAGAACTTGATTAGACACCAAAGGAGATTAAATGTCCAGGGTAGGAGGTAAGCAGAGGTCTTTGCTAAGACCAGGCTGGTCAGGTACTAAATAAGATGAAGACCAAGGCCAAAGACATTTCTTTGAAAAGAGGACTCAGAGGTGTCTGACTAAAATCTGGTAAAGAGTAGAATCTTTGCCCTAGTGCATGTCCTGTAATATTCTCTGATTATTATGTGCAAGAAAGGCACATTAAGTAGAGAGTCTGAGATCTGAGGATTGAGGTTCAAAGCCAGCCTGCACAGAAAAGTTTGTGAAACTCTTATTTTCAATTAACTAGCAAAAAGCCAGATACAGAGATATGGCTCCAATGGGAGAAGGCCACTCTTGAGTGAAAAAGCCAAGTGAGAATGTGAGTCCTGAGATCAAGTCCTAATACAGGCACATGACCACATGTATGCACACATACATATATGCTCTCACATATACTCAGCATTAATGAATAGCCTCCTCGATCTTTTTTCTTTGACTTCAACTACTTCCTTATCCTCACAGTTTCCTGTTTTCTTCCAGACACATAGGAATGCCAGCTTAGGGAGATCACACACCCTATGGCCATAAAACCCTCTGGAGGTGCGTTGAGATGTAGAGAATGAATAGTAGGATGTCCTTCCTGCTGACCTTGGCTACAAGGAGCTGTAAAGACACCCACACACATGAGCGGACCCGGCTGAATATTTATCAAAATGTAAGAATGACTCTTCTTCCACACTACAGTCCTACATCTAGGCTGCTTGTTCCAAGTATGTATTTCTATATAACAGACTACCTTAAAACTTAGCAGCATATACTGTACTGTTGGTGGGAATGTGAACTTGTCCAACCACTCTGGAAAGCAATGTGGAAATTCCTCTAAAGACTACAAAGCTTCCCTAAGACCCAGCAATCCCACTCCTGGGCATTTACCCAAATGACCACAAACTAGGCCACATTAAAACTATTAGCAAAACAATGTTCATTGCAGCAGCATTGTTTACCATAGCTAATATATGAAATCAACCAACATGCCCCTCAGTGGATGAATGGATCAAGAAAATGTGGTATATATACACAATGTAATTCTATGATTCCGTCAGAAAGAATGGAATTGCCCCATTCATAAGGAAATGGTAAAACTTGGAAAAATTATACTAATCAAAGTAAGCTAGACCTGAAGAAACATAGATTGCATTGTTTCTCTCATTCATAAAAATTAGAAAATGACTATAAATGTACAAGTAAACCTAATGGATAGTAAAAGATAAAAAAAGCTACACTTGGACATGATTAACTAAATAGGAATCTAACCATTCACACAAAGAGACAAAAAGAGGCTATTCTTAGGAGAGGATCACAAGGACCCAATAGCTATGTGCATGTGATCATATAAAATTATGATTATCAAAATGAACTCCAAGAAATGGAAACAAGAGCTTTGTTATATTATACTTTTCATGTTTTTTTCTCTTTTTTCTTCTGTTTCCCCCCACACACCCCTTTGTCACTGTTTTAGCTTTCTGTACCCTTTGTCCTGACTTGGGGAGGGGAAGGGGAAGCACAGAAATGATGAGACAAAGGGGAAACACAGAAATGGTGAGACAAAAAGTGAACTAATTCAGCAGTGAAATTTTCTAGATACTATGTTGGAAATGAGCTATGCAACTAGGGGGTAGAGGTGTCAGGAGGACAAAAACTGGGAGAAAAATGAGGGAGGAAGTGACACTGTTAAAAAGAAATGTACTCATTACCTGACTTATGTACCTCTATATCACCTTTACACAAAAAAAAATCTCAGTAATATAAACTGACAATGTGTTATTGCTTGCAATGCTGCAGGTAGACTAGGGTTATCCACGTAGGGTCACATACCATTGCAGACCTAGGTAGGCTGCAGTTGGACTGAGAGCTCTTCATCTTTGATAGCACATCACATTGTTGGTAATTGGTGCCAGTTGGAGGCTGGGAGCTCAGCTGTGCTGCTATCTCGACTTCCTTCTTATGTGCTGCTTGGACTTTTCAAGGTATTGTGACTGTGTTACAAAAAGGTGTATTCCATGAGTAAGTGTTTTAGAAAAGAATACAGATGGAAGACTCCAAGACAGTTGAAAATAATTCCCCAGTCCGGTATCACTTCAGTCAAGTTCGATCAGTCACGAAACCCACCCTTCCACCAAGACTCCAATATGTCCCTACTGCATTAATATGGTCTTTAAAATGTTTTCCCAATTCTGTCTTTCTTTAATAAAATATTTGAACTCTTTAACATGCTAGATTTTTTTTTCAGCTACAGTTCTTTAAGCAACAGCAGCCTTGTGGTGGACTGGGAGTAGGGAATTGGGACTGGACATAAGCAGGAAACCCTCAGGAGGTTCTGTTCCTGGAATGAATGAACTCTTGGGGTTGGCCAGTCCTTACTCCTCAGCACAAGTTAGTAACCCAGGAGAAAGACCAAATATGGCTAAACTTAAATCAGGACCCAAAGAAAGCATAGGAAAAATCCAGTAGAAGGAGCTTTGCAGTGCAGAGCAATCTAGATTTCCTTTCTAGCACAGTTCAGCCCAGTGGGGGAGAGGCCACATCCTAAAAGGTGCCCTGACTGTAGATAATGGACAATAATGGAGCTCCTTTCCACTGGAGTTACTTTCTCTACCACCTGAGCCATGCCTCCAATCCCTGGAGTTATCTTCTAATGCTTCCTCTATAGCTTGTGTGCTGTATCTGTGACCATTTCATGAATCTGGAATACAGGTCAAGGGGGAATGGATTTCAAAGCCAGACATACCTGACTGGGTCACCTAATGATGGGAGATTGTGGACAATCCTGTTCTTTCCTGGACTCAGTTTATCTGTAAAGTGCAGGTAAGTGGTTCCTAAATTTCAGGATCCTTGGGAAGACTAGAGATAACCACAGTAAACCCTTATTAGATGGCAGCCACTGTATTGTTCTTCACAAAGGAACAGCAACAGATCTTCCCTGCCTTCCCTCTCTACCCCTCCTCTCTGCCACCATGGAACTGCTGCCTTTCCTCTATGATGGTGTATGAGCTTACCAGCTATCCAATTTTTAGGCCCAATTACTGTGTGAATTGGGTGTGAACTGTGGAACCTCAGAACACACTAGGAAGGAAGCATGACTGACAGCCCCCCGCAGCATGGTGGTAATTGCCTGTACCCGGAGTTGGAGAAAGATGGGCTCAGGCCTCAAAGCCCCATGACATTTGGTGCACAGATGCTCTCACAGCTGTGTGACTTCACAGGAAGTCAGGCACACTGTGTGCTATTTTTAAGCTGTGAATCCACAGGCAGTTACATTTCTCCTCTTTCATTTCTGGGCTTTTCTGTTCTTTAAACAGCACTTTGTTCTTTTCTTTCTCTCTAAAGGTAATGGGATGAGTTCATGACTCCTGCCATCCTCAGAATTGCTTAGCTTTGAGAGTGCATTCAGGATTCTTTTAATGGTGCTTTAATGTCAGGTGCAAAATGAAGCTTTTCCCAAGCCTTTATAGCATGCTTGAAAGGACAAAGTGGTCTTGTCATAGGCTGCTGTGACACTCTCAGAGCTTTGTCAGAATGTATCTCGTAACAGATGGGCTCTTCATTAGGCACACATTGCAGCCACCTGGGAACCCACCACCTTTGGTTCAGAGAGACATTTGATTCCAGTGGCAGATAATTACTCTCTTTCTTGTCTTGACCCTTAGATCAAAGACTGTCATCAACAAATTCAAATTCTTCTGTCTTTTTTCCCTTCTGCTGAACTGGAATGCTAGAATAGATTGGTTGGACAAATAATGAGCTTGCTTTCAAAAAGCTTGGCTTGAACCCAAAAATAAAGACCAAGGTCAGTGTTTGGTTGTAGCTGCATCATGGAGTTTTCTAACATTCATGTCCCAGCAACTCGCCGAGGACAACAGATTCCTTTTCCATTGCTCTTGGCATCACTGCACTGTAAAGCTCAGGTTAAGACTTCAGTGAACTTCATGTTGTGCAATCATCCTTAAAATGTTTTCTTCTTTATCCTGATTTTCTTCCTCCAATTCTGAGCATTACATCTTTTTATGGGTTCTGAGCCACAAAGTATCTTTGTTGGGTGTCAGTGGTTCCTACCTGTATTCCTAGCTACTTGGAGGCTAGAATTTGAACATCAAAGCTCAAATCCAGCCTGGACAGAAAAATGTGTGAGACTTTTATGTCCAATTAACCAGCAAAAAGCTGGAAGTAGAGATGTGACTTATGTGGGAGAGTGTTAGCCTTGAGCACAAAAAGCTCTAAGGTAGAGAATAAGGCCTTAAGTTCAAGGCCCAGTACTGAAACACAAACAAGACTTAGTTCCTATTCTGTTCACTTTCTTTACTTCCTTAGGAATCTCTTCTGTACCTATGACTTCACTCATCTCCCACAGGCAGATGACTCACAAACCTCCCTTCTGAATGGAAGTCACACCCACATGCCCTTGCTGTTGACTCCCAAGGAATGTGTCAAAGGCTCCCAAGCTCAGCCTCTGAAAACCTGAATTCAACATTCCCTCCCTCCTTTCCTTTTCCACGACTTCCTTTTCTACCAGCCCCCAAGCAAGGTGAGCATCTGCCTTGTCAGGCCTTCCTCCCACCTCTCTTGCCCATCCCATCACTGGTCACTGCCATTTTTGTCTCTTGACTATCTCACTGCTCCCTTTCTTTGAGCTTCATCCCCAGCATCATCACCAGAAGCATCTTCTATCTGGCTCCAGTTTGTTTCCCATATCATAAGTTTTCTCAAACAGAAATCTTAGTCAGTTTCTCTTGCATAGATGCATTCAGAATTTTCCAAGTGATTTTAAAGAAGTTGAATCTTCAGTGGATTTGATTTCTGAATGGTCTGAAAGACCATTGAAAGCCTGATCACTGTCTCCCTTTCTAGCCATGCATAGCATCTTCTCTTCCTCAACTTGTCACGGTTCATGTGGTCCTCAAATGATTCTTGTTATTCCCACTCTGTCCCTTTCCTTACATTAGCATTTGAGGTTGTTCAGCTCTCTGCCCAATGATCATTTTCCCAAGAAAGGTTTTCCTTTACTTCCCAGAGAGGCTGAGTCCTCTCATGAGTGTTCACAGAGCAGAGCACCATGTGCTACTTGATTAAGGCACTTCTAATGGCTATGGTGGATTCTTTGATTGCTTAGCTCTAGTCCATGATAGAGGGACAACATCTCTTTGCTTATCATCATGTTGTAGCCTCTAGCACAATGATAATATAGAGTAAGTTACCAATAAATTGTAAATAAATAGTAAGGAGAGTCCAGAAAAACTCATACCATTCACAAACTGGATCTGTTAAGCATCCATAGGCCCTTAGATTGCAGATAGAACCAAAAGGAAAAGAGGTAGCTTACTTAGCAAGTCTTGTTTGGGGCCAGAAGACATTATGGTCCCTCCTCTTTATTGACAATATCTGTAGTACCAAAATGACAATTTACTGCTGAGCAAGGGATTCTTCAGTTGTGTAAGCTGGGTTGGTGATGGGAAGGAAGTTTTGTCAGAGTTCTGTCAAAAGCTCTGCTCTATTAGCTGCTAAATGTTTTGTCTTGCTGTATCTTATTCCTGAGCCTACTGATCAAAGGCACTGGCCATCTATTAGAAGACCAAGCTAACAGGCATGAATTAACTGTGAACACTGCAGTACCTGGCTAGATAACTGAGTTTAGAATTTCTAGCAGTTTCTAGATGTGGGACTTCTCACATGTCTCTTATCTTCTGTGAGCCTAAGTTTCTTCATAGAAAGCAAGAATCACAAAATCAAGTCAGTTTTGATATTAAGTGAGATGATACAGGGTAGGTTCTCTGCACAGTTTCAAGCAGTGAGAGGGAAGGAGCAACCAGGAGGAAGTAGAATCATCAGGGAAAGGGATTGGGTTGGGCAATCAAATTTGGGATAGGGAAGAAGAGAAACAGGAGGATGAGGAGAGAGGCAGGCTTCAGTGAGGAAGAGTTTGTGCTAGAGGAAGAAAACATGAAGTGCCCAGTAAAATTTTTATTTTTTTATTTTATTTTTTTGGCCAGTCCTGGGGCTTGGACTCAGGGACTGAGCACTGTCCCTGGCTTCTTTTTGCTCGAAGGTAGCACTCTGCCTCTTGAGCCACAGCGCCACTTCTGGCCTTTTCTATATATATGGTGCTGAGGATTCGAACCCATGGCTTCATTTATAGTAGGCAAGCGCTCTTGCCACTAGACCATATTCCCAGCCCCCAGTAAAATTTTTAGACCCACAGAAAGTTAAATTTTAGTCCATAATGAGTCTGAGTAGGTGTTCACTGAGGAGGACTTTCATTTCTTACAATGTATCTGAAAGGTTCACCAGAAAGGAAACCTGACACATGGTTCAGGCAGAAAGGAGTTTATTGGAGGGAAAGCAAACTGCCAGCCCACACAAGATGGAGGTGTGGAGAGACAGATGGGAAGGAAGAAGGGAAAGAGACAGAAAAAAGCAAAAGAGAATAAGAGAGAAAAGGAAAGAGAGAGGGGATCGTGTTGAGCCAGATTATATAGGAAAAGGTGGGAGATATGGCCAGGTGGATTGGATGTGACCTCAGAGAAGGAGGAGGTAACTGCCTCCAGGTGTGCCAGTTACCTAGGTAACTCAGGTACTGGGCTCAGACTTACACAGGTGGGGGGGCATCTGCATGGAGCCCTCCCAGGGGTGGACTTTACAATATCCATTTATTAAAAATCAAAAGGTAAATAAACTGGAATTAAAAAATTCAGCTTTGGGTTTAGTGGGAATTTGCATAATGCAAACAATGTAGCAACTCACCTGGGGTTGCTCCCCTGCTAAATATTTGTAAAGAGAAGAACACACTGGATTTGGTGTGTAGCTATGGCAGAATAACAGAAGGACAACCTGACTTAAGCCCAATTTTCTCACCTTCAAAATGAAAGTAAAACACCATCTAGCAATGATAAATAACTCCTACAATCCAGGCAATAAGGTGTTCTAGGTAATTATGATAAATTGACTATTTTGCTATGTTCGTTATGTAAATTTGCTACTCAAGACATCCCACGTGAACAGGCTTGCTATTATCCCTATTTTACTTTTAAGGTACATTGCATTTCCCTTTTAAGCAAATTGACCAAACCAACTGGTTCTGACCTGGCAGATGGATTGCCCCACTCCCTTTTCCTGGGTGGTGCCAGGAACCTGTGTGATGAAGCATCTGGTCCATGGCTGAGTTGTAGTAAATACTTGAGTCATTTTAGGTCCTTCTCACAATTGATTGTATGTAGATCAGTAATTTATCACATATTGTTCTTTATTTGTTTCAGATGTTTACCCCTTATCTCCTAACAATGGTAAATACACTTGTTAAAAAAGGAAAGGCAGCCAGATGCCATTGGCTCACATTTGCAATACTATCTACTCAGGAGGCTGAGATCTAAGGATTGTAGTTTGAAGCCAGCCCTGGCAGTCTGTGAGATTTCTATCTTGAATTAACCACAAGAAAACTGGAAGTGGCACTGTGGCTCAAAGTGGTAGAGTACTAGCCATAAATGAAAAAGCTCAGGGATAGCATCCAGACCCTCAGTTCAAGCCCTGACAACTGACAAAAAACAGAGAAAGGAAAGGCATCTGGGTTTCTGTTCACTTGTCACTTTCCCATTGCGCCTAGATTCTCAATAAAAATTTCTTTAAATGAAAGGAATAAATGCTAACTGATTGAATAAAGGAAGGATTAAATTTTTAAAAAGCCAATGTAGAATATAACTGAATGGCCTTTACAGCTTCCTATTTATTTTACCCCCACTAAATTCTAAAACAGAATTTGAGGAGGATTATAAAAATATGTTACTTTTGCTGGGATAAAAGCAAACCAGTGAGAAAATTGGGAGTGAAATGAGAATAAAATAAACCATGGCTGTTCATTTCTGCATAGAAATTTGTAGGAAATTGTAGAAATGAAATCTAGAAAATTTGCCAAGAATTGAAACTGATTCTTATAGGATATACTTTTGACTTTTAAAAGTATATTGAATTTCTGAAGAAAAGAAAGGCATGACTCAAAAACAGATAATTTTGGAGTGTCTCTGGTATGGCTTTTTAGGAAAACTGGATTTCCTGTGTATTATTCTCAGATATTGCTCCATTCTTCAAAAAGTAAAAATTCTCTCACATGTAAAGAGAATAATCTTCTACTTGCTTTTATAAATATATCAATTCTCCTGTTTTCATTTCCACCGGATCTCTGAGGTCCATCTGTGGGGCTTGGGGAGCCCTATCAATCACGCCTCTTTTTCCTCTTGGACTCAGAATCATTAGCAAGAGGGACCCAAAAGGGCTCCTGGTGCCACAAGGACAACTGTTCTCTCCCATCTAATTTGGCCTTTTGGCATAGAGGGTCTCTCAATCAGCAGTTCTCAGTGTTGACTGCATATTATATCCTCTGGCAATCTCCTAGAATTACCAATCCTGAGCACTCCCCTAGAATTACCAATCCTGAGCACTCCCCTAGAATTACCAATCCTGAGTACTCCAACTGAATCTGATTTAATTGATCTGAGAAGGACAAAGTTTCATTTGATTCCAGTATGTTGCTAAAGCTGACAACCAGTTAGCAGGCATCAGAATGTTCTGAAGAGCTTGCTAAAGGACAGATTAGAAGCTTACCCCACAAGTTCTAATGTAGAAGGTATAAGATATGGCTCAAGAATTCACATTTCTAATAACCCTTCAGATGGTGCAGCTATGAATTGTCCAGGAAGAGCACTTTGAAATCTATTACTCTAAACTTATTGAGGCAGAAGACTTCAATGCTCGCCAAAATCCATTGTGATAGCAATGTTTATATATTATTATTACAGGTAGTTTCTTGTGTGTCTCAATTCTTTCTACAGAAAAATAAATATAAGCAAAAGAAAAACCAGGTTGGACCTTATCTAATTCCATCATGTTTGTGCACATAGCATTGTACTGTATTAAAAACAGCAGCAGTCGATAGAATTTGTTGCACACTTACTGTGTCAGGCATGAACTAAGAGTAAGACTAAAGGGCATTCTTTCTTAATCCTCATGACAACTTTAAGAGTAATTTTTAATACCTTGTCTAAGAGGATTGTCTAAGAAGTTTTTTTTGACTATTTTATCTTTGATAAAACAGATAGAATTGTATCTTCACTATCTCATTTTACACATAGGAAATGGGATAGTAATGGGTGATAAGAATTATTATTCAGAAAATCAACTCATATTTGACTTCTTTCAATAAGTGCAATGGCACATATTTCATTTTGTTCAGATTACTGTAATATGGAGGTCAGATCTGGCCAGAGAAAGAGGGCAGAAGCTGACTCCATCTCCACTATCTCCCCAGCGATCTGCTCAGAGGCCCGGGAAGATTCCCTCTCCTTGTAAACAATAGTGCACCTGCTGAATCTGCGCACCAATTCTTGATAGGTGTGCCTGGATTCCTACAGGAAGGGAAGCCCCCATCCCCAGGATATGGGATTTCCTGAACCCCAAGAGACAGGGGCGGCACATGGCCTATAGTTTACTGAATCTGTTTGTAAAGTGCTTGGAACTGGGAGCTTCCTGTGACCCTGCTCCCTGACCTGACCCTATTTAGGGTCAGCTGAGCTCAGGCACCATTACACCACGCCACATGTTCGAGTCTTGTGTCTCTTGTCCCCATGGCGTCGGTACTTGGAAATCCTCTGGAAGTAAGTCTCTGTGCCATTGTCCTGTATTGTGTTATATGTTTTTCTGAAACCTGGGACTGGCCCATCTAGAACTTCCCCAATAAATTCATCTTTTTACTTGAGACTATCTCTGAGTGGTGGACTCTTGGAGGGATGGGGATCCCCCCCCCCGCAATGTCATTACAATTATTACATATGTTCAAATTTCAATTTGCTTCTCATTGGACATTTTCATAAATGTTCATTTCTCACAACTATACTTAAGATAGGAATGGTCAATCACATTTGGTGCTTGCCTTAGGAGAGACTCAAAAGTGAGCTCACGAAAGGGGGAGGAGGGAGGGGGGTATGAGGGACAAGGTAACAAACAGTACAAGAAACGTATCCAATGCCTAACGTATGAAACTGTAACCTCTCTGTACATCAGTTTGATAATCAAAATTTGAAAAAAAAAAGTGAGCTCACTTAGTCAAAAGGTAAAATCAGAGTCGGGAAGATGGTGCCGCCACAGTAGGGAGGCACCCCAACTTGCTCCAACTGAATAGTGAACTGGGAACTCCAGCACCCAACACCCCATCAAGAATCCAGCAAACCCAACAACCAGAAGCAACAGAGGAACTCAGGAAGCGAAAAAGAGGAAATAAAGAAGAGCCTGTAGCCTCCATGGAGCCAGAAAATCTCTGGGGTACCCCTTCCCCACCTGCCAACCCTGACACGAACAGGGCAAAGCTGGGAAAGAGGACCCAGTGCCAGCAAACCAATTGCCGAAAAGTCACACCAGGAGCGCAGAGTCCAGACGGCAGGAGCTCCACGGACCGAACGGCCGGGATCAGACGTCTACAGCAGGGTAATCGGGCAGCACAGATGGGGAGAGCCAGGGACGCCACCACCAAACAACTGATCGCCGAAGCCCAGCACCACAGCCCCGAGGAGCCTGCGGCAGCCAGGATGCTCACACAACCCGGGACCAGTAAGTTCCCCATTACCCACCCCCCCAGGAGAGACCAGCTCTAGCAGAGACCCAAGGCCTACAAGGAGGCTAGAGCTCCCTCCCTCCCCCTTCCTACCCCGAGGGAACAAAGGAGCCAGCCACAAGTCATGCAGCAAGGGGCCCCTGCAGTCTCTGGGAGGACACAAGAGCCAGCAGAGGAGCCAGAGCCAGGCTGCACCAGCCCCGCCCCCTCCCCAATAGGGGCCCAGGGACAGGTGGGCATTGGAAGCCCCGCCTGAGGCACCTGGTCCTCACGGACTTTTTGAACAGCAGTCACAGGCTCACTGAGCCCGAACATACACCCCCACCCACCCTCGCAGCTGACACACAGAGTCTGTGGGCACCATCCCACGCCCGGACACTTGGCCCAGCTGGGGCTCGCGCATACCGTCCCCCCACAGCGGACTCAAGAGAGGGCACAAGACCCCCCCCCCGTAGCTCGGGGCAGCACACCCCCGGAGGAAGCACTGGAGTGCACACGCGCACACACACACACACCCCGAGGGCCAGGGTGGGCCAGTGTGCTAGTCCTCCAGCAAGAGGACCTCCTGCCCAAACCTCCGCAGGAGCTTTGCACAGGTGGGCAGGGCCCCCCCGGCGGCAGCGCCTGCTCCGGGGGGGCACACTCTGCACAAGTAGACAGGGCCCCACAGCGGCAGCGCCCACTCTGCTAGGTGCATCTCTGCACAAGTGGGTGGGCCGCCCCTCAACAACACCGGCCCGGGGCAACAGCCAAACTCAAACCCAGAGCCAGGACACAATCTAGTCTCCCACTGAAGGACCAGCTTGAACCAGCACAAAGCCAAACCAGGGAAGCCACCCACTGATCTCCAGATGCGCAAATCACAAAGAAATATAACGAGTTTCGTCAAAGGGCAAGCCAACTCGCCAGCTCCAAAAAGCAACACAACTGAAGAGGAGATGGAGAATAAAAAAACAACTGAGGTTTTGTTAGCAGAAATGATGGAAAGCATCAGAAAGGAAATCAGAAAACAATTCCAGGAGTTCAGAGTAGAAGTCTTGAAGGACATCCAGGAAGCCAAGAAAGAAATGGAAGCAAAAATGGATACAGTGCAAACCTCCGTCAAAGAAGACCTTAACATCCTGAGAAGTGAAATGCATGAAAAAATAGATCTAAAATCCTGCCGAGCCAGCCGGCAGTGAACGGGAATCCTGACTGAGGGCGGTGAGAATTAAGGAAAAGGAAAAATAAGGCAAGAGAAAAAATACAAGAGACAAAGATGGGGTATGGGAGGTCTGCAGCCATAAGGTTGAAACTCAAGACTGCAGCCATGTTTATTCTTAAATTCCAGCTTATATACAGTTTGACAACCAGGAAATAGGATAGGATTAACTAAGGTTTAAGAAAAAAAGGAAGGCCCAGAAAGTGGTAAATAACAACAGACAGTAAAACAAGATATGGTTGAGTGGTTTACATAACAGACTCTTGTTGACATAATAAAACATCTTGGGGTTAGTACTGTCTTTCAAGTAAACCATGTCCTTGCATGTCCTTGAGATAACAACATAGCCAGAGGTTAGGATGAACTTTGTTGTTGGCTCTCTAAGCCATGACATTGCGAGTAAGCCAGAAGTCAGGGTGAATTTCACTGTTGGCTCCCGACATAAAATAAAACTTTTTAAAGGAAGAAATTTCCACAATCAGAGCTGATCTGGCAACCATAAATAGCTCTCTGACATCCATATACTCCGCAATTGAATCCACAGCACAAAGAATTGACCATATTGAATACCGAATCTGTCTCTTGGACAATGATGCAGCCGACAAGAACCAGAAAATTACGACACTCCAAGAAACGGTAAAGCTCCAGGGCAGAATAATCCAGGAGCTAGTGGATAAAGACAAGAGATATAATCTGCGCATAATTGAAATAGAAGAAGGAGCCGAATACCAGAGCAGAGGGCTTCAAAATACTGTCAATAAAGTGATTGCAGAAAACTTCCTCAATCTCACAAGGGACCCCATCCAGGTAACTGAAGCCTATAGGACACCTGGAAGACCAGACCCCAGAAAAGCCACGCCAAGGCACATAATATTCAAGACTTCAGATCACAAGAATAAAGAGCAAATTTTGAACGCAGCCAAAGCGAAGAATGAAATTTACTAAAATGGGAAGAGGATCTGAGTAACAGCAGACCTCTCCACACAAACCTACCATGCACGAAAAGAGTGGAAGAACACCATCCAAGTTCTACAGGCCAACAAGTGTCAACCGCAAATAAAATATCCAGCGAAGTTGGAGTTCACATTAGAGGGGAAAACCAGATCTTTCCATAGCAAAGAGGATCTAAAGGAGTATGTGAATAACAAACCAGCCCTACAGCGAATTCTAAGAGGGGAATCCGACCCAACAGAAACCGTACAGGACACCCAGACAGAAACAGAAAGAAACTACAATAGCCAGAGCCCAACAGAAAGAGCAGCTCACTAAAGACAAGAAAAAAAAAAAAAGAGGAAAAACAACCCAGCAAGAAAATGGAAGGAGAAAAAGCACTCTTATCCTTGATCTCTTTAAATATAAACAGTTTAAACACTCTGATAAAGAGGAGCAGACTGGCAGAATGGATCCGCAAACAAAAAGTTGCCATCTATTGTCTACAAGAGACCCACCTTACAGCAAGGGATTAAAAACAGGCTCTGAATGAAAGGATGGAGCAAGATCTTCCAAGCAAACGCACCAACCAAAATGGCAGGAGTAGCCATCCTGATCTCAGACAAGCTGGACTTCTCATTAAAAGCAACTCAAAAAGACAAAGAAGGCCACTACATTTTAATACAAGGAAAACTCCAGAATCAAGACATCACGGTGATAAATGTATACTCACCGAACAAAAGAGGCCCTACATATGACAAGCACATTCTCACAGAAATACAGAGCAAGATAGACCCAAACACAATCATAGTGGGTGACTTTAATACCCCACTCTCGCCAAGAGACAGATCCAACACCCAGAGGATTAGCAAGGGAGGTGAGGACCTAAGTAGCACCATATCCCAAATGGATCTGACAGATCTATAGTGAATCTTCCACCCTACAGAGACCCAATACACCTTCTTCTCAGCAGCACATGGATCATACTCCAAAATAGACTATGTCATAGCCCACACAAAGAACCTCTGCAAATACAAAAGTATTGATGTCATTCCATGTATTATATCGGACCACAGTGGAATAAAGGTAACCCTCAATAACAACGGTTACCACAGAAGCTATACACACTCTTGGAGGCTAAACCCCACACTGTTATCCAACACTTGGGCCACAGACCAAATTAAAGATGAAATTAATGAATTCATAAGCTACAATGACAATGAAAATACATCACAAAGAAACCTATGGGACACAGCTAAGGCAGTACTGAGGGGCAAGATCATTGCCCTCAGCACTCACATTAATAGAATGGAAACAGAGCAGGTGAATAACCTCACGATGAAACTGAAACAACTGGAGAAACAAGAAATGATCAAACCTAAAATGACTAGGAGGAGAGAGATCACAAAGATTAAAGGAGAGATAAATCTGATTGAAAATAGAAAGACCATTCAACAAATAAATAAGACTAAAAGCTGGTTCTTTGAAAAAATAAATAAAATTGACAGACCCCATGCAAAACTTACAAAAAAAAAGAAGAGAAGCGACTCATATACGTAAAATCAGGGACTCCACCAGGAAAATAACAACAAGTACACACGATATTCAAACAATCATAAGGAACTATTTCCAGAACCTCTACTCACTAAAAAACAATAATTTTACAGAAATGGATCAATTCTTAGAGAAGTATAAACTGCCCAAACTGAACCAAGAAGAAGTAAATCAACTAAATAAACCAATAACTTACAGGGAGATACAGGGGGTAATCAAGAACCTCCCAACAAAGAAAAGCCCAGGCCCAGATGGATTCAACAACGAATTCTATAAAACCTTTAGTGAGTAGCTAACACCAATACTCCTCAAACTCTTCCGTGAAATAGAAACAGAGGGAGAAATCCCAAACTTCTTAGTTTCAACATAGTGCTGGAATCCCTGGCCATAGCAATAAGGCAAGAGGAGGACATCAAAGGGATCCACATTGGCAAGGATGAAATCAAGCTATCCCTATTCGCAGACGAAATGATCTTATATCTGAAGGACCAAAAAACTCAGTACCCAAACTCCTACACCTAATAAACCATTTTGGCAAAATAGCAGGATACAAAAATCAATCCACAAACGTCAGCAGCTTTTCTGTACACCAGCAATGTAATAGCAGAAAATGAAATTATGGAAACAATTCCATTTACAGTAGCCAAAAAAAAAAATAATAAAGTACCTAGGGATCAACCTAACTAAGGATGTGACAGACCTATTTAATGAGAACTATAAAAATCTAATAAGGAAAATCAAAGAAGACTCAAGGAGATGGAAATACCTCCCATGATCATGGGTAGGCAGAACCAATATAGTGAAAATGGCCATATTGCCCAAGTTGTTATACAAATTCAATGCAATCCCTATCAAAATCCCAGTCACATTCTTCACTGAAATAAAGAAAGCAATCCATAAATTCATATGGAACAACAAAAGACCTAGAATAGCCAAAGCAATTCTAGGCAAAAAAAGCAATGCAGGAGGTATCACAATACCAGACTTCAAGCTCTACTATAGGGCCATCGTAACAAAAACAGCCTGCTATTGGTATAAAAACAGACCGGGGGCTGGGGATATGGCCTAGTGCCAAGAGTGCTTGCCTCGTATACATGAGGCCCTGGGTTCGATTCCCCAGCACCACATATACAGAAAATGGCCAGAAGTGGCGCTGTGGCTCAAGTGGCAGAGTGCTAGCCTTGAGCAAAAAGAAGCCAGGGACAGTGCTCAGGCCCTGAGTCCAAGGCCCAGGACTGGCCAAAAAAAAAAAAAAAAAACAGACCGGAAGACCAATGGATCAGAATTGAAGACCCAGAAATAAAACCGCAGTCAGCTGATTTGACAAAGGAGCTAAAGACATACAATGGAATAAACATAGCCTCTTCAACTACTGGTGCTGGGAGAACTGGGCAGCCATATGCAGAAAACTCAAAGTAGACCCAAGCCTATCACCATGCACCAAGATCAACTCAAAATGAATCAAAGACCTCAACATCAGACCTGAATCCTTGAAACTACTGAAGGACAGAGTAGGAAAGACACTAGAACTTATAGGCACAGGAAGGAACTTCCTGAATAGAGTCTCACGGTCACAACAAATAGGGGAGAGACTCGACAAATGGGACTACTACAAATTAAAAAGTTTCTGCACAGCTAAGGACATAGCCACCAAAATAGAAAGACAGCCAACCATATGGGAAAGGATCTTCACCAGCATTGCAACAGACAAAGGCCTAATATCTGTCATCTACAGAGAACTCAATAAACTAAGCCCCTCCAAGCCCAATAAACCAATTAGGAAATGGGCAAAGGAGCTAAAGAGAGACTTCACAAGAGAAGAGATAAAAATGGCGAAGAAACATATGAGGAAATGTTCAACATCCCTGGTAGTAAAGGAAATGCAAATAACAACAACCCTGAGATATCACCTCACCCCAGTTAGAATGGCCTATACTCTGAACTCAGGCAACAACAAATGCTGGAGGGGGTGCGGGGAAAGAGGAACCCTTCTCCATTGTTGGTGGGAGTGCAAATTAGTACAACCACTTTGGAGAACAGTATGGAGGTTTCTCAAAAAGCTCAATATAGACCTACCCTATGACCCAGCCATACCGCTCCTAGGCATCTATCCTGAACAACAGGTCCCAAGATATCAAAAAGACATTTGTACTTCCATGTTTATCGCTGCACAATTCACAATAGCCAAAATATGGAAACAACCCAGATATCCCTCCACAGATGAATGGATCCAAAAAATATGGTACCTATACACAATGGAATACTACATAGTGATTAGGAATGGTGAAATATTGGTATTCACAGGGAAATGGTCAGAACTTGAACAAATAATGTTGAGCGAGAAAAGCCTAGAACACAGAAAACAAAGGGGCATGATCTTCCTGATATATGACTGTTAAGATGGGGTGATGGAGAGACAGTAGAGACCTGGTCAGCGAAACCAAAAACGGCTTGTCAAATGGTTTTTCCCACAGGATTGGGTCAGCGACCCAACATTATGTAACTTAAACCAAACAACTACTCAACATATAAAGGTCAAAAATTGACCTGTCAGTGGAATACAATAGCTCAGAAGCTATGTATGTACGTTCTTATAAGACTACTGTCAACATATTTTCTAATGTCGACATTACATTTAAAGTCCTAGGCGAATTTTCTTTGGCCTAGGCCACGTGGCTACTGTATATGTTCTTGGTACATTGGGTATTGTATATATCTGCCTGACCTAGGGAAGGGAGAGAAAAACAGGCTGTAAGATATCACAAGAAATGTACACACTGCCCTACTATGTAACTGTACCCTTTTTGCACAACACCTTATCAAAAAATTTTTGTTTAATTAATAAATAAATTTAAATTTTAAAAAAAGGTAAAATCACTTGTCTTTGATGCTAATGTAACAGAATAGGATTTTTTCAGAATTTTAGATTAAATTATAAATAGTTGCACATCAAATAGTTACATATTAAAAATTTTTTAAGTTAAAGTGGGGTACTTTATATATTTTAGCCCCTTGCAAAATTACTCCAGTGATGGTCCTGTCCCAGGCAGCCAAGTAATTCAGACTTAGAGCAAAAATGTGTTCCTGCTCTTTTACATTGAGGTCATTACCAAAGGACAAATGAATAAAAACAATCACATGGCTCCATTTTGGACAATATTAGAATATATTTGCAACTGAAGATGGCACTGTACAAGCAGAGAGTACTGGGAACAGTGGCAGGGAGGCTGGAGCTTGAGTGCCTGAGGAGGTAACAGTGACTGTTGAAGGAAAACCATGGCAGCAGGCTGGGAACAGGGATCAGAGGGAAAGTCTATGGAAGTGACAGGAAGACTCGTTCACTCTCTACCTCAAGAAGCAGGAGGTAATTCTCCCAAATAGTTAAACAGATAAGCCCTCAGATACAGAGGAAGGCAGGGGACAGACTAGACCCGATCCAGGGAACTGGATGAAAGTCAGTGTCTCTTAGAGCTAACCAACATTCAACAAAGGCACCAAAAAACATACATCGGAGAGAGGAAAGCTTTTTCAACAAATTGTGTTAGAAAACTGGATCCCCACATGCAGAAGATTAAAACTTGACCCTTATCTCTCACACACTGCACAAAAACCAACTCAGAATGGAACAAAGACCTAACTATGAATAAAGATTTAAGATGTGAAGCCATTGGAAGAAAACATAGGGAACACTTCAAGATATTGGTAGAGTCAATGTTTTTATTATCTTTGATATGACTCTAAAAACACAGCATACAAAAGCAAAAAGAGTTACATCAAATGGAGTTACATCAAAAAGATTTTGCACAGCAAAGGAAATAACTTGCAGCCTGAAGAGGAAACCAACCAAAAGGGTAGGAGAAAATATCGACCAACTATCTGACAAAGAATTCACATCCAAAATTAATAAGAAGTTCCCAAAGACTGAACAAAAATAAACATTCCAATTAAAATGGGCAAATGACTTGAAAATACTTCTCAAAGAAGAAATAAGAAAAAAAGCTCAATATCACTGATCTTCAGAGAAATACAAATCAAAGCTTCAATGAGATGTCATCTCACTCCATTTAGAACGTCTATTGTTAAAAAATTAATAAAAACAAGTATCAGTGAAATTTTGGGAAAAAAAGAAATTCTCATATATAATTGGTGAGGTTGTAAACTACTACAGCGATTATAGAGAATAATACGAAGGGGTCCTAAAAAACTAAACATGTGTTAGACAGAAGGGCTCACATTTATAATCCTTAAGACTTAAGAGGCTGAAATCTGAGACTCTCTGTTCTGAGCCAGTCTGGGAAGACAAATCCACAAGACTCTTATCTACAATTAACCAGCAAAAGCCTGGCTCCTGTTGCTCAAATGGTAGAAAATATTGTGGAGGAAAACACTGACCCAGACTGCAAGGTCTTGAGTTTTAAGTTGGAATACTAGCATACAGCCTTGAATTTAAGCCCTAATACCAGCACAGGCACACACACAGACACACACACACACACACACACACACACACACACACACACACACACACAAAAAGGAAGGAAGGAAGGAAGGAAGGAAGGAAGGAAGGAAGGAAGGAAGGAAGGAAGGAAGAAAGGGAAAGTCAAAGAAAGAAAGAAAAATAAAGGACACCTACAAGCTGGATGCTAGAAGCTCATGACTGTAATACTAGCTACTCAGGAGGCTGAAATTTGAGGACTATGATTCAAAGCCAGCCCAGGAAGGAAAGTTTGTATAAGACTCTTATCTCCACTAACTACCAAAAAAACAGAAATGGAGCTGTGGCTCAATTTAGTAGACTGCTAGCCCTGTGCACAAAAAGCTCAGGGACAGCACCAGGCCCTGATTTGAAGTTCCAGGAATGGCAAAAAAAAAAAAAAAAGACAAAAGAGAAAGAAAGAAAGAAAGAAAGAAAGAAAGAAAGAAAGAAAGAAAGAAAGAAAGAAAGAAAGAAAGAAAGGAAGGAAGGAAGGAAGGAAGGAAGGAAGGAAGGAAGGAAGGAAGGAAGGAAGGAAGGAAGGAAGGAAGGAAGGAAGGAAGGGAAAGAAAGAAAGAAAGGAAGGAAGAAAGGAAGGAAGGAAGGAAGGAAGGAAGGAAGGAAGGAAGGAAGGAAGGAAGGAAGGATGGAAGGAAGGAAGGAAGGAAAAGAATATAACATCTATGTATATAACCAAAGAAATGAAATCAGCATACCAAAGAGATACCTGCATGTCTATGCTTATTGTGGCACTATTCACAGTAGCTACTGACCATTGTCCGTTATGCATCTATTTATATATCACACCATACCACCATTAACATGTAAAATGAATGCTTGTAACTAATCACAAATCAAATACTTTAAAAAGAAAGCCTGAATTTTTTATGTGGAGGTCTCCAGATCTCCAGCAGGTGAAATGATGTCATTGAGGTCCTCTAATTGGTTCAGCAGCAAGTCAATATGTGCAGAATCTTAATGTTGAAAACACTCTAATCCACAAATGTGGATTGCTTAAAGAGTTGTGATATGATATCTTATTAGAAGGTGATATTAAAAGAGATGGAGTGTGAGAGACATATACTTAATATAACAGGAAACTAGATTTAATTTGGAAACATTTGAAAACATGGAAGTAAGATACATATCTGCAGCTAACATTGCCAGAAGTGGTTGCATCTCAGAATCCAGGGAATGAGGAGGTGTTATATGTGTGGGCCTAATGTTGGTAGTGAAGGGCACTAATTGACTTTTTAATAATGTAAGTGTACATATTTCTTTGATAAAATTGAGGAAAGGGGGAGTGGAATTGCTCAGCTATTTGTATACTGCTTAATTTGTATACCTTCTGAGATGGATTTCTAGAAAAGGATTTTGCTCCACTAGCCCCTCCTTGGACATTGCAAGTCATAAATAAGAATTGATGAAATCATTGAATAGGCCAAAAGAGAACCCTGAGGATTGGGGTCTCAGCTTGAAGAGTTTGGTCTCTCTGATGGGCTTCATTCTGGCCTAGATTCTAAGAGAAACCTTTGTACTCATTTACTCTTTGCAATTCAGTTGCTGATGCTGCTGGAGAGTATAACCTGCCTTCGAACTAGAAGAGTGTTCTCATTCAGGTTCTCTGTTGCCATGGAAACAGCGCTGCTCAAGTATCTCTGTTGCTCTGGCAACCCACCCCCATTTCCTCCCATCACTACTGCTGGGGTATTTTGCTGCCAAGATAATGGTCTCTATTATGGATTGAATGTTAATGGAACACTCCTCTACCCCGGAACACTCCTCTACCCCAGCCCACACCCAGCCCTCTTTGCAGCTCACTTTCCAAGGCCTTTGTAAGTGGTATCTCAATGAGATGGTAATAGACACTCAAATCAGATGGAGAGGAGCTATAGTGGCGGGTGGGGGTGCAAGTAGGGTTCAGTTTCTCATCTTGAAAAGGAGGGGCTGGTCTCTTTGAACTCCAAGAGATGGGAATGGATATCATCCATGAAGAGTGCCTCAGCTGCATGCCAGGCTTGGAAGCCATATCTCCCAGTTAGGTCAGATAACAATAAATAAAGCTACTGCCTGATGGATAACTTTATGATCTAGACACTGGGCTAAGTGTTTCATACCCATTTAATCCCTATCTTAACGAAGAAAAGGATAAGTAGCCTATTCACCATCACACAGATTCAGAATTCAAACACAAATCATAATCACTACACAAGATACCACTTATCTGGAACCAGGGAAACAAGAAAAGCATCAGAGTTGTCTGCACCAAAAGACCTTAGTCTTCAAATGGAAAAAGAAATTTAATACAAAAGGGGAAAATGAAAAGCTCATACTGTACAGGACCTGATGAAGTGTGAAGTTCAGGTGCCAGGTGGTTGAGAGGCTAAAAGAGGCATCGATAGAAAATTTAAGACTCTTCATCAGAGAAAAGAAAAGAAGAGGTCTCTGCAGACACTGAAAGAAATCGGAAAGTTGGAGATGTCTGATACAGCAAGAATCAGGGGCCAGTTCAGCTTTCCGCCCCAGAGCAAGTGGTTAACCTAAGTCACCTCCCATTGATGATGGGGTTAAGGCATTCTGCAAAGAGAAAACCTTTGTTCTTCTGCTTTTTTGAGATTCAAATTTACTTGATACTGTCTGACTCTTTTGCTTTGAAATACAAAAAAGTTGAAGTTTTATATAAAATTGTTCTAAATTTTATGGCTCTCAATTTCACAATCCAATAATCCTATTTGCTTTACAAGTAGATTTTTTTTTTTAGCCATCTCAAGTCCTCATGGCATTAAACAGAATATAAATCTTCAGAAGTAGAATTTTTATACTCTTGATTTTTTTCAGACTTATAATGCACTGACTTTTCCCCCTGTGTCTTCTGTTCCTGTCCCAACTCTCCTCTAACACTCAGGATCTGAGAATTGTCTAGCAAAAGGTTAAGAGGGAGACACAGTAGGACTCAAGGATGAAGTATCCTGAATTTCCCACAGCTGGGCTTTTTCAACTGAAGTACCAGTCTTGAGCTCTTAATCCTGATCAACCTTCATTCATTTTTTTTGTACTGACACTGGGGCTTGAATTCAGGACCTTATTAGCTCTTTCTTTCCCCACCCCTCTCTGAGAGGGGAGCTGAGATTGCTCTTTCCTCATCAGACAGGAGAAAGACTCTCTTTTCCAGCAAAGTAAATCATATCTTCTATGCACTTTCTGCTTTGTACCTGGCCTGTAAAATCCCCAATAAAACCCAAATGTAATACAGTTTAAACGGTCTCCAGGTCAGAATCTCACCCCAAATCACTTAGATGGCTCCAAGACACCAACCTAGCTGTTGTGAAAGTTGCTATAGAATCATTTCCCAGGGATCTCAAAGATCTCTCTGCCTGAATCACTGAAGGTATGTAGAGGGAGTACAGTTTCATGTCCAGCTTTCTTGTTTTCTCTCTGTGTGTGTGTGTGTGTGTGTGTGTGTGTGTGTGTGTGTGTGTGTGTGTATGTGTGTGTTGCTACTAGTAGGACTTAGTACAGGGCCTTGCACTCTCACTTGTTTTTTTTCACTCAAGGCTGGTGCTCTGACACTTGAGCAACACTACCACTTTCAGTTTTTGTTGGTAAAGTAGGGATAAAACTCTCACAGATTTATTTGCCCAGGCTGGCTTGGACCTTGATCCTGAGATCTCAGCCTCCTGAGTAGCTAGGATTACAAGTATGAGCCTCTAGTGCCCAACTCTCTTTTAAAAATGTTTAAGTATCAAAAACCAATAAAGATAAAGTCATGTACAACTTTTACTAGCCACATATGTTTTCAGAAAGCATTAGATAGAATTGAAGGTGAAAAGTCACCCTTGAGGTTAAATCAATTGCTTATGAAGATGGCTTTAGAGATGAGAATGCCTAGCTTTCAATCTCAGCTCAACTTCTCTGTGTCTTTGTCAAAATAATTGTGTGACATCATTCTCCTAAGTCTCACTTTCGTCATTTGCAAAATGAAGAATGTAATGGTTGCCATATTTTGTGCAGATTAAAATGAGATTGCTTTTAAAGAGCTTATAACTGAATCTGGCACATAATTCTTATTAGGTAGGAGTAATTTTAGGAAAATTTCCACTTGTTTTGGCCATTCTTAGCTAGTCTCAACATGGGAACTTTGGAATACATTTCCAATTATCCCTGCTGCTTCTCTCTTAGACGCCTGTCTAGACTTAGTCATTGAGTCAAACATCTGACCTTGTTCATTCTCACCTTCACTACACTGCTTTCTGCATCCTGATCTCTCTGGTTCTGCTTCTAGATGCCAAATCAAAGCTTGACCCTTAGGTGTTCCCTTTCCCAGAAACAAATTTCAGACACAGATATTCTTGGTAGTGAACTATACATAGTATGATAATGAATAAGATAATGAAAAATAGTTAGGGTTCTAGTAATAAAAAAATCTAATGTCTTACCTTCAGGTCAACTGAGAACTGCTGCCTCAGAAGGCAGAAGAAAAGTGAGTAGTAACCACTGTGAGTCAAGTATCTGGGATTATAATTTAGGAGTTCTAGCAAGAGTAAAGAGCAATGCTGGGTGCTGGTGACTCACTCCTGTAATCCTTGCTACCTAGGAAACTGAGATATGATGACTGTAGTTCAAAGCCAGCCCAGGTAGGAAAGTCTATGAGACTTTTTTTTTTATGTTGGTCCTAAGGCTTGAACTCAGGGCTTAGGCACCATTCATAAACTTCTTTTGCTCAAGGCTAGTGCTCTACCACTTGAGCCACAGCTCTACTTCCTGCTTTTTTGCAGTAATTAAGTGGAGATAAGAGACTCAGAGACTTTCCTGCCTGGGCTAGCTTCAAACTCTAATCTTCAGTTCTCAGCTTCCTGAGTAGCTAGGATTACAGATGTGAGCCACTGGTGCTGGGCTCACATGAAACTCCCATCTCCATCAAGGAGAGCTGTGGCTCAAGTGGTAGAGGGCCAGCTTTAAGCTAAAAAGCTAAAGGACAGCACCCAGGTCCTGAATTCAAGCCCTAGTATGGTCACACATATACACAAAAAGAGTTAACAGCTAGTCTTGAATAGCCTTGTCTGACTAACAGTCCTCTTATTAGTGGAAAAGCCCTACCTTGAACAGAACACACAGACTGCAGCATTGAGAAGGGCTGGGAGACTCATGCAGAGCCTTGGACCAATTTTGATGACTCATGGAATAAGGGTGGGACTGTGTTTCAACATGATCACCCCCTCAGCACTTCACATGTTGCACAAAATAGTGAAAACTTGAAGCTTCCCTTCAAAGGAGTTCAGAGAAACAGACGATGCACACAAGAGGGATTCAGACACACAAAATTGCAATGGAGTTGGCAAGGTCATATCTTGAGCTTAAATATATCTACCCATGCTTTCTACTTTAAAATTCATGATTTTGTTAAACAAAGCTTAACTGATCCTTGACTATGTACATGGAATGGTACCAGGTGCTGGGCAGGCATGTTTGGTAAGCTGTGACCCCTGTCTGAGATCTCCTGGACTACATACAATAGAAGGTTGCTGGTGTCTCACCTGGCAACTGAAATAGCCCCCAACTAGTCTTGCTGATTTACCCTTGTGCTTCCCAGAAATAACAGAAGCCACAAAGATCCAGTTTCCCTTTAAATAAGACATTTGATCTACAAAGTCATATACACCCAAATAATGACATTCAAATGTCCCCTCATCTTATATTTAACTTAAGGCCTAGAACATGATTTAGTAACTACCTGTGGTCTTCCTACTCTACTCCCCTTTCTCTTCCCACAAAAACCACTCTCCTAAATGTCATAAAAGAACTTAAGAGTTGCCTTCCAAAAATATTTTCTAACTAGGAGAGAGCAATATGATCATGTTAATCTGACTAAATTATAATATAGGAACATATCAATTACAATGGTAAACTCCCTGTGTACCATTAATATAAACTAGAAAAAAAGAATGATAGAAAATGTTGGGTAGTGAGTAGGTGAATGAGGGTGAATATGGCAGAAGTAAATGCGTGTATGAAAATACACAAATGAAAACTTTTGATATTATTTTAAAGAACTGGGATAAGGGACAGAGATGGTGGGAGAAATTTTGATTGGGATACATTATATAAATGAATAGAAATGTCACAATAAACCACCCCTCTTTATATCTAATATGTGCTAGCAAAAAAAAATCTTAAAACATGTTTTCCACCTCATTTATATGCCTAAAGATTGTGTTGTCTTTTTTTCTGGTTTTTGAGCTTTATAAAGATGTTACGTGACCTTCTGTATCACCGGGGCCTAGTACATTGCAGAAAAGCACTCTACCACAGAGCCACATTTCTCCCAGGTCCTTCTTTAAGCCCATCTCAGAGTCTTTGCACTGAAAGGCTATTCTGTTCCTTTCCTTTTAATCCTGTCTCCCACCCACTAGCATGAGCCCCTCCTTATCTACATCCTTGACCACATCAAATGATCTATCCAAACAAATCTCTCATCCTTCTCCGCTCATTCTCTCCAAGGTGTGTAATGAAGTGTGTCATGTATTATATTTTTTCATGATTATTTAATTAGTTTCCCTTTTGGAAATTCAGTACGGCTAGATGCTACTTACTTCATTCATGAATGTGTGCCTGAGACTTAGAACAGTGATTGGCAGAAAGTAGGAACTCATAAAATATGTATTGACAGCAGAGCGCATGATTGAATACATCAATGAAATTATGAAGAATTAACAGGAATCTGGATGGAACCAGATCATAAGCCACTTGATAGATTATTTTTTTAAATACCATTATTATCAACAGCTAAGCTAACCTCTTCCTGTCTCTCCCCAAATAACCCTGACATTTTCAAATTCCCACCTCTGAATTTCTTATAGCTGCATTTCTGTCTGTGGCTGAGTCCTGCTTGCCCCTCCTCCCTGCCAGGCCATAGCTGTTTAAGTTATGCTGCAAAGTCTCCTCTATGCAAGTCCTCAGCCCCCAAAGCCAGCAGCTCCACATGATGTGTGTATACTCTTAATCTATTTCTTTTCTTCAAGCTATAGATCATGGCTCTGTAATTGTGTTTTTCTCTCCCTGGTAAATATGAGTATGTCAGGGGTTAATTTGGCTGAGCCTCTTGCTGGATCTTGAGATGACATTTTTGCATTGACCTGTCGAGTTCTTATGACTTTCCAGAAATGGATTTGGGTAATGACTTGTCATTATGAGTAATTAGTATTTGTGGAAGTCTGAGAACATCTTCCCCCACCTTCTTTTTTAGTTTCCTTTGAAAACTTCACTACTTTGGACACTTGCATTGAGGCTTCCCATTGGTAAGAGGTGAAAGAATAAAAGGTGGCTCATCAATGACTTAAAATTAGCCCATCCCTATTCTGAAACAAATGAAAGTCTTTCTGTTTCTAAGTACCACAAGGTATATCTTCCAGATGAGTCCACGTTTCTTTTAAACACTTTAAGTTAAAGTTAGCAATTGTAAACTGGTAGTTGAAGGACAGAAAAGAGTCAGACCATGAACTTTAGTTGTACTTAAGCAGGCCGTGACTGTGATGACATGTGCTGCTCCTAGGTGTTCTTGTTGACTTATGAAATGTTGCAATTAGAATGAACCTAAGACATTAGTGTGCCCAGTTCTCTTATTTTACAGATGAAGAAATAGGTACTGCCGAAGACAGTGACTTTGTTGTTTTATTTCTTTGAGATAGGGTCTCACTTTGTAGCCCAGGCTGGCTTCAAACTCAGATTTTCTTGCAGCCTCCCAATTGCTGGGGTTAGTTCATAGCTTGGACATTGAACTACATGAGCTTTAATTCCCCCCCCCCCACACACACACCAAACATATGAATTATGAGCAAAATGTTTTAAACAATCTTGGTACTTATAGAAATTATCTGGGCTCACAATAGTATTGACCTTAATTTAGTTCAGTATAAATCCTGGCATGTTTACAAATGGATTCTCTCCATTTAATCATAGTAGGCACCTTATCTGTTGTGTTATCAGAACTGCATTGCACTGGAGGCTGAGCCCAGGGCTGGGAAACTGCATGGTGAAGAATGAACAGTGCAATGAGGCTGCCCTCTGGGATGGAGGAATGTCAGCTATGAACACAGTTATGAGTTCTCAGAGAGCCTGAGGCAAGCCTGCTCCTCTCTGTCTTAGCAAAGTCACTAACTTGTAAGTATGGTGAACAGTGAATCTGATCTTGATGTTTGCTTCAGTAATCCAAGCTTGTAGCTTTCAAGTTAGAATAACACTAACATGAAATTGTCCTTTGTACAACTGACTTACAAGAAAAATACCTGTGACTTCAAATGTCTTCCTTTTCTCTTTCCTTCTCCATTTTCTTCCTCCCTCCTTGTCGCTTTTAAGCTGTTTATCTCTCTTTTCTATATTTCTTTTCTTATTGGTATATATTATGCTTCCTTCAGTTTGTCTCCCAAACTAGACTTTCTTATTCTTGTTGTTTTTGGTAGCACTGAGGCTCAAACTCAGGACCTCACCTGTTAGGCAGGTGCTCTACCAATGGAGCCCCTGCCCAACCCCTTTTTGCATTTTTTTCTCCATTTTCCTTTTTTTTTCTCCAATATTTGGGCTTGTATTCAGGATTTTTGCTCATGGTTGGCACTCTACCATTTGAGATATGCCTCCAATTCCTACATTAGTTATTTTCAAGGTAAAGTCTTACTTTATGCTCCAGTCATCTTAGATTGCAATCCCCCTACTTGTGTTTCCCCTGTAGCTGGGGGAAACATAGGTGCATCACAACTCCTAGACATTGGTTGGGGTGAAGTCTCACAACTTGGGCTGTCCTCCAACAGAAATCTCAGATAGACAGATAGGCAGACAGGCAGGCAGGCAGCCAGAGGCAGACAGGCAGGCAGGCAGCCAGAGACAGACAGACAGACAGACACAAATAGGCAGGCAGAGATGGATAGACAGATACATACATACATACATATACATACATGCATACATAAATCAAATCATAGGCAACTATCAGGAAAAATGAAATTATGTCATTTGCAGTGCAACAGACAGATCTAAAAACAGAAAGTATCTTAGACCCCAAATTGTGCTGCAATGAACATAGTTGTGCTGGTGGCTTAGTGTGGTCTTGTTTGTAATCTTTTGGGTAAATGCCCCAAAGTGGAGCTGCTGTCATAGTCATAGGGGAGTTCTATGTTTAGCCTTTTGAGGAACCTCCATACTGCTTTCCAGAGTGGTTGAACAAGTTTATACTCCTACCAAAAGTGAAGTAGGGTTCCTTTTGGCCACATCCCCACCAGCATCTGTTGTTATTAGTTTTCTTGAAAATGGACATTCTTACCGGGGTGAGGTGGAGTCTCAATGTTGTTTATGGCCAGTGATGTTGAATACTTCTTCATGAGTCTCTTGGCCATTCTCATTTCCTCTTCAGAGAAGTCTCTTTGTAGTTCTTTACCCCATTTCTTAAGGGGGAAGTTGTTGCTTTGATTATTTGTTTTGGGAGAATTTAATTTTTTGAGTTCTTAGTATATTTTAGATATGAGGCCCTTGGCCTTTGTATGGCCAATGAAGATCTTCTTCCAATCTGAGGGCTTTTTATTTATCTTAAAAGCTATGTCCTTTGCCATGCAGAAGCTCTGCAGTTTGATGCAATCCCACTTATCCAACCTTTCTTTCCTTTGTTGCATTTCTGGGCCTTTATTAAGAAAGTTTTGACCTGTGCCAAGGAGCCCCAAGTGTTTCTCCTATTCCTTCCTACAATGTTTTCAGGGTATCTGCTTTTACTTTGAGGTCTTTGATCTATTTGGAATTAATTCTGGTGCAGGGTGATATATAAGGATCTAGCTTTAGTCTTACAGGTGTTTAACCCATTTTGCCAGCACCCTTTGTTGAAGAAGCTATCTTTCTTCCATCCTATTATTTTAGGTCCTTTATCAAAGATTAAGTAGCCATAGGTCTGTGGGTTCATTTCTGGGTCTTCAGTTCTATTCCATTGCTCCTCAGGCCTGTTCTTGTGACAATACCAAGATGTTTTTATTACTATAGTTTGGCAATAGAGCTTGAGGTTTGGTATTGATATTCCTCTGGCATTGTTCTTACTGCTTATGATTGTTTTTGCTATTTGGTGTCTTTTATTGTTTCATATGAATTTCTAGATTGCTTCCCCTATTTCCTTAAAGAATGGTGTTAGGATATTGATGGGCATTGCATTGAATTTGTAGATAGCCTTTGGCAGTATTGCCATTTTTACTCTTAATCCTCCCAATCCAGGAGCATGGGCACTTTTTTCCATTTCTTTAGTTCTGCTTTAATTTCCTTTTTCAGGAAATTCTCATGATAGAAGTCTTTCACTTCTTTGGTTAAGGTTATTTCTAAATATCTTTTTTGAGGCTATCACAAAAGGAGTTGCTTTTTTGATTTCACCTTGGCTGTTTGCATTGTTTGCATGCAGAAAAGTCATTGATTTTTGAGGATTTATTTTATATCCTGCTACATTTCCAAATTTTGGATTAGTTCAAGTACCTTGGGAGTAGAGTCTTTGGGGTTGCTTAAATACAGGATCATGTCATCTGCAAAGAAAGAGTTTAACTTCATCTTTTCCTATTTGGATCCTCTTTACATTTGCCTCTTGCCTTATTGCTCTGGCTAGCTAGGCTCAGAGGTCATCTTGAAGCCATCCATATGTCCTTAATTTTTGGCTGGACCTTTCTATAAATAAATATAGTATTCACTTGTGATAAAAATGCAAACAAAGTAGAAAAGTACAAATATTAAAACAAGAAATGAAACTCTACTGTCTATAAACACCTACTTTTGATATTTCTATTGGAATATATATGGAAAAGAGAGAAATTCCTGTAAGATTGTACTGTATTTTATGTGTTTATATTTACAGTTATGAATGTATCAGAAGTCCAAGAGCTGGTATAGATCTAAAGTAATTTCTGACTTCTCCTAAATACTTTACAAATTGCAAGTTCTCAGAAAGATTCCTCCATAGTCAAGAAAATATATTAGAATATATTATTATTATTAGATATATTATTGCTAGAATTCTGTGTCACTTTTTAAAATGTCTTTTCTCTATTTTTATGGTAGATAAACCCCTTATCTTGCTTACAATCTTGTCCTCTTTCTTTACGTCCTTCACAATTTTTGTTGGCTAAACTATACCAATATACCTAGGTAGTATATGTTTATATTTTGTAGTGGAACAAAAACACCTGCAGTAATTTGGTGTTTATTCTATTCATGTGTATTCTTATCAGAGGTTTGCTGTGTTTTCTCTGTAGTGCTTACTCTGTTTTCTATGAGCTACTTTTGTGGGGAGAGTAGATGTAGGTATGATTATCTGGATATAGAGGTCATTTTTCAATGATCCCGGGAATGTAAAATACCAATACAGAAGGTTAGGGTGGAATCTGAGCCAACTATTCGAGGACTATAAGTGAAAGGCTGAAGCACAGGCCTGTCAGCCAATCAGGGCCTTGGAAAACTGGTCTCCAGGTTCTGGCAGATGGCATTGGCTGCCAACTTCTGGGTAGAATTCACTCCCCCTTGGAAAAGGCTCAGTCCCTCAGTAGGCCCCTGAAGTACTGGTCTAGCCTGCTTCCAATTCTGTTCCATGGCTGATATTTGCTATACTTTTGATGGTGACTGTCACAAGGGAGGTGATCATCCTCTCATCTCCACAAATCCCAATAAGATACTTAAAATGAAGCATTGAGTCCAATTTGTCCTCTGTCACAGAGATGCTAAATTAATTAATACTCACTCCAAAGCAACTATTTTGTGCTTTTATTCTTGTTAGATCAGCCACTCATGGAGATGTAGCCCACGCTGTTAACAGCCCCTTTTCAGTATCTTTTTGGGTAGGACCTGCAGTGGGAAATAAAATAGATTGAGGAGAGGCAGCCAGCCAGCAAGGTAGAGGTAGCCTGAGGTCGCACATGCTGGAGCTCATGCTCTGAGCTCTGGGAGTGCTGTTTATCATCAGAGGGAAGGGAAAATAGACATCGTTGGGCGCTGAGGTATTTTTATCGTGCAGCTGCATAGGCAGGCAGCTCATTTTGCATGATTTATAAGAACCTTCCTGGTTTGTTCTTTTTAACCTCGCTGATTCTATAAGAAAGAACTCTGTGCTAGAGGAGTCATTAACTGAGGTACCCCTCAAATCAGGAGTGTCCCCATGGAAATGTGGCACTGGAGAGGTCTCTCAGTCCTAGAAGCCATGGTAAACCTCTCAAGTGCTTTCAAAGCACTGATCCTGCCTTTACTCCCAAGAAATACTTATGTACTGAGCAGTACAAGTTAAAAATGCCCTCAGGTACAAGTCAAAAACTCACCTAGGTCATTCTAATCGGCAGAAAGAAAACCATGTCTCATAGTACAGATGGAGAAAGTGTAGCACAGAGAAGAGAAGAAATTTACCCATGGTCACACAGCTATACTGGTTATCCAAGGAGCAAGAATCAGAGGCTCTCACTCCCATCTCCAGGTTCCCAGCAATGCTGTTGCATCGCATGATGTCCAAACCTTTGTAAATGGTGACCAAATTCTTATTTCCACAGACTCTGAAGAAGTGGGCTTTAGCTACCAGACAAATGTTTCTTTGCTCCTGAAGTGAGATTTCTGATGAAATCAATTTCTACTGAGCACTAACCAAGAAATGCACATGTACTCTATCACTGACACAAAGAAAGCACCAGAAGATTAGTGGGTAGAGTGAGGATTCTGTTTGGTATTTGGGTACACTAAGTATTACTTAAGGCACATGTGTTTATCCAATGAATTCTTTAATGTCTCTTTGTATGACCTTTCTTGGGTATGGTAGACAGCCATAGGGCAGAGTAAAGCTGAGTAGCTCCTCCACCTTGACAAATTTAGTATATTTTTAAACTCAGACATTGCTGGACATGGTGGAATATGTCTATAATCCTAGCACTTAGGAATCTGAGGCAGGAGGATTTGAGTTCAAGATCAGCTTGGATTACATAGTAAGACCATTCTTTAAAAGAATCTCTAAAAGAGGTAGAATACGATTGGAATAGGTGAAAATGGAACAAGGAAACCTGTTGGGGCTGCTTTTGTGAGGGAGGAGTGAGGTATGGAGTGTGATAGAGAGGGTGAGATTGACTGGTATGCAATGCAAACATATGTGGAGATCTAACAATGCAATCTCTTCCTCCGTAGAACTAATATAAGCTAGGAAAACACATTTCAATGTTGATAAGCACACACTTTTTCCTGGCTCTGCTTCTACCTAGAATGTCAGGAAGCTCCAAGTATCATTTTATCATTATACTTAATAGGAGTCCAGGTCTTTACAACGATATTTTCATTTTGGCCTCTCCCAATGCCCTTTTTTTTTTTTTTTTTTTGCCAGTCCTGGGGCTTGGACTCAGGGCCTGAGCACTGTCCCTGGCTTCTTCTTTTTTTTTTCTTCTCAAGGCTAGCACTCTGCCACTTGAGCCACAGTGCCCCTTCTGGCCGTTTTCTGTATATGTGGTGCTGGGGAATTGAACCCAGGGCCTCATGTATACGAGGCAAGCACTCTTGCCACTAGGCCATATCCCCAGCCCCCAATGCCCTTTTTTTTAAAAAAAAAAAAATCAGTTGAGTCTTGATTTAATAAGTTGCTTGTTTTAATTTTGGTAGAAGTGAATGTATTGTTTGGGATATAAACATGTGGATATTGACAACCCCCCCCCCCCATTATCTGGATCCCAAAGATACAAAACCCCAACGCACAGCATCACAGCAAGGCAGGAACAGCCAGGCTCCCTCTGAGCTTCTACCTGGCTGGCTGCAGTATGATTCTCACAGTTTCTCCTGCTCTGATTACTCTTTGCCTGGATATTCACACAAAGCTAGGAGAAACCAGGCCCTACAATGAAGCCCTTACATTCTTGACTCTCCAGTCAGACTTCTCAGAGGGAAGTTCCCTTAACTTATCTGCACCTCAGATGCCTCTGTCAGTGTAGATGTCTAAAGGGCTACAGGGATAAATAGGGAAAGAAAGAGCTGTCTAGAAGGGAGAAATACAGCAAAGAGCGCCATTCCTCCAGCTCCACATACCTGATGCCAGACTTCAGAGGCCCAGTTACTCATTTGCAAGGGAGCCAGTGTCTCTTAAATTGAAGCTTTCTGACAAGTTCCCTCATTTGGAAAGATTTAGTGCTGACTAAGCAGAAATGAGCCCTCTAGTTCTCTTCACTGCATTCTTCCCTGTAGATTTAAAGCAAGAA
Source organism: Perognathus longimembris pacificus (assembly GCF_023159225.1). NCBI lineage: Eukaryota > Metazoa > Chordata > Mammalia > Rodentia > Heteromyidae > Perognathus > Perognathus longimembris. The sequence continues at coordinate 27,913,271 of NC_063170.1, read as the reverse complement.
GCAAAGGCTGTCTGTATTTATAGAGAACTTTTGTGAGCAAACCCAGGTCTAGAAGAGAGGTCCAGCCAGAGGTCCCCATGTACTCCCCACCTCCACTCTACTTTTTCTTTTTGCAGTGTCATCATGGTCAGTGGTAAAAATCAGGAAGTGACAGTAACGAGACTGATCAAACTCCACACTTAAAAGCACCATGAGAAGCAGAGGCTGGCAAACCCTACCTGCCTGGCCCCATGGGACTGGAATGGCCATTAACATCAGGCCACAGGAGCATCTGCCATTGGGGAAGTGAAGCTGTCAGCAAGCAAGGCAGCAAGCAGAAAAGACTGAGCAATGCTGTCTCCTGTTCCTCTAGTGTGACCATATCTCTCCATTTGTCCTAGGTCCATTAAAGTGACCCATATCACCTCTAGTGAGGGAGATCTACTGGTGTGGATGCCCTGTTTTCTCTGGCAATACCAGGAGCATGATGCTGGTTACTGTCCTGTCATGTTCCCTCCCCATGCAGATGACAGCGGCTTCTTTGATGGGACACCATGCCCCAGACTCCAGGGAGCAGCAGCACCCCCTCCTGCCTCAGCGCCCATGTTTAGAACAGGTCCTCAAAGCAGTGGAAGAGTTAGTGTCTCAAAATGTGTCACGCTTTCCTGGAACTTCATTAGAAATGATTTTTCAGTCAAGCCCTGGTATCTCACATTTGTAATCCTAGCTACTTGGAATGCTGTGATCTGAAGGTTGAGGTTCAAAGCCAACCCTGGGCAGATGAAATTGTGAGAGTGTTAGCTCCAAGTAACCAGCAAAAAAGATGGAAGTGGAGGTATGGCTCAAGTGGTAGAGCACCTGTCTTGAAGGAAAATGCCAAGCGAGAGTGTGAAGATCCAAGAATGAGCTCCAGTAGCAGCAAAAACAAGAAAAAGAAAAAAGAAAAAGTGATTTTAGCATTACCTATTCTTGGGAAATATGACTGAGAGTTTGGGGGTGCAGAAGGTCAAAAGTCAAGTCTCTCCTTTCCCAGACACACAAGCTGTCTACCAAGTGTGCACCCTTGATTAAATAAATGAGCTCTCTCATTCTTGCTCTTCATGAGGGTAATCATCACATCTATGTCACTGAGATGACATGTGTAGGTGGCTTTAATGAAGCACTCATGTGCTTAGCAAGGGGACTGGTGCAGAGACAATGCTCAGGAAAAGGTGGTGACTGTCAACCTAGTGTGAATGGTTGTGATGCCAAAGGTGTTTCTGTTGGGAAGATCCTGAGAAGAGAACTAAATTTTGGTGAGCCATTTTCTAGGACTCTTTACAAACTCAGTGTTCAACCTCCCAGTTCTGCAAAATAACAGCTCTGAAATTCCAAATCTTATTTTCTCTGTCCATGTAGCTCAGCTTAAGATTTAACATGCAGCTATTTCTGCACTTTAAATGAAACTGGGAGAGTATTAAAATTGGCCACAGAAACAAGCAAAAATCAAGGTCTATAATTAATGCTCAACCTTTTATAGACTGTGAAATTTAACAAGATGGTCTAAAGGTCAGGGACTTCAAAAGCAAAACTGGGAGGGAGGAAGGGAGGAAGAGAGGGAGGGAGAGAGGAAAGGAAGGAGGGAGGAAGAAAGAGGGGGAGAAGAGAGAGGCAGAGGAGGGGAGAGGGAGGGAGGGACCATCCCACTCGCTGTCCACATGCACATTCTGTAACACCAGACCTCGAATTGTAGAATTAAAGGAATTCCAATTAAGTCCCTTCATTTTGATATCTCATTAAATCCTTAGAAAAATTTGCAGAAAACTAAATGGAACTAGATACCTCCAGCCAGCCGATTTATCCGATTTAATGTTTTGAAAGAGACTTATTATCTTGTCAGGAATAATTCAAAATTTCAAGTAAGAGCAATTGAATCAGCAGGATTTTAAGTCCTGAGATAACACTTTGTACAACCAACCATAGCAGTTAAAGTGCTGCACGTGGTCTTCCACAGAGCAGCCCTTCCTAACACACACACACACACACCCACGCCCTGCCTCCCATCACCCACCCTTCCTTCCAAATCACAAGAGACCATGACCATCACATGGAAACTGAGGCAGTACCTTAGGTTGAACTTGTCTTCACTCAGCATCATCTTATTTGAAGAGCAGCCTGATGACCTGAAATACTCATGCCATCCTGCTGGTGGCGCTGTCCAGTTATGTTGTCCACATGAAGTTGTAGCCAACTATCCCTCATGGTTTCCTGAGGTGAAAGTGGGGGCTTGCTGCTAGAAAAGAAAAGAACAAAACCCACATGCTGAGTATTTTTGTATAGCCTTCCAGCTGTGATGGCTGTGATCTCAGAAGATATCAATGGGTTGTGAGGGTTCATTAATAACCAGATTGCTCAGGTAAGGTCAGGAGACATGTTCCCTCCCAGCCTCCCTCTGAATCCCTGCTGAGATGTGTGAACACCAGCATCATCCACAATGACTTAGACAGTGGTCCTAAAGTACTGTGTCTCTCCAAACATCCCTAGCTGCTCTGGATCTGTCAGACACCATTACTTTGTGCAGCCTTCTCAGCTAGAATGGGCTAAACAGTAGGGGAAGGAAGGGAGGCAAGGAGCACACTTTAGACTTGACAAATAAATAATGCTTTCTCCATCTGGAGTCATTTAAGGAGTCTCTTTTAGTTAGCAACCATTTCTATTGAGTAAATACATGATCAGCTCAAGCTATTAGTTCTAGGTAAGGGAAAACAATGAGTCTTCCTAATAGGAAAGTCATGGTACTTGGCTCATGCGCTGTCCTCCAGCCATTCCACCCAGTGAACTGATCCAGTGTTTGTTGCAAGCACCATTGTCATTGCCTCTGACCTCAGAGATCCCATCTGTAATGACCCATCTTTCTAACACACTGACAGTTCACTCTGCTTTTCAGGTTGGCAGGAACATGTGGGAAATCCACGAACAGGTCTGAGAGCCAGGAATGCAGTCTCAAGCTCTTCTGTCTAATCTCTCTGTGTGGAACACTACATGACTGCCTGCCTATGCCATATCAAGTGTGGTGTGTAAATAGAGTTCTCCTCAGTCTATGCCCACTCAAGTATGCTAGCTTTCAGCTCCAAGCCTAACAATAGTCCTCCTTACCTACCAGGATATTTCCAGCAGCCTCAGCAAAGGTCCATCAGTAATGGAGTAAGTGAAGCTACACATTTGGTGACTCTATCTAACTTCTCCCTCACTGTCCTATAGCTGGAAGGGTATGCCATCTCTTTGGAAGATACTCACTTTCCTACCGCCCCAAGTCTCAAGGGCCAGCCTTAAGTGCAGAAAGAGGAATAGCTCTACAGCACAGAAACAATCGTATCATTGGAGTTCTCCAGGCATGGTTCATCATATGGGAATTTACAATACTAGAAACTCAAGATTATCATTGGCAAAAGTCATATGAGTTCATGTGACTTTCTTTTTGCCAGTCCTGGGTCTTGAACTCAGAACCTGAGCACTGTTCCTGGCTTCTTTTTGCTGAAGGCTAAAACTACTGCTTGAGCCACAGTGCCACTTTTGGCTTTTTCTATAAATGTGGTGCTGAGGAATTGAACCCAAATCTTCATGTATACAAAGCAAGCACTCTATCACTAGGCCATATTCCAAGCCCCTCATGTGACTTTTGGAAGAATACCTTTGAATATTCTTCAGAGATATTCTTCAAATATTTTCTCAGTCTCCTCTGCCATGGGAAGTGAATCCCAAGAAGGAGCTTTTTTATTTAGTAGCTGCTGAGAATAGGGTTGCTCCCTGGATCAAGAACCTCACACTAACCCATAGAAAGATAGAAGACAGGGATGCACAGAATCCAGGTGGTCTCTGGTAGGCAGGATGTCTGGTTTGGCAAAACTGGGGAGCCTATGGCAGGATCACTGTGGAGGAACAAATGGGATCAATTGCCTGGCATTACAACAGGGCTTGAGGAACCAAGACAACAGTTAAATAATTATTAGACAATCTAGTGACTATCCTATGTGTGTAAAGTGATGCTGTATATGAAATGTGAGGGAGCCCTAGATGGAGTCATCAGAAGACTCAGAGAGATGTGGGGAATCCTTAGATGATATCACCAGGAGACTTGTTATGCTCCAAGAGGCCAGGAGGGGCATTCTCAGAGGAGGGGAATTTGGCAAAGCTGTCCTAAAAGATGATCAGACATGAGCTAGGGAACATGAGGAGAAAAAAAGGAACTAAGTGGTGCAAAAATTCAGAGGGAGGAGAGAGCATGACTCCTAGGATTCAAGGACAGAGCATAGGGACTGAAAGAAGCTATGGAAAGAAACAAGGCTGAGACATTACCAGGGGTTGTCTTGGTGGAGAGACAGTATTACAGCAAGCTTAAGGGCATAAGCATTGGAGTCAGGGAGTCTGATTGCCTTGTCTCCTAAATGGATGGCCTTGGGAAACTTACTTAATCTTCCTACATCATAGATGATCCATCTGTAAATGTAGAACAATGCATTGGACACTTAGACTTGTTTTGAGGAGGAAGGAAGATAACCACAAAAATCACTTTGCACAGTACCTGGTACAGAATGTGCACAGGAGGCTGCCAGGAGCTGAATTGTACATTAACAGCAATGAGCAACCACCAGTAAGTTCTAAGAAGCATTTCACAGTCAATCTTGCACTTTTAAAAGCATCTCATTGGGCAGGGCCGCTTCTGTGGTAACTTGCAGATGCTGTGCAAGAAGCTGAACCCACACACTGCCTTCTAATCCTTCCAATTACTCCAAGTTCCTTATTCCCCATACAAAATCCCTTGCACTTTGAAAGTAATTTCTATTTCCTGTAGCTAGCCCACAAGTGATGTAGATTGTTGAAATGCTTCAGACAAAGAGTAATGATGGCTTAAACTAGCATGCTGTCATGTGGGAATGAGGAATTACATTTGAGATGCTTAAGAAATGAAGTAGTAGGACTCTGTGATCAATCGAGTGAAAAGTTGGGGAGGAATAACACCGGACTCAAAAAGTATTGACTTGAGAAATTATGTAGGCAGTAGTGCCAGTTCTTAAGACTATCAAGATTGAAGTGGGAGTGGTTTGAATAGAAAAATGATGCATTTAATTTTAGCCTTGTTTTGCTTAAGACAGTACCTATATGGAGACATAGCAAAAGCTATTGAGTGAGTGAGTCTGGTGTTCAGAGGAAAGGCCTAGGTTGGGAATTTGGGAATCTATTGTACAGAGATAGTGATTAAAGTTTTGGAAATGCATTAGGTTGCTTAGGGAATGAGGATAGTGAGAAAACTAATGTTCCAGGAAGATCTCTGAGAGATACAAACATTTAATAGAGTGGTAGAGAGGGGTAATCAAAGAAAGAAGAATTGAATAGAAAAAATAAGGAAGCAGAAAAGTAGCAGCTAGACAGAAAAGGGGACCATAAAGACAGAAAGCAAGAAAGAGACAAAGCATCAGAAGAATGGAGGGAAGAAATTCAACTGAATGTGAGCAACATGGAGGACAGAGGTGAAGTGTCAAAGGAAGAAACCATATTGGAGTGGGCTGAGAACAGAGGAGGATGTGAGGAGAGAGGTGCATGTACACAGCCGGGCAGGGTAGTACTCACCAGCTCATATGCTAGAAAACTCAAAATAACAGGAAGAGTGGCAGGCCTGTCCTTACTGGCTGTGTCTTGAGTCCATCCCAAATCTCTAATCTCATCATATGGACTCTGTATTCTTCATACAAAGAAAAAAATGTGAGCATAAAAATATGTATTTTAAAACTCCAACAAATGAATGCAGGACTTTGAGAAGAGAAAGGATAGCAGAAAAAAAAAAGGTAGAAAAAAGGAGGTGAAGGAAGATTTGTTTTTCAAAGTAGGAGAAGCTTGAGCATATTTCAGTCCTGACAGAAAAGAGCCAAGCAAAAGAAGGATTTTTGGTGGAGCCAGAGATAGAGCAATCTGAAGCCTGAGACTGGAAGGAGGAAACATTGACCTTGAATAGCAGCTGGGGTCACTCAGTTCCAGCAGGAGAAGGGGCAGGAAGATGGGTAAGTAGTTCTCTTAGTTTGTAAACAAGATCCTCTGAAGCAGAACCTAGTATGGAGACTTTTGTGCAAGTGATTTATTAAAGGAGTAATCTCAAGAAAGTATATTCAAGAGTGTGGGAAGTTGGGGCTGGGGATATGGCCTAGTGGTAAGAGAGCTCGCCTTGTATACATGAGGCCCTGGGTTCGATTCCCCAGCACCACATATACAGAACATGGCCAGAAGTGGCGCTGTGGCTCAGGTGGCAGAGTGCTAGCCTTGAGCAAAAAGGAAGCCAGGAACGGTGCTCAGGCCCTGAGTCCAAGGCCCAGGACTGGCCAAAAAAAAAAAAAAAGAGTGTGGGAAGCAGGCTATTGCAGGAAAAAGTTAGGCAGAAAGCTAGTTTATCTGATTCATCAGAGCATTCTGGCATATAAATTTCTTCCATAGAGCTTATCTGTTCTTGAAGTAAGGTGACTGATCTTTGTTTTCATGCATGAATCAATGATTAGCCATTGGCCACTCTCTTGAAAGTAGATTTGGGTGCATAACCTTCAAGGCATTTCTTGGTGAAGCAAGAGTTTTCTGGAGAAAGGAACCCACTCCCATAGCAACTGTGAAATAGGTCCCCCTACATATTCAGGTTACAGGGAGACAGAAAACACTTACAATGCTAAATCAGGAACATTTGCATATTTGGTTTCAGAGATTGACGATAATTGAGGAGGCAGGAGAATCTGAGACATAAGAACCCAAGAACTATTTGGCGGTGGGAGTGTGAATTGATTAGGAAACAGTAACCTTCCTGAGCAGGTCAGGCTGGTGGCCATGATCTTAGTGGCTAGGAGGATTTCTTCTCTTCCCTCCAAAGACTGTAGAACTGAATCTGTGAAGACAAAGCAACAACAAGTAGATTGACAGGAAAAAAGGGATGCAAATGTATTAATGTCATGCACAAGTGAATCATACCAAGTATGAAATTCAAAGAAGGTTGGATGGATGAAACATAAATCCCCTCTCCAGGGGAGAGAGGGAAGTGGGAGTTGTAGGCAATATTAAAGGAAGACTAAATGATTTTCAGGGAGGGAAGACCCCAAAAAAGAGACAAAGAAACAAAGATCTCTTAAGCTTTGGTGTGTTAGTTGCCTTTTCATCTCTTCTATTAGTTAATCTTCTCTGATTAATGTGGATGCCAGAGAAGGGGTTCATGTAAATCATCAATTAACCATCTTATCTTTCCTCAGTCGGACTGAAACAAAAAATTGAGAGAAAGTATACCCCTCAGAGGCTTGACGCAGTGACCTACTTCCTCCAACTAAAGAAAGGCCTACGAACTAAAGTTTCCACCATCCACCAAAAGCTAATTCCATTCAACCATGAGTCCACCAGTGAATTAATCCATCATATGACCGTAGTGTCCTCACGATCCAATCATTTCCAAGAATCCCTAGTTCTGAGCATTGTTTCTTTGAGGACCAAGGCTTCAACACCCAAGCCTTTGAGGCAGGGGTGGGGAGAAATCCCAGACCCAAACTATAAGACACTGTGATAGTCTGCAATGTACACATGTGCAACTACCACATAAATCATGCAAACAAATAATGCTAACTCAACTGTACAAGAAAATAGGCAATTTATTCTTTTATGGAAGAAAATATGCTACGAATTTCACTATGCAGATAAATCTCTTTGCATTAAAGATATTAGGCATAAAGCAGTTTGGTTGGAAAGTATGTCTTTCTATTGGTATTTTGGGTCTGTTGTCTTGTCTGGTAGATGTGCTATAGTCATGACAGGTCCTCAGCAGGGAGACCCATAAAGATTCTTCATGCAATAGGAGAGTCTAATTGAATTTTAACACACAATGTAAGAGTGGAGAATATTTCTCCAGAGCCACTTCTATTCTAGTCTTGAGTTTTTCCTCGACCTGAGTTGCATCTCAAATGCAGAATCACCATGAAAGAAACATCATATTTCACAAATAAAAATCTCATTTTTAGATTCACTAGCAGAGTGTCTCCTTTTTGAAACCTATGATTGTTTTATTTTCCTTCACTCTGAATTGGGCTGTGTCAATCAAATCAATCCATATACTCTGCATGTCCAAACCATCTCCACACCTCATTGTGTCCTACCACAGCAATGTTTTATTCATCAGCACCTGTTTCTCTGAGTGCTACTGACACTTGTTTTGCTCAGAGTAGTTCCCTGTCAGCCTTTTATTAAATCAAATCTTCAAGCTCCCTTAATAATTTGAGGGGAAAAGACTGGACAAGGTGTTCTCTAAAGTGTAATAAATGGGTCAGCAATTTCATTTGTATTATAGCAATGGAGTTTCTACCTTTGCCATCAATGATTTCCTTCTTTCCTTGGATGATAATTTTTTATTATAAGCAGTGTTCAACAAACTTGATAACAATCTCTGGTGATTTTCTCTAAAAGCAGCTATGTAGAACTGTAATTTCAAAGTCCCTTTGATCGCGTACAGCTTTAGGCTGCTGGATTAAATGTCAAAGTGGCCGTTGTATTATTTGCCACATTCCTTCTATTTTGAATACTCTGATTTGGCACTGATGAATCATTCTGTATATTTATTACCACTACTAAATTTCTAACTGCAAAGGAATCTGTTCAACATAATTTATTTTGTTGCCTCTAGTTTTAAAGATGTGATAGTAAAATTGATTCCCAGGTGTGAGGAACTATAGAAGTGAATCAACAAGAGAAAGGTTGATTTTAAGAAGCACCATGAAAACAACTCACAATGTCTTAAAAACACATTGGTCTATGTTTTCTCTTCATCAACAGAGCAAAGTTGAAAGTAACATGCTTTAAAGAGGTTTAAGATAAAGAACACTGTTGACAATATTGGGAACAATTCCAAATCTGTCTAGAAGACAGGTTAAACAAACATGTCAGGGTACATTATGAACCTGTGATCATTACACGGAATGCAGCAGTTGAAATGCTGTTCTCTGTCCAGTATTTTATTTCTCTTTTAAAAGTTAGAAACATATAATCCTTATCCCAAAACCAGATAGGGACTTGTCAAAGAAAGAGAACTATAGCCCCATTTCTTTGATGAACATTGATGCAAAACTTCTCAACAAAATTCCGGCCAATCGACTTCAACAAGTCATCAAAAAATTACACACTATGATCAAACCAGATTTACTCCAGGGATGCAAAGCTGGTTTAATATATGCAAGTCAATTAACATAATTCACCATATCAATAGGAGCAAGGAGAAGAATCACATGATTAATTCTTTGGAGGCGGAAAAAGCATTTGATAAAATCCAGCACCCATTTATGATGAAAGCTTTGGAGAAACTAGGAATCCAGGGAACACTCCTGAATTTAATAAAAGCTGTATATGACAAATCTACAGCTCACATTATACTTAATGGTGAAAAGTTAAAAGCATTTTCTTTAAAATCAGGAGCAAGGCAAGGATGTCTACTCTCCACTCCTCTTCTAGAATTCCTAGCCAGAGCAGTAAGGCAAGCAGCAAATATAAAGGGGATCCAAATAGGGAAAGATGAAGTAAAACTCTCTATCTTTGCAGATGACATGATCCTGTATTTAAAGAACCCCATAGACTCCACTCCCAAGTTACTTGAGCTGATCCAAAACTTTAGCAAAGTAGCTGGATATAAAATACATCCTCAAAAAGCAATGGCTTTCCTGTATGCCAACAATGCAAACAGTGAGGCTGAAATCAGGAAAGCAATTCCTTTTTCAGTAGCCTCAAAAAAAAAATATTCAGGAATATCCTTAACAAAAGAAGTGAAACACCTCTATGATGAGAACTTTAAAAACCTGAAAAAGGAAATTAAATCAAAACTAAGGAAATGGAAAAGCTTCCCATGCTCCTGGATTGGGAGGATTAACATCGTGAAGATTGGAATATTGCCAAAGGCTATCTAAAATTCAAGGCAATACCCATCAATATCCCAACACCATTCTTAGCAATGATATTCTGGGTACCTTCTGGTTCAGCGTGATCAAACATTTATGATTCAGATACCTGATCTTGATGTCAACATTTTTCTGAATTACTCTCAGTTCTCTACACTCTAGAATAGGTTCTAGGCTTTATGTCCAGGGTCCTTCCTGGGTTCCTTGTTGTGTCATCTCTGTTTTGTCTGCTCCATACTCTGACTTCTGAGGACATCACCTTCTTCCATGGTGATAAATTGCTGATCTTCATCTCCTATGAACACAGAATGGTCCACAACCCATGTCATTTAGTCTCTAAGATATTTTTGAGTAGGAGCTGGGGTAAAGATAAGACTTGTTGATACTTTGCAATTTTTTTTTTAGGGAATAAAACCACACATGTAAAGAGGCAGGAAGTGTCAAAAAAACAAAAGGCCTTTTTGAAACCCAGTTGTACTGTGCCCTGGATCCTGCTGCATTCTTTTTGTAACACAGAGGAATCAATGCTTTCCTACTTTTTCAGCAACCTGATTTGAATTGGATTTCTGCCACTTGTGATCTGAAGTACCTGACATAGACAGTCCCTTACGTATATACAGGTTTGAGAAACCCTGGACAAACATAACCTCTTCAGTGTGTTCAGATTTGAGGGAATCTTCACACATGAAACCCCTTTAATAGACGTAGTTTGGAGGAAATCCTTAACACATGCAGCCCCTTAAGTATATTCAGATTTGAGGGGCACCTTGACACAGGCTACTCCTTAAGTACACAGCTTTAGAGGGAACCTTGACACAGGCAATCCTTTAAGTGTGTGTGGAAATTTGTAGGGAAATTTGACACATGCAACCCCTTCAAGTATGTGCATATTGGGAAGACATTTTGACATACACAACCCCTGAAGTGTGTGCAGACTTGAGGGGAGTGGACCCACAGTTTACACCGAGCCCTCCGAACCCTTGACACACAGGATGTCCATTCTTGGGTGAGCTGCTGGTGACCTTGTCTTGTTGGTCTGAGAACAATCCTGGTCACCCAATATATGCCAAGGGCAGTGATAAGAACTTATGGCCAGGAAGGGCCTTTTCCTAGAAGAAAGGGACAGGAATGTGAAGAGTTCCCTACTGGTGGGTAGTAAGTGGCATGTGGATTATATGAAAGACAGGTCAACAGAGCACAAACTTTGGAACCAGGCTGTTTGGATCCCAGCTCTTCCTGCAGCTGACTCTGTAACCTTAAACAAGTTATTGAACTTCTTTGTGTTTTTGCCCTATTCATCTGTGAAATGGAGACATATGTAGCCACTGATCACTCTAGAAATTCATCTTATCAGCCAAGGAACATAGAGAAGGAGGAAAGATCCTTTATAATAGCTCCAGTATATTCTTTATTAATTGACCTTGGTTCACATATGAACCAGTTAGAAAAACAGAAGAGTCTGATTGGTTAGCCCTGAGTTGTGTGATCAGCAGGGGCACTTAGGAAGACACATAATCTTAGAGTGGAGTAGAGATGTTTCCTAGAGGTAATCAAGTATCTGTGTGTAAGAGACACAGGCAATACTATTCCACCAACCGTTCTATGCTAGTAAATGCTAAGCCTTTGGGAAGGGATGGGATCACATTTTAGGGTTTTCCGAGCACTATCCTTAATACTGTAAGTGCTCAATAAATTTTTTTCTTTCCTCTGGCTATGATCATCCCCAGAGTATATTGAAAAATTCCTTGATTCTAAGTCCTGTGATTCCACTTCGCTATTTAGGCAAGAAAGCCTAGGGCAATACTGTGACCACAAGTATACAATAAATGTTTTTACAAAACCTTTCTCTCACTATGTTCAAAAGTAGTGAGTGGAGCTCCACAGCCTCAGATGGAGCAGCAAGCCTGGCCACATCTTTGGAAGATCAGTGGGCCCAATCATCTTTAAAATGCATGAGGAAATTGATCAAGTGTGATGGCATTACTTTCAATAGACCTTCATGCGGACACCAGGGTGGGCCTTTGATCTGCCTTAAAAAGCAGGTGAGTGCTAAGGTTTCTGGGGGATCCCTGAGGGAACACTGCTGTGGCTAGCCGATTTACAATTTACAGCCCTGGGTAGCTGGCATGGAGCTTCCCAAGATTCAGTTGAATTTTGCTCTTTGCTAATAAAACACTTTACTGTAAGGATGAAGTGTTTGCCTGCCTGTAAATCTGCTCAGTCCAAATGCCGAGACAGTTCTTTAAAGGCAAAGATAATCTGACCAATATAAAAACACAGATGGAGCCTGCTTAGTTAAATGTCACGAAACAAGGGAGTTAGGATAATAGCAAGCACAACAGCAAACCTCCCTCTGTCTTCTTGCCAGCAGCTCAGAATCTGCTCCAACTGGGAAGAGCTGCCAGGAACACTCAGAGATTAGATGACCTGACACCTCCAATTCCACCGTGATGTGAGAATTTGGGGTAAAGGGCCTTTAAAAGATTTGGAGTTTTTTGTAAGTCTTTCCTAGTGGTTAAAGAGCATATTTTAAGAGAAAGGAGAGAGAGAGAGAGAGAGAGAGAGAGAGAGAGAGAGAGAGAGAGAGAGAGAGAGAGAGGAGGAAAGAAAGAAACAGAGAGACAGAGAAAGAGAGATCGCTGCTACCTCCCGTTGCTAGTACAAAAAGAAGAAGATACAGAAAAGTCGGTAACTCCTGTAGATGGTTGGTTAACATGGCATACTGGAAGGAGAAAGGGGTCAGGGTGCTAGTACTAGAGCTTAGAATTCAAGGCCTGGGAACTATCCGTTTTCACTCAAGGCTGGTGCTCTACTACTTGAGCCACAGCTCCACTTCTAGCATTTTAGTGGTTGTTTGGAGACAAGAGTCTCACGACTTTGCTTCCAGGTTCTAGGACTGGCTTTGAACCACAATCCTCAGATCTCAGCCCCCTGTGTAGCTAGGATTACAGGTGTGAGCCACCGGTGCCAGTGAAGGACAGTGCCCAGGCCCTGAGTTCAAGCCCAAAGACTGGTCCCCCCACCCCCAAAAAAGAACCAGCTATTACAGGGATGGGGCAGAAATCTGATGGCATTTGAGAAGTGGCTTCCTTAAAGAGAGCCCTCCCTGGCTTTCTTGTGGCTGACTGCTCAGCCCTTTCTATGTCTCTCTTTAGTCTATAATTTTCCTTTATTGCTTTAACGGATTTCAATGGCTTCTGAAAAAGTCTAAGCAGCACAGGTGCTTAAAATGGTCCTAAAAAGCTGGGTCTAAAGGATGATTAGGATGGAAATTTTAAGAAGTAGATCCACTTCTTTAGTTCTAAAGCTGGATGTGGGTGCTGGGTGGGTGGCTCACACCTGTAATCCTAGCTACTCAGAAGATTGAGATCTGAGGATCTTGGTTTGAAGTGAGGCCTAGCAGGGAAGTCCTTGAGAGTCTTATCTCCAAACAACCATCAAAAAGCTAGAAATAGAGCTGTGGCTCAATGGTAGAGTGCTAGCTAGCCTTGAGCATAACAGCTCAAGGGCAGCACTCTGTCCCTGAGTTCAAGCCCTAGAACCTGGGGGGATATGGGGGGAGGTGAGAATGGTCCTTAGAACAAGAAACACCTTCACACATCTCTTGAGTCAAAGGTCAGCCTTGTTATGGGTCATTGCCCATTAGTTTCTTGGCATCAGATTTATAGCTGAGCCTGAAATTTTCCTAATCTCAGTTGGACGCTTTTTCTGATCATCAATCTAGACCCCATCATTTGTCATTCCTGTAATGCATGGCCTCATTTTAATAACACAAATTCTTTTAGGTCAAGCTGTAATGAGTAATCTGGAAAATAAATTGTCTCCACCAAAACTAAACTCATTCATTTCCTTCCAAAGCTGTGTATAAATGATTTGAGGCCTTCGCCACTGCCAGCTTCCACCAGCACAGATAACTAACAGTTGCCTAGGCAGATGCACATCCGTGGGAGGAAGGCTGTCAGTCTGGACATGGGTCTCGGGGTGAGAGAAAGAGGCTTTGATCATAGCTCAATTAAAAAATCCTTTTAGGTAGCTGAAATTGTAGGGAGTGGTTTGTAATGGATACAACCTGGTCCTGATTCATACAAGACTTTCTCTCCTAGCTGCAGACTCTTGCACAAATCAGCTGGACAAGGACGATAAGGAAAATATAAGAGAGAGCTGCAGCCCATCTTCCTGCTCACCAAGGGCTGAGCCAGAGCAAAGCAATCAACCAAGACAGGATTTCAATAAAGAAAACTGAGTGCTGAATTATGTTGAAAGACCTGGCAAAACCAAATTCACAGTATTGTCCTCTAGACTCATAATTATTATGTATTTGTATGTTTAATATTTTTTCCACAAACTGACAAATCCCTTTCTTTCCTAAATAAGCTATTAAAAATACACATCTCTAAAACTCATCTCAAAAGACTGGATTTAAAGTGATGGAAGTCCACTCCCCCTAAAGAGGCACATAGGAAAAGATTTGCATAAAAATACTATGAAATAAAAATACCATCAAAATAAACTCCAGGAAATAGAAACAAGAGGTCTTTTTCTTCATTGCTATTATCATTTTCTTTTCTTTTTGTCTTATTTGTTTATCTATCTTTGAAAGCGTAAGGGGAGGAACAGAAATGGAGGAACAAAGGGTGAACAAATGCAGCAGGGGTACTCACTAGACACTATATTGAAAATAAACTATGGGCCTGTGGGTAGGTATGGGAGGGAAAAACTGGGAGATAGTGAGGGAAAGGGTGGCACTGTCCAAAAGAAATGTACTCATTAGCTGACTTATGTAACTGTAACCCCTCTGTACACTACCTTTATAATACCAATTTTTAAAAATACTATAATGAATATGCATTTGAGTTTTAAGAGACAGCAAGGAGAGGCCACTGGACCAGCCCACAGATATGTTTCTTTTCCTGAGATAAATGCAGACAGCGTTTAAAATTCTACAAAAGCCTCTGGCTTTAAATCTATGCATGCTTTTGTGAGAAGGCCTGACAAGCCAGGCCCTCTGCTTTCATTAACATTCTAGGAAGCAGCAACAACAAATTTGATTTTTACCAAATAGGAGAAACTATTAATAAAATCAGAAGTAAAATAAATTACCACCATAAGAGTGAGCTGCTGAACTTTAAGGAAAGCTAAGGATCACAATACTGGATGATGATGATGATGATGATGATGATGATGATGATGATGATGGTGGTGGTGGTGGTGGTCATGGTAAAATAAGAAGAATCAAAGTCCTTTTCTGAGCATCCCAACTTGAGTGGAAGGGCAGTAGCAGAGCTGCCAACACTCTGCTGGAGCCCGCCTTTCTGCTGGATGCCACTTGGCTCGCCGTCTCAATGCAAGTTGGGTCTGAATAAGCCCTATCATGCCCTGGCCTTTTTCCCTTCTTTATTTCAAAGGTGCTGGGGTTCACTTAGAACTGCCCTTGGGAAAATATGAATCTCCTTTTCAAGATGGCAGATTGCTCTGGAATAAGCTGTTTACAGTTCAGAACTGTTCTTCACAAATGAATTAGACAAGATATGTCTGGATCACATTAGCCTTAAGTTCAAAGTCCTTCCTCTGACCACCTCATGGTTACTTCCCATAGCTACATTGGCCTTCTCCTGATCTCCATTCCATCCCCATGTCCATCCCACAGCCACAGGGACTTTCTTCTGACATCCATTCCATCCTGCAGCAGCACAGGCCTTCTGATCTCCATTCCATCCTGCAGCTGCATGGGCCTTCTCCTGACCTCCATTCCATCCCACAGCCCCACAGGCCTTCTCTTGATGAGCTTCAATTGAAACAGTGTTGCAGGTGCTATTTTATTTTTGTTTGGTTGGTTTTTGTATTTTCTTTTTTTTCCCCAGTTCTGGGGACTGGACTCAGGGCCTGAGCACTGTCCCTGGCTTCTTTTTGCTCAAGGTTAGCACTCTGCCACTTGAGCCACAGCGTCACTTCTCGCCATTTTCTGTATATGTGGTGCTGGGAATTGAACCCAGGGCTTCATGTATACGTGGCAAGCACTCTTGCCACTAGGCCATATTCCCAGCCCAGGTGTTTTGTTTTTTTTTTCTTGTGTTTGGTTTGTTTTAGGTTTTTGGAGGGGAAAGGTACTAGGGTTTAAACACAGGACCTTGTTCTTGGTTGGCAGGTGCTCAATGACTTGCGTCATGCTCCCAGCCCTAATTTTCCCAGAATTTCCCTAGAACAAAATCCAAGTGTACTTCCCTTAATTACACAGGCAGAATGGAGCTATCTGACTCAGGCACTGAGAGTGTCCTGTACTGGGCTCCTCTGTGTGTGTGTGTGTGTGTGTGTGTGTGTGTGTGTGTGTGTGCATGCATGCATGTGTGTGCATGCACATTTATTATTAAGTTCTAAGTCCAGAAACAGATACCATGGACACTTAAAAGCACACAATGTTACTAGTGTTGTGGGTACGTGTTGCTGAATGTTAGCATATTTGGTGCTTTAACTGAGCAACCCACCAAAAAATGTGGCAAAGCAGATTGAAAGTAGCCTGGACATGCAGATCCCCAGCAGGACTACCTTCTAGTCCTGAAAAAGCACTGCTCCTAGTCCATACTCCTCTGCTTTGTAATCATGCCTCAACAGTCTGAAATGTCTTCTCCATCAGTCAAAGCTCAGTGTAAGCATCCCTTTCAAAGCCACCCTTGTCTGTAAACAGGCTGCTGGCCATTTCCTCCTTGACCTCCACTGTTCCTTATACCTCCACAGATGGAACACCAAGCATTGTAACTAGTGTTCATTTAATGTTGTCTCTTCCACAGTGGCTCACTGAGAGCAGAGATTGCAGTAGACCAGAGAGCACCCTGTAGTCAAGAATGTACTGTGTAGACCACACAGGCACTCATGAGGAAAATATTAATTCTGGATAGTGACTGACCCCTGTGGTCATCATCTGTGGCACACCATTTGTGCTCATTGAGCGTGTGACTATAGTATGACAGAAATGGCCATGATTTTTCTGACATCTTATGAGCACTTCTTAGAGCTTCATAGTAAGATCTCAAACTAAGGGAGACAATCAGTTCGTTTCAGCTTCCACTTGAAAATTATTGTGCTATTCCAGAAGAGTTTTAGAAAATTAAGAGATTCTATCTTGGGTATAATGATTGCATATTGCACATGAAACAGAAATTTTTAATTTTGCTGTTCATGGCAAAAGTTGCTATTCGTTGCCATTCATTTGGCAAATGTTTATTGGGCATTTAAACTTCAAATTCAAAATTCATGCACCTGGACATGAAACAAAGTCCATGTTAAAAGGGTGTAATCACGTAGGATTTTGAAATTTTGAAGAAATAAAAAGACACTATCTTAACAGTATGTGTTCACCCACATTCCCAGCACACTTGTTCCTCTGTGGCCTGAGGTCCCACTCATGGAGTTAACAGCAAGCTGACAAGCAGTGTCTGCAAGTTCTTTGCCTCCATACACCATGAGACAAGCAAATCATGGAGAGTGCTGACAAAGGCCAAGAAAAGTGATCAATACTCATTGAACAAGTACAACCTGATTGACATGAAGAAGACAAGAGGAGAAAGCACAATCTTGGCCCCCAGCCACCTTACTCCAGTTTTACAGGAGTGACTGACCTCACAAATGGGAAGTGATTACAGATGATAGAAGGCAGTTCTGTTCTTCAACCAACACTTCCTAAACCAATAACCCTTAGAAATGCAGATAATGAAAGTTCATATGTTGTCAGCCCTCAAGGGGCTGACAGTGATATGCCCGTGACTCACTGTAACCGGATGAGAAGGCTTTCCTCAGCTTCCTGTTTTTCATGCAAAATGAAATGAGATACACTCATGCAAAGTATTTCAAAGGGATTGAACAATAAAGAGAATCTCAAAAGGTTGAAGTTTAATGAGACTTCATTTTAGTATAACAAGACAAAGTAGAGAGAAATGGGAAAAAATGAAATATTTCCTGTTCCCCATATAGAAAATAGGAGTTAAAGGCTCAGAATGGTGGCCTTATGCTTTAGACTCAAAATGGTGGCCTTCCTACTGAGCTGGGAGAATACACCCCAAACATCACACAATAGTTTGGGTAAGACCTACCAAAAACAAGGGCTTCCTTTTACCAGATCTGCCTTTCATCCTTTCTGTCTTTCTAGTCTTTCAAGGAACTTCACAGCTTCTTAACATCTAAAGGAGAAAGTAGATAGAGAATTCCCCTTTATGTACCCTGTTCTAGGAACTTAGCATCTAAAAGCAGGTATGGGATACAGATAGCTAAGTGCTTTGGTTTTTCAGTTCTTGGTTTTGGTTTTAATTTCTAAGTCTGATACTTTTGTTTTGTTTTGTTTTGGGGATTTGCCAGGGGCATTGTTTGAGGTTTTTATGGCAGTACTGTGATTTGAGGCATGCCTCCACCCTATTTTCTGCTGGTAATTTTTGAGATATGGTCTTGCTTCCTGCCAGGTAGAAGACAAGATTCACCTGTGTTAGCTTTCCTGCCAGCTAGAATGACAGGTAGATGCTCCTGTATCTATACTTCCATTCAGAAGATGTCTTATAAACTTTTTCCACTCAGACTGGCCTCAAATTAGGACACATATCTGTTTTCAATATGTATTGATTTTGATTTCACAATCTCTTCATCTCACTAAACTGCTACATCACCACAAAACAATATGATAGATAAGCTGTAGCAGTGAAGAGCCATTACATTATGAAACAAGCAATAAACCTACTTGAGGTCAGATCAGATTTTAAGAAGATAAGAACTGGGTCATTCATTGACTATTGACATGCTGCATTCTAATTATATTGAAATCTGAGATCAAAATAGTAATGACTTTGAAAAAAGAAGATTTATAAGTTCGGCCAGCCTCCTATTCATCTGAAGCCAAAATGGAACTTAATTGTCCTATTGACACATAAAGGTTCTTCTTGGTTGCTATCTTTTCCATGCACTTATTCACTTAACAAACTTCATTGCAAAAGTTGAAGTCTTTAATTTCAATGAGCTTTTATTCTGGCAAGGAAGCAAACTAAATTATACAGATTTTTGATGAGTTCCATGAAGGATGAAGGTGTAGAAGACTAGATCTGGCCAAGGAAAGCCAGAGAAGGTAGTATTTGAGCTGGAACCTAAAGAGTAAGGACTGGGCCATCTGAGGAGTTGGTGAGTGTGCGCACGAACATGCACATGCATACGCATGTACGAGTGCATATGTTGCTATTGGAGCTTGAACTCAGGGCCTCTTAATATTGCTTCGTCTTTTCATTCAAGGATAGCACTCTATCACTGAGCCTCACTTTCATGTCTGGATTTTTGCTGGTTAATGGAGATAAGAGTCTCATGGGCTTTTCTGCCCAGGCTGACTTTTAACTGCAATCCTCAGGTCTCAGCTTCCCAAGTAGTTAGGTTTACAGATGTGAGCCACTAACACCTGATTCAGTTATCCACTTAGTGCTTGTTCTTTTGGCAGAGAGAAAGAAATGTATAGAGACATTATCAGTCACACATAAACTCTTAAATCTTCCACCTGGAGGCGATCACGCATACTTCACAGGCTAAACTGAGTCTCATCCATTCATCCTTAAAAAAGGGATGGGGAAGGGTGATCCTACTTTGTTCCAGGAATATGAAAACTGTTCAGTAAATAAGGCTTAGGATCACTTCATATGGTAAAGGCAAAGACTTTATTACCTTATCTAGTTTATAAAATCAAGAGCTTAAGGTGTGAAAGTTTGGTACCAAGCTCCAAGAGACTTGATCAAAACCTGTCTGAGTTCTGGCTGAAAGAGGGAGGTATACTGTTACAGCTGCCATCACAAAATACCATGGACTACATGACTTAAACAACAGATGTTCATTTCACATAGCTCTGTAAGAGGTGCTCAAAAACTGGTTTTGTTGGGCCTATCAATTAAATAAAATCTGATAAGGCTAGGCATTCAAGAATGCTCCATTTTGTATTGATGTCCTTTACCCTGAGTCACTCTGTCCTTTGCAACCATATTGAAAACCTCGAAGGCTATGAGGCATCAGTGGCTTGCTGTAAAAAGGCCCCACTTGATCAGTCCTAAGCTCACCTGATATATCTGTGTCCACTTCTGAACACACTGTGATTTGGGACCATTTTCCTGTTTAACCTAAAGCAAATGTCTGTCCATCGAAGACACTTGAAGATATAAATCTCCTTTTCCTTCCCTGCACAATGTATCTTCACTTGTCATTTAGGGATTATTGGCCTGGTCTGACAGATATAACTTCTAGAGTTTGGGTCTGAGGTTTAAAACCTATACCTATGGTTTCAGTTTGGGAAGCTAAGAAGGCCCCAAGATCAAGGACATTTGGTGTCTGGTGAAGACTTGCTTCTTGGTTCACAGATAGACAAATGGCACCCTCTGTGTGCCCACATGTTCTTTCTTCATTGTGTGCTCATGAAAACAGAAAGCTACTAATGCCACCATGAGGGCACTGCCCTCATCATCTTACCAAAACTTAGCCACCTCCAAATGTCCCATCTCCACACATTGGGCAACAAGATTTGAATATATGAACTTAATGGGAGGGGCTTAAACATTCAGAGCATAACATGTAGACTTTCAAAGCCAGCTTTATTTCTGAACTCTCTAATTCCCTTGTGGACAGCAAAACCTCCAAAGATTCCACAAGACAAATCCATAGGTCTTAATCCCCAGCACTGTAAGTACTCCAAGGGCCACAAAGGATGATGGGCCCTGAGAGCCATGTAAATCACAAGATTGTATAGAACTTAAAAGAACTGAAAGATCAAACAGGGATGAGGTGAATGTGCATGGAAGGGGGGGCTTTTGTAGCCTGGAGAAAGGAATTGTAGCAGGAGGGGAAAGAGGTGTGTTGTACAGACCTCACAGTTCCTGTGTTCCTTCCACAGTGAGAACCCCAGAGAAGGATGCATTTTCCTCCTGAATTTCATTCAGTTCTCTAAAACACACACGTTAATGTCATCAGAGACCCATTAGGAGCCCCCATGTGTCTGGAACACAAGGAAAGCACAGAAGGCAGTGGGGGAGCAGGGCTTTGGCTCTTGCTAACTGTGGGAACATGCCAGAAAACGGTTGAACAGAGAAGGAAGATGAGAGATTTGAAGCATCTCTAATGAAAGAGCCTAAGTGAAGTGAATGTGGAAAAAGTGGATGACAGACTCAGACAATGAAGATGAGGAAGTGGCAGTGTGTGGAGAGGGGGATAGGAGATATCAGAAGATGAAAGTGTCCTAGTATATGTAGAGTGGAGCATGCCTGACTGAGACAGGCTTGGGACAGCACACACTGTCTGAACTCACTCCATGGAGGGAGGAGATGTTGGCTCATATCTGAGCCTTATAAAGCATATGACTGAGTGCAGTGTTGGAAATTTCATAGGATCTCACACCAGAATAAGGACACTAACTCAAAAGGAACTCACTTAAAATATTTACTTCTGCAGGAAGTTGTGCTACTGACAGGAAAGCCAAGTAAGCAAGTAATAATGCATTACTGTCCTTTGTTCTGATTGGCCAGAACTTAGGTACACAGTCTTATGCTATTGGCTAATTTGAAAGAGGTTAAAAATTGATCCAAGAAATCAACCAAAACCAGGACACCTTGCCAAACTAGGATATTGGGCCAAACAGTCAGAAAAACAATTCTTACTCAGCTGGAGATCTACCACTTAAGCCATGTCTCCAGTCCTGGACAAAACAACTCTTATAACAATGAAGCTTAATCTTGTATATGGTGCTACCCTCAGAATGGCAGTGCTTTATGTCAAGCAAGCATGTTGACAGAAAAGATCCTAACTTCTATAACAAAAAGGATCAATATTTGTATTACATTGGTTTGCCTTTTACCCTTTGTCTCTCCATTTTGATGTTCCCCTTCCCTTCCCTAGTTCCAATGAACATATATACAATACCCAGGGCACCAAAATCAGTTACAGCAATGTCAGGGATAAAACCACGGGGAAGAAAGACAAAATAAAAAGGCATAATTTCACATGGTACATTGAAAATAACAACAATGATAAACCACTTATTTCCATAACTTGGAGTTCATGTATGTGTTCATGTATACATAGCTATTGGGCTATTGTGATCTTCTGTTAGGACTATCCTAGACATGTACTAATTATTATCATTGAGGGAAACCATGGACTCTGTATTCCTTTGGGTCTGGTTCACTTCACTTAGTATGATTTTTTCCCCAATTCTTTCCATTTCCTTACGAATGGGGCAATGTCATTCATTCTGACGGAAGCATAGCATTCCATTGTGTATATGTACCACATTTTCTTGATCCATTCATCTACTGAGGGGCATCTATGTTGGTTCCATTATTTTATCAATAGCAAATTGTGCCAGTAGCTTTAGTGTGTTCTTGTTTATAATGCTTTGGGTAAATGCCCAAAAGCAGTGTTTCTGGGTCATAGGGGAGTTCTATGTTTAGCCTTTTGAGGAACCTCCACATGGCTTTAGAAGGAAATATGCTGTAAACCAACTGTCCAACTGTTGGGGAAGGGGCTAAAGAGGAGGGGAGATGGGAGAAAAATGAGGGAGAGGGTAGCAAGTTTGATAAGAAATATACTCACAGCCTTATATATGAAGCTGTAACCTCTCTGTACCTCATTTTGACAATAAATAAATAAATAAATAAATAAATAAATAAATAAATAAATAAATGTACCAATAGATGCAGGATTTGAGTAGTGTGTGCCTAGGCTCCACCATTCCTCTGTATGTACAAGAGTTAAGGTGAGCTGATGGCTTTGCCAATCCAGATTCATCCACTCTTCCGCTGTTTAGAGTACCCTTATTTCCAAGACTGGCCAGAGAAAGTATACCATCATCCACATCTCGGCCAATCTGAGATGGGTAGTGTGATCCAAACTGGACCAGTCACATCAACATGATCAACCTAAGACTGGCCACGGGGCTAGGTTCTCTTTCTTACCTGTGATTAAGCTAAGCAGGATGTCGTCTGAGGCTATCTTTGCTACCACCTCGGAAAAGTCAGAATGAAACAAAAGGAAGGAACTGGGCTGAGCTGCAGGCTGGAGTAGCTGGAACCAGCTGTGCCTGAAGGTAGGCTTTACATCCCTTTAGTTTCTGAAGATGGCCTGAGTCAGATTCTCTCACCCCAGGACCCTTCATTCCATTTTCAGTTTTCTGGCAGCGAGCTCACTTTCTGCGGAGCTTTCCTTGTATATACTAGCTTGGTTTCATCCTATGGCCACAGCTTCAGTCCAGGTTCCTAATGTGTGATTTAAATCCTAGACTACTAAATGTGTGACTTAGAGTATGCTATTCAAGCTCTCTATGCCTGTTTCATCATCTGGAAATAATGGAGTAATACCATAGTATCTCAGCAGGGTGCTAGGGAATGTAGTGAGATAATAGAAACCAATTGCCTATAATTGTGTCTAGCATATTGTGAGTGCTCAACTATTAACATTAGCTAACTCATCCTGTCATGTGCTTATATGTGGGCCCAGAAAAAGATGTACAACCCTGACCCCAGCCATGTCATCTCTCCTGTTAGGTCTACTCTTAAAATAATTGCTGACACAAACTGGATTTCTTTCCATGTTTTCCATTACCTTTAAGGCATGAAAACAACCAAGAGTTGATATATGGGTCGAGATACTAGTGTGCAACTAGCCATGGCCCCCAGGAGCTGGCTGGCAGTGGGAAATGCAAAATCTCAAAAGGAGCATGGCGGGCAGCCTGCAGTAGGCAGGCTAATAGTCAGTGTGAAGGGTTTTCCTCCACAGCCTTGAGTAACTTTGAATAGGACAGAGCATCTGTCCCTTCATGCTTTGAAACTTGTCTGAGAGATCTGGAGCCATGTTTCAGAGCTAGTTGTAGGTCTGTTGCCTGCATAGTAATTGAGTTATACATACCCCTGGCAATTCATTCTCAGCTATGAAGTCTTAAGTCGTCCATTAAAAAAAGAGAAAAGGTGAACTTTTATCTTACTGATATTATTCCTGCAATGATGGTACAATTTCTCTTTGACATATGGCAGAATAGCTCTCCAAATACCCAGGATTCATTTACAATTCTCCCCATGTCAGAACACACACAAGTCCTTTCTTCATGGACCCTCCACTATCCTTGTTACCATAGAAACCATTGCCTGTGTCAGAGCACTTGGGAGAGGGTGGAATGAAGGCATGAGCTGCTGCCATAGCAACAGACATCTCCACAGCAGCATCCCACGCCCTACGCCATCTTGTTTCCAAAGAGAATGGTTGTTGGGGATACTTGAATTTCATTTGCCCAGGCTGGGACGTGAAAATTTAATAACTTAATGCTTATCAGTATAGTTCAGGCAAATATCTATAATGTCAACATAAGAAACAGAATGTTCATTTCCGAGTTCACAAAACCCAATTGAATCCAACCTACTATTACTGGAAAAGTTAAAACATTAATAGTGATCTTGTACTAACATCGTACATCCACAACTCACACACACACACAATGTCCTGGTCAAAAGTATGAGCTCAGGAAGTAAGCTTCCTGAATTCAAATTCTAGTCTCTACACTTATTGGTTGTGTCGCTTTGGATCAGCCATCTGCCTGTATTTCAATTTTATTTTATGCTGAAATTAGGGCAATAATAGCTCCTACCTTACAGGGTCATTGTAGAATTAAGGTACTAAGTTTGCTAGAAGCTCTAAATTGACCAGGCACTGGTGGCTCATGCCTAGCTATTTGGGAAGCTGAGATGTAAGGATCACAGTTAAAAGCCAGTCCAAGCAGGAAAGTATGTGAGACTCATCCTCAATCAACAACTAAAAATCCAAAAGTAGTGCTGTGGCTCAAGTGGTAGCGAATTAGCACTGAGCAAAAAAGCTCAGGGGCAGTACACACACACACACACACACACACAGAGCTATAAATTGCATTATGTAGTAATCACCCAATAAATGTTGCCTCTTCTGACTCTTGCTAAGAATAGTAAGATAGTACTTCTGAATGCTCAGTTTGTGCTAGCATTTTCCCAAGTGTATGGTCTTCGGTAGCCCCGTGAGGAGGTACTAGGTCCTCAACTAGTGTACAAGGAGCTGAATAAGTCAAGGTTTCTCAGTGCTCTCTATCGCTCTCTCTCTTTCCTTGGAACATGCGATCTCAACAAGGCAAAGTCACCTCTCCAAGAGGGTAAAATAAAATATAATGTGTGTGTGTTTGTGTGTGCATATGTACATATACACTCATAATGGAACTGCACTTCATGTCATGAAGAATATGTCATTTGCAGGGAAATGGATGGACTTGAAAAAAATGTGAGATGGGGGAGTTTCCATTTAGAGCCAACCATCATATCCCCAGAATACCTAGCTCCCCTTACGTCCCCCCTACAACATGGCAACTCCAGGGAGGGCCCACAGACCAGAGGCCTTCAAAGTACTTTGGCTTGTGACTCAACTTGAGAGACAGACACCTCAAACTGATGCAAAATGTCCTGACATAATACCTGTTTATCATGTGGTCAGTGCACTTTGACATTATGCACCAACGTCTAGTGCAAACTATTTTTAAAGATGTTCATGATCCCATAGGGTGACTTCATGGGCTGGAATCCAAAGCTTGAAAACTACTGTCCACCTTCACAGGTGACTTGTCAAGATGACAAAGTATATATAGGAGTTAAGAACTTGGATTCTCGCCAAGCACCAGTGGCTCACACCTGAAATGCTCGCTACTCAGGTGCCTGAGATATGAGGATTATGTTCAAAGCCAGAATGGGCAGGAAAGTCCATGAGACTCATATTTCCAATTAACAACCAAAAATCCAGAAGCAGAGCTGTGGCTCAAGTGGTAGAGTACTGGCCTTGAGCACAAAAGCTCAGGGACAGTGTTTAAGCCCTTAAACTCCAGAACTAGAACCAAAAACAAACAAACAAAATTTTAAAACCCTTGGATTCCAGTCAAACCCTTGTTCAAGCTTCAACATGACCAGTCAGTGCTGTAGTAATTTTAGCTGAGTTCCTTCCCTGCTACAGATCTGACTTTTCTTATGCTCTGTGTGTGTGTGTGTGTGTGTGTGTGTGTGTGTGCGTGTGTGCGCGCACAAGCACACCATCACTTGGGTTTAACCTCAGGTCTCGGGCACTGTCCCCTAGCTTTTTTTATTCAAGGCTGATATTCTACCACTTGAACCACAGCTGCCATTCCAGTTTTTTGGTGATTAACTGGAGATAAGAGTTTCATGGTCTTTCTTGCCCAACGTGGCTTCGAACTGTGATCCTCGGATCTCAAACTTCTGAGAAGCTAGGATTATAGGCATAAGATGCTAGCATTACTTTTTTATTTACAATGTAGAAATGTTTGTAGTGCACTTTCCCTGCAGAGACTGCTTTGAACATGAAGTGAAATTATGTTTACAAGGCACTAAGCCTGGGCTTGACAGAGAAAGGTCCACGACATGGTAATTAACATGATCATCATTACAATTGCTGTTGTGGTAGTGGTGGCTTTTCAAGAATATAGAAGACTGTGGAAACTTGGGAGTTGAAGGCTAAACGAAGCAGAGATAGAAATAAAGTCAAGCCCAGATGTGGGCCTCTGTAGCTCATGCTTGTAATCCTAGCTACTCAGGAGGTTGAGATACTAAGATTGCTGTTCAAAACTAGCCAGAAAGTCGGTAAGACCTTTACCTCTAATTAACTAGCAAAAGGCCTAAAGTGGAGCTGTGATTCAAGTGGAAGAGCACTGATACACCCAGGCTCTGAGCCCAAGCCCCAGTATACACACACACACACACACACACACACACACACAAGATGTGCTCAAAGACAGAAGGTAGCCTAGACAGAGGGAAGAAGAATTTCTAGCAGAGGAATGCAAGGAGGTATTATTCCATAGCACACCTATTTATCCTCAAAACTTGTCACATACACAATATTTTCCCTTTCTTGCATAAAGTCCAGATCCAGTTTGCTTTTAGGCCATGGCTGGTTGCAAAACAAACTCCAGAAAAGACTGCTATGGCCTCTGAAAGCCTAGAAGCTTCTGATGCACTAATCAAAAATTATATACTAGGTGGGTTGACTGCCAACTCTTGTCCAAGGATGATCTTAAATACAGCTCTGAACACAGAGTTTAGCAACCCATGACTCACAGGCAGTGTTTACTGAGCACGTGAAATTGCCAGAGAACCTGTAGAAACAGCATTGTTTGGCCCACAAATCATTGTATTTAGGCCAGCAGCCACATGCAGGATCCATGCTTCTGTCCTCATCCCACTAGGCACATGGTCCAGAGGCTCAGGAACCAGGTTGGGCAAAGGGCACTTGCTGAGTGCGCATGCGTGAGCACACAGGCGAACCAGCCCAAATAGAGGTCTGCCAAAATGACAGCTTCCAGGAGCAATGAGAGAGGAGATGATTTCCCCAGGCTGTGAGCTGCTTGTACCTGTGACCCAGGACTGGGAAGGAAACAATAATCACCACAATGATTATGATTATCACAGTAATATAAAAATGACTAACATTTGTTGAATGCTTATTCTGAGTTAGGTATGGTGCAGCACCTGAGATAGCTGTTACTATCTTTCCAAAGAGGATCAGGGTCACAGAGGTTAAACAATCAGCCCAAGGTCAAGAACCTGGCCTTAGCAAAGACTTGGAAAGTGAACTTGAACATGGTCTTCAGGGAGGCAGAAAATGGGTGAATTTCCCATCCAGAGAAGCTGGGTTTCTGAACCAGTCCAGTTCTCCTTTTGACATTCAGGATTGTTGATATCTGCCAACAGGCTCAGGTGTGGGGGACCATTGAGGAGGTATAGCAGAAGACTGGGGAGTCTGGCTTGCCTGGCTGCTGTCCTTCTAAGGGCAAAAAGTCCCTGAGCTCAAAAGACCCTTTGCCTTTGGAAATGAGGAAAACATGGAGACCCAAAGAAGGGAAGAGGCTCCTTCCAGGCCACACAGCATGTTAGTGGTGGAGAAAAGATGTGAATGGATACATTCAGTATCCTTGTCAGAAATACCTCAACAACAGCAATAAAAGAAATAGCAATGTAATAAACAGACATTTTGTGCTTATTATCTACCAGAACCCATGCTAAGTATATCATTTTACTCACCCAGCTATTCCTTACAATTTTATATGTACTTTTATTATTCCTATTTTATAAATGACACAGAGAGGTTAAGCAACTTGTCCACAACTAACCAGGAACTGGTGGCTCAGGCCTGTGATCCCAGCTACTCCAGGAAGCTGAAATCTGAGGATCACAATTCCAAGCCAGGCTGAGCAAGAAAGTCCATTAGAGGGAGGAGGGAGGGGGGTATGAGGGACAAGGTAACAAACAGTACAAGAAATGTATCCAATGCCTAACGTATGAAACTGTAACCTCTCTGTACATCAGTTTGATAATAAAAATTTGAAAAAAAAAAAAAAAGAAAGTCCATTAGACTCTTATCTCCAATTAATCACCCAAAAGCCTGGAAGTTAAACTGTAGCTCAAGAGGTAGAGTGCCAGCCTTGAGTGAAAAATCTAAGGGACAAACCCAGGCCTTGAGTTTAAGCCTCACTATCAGCACAAAGTTAATTGATTGATTCTTATAATTAAAATAAAAAGATAATACAGCCAGGGCATGCTCGGTGTCCTTCAAAGCCATATCAAAATTCCCTTCTCCCATAGTATTTTGCTCTTGTGCTACCTCATGGTCTTCCCAGAGAGCTCTTTTTCCCATCCTAATATCCAGGGATCAAGGCTGAAGGATGAGAAGGGGCATGTGGGGGAGCTGGGACAGGGCTCTGCCTCCCAGCAGAGAGCTTTCCACACAGCTGCAGGAGCTTCCATGTCTCATCCCTGCTGAGGGATGTCTGTCCTCCTGACCTCCCAGCACTGTCCATTGACTCTTATGGGCTCAGGACTGGGGCACATCTGTGAGTCTGGACTACACTGCTTCAAGCATCCTTCAAAAAATTCCATTTTGAATCCAAGTGTCAACTTAGACAGAAAAATGCTTTTGTTTAATGCAGGTTATCTGTATGATAGGGTTGTTTTAGTTTTTGTTTTTAACTTCATCTTATACTCTTCTTATAGCTGTAGATAATCTTCCTCTCCATAGACAGGCCTGAGAGTGTAACTTTCTTTATGGATTGAATCACAATCTTACATCACTCCACATAAATAACTCAGTGCAGTCACAGCTCAGCTCAGCTCTGCTCTTCCTCCCTAAAGTTCCCCTACATGGAGGGCAGATAAAGGCAGCTTCCTCTGAAGTAGACAAAAGATGACCTTTCAATCCAGCCTCCAGTATCAAAAACAAGGAAGAGAAATTGGAGCCAGGCATGGTTGTGCACACTTGTAATATGGTACTTAGGAAACTAAGGCAAGAGGAGTGAAATTTTGAGACCCATATATCAAGATCCTGTTCCTCACTGCCCCCCCCCAAAGAAAAGAATAATTTTTAAAAAGTCAGGTACCAGTGCCTTACTCCTGAAGTCTTACTAGTCAAGAGGCTAAGATGTGTGGATTGACATTCAAAGCCAGCCTGGTCAGGCAAATTCAAGAGACTCTGATTTCCAATTAACCAGCAAAAATGTTGGAAGTGGAAGTGTGGCTCAAATGGTAGAGTGTGGCCTTGAGTGAAAAATCCAAGAGAGAGGATGAGGCCCTGAGTTCAATGTACCAGCACACCCATACACACACGTGTGCACATGTGCTCTCCCCTACTCACCCCCTCCCCACACAGTGGAAGTTGGGAAGCCAAGGTTAAGTGTGGGTGAGGAAGGTAATAACTCATTTTTCCTACCTCAGCATATGTCCTACCCAGAGCAGAAGACAAAAGCTCAAGCTTCCTTGGGCCCGCAACTCTGGAGTAAAACACTCAAGCCAAGATCCAACTGTGACGAACTCACTTGCTACTGAAGCATCTTTGAGTAAGTTCTTCAACCTCTTTAGGCCTCAGCCTTTATAGCTGAAAAACGGATCTATGAATATATGATTGATACCACCTAGAATCAGGTTCTTTGTCTCTATGGCCTTGAAGAATAAATCCATGGACACAGAGAAACAAAACGGCAAGGGTTTATTGAAGACGAAGATAAGCAGAGCTCCTTCTAGACAGGAGGGGTCCCAATGGAGGGAACCACTGAGAGTGTGTTGTGCAGGTATTAATATGATGATCCTAGGAGAAAGCTATGTGACGCTCAAGAGCACTGGCTAGCCTCAGGGCCATAGCAATCTCCACACCCAATCAGAAGCTCCACTTGGTTAATGTAAGCTCTTCCCATGTGTCCTTTAGCCCTCTGACTGGGTGTCCATTCCAGTGCACACTTCTGGGGTTCAATCGGCCCACTGTTCACATACAAGTCTTCCAGGGGCAATAGGCATGATATGATGCCCAGGGTCCTGCATGTACAGCTGCTCACGGCCATGTTGATGTGAGGTCTAAGGCCTGCATACAGACTGGTGAAGGCCCTGGTGAGGGAGGCAGAACCTCTGTGGGAGGGGAGCCTTTGCCCTGAATTCCTTGACAGGCTTTCCTTTTACCCTCAGGATTATTACAGAGATGTAAAGAATGTGACTTGAACACCAGGTCCCGTACATTTGGGAGTATTTTTTAAAGTTGTCATTATGTAGTTGTACAAAGGAGTTTCAGTTCAACATGTCAGTTTGTGAGTACAATGTATCTTGATCAATGTCATCCCTTTCATTGTTCTCTCCTCTTTCCCACACCCAGCATATGAAGTATTAAAACTGTTTGGAAGTGTGCAGTTGATACTGTGTGAAACAAACAGACACAACAGAGTTCATGCCACGTGACTTCATTGAAAGGAAGTTCTAAATCTGAAAAACTACTCTAGGATGACAGAAATCATGACAGTGTTTGCTCCTGGGCAGGAGATGGGGAGGTGGAATAGGAATGTGTCCAAGGCACCTTCCACAGAGACATTGTGTCCCAGGTTCTGATAGGAATAGATGTGTGTTCATCAAAAATCAGTGAACAGTATTTTTCTTTTTTGAGAAAGAATCTAACTATCCTACAGAGGCTAGTCTTAAGTCCAAAGGCTCAAGTGATCCCCTAGTCTCAGCCTCTCAAGCAGGAGGGAATATAGGTATAGACAACCGTGCCCAGAAAATGTACTCTTACAATCTATAAATGTGTGTATGTAATCATACCCCATTGAATGAAAGTGCTAAAGGGGCTCACCCTGGCCTCAAGTTTAAGCTCTTGTATCAGCATATGTGCACACACACGTACACACACACACACACTCACACACCAAATAAAATTAGATATAGTGAAATACAGATATATAGATACAGCCCTACTTAAAAACTATCAGCAGAGCTGTGGCTAAAGTAAGCGGTAGAAAGCTAGCCTTCAGCAAAAGAAGCTCAGGGATAGTGTTCAGGCCCGAGGTTCAAACCACAGGACCAGCACACACATACACACACACACACACACACACACACACACACACACTCCAGCAAAGCAACAATGATTCTACTTACACTTAACATTCTGTATCCATGTAACTTAATGAGGAATTCCTCAGTGATAGACATCTAACTAGATTAAACTGGAAGCAACAGGAAAGTCCACCAATCATTGAGCTTCAGGAACAGCTGAACTCAGAGGCACAGTCCTTCTCCATGCCTCTGCCTTCTGTACAGCACACACTCCTCCTTCTCAAGCTGCTTCTCCTCATATAGGGGTCAGAAGGCCACCATGGCTCACACTTCCCACCTTCTAGCTCAGCAGCAAAGCAGGATCAGTGGCGGCCTCTTTGTGGATTCTTTCCAACAACATTCTGGGGCTGACTGGAGTCCTCAGGGGTCAAGAATGAAGGAAGACTTCCCCAAAGAGACACTGGTTAAAAACAGTGCCTATTTCACGCACTGTTTCATTTTTGTCATTCATCTTGTCACAAAACCATCTAGCCAAGACAATTAGTAAACTGGATGAAGTATAAAGACAATTTGTTGTGACCCCTCCCCCCCAAATAAAGTTGCCTGCTTGCATTGAGCTTTGGGAAGGGAATAGAGGCACAGGAGAGGAAGGGAAGCATTTCATTTCTTCTACCATATATTTCTGTACTACTTGAATTGTTTTTACAATGAACATTCATCACTGGAACTTCTACAAAACCAACAGAGGAAACAAAATAAAGGGACTGTGTACACGGTTGAGCACACACCATCTGTAAAGAGCCAGTCTGGGAGGAGATAAGCAGAAGGTAGGGAAAGCCCATGTGGCAGATATATGGTCCCCAGGTCCCAGGAGTGAGGCAGATGGAAAGAATGATTCCGGAGAAGTTGCTACCATGTTCCTTCCTCCAGGTCATCCTGGATTCTGAGGACAAAGGAGGTGAACACCAGTTGGCTCACAGGATGCCTACTTTGTCTCTCCCAGTCCTTGCTCCCTTGTCCCTGGTCCTTCTGGGACAGAAGCTGTAATAGAGAGGCCCAAGACTAACAGGACCACTCCTAAGCAGTGGGACACAGATAATGCCCTCACCTCTCTGTGCCTCACCATTCTCATCTGTAAAATGGGGGCGGTAAACTATGGCAGCTGTGGTCAGGAGTCAGCAAGTTAACAGGTAGAAAGTGCTTCGATTAATGCCCAGCCCTCAGAGTTAAGTACTAGTTATTGCTATGTCTCTTAGCAGTGTGCTCTTCTAGTACAAGAACAGGCAATACACAGTGAGCACTGGACATCTCGCATCCATGGGGCATCTGTGGAACCATGGAAGCCCAGAAAGAGGCTAAACTTGAGCTCTTTTAGCTCACAGGGGAAGTAGAGAAAGGGAGGCATGTGAGGAGCTGTAGCCTTGCCTTATAGTGAAGGGTGTGCTGGAGACAAGAACAGACATGGTCTTAGTGGTACACTCAGATTTTAAACCTCATACACGGCAGTATTAAGAGGATGCTACTAAAACATCCCAGTGATTTTGTGATACCTCTTGTGGATGTGACCAGATGCACAGTTCTTCTGTGACAATGTATTTTTATCATGAAATACTCACTTTTCTAACTTGGGGAGGGGTGGTGACTCATGATCCTCCTGCCTCAATCTCCTGAATGCCAGAATTACAAACATGCTCCCAGTGCACCTGATCATCTTGATTCTGTAATAATTGTAGACTTACTAGTTGCAAATATAGTTTGCAAATTAACATTGATCCAGTGGCATAATGTTCCCGACATTAAATCTTATACAACTGCAGTACAATGATCAAAATTAAGAAGCTGGCATAGGTGCAATAGTATTAATTAAAATGAAGACTTTATTTGAATTTTACTCTATTTCAGGATTCAGTCCAGAATACTATTAAGTCTCTATCTGTCTCTCTCTTTCTCTCTCTGTCTCTCTCTCTTCCCCATTTGCCCATAATTTGTTTATGTTTATGTTTCATTCTCATTGTGTCTATCATTGTTGAAACCCATCTTGTTTATTTATTGTTTTATTGTTTATTTGCCTCTACTTGGGATTGAACTAATTGTCTTATGCTCATTAGTCAAATGATCTACCACTTGAGCTACACCAAGTCTTTTGGCTTTTGTTTTCAGATCAGTTCTTATGCTTTTGCCCCTGGACAAAGATCTTCCTGTCTTTTCCCTCTACATAGCTGGTATTCTAAGTGTACACTATCAGGCCCAATTGTTTATTGCCTACCTTCTTCTGTGTAATATGGTTTCTATGGTGAAGGGACACAAACCATATTTATACCACCTATCTCCACAGTCCATGGCACACAATAGCTGTTCAATAAATATTTGGGCATAAATATAAAAAAAATCAATATTCAGAGGCCAAACCATATCTTGGGCTCATGAAACCCACCATTACTTTTCCTTCTTTACAATGCTCCTGTGACTGTGATAACTTGTGCCATTCCAAAGATGGAATTCCTCACACCAGCTTTTTCTGGTACCCTACCTCCATCAGCCTGGCCAAGCTGGCTCCTGGCCCAACAGAGGTGTTCTGTGTGCTGGGGCATCAGGGATTTCCCTCTTCTAAGCTCTCCTGGTACCTGCCTCTCTGAGCAGCCTCTTGAAGGTCTCCATCCTTGTTCACCTTCACAGGCCTGTGCCCATTTGTGCCCACTGCCCCTATTCCTCAGGACCCATCCTGTTCAATGTGGAAGGCATGGCCACATGTGGCCACAAAGCCATTGAAATGTGGCTGGTCCAATGGACCTGCCCTGAGAGCAAAGTATACAATGGATTTCAACGACTCAAGGCTAGCACTCTACCACTTGAGCCACAGCTTCTCCACTTCCAACTTTTGGGGTAGTTAGTTGGAGATGAGTCTCACAGACTTTCCTGCCTCAGTTGGCTTTGAACCTCAATCCTCAGACCTCAGCCTTCTGAATAGCTAAAATTAAAGGCAGGAGCCCCCAGGCTCAAAGACTTAATTTGAAAAAAAAATATTGAAGTTGACATCACATGCTTGTTCTTTGCCTTTTATTGAACTTAAGATTGTGTGCATGGCTCACC
This sequence comes from Perognathus longimembris pacificus, assembly GCF_023159225.1. Classification (NCBI taxonomy): domain Eukaryota; kingdom Metazoa; phylum Chordata; class Mammalia; order Rodentia; family Heteromyidae; genus Perognathus; species Perognathus longimembris. Next base: position 27,878,896 of record NC_063170.1, on the reverse strand, counting down.
TCACAGTTGCCTTTGCAGGTTTTGTTCCTGACAACATGATTCCAGGTGCAAGCCATTCAGTATATTTCAATTGTACTATACTGCCTCTTGCCTCACAGTGGAAAGGGAGGCCAGAGTGGGAAGGAGATGGAAGAAGAGGTGGAGGAAAAGGAAGATGAGTAGAAGAAAAAATATGGAGAAAAAGAAGTTATTGAGGGAAAGGCAGAGGGGGCACACACAAGATCTGGGGTCCATTGTTTTGTCTCTCTGTTTCTCTGTTTCTTTCTCTCTCTCTCTCTCTCTCTCTCTCTCTCTCTCTCTCTCTCTCTCTCTCTCTCTCTCTCTCTCTCTCTCTCTCTCTCTCTCTCTCTCTCTCTGTGTGTACCAGTACTGGGCTTGAACTCAGGACCTGGGCACCGTTCCTTAACTTTTCTCCCCAAAGGTTAGTGCTCTATCATTTGAGCTTTTTGATGGTTAATTGGAGATAAGAATTCTCCTGAACTTTGCTGCCTGGGCAAAGTACCATCACAGCCCACAGATTCTAGCCTCCTGAATAACTAACCCTACAGATATGAGCCACCGGCACATAGCACATGTAGTTCTTCAGTGACAAAATTTTTCAAAACAGTGTAGGTAAGCTCTCTTTCAGAGCACAGCTATGTGACAAGTGTCTAGCTGTCATATTCTTGAATCAACACCCATACCTACCTCTCAGTCTGTGTAGTCACTGGCTTTCTGTGCCTCTAGGACATTTCCCCCCTCCTTCTTTATAGCTGAAAGGCTGAGAATCTTCAAGTCACCTGATACATACTCATGCTATTGGATCTTGGGCAAACAGAGCATATGTATCAGTCAGTTACTGCTGTGTAATAAGTGTCCCCAATGTAAGCTCATTCTCATGTGTGAGAGCGCCCCCATGGCTAGAAGGCAGTTGCTACATGCAGCCTTGGGCCCGATTCAAGGGCCTCATGCCACCTAGGACTTGTTTTTATGCTGCTAGTAAGAATGTGAGGAGACAAAACTAGTCATGCAAGCACACCTCTGAACTCTGTAATCCTGCCTGCTATCATTCCTCAGACCAAAGCCAGTCACATGGGTTGAAGGCCACTCCTTCCATGGAGAGTGAGTGAAGCAGGTGAGAGGAAATACTTTGTGAGAAATATCTAATCTTCCATGCCCTTACTGATATGAGCCTCCATGGCTATTGGCTTCGTGACTATTTGGCTAAGAGACAGAAGTACAGACCAGACACTGGTAGCTACTCAGGAGGTAAAGATTGGAGGACCAAAATCCAAGGCCAGTCTGAGCAAAAAGTTCAAAAGACCCATCCCAATAAAGAATCGTGGCATGTATTTATCAGCTCAGCTACAGCAGGAAGCATAAATAGGAGTAGAAAAGCAAGACCTTGTCTCAAAAATTTCCAGAGCAATAAAGGATTGGAGGTATGCCTAAAGTGGCAGAGTATCTCTCTAGCAAACATAAAGATCTTAATTCAAACTCTAGTATAACCAAAAAGAAATGGGAGTACAAGTTATGCTTGAAGGACAGCTACAAGTTTTATTTATTTCTTTTGTTTTTGTTTTGTTGTATAGTTGTTTTGAGACAGGGTTTTTCAATATGGCCTGGGTTAGACTTGATCTTTCTGCGTTAGTCTCTTGAGTGCTGGGCAGCACAGCTAGGCACCACCACATGTGGCCTGAGCTTTGTTATTTGTGAAGTGTTGATATAGCAGTTATTAATTGCATTCTAGTTCACTATTTTCTTAGTTTGGGCATTCAACAGGTCAAACTCGAACTCTGAAACTGCGCAACTGCATTTGATTTGATGCAATCAGCCTCTATATTAATCTCATTTCTCATTACCAAACTGGTAACATTTCCATTGCATTACTTTAGAAACTTCCCCAGTGCATTGGAAATGGGGTTTCTTTCTCTGCAAACTATTAAGAACAAATCTCTCCTTATAAATCTATGTACTTTTCTGTGGCTTTCCCAGATTTAAGAGTTTGTACCCTTGGGCTTATTAATCAAGTAGCCCACAGATATTTATGCAAAGGTAATACACAAGGTCCTGTGGCAGAAAGTGAAGCCAGACTAATGGGAGACAGACAGTCCCTTTCTCACCAGTGTTGACATAGACTAGCCATTTTGCTGAAAATAGCACCTTAAATCCCACACCTGAGGCTGTGGATAGCATGATTTTGAACAGGTTTTTCAAACCTGACCTTTGTAGTTTGAATCTCAGAAGCAAATTCTAAATGTCAGTTTCCTGAAATGGCAGGTTTTAAATCTCTAATCAACAGTTCTGAAGATTCTGTGCTGTTCCTTTCCATTGAATTCCTTGTCTCCTAAAGGGTACTTTTACAAATCAATTTATGAGTGAAGACTAATTTTGTTTGATTAAACAAATAGAAGCTCTAGATGGTACACACTCATCTTGCTTTCAGTTGATGTTTTCTTATAAATTTCCATCACATCTGACACATTAGCTATTCTTGGATAGATCATTTTGGAGTTAAAAACAATAATTTGCCTACAAATTTGACCAAAAAGATTGGTAATGCTGAAGATCTATCACGAAGATATAATTTGCTACTGCTGTGATCATTTTCAATAAAATGACCCAATTATTCTCTACATAGCTTCTTATTAGGTTCCTACCCTCAGCCAGCTGGAAACAGGAAAACAGTGTCATTAGTAAAAGGCCAAAGTTTCCTTTGCACAACTCAAGGTCTGACTATGACAATGAATTGGAGAGAGATCAAGCTCCAAACCCCACAATCATTTATTTAGTCAACAAATCCATGTTAAATCCTGTACTTTGCAAGACAGGTGCTGGGAACAGAGGAAAAGCCACGCAGGAGGTGGGAGACATGAGGATCCCAGGCTCAAAGCCCATAGTTTACAAGGAAGCTGAAATAAATGACCTGGGAATGGGGAGGAGACTACTTCCTCACTTATTCAGGTTTACCATTTGTTACCTAGGCAATTTTACACTAATTTGGTACAGTGGGTTATCCAGATGTATAAAAAAAGCCAGAAATCTGGGCATTTTATGAAATATGATTTGAACAACCTGTCCATTGTCCTACTGAACAGACAGGAGTCCAGCCCTTTAGAAGCTCAGTCAAGCAGAGTAGGCAACCGTGTAGACTCTGACACGGAGCAGAGTTGGATTGGTGATGAGGCCCCTGTATCCCAACATGGAGGAAGATGGAGAGCCTTCCCGTCACCAACTCAACAAGGTCTCCTGAGACGTGACAAAGCAATCGTACAAAAATACTTCTAGTTCCCATATCAATCAGAATGTTTCATTGACAAAAATAGTTTTGTGGTTTTAAAAAGAAGTATTACTTTGACTTTGGTATTTTCATATTTTGGAGTTGATTACTTCTGTCTACTTCTTCCACCAGGAGCCTCTAACATTATGTCAGGCAGAGCCTGATGGATTAAATGATTCCAGGGTCAGAAATGGAGCTAGAGATCTTGATAAATCAGGGATTTTCCTTCAGGAAAAGGGATGCTGAAGGACTTTTCAGAAAGAACAGGGGTTAGGAGAAGGTTCCCAACAGTCTGGGGATGAAATATCTAGCCCTGGCCAGAAGCAGGAAGGAAGAAGATCTAAACACTAGGTTACATTCTAGAGATTAGAATTGAATCACATTTTGGACACTGAATTCTATACTAGAGATTCTTGTAGAATTCAGGAGAAGCACCTAATGGTTTTGAACAGGAGAGTGGCTGGCCAGAATTGTGTACAAGATTCTACTCCGGTGAGCTGCAGGGAGGGAAAGATAAACCTCTTTTTGGCTTTGAAGAACAAGCCCCAGGACAGAGGGGTGTTCTAGATCCATGTCCTGTCTGCAATCACTGCACCCATGGCTCCTCCTTCATTTACTTTTTCAGGCTCACATTGCCCTTTACGTGCCTGGACCTAACAATCCTAAAAGTGGTCTTGCTCTGTCTGACCTCTTCCAGGCCCTTGTACCAAGCAAGTGTTCTACCACTTGAGTCATGCCCCAGCTCTTTTTGTTTCAAGGCTCTTCCACTTTGACCCACTTTGAGGCTGACCTCAGACCACAATCCTCTTCCCTTTGCATCTCTAGTAAGTGGGATTGCAGATGTGAACCACAACACTCAGACTTATCTGTCTGCTCTTCTTAGTCCACATTTCATTCATGACAACTTTTGCTTTCTTCCAAGCACATTTCTCTTCAATCTACTCCATAGATTTTCTCTACCACTGAAAGGGAGTATTTTCCAGAATTTTAATGCTGAAATCGAACATTGAATGTTTATAGACTTACTACTCCTCATTATTCTTGATTTTTATAGTATGAACTCTGGTTTAGGGAGGAAAAGTAAGTTTCCAAGATCACCAGAATCAGTTCTGGGTTAGGAGGGAAAGCAAGGGAAGAAGTGACATCATTCAAAAAGAAATGTACTCTTTATCTGACTTATGTAATTGTAACTCCCAGTACATTACCTTTACAATAACAATAAAAAAGAAAGAAATGAAACCTCCCATGTCAGTGACCGGGTGTAATGAAGGCAGTAGGGGCATGTGTAAAATAGCCCTAAGTGCACCTGCCTTCCTCTCACTGCCGGCATTACCTTCTGGGTAGCTGTCACATTCCATTGTGAAGATCTCCTACAGGGGTGGCACTAGGTCCTGACTCTGACCGCCCCCCCCCCCCAATACCTGTTTTGTCATGAGCTTCTGATTCTCCTATGAGAATCACAGTCTTTCTGACATTCAATTTAGCTCTTTCTTTTCCAGTTCAGTCCCTACAACACAGAACAGATGTGTTCTTGTCCTTCCTACCCTGCAAGATGTCACTATTTCAGTTGAAACCAGAGCTGACAGCTCTACGTGACTGGCTCACTGGAAAAGTTTCCTGACCAGGGCCCCAGAGGCCCCTTCACAGCTGGACTCCAGGATGCTCCTACAGGAGCTCAGAGCTCACTGCTCTGCTCCCTCTTCATTTCTTTTGGGATCCTGTGAACCTACTTGATGCAGAGTTCTTCCCTCATTTGAATCTCTGCTTCCAATCCTTAATTAAACAATAACTTTCACAGCACTCTACTAAGTCTGAACGGCATTTCTATTACCTCCTCTCACCGAAGCCAAAATTACAGACCTGTCATTTCCCAGATTTTCTCATAAATGCAAGCATTAAATTATACCTACACTCACCCATTAGTAACTTCTTTTGTGGTGGGTGTTTAAATGTCTTACAATGCCTGCACTGTCTCTTCAACTCTCCATCCTTCTAAAGAGTATTCATGAATTCCACCTTGTTCTACAGTTCCTATCTAGTTTGTCTTCTTTTTTTAAATGTGCTTAATTAAACTTCATGAATTTGATTCTTTTTTTTTCTGTACTAGGACTTGAACTCTGGGCCTGTCCCTCAGGGTTGTTTTTTTTAACTCAAGGATGGCACTAATTTGAGCCACAGCTCCACTTCCAGACTTTCCTACCCAAACTGGCTTTGAATCATGATCCACAGATCCCAGTCGACTGAGTAGCTAGGACTACAAGCATGAGCCATCAGTGCCCAGTTGGATTTTATTTTACAAAGCTCTTTTTCTTCCTCCCTGGGGCAAGAAAAGAGAAGTAGCTTCTTATGCAGAATTGCCATTCTTTTGTCCAGAGCGAGAGCCTGAGAGAAACCACCTTTCAGTGTTAAATCGTCTTTGAGAAGAAATGAGTTTTGGTTTTCAGTCACTCTCTTTTAGGTATTTAAAATCTCTTGTAATTTACTCACCCCTTATAGGTATGGACTGTTAATCCTCACATTATCCCTACAAGTTAGGCCCATACCTGGACCCACTGTAAAATGAGGAAACTGAGGCCAAGAGATTAATTAATTTCTTCAAGATACCAATTGGCAAGTGTCAGGTCAGATGGAACCCAATCTTCAAATCCAGGTGTCTGTCCAGGTTTCTTGAGCTAGCAATGACAGAAGCTCAAATTGAAATAGGTAGGCCAAAGTGGGGAGGGGGGCTTATTTCTTTTTTCAAAACCAACTCTTGGGGCTGGGGATATAGCCTAGTGGCAAGAGCGCTTGCCTCGTATACATGAAGCCCTGGGTTCGATTCCCCAGCACCACATATACAGAAAACGGCCAGAAGTGGCACTGTGACTCAAGTGGCAGAGTGCTAGTCTTGAGCAAAAAGAAGCCAGGGACAGTGCTCAGGCCCTGAGTCCAAGGCCCAGGACTGGCAAAAAAAAAAAAAAAAAAAAAAAAAAAAACCAACTCTTGCACATAGCAGAACAGGGGCTTTTCTCTGAGACAGCTGAGGCTGGTAATTTAACTGTTCACAGAACTTTCTTTTTTATTTTATTTTAACTTATTTATTTCTTTACTGTCAAAGTGATGTACAGAGGGGTTACAGTTTCATACATAAGGCAGTGCTGGGAATGTGGCTTAATGCTTACCTAGAATGCATGAAGCCCTGGGTTCAATTCCTCAGTACCACATAAACAGAAAAAGCTGGAAATAGTGCTGTGGCTCAAGTGGTCGAGTGCTAGCCTTGAGCAAAAGAAAACTAGGGACAGTGCTTAGGCCCTGAGTTCAAGCCCCAGGAAAGGCAAAAGAAAGGAAGGAAGGAAGGAAGGAAGGAAGGAAGGAAGGAAGGAAGGAAGGAAGGAAGGAAGGAAAGAGAAAAAGAAAAATTAAAAGTAAAGCCTAGCTTCAGCTACTGACACAAAACTCTTTCTACCTCTGATGGCCAGGCCTGCCCTACAGTTATCTCAGGCTGACTTCTCCCACAGGGCATGAATTGATGCCCCAATGACTCCTTAGCTGACAGTCCCAATTTCACAATGAAGAGGGCTCTTTCTTTTCTAGCACCTACTAAAGAAAAGATGGAAGGAAGGAAGGAAGGAAGGAAGGAAGGAAGGAAGGAAGGAAGGAAGGAAGGAAGGAAGGAAGGAAGGAAGGAAAGAAAGAAAAAAGAAAGAAAGAAAGAAAGAGAAGGAAGGAAGAAAGAAAGAAAGAAAGAAAGAAAGAAAGAAAGAAAGAAAGAAAGAAAGAAAGAAAGAAAGAAAGAGAAGAAAGGAAGAGAAGGAAGGAAGAAAGAAAAGAAATTGGACACCGGGTTCGGACAAGGGAACCCAGCGTGGCAGAAAGAGGGAACCGGGGAAGCCACCACGACACTTCGCCAACCCCTGAAGGGCCAACGGCTGCGCGGGACACACACACAAAGCAGCAAAAGTGAGTCCCCCATTATCCCCTCCCCCAACGGGAGACCAGCTATCAGAGACCCAAGCCCAACAAAGAAGCTAGATCTCCCTCCCTCCCCCTCCCCCACCCCTGAGGGAACAAAGAACCCCCAAATGAGGCGGGGGAGCTCCCATCAGGCACTGGGAAATCAGTTTAGCAGGGGAAGGGCGGAGCAGCCCCAAGGCCCCACAGGTTCCTGAACTGGCAGAACCGGCCTCGCCCCCTTCCTAACAGGGGCCGGGAGACTGCCGGCTGTGCAAGCCCCACCCGAGGCGCCTGGACCTCGAAGATTCTTACAACTAAAATCACAGGCGCTGGTGGACAATACCAGCCCAGCAGGGTCACCTGAGCCTGATCACGTCACCCCCTCGCAGCAGAGGCGAGGTCTGAGGGTGCCAAGCCACACCCGGACAGTCAATCCCACTGGGCCCCACACATACTGCCCCCCCAACGGACTCGCGGGAGGGCGCAAGCACAACCCAATAACCCAGGACTCACTCTGGGAGGCATATCCCGATGAAGTGCCTGTAGTAGTGGACGCACAGCGCACAGGAGGGCGGGGCCCCCGGTGACAGCGCCCGCTCTGGTAGGCGTACCCTGCACTGGTGGGCAGGGCCACAGTGGCAGCACCTGCTGCCATAGACACGCCTACACAGGAGGGAAGAAAGAGCTACAAACCAAACCTGAGAAGCTATCCACAGATCTCCAGATGTGCAAATCACAAAGAAACATAACTCAGTTCATCAAAGGGCAAGCCAACTCGCCAGCTCCAAAAAGCAGCACGACTGAAGAGGAGATGGAGACTAAAAAAGCAAATGAGGCCATGTTAACAGGAATGATCGAAAGCGTCAGAAATGAAATCAGAAAACAATTCCAGGAGTTTAGAGTGGAAATCTGGAAGGACACCCAGGAAGCCAAGAAAGAAATGGAAGCAAAAATGGATACAATGCAAGCCGCCTTTAAAGAAAATCTCCACATCCTGAGAATTGAAATGCATGAAAAAATAGATTCAAAATACAACTCTTTAAAGGAAGAAATTTCCACAATCAGAGCTGATATGACAACCATATAGCTCTCTGACATCCATAAACTCCGCAATTGAAACCATAACACAAAGAGTGGACCATATAGAATCCAGAATCTCTCGCCTGGACGATGAAGCAGCTGACAACAACCAGAAAGTGACCACACTCCAAGAAAAGGTGAAGCTTCAGGGAAGACTAATCCAGGAACTAATGGACAAAGACAAGAGATATAATCTGCGCATAATTGGAATAGAAGAAGGAGCCGAATACCAGAACAGAGGGCTTAATCATGTTCTCAATAAAGTTATTGCAGAAAACTTCCCCAATCTCACAGGGGACCCCATCCAGGTAAGCGAAGCCTATAGGACACCTGGCAGGCCAGACCCCAGGAAAGCCACCCCAAGGCACATAATATTCAAGACTACAGACCTCAAGATTAAAGAGCAAATTCTGAATTCAGCCAAAGCGAAGAAGGAAACTTTTTTCAATGGGAAGAGGATTCGAATAACATCCAACTTATCCACACAAACTTACCAAGCTCGAAGTGAGTGGAAGAACACCATCCAAGTACTCAGAATAACAATTTACAACCTCGGATCAAATATCCAGCGAAATTGGAGTTCACATTCGAAGGGAGAACCAGATCTTTCCACACCAAAGAGGAGCTAAAGGAGTATGTGAATAAAAAACCAGCCCTACAGCGAATATTAAGAGGGGAAGCCCACCCAACAGAGATTGTAAAAGACACACATACAGAATCAGAAAGAAACTTCAATAGCCAAAGTCCAGCAGAAAGACCAGCTCACTAAAGAGAAGAAAAAAAAAAAAAAAGAGGAAAAGCAGCCCAACAAGAAAATGGAAAGAGAAAAAACACCCTTATCCTTGATCTCTTTAAATATAAATGGTTTAAACTCCCCGATAAAGAGGAGCAGACTGGCAGAATGGATTCGCAAACAAAAAGTTGACATCTGCTGTCTACAAGAGACCCACCTTACAGCAAGGGACAAAAACTGACTTCAAATGAAAGGATGGAGCAATATCTACCAAGCAAATGCACCCACCAAAATGGCAGGTGTAGCCATTCTGATCTCAGACAAGCTGGACTTCTCTTTAAAGTCCACTGAAAAAGACAAAGAAGGACACTACATATTAATACAAGGAAAAATCCAGAATCAAGAAATCACGGTGATAAATGTATACTCACCGAATAAAAGAGGCCCGACATATGTCAAGCAAATTCTCACAGAATTACAGAGCAAGATAGACGCAAACACAATCATAGTGGGTGACTTTAATACTCCTCTCTCTCCTAGAGACAGATCCAACACCCAGAGGATTAGTACCCTTACCTGAGGACCTAAATAACACCATTTCCCAAATGGATCTAACAGACCTATATAGAACCTTTCACCCTACAGAGACCCAATACACCTTCTATTCAGCAGCCCATGGATCATATTCCAAAATAGACCACGTCATAGCCCACACAAAGAACCTCAGCAAATACAAAAGTATTGACGTCATTCCATGTATTATATCTGATCACAGTGGATTAAAGGTAACCCTCAACAACAAACAACAAAGGATACCACAGAGCCTATACACACTCCTGGAGGCTAAACCCCACGCTGCTATCCAACACTTGGGCCACAGACCAAATTAAAGATGAAATCAACGAATTCATAAGCCACAATGACAAAGAAAACACATCACAAAGAAACCTATGGGACACAGCTAAGGCAGTACTGAGGGGCAAGATCATTGCACTCAGCACCTACATTAAAAGAATGGAAGCAGAGCAGGTGAATACCATCACGATGAAACTAAAACAACTGGAGAAACAGGAAATGACAGAATCTAAAATGACTAGGAGGGGAGAGATCACAAAGATTAAAGAAGAGATAAATCTGATTGAAAATAGAAAGACCATGCAACAAATAAATAAGACTAAAAGCTGGTTCTTTGAGAAAATAAACAAAATTGACAGACCCCTTGCAAGACTTACAAAAAAAAGAAGAGAAGAGACTCATATACGTAAAATCAGGGACTCCACTGGAAAAATTACAACAAGTACACACGATATTCAAACAATCATAAGGAGCTATTTCCAAAACCTATACTCAGCAAAAAAACAATAATTTTACAGAAATGGATCAATTCTTACAGAAGTACAAACTGCCCAAACTGAACCAAGAAGAAGTAAATCAACTAAATAAACCAATAACTTACAGTGAGATACAGGAGGTAATCAACAACCTCCCTACTAAGAAAAGCCCAGGCCCAGATGGATTCACCAACGAATTCTACAAAACCTTTAGTGAGGAGCTAATTCCAATACTCCTCAAACTCTTCCGCGAAATAGAAACAGAGGGAGAAATCCCAAACTCATTCTACGAAGCTAATATCATACTCATTCCCAAACCAGGCAAAGATCCAACAAAAAAAGAGAACTACAGACCAATATCACTAATGAACACAGACGCAAAGCTCCTCAATAAAATATTAGCTAACAGGATCCAGAAACTGATCAAGAATATCATACATCATGACCAAGTAGGCTTCATCCCTCAGTCACAAGGATGGTTCAACATCCCTAAATCAATCAACGTAATTCACCACATAAACATATCTAAAATTAAGAATTACATTGTTATCTCAGTCGATGCCCAAAAAAACTTTGACAAAATACAACATCCATACCTATTAAAAGCTTTGGAGAGAACAGGAATAGATGGAACATTCCTCAAAACAATAAAAGCCATATACAACAGACCAACTGCTAATATCATATTAAATGGAGAGAAACTTAAATCATTCCCCCTAAACTCAGGAACAAGACAGGATGCCCACTCTCCCCACTTCTGTTCAACATAGTGCTGGAATCCCTAGCCATAGCAATAAGGCAAGAGGAGGACATCAAAGGGATCCACATCGGCAAGGAAGAAATCAAGTTATCCCTATTCGCAGACGACATGATCTTATATCTGAAGGACCCAAAAAACTCAGTCCCCAAACTCCTACACCTAAAAAACCAATTTGGCAAAGTAGCAGGATACAAAATCAACCCACAAAAGTCAGCAGCTTTTCTGTACACCAGCAATAGACAAACGGAAAAGGAAATTATGGAAACAATTCCATTTACAGTAGCCAACAAAAGAATAAAGTACCTAGGGATCAACTCAACCAAGGACGTGATGGACCTATTCAATGAAAACTACAAAAATCTAATAAGGGAAATCAAAGAAGACACAAGGAGATGGAAAGACCTCCTATGCTCATGGGTAGGCAGAATCAATATAGTGAAAATGGCCATATTGCCCAAATTGTTATACAAATTCAATGCAATAACTATCAAAATCCCAGCCACATTCTTCACTGAAATAGAGAAACCAATCCATAAATTCATATGGAACAGCAAAAAACCTAGAATAGCCAAAGCAATTCTAGGCAAAAAAAGCAATGCAGGAGGTATCACAATACGAGACTTCAAGCTCTACTACAAGGCCATCATAACAAAAACAGCATGGTATTGGTATAAAAACAGATCAGAAGACCAATGGATTAGAATTGAAGACCCAGAAATAAAACCGCACTCTTACAGCCAACTGATATTCGACAAAGGAGCTAAAGACATACAATGGAATAAACATAGCCTCTTCAAATACTGGTGCTGGGAGAACTGGGCAGCCATATGCAGAAAACTCAAAGTAGACCCAAGCCTATCACCATGCACCAAGATCAACTCAAAATGGATCAAGGACCTCAATATCAGACCTGAATCCTTGAAACTACTGAAGGACAGAGTAGGAAAGACACTAGAACTTATAGGCACAGGAAAGAACTTCCTGAATAGAGTCCCAGGGGCACAACAAATAGGGGAAAGACTCGACAAATGGGACTACTACAAATTAAAAAGTTTCTGCACAGCTAAGGTCATAGCCACCAAAATAGAAAGACAGCCAACGATATGGGAAAGGATATTTACCAGCACAGCAACAGACAAAGGCCTGATATCAGTCATCTACAGAGAACTCAAAAAACTAAGCCCCTCCAAGCCCAATAAACCTATTAGGAAATGGGCAAAAGAGCTAAAGAGAGACTTCACAAGAGAAGATATAAAAATGGCAAAGAAACACATGAGGAAATGCTCAACATCCCTGCTAGTAAAGGAAATGCAAATAAAAACAACCCTGAGATATCATCTCACCCCAGTTAGAATGGCCTATACTCTGAACTCAGGCAACAACAAATGCTGGAGGGGGTGCAGGGAAAGAGGAACCCTTCTCCATTGTTGGTGGGAGTGCAAATTAGTACAACCACTTTGGAGAACAGTATGGAGGTTTCTCAAAAAGCTCAATATAGACCTACCCTATGACCCAGCCATACCACTCCTAGGCATCTATCCTAAACAGCAAAACCCAAGATATCAAAAAGACATTTGTACTTCCATGTTTATCGTGGCACAATTCACAATAGCCAAAATATGGAAACAACCCAGATGCCCCTCCACAGAGGAATGGATCCAAAAAATATGGTACTTATACACAATGGAATACTACATAGCGATTAGGAATGGTGAAATATTGTTATTCACAGGGAAATGGTCAGAACTCGAACAAATAATGTTGAGTGAGACAAGCCTAGAACATAGAAAACAAAGGGGCATGATCTCCCTGATATATGACTGTTAACAAAGGGAGACGGAGAGACAGTAGAGACCAAGTCTGTAAATACTGTGTATGTTCTTGATACATTGTATATTGCATATATGTCTACCTGATCTAGACAAGGGATAGAAAAACAGGTTGTAAGATATCACAAGAAATGTACACACTGCCCTACTATGTAACTGCACCCTCTTTGCACAACACCTTGTAAAAAATTTTATGTTCAATTAATAAAATAAAAAAAAGAAAAAGAAAAGAAATTGGCATGGATGTTGATTGGCCAACTCAGGTCCCATGCTTAGGCCCTAGACCAATGACTATAGTTAGGAGGATGGATACTAGGATTGCCTCTACCTGAGTTAAGTGCCTATCTTTGGATATGTTTATTGTGAAGGAAGAGATAAGTCACATTTTAGAATCATAGAGTAAGAAAAATGAAACAATTTCCTAAAAGAAGGGGGATAGCCCTGGGATGCTTACTGAAAGTGGAACAGGCTTCCCATAGAAATGTAAAGCTCAGAGAACTTTACAAATAATTGTTAGTCCTAAAGCAAATAAACATTCATGGACCTAGCAACACTGGGCCTACAGGTCAAAAGTCTGGGGAGCTGAGAACCTGGTCCCCATTCCCCTTAAGTGGGACAAGAGCCATCTACTTTGCTAAAGTCTCCCTCAGGCCAGCTTTGCTCATCTGTTACTTGCCTGGCCCTCTGCCAGCATTTCAGCCTCAGCTTATGTGGCATGTTAGCGGATCACCAGGGAGTACACCAGATCCTTAGGATCAGCTAGACATCTAATTCCTCCTTCTCGTTGGCCAGCTACCAAAGAAGGTTAATGCTCTAAAGAAGAAAGAGCCCAGGCAAATCTGGCAGTTAAAAACAGAGTTTTCTTGACAGCATGGCTTATGGCGTATGACAGAATTTCTCAAGGCGCAGAAAAACAAATTTGACAACCTGTGTTTTAAGCAGAAATGCATATATGGCACTTCCAAAGTCAGTCACAGCCAGCCTCAGGGTGGGGTGGGCATAGGGGGTGGGGGCAACTTTGTTTCGCTTTCTTCTTTCCACCCAGAGCCCTCGTCTGCCCTCCTCTGATGGCTGCATGTAATGGGTAAACTCACTTGTCACTTGCTTTTAGTTTCTAGCCGATCCTTTGTGACAATGTCTACCAGCTCCCAGGAAAGCGAAAAGCTCCCGGGCAGCACAGACAGCTGAGCTTTTAAAACTATGGCCCCAGAGATTCATTGTTGCATAAACCAAGAGCATTTTCTGGTCAGATTCTTGCTGAAAGCCTCCTAGAATTCAGAGAAAAGAGGCTTCTCCCCAAGGGGCTGAGATGGGGTGAGCTGGTAGTAAAGAGATAAGATAAAAGTTTCATATTCCTCATTCTGTCTTTACTTTTCTGCACATCTGAAACTGCAAAAATATAAAGTGTCCCTGTGGAGAGAAGAGGGGTAGGGAGGAGAGAGGAAAAGAGGGGAGGGGAGGGGAAGGGAGGGGAGGGGAAGGGAGGGGAGGGGAAGGGAGGGGAGGGGAAGGGAGGGGAGGGGAGGGGAGGGAAGGCGAGGCTAGGCGAGGAGAGGAGAGCGATACTGCATTGGGAAGTTGAAATGGAGGGAGAGGTAGAGAAGGTGTCCATTCAGGAATGGACAGTGTGCAGCTCAAATATGGCTCTTCTTATCCCATTCTACTGAACACCCAAGAGAAGATGAGTCTGGCTTCTTTGCACAAGATTATTGGTTCCATTATTGCATTTCGGTGGCAGAAAATGTGGAAGTCCGTGACTGTCTCCTTCGACTGTCCCTTTTGGAATAACAACCCACATTTATGTAGCAGACTCAGTTTTCCTGACTGCTTTGCTGGCCCTCTGGGCACCATTGTTCTCCCCATGACTTGTGTAATTACCCTGCTACATTTCTAAATGATTTCACTGCTTGTTGGTATGTTTTCCCCTCATTTCTTTGGAAGAGAAGAAAACAGTTTATTTTTCCCTAGGTGCATCTCTACAGAATCTCAGTTTCAACTTAGAATTAGACTAAGATCTCATCCAACCACTCATTTTGATGATTTTTTTAAGGCAAGAAATACGCCTTTTTCAAATCAAGTTCTTGACCAAGAGTGAGGATGGGGATCATTTTAATTTTTTTGGAGTATATATAAATTGTTCCCAATGTCATCTTTAACAAATGATTAATAGTTAACAAATGATTAACAAATAGTTAACAAATGATTTAATAGTTCTATTTATCCATCCACTCTCCATGCATGTACCCATCTATTCATCCACCCCCTACCCATCCATCCATCCATCCATCTATCCATCTCATTCATTCAACTTTTTGTTGAATGACTACTGAGTACTATTCATGAGTATATTTCTTGCTCTTCCTGGCTTCAAATAACATTTATCTGAGTAAAAACATCGACTAAAACAAAAATTCTCTCTGACATTTTCATTCATCTCAGTGACCATATGGAATCAGCAGCATCCCAAAGTGTAGTTACTATGTAGAAATCCATTTTAGAGACTACTATTTGTAAAACTTAAATAATTCCCAAGCCAAATGCTGGTGGCACAAACCTGTAATCTTAGCTACTCAGGAGGCTGAGATCTGAGGATCTCAGTTCAAAGCCAGCCTGGGCAGGAAAATCTGTGAGACTCTTATCTCAAATTAACTACCAGAAAACCATGAGTGGAGCTATGGCTTAAGTGGTAGAGCACTAGCCTTGAGCTGAAGAGTTCAGGAACAGTGCCCATGCCCCAAATTGACAAAATAAAAAATCCTGTTATAAAGGTATCATTATATTTCTTTGAAAAGCAAAAGTGGCTCATGCCTTATTCCTAGCTACTCAGGAGGCTGCCCTCTAAGGATTGAGGTTTAAAGCCAACATGGGCACACAAATTTGAAAGACTCTTATCTGAAGCTAACGAGAAAAAAAAAAAGAGGAATGTGTAGATAGCGTGTTAGCAGAAGTGTGTACAAGTTGCAGAGTGCTAGCCTTGAGTGAGAAAGCCAACCACGAGCACAAAGCCAAGTACCAGTACTAGATGGAGGGAGGGAAGGGAGGAAGGAAAGATTTTTTTTTAAGTTTAGAATATTACACACGTCCCTTTACCAAATCTCTATTCTCCATGCCTAGCTTGGGTCCTCTCCCTTATCCTTAAAGCCACTGTTGTTATGAGAGGAGATTTTTGGAACTTTTTGTATGCAAATACATATAAAACTGTGACTCCAGAAAGTCTTCTTGAATAAAAAAAAAGTATTTTCTGACAAGACATATACACATATATGCAGTATGATAATTTTGTATTAAAATACACACAAAATAACATCATGTATTTTCCATGGGTGAATATGTGCATATATCCCTTGATTTTTTACAGCAAAGCAATTCAGAGATCTTCCCTGTGCTCTCTGTAGAACGAACAGGACACACGGGTCATTTGTTCCTTGCTTTTTCACATCAATTTAAGTCCCTGGCTAACCATCAGTTCTGTGTGCTGTTAATGTCTGGGCTTAGGTCAGAATGAGTTTGGCATAAATTTGTAAAAATGTAATTAGCCTAGATCAATTATAATTTAAAGCTGCCTGTTCTAACAGAGGACACTGCATTATCCGTTTTCCCCAGTGCTTTTTCATAATAGGGACTGGGGATGCTGAAAAGAGTCAGGTCACCATTTGGATTTCCACAGGTCTCGCCTTTTTCAACAACACATTCGCTCTTAGCTCACTGGTCCTGTAGTGAAAGCAAAAAAAAAAAAAGAAAAAGGAAAAAGAAAAAAAAGAAAAAAGCCACACAAGGAAAAAGAATTCAAACAAGAGAGTATCTTAAAGTATGAGCTTGTCACTACATCAAGCCCTGACTGGCAGTGACTGAGGCATTAAAACATGGCCTGACATCACAGTGGTAAGCTTGCTGTCACTCCAGAGTGAGTCCTTCCTTCACACCATTAATTTATTGTGTATTGTCTTCTTGCTTCACTCTGGTAGAACTGATCATAATAAATTCGTTTGCTTTTAACACCAAGGGTTCATTCTTCATCCTCTGCCCCAAGCTTATCATCAGCTCTGTACCCCATCATGAGCTAAAAAAGCCTGGATGTTGTGCCTGAATAGTGACATCTCCATACACTAACATATGGAGAAATTTCCAGTGGAAAGTCTTTAAGCTTAAGAAATGTGTCTGCATTATAAATTAGAAGGATTTATGGATATATTCAATCCGGGTACATGTGAATAATCATGTATTTACCACAAGAATCCATGTTAAATGGTTTGTTCCTACAACAGATTTTTCAATTAATCTAGGGTCCTAGTCTTTACACTGCTTTTTGGTGCGCGCGCACATATTTACCCACACAAGAGAAAGAGGGAGAGAGAGAAAGACAGAAAGAGATTGTTTGTATGTTGTATTTGTGTGCCAATATTGGGATTTAGACTCAAGGCCTGGCACTCTTTCTTGCGTAGCATTTTCACTAAAGGATGGTACTTTTCCACTTGAACCATACCTCCACTCTGGCTTAGATGAGGATAAAGATTCTCTCAGATTTGTCTGCCCCAGATGGCTTTGAGCCTCAATTCTAAAACCCAGCCTCCAGAGTAGTTAGGATTATAAGGCATGAGCCATTGGCTGCTTTTTTAAAGAGTAATATTTGTATTTTTAATAGTTTGGGTTCACCACAAGAATTTAGATGAAGTCAAATCTACAAAGAAAAAAGCAAAGAATTGACTCCAAACCAACTCTCAGAAGTAGATGTCACTGATAGCCACATGAATATCCCTGAGACATCTCTTCATTGTCTTTATAAATACAGATAGAAGACCAGATGAAAACCTACTAGGTTATATTTTATGAAATAGATGTTATACATACTACTTTAAAAATAAGTTGAATTTCACTTGAATTTAATGAAATAATTTATAAATTTCAAGTAAAAGTTTCTGTACTATAGAGGTATTAATTTTTTAAAGATCCTTCTTAGTTCAAAATGATAATTAACTTTGAAAAGGTTGGAGATACTTTTAGCTATCTGTGTCAATTTACAATATTTACATACTCCATTTCTAAGGAAGATATGTAAATGAGCACTCTGCCCTCCCTCATTTTGTTAATGTTTATGTTTTTAATTTTTTCAAGGCTATGACTTTTGCAAACAATTTTTGCTGGCAAAAATGAATAAATTGAGCTGGATGCTAGTGGCTCATACCTGTAATCCTAGCGACTCAGGAGGCTGAGATTTGCCAGCCTGGACAAGAAAGTCTGTGAGACTCGAAAAATCACCAGAAAACCAAAAGTGGAGCTGTGGATCAAAGTGGTAGAAAGCTAGCCTTGAGCAAAAGAGCTCAGGGACAGTGCTCTGGCCTTGAGTTCGAGCCCCATCTCTCTCTCTCTCTCTCTCTCTCACACACACACACACACACACACACACACACAGAATTGTATTTACAATTAAATGAATTGTAATTACACTTTCCAATTCTTTGAATCCTGGTTTTTATTTATGTAACTCCAGAACCGGTCCTTTGGTGGCTCCTCCATCTTCCTTCCCTGTTTTGACTTTTCTTTTGATGGTATGTTGTTGTGGGGTTTTCTCTTTAGGGATACTCAGGGTTGTTTACCCAGGATGCTTGCCTATTGAGAGTCTCTTTTTGCTATTGCCACAGCTGACTGACGTGTTTTTGGAATATGAGAGGTTAGAAAGTTGTGTTTCATGCAGGTGCTGAGCATAGATTGACATGCTGATGGTTTTGTACCAGCCTGAGATGCTGACAATATGGAAGAGGAGGAGGAGAGGAGAGGGGAGGAGGAAGGGAAGGAGTAGATAAAGATGGAAGGAAGGAAGGAAGGGAGAAAGGTCCTCTGCAAGTCCCCTAACTCTTGGTGGGTGGTGAGGAAAGGCTACCCAGCAGAAAGCCGACCCCATACTTGTCCCAGCTCTTAGATCTGTTGTACCTGAAGGAGGAAAAATGTTTCAATGAAATTTCAGAGGCCAAGATGTGAACAAAGGCTAGCCTGCTGGGAAACTGAGGAGGAAATCTGCCACCAAACCCTCAGAGGGTCTGAAGAATAATGCAGGGTAAAATGAACTACACAAATTAGAGCAAGAACAAATGAACAGGAACTGTGAGGAGGGAGGAGACGTGGAGCTGGTGATCTAGCACAGCTGGCCCATTCAGAGCAAGCTGAATATCCCTCACTTGCAGGCGTGCTTGGCTTTTCAAGAATGCTGGCACCTGCTCCCCCCACGCAGGCCTCACAGCCACTCTGCAGGGCAGACAGCACTGGCCCACAGATGACACCACAACACTGGGGTGGCAGGCTGATGGCACAGGCGAATCCAGGGGCCGTTTCTATGTGTTCTGTCAGGTCTATTCAGAAGACAGTGCAGAAAAAGGCAACGGATATAAGGCTAGGGAAGTTGAGACAATTTGTGCTCAGTTTTTCTTCTGGTTGCCTTTTGCAAGACGGAATCTGTGGCTAACTACTCATTAAGTACCCATTGCCTTTGCCCACTTAGCATCCATCCCTTTCATAACAGCTTGCTCCTCTTCTCCTGGGAAATTACCTCCTTCTTCTCCTCACTGGAGTAGTCTGAATGCAAGGTAAATTAGATGACTACTTTTTATTATAGAGACAAAGGGAGCTCAAACCCATCCCAAGTCACCTGAAGAAGGAAGAGTACTCTGTCCCTCCACTTTGAATCTTGGTCTTCTTAGTGGGCAAGGGGTTATATGGAGCCTCCCAAGTGCTAGGATTGCAACTGTGAGTGGCCATATTCATCTTGTATCTCGACAAGCTGCTTCAATCAAAGGTGTCAAAGGGTAGAGGCCATTCATCATGGCAGTGGTAAAGGTGTCAAAGGGTAGAGGCCATTCATCACAGCAGTGGCAAAGGTGGCAGTGGCCATGGCATCCACACTTGAGACAGAACAGCTCCACCTTTTGTACTTATCTCCTAAATCTCCATTTGTATAAAAAAGGTCAAACTTACTTTCTTTCACTCATAGACTAGATTCCTAAGGTTGCAAAAGCTTTGGCAAGATTTGTAATCTTTAAAAGCTTCAAACTCATTCTTAGTTACTGGGTCCTAAAGAGATAGCCAAGGAATCAGGTACCATTGGCTCATGCCTATAATCCTAGCCACTCAGAAGGCTAAAACCTGATGATCAGTGGTTTGAAGCCAGCCCAGGCAGGAAAGTCGGTGAGACTCTTCTCTCCAATTAACCACCACAAACCTGGAAGAGGAGCTGTGACTCAAGTGACAGAGTACCAGCCTTGAACAAAAAAGCTAAAGGAGCCAGATGCAGGGACTCAGGTCTGTAATTCTAGCTACTCAGAAGTCTGATATCTAAGGACCATGCACAAAACCAACCTGGGCATGAAAGTCTGTGAGACCTTTTCCATCTTCTGGCAACGCTTGTTTCCCAAGCCAGCACTCACTGGAGCAGCCTGGCATGCAGCCTCTATAAATCACACCTGGCTCACTTCCTCCTGGCTCTGTTCTGTCCTCCTGTGCCTTCAGCCTCTCCCCTGGGAGGCAAAGCATGGTTGCTTCTGGAGTTTCTGCCCCTCTCTTTTTCCTCCTCTTGTTACACAAGAAAAGGAGAACAGTTGCTCCTTGTGGAAATTAGTATCAAAAAAGAAACTATGACAGAAAACAAAATGCTCTACCTTCTCCATTCCTTCCTTCCCTAGAAGGCTGCTTGCAGACAGAGTGGAGAGGGAGACCACAGCAAAGGCAGAGGCAAAGCCAATGCTGTATTTGCTATGGTCAATGCCAGGATGCACTTGACACTGGGAGCTTAGTAGATATGGTGGAAAGAAGGCAAGAGGGGCCCATACAGCCAGGGAGCAGGAAGAAAATACAAAACAAAAGGGATCTTAGTTCTATCTACTGCATTTCATGCTGAAGATGCCCAAGAAGTAAAGTCGATCTACCCATACACCAGACTGCACAGCTGCTTGGTTATAGGGAAAGACTTAACCTAGACAATTCAACCCAATCACAGAAGTAAGACACATCCTATTCATTATTCAGGTTACTTTAGAAACATAAGGACTTGCTGGGTGCTGGTGGCTCATGCTTGTAATCTTAGCTACCCAGGAGGCTGAGATCTGAGGATTCAAAGCCTTCCAGGGAAGGAAAGTTCATGAGATTCTTATCTCCAATTAACCACAAGAAACCTGGAAGTGGTGCAGTGGCTCAAAGTAGTAGATCACTAGCCTTTAGCAAAAAGAGCTCAGGGACAATGCCCAGGCCCTGGTTCAAGCCCCCGACTGACAAAAAGAAAAGAAATATATGGACTTGCTTAAGTGCCAGATTTTAAGAGAGATTCAAGAAATATTTTTTGAATGAGATTGATAGTGCAAGAGTTACTTTGACAACTTGTATGAACTGAAGGAGGTATGAACAAAGGGGTCTAGAAATCATATCAAGGACTAGCCAGGTTTGCTGGATGCCAGTAGGAGGGGCAGCAATGGAACACGGAGCTGCTGTCTTCACATAGGTCCCTCCTTAGCCTCCAAGGCTTTGCTCAAAGCGGATACTGCCTAAATATTTGTTGGTTTGGATAGAGAAGTGAGGGCTGACTTACATGCCACTTCAGAGAGCTGAGTAATATCTAAGATGCAGGAAAGCTTTCAAGAACTGGGGAGGAGGCTGGGGATATAGCCTAGTGGCAAGAGTGCCTGCCTCGGATACACGAGGCCCTAGGTTCGATTCCCCAGCACCACATATACAGAAAACGGCCAGAAGCGGCGCTGTGGCTCAAGTGGCAGAGTGCTAGCCTTGAGCGGGAAGAAGCCAGGGACAGTGCTCAGGCCCTGAGTCCAAGGCCCAGGACTGGCCAAAAAAAAAAAAAAAGAACTGGGGAGGTCTCTGTCAGAGCTTGAGAGAAGCTAGTTTCCCTTAATATCCATACTTAGAAATCACATGGTTATGTAAATAAGCAGTTTATCATTGTTGTTATTTTAATTCACTAGGTAAAATTTTTTCTTTTGTTTATCTTCCCTATGGTTTAACTCCTGTTGTCACTTTTGGTACCCTGGGTAGTGTATATATGTTGTCTAAATCAGGGAAGGGAAAGGGAACATCAAAATGGTGAGACAAAGGATAAAAGGCAAGTAAATGCAACAGAAATACTAACAAGAAAATATGTTGTAGGGCTGGGGATATAGCCTAGTGGCAAGAGTGCCTGCCTCGGATACACGAGGCCCTAGGTTCGATTCCCCAGCACCACATATACAGAAAACGGCCAGAAGCGGCGCTGTGGCTCAAGTGGCAGAGTGCTAGCCTTGAGCGGGAAGAAGCCAGGGACAGTGCTTAGGCCCTGAGTCCAAGGCCCAGGACTGGCCAAAAAAAAAAAAAAAGAAAAGAAAATATGTTGTAAACAAACTGTACAACTTGGGAGGGTGGGTTGGGGAAGTGGGAAGGTAGGGGAAAAATGAGGGAGGAGGTAACAAGTTTGACAAGAAATGTACTCACTGCTTTACAATGTAACTGTAACCCCTCTGTACATCACCCTGACAATAAAAAAGACAGAAATCACACAGTAGCTTTGCTAGGAGGCAGGTTCTGACTGATTGTTTTTGTCCAGTTAATGTTACTGTAATAAAATACTGCAGGCTGAGAAACTTATAAAGGAAAGTAGTTTCTTTCTAGAGGACGAGAAGGGACATCTGGTAAGGGTCTTCTTTTTGTGATATAACATGGGAGATGGCATCACGTGTGCAAGAAAGAGAAAGGAAGAGCCTTTTTGGTTTTTTTCATTATTTTTAAAATTTAAGTAATTGCACAAAAGGGTTTCAATTTGATATGTCAGTGTGTGAGTACAAAGCATCTCTACCACCATCTCCTCTTTCATCCTTCCTCTCCATCTCTCCCAGCCTACCCATGCCCTCAATTTACCTGGTTCCATTTTCACATGTGTACTTTGAATATTAGGGGCTACATTTGCCAACCTTTCTTCTCTGCATCTTCCCCTGCCCCCTTTGATCTTGCCCCTACCCCACTCCCTGACAACACATGCTCCAGCTTCCTGGTATTCATTTCATTAAACTCTAAAGTCAAAGTAGTTACATCATTGGAATCTTCCCCTGCATATACCATACTTGCATCAAAATGTCTGTATAGGGGCTGGGGATATAGCCTAGTGGCAAGAGTGCCTGCCTCGGATACACGAGGCCCTAGGTTCGATTCCCCAGCACCACATATACAGAAAACGGCCAGAAGCGGCGCTGTGGCTCAAGTGACAGAGTGCTAGCCTTGAGCGGGAAGAAGCCAGGGACAGTGCTCAGGCCCTGAGTCCAAGGCCCAGGACTGGCCAAAAAAAAAAAAAAAAAAGTCTGTATATACACATATGACCCTCTAGCTCTTTATAATCAGTATTAATCCATCATCTGCCTTAAAATGCCATCCCTCTCTGCTAATGTTGTTGCAATAGGGATTAAATTTTTAACACCTGCCTTGGAAGGGACATACTCAAAGTGGACCACCAGGTCTGAGGTGGAGCTGAGATTCTAGCCAATGGGTTTCTGGGTAAGATTGATGCTGAGTTCTTGGATCACCATTTTGGGCAGGATAGACATCCATGAAAATCCTGTAAGACTTCAGAGTCAGCAGCCAACTTAGGTCACTTCAGTGCGGAGCCTTCCCCAAACAGACAAAAATGAGAAATCTGGCAGGGTGTGATTTCCAGACATACAAATTTATCTTTGTATTTATGTAAACCCAGAGATCTCTGTTCTGGGAACCATGATAAAAGGAAGAGGAGGTATGTGTCTTTGTATTTTCACACTAGCAGAAAAGCATTCCTAGTGGCTATGAGTCTACTAAAATATTCAGCATATGTGGACTGCATTTCACTACAAATCTGCTCAGTTTGATGCATTTTCAACCTGTCAAATACTTTACAACAGAAAACACAAAACTCAGAACCCATAAGACAGTGTGTGTTGCTGCTACTCCCAGTAAAATGAGGACTTTCACATGCCCATGGCTTCTGTATAAGCTCCTGTCTCTGGTGACCAGCTTTCCATTCAGATGCTCACATTCACCCGATCTTGTTCCCCCAACCTGGCTCTGGAGAGCTCAAGGGCCAGTCTTGCAGCCTGTGGCCTCATGAACTAAGCACACACCCTTTCCAGCCCTTCTTCCCAGGGACTATTGAACTAACAGCTCTGGGGAATGGCTGCAAGGAAAGGGAGAGAGGAGGAAGCATCATCATGGTCAAACACATACTCTGTGCAGATGACAAACAGGGCTTATGCAATGGGGAGGAAAGAGAAAAAGAAGTTTCCTGCCTGCAAAGGCATCAGAGTAATTCCCAGCTTACTACCATCCTCTTTGCACATAGGTCCTAACTTTGACTCTGTCCAAGAATCCTGAAGGGCCAAGACAGATACCAGAGCCTACCCAGAGGATGCATGAGGACGTCTAGGGAGCTGCCCAGGTCATCTCCTCTAACCAGAGGATGGCCTGAGGAGGTTTAGGGGACGACCCGGGTCATTTCTCCTACCCCCTACCCAGAGGACAGCATGAGGTGGTCTAGGGAGCTGCCCAGGTTATCTCCCTTATCCAGAAGAATGGCATGAGAAGGTCTAGCGAGCTGCCCAGGTCATCTCCCTTATCTAGAAGAATGGTATGAGGAGGTCTAAGGAGCTTCCAATGTCATCCCCCTACCCCCTACCCAGAAGACGGCATGAGGGGGTCTAGGGAGCTGCCCATGTCATCCCCCTACCCCCTACCCAGAAGATGGCATGAGGAGGTTTAGGGAACTACCCAGGTCATCTCCCCTACCCCCTACCCAGAGGACAGCATGAGGTGGTCTAGGGAGCTGCCCAGGTCATCTCCCCTACCCAGAGGACAGCATGAGGAGAACTAGGGAGCTGCCCAGGCCATTTCTCTTACCCCCTACCCAGAGGACGGCATGAGGAGGTCTAGGGAGCTGCCCAGGTCAACTCCTCTACCCAGAGGATGGCATGAGGTGGTGTAGGGAGCTGCCCAGGTCATCCCCTTAACCCTAGTACAGTCTGTTCTCCATCCTGCCTAGATTCTGCCCTTGCACAACTCTCCTTTCCTTGTCCCCAAAGGGCCCAAGTCCAGCTAAAATACTATAGTATGAGGAGCCTGTTATTAAATGCTGCTGGTTTCTGGTCTATTTTCAATCAGTGAAGAATGGAGTTTTGGGGTTTGTTTTGCTTTGCTTTGCTTTGCTCAATTGAAAAGGGCTAAATTGATAAGCAATGATGCGTGTTCTTTGTGGTCAATTGCTCACACCCCCCCCCCAAATGTACAAGATAAGAATGACAAACATAATAAAGAATAACAATGCCACTCTGACCTTTCAGCAACATGGAAGAAATCGTACTTCAGCAGAGATTCTTTTTTTTTTTCCCAGCTCTCATGTTTTTTGAGACACAGGCAATAAAGAAAACATTGCGCCCTGCCCTTTCATTCACCAATTCTATTTCCTGGTAAATGAAATAGCTCCAATTTGCAAGCTTCTCCTATCCCTTGCTCCTGTGAGCCCTGCTTTGAAAAGCTCCTCAACATTTCTAGTCCTTCACCCACATTTCTAACCCTGTTCTTTCAAATGGCTTAGATACTATTGAGATTGAGCAACAAATTCTGCACATGGGAGGTGCTCCATCAATGCTAAGGTGCAATTACAGCAATAATCATTCCTTGTTTAACTCTTAGCCTGACAGAATTCGAGTTTGGGGACTGCACTGATCAGATCACATCTTGCTTCTCTATTCGATTTTGTTCTCTACCTTTATTACCTGAAAATTGTCATTGAGAATGCAGCTGAAAGAGCTGCCCAGAAGGAAGCTCTCTCCCCCCACGTCCCCTCTCAGAGAAGAAGCTTGGTGCTGGCTTTTATCAGCCACAGAAGCCTGTACCTGTGGACGTCAGGGCTGCAGGTCAGACGGAGGGGGCTTTCTGATGGAACCATTCTGGTAGGGCCATTGTGTGGGAAACAAATCTCATTCTTGCAAAAATGAGGGCAGGGGCCAAGCTCACCACCCAAACCCTCTGAAATCACGAAATTAGTCATGAACTGAAATAATCGTTGCTTTGTCTCTTTTTCTTTTTCCCTCTTGGTAAACATCTCTGCTCTTCCAAGTCCCTGGCCACAGCACCCCCTAGTGGCAGCAAGCTGAGCGCGTAGGACCGTGGAAGGATCAAGAGGAGAGAAGGGTCTCAGAATTTATTCTGAGGGAGGAAGTAACAAACAGTACAAGAAATGTACCCAAGGCCTAACATAACCTGTAACCTCTCTGTACATCACTTTGACAATAAATAAGAAAAAATAAATAAATTTTAGATTAAATTAAAAAAAAATTTGTTCTGAAAGTGTAGGAGCCCAAAATGTTCTCTCCACTCACTCCATTGACCTAGGTTTTCTTTCATAGGATATGATTTTTCAATATACAAGTGTGCTGGTACTAATAGCGTAAGATGTGGAAGTGTGGGAGACATCTGGGTGCTGGGGTGAGGGTGCAGAGTAGTTAGGGGAGGGAGAGGCTCGAAGCAAAGAGCCACTGGTCCACTGTACCCGGGAAACTGGAGCCCAGCTCAGACTCAGCTGGTTTGTTTGTTTGTTTGCTGGTCCTGGGGTTTGAACTCAGGGCCTGGGAGCTATCCCTAAGCTTTTTTGCTCAAGGCTAACACTCTACCACTTGCACCACAGCTCCACTTCTGGCCTGTTTTGTGGGTTTTTTTTTTCTTTTTTGGTAGTTAATTGCAGTTAAGAGTCTCCTGGACAGAAGTGGCTCTGTGGCTCAAAGTGGTAGAGCACTAACCTGGAGCAAAAGAGCTCAGAGATAGCACCCAGGCCCTGAGCTTAAGCCTCATGACCTATAAAAAAAAAATTTTAACTATTGGGCTGGGAATGTGACTCAGTGATAAAGTGCTTGCATGGCATGCATGAAGCCCTGGGTTTGATTCCTCAGTATCACATAAACAGAAAAAGCCAGAAGTAGCATTGTGGTGAGTGGTAGTGCGCTAAAGAAGTTCAGGGACAGTGCCCAAGCCCTGAGTTCAAGCCCCATGTCTGGCAAAAAAAAAAAAAAAAGCCTCATGGACTTTCTTGCCTGGGCTGGCTTTGAACCAAGATCCGCAGATCTTATATTCCTGGGTAGCTAGGATTGAAGGCATTATCTAGAAGAATCCGCTGTTGAATAAGGGTGGATGCCAGGCCTCACCAGGAGCTCAGATCTTTGGTTCTGTCTGCACAGGCCCACAAGCAGCTGCCACCAGCCAAGGTGATCAAATCAGACAATGTCCTGGAGACAGACCTTTGTTCAGCAGCAGCAAGCTTCTCTCTTCCTCAGGAATGCCTCATCTAACTGACAGCTGAAGCAACTTGTCTTAAAACTTAAGAAAAAACTTACTGGAAACTGCATTCCAAGAGTTTCCAGACATGTAAACCCAGGTAATGAATTGATGTCAAACTTGCATTCCCTAAAAAGGACCCAAATAGGCAATCTCTCCACAGTCTCCCTCTCATAATTAAAAGGCATCCAGAACCTAGCACTGGTGGCTGGCATCTGTAATCCTCACTACTCTAGAGGCTGAATTTTGAGGATAGCAGTTCAAAGTCAACCCAGGCAAGAAAGTCTGTGAGACTCTTATCTCCAGTTAACCACCAGAAAACTAAGTGGAGCTATGGTTCAAAAATGGTAGAATGCTAGCCTTGAGCAGAAAAGTTCAGAGACAGTGGCCAGACCCTGAGTTCAAGCCCTATGACAGATAAAACTAAAACAAAAATACTGGGGGACAAGGGGGACCAGAACCAGCAGGCTCCTCACAGGATGAGGGAGGGAGGGAAAGGAACTTGTGAACACCTACCTGTGAGTACTGAGATGTGCAGGGTGCTTTCCTCACTAACCTCTTTCTTAGTTCATTCTGTTATGACAAAATAACCTGAGACTAAATAATTTATAAAGAAAAGAAAGTTTCATACCATTGTAGAGGATGAGAAATCCCTGGTTGTAAAACTGGATATTTAGACCTCAGGCTTAAAGTCTAGGAGTCCCAACATTAGATTCAACCACTTGCCCCCACATGCCTAATAAATAGGCATGGTGAAGGGCAGAGTAAGGAGGTTTATTACATGGCAGCCCTGGGAAAACAGCACTTCCATATACTTTCCACCATCTTCAGGGGTACAAACATTGGCTTTAGGTTAAATAGGGAGAATTAGGAGAATGAGAAGGGTATGCATAACTGACAGTCAAGTCATAGATACATCCATTGATGTTATCCTTGGAGGGCTTTTGATGAAATTATTGCTGTATCACTGGAGCAGAACAGAAACAAGTTGCCTAGGAGGTGGTTTCCTGAATTTTAGCTGTTTTCTTTTTTTTTAATTTTTATTGTCAAGGTTTAGCTGTTTTCTGTTGCCTGTTTGAGGGCAGTTTACGTTTCATCACAAGGTACTTATGGATGAATCCTATTCTTTCTGGAGCCCAAGGTGATTGTAAAGTGACTGCAGCAGAGAATAGCTCAGATCAAAGGGCACAGATGCAAGGTGCAGGCTTTTAGTTAATTCTCGGGGCTCAGCAAAAGCATCTTTTAAGTTGCCTCTTATAGATGGAGAGGCTGTATCTGGTGAGGCCTTTTTTGCTGGTGAGGACTCTGCAGAGTACTGAGGTAGCAGAGGGAATCACGTGGCAAGAGGGATTCATACAAGAGACAGAGTCAAACTGGCTTTTATAACAGACCCACTCTGAGAAAGCTTGTTAACATTCTAATCCATGAATGGATTGGTCTGTTTATGAAGGCAGAACCATCTAACTCACAGAGGTTCCTCCTCTTTCTTCTCCTCTCCTTCTTTTTGAGACAAGTCTCACTATGCCACTCAGGCTAATCTGGAACTGGAAACCCTCCTACTATAACGTGTAAGAGACAGCCTCACCTCCTACTTCCCCACAATGGGGATAAGATTCCAACATTCAGTTTCATGGGACATTCAAACCACAGCAACAGCTGGGGATATGGCCTAGTGGCAAGAGTGCTTGCCTCATATACATGAAGCCCTGGGTTCAATTCCCCAGCAGCATATATACAGAAAACAGCCAGAAGTGACGCTGTGGCTCAAGTGCCAGAATACTGGCCTTGAGCAAAAAAAGAAGCCAGGGACAGTGCTCAGGCCTTGAGTCCAAGCCTCAATACTGGCCAAAAAAAAAAAAAAAAAAACCATAGCAACTTAGCTCACTCCAGACTTACATGGGAATAGTTACCATGTAAATAATTCCTTTGGAAAAAGAAGTAATATAAAACGGTAACTCTTGGTTGTACCTTCAATTGGCTCTGCAAATATATAAATTGATTCACATACAACTGAAATTTAGCTGGAAAATTTGAGCATCAATTAATATATTCTTTGAAAGTTATCAGAGGAGGACTTTGAAGGCCTAAAGAAAGAATCAAGTCATACACACTCTGAGCAGGGCTTATTATCATGTTGAACCCACTGGGAAAGCCCAAAGCTCTGGATGTTGGAAGGATTTGTGAGTTAGTAGATAAAGGAACCCCTGGGTTTTGTATGACATGCTTTTGAACCATTTGAAGGATAGATGTCAGGAAGAATGAACTAGCACCCAGGTTAACTTCCAAGCCAAAGTCCTGAGGGATCCACACATTTGAAGAACTGAGCCTTCTCTCGTCATGGCGGGCCCTTTCCACACCTGTCAGTGTGGCTGTATGGAATGAGCAGATACACACTTCCCATCCACCCTGCCTGCTAGCTATTTGCTCCCCTGAACTGGAAACATAGCACATCCTCCAGCAGGCTACACCTCTGATGTGGCTTTGGGGAAGTTCACCAGCACTTTCTTCTCCCCCAGCTCCTTCTTGTTTGCTCCCCACTTCAGTCCTTCATCAAATCCCCCTAGCCAGTGCGTGTGTGTGTGTGTATGCACACACGCGTGTACCAGGGCTTGAACTCAGGACTTTGACACTGTCCCTTCACATTTTTGCTCAAGGCTGTTGCCCTGCTACTGAGCCACAGCTCCACTTCTGGCTTTTTGCTGGCCAGTTGGAGCTAAGAGTCGGGGATTTTTCTGCCTGGGCTGTAATCCTCAGATCTCAGCCTCCTGGTTAGCTAGGGTTGCAGTCATGAGTCACTGGTACTCAGCTAAGCCAGTTCTTTTGTGTGCTCATGTGCTAATGTACGCCACATCCAGTTTTATACCAAATGAGTCCCTGCCGCCCCTCCTTTCTAGTTTCTAAGTTCCCACCACCTACCAGCACTGGAGCTACAACACTGGATATGCTCCATGAACATCCTTGCTTGCTTGGACTTTGGCAATCTTTTTTCATAAAGTCCCAGACAATAAATATTTTAGGCTTTGCAGCGTATGGTATCTGCAGTAACTACACCTTCAGTGGCTATAGCTCAAAAGCAGCCACAGACAACATAAACAACTGCACGTACAGGTGGAGCTTTGGTTCACAAAGCTCAAGGACAGCACATAAGCACAGAGTTCAAACCCCAGGACTGGCACAAACAAAAAAGAAAACAAAGCTCAGTACTGCCTTGCCTCTATCCCTCCAAATACCTTTTGCTTCATAACACTAAAAACAGTCATGCTAGCCAGGTGCTGTTGGCTCACATCTGTAATCCTAGCTACTCTGGAGGCTGAGATCTTAGGATTGCAGTTCAAGTCAGCTCAGACAAGAAAGTACAGGAGACTCATCTCCAATTAACTAGCAAAAAGCCAGAGATGGAGGTATGGCTCAAGTCAAGCACTAATTTTGAGAGAAAAGGCCACCCAGGCCCTGAGTTCAAGCCCCAGTGTAGGCATTAAATAAATAAATAAGTAATCATAC
The DNA here is from genome assembly GCF_023159225.1 of Perognathus longimembris pacificus. Lineage (NCBI taxonomy): Eukaryota > Metazoa > Chordata > Mammalia > Rodentia > Heteromyidae > Perognathus > Perognathus longimembris. The sequence continues at coordinate 27,848,157 of NC_063170.1, read as the reverse complement.
CAATGGAGCCTACCCTGTACCAGGCCCTGGGTACATGATTCTTGTTTCCCAATTCTCATGCCAGTCAGTTACTGCATTTTCTCATCATTCGGACAACTGACAATCCGAGTCCATGTAACTTGATTAGTGACTAACTTATTAACCTAGGCTGGCTGTCTCAAAGGCTCCCCTCTAGCACACCAGGTGAGGTGCCTTTCTTATTAGGTTAATAACCCCATCACTCAAACCTGGAATTCCAATATCCTTCTCGTCATTAGGTCCACAGCCTCCTCTTCCTGAGCCTCTCTCTCTGAACAGCCATGGTTTTACCCCCTGCCCCAGCTCTTCTTCCTGAGGTAGCTCAGTATCTTCTTCCCCAGGTCTCCCCTTCCTCCATTTGTACTACAACCCATGTATCTTGAACAAACATAAAAAGATTTCTGCATCTTGTCACATATCTGCTCAGAAACCAACAGTTCCTTCTACAAAATGCAAGCCAAGCAGCTTAGCTACACCATTCTTTTCTTGTGATCTCACTCGATTTTCTGTTCAAGGCTGGCACTCTACCACTTGAGGAATAGCACCGCTCTTGGCTTTGTGCAGGTTACATGGAGATCAGAGTTTCACACATTTTTCTGCCCAGGTTGGCTTCACATTTTTCTCAAATCTCAGTCTCCTGAGTGGATAGGATTACAAGCAAGAGACACCAATGTCCGCTGGGCTATTTTCAACTAGCCCATGACTTGCCTTATAGAGTTTAAGATGTCTGACATGACATTTTAACATGCATGTACATGTGAAAATGACTACAGTCCAGAAAACAAGTGTATCCTCACATCTTACCATTCTTATCTTCTCTTTTACTGAAGACAATGTTTAATGCATTTTCTATATATCCACTACTTCCAGAAAAGAGCAGATTTTCTCTGCTTTCTTGGACATATTGAGAACAGTTCTGCCTGGAGTGACTCAGCTACTCTCAGGCTCTCTTTTAGGTTCCTTCACAATTTCCAGTTCTTTCTTCAAGCACTTCTCAATGCTCTCAGCTCCCTGTTTCTGACCCTTCTTGTCCCGTGCACTCATTTGGGGACACCCTTCTCTGTCAGGTACATGTTTCTTTGAGACAACACTATCTGATATGAACTGTTATCTTGTGTGTGTGTGTGTGTGTGTGTGTGTGTGTGTGTGTGCACTCGCATGCATGCATGTGCACATGAGCACTAGTACTGGGGCTTGAACTCAGGGCCTCCCACTAGTGCTTGGCTTTTTCCACTCAAAGCTGGGGCTCTACCACTTGAGCCACAGTTTCACTTTTTGCTAGTTAATTGTAGTTAAGGGTCTTAGGGATATTCCCATCCTGGCTGGCTTCAAACCACAATCCTCAGATTTCAGCCTCAGGAATAGTGAGGATTACCAGTGTTAGCTACCCATCTACCTTGAATTATCATCTTGTATTGTCCTATTTCACTGTTCAACATAAACACTGTTTAATTACATCTGACTTCCCTAACTGGGCAGTAAGTAAGTAGAGGTCAGGAATGAGACATTTTAATCTTTCCATACTTTCTAGCACATTTCTTATAATAGCTCTTCTCAGCCATAGCTGCCTATTAGCATCCTTAGTGGAACTTTCTAAAAAGGACAAATGCCAGGTCCCATGATAAGAGATTTGGCTATAATTGTTCTGAGGTAAAGCCCAGGAATTTCTATATTTTAAATCTCTTTAGATGACTTTAATGTGCATCCAGGCTTGGGAGCTGGTAGGTTAGCACATCATAAAATGCCCAGAAAATAGTTGATAGATGTTTGGTTGACTTATAAGAGAAAACATAAAATTAACTAAAAGCTTAATACTCTCTCTCTCTCTCTCTCTCACACACACACACACACACACACACACACACACACACACACACACACTTTGCATTTGTGCTCTTTGACTTGAACCATTTCCTGATGTAGTCACTTTATAATCACCTTTGGCTCCAGGAATAACAGAATTCTCTGATAAGCAAGCTTCTTGTAACAAAAGACAAGCTGCCCCTCAGAGTGGCAATGCCTTCTTCTTGTCATTTTAAAGAGAATAGCCAAAAGCTATAGGCTGCCTGTAACCTAGGACAATGCATACCTTTCTTATCCCTTCCCTCCCATACCATTTAACCCAAGGCAAATGTCTTTACCTCCTGAATGGAAATTCATTCTTCCCGTCTCTTTATTTGACATATAAATGTTAGTGACAGGACACCATAAGGCTCCTGGTCTTTGGGCTTAAGATCTAAAAACTTGATTTCAGATTGACTTTCGTCCAGATGTGGGCCAAATTTCATTATCAATTACTCCAAATTATTTGGCTAGCATTACCAGGTACTTAGCCAGGCAGAATAAATAAATATTGTGTACAGCAGAAGATATTATGTTTGATGATCACAGCCATGATGGCCATGATGATATGAGCCTAAAAAGAATTCCCCTTGCATTGCTGACAACAGCTCCCCAATAAGAAACCAGCTCAGCCCAGTTCGAACTTTGCAAATTCTTTTCTTCCCTAATAGGTAACTTATGCCTTGCAGTCACTCCATAGAGGGCTCTTGGCAAGACGTCAGACTCCCTGCATCAGTGGAGCAGACTCACTGGGACTAACCCAGTTCTTCCTCATTCCCAAGGCCACCATCTATAAAAAGCTTAGTTCATTTGTCATTCTGAGAAACTTTTGGACACAACTAAGTTCTTTCCTTAATGAGGCCTGGCTCCCAGGGAATAAATGAGGAGGGACACTGGCTTTTAGTCTATGGCCTAAAACTTTCTTGGAAGAAAGTGTGTTTATGCCAGTGGAGGTCCCCAGTTGTATAGAGAGATTACTAATGAGGTCCTGTCCCTCACAGGGTTGCAAGCTTTGTTCTGTTGTGAGTGGACCCACCTTTAATTCTCTCAGTGCCCAGCAAGTGCCCTCAGAGTATTTGTACAAATAGGAAAAAAGAGGCTAGAGGGAGCACCTTTCTCCAAGTAAGTGTAGTTATGAAATGCCCAGAATTCGAGACCCTCCCAAAGACCACCGAAAAGCTGATGACGATGCAAAAGCAAAGAGTCATTTATTAGCAAGCTTGAGCTCGGACCTATGCCCACAAGGACACAGCCAAGATGGATGAAGGCCCCAAGCACAGATTCCACACTGGGCTTTTATAGTAAACAAGTCTAGGGGATTCCCAGTTAAAAAGACATGTAATCGGATAACCTTTAATATGTTATCTATTCCTGATTAGCTGGGGCATTGTCACTTAAGAACAAGACAGTCGGGCTGGGGATATGGCCTAGTGGCAAGAGTGCCTGCCTCATATACATGAGGCCCTGGGTTCGATTCCCCAGCATCACATATACAGAAAATGGCCAGAGGGGGCGCTGTGGCTCAAGTGGCAGAGTGCTAGCCTTGAGCAAAAAAGAAGCCAGGGACAGTGCTCAGGCCCAGAGTCCAAGCCCCAGGACTGGCCAAAAAAAAAAAAAAAAAAAAAGAACAAGACAGTCAACGTTTGCAAAAGATATCTGGGGTCAGCCTTCACCTGTTATAGCCCTCGGGACTGTTGGGGGAGGGGGGGCAGGGGGTGCTCCAAGGGACTTTTGGCGCCAGTCCCCTCCTGCTATGTATACATTCCTTATTGGGGCAGTAACTTGTCAGGGCCTTGATTTCCTGGTGGAGCACCTGGCACTTCAAATATTTATCTGCTGATATTCCAGTACACAGAACAATTATCAAACAAGGCAGTGAAGCATCTTACAAACAATGGCTAAAGCATCCTAACTTTAACTGACCTCTGGTCATATTAAGTCTCTCTGGATACCTTGATTATTTTAGACTGCATTTTGTTCAGGCTTCATACTGACATGTTCTACAGTTATTCCAGGAAGCTTCAGGGCCAGGTCAGGCCCAAGCTATGATATAGAGGTGCACCAGCTGCTCAGGCTCCTCAGTTACAGCCCAGCATTCACTACCTGGGAGCTGTTTATGCCACTTTATAGCAAAGCTGATTCAGGACTTAACGTGGTTAGATGACAAAATAGGATTTGGGATGTGAAAATCGAGCATATTTTTTCATTAGCCCAATTTCCATTTAAAGTCAGAAGAGTCCGGGGCAGGTCTGAGCTGATCAGAACAGAATGGCTTGAGCAATGCTTACTTCTGAGAGACTTAGGGAAGAATGGAACCAAGGATCAGAGTGGTGCTGGGGGCAGGAGCACAAGCCTTGGGCCAAATGCTCTCCGCCAAACCCTACAGCAACCTGGGGCAACAGATTTCACCTTCAGGTTTTGGTTCCCTGTTTATACAATACAATAACAATAGTAAGTGATGGCAAGAATCTAGGATGTGCTAAGACAATTGTGGGAGCTATGGTACTGAGGGTCCTCTATGGTTCCTGTGGTTAACCCAGATCTTTCTTCATGGCAGCCTGGCTGCTGTCCATACATGCATTCTGGGGAACTGGCTTTCTGGCTTCACACTGCATGGACCACTGAGGATAGGATGGATCTTGTGCCTACCCTACTGTACTATGTTAACAGATGCAGTCAGGAAAGCAGAAACCACTTCAGGTCTCCCAAAACAAAGCAGCTAACATAGAGAATGGCTGCCTCCAGTAATGCAAGAGTCAGAAAGCCATGCAGAAGTTGATGAGGACAGCAGAAGTAGCAACCACAAGAAGTCATTGTCACCTGAGGACTAGGAGTCAAAAGGCACCAACCCCAGCCAGGAGCTTAAGTATGGCAAAGGCTGCTGGAAAGAACCAGTGACAGCTAAGGCCATGGAAGAGACACAGCCTCTTCCAGAGACCATGGTAAGCAAGAGATACAGAAAGCAATCCTGAATTCTCCTTGCCTCATCCCACCCAAGAGCAAGCAAGGCTGGGAAATGTAGTTTCCTGTGGTGCTAAGTGAAACAGAGAATGCAAGGAATGGACCTGCTGGAAGACAGGCAGCTCACAGCTTCTTCCCAAATACAAGTGTGTCCCCTGAGCCAGGACGAAATGCTGTCTCTGTGGAGAGTTTCAACAGGGAAGGACATTCTCCTGTGCAAGTGTTGGGTCCTGAGTAAACTGAGATAAAGCCACTCTGGTGCCCTGGGATGTTCTGTCTGTGGGAACAGCACAAGAGGAAAGAGATACTTGGACTAAGAGGATTCGATTTCCTCGTTTTCTTGAAATATTTTTGGCAAGTATTTCCATTTTTATGGTGTTAATCTGGATTTTATTTTGTTTCAACTTCTTCACATTCTCAGCACATCTTTGGGAGATTAATTTAAACCAAGTCTGCAAATTCCCAATGGGCTAATCCATTTTTCTGACTCTGGGAACAAAAGACAACTATTATTTCTTATCAACAGAAAAGCACAATTTTCTGAGTTAAGCTTCTGAAAAATTTCCTGCCTTCTTAACTCTCTGGAGGCTGGAGGCAGAGTCAGGAACATCATTGCAGAGTGAGGCTTTTCCTTCTTTTCTTTCTTTCTTTCTTTCTTTCTTTCTTTCTTTCTTTCTTTCTTTCTGTCTTTCTTTCTTTCTTTCCTTCTTTCTCTCTCCCTCCCCCTCCCTCCCTCCCTCTGTCCCTTCCTTCCTCTCTCTTTCTTTCTTTCTCTCTTTCTTTCTTTCTTTCTTTCTTTTTTTCTTTCCTTCTTTCTTTTTTATAGTGGTACTAGAGCTTGACCTCAGGGCCTAAGAGCTCCCTTAGCTTTTACATTCATGCTTGGTGTCTACCACTTAACCAGAACTTCACTTCCATGACTGAATTTGTTATGGAACTGTTTTTTTGTCCTGGGGCTTAAACCCAGGGCCTTGAGGTTTGGGTTTTGTTTTTTTTTTTTTCCTCAAGACTAATGCTTTACCACTTGAGCCACAGCTCTACTTCCAGATTTTTGGAGATAGGAGTCATGGACTTTACTGCCTGGATTTGCTTTGAATTTGAACCTTGGTTGTCAGATAGCCTCCTGACTAGCTATGATTACAGATGTGAGCCACTGATGCTGGGCTCTTAAGGAACTTTAAACTTGATGGTAGAAGGAGGGGGTCTTTGCTATACCAGGCAAAGTCATAAGCTTTGCCTTTTCTCTTCTCTTGCACATTTCTGTGAAAAGTCAAGTTTCCCTCTGCCAATGAGCTAATAAAACATGCACTCTATGACCTTCAGTGAGTCTTCCACCTTCTGTCTGAGAAGACTGTCCTCAAGTACAGACTAAATCACAGCAGAGGCTTGTAAGGAGCTGAACACAGCTAGTGATGGAAATGCCAAGTATATGAGGAGAGTGGGGAGGATAAACTCTTGCTTTCCCCGTCTTCCTGGTCTCCAAAATCCAACTGTGATTCTCAAACCAGATAATCTCAGACTATCAGATATGATCCCTTCCCATCCATTCACCCAGAAAACCCCAGACCCTGCTAAAATGCCTCTAGCACTGGAAAGCTCACTGTCCCTCCATCTCGCTGTGTCTGACCCAGTTATTACAGCTTGTGCTCTCTCGCTCACTCGCTCTCTCCCTCTCTCTCTCTCTCTCTCTCTCTCTCTCTCTCTCTCTCTCTCTCTCTCACACACACACACACACACACACACACACACACTGGCTGAGTTATTCACTGGCTTCCAGGTCCAAGCCCAAGGCTGGCCTCCAACCCTGCCTGACAACACTTCATAGACTCTCTAATTCTTGTATCTTCTTAATCTCCTATACTCCTGGCTGAAAATCTCCAGTTCTTCACACCACCAAGTCAGCTTTTGATTTAATATGCCCACCTGCTAAGTATTAGAATCAGCTTGATCAAATAGCTCTCACAGTACATGGATTCATATTCTCTGAAAAAGCAAAGACTTTGTAGACCGGTGGACAAATGGGTTTTGAAGCTGTGGGTTTCCAGCTTTGGCACTGTGGCCAGTGTCTACCCATATCCCTGACTTCTGCCTCAGTTCCATCAGTACCTGCATTTCTTTACCCAAGGATTTTTTCTGGCAATGGAGCTCACTCTGCCCTCCTAAAACAAGCAGGAAGTGTCAAAGAAGAATCATTCTCTAGGGCTGGGGATATGGCCTAGTGGCAAGAGAGCTTGCCTCGTATACATGAGGCCCTGGGTTCGATTCCCCAGCACCACATATACAGAAAACGGCCAGAAGTGGCGCTGTGGCTCAAGTGGCAGAGTGCTAGCCTTGAGCAAAAAGAAGCCAGGGACAGTGCTCAGGCCCTGAGTCCAAGGCCCAGGACTGGCCAAAAAAAAAAAAAAAAAAAAAAGAATCATTCTCTAGGAGGAGCCCTCAACCACAGAGCAGTTGGTATGCAACTGCCTAAGTCCTCCAGATTTCCTTCTGGGTGGGTTGACATGGGCCCATGCTTCAATTGGCCTCAGAAGCTCATCTTCAAAACTAAGCTTCAGTTCACAGTGGGAAGTGGTTCTATCAATCACGAAAGTTGGCTGCTTTTCCTTCCCCACCTCACTCCCCATCTCTTAAGGAAGCAATAGTTTTGTAAATGCCTTTGGAGAACTCAAGACACAGCCGAAGGGGGAGGGGGAGGGGGGAAATGAGGGAGGAGGTAACAAATTGTACAAGAAATGTACCCACGGGGCTGGGGATATAGCCTAGTGGCAAGAGTGCCTGCCTCGGATACACGAGGCCCTAGGTTCAATTCCCCAGCACCACATATACAGAAAACGGCCAGAAGCGGCGCTGTGGCTCAAGTGGCGGAGTGCTAGCCTTGAGCAGGAAGAAGCCAGGGACGGTGCTCAGGCCCTGAGTCCAAGGCCCAGGACTGGCCAAAAAAAAAAAAAAAAAAAGAAATGTACCCACTGCCTTACATATGAAACTGTAACCCCTCTGTACATCACTTTGACAATAAGTTATTAAAAAAACAAAAACAAGACAGAGCCAATTTATTACTATAACTCTCCAAAATAGGGGCTATATAATCTCAGACCTTTCCTAGACTTATTTACTGAGGAATCTGTTTCTTGGTCCACCTTGTGGTACTAGGGTTCCAGAGATCATTCTTTGAGAAGCATTGTTCTAGTGCCTAGGCCAGATACAGACTTGTTGCAGAACTCTTGAGAAGGAAGAAACCAAGGATAGGATGGATGATAAGGGTGTGAAGCAGGAAAAAATATTGGCTGGGGTATATTCTACCACTTACAAATACCAGGAGTTAGGATATGTGAGGGCAATGTCCTTTCAATGACCCATTTTTTCAGGATGTGGCTGATGCAAGCATGTAACTAGTTCATCTACTGTTATGGGCCTGTTTTAAAGTCTAGTTCTTATACTGCAAGTATGGTGTGTGGATTAGGATAATTCCTAGTGAATTCACAATACATACTCTGTGTGTATACAGTATGTGTAATACATATTATATACTTTACATACTATATAATACACATATGTTTATATATTACATTATATATACATATATATGCTGCCTCTGGGTGAATTGATCCTCTTGCTCTGCCTCTACCAGTAAGGAAATGATACCAATCCCCCAAGGCTGTGAGACCAAGACACAGAGACCCCTCAGGACTAAGCACTCAACATCCAAGATGATTGGAAGATGGTTGGGGACTTTTTCTCAACAACTTGGCTAGAGCTGGGTTGATTCCAGGCCCGGGAAGAATTCAAGTGGCACAGTATTATTATAATATGACCATATTTTCTCATAGAAAAAAAAAAACCTACCATGTCCCCTGCCATCAAAGCACAAACTTTATTCAAATAAAGTTGGTTGGAGATGTTGAAAATTAACCATGCAACACTGAGCTAAACCTATACCTGGAGTCTGATTATCACAGAGCTGCACTGAGTCACCCTCTAAACTTCAGCATGCACTGGAAGATTTTACCTTGCCTCTAGAAAGACAGGAAATGTTCTTTCTGAAACACCTCCATAGAGTTTACCTAGGAAATCTCTGTGGTTGTCTATGGCATACTCAACAAATTCCCACTGGGTCTACAACACAGGTGATTGGGGATCCACCAGACCTTTGATTCAACTCTGTTTGGTGCTCTGTTTTATATTTAATGGGGCAAAGTGTTTAACGAATGAAGGTTTCCATTCTTTCCTAATTTCTTATCTACTAATGAGCATCCAGACTGGATCTGCTTCTGCCCCTCTAAGACAGTCACTTACCAGACCATCTTTTTAGTCTTAGAATGTAGAAATAAAAAAGAGGGGAGAGAGACACAGAAAGAGACAGAGATAGAGAGACAGAGACAGACTCCAGGGGAGTAGGGCTTGGAAGATAAAGTTTTTTCCAGTAAGTTGGAAAAATAAATAATATCACAGTGCTGCCCAACTGAGGAAAGTGAACGAGGATAAGAACAGATCTGTACTATGAATGTCTGGTGTCTATTTTGGGCTTCTTTGTGTTTGAAAAATGCCAGTCAAGGACAGGGGTGCTTGCTTAGAGATGGTTTTCCATGGCTGGACTGGATTCTCTTAGCCTCGTCTTGGGATTTCTTTAGGTCTGGCTTAAAAACTTACACAGATGTTTATCTGAACTCTGGACATTTAAACAAATCCATGTCCACAGAGAGTATAAACAATGGCAATACAAATGGTCTTTGGAACCTCCAGCCGAATTCACACTGTCTTACATTACCTCGCTTCAGCCATTCTTGGTCTCTCTGCCAATTCTATGCAGTCTTTTCTAACTCTTCCTTTCTAATAATTCTCAAAGGAGGTGATTGCCTGCAGCAGTGATACTCACTAGATGCTATGTTGAAAATACAACTTGTGGGTGGGGACAGGAGGGGAAAAACTAGGAGAGAGCAAGGGAAGGTGACATTGTCCAAAAAGAAATGCTCTGAGCTGGGATGTAGCTCAGTGGCAAAGCGCTTGCCTAGCAAGTACAACACCCTGGGTTCTATCCTCAGTACCAAAAAGGACAAAAAAAAAAAGAAAGAAAACGCTCTTATTACCTTACTTATATAACTGTAACTCCTTCATACATCACCTTTATAATAACAATTAAAAATAATTATCAAAGGTTTGTCCCTGTACTTCCTCTTTGGGCTTGAGGATGGAAGTTGGCTTCCATTGATATTGATCCTTGATGTCACTATCCTGAGCCTCTAATATGAGCACCAGTTCTACCCCGCTCCAGTTTGGGGTCACCCTGCAACTTAATGTTAGCTGAGCTTCCTCTGTACCCTTGCCTTCCTTTGTGGCGCCACTTCAAAGTATACAGTGCATCTACTTCGCCTGTACGTTGTCACCGTTCTGTGTCTTTCCCAGCGTCCTTCCTTCTCCAAGCCAAGTATCTGATATGTGGCAAGGGGGCATCAAGCATCTGTTAATTTCCAAACTCCAGACCTGCTTTAGGTCTCAACGTGAGACAAACGTCAATAGGAACTCTGACACTTTGAAATTGCCATTGAGTCTCTGAAATGTGTTCACAGACATTACAAAAAGCCAGAAAGGCTCTCGTACAAATTAGAAATGATAGGGAAGAGAGATGTTATTTTCTGGTCAACAGCCAATCCACTAATGATTTCACAAAGTCAATAGCTCACAGGACCTCTATGACCTTAACGCTCAGAATTGACATTCCTCCTGTATCTTTAAAGGTCAGGCCTTTCCTGGCTCCGTGATTTTCCCAGTTGGAACGCCCTTTCTTGAGGTCCCTGAATTCCTGCCTTTTGTAGCCCTTTCCCTCCTTATCTCCCCCCTCCTTATGCCAAGGAACTAGAGCCACATTAAACCAAGAATTCTTTGGGTCTGTGATGAAGGCTCCAGTGATTTAGGTTAGATCACTCATTTTTCCAGGTTTTTTCTGCTTAGGCGGTGCCGAGGAATCGAACCCAGGGCTTCAAGCATGCTAGGCAAGCACTCTACCACTAGGCCACATTCCCAGCCAGGCTTTTTTTTTCCCACAAATGTTTTTACTACCTAATATGTGTTGATATGTTGCTGAAATATAGTTCCAGACTCACCATGAAGAGGGAAGAAAGGCAAGCCATGGGAGAATGACACAAATGGGGTGTTACTGGGTGGATCCCTCAGGTAAGGTTTTGGATGCACCACAGTAGGAAGGGGAGAGGCCTTCAGGAAGGACAATGCCAAAGGTGAAAGGCCTACAGGAAGTGAATGCATGACAGAAGGCACAGACATGTTCTGATTTGCTTCAATTCTCTGTCCTGAATGCACACAGAGCCTTCCTTACCTAGCAACTCTGTACACTTCCCCCAAGTCTAGCTTAAAGGATGTGGTGTCCGAAGGATCTTCCCACACAACCTTAAAATGGCTGAGATTAAACTGTCTGGTTTCCACATACAATGCTGCATACTGCATTATTTTTATGTACCCACAAATCTGCCTCTCAGATGGATGGGAAAACCATGAATCTTGTTTACCTCAGCAGCCCCAAGATAGAACAATGCCTGGAACTTAGTAGCTTTTCAGTAAATGCTTACTGAATTCAGATGATTAAATCTTAAGCTAGCTTACTGGTGTCAAAATTCTTTTTCAGGCATCAGTTTGAATGGTGATGAGTGCCTATAAGGCAGTTCATTCCATCAGAATATATGGAGCCATGATGCTCTCAACCCAATAAAGATGTATCTGCCTCACATTGGGCCCCCCAAACACCTATGGACTGACCTCTAAAACTGGGAGCAAAGTAACTCTTTTCTTCCTTGATTTGTTTATATAAGATGTTTTGTCACAGTAAAGCAAAGGCAACAGGAGTGCCTTTGTAAGAGGCCTGGGTGTGAAGGCATAAAGGAATAAAGTCTGTCACCCCATAGTTTCCAGCAAGCAGAAAGAGAAAGGGAGCAGAAAACAGGTCAAACCTTCAAAGATATCCCTAATGACTGACTTCCTTCAACTAGGCCCCAACTACTAGATTTCAGATTTTTCCAAAATAACACCACCAGCTGGAGACCAAGCATTTACCACATGAGCCTGAAAAGGACATCTGATAGTCAAACTATAACAGTACAAGTTGGGCTGGGAATATGGCCTAGTGGCAAGAGTGCTCGCCTTGTATACATGAAGGCCTGGGTTTGATTCCCCAGCACAACGTATATAGAAAATGGCCAGAAGTGGCGCTGTGGCTCAAGTGGCAGAGTGCTAGCCTTGAGCAAAAAGAAGCCAGGGACAGTGCTCAGGCCCTGAGTCCAAGGCCCAGGACTGGCAAAAAAAAAAAAAAAAAAAAAAGTACAAGTCCCATATGTGAGAAAAAAGTAATCGCCTCCAAACCTAACTCAGATGACAGCACTCAATGACCTCATCACCAAAATGAAGACAATAACAGCAAGTACTACTAGAGCTACTAGTGACTAGCAATGGCAAGCACTAAGTCAGTGTTGCTTTGTTTGTGGGTTTCAAGGCTCAGGGTGTGGGGGAACAGTGTAGGCCCGGCCTAAACAATATTCAGAGACAGACTTACAGAAGGGGCTTAGGCCTGAAACAGCATTTCATTCCCAGCCTATGTCAATAAGCTGTGGCTGGGCCACATGGTAAGGATCCTTAACCCCATTCAGGTCATAACACAGCATAGCTTTGCAGGTCTTTAAGTTACTGGAGGAGCCTTTGAAGGAGCTTATGGAATCCTGGTCTCTACTTCCATTATTTCCTTGCCACAATGTGAGCAATTTTGCCCAGATTTGTGTTCCTGACATTGTGTACTGCCTTGCCACAAGTTCAAAGTGACAGTGCCAACCGATCAGGGACTGGAACCTCCCAAACAATAAGCCAAAATAAACCTTTTCTTATTATAAATTATCTTGGGTATATAATAATAATAATAAATAATAATTCTGACAAGCATATGAACAAATAGGAACTGTTTGCTAGCCAAAGCCCAGGGTCAACTTTGATTAGCCCAGATTCCTTCAGGTTGTCAGTACCACGCCTCCCACGGAGATGTAACATTCTTACTGGTCTGTTCTGGTTGGGTCAGGTTGTCAATAGCAGTCTCCCACAGAGATGTAACATTCTTACTGGTCTGTTCTGGACCCCAGCCCACTCTAGGCTATACCTAAACCTCCTAGGTACTAAGTTGAGAACAGAGTGAGTGATGGTCCCTAAGTTGTTGGAGATGTGGGAAACATGAGTTTGAATGAAAACTTAAATTTCTTTGATCCCTCACTCTGGCCCTACAGTGGTGGGTCAGATTTCCCAGAGATGAGGATATGTTTCTGATTTATCAAGGAAGTGCAACAAGGAAAGGAAAGGAAGGGGAAGAGGAAGGGGAACAGGGAGGGGAAGGGGAGGAGGGGAAGGGAGAGGGAGAGGGAACAAACATCTACAAAGGGGACAATTTCAGCAAAATTCTAAAGAGACTGACTGCAAAGCTGAACCTCTGCTCAGAGCTGCCTGAAAGGAATAAAAACTTCTAAACATTACTGCACTCGGGCCCCAGTAGGCCACAATGGCTCTGGGAAGAAGAAACCCCCAGAAATACATTGTCACTGCAGCCCCTGGGCAGAGGACCACAGACAGTGTTTACTAGACTATGAAAGCCCATCCCTTTTCCTCTATGCTTCACTTCCAAACCCTCTAATTCAGCATTCCAGATATTAACACATTGCTTTTTAGAATGAGGACACTTGGCTCTAATCCCTCACATCAGAGAAAACTAGGGAATATGAGAAAGGTTATAGAGCCATTATGACCACTTAGCAAAGAACCCACTTGATTGCTAATCCAAATGTGCTCTTGGCCCAGAATGGGCCCTATTATTTCCTTGATGATCCTGCTAGGCAAATTTACCAGTTACAGAAGCAAAGAGTTAAATGATTTAAATAGATGACTTGGTTTTCCTGCCTTTCCCATCCCGTGCCCAGGAATGAGCTTACTGCCTATAAGGGCTTCATGCAAGTGGCAAGTGAAGTGTGACCCTGGCATCTCCCTGATAATGTTAACCTTTAGTATCTGGGCCCAGGTGGTGATGTCATAGAACCGACACCATTTCTCTCCCAGGGAGCCAAATTGGCTCTAATGCAGAAAGATTGGGCTTTTCCTTGGCCAGACTCCTCTTCTTGCTAATGGGCTCCTCCCAAGTGCTTATCCTAATTATGTCTACAACAAATGATTCTCTTGTCACCAGTCACACCCAGGCCATTGGTGGTCACCAGTTGTGTTTGCAAACAGTGAAGTGCCTGGCAATTTTCCAAATGCTCCTTAGCCTGTGTCAGGCTATCATGGCTGTCTTCCTTAACCAGGCTCATCTTCTCTCTGAGGTCTTGCTTGGATAGTTAATCTCTTTCCAATCCTCCTTGCCTTCATGGCCTCCTTGTTCAGCATGGATGGACATTGGATATTTCCAGACTCCTCATATTTTCCAATCTTCATTCATCCCTCTGCTGTGTGTGCAGGTGGGGTGGGGGATGCTGAGGATTGAACATTATTTACAAATGCTCTGTCACTGAGCTCTACTCTCAGATCTATCCCTTCTTGATTTTTAATTTTTTCAAAGAAAATATATTAGTTACTTTTCTTATTGCTGTGGCACTATACCTGATAGAAACAACTGAAGGGAGGAAAGATTGGTTTGAGCTCAAGGTGTGGAGGATGCCAAGGTGAGAGTAGAGTGAGGACCCAAGGTAGTATTCCTAGTAATCTACTTCTTCCTGCAAGTCTCCATTTTCAAAAATTTCTAGAACCTTCTTAAATAGCACCTTCATCAAGGGGCTAATCTTTCAAAACATGAGCCAATAGGAGATGTTTTGCATTCAGACCATGACATTTGTTTATGGTTTCCAAAGGTTCATGTCTATTCATAATGCAAAATGCATTGAGTCCATCTTCCAGAATCCTCAACATCTTAACAATAACAACAGGGTTTCAAAGTCTAAAATCAAAGTCACCTCTGAGAAGCAAACTCTCAGCTGGAAGCCTTTGTAAAATCAAAGAGAAAGATATGTCCTTCCAATATACAATAGCACAGAGTACACATTTCTTTTTCAAAGGGGAGGAATGAGGGACTACAAAGGATGAATGCGACCAAAGTCAGACTGAAACCCAGACAATCCGGGACACATAGTGTTGTCATGTGTCACAGGGCATGGGCCTTGGTGTTTGCTTCCCACCTGTCTCCATCTTAGGCTGGCTCCATTTGCTGCCTGTGGCTTTCCCAGTGCGTGCTCCACATCCCCGGCATCTTCAATATTTTGGATCACCACTTCATCTTAGGCTTCATGCTCAGAGCCTGGAGCAGCCTTCTCAGTGGCTACCTGCAGAGAGGTGACTCACCAGGCCATCCTGGCTTCAGGAGGCTGAGATCTGATGAAGATTGCAGTTCAAAGCCAGCCCAGGCAATAAAGTTGGTGCACACTTCAAGTGCACACTAAAAAGCCAGCAAAGAAACTGTGGCTCAAGTGGTAGAGTGCTAGCTTTAAGCAAAAATGCTCAACAACAGTATCCAGGCCCTGAGTTCAAGTCCCAGAATAAAAGCAAAAAATGAAAGTCAATGGTCTGGCAAAATATTAAATGAATACTAGCTCAGTGAAATAAAGGAAAGGCAAATGAGCTTACTACCTAATTTTACACCTTACCCTCTGAAATTTTATTTACACTTTTTATTTATTTTTTTTACACTTTTTAATACCTTTACATTATCTCTTCAGTACATTATAGGCTTCCTGGAGGGAACAACTACTTTATTTTTATTTTATTTTTTATTTATTTTTTATTTTTTTTGGCCAGTCCTGGGGCTTGGACTCAGGGCCTGAGCACTGTCCCTGGCTTTCTTTTGCTCAAGGCTAGCACTCTGCCACTTGAGCCACAGCGCCACTTCTGGCCATTTTCTGTATATGTGGTGCTGAGGAATCAAACCCAGTGCCTCATGTATACGAGGCAAGCACT
The DNA here is from genome assembly GCF_023159225.1 of Perognathus longimembris pacificus. NCBI lineage: Eukaryota > Metazoa > Chordata > Mammalia > Rodentia > Heteromyidae > Perognathus > Perognathus longimembris. The sequence goes on along the minus strand of NC_063170.1, from coordinate 27,832,362 downwards.
CTTGCCACTAGGCCATATCCCCAGCCCCCTTTATTTTTATTTTTATTTTTATTTTTGTATACTATTCTTATATCCTTTACCATTTGGCCCTTTAGAAAAGTTTGATACAGAGAGGCACTATGGACATGTAAATTGGAAATTGAGATCCAAATCTTTGAATTAACATGGAGTTTTTAGGACTTCACACCATTTTCTAATGTGAAAAGTGAGGAGATTAAATTAAAAGCAGCAGCTCTGGAGCAAAGCTAGTTTCCTCTACCTACCACCTCGGTAGTCCTGGAAGATGCACAACAATCAGAGCAAACAGGAAGCATCCTTCTACCTCATGAATTATTTTAAAGACTTAATGTTATGTCTACCAGGTACTTAGTTTAGTTCATGGCTCAGAACTGCAGTTCCTGAGTTTTTGACCATACTGATTCAGTGAGACTATTCATTCAAGAATGCTATACTAAACTTCTTTTTGATGGGAGAAAATGAGGGAGGGGATGTTCAAAAAGAAATGTACTCTTACCTGACGTATGTAATGTTAACTGCTCTGTTTATCACCTTTACAATAAAAAATAGCAAATGCAAAAACAAACAAACTTTTTGAAAGAAATGCAAGGGATAAGCCAGGTGTGGCTTGTAATCCTTGTAATGTCAGCATTCTGGAGGCTGAGGCAGGAAGATTGAACATTTGAGGCTGACCCAGTCCATAATCAAGACTCTGTCCCCCAAAATAAATAAATGAATAAAAGTAAAAGAAACGGAGACACATAAGCAAATGTTCCACACTGCTAGTCATTATACCACTTGCAAGGGTGGCCTTATAAGGAATGAAACATGAATGAATCTTGAAGACATAAGCAAGCTGACACATAGGACAGATCCTGCCACTTACGTGAGATACCTGGCATCCTCAAATATAGAAGGTAGAATAGAACTCTGCAGGTGTCATAATCTTCCTTCTGTTGTCATAACCAAATGATAATGAATAACCACAGAATGATTGTTTCATTAAGTTCACAGTTCTGGGTCCAGATCAAGGGGCCACATTACTTAAGGGCCACATCTTACTGAAGAGGACTCTGCAGTGGGGTGCACACCAGTGGCAGAGTCAAAGTGACTTTACAAAAGACTCATTCTAAGAAAAGCCATGGGTCCATCATTCTGATGCACAGATGAACTAACTAATCCACTCAGACCTGGAGACCTAATTGTCTCTCCAAGGTCCTACCTTGGAATCCTTCACAGTAGGTCTGAAACTTCAACTTGAGTTTTGGTGGCAACATTGAACCCACAGCCCCAAGGGCTGAGGGTGGGTGAGATACCTAGGGAGTTTGACAGGGACAGAGTTTGAATTTGGAAAATCAGAAAGCCTGTAAAAGAAGGTGGGGTTTCACAGTATAAACCTTAGTGCTACTGAACAATACACTTAATTGGCAATTTTAAGGATATATGTAAATATATGTGATTATAATGATGTGTGTGTGTGTGTGTGTGTGTGTGTGTGTGTGTGTGTGTGTTGTGCGTGTGCCAATACTAGGACTAGAACTCAGGGCCTGTGCTCTCACAGCTTTTTGGTTCAAGGCCGGTGCTCTACCACTTAAGCCACAGCTTCACTTCTGGCTTTTTGCTAGTTAAAGATGATAGTCTCATGGACTTTTCTGCCCAGTTTGACTTTAAATCCTGATCTTCAGATCTCAGCTTCCTCAGTAGTTAGAATTACATACGTGTGTATGTCTGTGTGTATATGCGCACACATGGGCACACACACACACACACTTGAGATAGTATAAAACAACTACCATAAACAAACCTTAGGTTTCTTTTTTGCCAGATAAAGCAGGCCCAGAGTCTCCATTTGACCCTGAAGGTCAAGACCAACCCAGTTCAGCCATGTTGTAAACTAAAACATTAGAAGCTGATGTGATCTGGCCCTTTAATATTCCCCACCCCCTCCCTCCAAGCAACATGTTCAGCAGAGCCAAGAACACCACACATCATGAAATCAGGCTGAGCTTCTCGTGGAAATCAGCGTTTATTTGAAGAGTTTAGTACTCAATTTAGCCTTATCCAGAGATGACCTGCAACACAGGGCCAAAAGAAAAGCGAATTCTTTGATCATTCATCTAACCCCACATTGACCTCCTGCATTTTTCAATTCATTTTAAATCATGCTGTGCTGGCCAAAGCTATTCCAGCTCTTAGCAAAGAACAGCTCACATTTTTCCCAACAATTCTGAGCCAATTTGATTTGTTGACTTGAATAGCAAGAATAAAACCTGTGAGTGCTAGCTCCTTCTGACCTGGGGCAGGAGAGAGAGGAGGGCCAGAAAGTGGGGGGGGGGGGGGGGGGGGCGGGGCAGGAGAGAAGGGAGGGCTAGAAGGGAGGGCAGGAGAAAGGAGAGGGCCAGAAGGTAGGGGGTGGTGAACTGGATGTGAAGTGAAGCTTGCTTGAGCCACATCTAGTTGGAGGAAGAGGAGGCTGGGGCTGTGCTTCTCTTCCTCTCAGGTCAAGATGAGCTACTGCCCAGGGGAACAACAGGCTGAGTCTTCTGCATCATTAAGATGCTTTTGTCTATAGGTAACTAACCCCAAGCCTAACTGGGACTGACTTAAGCCACAGTGTTTTCTTATAAAAAGGCAGGAATGACTGTGGGCTTGGTCATCAGCAGCCCAGTTTCACAAGCAAAGACCAGCATTCTGTGTATGTGACCTCTCCCCCATAGTTCCAAGCTGGTTGCCATGGTGTCAGACACCACATGTAGACCAGGTAAGGAAAGGAATGTCTTCGACATCCCAGCCCCAAACTAACACATTTCCCTTTCACATGAATCAGACATGTGCCAGTCCCAGAAACTAGGAGTCAGCAAGCTTATTCTGGAAGGTCCAGGATGGAACCAGGTACCAGTGGCTCACAGCTATAAACCTACTCAAGTTCTGAGGATCAAGTGTCAAAGCCAGCCTAGGCAGGAAAAGTCTGTGAGACTCATCTCCAAGTAACCAGCAAAAAGCCTAAAGTGGAAATGTGGCTCAAGTGGCAGAGTGTCAGCCTTAAGTGAAAGAGCTAAGCAAGGGCTTGCTTTGAGTTCAAACCCTAGTAGGCCTCAGTTCAAATCCAGCACAAAAGGGTCAGGATGGTAAACATTTTTTGGCTTTGAGGTTATTTTGTCACTCAACTCTGCCATTAGAATGTGAAAGCGGGGCTGGGGATATGGCCTAGTGGCAAGAGTGCTTCCCTCGTGTACATGAGGCCCTGAGTTCAATTCCCCAGCACCACATATACAGAAAACGGCCAAAAATGGCGCTGTGGCTCAAGTGGCAGAGTGCTAGCCTTGAGCAAAAAGAAGCCAGGGACAGTGCTCAGGCCCTGAGTCTAAGGCCCAGTACTGGCCAAAAAAAAAAAAAAAAGAATGTGAAAGCTGTCACAGGTAATGAATGTGTCACCAAAGAAGCCTGGACACATCCCAATAAAGCTTTATGTGGGTTGCATCTGCTCCCCACTGGAGATCAGTTCTTCTCAAATACAGGTCAGGGCCAGGTATGAAATATACCACAGGTGGTTTGACTTATAACACTGGTGTAAGTGTCTCCCTCTGTTCTCCTCTGACCTGTAACAAACGATACTCAGGAGACTCTAATTCATACCCTGAGCATAGGATCACCCCAAAGCAAAGCTAGGGCATAGACATAAATAAGAATAAAACTTCAAAGACTTTGTTTCCTAATGAGCATCAAAGTAGATGCTAAGGGAAGAATTGGGAACCTGGCTACACTTTGTTCAATTTACTTTACAAAGTGAACATTTAAGAAAACATTTAATTACACCAAGGGGGCCCTTAATCCCTCTAAACATTTAAATCACTGTCTAAGTTCTAGAAACAGCTCTCAGATCTCTCCCTGTCTCTCTCCCTTTCTCTCTCCCTCTTTGCTTCTCCTAAATTGAAAGTCAAGACTAAGAAGGCTTAGTTCAAACTAAATTTTGCTGATGAGGGAATAGAGGCTCAGAAAAGGCAAGCTAATTTTCAAGGACCACACAGCCATTTGGTAGCAGAACCAAGACCCCAGACTGAGCTGTAACAGTTTGTGAATAATGTTCAAAATATTTGCTGCACCTTCAAAAAGGAGGATCATACAGCTTCCTCAAGAACACCTTGGCTCCTGTGCCTTGAGCTCTCTTCCCTGAAGTTCTCCTTTCATACAGTGCTGAATTCAGGAGTAGTTCTGTGATTCGTTTTGCTCAGGAAATATGAGTGACAGTGCCACCTATCACTTCTGATTGCCATGTCTGTCTGCCCTCTGCCTCAAGCCTGGCAATGCTCCTGACAGATGGATCTGTCAGCCTGGCTTGAAGATGATAAGGAGCACAGAATGGCTGCCTGTAATAGACATGATCAAGAAGTAAACACCAAGATTGAGGCTCATTTGTTACTGCAGCATAACTGAAGCTAACCTAACCAAAACAGAATTCACAATCCTGATCACTGTTATCTCATCTGGAGAATCTCAGGGTGTTAGCCACATTACATGGAATGGAAGAGCACCATTTTTAGGTCAGCATACCAGGGTTCAAATCTCACTAGTGGGATAGCCTTGCTCAAGTTATTTTTCTCATTGCTTGGTTTCCTACCAGTACTATAACATTAATACCATTTAGTCTATCTGAGCTGTTATAGCAACTTACCCAAGACTGGGTAATTTATTTATTACAGATATATATTGCTCCCAGTTTTGAAGGCTGAGAGATGGTAGCTGGGCTGGCCTCTTTGCTTCCAGATGGCCTCATCTATGGTAAGAGTGGAGAACAAACTCCTTCCAACTTCATTGACAGGGTTCGTGGCCCCACAGGCCCCACCTCCTAAAGCTGCTGCACTGGCAATTGGGTTTCAACATGTGACACAAATCTTTATACCATAACAAGCACCCACCACAGCAAACTAAACCTATTTTCTGAGAACCCTGGCTTGATGGCCATTATTCTCTTCTGTGCTTCTCCCTGGTAAATTCTGCAGTGGCAATAAGTGGTGAGGGTCAGGAGATTTTATTACATTACCTCATAGCCCCATATTCCACACTCCCAAAGCCACCCTTCCAGAATTTTCTCTTCCCCAGCTGTAATGCTGAAAATTATCACTGTCCTTGCAAGAGGTCAAGGGGAATAGGCAGGAGGTGATCTACAGTTGAGGGCTATGGACCGGAATACTGAAATCACACTGGACATAATGCCTGGCCTTCCCTTAGTGCTATAGCCAAGTTCCTAACTTCAGGGAACATCAACTACCAACTCTTGAGGTAAAGTGAGGATTCAAAGAAATGATTCACGAAAAAAGTGCTTATCACCGTGTCTGGCACACCACAAGGGCTCAGCAGATGACAAGATCAATATCAGTATTCTTTTCTGCCAGTACAACCAAGGAGAGTGTGGGCAGAAAAGGAGCTGCAGGAGATGACTCATGCCTTGAGGAGTCTGAACGAGCAACCAAGATCTCTGTAGCCTCCCCTGTTACCTGAGGACAAGCCTCATTGAAGTCACAGGCTGATTGTCTGCTTGGTGCAGAGTTGGTAGAAAACTAAGTGTTCCTCTCACCACAATCAATGCTGGCATGGATTCCTGGGGCCTGTGTGGGGGAGGGGGCCTGTCAGGTCATGTTGCAATGTTAGGGGAGTCACTGGACATCCATCAAGGAGCTGACTTCTCTCAACCTGTCTAAGTGCCCTATGGAAGCTAACGATACTACTCACATGAAGATATGCAATGTGGCTTTGTGGGGACTTCACACTCAACATGACTCTGCCCATAAAAGGAATCCTTTCACTCAAGGTCTTTCCAGCCATGTCCTGCGAGCTCCGCCCTGCTAATGGCAGAGCCCATGCTGAGCTTCATGAACCAGGGTTTTAACTCACCAGACTTGGAGTTCCACCTAGAGAAGCAGCACTGGCCTGCCCCCGGTCCAGGGCATACTTGCCAGTTGTCTAGCCAGAAGTGAGCTGCAGAGTGAGTGGTTGAAGGTAAACCCCACAGGGCCAGCCCTTGAGGTGCTGACTGTTAGCTTTCTCCTAGAAATCTTATCATCTCCAGATTGAGCCCTAACATACAGGTATGCTCGGGAGAGAACTCACCAGACTCCTTGCTTGTATTTGTGCTTACCCCTTGTTGCCATTGTGCATGCCACAGTATTTCTGGAATGTTCCCATATGCCAGGCACTGCCTTTCTCCAAGTCTGCAAGGATAGGTCAAGTGGGTAACCAAAACTCAGAAAAAGGGAAAGCTCTGCTGACCACACTGCTCTGTACTACACTTAAGGCTTCAGCCTGGGTTGTAAGAAAGCACACAGGCTTCACAGGAACATCACAGGGCTTTCAAGGTTCACAGGAACACTCCTGGGGCCTTCAGTCTTTCCAGAACCCCATAAGAGCCTTCAGTCCTCACAGAAACTCCACCAGGGCCTTCAGATTTCCCATCCTCACAGGAGCTCCACAAGCACCCACAGTCCTCACAGGAACCCGCTGGGGCCTGCGGTCCTCACAGGAGCCCCTCCAGGGCCTTCATCCCTCACAGGAACACCCCCAGGCCTTTAGTCCTCTCAGAAACTCCACCAGGGCCTTCATCTTCTCAGGAATACTATGAGGGCCATCAACGCCCACAGAAATACCACAACTTCTTCACTCCTCTCTGAAATACCAGCAGGGCCTTCCAAACCCACCAAAATACAGTCCTCACAGGAACACCACAGCAGCTTTCAATACCAAAGCAGGAGAACTGGCCAGACTGTGGGTGTGTCCCTTGGCAAATATGGCAGCAGAGCACAACAATCTTATTTCCTCTGCTAATGTTATCGTAAGTAGCAGGCGCTCGCTCCTGAGGCTGCTGGGAATATGTTTTTGCTGCAGCCCTCAAAGCAAACCTCAAGGTTGGAAAGAAAGCCTTTTATTTGGTGAGCCATTGTGCAGGTTTATTACAGAGTCAAAGGAAAAAGAAAGCAGAGTCTATGGCAAGACTTAGTACAAAAATCAGAATATTTTCAGTAAAAATAATTGCAAGACAACATTTCAGGGTAGCTTAATTTACTATTGCATTTTAATGACCAATAAAGAAGATATAAAAATGTCATTTATAGAGAAACGCCAACATTTTGTTTTCCTGGTTATTTTAACAGATCAATTGGAACGTACAATATGATTTTTTTTACTTTTACTTTTTTTTGCCAAACACTATAATCAATCTCTCATGCTACGGATGTGTGAAGTTATAGTTTGTCACATATCAAGACAGATGCGAATGAAGTTAAACAGGGAGAAAACTTCACTCTTTCCCTCTGATGACAGACAAGGAAAGCCCTGTGAACCCAGCCATGGGTGTTGCCCTGTTCTGATGGTTTTGACTGGTTTTTAACAGGAAGTTGCATTTCCATTCTTAGGCATGAGGATGGCATTAGTAGGGATGTGTGAGGGACCCTGGGGTTTTAGGAGGTGAATGGCAGTTTTTCTTTTAATTCAGTAGCTTCATCTGCTTCTGTTCACCACTCAGAACCAACCCCAAGCCTGCCAGGTGAGGTAAGGAGCATCTCCCCCATGCAGCCCATGCTCCATAGGTGGGAGGCTGTGACCAGGGCTGCTTGCTGAGATGAGAGCAAACTCCTCCTCCTCCTCCTCCTACACATCCTCCTCCTTCTCCTCCTCCTCACCCTCCTCCTCATCTTTCTCTTAAGTCAGCTACCTGGACCTTTACAACCCAACTTCTGCTGCTAGTAGCATTGCAAATGCTGAATCTGGCTTCTCCGCAAGGACTTCAGGCTTGTCAAACTCAATCACCTGGAAGTCAGAGGGAAAAAATGACATTTCAGACGATCCTCCCACTGCAAAGCCCAAGCCTCAGAGGAGGTGAGGCCAAACAGACCTTGCCATTTTCCATGACCAAGACAATGTCACAGTTGAGAACCGTGTTCAGGCGGTGGGCAATGGTCAACACCGTGCAGCCTTTGAAGGCATCTTTGATGGTGCTCTGAACAAGAGTGTCTGTCTTGGAGTCCATGGAGGCAGTGGCTTCATCAAGAAGAATGATCTATCAAGGAAGGAAGGAATGTCACATTAAGCCAATACTGTGCAAAGAGGGAAACATATAGTTTCAGATCTATTTTATTAAAAAGGAAGGAGAGGGGACAAGGGAGGAAGGGAAGAAGGAAAAGGATGAGAGGAGAGGAAAGGAGAGGAGAGAGGAGGGAAGGGGAAGGGAGGGGATGGGAGAGGGGATAGAAGGGGAGAAAAGGGAAGGGGAAGGAAAAGCTAACAGTTATAAAAAGAACAGTGAAATAAAAGCCAAATCACACCATGTTCATCTTCTTCAGAAGGACTTACTGGATAAATGAGGGTGGATTTTTTTGTTTTTGTTTTTGTTTTTTTTATATTGGTCCTGAGGCTTGAACTCAGGATGTGGGTGCTGTCTCTGAGCTTTGTTGTTCAAGAGTAGCACTCTACCACTTGAGCCATGGTTCCATTTCTAGCTTTTTTGGGCACTTCATTGAAGATAAGAGTCTCATAGACTTTATGTCCAGGCTGGTTTTGAACCACAATCCTCAGATCTCAGCCTCCTGAGTAGCTAGAATTATAGGCATGAGCCACTGATGAGGTTCTTTGTTTCTCTTTTTCAGTGGTTTATTTTAACACTAAACACTAAGAACAACTATTACATAGGCTTTCCCTTGGGTACTAACAGGAGCTAGCATGGAGTATAGCAGAAACATATATATAAATTTGCTGCTACAAAGGTAACAAATTACCAGGAACTTAGAGACAAAACAGCACAAATTGACATCTTAAAAGTCCTCAAGTCAGGATACTATCAGCACTGCCTGCCTTCTGCATTTTCCTGCTTCCAGAGGTAGCTGCTTTCCTTGGCCGTACCCCCCCACCTCATACCACGTCTCCTTTCTCTAACTCTCCTACATGCTTCTCATAGAGACACATGTGAAAACCCAAAGCCCACTAGATGCAAGATCACCTCCCCACCTTAAGATCCTGGATTCAATCACATCTGCAAAGCCTCCTTTGCCTCGAGAGAGACTATGGTCACAGGTTTTGGGTATCTTTGCTTGAGCACCTATTTCAGAGGGTGGGGAGGAGCATTATTGTACCTAACAAAGGCAGATTTGATTTTACAAGTCAGAGAGCTTGACCTCAGCTCCTGACTCTGCTTGTCTTGGCCAAGTTATTCAATCTCCCTGAGGCTTTGTTCCCTCACATATAAAAATAATTACCTACACCTTATTGTAAGCATGAAACCCAAACATACAATCATGTAACGGTCAATAGAATGACAGCAAATACCAAGTACAGCCAAGCTCCCTTTCCCCTGCCAGTAGTATTTCTTAAGAGGGTGGTATTTCTAAAATAATCATATTCTCTTCTTCCTGAAGAGAGAAGATAAGCTTAGTCACTGAGAAAAATATGTATAGTCAGGCCCTGGTGGCTCACATCTATAATCCTCCTATTCGGGAGAATGAAATTTGAGGAATGTGGTTCAAAGCCAGCCTGGACAGGAAAGTCTGTGAGACTCTTATCTCCAACTAATCATCAAAAGGCCAGAAGTGAAGCTGTGACTCAAGTGGTAGAATGCTAGCCTTGAGCATAAAAGCTCAGGGACAGTGCTCAGGCCCTGAGTTGAAGCCCCAGGATGAGGAAGGAGGAGGAGGAGGAGGAGGACGAGGACGAGGACGAGGACGAGGACGAGGAGGACGAGGAGGAGAGGAAGGAGGAGGAGGAGGAGGAGGAGGAGGAGGAGGAGGAGGAGGAGGAGGAGGAGGAATATGTATACATTTTACCAATCTTCTATGTTAACATTCTGATGGCCTTCTTGAATGTTCTGAGCCCTGTGGCTGAGGACTCAGAATTATTCAGGAGCAAAGAGGAAAAGTTGAAAGGCAGATTTTTCAAACTCAAACTATGAAGGAACACAGAGAATACCTAAGCAAGACCTGGGGCATTGCCCTGGGAGGAAGCCAATATTGCTGTGACTATTTTTCAATTTTTACCTCTTTTTTACCTTTTACAACTTTATTTTAAGAAAAACAGATTAGTATTTAAATGCCTCAATTGCTCTGTCTTTGCTGAAAGACAAACATGGGATGGCCCTACCTCCTAGATTGAGTGGCTCTGCGGGAAATGCCCAAAATTTGACCAATCCATTTTCCATGCTGTTTCCTTACTTTTGAATTACGGAGAAGTGCTCGGGCCATACAAAGTAGCTGACGTTCCCCCACTGAGAAGTTTTCCCCACTTTCTGTGACTTCTGCTTGTAATTTTTCTGGGAGTTTCATTATCTAGAAAACAGAAAATGCCACATTTATGCTGATGATCCATAAAATTGTCCTGCACCATCTATATTGATTACCCCCTTCTCTTGCATTCATCGGCTTGCTTTATTTTACTGCAAGAAAGAACGTGCAAAACAACTACCATTTCAATATTGCAAACAGGCACAGGCAGTGCCCAGGGAGTAGGCGGATGTTAATAATTTAACATCACAGTATGACTCATATAACCCCTGTAGACAATTCACCAAAAGAATACAAATAATGCATGTATGACTCCAAAGAACATAAACAAGGAGAAATGGCTGTCTGAGTCTCCATTTTCCTGGACAAAATAGAAAAAGCAGATAAGGCTTTCTGAGGGGGACAACACAGGATCTCAACAGTCCGGGGCAACCAGCTCAAGTGGCATCTAGTGATGTTTTTCTTGGCACTGTGGGGCTGTAAAGGTAGTGTGCCCACTTTGACCACAACTGAGATTGTGGCTCCTCCACAACAGGACCCCAGGTCATGGATGGCCTCCTGCCAGCCATACATGCCATTCTCAGAGCATGCCACATCTGCTCATCTTCCCGTGGTTCCTCTGTGGAGTTGTAGGACATTCTCTCACTTGAGAATCCTATGGCACTGGCTTCAAGTCTCCGTTCTGCTAAGTACTGATCTCAGTATATCAGATACTCCCCTGAGGTTTAATTTCAGCATGTCTAAAGTGAGGGTTCAGAGGGCTGCAGTAAGAAGCAAAAAAATAATGCATATGGAGCTCTTGACTAGATCTGTTTAGTTAAACAGCACTTGGGCTTTCCTTAGTAAAAAAAGAGGAAGCAAAGATTGTATTCTTCTGACTGAGGTGGAACCCACAAATAAACCTGGCATGTGCTTGTCAAACTTAAAGCAGGTGAGGTATGTGGTGCACCAGTGCTGGGACATGGTGTCGTTTTATGGAGCCATAGAGACCTACTGTGTCTCTCATGAATGTTCTTTCCAGAACCTGCCAGAGCACTTCATCGCTGTGACTCCCAAAGGGATCCAGGTTGAACCTGCAATGAAGGAAAGAAGGAGCTGGATTTCCTGGGGATGAGAACACAAGGGAGTATTCTGAAGATGAGAATAGGGGGAAGAGACAGGACACCTGGGGAGGGCAGTGGGCTGCACACACAGGTGGCCTCTGGGAACAGAAAAGCAAGGCAAGGGCCTCTCGCCTGCAGCTCATAGGAGAGAAGAGGAGTTGAAGTGTGCAGTGCTCAGCCCAGCTATGATCAAGGGCACAGAGCACAGAGGCAGGTAAGCTCTCAGAAGACACCTTGGACTTCTTTACATCCATGTGTAGCAAAGGAGGTTTGACCTTATACAGATCCTTGGCAAAGAGACATAGGGAAGGCAAGCATACCAGCTGGGACTTTGTTCTCTGGGTTTTCAGAAGCCAGAGGCACATCTGTGGCTCCTGGCACCTTGAAGAGGGTGGAGCATATCACAGACAGGAGGAAAATTAATATTTCAAGACATAACTCAAACAATTAGCTGAGTACAGTGAACATAGTACTCCTACTTTGTCTGGGGTTCACTGGGAGGAAATGTTCCTCTCTCTGGAGCATCTGAGAAGCCATAGTCCTCAACCCAGCCTTTGGTTCCACATCAGATCTTTTTTTTCTGTCAGTCTTGGCACTTGAACTTTGGACCTGGGTGCTGTTCCTGAGCTCTTTAACTCAGGCTAGCTTGAGCTACAGTGCCACTTCCAGTTTTCTAGGGGTTAACTGGAGTTAAGAGTCTCATGAACTTTCGTGCCCAAGCTAGCTTTGAACAGTGATCCTCAGATCTCAGCCTCCTAAGTGGCTGGGATGACAGGTATGAGCCACTGGCACCTGGCTTCCCCATCAGATCTTGAGCCTGTAGAAGTTGCAACCCTTAAAGATTTGTAGATAATGGTGTATGTGAGAGAGAGAAAGACAAAGAGACCAGAGAGACAGAGAGAGACCCGAGAGTCAGAGGGAAGGAATCAGTTGAGGAGCTGAGTTTCTGTGTGGAACAGTGGCACATGGATTTTTTTTTTCTACTCAGGAAGCTGGGAATGTGGACAGGACACTGTTGTTGTTGTTTTTAAAACCGTACATTAGTTTTTCTTACTACCCCCTCCCTCCCTACTTCTAATGCCAGAATTATTGAGTCCCAGTTGATTGATTGGTACAGATCACTTTATTTGTTCCAGGTTTGTTTCATTGGCAATCTGTTTGTACTAACTGGAATATAAAAGTTGCAATTCTGCTCTTTTTGTATGTGCATGAATGCATACATTTCCCAAGAAATATCTACATTGTTAGGGGACCATTTATTCTACTGTGCACTCTAAAGTACTTTTAAGAGTGGCCATTATCAAGTTCATGCATGAAGTAGGGCTGTCCAAGACTACTTGGATATCTGCTTCCTGCCCATATGAAAGCATCTTGCCTATTAACAATGCAGTTTCTGAAATGCCAGTAAGGGTAAGGACCTGATCCTGGCTCCCCACAAAGCTGTATGCAAAAGCAGCTACCAGCAGTGTTCCTTAGGGCCTTGAAGCTCCTGTGAATGTGGCTTCCCTGACCTAGGCCTGCCCAGGCCTGCTACACTATGGGGACTCCACAAAGATCCTGATTGGCCTTGCTTCATGATTCACATAATAGGAAGGCACGATGATCAAAAAACAGCTACCTTACTGTACCTACAAACAGGATAGGGTCCTGGGGGATCATGGTCAACTTGCTTCGGAGCTCCTCCAGACCCACAGTGCAGATATCCACCTCATCAATGGAGATGGTGCCACTGGCTGGCTCCACCAGACGGAACAAGGCCATTCCCAGGGATGACTTTCCTGGGAACCACGAAAACAAGAACAACAAATCAAAACATCACTTTGTCTTCCCTCATAATCCAGGCAGCTAGTGAAAGGAACATTTAATACTGACACTGGCTGTGTGATGATGGTGCAGGCAGGGCACTGGGAGGCCCTAACACAGTTTACTTGCCTATCTCTGCAGGGCTCTTTAGCCCACAGCTTGTCCTCTAGGCATCATTTTGCCAGAATGACTCATGAATGAATTCAAATGCTAGTCTGTGTTTGCTTCCAACACCACTCATCCTGAAATCCTAATTTACAGTAAAGAAAATTGAGAATAACAGTCACACACACACACACACACACACACACACACACACACACACACACACACAGCTCTCTGGCATGGCTTAACTAACACACTCAGAGGAAATGCAAAGAAAATAACCTGAAAGGGCTGGGGATATGGCCTAGTGGCAGGAAGCCCTGGGTTCAATTCTCCAGCACCACATATACAGAAAATGGCCAGAAGTGGCGCTGTGGCTCAAGTGGCAGAGTGCTAGCCTTGAGCAAAAGGAAGCCAGGGACAGTGCTCAGGACGAGTCCAAGGCCTAGGACTGGCCAAAAAAAGAAAAGAACCTGAAAGAAACAAAAGCAGATCTCTCCTTACCAGAACCTGTTCTCCCAACGATCCCAACAGTCTGTCCACTCTGGATGCTCAAATTCAACCCATTGAGAACCAAGGGAGTGTTAGCTCTGTATCTCATGTGGTAGTCTTTGAACGTTATCTCTCCTCGGCTTGGCCAGTCTTTGGGACAGGACCCCTCTCTGAGGGGATGAGTACGTTCAGGAACACAGGTCTGAAAGGTAGAATAACAAATGCTGGAATAATAGCTACTTGGTTGTCCTTTAATATGATTGCTTTCTATTTATGTACTCATGTACTCACACAGGTCTCAAGATTTGGGTTCATGGTGGTCAACTAGACCAAAAATCCCTACAACCAAAAAACTCACATTTCAATGGAATGTCCAGTGATGAAAAAGGAAAAATGACAACATGGCCCATTAATAGGATATGGAATGTGGCTCATGTGGTGGACAGGACAAGTATAATCAAAGTACTTGAGAATTAAGGAAGACATCTATTGGTGATGTGACATAGGGACCAAGATGGCAACTGCTGAGAAGCTGCTGGTGACAGAGTGTTTGAGTCAGATCCTTCCAGACAGTGAAGAAAGCTAGTACAAAAGGGGGCTGAGGCCAAAATGAGCTTTGACAGTCTGAGGAATAGAAAGTCAAGTGGTAGAGGGCTGTGGATATAGCCTAGTGGCAAGAGTGCCTGCCTCGGATACACGAGGCCCTAGGTTCGATTCCCCAGCACCACATATACAGAAAACGGCCAGAAGCGGCGCTGTGGCTCAAGTGGCAGAGTGCTAGCCTTGAGCGGGAAGAAGCCAGGGACAGTGCTCAGGCCCTGAGTCCAAGGCCCAGGACTGGCCAAAAAAAAAAAAAGAAAGTCAAGTGGTAGAGCTTAGTTAACACAGAATGGTGACTGGATTCAACAAGGGACAGCCTACTGGGCAGGCAAGTGTCAGCAATGTGACCTAGAGTTGTGTGACAAATCCAGAGGCTTGATATCTGCAGATTCCAATACTATATTATTTCAATATCTAGTTGTCAAGGTACTAAATGTAGAAAGATGACAAGAATGCAAGATGTCAGTTCAATGGTAAATCAATGGGAAAGGCATCTTCAAGAAATTAAAAATCTTGCAGGAAGCTAGATGTCAGTGGCTAGTGCTTATAATGCTAGCTACTCAGGGGGATGAGATCAGTGGATCATGATTTGAAACCAATCCAGGAAGGAAAGTCCATGAGACTCTTATCTCCAATTAAAGACCAAAAAGCCAAAAGTGGAGTTGTGGTGGTTCAAGTGCTTTAGCCTTGAGCACAAAAGCTCAGGTACAGCCCCCAAGCCCTGAGTTTAAGCTCTAGGACTAGCACATACACAAGCAGAAATAAACAAATAAATAAAAATCTACCACCTGTAATTCTAGATACTCAGGAGACAGAGATCTGAGAATCATAATTTGAAGCCAACCATGAAAAAAAAAGTCCAGGAGACTCTTATCTTCGATTAATGAGTACAGCACAGGAAGTGATGGAAAAAAAAAAAAAAAGCAGCCCTGAGCAAAAAAAAGCCAAATGAGAGTGCTGTCCTAAATTCAAGCCCCAGTACCAGGATGAAAGGAAGGAAGGAAGGAAGGAAGGAAGGAAGGAAGGAAGGAAGGAAGGAAGGAAGGAAGGGAGGGAGGGAGGGAGGGAGGGAGGGAGGGAGGGAGGGAGGGAAGGGAGGGAGGGAGGGAAGGGTGGGGAGGGAGGGAGGGAGGGTGGGGAGGAAGGGAGGGAGGGAGGGGAGGAGGGAGGGAGGGTGGGGAGGAAGGGAGGGAGGGAGGGGAGGAAGGGAGGGAGGGAGGGGAGGAGGGAGGGAGGGAGGAAAGGAAGACAAGGAGGGAAGGAAGGAACCCAAAATCTAAGAGCAACCTGGCAACATTGTTACCTTCTGAATTCCTATTAACAGCTAGAAATAGAAGTCTCATGAGGCCCATCCAATAACTGACCAGCCCAAATATCAGGGCTATAACCTACTTCAATTAGCTGAGAAAGTAATTACACTCAGAGTGATTGTAACCATTAGAAGATTTAAAATTAAGAATCAAAATATTTAAGAGAAGCAATGCTATAACAGCAATAGTTTTAATGTGCAGAATCTGCCCACTTTGGTACTTCAAGTATTTATAATATTTTAGAATTTAGGCTTATGATTCTTTAAAACGTATAATTGAATAATTGATTCAAACATGATTTTAAGTTAAATGCTTACTGATTATATACTATGGTGGAATCATCAGGAGACCTTAAAGCTCACTATATTTATAAGTTTAATTTGTTAGATTTATATAAACTCAAGAAGTTTTGTTTGTTAAATGAGATCATTGAGGTACTTAAAAAGGAAATTGAATGTACTAAAATGTATAGTGCCATTTAAAATGTTTTAGTGTTTAATTAAGTAGGTAAGTGAGGCTAAACACTAGCCAAAGGCCCTTAGAAGTGATGGCTGGGTTTTGAAACAATAACAGCATTTCTAAGTTAAACAGAAACACTTTCAAGGAAAAGCTGCCTTGTTTTTATTTACCAATTTACAACTTTGATCAAATACTACTCTGTATAAAATAAAATAAGGCCCCAATTTATTTTATTTTATTTTATTTTTGCTACAGAAACCATAGGTAAGGGACTTTAAGTCTTTAGGAAAAAAAGAACTTCAAATTAACTTCAAGAATTTTAGATGAGGCTAGAGGCATGGCTTAAGAGTGTGTGTGTGTGTGTGTGTGTGTGTGTGTGTGTGTGCATGCTCGCACGCGTGCGCGCAAGCGTGGAGCTTGAAATTGGCTTTTTTTTTTTACTCTACCCCTTGAGCCAGAACTCCTCTTCTGGATTTTTGCTGATTAATTGGAGATGAGTCTCAACAGACTTTTCTGCCTGGGCTGGCTTCAAAGAGCAATCCTCAGATCTCAGTTTCCTGAGTAGGATTACAGGCAAGAGCCACAGGTGCCCAGCATAGCAGAGCACATTTCTAATAAGTGTAAAGCACTGAGTTCAAACTCTAGTATCTTGAGTGGCAAGCATAAGAATTTAAAATTATTACAAATATAGGTTTTAAGAGGAGGGATGGTCAGATTTTGTCATTTTTTAATTTATTCTTTTTTAAAGATCCCTTTCCAAGATTTTCATCTCTCATAAACTCATTTCTTACCAAAATATACTCCCTTAACTGTTCCACAGAGGTGAACTTGGCCTGCGTCTCCGTTCCTGTGCGCACACACACCTGGAGCAGTCCACTCAGCTGTGGGGAGTGGGGGACAGGCCAGGTTAGAGAGCGATCCTCCTGGCTCTGCTGCCCACCTGCCCCTGCTAGCCATCCCCACCAGGCACTTGAATGGAAGATGCTCCCATTGGGTTAAATATTTCCTTTGTATTTGGGAACAAAGGATACTTCCATGCTCCTTATCTCTTCAGCTGATGAGGATCAGCCTACCACCAAACTACTTAACCACCCCCTCTTTGTGCCCATGGCTGTCAAGTAGATTTTTCCTTTGAGACTCAACTACTGAGGATCATCTGGCTACTCCCTAGTTGGGTCCTACACCCCAACCACCTCCTGCTCTGCTTTCTTTACCTCACCCACAGCTGAGAAGTGACTCAAACCCCAACCATTACAAGAGACCACAAAGCCATAAGGCCACCTGTTTGATTAGACATGAGAAAAAATGAAGACTCAAATTGGGGGAGGCATCTTGTTAAGTGACCAATTTTAGGCTCAAATCTTCCAGAAGCCAGCCCCAAAGTTTGAGTGGCATTCAGACATGAGGGCAGGTTGGATAAAGTCCCTGCCCTGCAGTACGAGTATGTTCACACTGAAACCCGGTGCATGGGAGTGTTACCTCATTGGGAAAAAATTATCTTTGTGCATGACTTTAGGATCATGAGGTTATCTTGGATGACCTGCATGGGCTCTTGTTCAAGGATAGGTGCTTTAACAAAAAACACAGAGGGGACACCAGGTGTTCCTAGCTCAAGCCTGTCATGCCAGCTACTCAGAAGGGTGGGGTCTGGAGGATCTGAGGTGGGAATTTGAACCACAGCCTCTCCAAACTAACACAGGAGGCAACCCAGAAAGGACAGAAGACATGAGAGAAGAGAAGCGGCCAACTCAGGGTGAGCTCAGGAGAGTTTGTGTCAGGCAGCTGAGATTCTGTCTCTTTGGGGTGCTCTGGGAGGCCACTGGAGCAAATCCCAGAGTTTTCCATGCCAGGGCAACAGAGCCTCTGGAACCAGGACACTAGATATATAACATACAATACCAACACATAACCCAAACCCTCAGATGCTCAATGGCAACTCCTTGCATATATATGCATATGTAATTATGTATATAAGCCATATATGCATACAGATTATGTATATGTGAACAGTAAGCAAATAGTTTTTGCACAGTGCTTAGAGAATAACTACCAGAACAAAAGTCCATGTGCTCAATACAGAAGCAATAGATTTTCCTGTTTTAACAAGCCACAGTTGATTGAATCCAGTCACTCCCTCCTCGAGTGTTGCTAGGGCTGTTCCTGGGTGTAAGAGCCCCTCCCCCACACCTCCAGCCAGTCTTGGTCATGGAATGACCTTGAGGGCCAACTGGCCTATGCTGGAAGGGGGGAGGGATGCCCAGCATCATCCTCTATGGACTAAAGAGAGTACTGTCTTGCTCACTATATTCTTCCTGGGCCGCGGGGGGGGGGGGGGGGGTGTTCACCAGGTACTGGGTGGTTTTGTTTTGGTCTGGTTTTGTGCCAGGATTGGGGCTTGAAATAAGGGCTTTTTGCTCGCACTTGCCTGGCACGCTACCATTTGAGCCACACCTCTACTTCTAGCCTTTTGCTGGTTAACTGGAGATAACTACCTCACAGACTTTTCTTCCGAGGCTGGCTTCAAACTGTGGTCCTTAGATCTCAGTCTCCAGAGTTGCTACAATTACAGGCATGAGCCACTGGTGCCCAGTTTGAATGCTGTTTTGCTGAGGTTGAACCCATAGAGTTGTAAGGGTTCTATTCTAATGGACTGGCAGGATGACACAAGGAAACTTCAGGCATGCTCAGACAGGACACTAGGGGAGTGTGGCTAAGGTGCGTCTTGAAGGGAGTGGTTGGGAAGACAGTGTGAGCTGAGGCTTTTGTGAATATTCTTTCTTCTACCATGCAGGCAAACTCCACCTAAGAAAGCAGCAAGTAGCTCCCCACACAGGAGGCCATGGGTTCTTGTGGTGGGTGAAGTGGGTCATGGAGCAGCTCACAGCTGACAACAGTGTGCTCCTCTCAGCAGGCCTCCCTCTCCACCTCCACCTTAACATTGGCCCGCAGCTTCCCACTGCCCTTACAGCAATGGCATTTGGCAATATCTATAGACATCTTCAGAGATGACAATATAGGTTATCTCATGGATACAGGCCAGGGAGACTGCTAACCATCCTAATATACCCAGGACAGCTTATTTAAAAAGGACTATGCAGCCCTAATATGCCTTTAAACAGGCAGTATCCTGCCCCTGACTTAGACTCCATGCATTCTATCCCCAGCCACAAGAAACATGGATTTCTCAGACCTTTAACTACTCCAAGCTCAGATTTACCCCAAACCCCTGCTTGTCCCCTCTGTATCAAGAACCTTTTCTCCCAACTGGGAGCCAGGGGCTCATACCTATAATCCTAGCTAATCAGCATCTTGAGATCGGAGAACTATGATTCAAAGTCCAGACAGGAGAGTCCATGAATACTCAACTCTAATTAACTACCAAAAAGCTGGAAGTAGAGTTGTGGCTCAAGTGGTAGAGTGCTGGCCTTCATTGAAAGAGCTAATGGAGAGTGCCCAGACCCTGAGTTCAAGACCCAGTATCATCAAAATAATAATAATTATTTACCCTTTCTTCCTTGGAGGGATGATTCTTTATCATTTGGGGGGGTCTCAGCCTGGAATTCCCCTCCCTGCAGAGGCCTCTTCTGATTGTTGGATGCAATACTGCTTCTCCCAGCCCCCATGAATCACACCCCCACTTTAGTGTCTTCATGTAACTTAAAAGCTTCTGAAAGCTTTCCACAAGGCATGTCAGAGAGTTCTCTGCAGAGCCCCCTCTGCAGAGCCAGCACAGCTCCTGTTTCAGCCTGCTGCTTAGCAGCCTCTGGTGACTGAGAACATGAGCCTGGAACTAGAATTGGATATCTTTGTGTTCTGGTTTGTTTTCTGTGTCATTCCTAGGGCTTAAATTCAGGGTTTGGGTGATGTTCTTTAGTGTATTTGCTCAAGGCTGGTCCTCTATCTCTTGAGCCACACCTCCACTTTTGGCTTTCTGCTGGTTAATTGGAGATAAGAATCTCACAGCCTTTCCTGCCTGGGCTAGCTTCAAACCTCAATCCTCATATCTCAGCTTCCTGAGAAGTTAGGATTACAGGCATGAGCTGCCAGCATCCAGTACCTACATGTTCTATTCGATAAGTGAGTAACCGCTCCAACAGGTCCAGGGTATATACATCCAGGCCCAGAATCTGCATATGGGTGGGCTCAGCACTGGCCCCAGCAAGTACTTATTCTACACTAAAGTGATGGTGCTCTGTACTCAGTTTCTGTCCTGTGGTGCTAAGTGCCTGATTCTTACCCAAATAGTCTCAAATGATGCACTATCATTTGATTCTGTGTTTTCCAAATGGGGCTAATGTCAAAAAAGTCACAAAGCCAGCTGGAAAATAAATGCTCCCTCAGGCCTCATGAGTGTAAAACCCTGCTTCGACTTGACAGGAGTGCTGGACAGCAATCTCATGGAAAGCTGACATTATCTATAGTGGGAAAGCATGACTGTCATTGGGGAAAGCTGTTTTTCTTGGACCAATTAAGGGAAACCATTCAAAGTCATCTGGTATTTTACTAGACAACAAATGGTGACATTAATCCATGAGGAAAACCAGCCACCCAAAGAAGATTCCTTTTTCTTACCTCAGATAGAGTACTGAAAATGTGTTTTTTTTCCTCCTTCTGACAAAAGTATCATTTAAAAAATAACAGAAGATTTCAGAAAGAATTGATCTTTGACAATCAAGGGTGTCAGGAAGAGTTATGACCAGATGGAAGAGTTATGGAATTCTGGGAGATGGTGAGGTTGACAGACTTTGATAAATTGAAGCAGGAAATGCTACAGGAGTTCAGATGGACTTCAGCTTTGCAGAGCCTGGAGAAAATCTAGGAGCAGGAGAGGGGTCCATAAAGAGGCTGGGCAATCCATAGTCAGTCTATAGACAACTACTCCTAGTGGGCAAGTTTATTCCATCCCTTTCTGTCTCTCAACCAGAAATAAACACTTTTTCCCTAGGCACAGGAGTGAATACGTACATATGTACGTACACACACATACACATTTTCTTAAGAAATGGAGTTAAAGTAAAAGTGCTGAACTTTTTTCCTCTTTGTTTTTCTTTGTGTCTTTTGGTGTTTCTTTCTTCTCATTGGGAAACATTTATTCCTATAATTTGCCTGTTTCTAATTGATGGTTTTTGTTGTGGAGATTTTTAATTTCCTTCTATATTCTGGATACCCATGATTTGTCTGATTACAGATATTTTTCTCACTCTGTAAATTGTGGATTTACTCTATTATTTTCTTTGCTGTATAAGAATGTTTTTAGTTTCATATAATTGCATTTGTCTTTTTGCTTTCGTTACCTATGCACTGGTATCTTCTCAAAAAATCATTTGCCTATATCAAAAAAAGAAAGAAAGAAAGAAAGAAACTAAGTTAACTACCTGGGAACAAGTAGATCTCCAAGCACAATATCCTAAACAAAAATTCCTTTTAATTCCAGCATTACTATGCCAGTTTGTTTATTGCTTTCCCCAAAGTGAAGCCAGTCTGTAAAGAGACCCCAGTGCTCATCTCACTTATGGCTTGAAAAGTCTCTTATCTGGGCAGACAAGGCAAGGCATATCCAAAAGCAGATGAAACCCAGAAAATCCAAACCAGCCTTCCCTTCCTACAAGCAGAGGAAGTGTCTGACAAGCAACTCCAGTGACACAGTAAGAACTAGATACACAGAAAGAAAGGGCAACCTGGATACAACAAATGTAACAAGAAGGCCCTGGAGGATTTAGGGCAGACAACTTGCATTAATACCTTCAGAGAACTTTTTAAAAACTATTTTACCTATTAAAAGTGATTCACAGGAGGGTGGGGGGCATGAGGGACAAGGTAACAAACAGTACAAGAAATGTATCCAATGCCTAACGTATGAAACTGTAACCTCTCTGTACATCAGTTTGATAATAAAAATTTGAAAAAAAAATAAATAAAAGTGATTCACACTCAAGAGGCTGAGGTCTGAGGACTGTGGTTGGAAGCCAGCTTAAGCAAGGAAGTCCATGAGACTCTCATATCCAATAAATTATTCAGAAAACACTGGAAGTAGTGCTGTGGTTCAAGTGGGAGAGCACTAGCCTTGAGCACAAAAAAGGTCAAGTATAGCATCCAGGCCCTAAATTCAAGCCCCAGAACTAGGATGTGTGTGTGTGCGTGTGTGTGTGTGTGTGTGTGTGTGTGTGTGTGTGTGTGTGTGTGTTTCGTACCCTGTGGTTGTTGACATTTTTATATTACAGATGGAGGGCATTTTTGTCCATTCTGCTTTATTCTCTTGAACAGAAATAATTTTCTATTTGCCTTATTTGACTTTTTAAAGTTTTACTTTACTGGCTTCCAATCAAATGTTTTACCATTAAGAAGTAGAAGCAATACTTTCAGGTCACATTTATTTACTAGTCTTATGAGACTATACTGATCACTGCTTTCTGAAGCATTCTCTACCTTAGCAATACAAGAGGTTAATATGTAAGGATTAAGATGTCAGTATATTCCTTTTCCTTTGGTATAATTTTTCAACATGTTTAATATTTAATGACTGTTATAATTCATTGAATTAACTAGTAAATTGTTCTTTTGAAAAACATTTGGAAATGTTAACTGATGTAACATGAAAGTGATTTTTTGCCTGTGGTTCATTCCTGTGATCATAACTGCTCAATTGGCTGAGATCTGAGAATCACTGTTCAAAGTTAGACTGGACAGGAAAGTCCATTAAAAGCTCATCTCCAGTTAACTACCCAAAAGCCAGAAATGGACCTGTGGTTCAAGGGGTAGAGCCCTAACTTTGAGCAAAAAAACTGAGGGACAGAGCCCAAGCGTTGAGGTTGAGTTTACCCCAGAACATTCTCTCTCTCTCTCTTTCTCTCTCTCTCTCTCAATCTCTCTCTCCACACATACTTTCTCTCTCTCTCTCTCTCTCTCTCTCTCTCTCTCTCTCTCTCTCTCTCTCTCTCTCTTGGCACTGTTAGCTCATGGTTGTAATCCTACTCAATAGACTCAGATCTTAGCATCAAGGTTCAAAGCCAGCCCAGGCAGGAAAATCCACTAGGCTCTTATCTCCAATTAAACACCAAAATCCAGAAGTGGAGCTGTGGCTCAAAGCAGTGGAGCACCAGTCTTGAGCAAAATAGCTAAGGGACAGTGCCCAGGCCCTGAGTTCAAACCCCAGTACTGGCACAAAAACAAAACAAAACAAAAAGATGGAGGAGTATGAGCTTATGGAAATTAAATATGTGACTATATGATTGCCAAACTTAAAATTCAAGAGTGGCTAGAGACAGAGCTAAGAAAAACTCTCAGAATAAAGACAAAAGATAAGAAAATAGAAACTGAGATAAAAGAAACATTGAACACTGATACAACAAACTCCATATGCAAGAAAAAAGCGGGGGTGGGGGGCTGACTTTCATACAAAGGAATCATCCAGCAGGCTACATTAAAAAGAGCCACACTCAGACAGCTTGTCCAGTAATTTCAGAGTTCCAAGGATAAGAATAATATTTGTAAATTTTCCAAAGAGGTGAAGGGTATATCGCAGGACAAGATTCACCCAGCTCTAGGTTCAAATCACAGAAGGGTAAGCTTGGACAAATCTTCCTGTGACAGTTTTCACATGTGCAAAATGGAACTTCGGGCAGCGTCACAAGGTTGTTGCTGGTGAGTAAATGGATCCATTTAGATAAAGAGCAGAACCTGGGGCACAGTAAATGTCAACCCCTTATTGTATTATTCAAAAACCAAAAGCAAGCCAGGTGCATGCCACTGTCTCAGACTCATAACACTAGCCACTCAAGAGGCTGAGGTCAGAGAAGAGTGATTCTAAGCCAGCCTAGGCATAAAAGTGCGCTAGGCTGCATCTGCGAAGTGTGACTCAAGTGTAGAGTGACAACCATGACCAGGAACACTAAACGTTCACCAGGCCCCCAAGTTCAAACTACAAAACCAGAATTTTTTTTAAAAAGAGTGAAGCTTACGCTGTTTGGTTCAGTGACTATGATCAGGAGTGTTTCCTCCCTGCATAAGCCTCAGAGATTATTGGCCACTACACAGAAGGACAAAGCCAAGAGCCATGATTTATGCCTGTAACCCACAACTACTGAAAATCTTAATTCCCATTCTTATTTAAACACTTTGAACTGCACTGTTGTGCTGTTCTGTTGACCCTCCCTGATATAGATATGCCAGCATTTTTTCAGAGCAAGCCAACCTTGTGCCAGGTATTACCTGTATGATGTAAGATAACGACAAGCCTTTAGATGAAGCACTGATAGAGGAGAAACTCAGAGTCACCAACAAGGACACAATGAAGGTGACGATGTTCATGAGCACATCCATCCTCAGAGCAAACCACCTGAGAGCACAGTTGAAGTAGAGGAGGTGGCTGGAATTTTCATCATTCAGCATCTTAAACCTAAATGGGGAAATACCAGACATAACAAGAGGTCATGTAGAGTAGGGCTTCATAGACTTAGAGTTAGAGCAACTAGGGAAGTTAAGGGAAGCATTCATTTGGAGAATGCCCTCTGAATGGTAACTCTTAGGAAAGTATGTATCCTGCTTCTATATGACAATTTATTTGTACAGATTTTGAGAAGTCCTATGTGGCATTTGAGAGCTAAGTGGGCTCTTTCTCTCTCTCCGTCAACTGGCAACAAAGATTCCACAGCCTCTCTCCAGAGGCCTATGGAATCTTCAACTGGCCCCTTGATCAGTAAATAGAGTAGAGGTGACTGAGAACATGGCTCAAGTGGTAGAAGGCCTGCCTAGCAAATTCAAAGCCCCGAGTTCAATCCCCAATGCTACAAAAGGTAAGGAAACTGTTTCTACAGAAGATTTTTAAGGGTGGATCTGGGTACTGGCTCATGCCTGTAATCTTAGCTACTCAGGACCTTACATCAAAGGATCTCAGTTCAAGCCAGTCTGGGCAAGAAAGTCCATGAGACTCTTAACTCCAATGAATCACCAAAATGCCAGAAGATTAGCTCCAGTGGTAGAATGCCATCCTTGAGGAAAAACAAGCTCAGAGACAGCACTTGGCCCTTGCGTTCAAGCCCCAGGACTAACAGAAAAAACAAACAAACAAACAGGAAAGTGGGTTGTGGAGGATGAGGTCACCTTTGGTGAGCATTAATATTTATGACAGCAGAAAAGAAAGTGAGTCTACCTGTTCCCACACTCCTCCTCAGAGAAGCAAGGTTCAAGGTTATTGCTTAGAATGCTGAGTCTTTCAAAGGAGAAAAGGCTAATGTCTGCTGCCCTGCCACAAATCCCCTGACTTCAGGAAGCGGGCTGCTGAAGGAGAAAGAACACAGGGCAGGGTGACAGGTGGCACATCCAGAGAACAGGGCAAGACCCACTCCTAGAGGGTCTCCTTCCTGAGGGATCCTCCTGCCAGTTCCCAATGTGGAGACCTGGGAGCACATCTGGGCTGTAGCAAGGTTGGAAGTCTTCTCCTCTGAAGCAAAGAGGCCTCTACTCTGGGGAACACAGTAGGGAACTACAGGCAGAGATGCCTGGAAAAACCAGAAAAATCTGGCAAAACCCAAAAGCAAAACCTAGCAGAGCTGCTTGGTATCAAGTCCTGTTAGGGCCTCCACCCTGCCCACTCCACATCTGTGCAGTGAGCTGGGTGACCAGGAAGGAGCAACAGAAAGGAGAGAGCAGCCCAGAAGTGGGCAGTCACCTAATAAAGGGTCTTTCTCCTCTCAAAGGCTCCTAAACCAGCTTCAGAGATAAAGGAAGTTTAAAATAAAAGATTGGCAGGTACTTCCTGATGGTATGCCAGGCTTCTGGGAGGAAAGAGAGCTGTGACTTGAATTTACCCAAGACTCAAATGTTAACTAAACTGAATGAACCACAAGAGACATCTGTTTCCAATAGCTACTGAGAACGCCAGCCTAATGTGAAAAGCATCATGAGAACACTTGGGAGGACTGTCAGGAAGAAAATGAAAGCCTAAGTGCAACCCCTAAAGAGCCACAGTTCCCCCACTACCCAGCCACGAGTGTCCTCCAGCTTGGCTGCTCCAGCTGGCCTCTGAGCCTCCAGGGAATCTGCTGGAAGTGCCTCGAAACAGCTATCTTGGGCTCTGCCACGCCTCCTCCTTGCTACTCGGACTTCTTTTTCCCACTTAGTCAAAATATTCTTCCAAGTATTAAAGCACCTTGGGATTGCTGTTTGGTGCCAAATGCAATACATGCCATGAGACCCTAAAGTCACACAGGATTCAACTTCTTCTAGTATTCACTTAGACACCTTGGAAGAGAAGCTTCAGGAAGACAAGGCTTGGATCTGTTTGTTTTCACTCAAAATCAGGACATGGAGGCTGGGTGCCAGTGGCTCATACCTGTAATCCTAGCTACTCAGGAAGCTGAGATCTGAGGATTGCAGTTCAAAGCCAGCCCAGGAAGAAAAGTCAGTGAGACTCTTACTCTGATTAACCATAAGAAAACCAGAAGTAGAGCTGTGGCTCAAGTGGTAGAGCTCTAGCCTTGAGCTGAAGAGCTCAAGGCCCAGGCCAAGTTCCAGCCCCATGACTGACCAAAAAAAGAAAATAAAAATCAGGGCATCGGAAGCATCCTGGCATGGCACAGGGCCCTTGGGAGTCTTCATACATAGCATCAAGAGTCAAGCTCTATAAGGTCCTGGATGCCTGCTCAATCAATGGTGGTGCCTGTACAAGCCAGCAAGCAATGACCACAAAGCCCAAGGGAGGAGATGTGGGAGGAGACCTATGCTATGAAACCCACCCTCCAGAGGATCTACTCTCCTTTTGTGGCTTTCTTGTCACTTTCTTACTTGCTGTCTGCTAAAACAATAAACAAACAAACAAAACCAACACTTTGACATCGGGTCAGATTGGTAACAGGACTAGCTGTTGATCCAAAGACAAGTGTGAGGGCAAGTCTACCTTGAGATGCTGGCTGGCAAAGTAGGAAGTTGGTGAGAAAGAATTAAAACAAATACTGATGTGTATGTTAGCGCTCTCTCTCTCTCCCACCCTCTCTCTCTCTTTCCTTCTTTCCTTCGTTCTTTCTTTCCTTCTTTCCCTTCCTTTCTTTCTTCCTTCCTTCCTTTTTCTTTCTTTGAGACAGAGTTTACTATGTAGCCCCCGCATTGGCCTCAAACTCATTATTCTTCTGCCTCAGCCTCCACAATACTAAGATTACAAGTATGCGCCACCACTCCCAGTGTAGGCTACTGTGTGTGTGTGTGTGTGTGTGTGTGTGTGTGTGTGTGTGTGTGTGTGTGTGTGTGTGTGTGTGTGCTGGTTCTAGGACTTGAACTCAGGGTTTGGGCACTGTTTCTGAGCTTTTTTACTAGGCTAGCACTTTGCCACTTAAGCCACAGCTCCACTTCCAGATTTTTGGTAAGTATATGACGATAAGAGTCTCATGGACTTTCTTGCCCACACTGGCTTTGAACTGTGATCCTCAGATCTCAGACTCCTGAAAAGCTAGGATTACAGACATGAGCCACCAATGCCTGGCTATATTAGCTTTTTTATTTTTATTTATTTTTTGTGGTGTCAGTCCTGGGGCTTGAAATCAGAGACTGGGTGCTGTCCCTGAGCATTCCCCCCCACCAAGGGTAGTGCTCTACCATTTGAGGCACAGCTCCCCATCTAGCTTTTTCAGTAGCTAATTGACAATAAGAGTACCATGGACTTTACTGATTGTGTAGGCTTCAAACAAAGATCCTCAGATCTCAGCCTCCTTCATAGCTAGCTTTGCAGATATGAGCCACTGGATTAGCTTTTTTTTTTTCTTTGCTGGTCCTGGGGCTTGAACTCTGGGCCTGGGCACTATCCCTGAGCTTTTGTGCTCAAAGCTAGCATTCTACCACTTGAACCACAGCTCTACTTTCAGCTTTTTGTGGTTAATTGGAGATAAGAGTCACACAGACTGATTTCTGCCCCAGCTCCCTTCAAACCATAATCCTCAGATCTCAGCCTCGTGAGTAGATAGGTTAACAGGTGTAAGCCACAGGTGTCCAGCTGGATTAGCTTTTTAAGTAAGGAAGAAACAGAAAAGAGGGGCTGGGAATATGGCCTAGTGGCAAGAGTGCTTGCCTCATATACATGAAACCCTGGGTTCAATTCCCCAACACCACATATATAGAAAACGGCCAGAAGTGACACTGTGGCTCAAGTGGCAGGGTGCTAGCCTTGGGCAAAAAGAAGCCAGAGACAGTGCTCAGGCCCTGAGTCCAAGGCCTAGGACTGGCAGAAAAAAAAAAAGAAAAAGAAACAAAAAAGAAAGAACACAAAAGGCAGAATGATAGTGTGAGCACAATTGATCAGAACATACTGTAAACATGTGTAGAAATGTAATGATGAAACCCTCCTCTGTATAACTAATGCAAGCTCATTTAAAAAGTAGAACAGCACTGCTCTATTTATCAGGTGGCTGGTCCTATAATCCTAGCTATTCAAGAGGCTGAGATCTTAAAATTGCGGTCCTTAGACAGTCTGGGCAGCAAAAACCATGAGACTCATCTTTAGTTAACCAGCAAAAAACTGGACATGGAACTATAGCTCAGGTGGTAGAGTGCCAACCTTGAGTGGGGAAAAAGCCAAGCAAAAGCATAAGGTCCAGGGTTCAAGCCCCAGTACCATCACAACAAAAATAAAATGAAATGAAATGCAAGTAGATGTGGCAGAGACTTGCCATAGGTGCATCGAGCTCCATTTTCATTCTCTCCTTTAGACAAAGCTGGACTACATTATTCTCCAGTGTTCATGTAGTTGGGTGAGTTTATGTTTCTAAAGTCTGGCCAGTGAGCATACAGAAATGATGTGTGTCTTTTCACGGCTGGAGTTGAGCCATGAGTATGAATTTCCCAAGGAGTTCATTATATTTCTTTCTCCACCTCTCTCTCATTATCCTTTGGGATGGAAAAGCCCCAAATGGAATGAGACTGCCTGAATTTGGAGAGTTCTCTTTCCTTGCTCCAGAGACCCTCATCAGACTGTAACTGGATTGTAAACACAAATTGTAACACAGTTTTTGTGTTAAGATCCCTGGATGTACAAGAAGAAGACATCAACAGAAAGTTGGCAGTGAACAGCCCCATTACATTGTTAGTGGGAATGTAAACTCATGTCGCTTACTAGTGTAAACTACTGTTTTCTAGTATAAACATTATGGAAGCAAGTTTGGACATTCCTCAAAAAGCTAAACATAGAAGTACAGCAATAAACATAGAAGTCCAGCAATAATACTCTTGAGCATTTTTCCAGAATATTACAAGTCATGATACGGTAAGGACATTCATTATAACTACACTATTTACCATAGCCAAGTTGTTTTAAAAAGTGCCCTACTGGATCCATTTTTTTAATGTAGAATTTTTCAATGTAATTTTACTCATCAGAAAAAACTACATCATTTCCAGGGAAATTATGTAAAAAATTATTTTAAAAGAAGCAAATCAGGGGCTGGGAATATGGCCTAGTGGTAAAGTGCTTGCCTCATATACATGAAGCCCCAGTTTGATTCCTCAGCACCATATATATAGAAAAAGCCAGAAGTGGCACTATGGCTCAAGTGGTAGAGTGCTAGCCTTGAGCAAAAAGAAGCCAGGGACAGTGCTCAGGCCCTGAGTTCAAGCCCCAGGACTGGCAAAAATAAAAAAATAAAAAATAAATAATCTTCACCAGGAAACTCAAAAGAGAGTTGTCGATAGGAGGGGAAAATAAATAAAGAGGGGAGAAGAATGCAGTCATAAAATTCAATGCATATTCTACAAAATTAAGAAAATTGAAGGAAGAGATGATGGGGAAAATGATTAAAGTAAAATGATATTGATTGAGATTCATCTTATTCATATACTACTTTGTTGAATGGCAACTCCTTTGTACAATTAAAGATGAAAGTAAAATTAAAATAACAAGTAAATATTTTCAAAAATAAAAAATATTATAAATCCTTAAAAAAAAGAAAGTCTTATGAACCAGAAAACAGGAAAAGTTGGAAAGAAACATAGGTTGAACATGACTTATCTGATTGCTTGAGACCACAAATGTTTCAGATTTTATATATTTTCAGACTGTCGAAGTTTTACATATGTAGAATGAGACATTTGAGAATGAGGTCCATGTCTAAACACAAAGTTCTATAATGTCTCATCTATGCCATATCCACACATGCTGTAGATGATTTTTATACAGTATATTATTATTTGTTCATGTGTTTAGACTCCCATCATATGAGATCATGTGTAGTTGTCCACTTAGGCGTCATGTAAAAAAGTTTTAGATTTTTGAGTCATTCAGATTTCAGATTATGTGTGTGTGTGTGTACATGTATGCATGTGTGCATATATGCACACTCACCCACTCCAGTACTGAGCTTGAACTAAGGGCCTAGGCATTGTCCTTTAGTTTTTTTCACTTTTAAAGATCAGTGTTCTACCACTTGAGCCCAAGCTCCACTTCTGGCTTTTTAGTATTAATTGGAGATAAAGAGTCTCAGAAACCTGCCTGCTCTAGCTGGCTTCGAAACTCAATCCTCAGATCTGTCTCTCAAGTAACTAGGATTACAGGTATGAGCTACCAGCTCCCAGTAAGATTCCAGATTATTGATTTAGGAATTCAACATGTGTATGAAAACATGAACAGTGTTAAGAGTTGAGGCCTGAGTAAGTATTTTTCTTCATTCTGTATTCTCTCCTATTTTTCTGAATTGAGCACAATTTTCTCTTTTGTAGTGAAAAACAGAACATATTAAGTCACTGATGCAATCACTGAGTGAGCACTCTCTACTATTTTGCATCCCCGAAGGCTCTAGATACTGGGAATAGAGCCAAGTGTCTTAGCATGCTGTACCCAGTCCTGCTAGTCCTTAGCTTGTGGTCTACCCCAGCAGCCCAAACTCTCTACTCAGAGCCAGAGAAGCCAAGACCTCCCACTCAGGGCCATCATGAGTCAGGGAGAGCCTGGAGCAGAGACCAGCCTGGGACTCACTTGTTGATGCAGTCCTCCGTTTTGTTGTAGGCATGAATGACCCCAAGGCCCTGCATGGAAGAGGTGATGTGGGAGAACCAGGGTGACCGGCTGATGTTCTCCACCTGCTTCAGCTCCTGGACTCCTCGGTGGAAAATCCTGCAAGGGACACAGAGGGTTAAGAGGACTAGAGTAAGATATCAGCAAATTCACCCTCCACACAGAGCTCTGACCACTCCCCCATAGGTAACTCCAAGATGGTGTCATCTAAGGGGGAGTGTATGGCTGTGTCACTCCTCCTCAGGATGGATTGCCCATCTTATGGTTGAGAAGTAGACACAGGTAATCTGCTCTCAGACTCCGTCCGGTGTTGCTTATAACAGAAATGCTGTAGCATTTGTAGTCTTTGAAGATCAGTAACTCTTGTACAAAGCAGCTCCTGAGTATGTGTTAATACTTTTTGCTGCCCAACCATGGAAAGAGAGACTTATACTAATCAAAAGGGAATCCTGTTTGTCAACTTGTAGCCTTCTAAAGATCATTCCTTCCTTCTTTTCTTTTCTTCCTTACTTCTTTCCTTCTTTTCCTTCCTTCCTTCTTCCTTCTTTGCTTTTTCCTTCCCTCCAGTCCTTCCTTCCTTCTTTTCTTCCTTCTTTCCTTCCTTCTTTCCTTCTTTCCTTCCTTCCTTCTTTCCCTCCTTCCTTCTTTCCCTCTTTCCTTCCCTTTCTGCTTGAACTCAGGACCTGGGTTCTATCCCTCTCAAAATCATCACTTTACTACTTGAGCCACAGCTCCACTTCTGCTTTTTCGTGATTAATTTGAGATAAGAGGTTTTGAACAGATTCTCAGATCGCAGCCTCCTGATTGGTGGCATGAGCCACCAATGCCAGCAAGGCCTTTATTTTCAAAGGTAATTTTGAGCAAATATCATATTAGCCCCAGGATCTGACTTTAAAACCAACCCCTCAGCCTTGCATCAGTGGATCACACCTATAATCCTAGCTACTCAGAAAACTGAAATCTGATTATTGCAGTTCAAAGCCAGACAGGCAGGAAAGTCTGAGACTCTTATCTCTAATTAGCCACAAAAAAAAAGCCAGAAGTGGAGCTGTGGCTCAAGTGGTAAAGTGCTAGCCTTGAGCAAAAGAAAACAAAAAAAGTTCAGAGACATCACCTAGACCCTGAGTTGAAGCCCCAGGACTGGCATAAAAACATAACAAAATTCCCCCAAGATGGGCTCCTCCCATGTGGAAGCCCCAGGATCCCTGATAAGCATGAGTCCAGTGGTCTCAACAGGCACATTAGCTACCAGAAGACAATCTAATGTCACTTCCAGATTCTAGGCTAAAACTAACCCAAAAGAGTGAGGGAAGACAGAGAGAGACCTTATTATCTCAGAGCTTAAGTATATTAGTTGGAAAGATTTGGATAATTCAGTTACAGCCAAATCTGGCTTTTCCTATCTTTATAGGAAAAAGCCAGTGTGCAGGGCAGAAAAATAAAAGCTTTCACTAAATCAATGAACAGCGTTAAAAAAAAAAAAACCAGATTCAAACAAATGCCTGACACACTGTAATCCTCCATGTGCCTTCTCTTTGTAAAGGTCTTTCAGAAATTATTTTTCTTGTTAGTTACAATAAAGTTGGGTTTGAAAACTGAAGCCAAATGTCCTTCCTCAAAGTCACCCAAGTACTGCCATGAGAACCCAGCTCTCCTGACTCCCAAGCTAGGCACTGTTCCCATGGCTACATCGGATGCCTTACTGGTACCAAACCCAGCTCTCCAACCCCTCTGCATCCCTACCATATTGCCATCATCAACGGGCTCCATTCTCCTATTTAAATCATCCTCTCATACCATCTGTATCTCTCTGTACCTTGGTTCCCACCTTGAGACCTGGAGACATCCCCAGCTCCTCCCATTGCCCCAGCTGCCAAACGCCCACCAATTATGACTCCACCTTGTAGATGGCCAGGAACCTATCACTCTCTTCTGTTCCCACTGCTGCTACCTATATCTGGTCCTGTCAGCTCTCACCTAGCTCTTGAGTTTCCATAACATGGTATTCAAGTTTTCAAAAAATGGATCATCTAGTCCTGTTTGATCCCCTCACCATACCCTCTGAAACAGTGAGGCTTATATCTTAGTGATGACAAATTAGGATCTGCAGTCATTATCTTATTGTCCCAATGCCCTCCAGCAAGCTGGGTGGCAGAGCTGGAGCTCTGATTTGTAACCCTTTGCCTTTACCTAAAGCCCCCATGCTACCTGCTGAGAACTCTCACTTCCTGCCATGTATGAAGGGGATGTAAGAGTTGGGTAACCTGGGAAGCAGGAAACCCTCCTACTTCCTCCAGAGGGGAGTGAACTGCCTTTGCAAGACCCCCTCAATCAAGCAGGCTTTCTCTAGCTTCATCAACTAAATGTCATGTAGAATGGAAGCTCCTCCTTCTTCAACAGGACAAGAATAGCAGAACTCAATGATTAAGACTATTAAGACTATATCAGCACTTCACTTTGACAATAAAGAAGAAAAAATAAAAGACTATATCAGTGAAGCCAATTGCAGTTGGAAGTCAACCTGGGCAGGAAAGTTTGTGAGGCTCTCCTCTCCAGTTAACTACCAAAAAGCCAAAGTGGAGCTGTAGTTCAAATGGTAGAGCACTCACTTTGAGCAAAAAGCTCAGAGACAGAGCTGAGGTCAAGTTCAGGGACAAGCTCTGAGTTTAAGCTCCAGTGCAAAAGAAAAGAAAAAACAACCAGCAGAAAGTCAGCAACCTCTGTTACTAGTTCTGTGGCCTGAGGCCAGTGATTTCACCTCTCAATAATATCCATCTCTCAGGGTTTCTCTGGGGCAAAAATGCAGGTTATTCTTAGCATAGTGCCTAGAATTTAGTATGTACAAAAAAATCAATAGGCTCTACAGCAAAAGTGTTCAGTATCACCTGATTCCTGCCCATTATACATATTAACTGTGCACATGTAAGTGTGCACACACATGAATGTGCCTGCATGTATATGTGGTTAATTTCTCCTTTTAGAACAGTGTACAGGATTACCGTAAGAGAAGGGAGAAGACTATAGCAAGGATAACCAGGACCAAAAGGACAACAGGAAACACAGCAGCCAATATCACCAGAATAAACACCACCATAAAAAACTGCTGCAGAAAGTTCTCCGCGTGAAACGGCAGCCTGACATCCAGCTCGTCCATATCTTTGGAAAAGCGGTTCATTAGCCTGCCAGTAGGTGTGGTGTCAAAGAAGCTCATTGGGCTCTTTAAGATCTGTGGATGAAAGCAAAGAGTCAAATGGAGGCCAGCTATGTGTTTAGTAAGCCTCAACAGTCTTGCCTATGTTTTCAAGAATATAACATAGCCCAGTGCACCAGGCAATCTAAAGAGACAGGATAGCCAAGTACTGGTGGTTCATGCCTGTAATCCTAGCTACTCTGGAAACTGAGACATAAAGGGTATGGTTTGAAACCAGTCCAGGTAGGAGAAAGTCCATGAGACTTTTATGCCCAATTAATCACCAAAAAGTCAGAATTGGAGCTGAGGCTCAAGTGGTAGAACACCACCTTTGAGTGAAAAACATAAGGGACAGCACCCTGGCCCTCAATTAAAACCCCAGTACTGGCAGAAAGAAAAGAAGAAAAGAAAAAAAAGGGAGAGGGAGGAAGGGAGCAAGGGAAGGGAAGGGAAGGAATTGAGCCTGGAGTCTCCTCAACTCTTGTAGGCTCATGGGGGAGATTGTCTCTGAAGGGGATTTCCTGCAGGTCAGGCTTCCTTTCCAGATCTAGGAGGTAACCTGAGGTAAAGGGAAGGGGTTGCTCCTGTATTCCAAGGCAATGAAACCTAAGTTCTACTTTTTCTCTGAACCCCCAAAGAGTGAAGCTCTTTGTACACTTTGATGAGGGCCCTGGAAGCCAATGGCTGATAGCTATAGCAATGGAAGGCAGTTGGGGCCACAAGTACTTCTGAGCAGCCTGCCTCATCAGGCCCCTTAGAGCAAAGATCCTTTCTTTCTTGGCCTGCACATCTTTGTTTCATGGCAGCATCCCTAGACTAGCCTAAGGCTCCATAATTGTAGCCTTGCCATTCCCCACAATTGTCCTTTCCATCTGAGAGATTCCAAGACACTCTTTTGTCCCCAAGGCCCAGCACAGTGTCTGGCACCAGAAGCCCTGCTGATTGGACAATGAGATGAGCCTGCAGCGCCCCCTAGAGTTACCTTGTGGAACACTCTGTCATGCAGTGAGGAGGATGCCTTCAGAGCCGTCTTGGTGAAGGTGATACCCTTGATGATGCCAAACACCACCACAGATACCATGCTTGCTGCATACACTCGCTGGTACATGTGATGCCCCGTGCCTGCCATGATCGCACCAACCTCACATGTGCTCCTATTGCCATGGGGCCCACACATGATCTTTGGAGTAAAACAAGATAAGTCTTAGGATCTGACATCAGGAGAAACTGTCTGAAGAAAGAGAATATTCCAAAGAATAGGAACTAAGAACACGTGCATGTTTGTAAAGGATCAGTCAGGTTGATAAACATCAAACCAGCTCCCTCGGAGATCCTCTGAACTTTGCATAATTCCTTTCCAGGGAAACCTGATTTAGAAGCACAGAATAGTCAATGGGGAAAATAAAAACAAACAAGTATGGGGCAGCTATTCCAGAAGCCACCTGCGCCTCAGGAGAAAAGTAGTGATGCTGAGTGTAGAAAATCAAGAAGCACACAGGGAATCTGAACTCCAAGAGACTGGCTGAGCCACCCTTATGCAAGACAGGATATTAGGGACCAGTGTCCTGCAGCATCCATCCCTCAGTGAGATGGGGGAGGATGGATGGATGGGCTTTTCTGCAGGATGGGCCAGCTCTATAGCTCCTCCCTGTCCTTTCCAGGGGCCAACTGTGAGGGTGCTGGTACACAGTACCCTGGGGTCCCTGGTTGGGAAGAGAGAATCTAGTGAATACAGAGGATTTTTGAATGTTTTGAAGACGTTGTGGCTTCATCATGCCCAGGGAGAAGTCACAACTTTGCTGGCATTTCTGGGGAGAGACCATCTTTCTTCCTTCTGAGAAAAATGGCAGTTTCATTTTTCTCAAGGCTGTGTGCTAAAAGTCAAGTGGGCCTTTGGGGAGTAAACAAACATCTTTCTTCTAAATGCCATTCTGCTGATTACAGTAATAGAGGAAATATAAACCAGAGGTGGCAGATAGATTAGCATTTGCAAAGGCAAATCCACCCCGGAGGGTTCACAGAAAAAAGGCTCAGCTCCTCAAAGACCCTTCCCTGGAGTGTAGGTGGCACCCACTGTGTCAGGCAATGGAGACAAAGATGTGGCTCTGCCACCATTACAGCATATTCAGTGGCTTGCTGGAGAAGCCCCCTACTGGAATTTTCCAAGAAGAGGGTTCTTCAGACTGAATGAGAATCCAGAGACAACTACTCAGAACATGCCACGTAGTAGCCTCTTCCTTGGGGAATGACCTCAGAAA